>NW_028187318.1:640000-1933000 GCF_964204655.1 Triturus cristatus
GACCAGTCTGACTTGTAACTGCAAACAACAATCGCCAGTTCAAACCGCCTGATTTGTTTATCTTCTCTGTAATTTCTAAGCTATTCCTGCACGTTACCGACAAGACTGATGCATGAAACTGTGCTACATTTTCTTGATTCAACATTACTTCAGAAGCTTCTAAATCAAACAAGGCATGTTATCAAATCCTAATCCGGTCTCTGCTGAAATCTGTCCAAAATACCCTCGATTTCTGGCTGAGGAAAGTCTTCCAAAGAATTAATTAAAACTTCTTGTGAGCATTTTAAATGAACCTGCAGCTCTCCTTCAACCACATTATTTGTTGATGATTCACTCTGGCTATCTAAACAGTCTGGTACCATAAACTGCGTCATACGCACAGTTTCTCGATCTTGCGCCGCCTAGTACATTTGCAACTCTTTTTTCAATGATTTATTTTCAAACAATAACAGATCAGAATTCTCTTTTGCTCTAACTCTCTTTGTATTTCTTTTCATTCTCTTGCTAACTGCGCACATTTTTCATACATGCTGTGCAATGTATTCAAAATAAAACATTTTTTTCTCTTTAGTTAAACATGCATTAGAGGCAAATTCCCACCCTAATACCTCAGTAGGCATCTGAGAATCTGCAACTGAAAATATTGACATTTTAGAAAACATTTTCCCCTTGTTTTTTAAATTTCGTATTCTGCAGAGTGACGCCAAAATGTATTGCTTCGCACTCCCGAATAATAGAAAACACCTTCCTCCCACATGGAGGCACAAACACGGAGAAGCAATAAACACCAGGAAAGGGATTTCTCTCTCATAAAATGAGACACATCAAAAGACTGTTCTCAGAATAAGGCATGGGGTTTTATTCGTGCAACACTCTCTAGCAAATTGTGTTTCCCAGATGTCAAATGAACAACATTCAAATGCATATACATATATATATTTATAAATATACATATATATATTTATATATATATTCCAAGGTTCTTCCAACAACAACAAAGGCCCCCTTAATCCGAGGGCGTAGAAGAGAAGCAGCACAGCCAGGCAACAGCAGGTTGTAAGTAGTCCTTTTTATTTTCTTTAAACCACCGACAGTGCAACAAAGGGGCCTACGCGTTTCGTCCGGAGCCTTGAACTGGGTCTAGAGTATGTGTGTAAAAGCAAACTATTTAAAGGGAAACTTCCCTCCAAAATAACTTCCACAATTTAAAGGCACACACACACAGATATTTTACATTTTGAACATTTTACACATTGCACAAGCAAGGAAACAGGCAGATATTCAATAAGTTTTTCAATGAGCTTTTCTTAATTCCCCACATGTTATATTAGTTGATATAGGTCTCAGAAACATTATGTAATGTTCTTGTATGGATTTACAATTAAATTCTCTAATTACGGTAAAGTACCCGTATGTTGTATGGTGGTTATAATCTGATATACAGTCACCGTCAATCGAATTTTAACAAGTGAGGGGCTAGCATTTCAACAATTATTTTGTTCCTCAAAGAGAAAAACAGTAAAATTTCAGAAGGTGAGAGGATCTTAATAGTTGTCCAAACCAAACCTGAATAGGGGGGATTTGTTGTCATGTGCAGACATCACAGTATGATTTTCAAGTTTTCATAAGGTGCTATCTAGTGTCATAGAAAGTGCAAAACACTGTGCAGAAAAGTGCAAGTGAGTGTGCAGTTCATGATAGTACAATGGTTAGATCCATAGACAGTCTGAGTATATAATAGAGGTGACAATGGGGCTGAACTACACATAGCATAAGCGGTATCGTATGATCCAACTAAATCTGAGATTCTTAAAATCTCTAAAACTCCAAGAAGACTCCAAGAGACTCTCTTCTCACTTGGAATACTCTCTACCATCAGCGATACACACATTTGATGAACATTCTTGTTAAGGGATAGAGAGAAGACCCTAGATGTCATTAAACAGTACTTCGATATTGGGGTGCTGTATGATGTCACCACTGTTAGACACTCCCTGAATGTCCTAAACCAATCCTTCCTCAATTGTAATCTGGCTATCATTTAGAAACAATAAAAAGATATCTCAAAATAGAGTGGAGGTCTAAGGGATACAAGTTTAAAGACTCAAACAGTAAATAATCCCCAATTCTACATATCAAAACAAAGAAAACTGTGAGCCTGAAAAAACAAGTGACCTTGAGAAATGCTACACCGCAAATACTGCAACAACATGAATGTTCATACCAAAATATCACACTGGATATATATATGCATAAGAGATCTGCAAAAGCATAAAAGGTTCCCATCACCCACTAGAAGTGGCTCGCTTCATCATTTGGGAAACCAGGGACTTGTCAGAGAACCAAACACCACCAAATGAACGTGGATCAGGGTTCAGAGTTTGTCCCGGACGCCCCTATGGAAATGTTGCTTCAATAGAAGGAACCAATCTACAAAATGGTATAGGGTGATGTGTGCAGTGCGAGTGAAATAAGTGTGATTGATAAAATTGGAAAACAAGGCTGAGGTACCGACGGATAGAGCGGTGCCTCCGTAAGCCTGAGCAGTTGCCAGGTGAGGCGAGGCGCATACCCAGAACTGTTCGGGTAATTTCTCCTATACCTATTACAGGTTCAGGTTGTATGATTTACCTGGTTTTTCACGTACAATATGCAGTAGCTTGTAATGGTCCTGACGAAAGCTGGGGTATAATCTACCCATAAGCTGAAACATGTAGACCGGATCCAACACAGTTATTTGTTTAAACTGTCACAGCACTGTTTTAATTTGGCGTCAAGGCAGCGCTCAAATAAAAAAGTGTTGTGCCTTGTTTTCCAATTTTATCAATCACACTTATTTCACTCGCACTGCACACATCACCCTATACCATTTTGTAGATTGGTTCCTTCTATTAAAGCAACATTTCCATAGTTGCGTCCGGGACAAACTCTGAACCCTGATCCACGTTCATTTGGTGGTGTTTGGTTCTCTGACAAGTCCCTGGTTTCCCAAATGATGAAGCGAGCCACTTCTAGTGGGTGATGGGAACCTTTTATGCTTTTGCAGATCTCTAATGCATATATATATCCAGTGTGATATTTTGGTATGAACATTCATGTTGTTGCAGTATTTGCGGTGTAGCATTTCTCAAGGTCACTTGTTTTTTCAGACTCAGTTTTCTTTGTTTTGATATCATTTAGAAACCCAGTTACATATCAAAATCAATAAACAGTACTGGTATATGTAAAGTGCTATGTGCTGTAAACATTATCATGACTAGATCACATTGTTTATGACAATGAACAGAACTATGACATTAAAGTGCTATATGCTATAAACTATTTCACAATTAATTTCGTATGTCAAAAGTTAGTCTCATAACGAATATATATTATAATTAGGAGAAATGGATTGTGAAATTAATATTCCTGTTCATGCATAAGTAATACAATTCTCATTATCATATTGGATCTTTAAATTCAAAGTCGCAGCCAGGGGGCAATGCATACAGCAAATAGTAGGGGTACGTAGAACACTTGCAAGGTCACTGCAAAGCGCGGAGGTAGCGCTAGCGGCTTTAACGAAACAAACAGATGCAGGTGGAACCAAGTAGCACCTGCAAATCATCCCATGCAGAGGCAATGAGGGACTTATGCAAATATAACTTTAGGGTTTATGCTTTCAGGGTGCATAGAGAAGGCAATAGAGTGGGGACGCTCCTGCCTTGGCTAGCCAAGCAAGACACTGATGTGAAACCGATCACGGAAATAATCGAGAAGACCGGGACTCCTCGACATTCGCAAATAGATATCTTGCACATTTTTTATGACTATTACTCTGGTGTCTATCGGACCCATGCACAGGGAGACCAGCATGCGATCACCCAGTTCCTTCGCCCACTGCCTATACTCCGGATCCCATCCGCAGACAAAAAAGCATTAGAGGCAAAGATCAAGTCCCCCATGCAATCAGAACACTGGCACGTAACAAAGCTCCGGGTATGGACGGTTTCCCACTCGAATATTACAGCTCCTTCTCAGCCCAACTGATCCCTCGGGCCGTAGCCATGTCCGAAGATGCGCTAGAAAGAGGTAAACTCCCAGGTTCCCTCAGGGAATCTATTCTAGTTATATTTCCCAAACCACACAGAGACCAAAAGCCCCCCGCCTCATACAGACCAATAACACTGCTAAACGCAAACTGTAAAATATTAGGCAAAATCCTAGCGGACCGTTATACCCAAATTCTCACACCACTGATCCACCCAGACCAATGTGGATCTGTCCTGAGGCATAACACCTCACAGAATCTGTGCAGGTTGTTCCATATCCAAGATAGAGTGAGAACGCACTTCCCTAACGCGGCGTGTCTGATTCTAGACCTCGAAAAGTCCTTTGATACTTTGCTATGGCCATATTTATTTGCTGTCCTCCGAAGAATAAACATAGGACCTACCCTGATGGCGTATACACAACTCCTCTATAAAGGCCTCAACTCGCGGGTGAGGATAGGTAAATACATTTCCGCTTCACTCCCGATAGAACGAGGGACTAGGCAGGGGTGCCCCTTATACCCCCTCCTATTCGCCCTTGCAGTAGAGCCCCTGGCAATACGATTGCGTCAAGAGGGCGAGACATGGGGTATTCCGATAGCAGACACGGTGCACTGCGTATCATTATATGCAGACGATCTCCTGATATATGTCCGAGACGTCACAAGTGACCTCACCCCAATCTGGACGACGCTACAAGACTTTGCGAAGGCCTCTGGCCTCAAAGTCAATTGGGACAAATCCACGATTTATCTACTGAGCCCTCATTTAGCCTGGCTCGACATACCTGCCGGAGCTCACGCGCTTGCCTGAAGTGCTGCGGCACCTAGATATCTGGAGGTGCGGCTATTTCACTCCCCTGAGGACCTGTATGAAGGGAACCACCGCAAGGTGCTAGAGGGGATACGAACGGCAGTAAGTTTTAGGAAAACACTGCCCCTCGTCCCCATTGGACGAGTAGCCCTTACAAAAATGGTCATGGTTCCCAGACTACTCTATCATTTCACCAATTTCCCAGTGATACCACCGCGCCCCTTCTTCCGGGAGCTGGATACACTGCTAACTGCACTGATATGGGGAGGAGGTAGACATAGGGTAGACTTAACCACACTGTACTTGCCCACGAATCAGGAAGGGCTGGGAGCTCCATCCTTCAAAGCATACTTCTTGGCGGCTCAACTCCAGTGGTTATCACACTGGATGGTGAAGCGTCATATAGGAGAAACAATCACCGATGAGGGTCGCGTACCCCTCCCAGCAAACCGGGGAATACTAATGCCAGGTACCAAGCCACTGCGCACCTACCCCCTACAAGTATCCATAGCCCGCATGTGCATGCTGTAAGTAACGCACACGCCACTTTGCTAGAGACGCTGTTGTCCGATATTGAGGTCTTTTTATAATTAGTTAGCATTGTTTTAATCTTTTAAACTGTATCTGTGTATTGAATATAAATTGTAACTCCGCTTACCCGCACATTAAAAAGAAATACACCGGAACTCTTTGTTCCCAACTTTGGCTGCTACCTTTTTTAACCGCTACTTTGCACATTACCTTCTCATCATGGCGCTGTTTTAACTTTATTTCTGGCTCCTACAGGGTCACGTGATTAACTTTCTTGGGCCTATCAGCTTGCTCCGGCTTCTATTTTTACAGCCGTGTGCGCCCGTCTGCGCCCTGATGCGCCCAGAGCCCGGTAAGGCCTGTTTGTCTGCTTTTTCTACTTCCAATATTTTAAAATACTCTGCCGTTGATCTGCGGTCTTTGCGAGGCTTGGGCTCACCTTTTTGCACCGTAGCCAAACATCAATCACAAAGATTTGTCTGCTCTAATTGCCAATTCGCTTTAGGCCGTGGCCTTAAAAAGCGCCAGAAGCCTTTTTTAAAAGCTCCTGTTCTATCCACTCTAAAGGATAAGTCACTTTCAGGAGTAGATAACCTTTTTCATTTTTGGAGCCTCAACTGTCGTTCTCTTCCGAAAAACAAGGCTCATATTTATGATTTTTTACAGTCAAAAAAACCTGATGCCTTGTTTGTTACCGAAACTTGGCTTCATGATGGCTCTGGTCCAGATATTGTTAGTGCTCTCCCTCCCGGCTATATCATTGTTAGGAGTGACAGAAGCACGGGAAGGGGCGGCGGGATAGGGATTATTTTTAAATCAAAGTATTCTTGCAAGTTCGAACCCCAATCCTTTTCAGGCTGTGAATCCGCCCTATTTAAACTTGCTGTATCTTCTCAATTGACCATATCTGGAATACTTATTTATCGCCCCCCTGGCCTTGCACGACATTGGTCATCCCCCTACCAGACCTAATTGCCCCTTTCGTTCTACAAGCAGCTAATTTTATGATCTTGGGCGATCTAAATCTTCATTTGGAAGACTCAACGACCCTGGACAATTCAATCTTTTTAGCGGATTTGGAAGCCCTTGGCTTGTCTCTTCATGACAAGGGATCCACACATCAGGCAGGGCATCTACTGGACCCTATTTTTTCAAATCTTTCTTTAGTCTGCAATTGGTCTGCTCTGCCTTTAAGTTGGTCAGATCATTTTGCGGTCTATTTCCAACCTATTGTTTCTGACACCCCCCTGTCTTTGCCAACTTCTGGCTCTGGGAACAAGAGACCTTGGCACAAGCTAAATCTAGACTCGCTAAATGACCTCCTTGAAGTGAATCCTCCGGATTTGACACTCCCACTTAATTCTTTAAACTCGGCAGTATTGGATTGGCTACTTTCATCTATTAACCTTTGCTTGCTTCTCTCATCGAAAACCTGTCCCCCCCCCCATCGTACCCCGGTTCCTTGGTTCAACGAAGACCTGAAGATTTTGAAAACAAAATGCAAATCTTTAGAAAGAAAATGGCGTAAATGATATGCTCCTAGCTGTAAAGCCGATCACAAGACAGCTCTCTGCACATATCATGCCGCTTGTAAGGCAGCAAGAGCGACATACGTTTCTAAGGCTATTAATAATTCATTGAACCAGCCCCAAGTCTTGTTCTCAATGGTTAAAAAATTGGCTGGCGCAAACACTCTCCCCCTACCTCCTGTCCTTGACGCCATTAAATGTAACAACATTGCTAATTTTTTCAGCAATAAGGTTAAGACAATTTATAGCAACTTAATCTCCACCGTTCCTCATGGTTTAAACATGTCTGGATCAGACACTATCCACATGGACCCTCTTCTTGACATAGTAAAAATCTCACAGTGGCCTCTCCTTGACGATGAATCTTTTGCAAAATGCCTAATCAGGGTAAATTCAGGCTCCCCTCTGGATCCCCTACCGGCTAATATTCTAAAACAACTTTCCCCTGCTGCATTAGGAATCTGTAGAGGGCTCCTTAACTCTTCGATACGCGAGTCCTCCGTCCCATCAGATTGGAAACATGCGATGGTGGTTCCTCTATTGAAAAAGCCTAATGCCGATCCGTCGGTCTTAGCTAATTACCGTCCCATTTCGCTTTTGCCAGTACTTTCCAAAATTTTGGAAAAACATGTCAATTTTCATCTAACTGCTCATATTGAAAATTCCGGATATCTACATCCCTCTCAATCGGGCTTCAGGACACACCACTCTACTGAAACCACCCTTTTAGGAGTAACTGAAAAACTACGCTCTTGCCTTGATCAGGGTGAGACCATGGCACTCATTCTATTAGACTTGAGCGCAGCGTTTGACACTGTGTCTCACTCTATCATGTTGAAGTCCCTTCAGTTAGCAGGTGTGGAAGGTCCAGCCCTGTTATGGTTGACCTCCTTCCTTAGTGACCGCTCATTTCAGGTTTTTTCTTCTGGCTCCTCATCCACTTCCCGTTCATCTGCATACGGAGTTCCCCAGGGCTCCACTTTGAGTCCATTGCTTTTTAACATTTATGTGAGACCCCTGGCTACCATCGTTGAGGACGCAGGCCTCACTCTATACTCCTATGCAGATGACACTCAAATCATTTTCTCGCTATCTTCTTCTAAAGACACCCCGGTATCTTCTCTAAGAAGTGGCCTACGCCGAGTCTCGGAATGGATGAATACCAACTGCCTGAAATTAAACGGGGACAAAACTGAGGTCATCATCCTGGGCAAAGATAAACATCTCTGGAACTTTTCTCCTTGGCCTCAAGAAATGGGTCCGTTTCCTCAGCCTGTAGCCAAAGCTCGTAACTTAGGGTTCATTATTGACAGCCAACTCTCCATGTGGCAACAAGCTGTGAGCACCGCTGGCACTTGTTTTTCCATACTGAGATGGTTACGGAAGATAATTTGGATGCTTCCTCCTTCTACACAAAGAACCGTAGACCAGTCCCTTGTTATCTCCCGTCTGGACTACGGGAACATACTTTATTTAGGATGCAATAAGGAACTTTTGAAAAGGCTTCAAGTGGTCCAAAATTCTGCGGCGCGCCTTCTCTGTCATGTTTCCAGGAAAGCTTCCATCACACCTTTTCTCTACAATCTGCACTGGCTTTGTATTGGTAGCCGAATTAAATTCAAGGCCCTTTGCCATATTTTCAAAATAAAGCAAGGAGCAGCTCCAGTATATTTGCAGGAACTCATCTGTCCCTACACGCCGCATCGCGTCTTGTGCTCCTCTACTCTAGGTGACCTGGCACTTCCTAGATTTAAACTAACTAGAATGGGCGGACGGTCCTTTTCATACCTCGGACCCAAACTCTGGAACTCTCTTCCTAACCATGTGAAACAGGAATCTTCCTATCTAAAGTTTCGACGAGACATTAAGACCTGGCTCTTCATCCAGCAATTGGCTTAGTTACTTAGTCTAGTTCTAGACTCATCTGCGCCGGGAAACCCTGAATAGGGTAGCTGTGCGCCTAATAAATTTAATTAATAATAATAATAATAATAATGCTGAAAATTCCTCGCATGTCCAGAGAGAAACCTCTGTACTCACCTCTGCTCTCACTAGTAGGGCTACCCCGAAAGGATAAATACTATACCACCCGAGCCCTTCAGGTATGGACCGAACACTCAGTCACGGAGGTGGAATCCCTGTTCGAAGATGGACAGCTACGGACATATGCTCAGATAGCTGACCACTATGACCTTCCGCCGGGCCAGTTCCTACTACATAGGCAACTATTAGACAGCAGTCGACCCTACTGGAATCTAAATGAGGGTGAACCTCCGACACAACCGGTACTACACACAATTCTGCATATGGGAGCGGGTAGACATTTAGTTACCTGGGTATACAAAGCTGTCCGGAAGCTGATCCTCAACCCTTTAAACTCGTTATGGCAGACATGGGAAAATGTAGTAGGACGGATATTTAATGATAAAGAGTGGGAGACGGCCCTAGAATATCTCAAAAAGGTCTCCAGGAACGAGCATTTCAGTAATATTCAATTTAATATCCTCCATAGAGCAAACCTAACCCCACACCGCCTCCACCGCTTTTATCCTGACACACACTTCGCCTGCCCCCGCTGCCAGACTCCTGAGGCGGACTTCAAACACATGTTTTTGGTACTGCCCCACTATCCAACAGTTCTGGGACAGAATACACCGGACACTCCGAGTGACGACCAACGTTATGACCGTGTCCTCATGGGAAGCCTGTGCCCTTGGAATCTTCCGCAGGCGGAAAACCAAAAAGGTACAGTGCCGCTTTGCCTTCCTAGCCATTCTCTTAGCAAAAAGGGGTATAGCCATGCATTGGCGGGCCCCGGCGGCACCCCCCTGAAGCAGCCTGGATAGGTGCCATGAAAAAGTGGGATGTGGCGGAAGAAGAGATACTGAGGGGTGAGGAAGTGAGGGGAATACATAAACCTTCCATATCTCTGGAGTGGGCACAATTATTGTACCAATTCACACACGAAACAACACAAGCGGAATCACTGGTAGCCTCTCAATCTCAGACTCCACCCCTATCCCCCATGGGACCAGCGGAAGACAGTACAAGGCCAAACCCAGACGCCTAAGGCCGGAGACGTAATATGGCCACACCAGGTGATCCCACCCACTATGTCAGGACGGCCCGTCACGGCCACCCCACACGCACGACATCGCACCATGTAATGGAAACACAACCAACCATACAATTGTTTTTTTTCCCTATTTTTTTATTACAAGTATAAATTCCGGCAGCTCCCCACCAGCTTCCCCAGTTCACCCTCAAGGTTAGTAGCTTTACATCTACATTGGCTGTTCCGAAACCGTTGACTTTTAAATGGGAATGCATTCACAAGATATTATATGAGATAACACAAAAATGTAAACGTGGGGATAAATCCACAACCTTGGGAAACTCACCCAGCCAGGTTCTAGCAAGAATACAAGTACAGAACTAAAAGTTAGGCAATAGGGTATCTCCCAGATTATTTTGCTGTACCTTGTCTAATGTGTTGAATATGCAACAAGGTTGTGAACTCTGTTCTCTACAGTTAACTCTTAACTGTCAACAGATGCATGTTAATATATAATAATGACATTACGTCAACTTGTACAATGAAATGTAAAATCCCAATAAACAAATTTAAACAAAAATCATATTGGATCTTTAAAGTGCTAAGTGCCCTAAACAGCATAGTGGTAACAACTTTTCTTACAGCTAGAGATCCTACAGATGTTTAAAAGTGCCGGCAATAACACTTAGCCCCTTAAAAATCCTGATTTAGTCAAACTTTAAAGTGCTAGTTAACAATCAACCACATAAAAGGGCTAATGTTGCGGTATCTAGTCATCGCTTATCAAAGTATGTAAATTTACCTTATTTCTATAGACTATACGGAGTATGACCTCTTAAGAATCAAAGTGAAAGATATATAATGAGTCTTCACGGTCCCAATGTTCTATGTTCTGTTTACATATACTCAGCAATCATATTCTTAAAACAATCAAGGATTTAGGACATAGAAATGGCACGCTTTAAAGCTTTCATGACCCTAGAGGTAAGAAACAAATACAGTCTCTATTGTTAGCCCATAGATATGTATCAGTATATTCCTTCTTCAAGTATCCATATTTTAAGATTATAATAGAATTTGGGCTGTACGTGGAGATCAGAGGATACTGAGAGACCCTCGACTGCCCCAACTTTTTTAGATGTGGATATGTAGTTCAGCGTCACTATTCAGCCCATTGGGGGGTCTCTGTACCTAAGAGGAGAATCGTTATGGATTCTTCACGACATAGCTCTAATTCCGTGTTTCCTCCTCGTGGTTTCTTCTGTACATGTTTGATGCCATAATATTTCATATTTTTAGTTTTCCCATCATGTCTTTCACATATGTGCATCGCTATGCATATTGATAATCCTTATGTGCAATTGCCCTCGGATGTCGTAATATACTGAGCTTAAGTTTATTGATGGTACTGCCCACGTATTTGGTGCCACATTGGCATTCCAAAACATATACAACTGATTCAGTTTCACAAGTGATTTTCTCCTGTATCTTGTTCATTGTACCATAGATGGTTGCATACTCTCTCTTATTTATGCCATGTCTGCAACCCTTGCACTTAGTGCATTTGAAGAAGCCTCTGGTGGGAACTGGGAGCCATGTCATTGTGTTGGTTTGAGGATCAGTTGGTTTAAAATACGAGCTAGTTAAAAAATCCCCCAATGATGGTGCTTTGCTGTAGGTAATGTTAGGTTTTACTGGCAGTATCTTTTTCATATCTTCATCCATTAACAGGATCCTCCAATTATTCTTGAGTATGTTTCTTACCTTGGCACTAGATGTGTTAAAATAGATTATGAACCTTACATCCTGGTCATTCTTGCCTTTCATTTGGTTTGGCTCAAATTTCGGTGTGTGTAGTGTCTCGTTTTTTCACATTTGCTCTCTGTAGAGCATCTTTTAAAACTGTTTCCGGGTAACCTCTGATCAGAAATCTTGCATACATTTCTTTGGCTTGCTTTGTAGAATCATCCTCCTCTGTGCAGCATTGTTTGACTCTCAAGAACTCTTCGTATGAAACACTCCATTTCAGATGTAGGGGATGTCCGCTGTTGGCGTGGAGAATGCTGTTTGTACTTGTGGGCTTTCTATACATTGTGCTACAGATTCTATTGTCTTTGATGTAAACTGTAGTATCCAGAAAGTTGATCTCTTTGTTCTGGATGTCAAATGTAAATTGAAGGTTAGGTGTATTCTGGTTCAAAGATCTTAAGAGATTTCCCAGATCTAGCTTCTCCCCTTCCCAAATTAGGAAGAGGTCATCAATGAAGCGGACCCACAGTACCATCTGCTCCATTTTCATCTTGTTTTGTTTGCACCAGATTGTTTCAGTTTCCCAACGCCCCATTAGTAGATTCGCATAGGTGGGGCAAAAGATGTACCCTTGGCGGTCCCCTGGGTTTGAAAATAAAACTCATTAACAAAAATGAAGACGTTGTGATGTAAGCAAAAGTCTATCATTTCCATTAACATGTCTGAGTGTTCTATTAGGGAGGCTGAATGGGTCCTTAAGAAATATCTGCACTATATGAATATATACATGCAAGCAATAATATCACACTTATGAATAAGCAAATGCAATTGTTAAATGCATCATGGAATGAAATACATTAAACAAAATACAAGCAGATAATAATATGGACGTCCACTGCAATAAATCAAAAAGATATATACACTAAATCCATCAGATGGTTGAATGTACACACATACACACTCACACATCACAATGAAAACACCTCAGATGATTATATAACCACTGGAGATGTGAATGTGCACACAGATACACTCATACATCACAAAGGCAATAATCAAAAATAAAACACCTCACCAGCTGCAAACACTGCATCTTAGCCCACTCCAGACTGGGGGATAACCAGGGGTTACTGGTGGTTAAGAGACTCAGCAAGCCAGGTTCTGCTACACTGAAGTAGATGCGTCCGTCCCCATTCAGATTCCAAAATCCTGGTTTCCAAGTCAACAAACCCCAGTTTTGTAATCTCAAAGCACTAGGAGTTTCTGAGAGGCCCTCCTCTACACCAAGGAAACTTACCGGAGTTGGCCACTCTCCATGCAAGCATTCCAAAGGCAAACCAGTTCTCACGTATCCTTCTGTCCTCTCACATGTTCCAGCCCCTTATCTTAACGAAGTTTACAAAAGTCTCCAACAGTACAGAAAACAATCTCCAAAAACAACCTTGAACATGAATAGCCTAAACAACTTTAAAATCTGGGGGCCTGCCTGTGTGCGCAAAAGCTCAAGCTAGACAGAGTCAGAATTCAAGATGGCAAGAGGGCATGTCAAAGCCAATAGTAAGAACTTCATAATACTTCCCAATGTACAACACAATGCACATTTGTGCACCACTGCCTATAGCACTACACACTTCATCTCCCAATGTACAACATAATGCACATTTGAGCACCACTGCATATAACACTGACCTCCGTGACCAAGAAGTACATCCATACCTCTCCCTCGCTCATACTTTCAAATGCAGATCCGACACGTTCTGTTCCTGGCAGGGCTGTTCTACTCTTTGAAAGCACTCTCCCTCTTCAGCTACAAGGAGACACAAAATAAATCTTTAAGGAAAAGTGTACATGCAGGAAACATGATGTCGTACATTCAAGCTAGGATAAAGTAAAACACCAAAAGTCAATTAAAATAATGGTAGTCACAGGTCATTACATGGTCCCAATATATGGGCGTGCCTCTGGTGGCACTACAAGACCCCAGTGGGTATGTAACATAAGGCACCTGGATCCAGAGCAACAGTTTTGAGTGTGGGCCTGTTGCCATCAGTGTTACATCACTGAAGTCATAGAAATTGAAAAAAAAAGCATGTGTCTCACAAAGTAAAGTGTAGCAAATATATTCAGTTGGAGAAGGCTAAGGGTTTAGTACGTAGCTGGTGGTGCACTTTGAATTACACTGTCGCAAATATATCACTAAACAATGGGGTGGTAGCGCACTGCAATTTACAAACAGCACATTTTCTATTAAATGGCCACAAAATGTGCACAGACTTGTAGTTTTACTACTAAAGCTATACAGCTCACAAACAATGTATGAAAACTGGGTAGCAGCAAATGCTTTACTTGCCCATCACTGTGTGTTGATTTATATTGATCCTATAAAATCTTTGTTTCATTCACACTTCAGAATTACAAAAATTTTACTTCATTTGTTCTTTCCTACCTGCATATATGTTGTGAAATATCTGTACAGTTCGTTTATAGGTCATTATGTTTTAATGTGTGTTCGAAAATAAATACTATATCACAGCCATTCCTTTCAAATGCGATAAAAAGATTTTTTTTCTTTTAAACCTTAGAAATGTACTGAAAAGAAGTCATAAATGATGTCATAGAACATGTCATGAGTGATGTCATATGTAAGTTCATAATCAGTGCATGGCGAAGTGCAAGTTATAGTTAGTGCTGCTAACTATAACTGGTACATTTCTTTGTTTTTATTTTAGTTCAAAATGTTAATGTTGTCATTGACAAATTCACCTAACTATGACGCTACTTTAACCTTTGTTTTTTTAGTGAATACATATATATATATAGATATTAAAAAGAGACATGTTAAGATTGAATATATGTCTTCTTCCACCTTACCACTTCATAAATCATGCTATTTTTGGAGATTTACTTGTAAGTGTAAGTCTTATTAGTAAAAGTCAGTAATATTGTAATCTATATTTTGGGTGTCAATTATTCTAACAATATTTTTGTATTTTTGATTATATGCAATTTTGAAGAATTGTATAGATTGCATAAATTTATTTTTGTATTTTGGTGCATTTTTGATATCACTCTTAATTGTGTGTGAGCACAGAGATATTACTGTTTTACATTTATAAAGCTGGAAATAACATGGAATGTGAGATTTATGCAGTGTTTCTTCCGTGTTGATGCCAGTAAGGCATTTATAGTTGAAGGGTGGTGGGGCTTGTTCACCTTGACAAAGGCTGTGTGCAGTCAAAACGCGTTGCAAAAGCAGCATGGTCCGTTTCCTAAAATAAGTTGCGCTAACAGCAGCAACCTCTACTAGAGTGCCTGTGTATTCATCGGCTGCTGCCAAATTTGTGTGTGTAATATATATATATATATATATATATATATATAATCTACTGGCGGTCGCCAGTAGATAGTTATAGTTAGGATCGTGTTTCCATAGGAAATCCGCAACATTCTATTTGGAATAACTTTGGCGCCGATTGACGAATCCTCGCGAAATTTTCAAAATAGGTGGGGCGCTCTGCTCCGCTCCTACCCTGAAAGTCTCGGGGGGATTCGTCAAGCGGGGGCTGAGAAAAAGGGGGGTCCCAAAACGCATTTTTCCCATGCATTTCTCCATAGGGACCTTTAGTCCAAGCTACAGCCCAAACGGCTGAACAGAATTACTTGAAATTTGTCCGAGAGGTAGTCCTCAGGTCAGGGATGTGCCTTTTGAAGGTCTCGTGTAAATCTGTTCAGTATTTCCTGAGATAATTGCAGTTAAAAGCACATATATATCTATAAGCGCGCACCCTGCGCGCACCCTGCCGTGTCTTCGTAAACATTCGAATCGGTGGAAACCAGGAAGCGTCGGCCGCCATTTTGTTTTTTTCAGTGCGAGAGTGGAAAAGGAAGGTGGCGAACAGTGAAAAGGGGGCAGGGTGGACAGTTCCTAGGTGTCAGCGTAAGTCCCTACCAGGTTCTAGGTGTCAGCGCAAGTCCCTGCCAGGTTCTAGGTGTCAGAGTCCAGCCCCAGCCCCGGACTCACCTTCGGCTGCCTGCAGCACACTCACTTCCAGGCCTTTGAAGGTCTTGCTCGCCAGCTCTTCCAGGGAGCAGAGGGGGGAGGAAGGGGCGGTCACTCCGTTCCTGGGCCCTACGGGGCTGGGGCCCTTCTCCTGGCCCCTGGGGGCCCTGTGACTGCCCGGCAGCTTTTTCACTGAGGGTTTGCTGAGGATGTCTTGGGGTGAGCGGCTTGTTGGAGTTGGCGGGGGGCAGAAGCTGGTCTAGGGGGCTCCGTCTCCTCTCCTCACTCCTGGGGTGCAGGAGGGTCCTGGGCTTCATTTCTTTGGTGGAGGTCATAGCCAAGGGCCCCCCACCCTTCTGAAGGCCGACAGCCCCTCTCCAAAGCCAGGACAGGGCAGGGCAGGGGAGGCTTGTGCGTCGAGGAGCAGCGCGCTGTGTGCAGCACTCTCTGTCCAGCGCCGAGAGGCCCCTCAGCAAGCCCCCCGAAACCTCATTCTGCCCCGGGCGTCCTGCGATGCCCCCCAGAAACAAAAATGCAGAATCCGGAAGCCGAGGGGGCCTTGAGTCTCTGTTGTGTTTTACCTTTGTCCCTGCGTGGACACCGTTGTCTCCTTTGCTAATTGTCCCAACTGATACGCCGTATCAGTTGTGACGTCCGTGCCTTGACGTGATCAGCTGCCGTTTGTTTTGACAGTTGACAGCTGACCACGCAACGCGCCACACGTTCTGCCGGCTCCGCTGTTGGAGCCTCCGTGTTGGTTTGAACAATAAAGTTGTTCTTCACGAAGACTTTGACTTCCATTATTTCTACAAATTGGCGACGAGTGCCAACACGGGAACCCACGGACGGAACACCTTTTTGACATGTATGTTGAATCTGCTACAAAAAAAAAAAAAAAAGATAAGCACTGTAGCGTACAACTTTGATGGACAATTTTCGGCGCATTGAATCTGCATGTCTGGCGTTGGAATTTGAATAATTTCTGAAGAAGATTGAACTGTCAACTGGCATATGAAGTTTTGACCCTCCATTCACCTCATCCAAGTGCATGCGCACTATAAGCTGAAGCATAATCCACGTTATCGTGTCACGGAAAATGAGAGGTGAGCTGTTCACCAAGTTCGTGTGATGGCGAAAATGTGTACTGAGACTGGCGTGCGTCTGTGACACCTGAAGAGAATTGGTAGATTCATCGACATCAACTGTCATTTGCCAACGATCATCTCCAACTGTCATTCCCAACGACAGCTGAGCAGCGTATTATTGAAGCCAGTGTGCGCATGTGCGGCGTCGCTACGTCACAACGTTTCCAGGACAACAGGAACAAGAGTCAGCAGTCCTGTCTACGCACGTAACGTGACGGCCATTTTGGAATTTTTTTTCTTCGTTGTCATGGTTGTCACCCAAGCATGCATTCATGACGTGCGTACGGAGCTGTGGTGAAGA
The DNA here is from genome assembly GCF_964204655.1 of Triturus cristatus. Taxonomy (NCBI): domain Eukaryota; kingdom Metazoa; phylum Chordata; class Amphibia; order Caudata; family Salamandridae; genus Triturus; species Triturus cristatus. Next base: position 657,155 of record NW_028187318.1, read on the forward strand.
AGTTGTCATCGGATATGCTGCGCAAACAGTAACGAGGTAAAAATCTACCGGCGCTTGTGTCAACTTGCGCATTTCTGACTTTTCGAACTGTATTTAGCATATTCAGCCTGCGCATTAGCAGTTCCTGCGCAGATTTGACCTGACTTCGAGTGCTGTGACCACCACTTGACCTCCACACTTGAAGTACATGCGACGTGCATTCAACACGCATCCTAGTCTAAACACATGTTGTGTATTTATAACATTCATAAATAGTATGCGAAGCATACAGAGGTGAAAAAGGACTTAGACAATTTAATATACTGTATCTGTAACCTTCCTGGCGCATTCACATCCCTTGACTGAAAAGTATTCAATAACTCTCTATCAGCACCTGCAGCCCTAACATGGCATCTGGCTGCATTTGGAATCTTTCTCCACCAGAGACATTCTTACGTGGGGGCGGCGAACCCACCCTTAAGTGGGAAGAGTGGAGGGAGTATTTCTTGAATTACATATCAACCTTAGAGGAGGATGATGACATAAAGCCGGAAAGAAAATACAAGATGCTAATGCATAGTCTAGGAGCAGGGGGAATTAAGGTTTACAACTCCATAAATAAAAAAATAAGAGCTGAAAATGAAGGCGATGTTTTCCTCAATGCCATAGATGATTTAAACACATACTATAAGCCCACAGTATGTGTAGGGGTTGATCGTTACAAATTTTTTCATAGAAAGCAGGGCAAGGAGGAATCAATAGACGATTACGTGTCTGTGTTGAAAAATCTTGCCATTAACTGTCGCTTCGGAGCACTGCATGATGAATTTATACGCGACCAGATCGTAATGCAAGGGTCCAATGAGAACATCCAAGACAATTTGTGGGCAAAAGGCGAGTATCCTTTGCAAAATATAATTGATATTGCTCGCAAGGCCGAACTTACAGGACGCTGTGCAAAAGCAATCCTCAGTGAGGAAAAAGATAAGAAATCCAGTGAAAGTGTGAGCAAGGTGACGGACCAAAAAACAACTTCTAAACAAAATTGGGGCAGAAGTAGTCAAAAATTCGTTGGTCAAAAGCAAGAAACTAAAGTCTGGGGGCGTTGTTACAGATGTGGAAGCACATATCACCTGGCGAACGACCCTAAGTGCCCAGCTCGAGAGGTGAAATGTTCCAATTGCGGACTGAAAGGTCATTTTGCCAAGGCATGCAACAGACGCAGAACCAGACAGGTGAAACTAGTGGCCGGAGATGATGAGAACGTACAGGATGGGCAGGAAGAAGTAGATATGAACATGTTCGTACTTAACATTGAGGAAGGAAGTAAAGGTGACAGTACATATGTGAGCGCTACTAAGACAAAAAAACCCATGTGTGAAATGACTATTGGAGGAGTAAACATAAGTATTGTTGCGGATTCAGGGTCACCCTACACCATCGTAAATGAGAAAGTGTGGATAGCAAAGTTTAAAGACAAGTTAGGAGACAAACTACACAAACCTGACATAAAGATAAAGTCATTCACGGGTGAACCCATTGAAGTGTGCGGTTTCCGCAATCTTTTGTTTGCCTACAAAGGAAGGGAGGCACAAAGCAAGCTCTATGTATCAAAAGTAGGGCCATCGGTTCTAGGTTGGATGGACCAGGGTGAACTAGGCATCATACTGGATCCAAGAAGACTTGACCCTGTACTGGTGGTGACAGAGCAGGAAGGTTCATGTGAAAGCTTATGTCGCGAGTATCCACAGGTTTTCAGCAAAGAGATCGGTGCACTAAAGGGTTATCAGCACAAGATCAGACTGAAACCAGTCACCACTCCAACTGTACACAAGGTAAGAAATATACCTTTCGCCATCAAGGGAGAAGTCAAGGAGCAATTAAAGAAACTGCTGGATGAAGGGATAATAGAGAGAGTGGAGGCGTCTGAATGGGTCGCACCTTTAGTTGTTGCTAAACGACCAAATGGCAAATTGAGGTTGTGTGTCGACTTACGTGATCTCAATAAGAACATTGTGATTGAACAGTACCCATTACCTAAAATAAATGAGATGCTCGCAACCACAAAGGGGGTACGGTGGTTTTCAACAATTGACCTAAAGTCAGCCTACCACCAAGTGCCACTCCACAAAGAGAGCAAAAAACTGACGACATTTATCACGCCATTTGGTTGCTATAGGTTCACGCGAGTACCGTTTGGGCTGGCCTCTGCAGCCGCAATGTTCCAACGCTTAATGCACAATCTGTTTGATGGCGTTAATGACATTTTGATCTTCCATTTGATCTTCCATTTTAGTCATGGGAAAGACGAAAGAGGAACATGATATGAAAGTGAGACAGGTGCTAGATGTTTTAAAACAAAAAGGGTTGACTGCCGAGTACAACAAATGTAAATTTGGATGCAGCTCAGTAAACTACCTAGGCCATCGCATAACAGGTGATGGCATAAGCCCCAAGAAAGAACTCATGGACGCTATACAAAATGCACCAGTACCAACCAACAAGGATGAACTGAGATCGTTCCTAGGGATGGTAGAATTCTATTCTAGATTTATTAGAAACTTTTCCCACAAGACATACGATTTAAGGCAACTGCTCAAGTTGAAGAACAAATGTATATGGTCAGAGGACTGTGACTGTAGCTTTAAGAACATTAAAGACGAAATGTGCGCAGCACTGCCCCTCAAGGGATTTGACACGACCCTAAAAAGCTTCGTAACGACGGACGCAAGCAACAAAGGTTTGGGGGCGGTACTCTCACAAAAAGACATTGATGGAACAGAGTACACCATAGCCTTTGCATCACGCTCCCTCACACCCTCTGAAGAAAACTTTTCAGTAATTGAACGTGAAGCGTTAGCGTGTGTGTGGGCTTTGGAACACTTTAGACATTTTGTGTGGGGCCGCAAGGTTACCCTATGTACGGACCACAAGCCGTTGACAAAGGTCTTCACCACTAAAGGTTTGTACACTGCCTCACCACGTCTAGCTAGGCTATCTGTCCGGTTATTTGATTATATTTATGAGATCGAATACGTGCCTGGAGTAAAAAATGTGGTCGCTGACTTTCTCAGTAGAATGCCTGTAGTGCACCAAAATCATGAGACACCCACAGACGTGGAGGAGAATGCTATAGCTGCGGTCCTGGAGCAGATTAGTAACATATCCAGGGACGAATGGTTCAAGGAACAAGAAAAAGATGGAAATATTAGACAGGTAATGTCATTCATGAAAGACGGCTGGTGCAACAAAAGAGAACTCAATGACCAACTGCAAGCTTACTGGGAGGTTAAAAACGAGCTGTCACTTGAAGATGGATTCCTTCTCAGGGGAGGGAAGTTCATTCCTCCTTTCAGGCTTAGGAGCAAACTACTTGATGTATGTCATGAGGGCCATTTAGGCATCAGCAAAACCAAAGAGAGAGTAAAAAATCTGTACTGGTGGCCTGGTGTCGGATTGGAGGTTGAACGAGCAGTGAGAGAATGTGCGCTTTGCATGTCAGCAGACAAGACGCAAGTCACATTTAGACCACCTCTCCATCCTCTTACGAGCCCAAACATGCCTTGGGAGAGGATAGGCATAGACGTAATGGGTCCCATCACTGAAGAACACGAGAAATGGTATGTCTGTGTCATGATTGATCATTTCTCCAAGTGGCCAGAAGTGCTGTTCACTCAAAATCCTGAAGCAGTGAACATCGTGAAATTCATGGATAGCATCTTCTGCCGCGAAGGTTTACCCAAGGTTGTGGTGAGTGACAACGGAACACAATTCACGTCGGATGTATTCCAAGAATACGTGAAAAGGCACAACATCTGCCACAAGACCACATCAGTGTACCACCCGGCAGGGAACGGTGCAGTAGAACGTTTCAATAGAGTCATCAAGGGCATAATACAAATAGCCAAGAGCAACGGATTGCCATGGAAGAATGAAACTATGAAGACTGTATGGGCGTACAGGATCACCCCGTGCGAGTCCACAGGACACAGTCCATTTGAACTGATGCGAGGAAGGACGCCATTGTCGAAGGACAATGTGGGTTGGATCACGGCGGCGAGAAAGGTTGACTGGTCAGCTAAGTTGGTATAAAATAAACTTGCCGAGTCACAAGCAAGGGCGAAGGCATACTATGACAAAACCCATGGTAGTAAAGCTGTAGAACTCAAAGAAGGGGACTATGTAAAGGTGAAGAAAAGTGGACACATCGCAAAAGGGCAAGAGAGGTATACCCCGCCGTACCAAGTCCAGAATGTGTATTGCAACTCAGCACTCCTGAGTGACGGAAAGGTGTGGCATTTTTCAAAATTATCTGCAGTCAAACATACTAATGAAACACCAATCGGATCAGACTATCCCTGCTTTGAACCAGCTAACCCTTACGGGTGCAGGCAAACCATAGACTACGATTCAGAGAGTGAGGTGCCCATGGAAGGAATGTCTAGTGCCGACCCAGCAGTGTCGAGTCCACCTAATCCAATTTTGGGGCCTAGACCCATGGAAGACGTGGTCAGACGAAAGTTACCCAAGACACCAAGTCTGGACAATGCACCACTAGCAACCACAAGCAGAACAGGCAGACTCCTGGGTCCCCCAGCTAGACTTAAAGACTTTGTTTGTGAATGAACCTCATCTTCTCACCTATTGTGTTTCTTCCTTCCCTCTTCTCCATAGGGAAGGGGATGTGTTGTGTTTTACCTTTGTCCCTGCGTGGACACCGTTGTCTCCTTTGCTAATTGTCCCAACTGATACGCCGTATCAGTTGTGACGTCCGTGCCTTGACGTGATCAGCTGCCGTTTGTTTTGACAGTTGACAGCTGACCACGCAACGCGCCACATGGTCTGCCGGCTCCGCTGTTGGAGCCTCCGTGTTGGTTTGAACAATAAAGTTGTTCTTCACGAAGACTTCGACTTCCATTATTTCTACAGTCTCATGTCAGGGCCCGAGGCGTGGCTCCTCTCCCCGGGGCCTCTCCATGAAGCTGGGGTGCTGCGGCCAGGGGTGGTCTTCTAGGAGCTAGGACTGGCGCGGGTAGCCACAGTCTGTCCAGGGCGCACCTCAGAGGGGACAGGAAGGACCCTTCGAAAGGGCAGGCAGCATCCAAGAGAGAGCAGACTGTCCACTTAGAGAGGAGGAAGGCAAAGTGTCCGGAGAAACAGCAGGCAGTCCACCCACAGAGGGACAGGCAGTATCTAAGCGAGGGCAGGCTGTCCACCCACAGAGAGGAGGAAAGCAGGGTATCCGTACGAAAGGCAGGCTGTCCACTAACAAAGGAGGCAGGCAAAATGTCCGGAGCGAGGGCAGGCACCACTCTCAGTGAACAGGCAGGCAGAGTGTCCGGAGAGAAGACAGGCTGTCCACCCACAGAGGAGGCAGGCAAAGTGTCCGGGGACAGGCAGTTCGATCACAAAGTGGACAGGCAGACTATCCGATGAGAGAGCAGGCAGTGTCCGGAGAGAGGAAAGGAAGTCCAATCGCAAAGTGGACAGGCAGAGTGTCTGGAGAGAGGACAGGCAGTCCAATCGCAAAGTGGACAGGCAGAGTGGCCGGGGAGAGGACAGTCAGTCCACTCACAGAGAGATGAGTCCAGCTCGCCCCCGGCTCACCACCCCAGTCAGGAGGGAGCGCAGATGCGGCCCGCAGTGCCCTGCACTGAGCATGAATGCAGAATAAACAGGCAGGAAGGGGCAGCCACTCTGCTGCTGCTGGGGAGGGGTCTGGGGGGCCTCAGTCACACACCCTCCCAAGTGCAGCCTGCTAACGAGTGCCTGTGTTGATTGGGCGCTGATGAATTAATGGCAGGCGGCCACTTACCACACTGCTGTGCTGACTTAAAGGGGCCGTGCCAGCAGAGGGCACAGGGGGAGGGGTCCGCACAAGTGTGACAAAGTTTGGAGTGAGTGTCAGAGGGGCGCCCGCCCCCACAGCCCTCTCCCAGCCCGTCGGACACGTGGGCTGTGCTCGTCCTTGGGACGGCTCTGTAGGATGGAGCCTCCTGGCGGTGGTTACCGGGCGGTGTGTCCTCGGATACCGCGGGGTGTGTCCTCCGATACAACGCGGTGTGTCCTCGGATACCACGCGTGTCAGCAGAGTTACCGCCCTCCACCCATCGCTGCACTGCTCACTTGTATTAACAGACTGCTCACTTGACAGACTGCTCACTTGTATTAACAGACTGCTCACTTTTATAAACAGTTTTCCTTTTGTCCGTGGGACCAGATAAGGCATTGGTCAGGATGGCTCAGTGAGATGGTGCCCCCTCCCCGCTCCCGAGCTCGCATCTAGCCGTACATCCTTATGAGGTCGGTAAACTGAACACCATTACAGTGAGTAAGAGGGACGGCTGGTATTTACAGCGCTTAGAAACGGAAGAGGTGCTACGTGGAGGGATGTGTCTCTCCGTAGTAAAGGGGAGTCTAGAGCAGACAAACGTTGGACAGATCCAGAGTGCCATGCACAAGTGTACAAGATACAAAGGTCAGCGACAAGTATTCAAAGCCATCCTCATCTTTAGGATTTATGGGGCCGGGCAACACATATTTTAGGGGCCCCTGTTCGGAATTAAACTTTGATTTTTTTAACCATTTTTTGTTACTTCAAGCGGGCACCATAGAAAAAACTTCCAGAAGAGCGGTGAGACAAAAACAGTTGATTCTGTCATTTTAGAGCTCGGGGAATCCTGAACATTGGGCTAGGAAAGAGAAGGCCAGAGATATATCGGGGAGACCTAAGAGAAAGTCGACTTTACGGAGGAGGTGGTGGTGGGGGGTGGGGCGGTGGGAGAAGCGGGGGGCGGCGGAAGGGGCGGGGGCTCAGAAGGCGGGGCCGTCAAGCACCTCTTTTCAAAGCGCGTGCACATCAGTACTCGTGTAGGTGTTTATACTTGCCTAAGAAGGAATGTCTATAATCATGCAATGCACACACATGTACATGTAAGTACACACCTGTGCTTATTTGTAGGAAGAGAGTGGGCGACGCGTGGGTAGATTTTTTTCTCATAAAAGCAGCGGTTTGAAAGCCCAAATTCCACGGTGGTTTCATGTTATTGAGCGTGTGACGTCATTGTGATGAAACACAGATGTCATATGTGAGAAGTTGGCCTGATGTATGATGTCACTAGTTCTAGTGTACACCTTACATCAGTCCAAATACCCTTATGGTGATTGGTTGTAAAGTCAACCTTATAGATCAGCTATTCTAGTGGTAGCATGGACAAGAGCAGTCTTAGGCTAAACTCTGAATGGCATGTGAAGCCAGCTGTGATACCATATATAATCCCTTGAATACCAAATGAAAGGACACCACAACAGATATATATATAAAATAAAGTGTATTTATTCTAGTCAAACCCTCAGCACTCTTTATGAGATTAGAGGTAAGTACAACACAGTCTTATTTAAGCATACATTAAGTCACACAGGTAAGTAATACAGTTAGGCCCTAGGGGCCACGCAAACCATATACTAAGTAAGTGGTATAAGGACCACTGTCACGGGAATAGAATAGGCCTAGGCCTAGGGAATCGCTGGGGCTACACTACACTAGCTTTAGTTAGGAAGTGGGAGGCCCACGGGATTCGTGTGCAGAGTGGAAACACTCACGCGTAATGCGTAAAAGTCACTAGCAATAGTACAGTTTAGAAAACGATAGATTTAGGACACTTCCGGAGTAGCTAGGAAGTCGAGACTGGAAAACTAGACACTAGGATAGTCACTATCCTGATGAGCACCGGAGTACCCAAGTTACCTAGCCCACAGGCTGCGGGTGCATAGGGGTGAAGTTGCGTCGGTTTTCGTCGTCGACTCCTATGGATGCCTGAAGAAAGATGCTGACAGGCAGTCAGTGAAGAGTGTCCGGTGGATCCCAAGGCTGGGATCAAGAAGAGAGGAGACCTGCAAGCAGAAGGGACAGAGTCAAGGTCACTAGCCAGTGACCACGTGGAACCAGGAAGGAACCAGGCGATGTCGTGAAGATTGCAGGTGAAGGTGAAGCTTGTCGCTGCAGCCAGGAGGACCAGGAAGCGTCGAGGACGACCAGGACCAGGAGGCGAGCTGTCCCACGAAGGCTCTTGCTGTCGGCGGCGTCGACGTTGGACTAGGACTCACCAAGCCTTGGCAAGCGGAACCCACGAAGAACGGAGGACTTGCTTCTGGTGCAGACCAGGGAGGTCTGGGGTGCTTCTTCTTTGCAGAGAAGCGGGAGCCAGTCTGGAGGAGCCAAACCAGCGCAGAAGATTTCAGGGTGCGTCGTCACAAAGGCCACTAGCCAGCGGGCAAGCAACCGGACAGACGCGGCAAGCAGGAAAATGCAGAAGGGCCCCACGCAGGACTCGTGGAGTGTGGGGGGCTGATCTTCGGTGCAGATGATGCTTGGGGTTGGGGCTTCTCAATCCCCGGTGCACAACTTCGAGGGTGCCTCAGAAGCTGCGCTTGAAGTTACTAGCCACTTTTCCCAGGTAGCCGGTCCCACATCGCTCGTCGCCTCCACGGATCTCAGCTCTGCTGTGGATGTGGATCAGGGTCGGAGAAGTCTGGAAGTCAAGGCTCTGGTCGGGCTCTGCAGTCGGTTCCTCGTAGAACGTGGGCAAAGCAAAGGGTAGTCTCTTGTTGGTGCCTGTTTGCACAGGGTAGCCACTCCTTGGCCACAAGGGAGATTCTTCAGTCTTCTTCTTTCGTCGAATGTCGAAGGTCCAGAGTTTCTGTTCAAGGTTGCAGGTTCAGGATAATCTAAAGTCTTGAGGCCCAACTCCCACTCTTATACTAATCTGGGGGGCTGGGATACCTGCTAGGTCACGCCTTATGGGTGGGACCTGGGAGGGGGGTGGTTACACCCCCTTCCCTTTGTCCAGTTTCACGCCTGGACTGGGGCTGGAGTGCCCCAGCACCGGTTTGAACTGGACTATGCATGGGACACCTTGTGTGCCCCAGGCATGTCTCATTCCTTTCAGCCCTCCCTGTCCCAATACACTAAAGTCTGTCTGGGGAGGTGCTAGCACCTCCCCAAGCAGGAAACCTATTGTCCAAGCCTCCCTTGCCAGGATCACTCCCAGCAGCAGGGGGTCAGTCTCGTGTCTGTGGCAGCAGCATCCATTTTGTGATGCTGAGGCTTTGGTTAGAGTTAAACAGCAAAGTAGGATTTTAACATGTCTCTCCCTCTAGAAGGGAGGAATAATATCCTCATCACCAGAAATGGTATGGGGGTATTATTCCAAAGTGTTAGACACCTTACACGACATGTTTTGATAAAGCCAAACCATAGTTACCATAACCGTCTAAGATTATAAGGCACTTTAAGAGTATATGGTAGGCTATATCATAGAACAGCTATAAGGACATGGTTCCGAAAGCTGCAGACAGGTTCAGCTCATGCTAGAGCACCATCTCACATGTTACCAAGCACTCTGCCTCCAGGATTGTTAAGGCCTGCCATAGGAGTGACTGATAGGTACACATGTGTCTATATATAAGGGTAGATATAGGCATACTATATCTAAGCAAGGGGTGATTACACGACCTTGCCCCAGCTGAGTGATCAGCCAGTTGTGTCTGATTGGAAGGCCAGACCAGGGGTGGCATAATACATGCTGCAGCCCGTGGGAGGCCTAGGGTACACCTATGCCCTGGGTACCTAGGGTACACTGTACAGGGTCCAATAAGGTGATCCTTACCAATTGTTTATGTACCTAGGGTACATGGAGTCCATTTTAAAGAGAGAGCAGACAGCCTGAGACCCTGAATGGCAGGATCTCAGGCCAACTAAGTCGAAAAACCAGCTAGACACTAGGCAAAAAGTTGGGGGTAACCATAGTCAGATATCCACCTTCCTACACAACCCCCCCCCCCCCAAACGAAAGGAGATAAGGCTGGCCTTGACAAGGTAAGCCTCTATTGCCTAAGTGGCCATATAAGGAAGAACCAGCACTGGCATGGTTACCCCCTATCTCATGGTCCACTAAGCAATCCCTCATCCTAAAGGTATCATAGGGTCTCCACCATAGGGAATCTCTACCTTTGGGGTGTCTTTGCAAAGTAAAAGGCTGGTGTTGAGATGGAGTACTGAAGTGAGTGTCCTCAAAGTGAGGCCTCAGCTTCCTCCAATCATCCTCCACCATGGATGCCTTTCTTTCTTTCACTGAGTTGCACTGTGCTCTCAGGGTCAGCCTCTGGCTACCTAAAGCTGGAGGCTGGGTCCCTTTTGTGGGCTTACTGGAGGGACAGGTCAGGTTTGGGGCCCTAAGGTCCCAGGTTTGCCTGTGCCCAACAGAATCCCTCTGGGGGAGGTCCCTAACTACCTGTAAAGGGGATCCCTCAGGAATGTTTTTACCCATCACCTGGCTAGGGCTACTAGCCAGGCAATCCTCATTCTTTTGATGGGGGGGGTTCTTGTGGACAGGGGCCCTCTTGGGGTCCACTGGCCTCCCTGACCTCTGCAGCCCTGGGCTGACTGAGGCAGGGTAGAGAGAGGCAGGCTACCTGCACCAGACTGGGTCCCACCTTGGAAGGGGCCACTGACATCAGAGGTTCTGCCAGGCCAGGCCTGGCTACCTCTGGGGCAGTTCCTTCACAAGGGGTGAGGTCAGATCCCTGAGGAGGCTGACCTTTTCCTAATGTCTGGGGAGAGGGAGACTTTTCTTCCTCCCCACTACTCTCTGTTTGTGTGGAGTGATCCATAGTTTCAGGCTTCACTACACCTATGTCAGTCTGAGTATGGGCTGAGACCATTACAGCCTTGCCAACCTTTTCAGGGAGGCACTCAGTTTGGGTTTGAGCTGTGACTGTCACAGCTCTGCCAGTCTCTACAGGGAAGTCTGTCTTTGCCTGGGCTGTGGCTACCACTGCCCTTCCAACCTTTTCAGGGAGGAAATCTACTTGGACAGGGGTTGTGGCTGGCACAACCCCACTACCCTTTTGTGAAAGGCCTACCATTTTAGAATGGGTGTCTTGTTCAACTTCAGCCCAAGCTGAGAGTTCTAAGTCATTCCCCAGTAAGCAGTCCACAGGCAAGGTTGGAGACACTGCCACCCTTTTAGGGCCAGTGACCCCTCCCCAGCTGAGACATACCTCTGCCATGGGATGACTGTTCTGTTTGCCATCAATGTTAGTTACCTGGTATGAGAAACCAGGCAAAAGCTGCTCAGAGGGAACTAGCCTATGGGCCACCATAGTGATGCTAGCTCCAGTGTCTCTGTAGGCCTCAGCTTTTCTACCATTGATGTAGGGCTCCTGTCTGTACCTACCCAAAGTGTTGGGACAGGCAGTGAAGTTGGCAAACCCCATGCCTCCATCACAGACAAGAGTAGCTGCTGTAGGGGAATTGGCTAAGCCAGGGTCCCCCTGTGTTCCCCAAGAAAACCCAACCAAATTTTTGGGGGCACTCCCACCACCTGGGGGATTACTGCTGACAGTAATAGGTGGTGTGACAGGAGTAGTTGGAGGAACAGTTTTGTTTTTAGCCTTTGGGCAACTGCTGTCAGTTTTCCAATGCCCAGGAGCTTTACACTCATGGCAGTAAGGCTTTTTAACTGTGGTAGAGGAGGGAGCTTGGGACCCACCACCCTGTGTGGAGTTTTGGGCCCCTGAGGAAGATTTCTCTTTTGTTTTATCCCCACCCTTCTCTTGAGGCTTGGTGGTATCTTTCTTTTGGTCACCACCCTGATTTTTAGGCCTAATCCTGGTCCTGACCCATTTATCTGCCCTCTTTCCCAATTCTTGGGGAGAGGTCAAATCTGAGTCTACCAGGTGTTGATGGAGAAGCTGGTTCTGACAATTACTAAGGATCTGCTCCCTCATAATCAAGTTGTACAATCCTGTATAGTCCTGCACCTTGCTGCCAGTTAACCAACCTTCCAAAGCCTTAGTGGCACAATCCACAAAATCAGACCAGTCCTGTGTCTGTGTCTTCTGGGTGTCTCTGAACAACAACCTATATTGCTCAGTGGTTAAGCCAAACCCATCTATCAGAGCACTCTTCAGGACTTTGTAATTGTTAGCATCCTCATCACTGACTGTGAGGAGCTTGTCTCTACCTTTGTCAGAAAAGGAGAGCCACAAGATAGCTGCCCACTGACTCTGGGGTACCTGCTGTACTTTGCAGGCCCTCTCCAAAGCAGTCATCCACTTGTGGATGTCATCCCCATTCTGATATGGGGGGGACTATCTTGCTTAGGTTTCTATGGTCATAAGACCTATCCCTATCTCTAGGAATGTTGCTGCCACCAGTGGGTTCTGACCCACATAATTTTTGCTCTCTAGCCAGAGCAAGCTTCTCCTTGGCAAGGGCAAGTTCTTCCCTCTGAATCCTCAGATTAGCTTCCCTCATTCTGGCTTCATGCTCCTTTCTCTCAGGGGAAGTCAATCCCCTGTGAGAGGAAGCACTAGAGATGCTAGAGACATGGGAGTGGATGGATTCCCTTGAAGGGGATCTGTCCCTCCTGCTTCTCTGGTTAAGCCCACTTGGGGGTCTGTATGGGGGGGACCCCATGCAAACTCCCATGTAAGCTTAGGTTAGCCTGGCTAAGTCTTCCTACTTGGCCCTGGCTGTCTACCTCTTCATCTGAAGTCCCATCTGACTCCTCTGTGGTGGGTAGACCCTTATCTACAGCTATGGCACCATACTTGGCAGCTCTTTCAGCATCACAGGCCTCCAGAAGCTCCACTAGCTGTCTAAGGGTAGGGTTGGAACCCTGTTTTAATCTCCTGGAGGTACACAGTTGTCTCATCTCCTGGAAAGTGAATGCATCATATCTAGAGGGAACCTGTCTAGGATTCTCCTCTCCTGAGGGAGCATCAGTGTGATCTCCATTCAGGGACATGATTCTAGTGAGGGTGTGGTGTGTGCACCTACCTACACTAGTTGTATCTACTAAACCTCTCTAGTAGTTGTAGTCAGGGTGTGTTACTCCCTTCAACCTACAACTACTAAGTCCAGTAGGACTTAAGTATTATAATCTATGTTATATGTACCTAGACAATATCTGTGTGATCTTTCAATTTAGTATCTCAAGATTACAATGGTATTACAACAGCAAGCTCAGATCCCAACCGCTGCTCACCAATGTGAGAAGTTGGCCTGATGTATGATGTCACTAGTTCTAGTGTACACCTTACATCAGTCCAAATACCCTTATGGTGATTGGTTGTAAAGTCAACCTTATAGACCAGCTATCCTAGTGGTAGCATGGACAAGAGCAGTCTTAGGCTAAACTCTGAATGGCATGTGAAGCCAGCTGTGATACCATATATAATCCCTTGAATACCAAATGAAAGGACACCACAACAGATATATATATAAAATAAAGTGTATTTATTCTAGTCAAACCCTCAGCACTCTTTATGAGATTAGAGGTAAGTGTGAGAAGTTGGCCTGATATGTAGTGCTCACTATTCTAGTGATCACTGTGTATCATTCCAAACGACCCTTATTGATGATTGGTTGTAAGTCAACCTTATAGACCAGCTATCCTAGTAGCGTGGATACGAGCAGTCCTTAGGCTAAACTCTAGAGGGCGTGTTAAGCCAGCTGTTTACCATCACATATACCCCTTGAACACCAAGTGAACGGACACCACACAAGTTGTTATGAAAATAAAGGATATTTATTTATAACAAGACTACCCTGGCTCTTTATGAGTCAGAGAGCTAAGCACACTACAAAACTCTTATGGAAATACTTCTGGTTGCACAATTTACACAAGTGCCCGAAGGGCACGAAACCATATACACTGCAAGTGGAATGGGAAAGGTTAGATAGTTTAAAGTTACTGATTCCGGAGGAATCCAATCAGTGGGACTAAACGAAAGAGGAACTGGACACTTGTAGAGTGAACCTACGGTGGAGTACCGAGATGCTCGAGTTACCTAGCCCAGAGGCTGCGGCTGCGTGGGGTTCAGCAAGATGTCGGGAGTCCTCGTTGTAGTCTCAGGAGCCTGAAAGAAGAAGTTGCTGGCAGGCGACCAGTGTCGATGTTCAGAGAGATCCAAGCCTGGATCGGTGATGAAGGAAACCTGAACGCAGAGGGGACTCAGTTCTCAACCGCTAGCCAGCGATCGTGTGGGTACCAGGAAGGTACCGGCTGAAGTCACCTCGACCAGGTGAGTGGATGACATCGGACTCGGCTGTTCCTTGGACCAGGAGACGCGGCGGCGACCCGGAGGGAGGGCGAGCTGTCCCACGAAGGTGTCTGCTGTCGATGATGCTGGGCCCAGGAATGGGGCAGCAGGTCTTGGCCGTGGCAAACCCACGCGATGGAGTCAAGATGGCGTCGGGAGTGGACCAGGAGGGTCCGAGGTACTCCTCCGTTGAAGGGGAGCAAGAGCCAGTCTGGAGCAACCAGACCAGTGATGAAAGTCTGTCGTGGTGCGTCGTGAAGAGGGCCACAAGCCGGTCGGCGAGTGGTCGGACAACGCGGTGAGCAGTAAGGAGCAGAAGGGCCCCCACGCAGATCTCGTGGATGCTGGGGAGGCAGACTTCGGTGCTGGAGCCGCTCAGGGTTAGGGCTTCTCAAACCCTAGGTGCACTCACTCGAGGGTCCCTCGGTGGGCGTGCTAGATAAGCGTCATGCAGGTTCTGAAGATGGCCGGTCCCGCAGGTCTCGTCACACCTACGAATCTCAGCTGGGCTGATGATGTAGGTAGAGGTCAGAGATGGCAGGGAACCCGGGTCTCGTCGAGCTGGGCAGTCTTCATCCGTGGGAGAGACGTACAGCAAACCGCAAGCGCTTAGGTGGTGCCTGCTGGTGCAGGGTGGCTACTCCTTAGCCACAAGGGAGAGTCTTCAGAAATAGTCAAGAGTTCCTTTCGTGGAAAGTAGTTCAAGATTCAGAATTATCCAAATTGGGAAGGGGACTCACTCCTACCTTTATTCTAAGAAAAGGGGCTGGCCCGTGACTAGGTCCTACCTATGGGTGGGGCCAGGAGGGGGGTGGTTACACCCCTATCCTTTGTCCGGTTTCGCCCCAGCTCAGGGGCTGGTGTGCCCCCGAAACTGGTTTGAGCCGGGCTATGCACAGTGAGCACCGGGGTGCCACTTGCAATCACCTTCCTTTCAGCCCTGCCTACCTGGGATACACAAACCCTGTCTGGGATGGTGCTAACACCGCCCTTGACAGGAAACCCTTTGTCCAAGCTCCCCTCGCTGGAAGGTCTCCCAGCAGCAGGAGGTCAGACTTGTGTCTGGTGGCAGCATCCATTTTGTGATGCTGAGGCTTGAGTCAACTTTTAACCGGGGTTCAAGGTTACTTCCATGTCGTGCCCCTCTAAAAGGGGGGAATGCTAACCCCGTCGCCAGAATTGGCGAGGGGTTCGTATTCCAATTCGTATGACACCTTACTCGACATGTGTAGGTGAGGCGATGCCAAAGTTAGCAAATAACCGCAAGGGTTATAATGCATTTTAAAGGAGTTGGCCCGCGTCACCATGGAATGGCTATTAGGATTTGGTTCCGCAAGCCGTCGACGGGCTCAGCTCGCGCCAGAGCACCATCTCACATGATTCCCAGCACTCTGCCTTCAGGATTGATAAGGCCTGCCATAGGAGTGACTGACAGGAATCCATGCGTCCATTTTAGGGTTAGGTATAGGAATACTACACCTACAGCAACGGGTGATTACACCACCTTGCCCCAGCTGTCGTGCAGCCAGTTGTGTCAGATTTGGGCGGCCATCCAGGGGTGGCACAATACATGCTGCAGCCCCTGGTAGGCCCTGGGTACACCGATGCCCTGGATACCTGTGGTATGCTGATACAGGGACTGATAAGGCGGCCCAGTTCCAATTAGTGGATGCACCTAATGTACATGTGTGTTAATTTCGAGAGAGAACAGCTAGGCTGTGGGTCTGATTGGCAGGCCCGCAGCCGGGAAAAGTCGTAAACCAATGAAGCAAAAGCAAAAAATCTGGGTGATCATAGGATTGCAGACCCTACTCTCCTACATGACCCCCCCCCCCAAACTTTGGGACAATAAGCTAACCTTGACCAGGTGAGTCTTTTTGCTCTAAGTGGAAATACCTGGCGAGCCCATCTGCATTGCCATGATCAGTGCCAGGTCTATGCTCCACTGTGAAGTCCATCCCCTGTAGGGAAATGGACCACCTAAGTAGTTTGGGGTTTTCACCCTTCATCTGATTTAGCCACAAGAGGGGCTTATGGTCGGTCTGAATCTTGAAGTGAGTGCCAAACAAGTATGGCCTCAACTTCTTCAGGGCCCAAACCACAGCAAAGGCCTCCCTCTCAATAGCTGACCAATTCTTCTCTCTGGGGGTCAGCCTCCTGCTAATAAAAGCTATGGGCTGGTCATGACCATCAAAATTCAGCTGAGATAGAACAGCTCCCACACCCAACTCCGAAGCGTCTGTTTGGACAATGAATGTTTTGGAGTAGTCTGGACTCTTTAGGATAGGCGCTGTGCACATGGCCTGCTTTAGGTCATCAAATGCCTTTTGACAGCTGGCTGTCCACTGAACTTTTTTTGGCATCTTCTTACTTGTCAGATCGTTTAGCGGGGTCACAATGGATCCATAATTTCTGACAAACTTCCGGTAATAACCAGTCAGGCCCAAGAAAGCTCGAACCTGAGTCTGGGTGGTTGGAGGAGCCCAGTCCTGGATGGCCTGTATTTTGCTCTCCATTGGCTGAACCTGGCCTCCACCTACAAGGTGGCCCAGGTATACAACCTGTGTCTGCCCTATCTGGCACTTAGTGGCCTTGATAGTGAGGCCTGCCTTTTGCAGGGCCTCCAACACTTTCCTCAGGTGGACCAGGTGATCCTCCCAGGTGGAACTAAAGACAGCGATATCGTCCAGATACGCCGCGCAGAAGTCGTCCAACCCAGTGAGAACCCGATTCACCAGCCTTTGGAAGGTGGCAGGTGCATTTTTCAAACCAAAGGGCATTACCACGAACTGATAATGCCCACCCGGGGTAGAAAATGCTGTTTTGGGCTTGGCCTCCTCAGCTAACCTGATTTGCCAATACCCAGCTGTCAGGTCAAACGTACTTAAGTAGTTGGCCGAAGCCAACCGGTCTATAAGTTCGTCTGCTCTCGGTATCGGGTGGGCGTCAGTCTTAGTGATTGCATTGAGGCCTCTGTAGTCCACGCAAAACCTCATCTCTTTCTTACCGCCCTGGGTGTGAGGTTTCGGCACGAGAACTACGGGACTAGCCCAGGGGCTGTCCGAGGGCTCAATGACTCCCAGCTCCAACATTTTCTGCACCTCTGTCTTGATGCAGTCTCTGACATGATCAGGCTGTCGATAGATTTTACTCTTTACGGGCAGACTGTCCCCAGTGTCGACCTCATGGGTACACCAATTGGTCTGACTGGGTGTCAGAGAGAACATATGTCGAAAGGATTGAAGAACCTGTTTACAATCCTTTTGTTGATGTCCAGAGAGGCTGCCGCAAAAGACAACACCATCTACCGACCCATCGTCAGGGTTCTGAGAGAGCAGGTCCGGGAGAGGGTCACTCTCCTCCTCCTGTCCCTCATCTGTGGCCATGAGCAAGCCCATGCCCTCCCTGTCGACATATGCCTTGAGCCTGTTCACATGGAGCACCCTGTGGGGGCTCCGGGGAGTTCCCAGGTCTACCAAGTAGGTGACCTCTCCCTTTTGCTCAATGATCGTGTGGGGCCCAGACCATTTGTCTTTGAGTGCTGCTGGGGCCACTGGCTCCAGCACCCACACCTTCTGCCCAGGCTGATACACAGTCAGGACAGCCTTTTGGTCGTGCCAAGCTTTTTGTAATTCTTGGCTCGCCTCAAGGTTTTTAGATGCCTTTTCCATGTACTCAGCCATCCGCGAGCGGAGACCGAGCACATAGTCCACAATGTTTGATGCCGGCTTTTTGAGAGGTCTCTCCCATCCTTCCTTTACCAAACAAAGGGGTCCCCTTACAGGATGTCCGAACAGAAGTTCAAAAGGGCTGTAGCCAACCCCCTTCTGCGGGACCTCTCTGTAGGCGAACAAGAGGCAGGGTATCAGGACATCCCATCTCCGCCGAAGCTTTTCAGGTAGTCCATGAATCATCCCTTTGAGGGTCCTGTTGAATCTCTCAACAAGCCCATTGCATTGTGGGTGATAGGGTGTGGTGAATTTGTAGTTGACACCACACTCCTTCCACATAGCAGTCAGATATCCCGACATGAAGTTTTCACCTCTGTCTGAGACAACCTCCTTAGGGAAGCCCACTCTGGAGAACACTCCAACTAGAGCTCGTGCCACAACAGGTGCTGTAGTGGTCCTAAGGGAAATAGCTTCAGGATACCTGGTGGCGTGGTCCACCACCACCAGTATAAACTTGTGCCCTGATGCTGTCTTGGGTTCCATTGGTCCGACAATGTCGATCCCCACTCGTTCAAAGGGTACCCCCACCACCAGTAGTGGTATAAGGGGGGCCTTTGTCGTGCCACCTGACTTACCACTGGCTTGGCAAGTGACACAGGAGCGGCAAAACTCCTTTGTATCTTCGGACATGTGGGGCCAGTGAAAGTGTGGAACAATTCTGTCCCAAGTCTTATTCTGGCCTAAGTGACCTGCAAGGGGAATCTCGTGGGCCAAGGTAAGGAGGAAACCTCTCAGAGACAAGGGGACGACCAGCCTCCTGGTCGCGCCAGGCTTGGGGTCTCTTGCCTCGGAGTACAGGAGTCCATCGTCCCAGTACACTTTGTGGGTACCTGTGGCGTTCCCTGCAGCCTCAGCAGCAGCCTGCTGTCTGAGGGGTTCAAGTGAGGGGCAGTCTAACTGTGCCTTCCCCAGGTCTTCCCTGGAGGGTCCCCCTGAGCCCAGAAACTCAACCTGACCAGGTTCAAGCTCTTTCGGCTCAGTTTCCCTCAGTTCTTTAAGGTCAGCCTCCTCAGAGACTTGATCCACGACCTGGGGCAAGGGGGAAGGCGAAGCCTTACCCTTACTGCTCCTTTTCTTGGAAGGTGTCTGGTCCGTTCTTCCAGGATCCAGCACCTGTTCAGTGGGGCATCTTTTGGCCTGTGACCTGGTCACAGCAAGGACATGTGCTGGCAAGCCTAACATTTCCATGTGAGTCCTCTGCTCCACTTCTGACCATTGTGACGTTTCCAAATCATTGCCCAACAGACATTCTACGGGGAGGTCTGAACTAACCACAACCTTTTTCGGGCCACTTACCCCTCCCCAGGAGAAATCAACAACTGCCATACTGTGATTGGTAGTGACATTGCTGGCATTGGTCACTAGGTAGTCGGTACCTAGCATGATCTGTCCAGGGTCCACAAAGTTAGGTGTCACCATGGTGACACTGGCACAAGTGTCCCTGTAGGCCTGAGCCACTTTTCCATTGATCAAAGGTGTCTGTCTGTATTTGCCCAAAGTATTGGGACTGGCACTAGGGGACATATCCATATCCCCTGTACAGACAAGGACGGCCTGAGTGAGCGTGCTGACTAAGTCGTCACTCCCCTCGGTTCCCAAGGTTAACCCAACTAATGCCTTGGGAGGCACACTACCACTGCTGACTGCACTAGGGGGTGCAGGTGCCTTAGGGGCCGCAGTGGCAGGAGTTTGCCCTCCTTTCTTGGTGCACTCACTAAACCAGTGAGTCTTACTTTTACAGTATTGGCACCACCTTTTTGACTGGCCTTCTTGAGTCTTCTTCTTCTGTGAAGCCTGACCCCCACCCTCTTTAGTTTGTTGGGGACCTGTCGAAGACTTCTGGTCATTTTGTTCGTTCTTGTTACTACCCTTTTGGTCTGCTTTCTTCTGACCACCCTGGTTCTGAGTCTGGTTCTGCTTGACCCTTGTTCTGACCCATCTGTCTGCCTTCTTTCCCAATTCTTGGGGAGAGGTCAGATCCGAGTCGACAAGGTGCTGATGCAACAATTGGTTCTGACAGTTGTTTAAAATCTGTTCTCTCATGATAAGATTGTACAATCCTGTGTAATCAGTAACCTTGCTACCCAGCAACCAGCCCTCCAAAGCCTTAGTGGCACAATCGACAAAGTCAGTCCAATCCTGAGACTGAATTTTCTGGGTGTCCCTGAACAGCACCCGGCACTGCTCGGTGGTTGAGCCGAACCCATCAATCAGTGTATTCTTCAGGACTTGGTAGTTGTTCGCATCCTCAGCTCTAGTAGTGAGGAGCTTGTCTCGTCCTTTACCCTCAAAGGAGAGCCACAGTATAGCTGCCCACTGACTTTGGGGGACGCACTGGACAGTGCAGGCCCTCTCCAAAGCAGTTATCCACTTGTGGATGTCGTCCCCTTGTTTAAAGGGGGGCACTATTTTACTCAGGTGTCTGGTATCTATACCCCTGTCTTTCTCTCTAATGAGAATGCTGCCACCAGTGGGATCTAACCCACTTAATTTCTGCTCTCGGGCTAAGGCAAGTCTTTCTTTGGCGAGGGCAAGTTCTTCCCGCTCGATCCTCAGATTGACTTCCCTCATCTTCGCTTCATGCTCCCTTCTCTGAGGGGACGTCATTCCTCTCTGAGAAGATGCCTGAGAGACATGTGTACGAACAGATCTGTTAGAGCCTCTGGAGAGAGACCTAGCTCGTCCGTTCCCAATGTTAGGCCTGCTTGAGCGTGGGGCCGGGGCTCCCCCGGTTCCATTCTCATGCCTGCTTAAGTTGGTCCTCGTAAGCCTGCCGACTACCACTGGACCTTTGTTTGCCTCGTCTCCTGATAACTCCTCCTCGTCTTCCTCCTCTGTATGGGGGTCGAGGTCCGGGTCACCAAGGGTTCCCTCTAAGGGAGGCATGTTCCCATCAGCATTGGGGGAACCTGTGTTAGAGGACCTCCTAGCATCGTACGTCTCTAAGAGACCTATCAGAAATGCGATGGTAGGGTTAGAACCCTGGTTTAGCTTCCTGGAGGCACACAGTTGTCTCATCTCCTTGAAGCTAAGAGCTGCATATCGTGACACGACCTGTGGAGGGTCACTGACCGCTAAGGGAGTCTCTGCAGACTCTCCGTGGACCGACATGCTTTCTAGTGAGGTGTAAGTGATGCACCTACCTACACTATTTGTTTACCTACTGATCCCTTGCTAAGAGTTGTAGTCGGGGTGTGCTAAGCCCTGTTACACTACAACAGCTGGTTCGGTAGAACTCAGAGTATTCTAAGCTAAGTTATATGTACCTGGGTACTTATGTGATCTTTCACTTTGATATTCTTAGGATACGTGTGTGGTAACCAACAGCAAGCTCAAATCCCAACCGCTGCTCACCAATGTGAGAAGTTGGCCTGATATGTAGTGCTCACTATTCTAGTGATCACTGTGTATCATTCCAAACGACCCTTATTGATGATTGGTTGTAAGTCAACCTTATAGACCAGCTATCCTAGTAGCGTGGATACGAGCAGTCCTTAGGCTAAACTCTAGAGGGCGTGTTAAGCCAGCTGTTTACCATCACATATACCCCTTGAACACCAAGTGAAAGGACACCACACAAGTTGTTATGAAAATAAAGGATATTTATTTATAACAAGACTACCCTGGCTCTTTATGAGTCAGAGAGCTAAGCACACTACAAAACTCTTATGGAAATACTTCTGGTTGCACAATTTACACAAGTGCCCGAAGGGCACGAAACCATATACACTGCAAGTGGAATGGGAAAGGTTAGATAGTTTAAAGTTACTGATTCCGGAGGAATCCGATCAGTGGGACTAAACGAAAGAGGAACTGGACACTTGTAGAGTGAACCTACGGTGGAGCACCGAGATGCTCGAGTTACCTAGCCCAGAGGCTGCGGCTGCGTGGGGTTCAGCAAGATGTCGGGAGTCCTCGTTGTAGTCTCAGGAGCCTGAAAGAAGAAGTTGCTGGCAGGCGACCAGTGTCGATGTTCAGAGAGATCCAAGCCTGGATCGGTGATGAAGGAAACCTGAAAGCAGAGGGGACTCCGTTCTCAACCGCTAGCCAGCGATCGTGTGGGTACCAGGAAGGTACCGGCTGAAGTCACCTCGACCAGGTGAGTGGATGACGTCGGACTCGGCTGTTCCTTGGACCAGGAGGCGCGACGGCGACCCGGAGGGAGGGCGAGCTGTCCCACGAAGGTGTCTGCTGTCGATGATGCTGGGCCCAGGAATGGGGCAGCAGGTCTTGGCCGTGGCAAACCCACGCGGTGGAGTCAAGATGGCGTCGGGAGTGGACCAGGAGGGTCCGAGGTACTCCTCCGTTGAAGGGGAGCAAGAGCCAGTCTGGAGCAACCTGACCAGTGATGAAAGTCTGTCGTGGTGCGTCGTGAAGAGGGCCACAAGCCGGTCGGCGAGTGGTCGGACAACGCGGTGAGCAGTAAGGAGCAGAAGGGCCCCCACGCAGATCTCGTGGATGCTGGGGAGGCAGACTTCGGTGCTGGAGCCGCTCAGGGTTAGGGCTTCTCAAACCCTAGGTGCAATCACTCGAGGGTCCCTCGGTGGGCGTGCTAGATAAGCGTCGTGCAGGTTCTGAAGATGGCCGGTCTCGTCACACCTACGAATCTCAGCTGGGCTGATGATGTAGGTAGAGGTCAGAGATGGCAGGGAACCCGGGTCTCGTCGAGCTGGGCAGTCTTGATCCGTGGGAGAGACGTACAGCAAACTGCAAGCACTTAGGTGGTGCCTGCTGGTGCAGGGTGGCTACTCCTTAGCCACAAGGGAGAGTCTTCAGAAATAGTCAAGAGTTCCTTTCGTGGAAAGTAGTTCAAGATTCAGAATTATCCAAATTGGGAAGGGGACTCGCTCCTACCTTTATTCTAAGAAAAGGGGCTGGCCCGTGACTAGGTCCTACCTATGGGTGGGGCCAGGAGGGGGGTGGTTACACCCCTATCCTTTGTCCGGTTTCGCCCCAGCTCAGGGGCTGGTGTGCCCCCGAAACTGGTTTGAGCCGGGCTATGCACAGTGAGCACCGGGGTGCCACTTGCAATCACCTTCCTTTCAGCCCTGCCTACCTGGGATACACAAACCCTGTCTGGGATGGTGCTAACACCGCCCTTGACAGGAAACCCTTTGTCCAAGCTCCCCTCGCTGGAAGGTCTCCCAGCAGCAGGAGGTCAGACTTGTGTCTGGTGGCAGCATCCATTTTGTGATGCTGAGGCTTGAGTCAACTTTTAACCGGGGTTCAAGGTTACTTCCATGTCGTGCCCCTCTAAAAGGGGAGAATGCTAACCCCGTCGCCAGAATTGGCGAGGGGTTCGTATTCCAATTCGTATGACACCTTACTCGACATGTGTAGGTGAGGCGATGCCAAAGTTAGCAAATAACCGCAAGGGTTATAATGCATTTTAAAGGAGTTGGCCCGCGTCACCATGGAACGGCTATTAGGATTTGGTTCCGCAAGCCGTCGACGGGCTCAGCTCGCGCCAGAGCACCATCTCACATGATTCCCAGCACTCTGCCTTCAGGATTGATAAGGCCTGCCATAGGAGTGACTGACAGGAATCCATGCGTCCATTTTAGGGTTAGGTATAGGAATACTACACCTACAGCAACGGATGATTACACCACCTTTCCCCAGCTGTCGTGCAGCCAGTTGTGTCAGATTTGGGCGGCCATCCAGGGGTGGCACAATACATGCTGCAGCCCCTGGTAGGCCCTGGGTACACCGATGCCCTGGATACCTGTGGTATGCTGATACAGGGACTGATAAGGCGGCCCAGTTCCAATTAGTGGATGCACCTAATGTACATGTGTGTTAATTTCGAGAGAGAACAGCTAGGCTGTGGGTCTGATTGGCAGGCCCGCAGCCGGGGAAAGTCGTAAACCAATGAAGCAAAAGCAAAAAATCTGGGTGATCATAGGATTGCAGACCCTACTCTCCTACAGTAAGTACAACACAGTCTTATTTAAGCATACATTAAGTCACACAGGTAAGTAATACAGTTAGGCCCTAGGGGCCACGCAAACCATATACTAAGTAAGTGGTATAAGGACCACTGTCACGGGAATAGAATAGGCCTAGGCCTAGGGAATCGCTGGGGCTACACTACACTAGCTTTAGTTAGGAAGTGGGAGGCCCACGGGATTCGTGTGCAGAGTGGAAACACTCACGCGTAATGCGTAAAAGTCACTAGCAATAGTACAGTTTAGAAAACGATAGATTTAGGACACTTCCGGAGTAGCTAGGAAGTCGAGACTGGAAAACTAGACACTAGGATAGTCACTATCCTGATGAGCACCGGAGTTCCCAAGTTACCTAGCCCACAGGCTGCGGGTGCATAGGGGTGAAGTTGCGTCGGTTTTCGTCGTCGACTCCTATGGATGCCTGAAGAAAGATGCTGACAGGCAGTCAGTGAAGAGTGTCCGGTGGATCCCAAGGCTGGGATCAAGAAGAGAGGAGACCTGCAAGCAGAAGGGACAGAGTCAAGGTCACTAGCCAGTGACCACGTGGAACCAGGAAGGAACCAGGCGATGTCGTGAAGATTGCAGGTGAAGGTGAAGCTTGTCGCTGCAGCCAGGAGGACCAGGAAGCGTTGAGGACGACCAGGACCAGGAGGCGAGCTGTCCCACGAAGGCTCTTGCTGTCGGCGGCGTCAACGTTGGACTAGGACTCACCAAGCCTTGGCAAGCGGAACCCACGAAGAACGGAGGACTTGCTTCTGGTGCAGACCAGGGAGGTCTGGGGTGCTTCTTCTTTGCAGAGAAGCGGGAGCCAGTCTGGAGGAGCCAAACCAGCGCAGAAGATTTCAGGGTGCGTCGTCACAAAGGCCACTAGCCAGCGGGCAAGCAACCGGACAGACGCGGCAAGCAGGAAAATGCAGAAGGGCCCCACGCAGCACTCGTGGAGTGTGGGGGGCTGATCTTCGGTGCAGATGATGCTTGGGGTTGGGGCTTCTCAATCCCCGGTGCACAACTTCGAGGGTACCTCAGAAGCTGCGCTTGAAGTTACTAGCCACTTTTCCCAGGTAGCCGGTCCCACATCGCTCGTCGCCTCCACGGATCTCAGCTCTGCTGTGGATGTGGATCAGGGTCGGAGAAGTCTGGAAGTCAAGGCTCTGGTCGGGCTCTGCAGTCGGTTCCTCGTAGAACGTGTGCAAAGCAAAGGGTAGTCTCTTGTTGGTGCCTGTTTGCACAGGGTAGCCACTCCTTGGCCACAAGGGAGATTCTTCAGTCTTCTTCTTTCGTCGAATGTCGAAGGTCCAGAGTTTCTGTTCAAGTTTGCAGGTTCAGGATAATCTAAAGTCTTGAGGCCCACTCTTATACTAATCTGGGGGGCTGGGATACCTGCTAGGTCACGCCTTATGGGTGGGACCTGGGAGGGGGGTGGTTACACCCCCTTCCCTTTGTCCAGTTTCGCGCCAGAACTGGGGCTGGAGTGCCCCAGCACCGGTTTGAACTGGACTATGCATGGGACACCTTGTGTGCCCCAGGCATGTCTCATTCCTTTCAGCCCTCCCTGTCCCAATACACTAAAGTCTGTCTGGGGAGGTGCTAGCACCTCCCCAAGCAGGAAACCTATTGTCCAAGCCTCCCTTGCCAGGATCTCTCCCAGCAGCAGGGGGTCAGACTCGTGTCTGTGGCAGCAGCATCCATTTTGTAATGCTGAGGCTTTGGTTAGAGTTAAACAGCAAAGTAGGATTTTAACATGTCTCTCCCTCTAGAAGGGAGGAATAATATCCTCATCACCAGAAATGGTATGGGGGTATTATTCCAAAGTGTTAGACACCTTACACGACATGTTTTGATAAAGCCAAACCATAGTTACCATAACCGTCTAAGATTATAAGGCACTTTAAGAGTATATGGTAGGCTATATCATAGAACAGCTATAAGGACATGGTTCCGAAAGCTGCAGACAGGCTCAGCTCATGCTAGAGCACCATCTCACATGTTACCAAGCACTCTGCCTCCAGGATTGTTAAGGCCTGCCATAGGAGTGACTGATAGGTACACATGTGTCTATATATAAGGGTAGATATAGGCATACTATATCTAAGCAAGGGGTGATTACACGACCTTGCCCCAGCTGAGTGATCAGCCAGTTGTGTCTGATTGGAAGGCCAGACCAGGGGTGGCATAATACATGCTGCAGCCCCTGGGAGGCCTAGGGTACACCTATGCCCCGAGTACCTAGGGTACACTGTACAGGGTCCAATAAGGTGATCCTTACCAATTGGTTATGTACCTAGGGTACATGGAGTCCATTTTAAAGAGAGAGCAGACAGCCTGAGACCCTGAATGGCAGGATCTCAGGCCAACTAAGTCGAAAAACCAGCTAGACACTAGGCAAAAAGTTGGGGGTAACCATAGTCAGATATCCACCTTCCTACATCATACATGATGCCGGCTCCACTTCACACCCTTTGTTCAAGAAGTGTCATGTGCATCCCATGTAAACAAGCTTTGAACCCCAGTGATGTCTGGGGCCCCTGAACCCTGCAGACTCTCCGAGTTCTGCAGTCAAACTATGCTGTTTGTAGTGTCCTGGCATGATGACTGAAAAGTACACGCTGAAATGTTGCATGTTCTGTTTATACAGACAGCAGAACAGTCTGTGCAGGATCTCACTTTCTATTTAAAAAAAAACAAAACTTTTCTTGTTTGAGGAAACACGCAACTTTAATACTATCGGCGCCCAAATAAACATATCACATATCACACTAAAATGTAAAAACCATGAACTGCTAATTCGGGGTTGTGTTGAAATGTGCAAACGAGTCTGTCTTCAGCCTGCTGGGTCTGTACACCTTTGTCGTTGGAGCAGAACCCACGTCACCTTGGTGTGTATTCTGTGAGGTGGGGTGGGGGCGATGTATTGGTTTGCATTTTAAATACTCTAAAATACCTTTTTAAAGGATCCATAAGTATAATAGTTTTGCCATATTTCTCGTTTTTAAAGGATATATCGATAAGAGCGCAGATGCATACATCACACACATATTCTGTTGCTTTCTGTTGTATGTATGTTCTTGCCAAAATATTACTGACTTTACAGACACTGGGTATCTGTGCACAGCACAGAGACAGGTGTTAAAAATAATCAAACCTTTGTTCCTGGAAACAAACCTGGTGCGGTGTGACGCGTCGCGCAGGTGAAACTTTTGTTATTTGTGTAGCTGAGTTTGTATGGAGAGGGGGGGGGGGGTATGTGCTGTGGGAGTTACCCCCACCCACCATGCACTCCAGACACTGTACACCCTCTTCGAGAAACCACAATCTACAGCCAGACATCCCTAACCCACGTCAGGTGACATTGTACAGTCAGCACACGGACATCTCATCAATATACCCTGTCAGACACCCGGAAACACTACTGCAGAAATACAGAGCCCACGATGTATTTATCAGACACCCGGCCTCATATTGCATACAACACACCTGGGAAACACATCGCGTTCCCGTTATGGCGAGCCCACAGTGGTACGTCACAGATAACGAACCCCAGTCTGTCAGACACCCGCAATGATAACATTATGTCAAGGAAACACACCCCCACCTATCTTGCTCAAACCCACTAACATAGCTTGATGCCTGGCACCCCAACTGTAACATTAAGGCTACACCTGCAGCCACAACAGTGTGGCAGACACCGCAATCACAACATTCTGGCAGACTCCTGCAGCCACAACAGTGTGGCAGACACCGCAATCACAACATTCTGGCAGACTCCTGCTGCCACAACAGTGTGGCAGACACCGCAATCACAACATTCTGGCAGACTCCTGCAGCAACAACAGTGTGGCAGACACCGCAATCACAACATTTTGGCAGACACCTGCCATCACAACAATGTGGCAGGCACCGCAATGATCACAACATTCCGCAGACACATGCATCCATAACAGTGTGGCAGCCACAACACCGCAACGATTACAACATTCTGCAGACACATGCATCCGTGACAGTGTGGCAGCCACAACAGTGTGGCAGACACCGCAATGATCACAACGTTCTGCCAGACACATGCATCCGTAACAGTGTGGCAGCCACAACAGTGTGGCAGACACCCCCATCACAACATTGCGTCAGAAACCAACAAACACAACTTTTGTCAACACGAGCAAACACACAGTTATGTCAAACACCCACAATTATAAAATTTTGCCTGACACCCGTAAACACAGTATTCGACACCCAAAATCCTAACATTCTCTCAGACACCTAAACCCAGAGCATACAGGCGGACACGGCCACAGCGCCCTGTTACAAGTCTACGACTCACAAGGCGCTGTTGGGGGCGGGATCCCATAGTGGGCGCTATGAAATACAGAGCCTTTTATATCTAGAAAGGACCTACCACCTTGTGCAAAGGCAGCTGTCAGCTGGGGGCACGTGGTAGTTTATGTTACATTGCAAACTTGTTTTACAGTTCCAAACGTTCAATGTCGAACCCCCTTATCGGGAATTTGGGGGCACAAGACACATGTTTTATAAGTGATATTAGTGACTCAGCAACAGTGAGTAGTGAATAGAACGTGAAAGGGAAAGTGTGATAACGACGTGCACAAAGAAAGGCGTGAGCGCCTTTCTTATGTGTGTTAATATAAATATCCCTCCTGTCCCAGCACTCACGGCGATCAGGTGTTCATTACTTTAATGAACTCGAGGACACGAACACATGCAAAAAGGACGCGTTATATATATATATATTCACAGAAAAAACCATAGGTTTCACACACGTTATATTTAGGAATTAGCAATTAAAAAACCTTGCAAATTCACTGAAAAAACCATAGGTTTCACACACGTTATAGTTAGGAATTAGCATTTAAAAAACCTTGCAAATTCACTGAAAAAACCATAGGTTTCACACACGTTATAGTTAGCTGGACATTTCTCTCGTAAAAAACCATTGAAATTCCCCCGTTATAGTTAGTTCAGCTAACTATAACACGCGCGACCGCAATCCACTGCTGATGACGTCACATATTACATCACTCATGACATGGTCAGTGACATCACTCATGACATCACTGATAACATCTCAAATGACATCACTGATGACGTCATCAATGTGATAAATTACCACATCTTCTCACACCCTTATAAAACCTTTGATATACCAACTGAAAATTACAGAGTTCCATTCTCAAATCCATAAATAATGCAATACCAATAACTGCATACCCACATAATAACTTTTAGGTCTTCATACACCTCCACACACTCACCTGTACAGTCACTCATAGTTACAGTCACTCCATAAAAAAGTATCATATGAATTTATACACACACCTATGTGTATAAAAAATAAAAAAAATTGTGAGGTAAGGTTGGCTCTTAAAAGAGCCGTTGGGTTAATACAGGGATAGAGGAAAGAAAGAATGGGAATATTATGAGCGTCTACAAACGTGCTGGTCTATCTTATTGTTAATAAGGGAAACACTGTTCTCCCCAAAAACAATAAGACCACAACACGTTGTACACCTCATTGAAACCCTCCGAAATCGAGGGTTAATGTCCAGAGGAGCAGAAGAAGGTGATGCTCCCACCTCAGAGGAAGGGCTCAGCTGAGCTGCCGATGATGTACTCGGCTGAGCTTCTGAGGGTGGGCTCTGGTGACTTACTGAAGAGTTTTCTTCAGTATGTCGAGCAAAGGTCCTGGGATGTTTATCCCTAATGTGTCTCATCATAGAGTGATTTCCAAAGGAATACTTCTTCCTTGGATCTCCACTAGATAAAACACGGTCACAAAGTGTGCAAGTGACCAATGGAGCATTGACCTTTTTCTGCCCCTCTGGAAAAGTAAAATACTCCCACACAAAAGAATCCTTTTGTTTCCTCCTTCTCTGTCTGATGATGGTGCTGCTAGGCTCACTCTCAGAAGAGGTCTGCTGCTCTGCCATTGTATCTCAATGTCAATTCAGCTCCTTCTCCTAGGGGATCTCAAGCAGTAATGAGGGGAATGGGTGTGGTGTGGGAAGTTTCTGGAACTGAAAGTAGTTTCAACCAATGAAAAGTGTTCTTTGTGGATCACATGACCTACCGTGCGCGCTCCGTAAGCTTACGGTACGCGCTCGTAAACAAGTACGCATGCGCAAACGTGACGCTTACGGAGCGCTTACGGAGCGCGTACGTAAGACGCACTCGCACATGCGCATTACACGCCCCTGCGTAACCGCGACGTTGCTTCCGCGCAGCGTGCATGCGTGTACGCGTACGTCACGTACGTATCACGTAAGCGCACTGTACTTATGACGTACGGAGCGCGTAGCGTCAGCTTACCATACGCGCATCTTATCACGTAAGCGCACCGTACTTATGACGTACGGAGCGCGTAGCGTCAGCTTACCGTACGCGCACGGCAAAAAATGCATAAAAAAAAAAATACAAGTTTCAAGAGTTGTAGAAGATAATAACTGTGATGTACAACTGTATGTAAACATTAATTTTTAAAAAATTAACCATTACATAATGCAGGATATAGTACATATATTATTTTATACATAGGTTGGATATTATTTTTTACCAAAGATCTCAAAAAAAATTTACAAAACCGTACAAATTCACTGAACAAACCATAGGTTTCACACATGTTATAGTTAGGAATTAGCATTTAAAAAACCTTGCAAATTCACTGAAAAAACCATAGGTTTCACACATGTTATAGTTAGCAGGACATTTCACTCGTGAAAAACCAATGAAATTCCCCCGTTATAGTTAGTGCAGGCAACTATAACTCACGCGACCGCAATCCTCTGCTGATGATGTCAAATATTACATCACTGATGACATATGTGTCTTTCTGAAAAAAAAATATTTGTAATATATGTATAGCTGAAAATTAATGGAAGAAGACATGGGTAAATAAGTGTCTAAATACAGTGATGTAATATCTGACGTCATCATCAGAGGATTGGTTTTTCACGAGTGAAATGTCCTGCTAACTATAACGTGTGAAACCTATGGTTTTTTCAGTGAATATATATATACACACACACACACACACATATATCGCCACTGGGTAGTTATATTTAGGTCAGCATTTCCATCTTTTTTGTTTTGCTAATAACTTTGGCCCCGTTTGACAAATCTCCACAAAACTTTTTTAAAAGGTACTCCCTGAGCCATATTAGACCCTGGGGACCCCATCCCCCAGGGCCCAGTTGAATTAATATGGGTAGGGGATGCACAGCCCCCTACCCGTATTCAGCCCCAGGGACCCCATACCCTGTGGACCAAAGTATTGATTGAGGAGAACCGCAGGGCCCCCCTCCTCGAGCCTTTAAAAGCCCTGAGGACACCATCTTCAGGGCAGTGAATTTAAAACAAAAAGGGAGGTGGGCCCCGTGCCCTCCTCCCTGAGTTTTTAATGCCACAGGGACCCCATCTTTCAGGACTGGCAGGGAAACTTGTGTTTTGCTTCCGTCTTTTGGGAGAATTTTTTTAACTCCTGCCAAACGGGACCAAACATAACATGTGCTCTCAGTGGACAGGAGCTTTAACAATGCCCCTGCCTGCTTGGAGCAAATTTGTATTTTATTTCCCTGCCCACAGTGATGCGAGCGGGGAATCAGAACAAGCTATCGCCCCAGCCCGGAGGGAGCAGCAGCTGCTCCCCCTTCACTACCCTTCACTACCACTCTGCAGACGCGCCTCCTGGTGCAGTGATGATTGGGGGATAAAGTTGAGGGTCCAAGGGGTCCATGAACCCCTTCTGTTACCTCTAGTAACTACTGGACAGCAGGATTGCTGAGAGGACCTGAAGGTCATGCCTACTTTCTCCACCACTCTGCAAATATACCTCCTGGCACGCTGCTGGTTGGGGAATGAATTCCACTTTACCCCTGAGAGCCTCAGGACTAAAGTGTATGTCTTACCCCAACTAGTAGTGTGCCAGGAAGCATGTTTGCACAGTGGTGGAGAAAGGCGCCGTGGCCTCTGACGACCTCTGATCAATCCAGCTATGTGAGTCTTATTGGAGGTAACAGGAGGGCTTGTTGGCCCTCAAAGACCCTCCATAGCCAAGTGGACTTCTTCCCCCTATTAGTAGTGAGCCAGAAGGTGCATTTGCAGAGTGGTGGAGAAAGGTGGCATGGCCTTCGATAACCTCTCAGCAGTCCTGTTGTGTGGGACTTGCTGGAGGCAATGGAGGGGTAGTTGGCCCCCAAGGACGTCCTCCTGTTATCTACAATAAATCCCACACAGCAGGATTGCTAAGAGGTCTTCGGAGGGCACACCCGCTTTATCCACCACTCTGCAAACTTGGCTCACGGCACACTACTGGTTGGGAGATGAAGTCCGCTCTCCTCCTGAGGGACCTTGGGGGCTAAGCCAGTGGTCAGTGACATCACTCAAATGACATCACTGATGCCGTCGGTGATGTCACTGACAATGTAATATGTGAGGTCATAAGCAGTGCATTGTGGAGGCATGAGTTATAGTTAGCTTAGCTAACTATAACTGCTGAATTTCACTGGTTTTGTACGAGTGACACCAGAGCCTAACTATAACAGCTTTGTAACTGTGATGGGGAAGGAGGTTCGGGTCTAAATAAGAAGTAAGGTCCACTCCACGTCGAGTAAGACTAGGCTTTATTTTGCAGTAAATATGTCACTTATGAGTCGCCAGAGTTCTATATGATGAGTACGGATAATTCCTCTTATCCGTATCTTCCTGCTTTAGGTCCGAGACTCCTTCCAGTCTGTTTCTTTCTTCAGAGGCTGTGGTCGCTCGGGTAGAGAAGACAAAAAAAAGGCAACATGTTAGTCCTACTGTCTTCACAAAAGGTTGGGAAAAGGGAGTGAGGGATCACCGGTGCAGAATCTCAGGTTTAGGGATTTGTGCACGTGCAGAGGAATTACCGGGAAAGGGTAGGTACGATAATGGGATTTTACACGCTGTCCTTCTCCCTCCTCCCGACCCACCCGCAAGGTGATCCCGTACCTGGTGAAGCCACGCTCCTCCTGAAGCGTGGCTGAGCGCAGCGAGGGGTCGTTGGCCTCCGGGCTCTCTGCAGGCTCTCGTCTTCGAGTGGCTCTGCGGCAGCTGTTTGTCTTCCGGCGTCTCCTTCCTTTCTCGAGCTGTGTTCACGAACATGCCACCTTCGCGTCTTCCGGGGTTTTCAGCCTCAATTCTACCACAGGGACTCTGCTGGATTGGTCCAGGGACGGAGACGTCACATTCCTGGGTGGAGGGTTCACTGGGTTCCGTTGCGTTAAAGAGACAGGACTCCAAAACGGGAAGGTAGGTGTCCCATGATGCACTATGTTTGACATTCAAGGCCATCCGGGGTGGTAATTCAAAGGTCCTGGCGGGACCAGCAGCCACGGGAGCCGGTAACGCAGGTGCCCTCGCGAGCATTGGGGTGAGTGTGGCGCCATGCATCGTATAGAGTTATCAGCGAGGATGGAGCTAAGGAGTGCAGTAGCGCGTGGGTGGGAGATGCGGGGGCCCGATCGATCAAGGATGGGGGACAATGTCACGTTAAAGTCACCCCCCAGAGGAGTGCAGCAGGGTGAAAAAATCAGGGTTGTCACTATTGGGACGGTATAGTGCAGCAAGCGTCAAGGGTAGGGCCTGTGGGGTGCCATGGAGGAGCACAAAACGCCCTCCGGGGTCTGTAGCCACCTGAGAAGTCTGCCAAGGGAGCCCTTTGCGTAACAGGATTGACACCCCCTGGTAGTAGTTCATGTAAAAGGAAGAGTGGATCTCGCCCCAGTGTCAAGCCAGAAGTCTGGAGGAGGTGGCTTGCAACAGATGGGTCTCCTGAAGAAAACAAACATCCACCTTGTGTCGAGTGAGGTGAGCGTGGACTAGGCACGCCTTTCTGTGGTCATTAAGACTACGTACGTTCCAGGTCCATAGAACAGTGTCAGCCATGGAGTCGTGTCAGAGAGTCAATCAAAGGATTAGCGGTGAGGTATGGGAGCATATTTTGCAGATGCAAGAAGAAGTGCCATGAATATTGGGAGAAGAATAGCAGTGCAAACCCTGTGTCATCACAATGAGGGAACATGCTCCGCATATTATCAAGAGCCACACAGAGGGGCGTCAATGCAGCCCCCAAAGTGGAAGTTGAAGGAACAGAGATGCAATGAGGCAAGCAGACATTCATCCAACAAGGTGCAATGGTACAGCTGGAGTGACATGACCTAGACAAACCAATTGTGCATAACAATACAAAAAAGAACCACAAAGCCTCAGAGGGAGGCAACAAGCCCCAGAGACCCCCCACCTAGCCACCCACACCACCCTCCCCATCAAACATCCCCAAGAAACCCCTCACCCCACCCCTGCACCCACTATAACCCCCCAATCAGGCTGAGATACCACCTGTACCCACCCCAGGGACCCACAACTGGGAAGGGAAAAGTCAATGTTCAGAGTGGGAATCATCCCGTGGAAGCATGGCGTTGCCTAGCATACACCCCTGTCGTGAAGACTGGGTGGCCAAGCCATAGGTAATAGCAGACAGCCTTTAAGAAAAAAAAGCAGTTAGCAAGGAACAACAAGCCCAGAACATGAATTTGGGATAATATGCCCAGGGGGCTGCAGAAGCCTGAGGGGCTAGCCCGGAGCACAAGCGTTGGCAACATGGAATACAATTAGCAGACTTATAAGAATAGGCAACATTTCAGTCATTATCACTGAGATTATCAGCGGCGGCGGCCGGGGAGTCGGCAGGTAAAAAACGGTGTGATCAGTCCAACTTTTTAGCAAAGGCTAGAGCCTCCTTGGGGTCAGGAAAGATGAGTAGTTTGGAGCCCTGTCGGACACGCAGTTTGGCGGGATACGCCAGGGAGTAGGAGACCTCATGTTTTAGCAGGATCTGCTTCGCCGGAAGGAACTCACGGTGAGCCGTCTGGACCGCGGCGGTGTAGTCGGGGTAAAACGACAGGAAATTGCCCTGGTGACGGATGTCGCCCCTCGCCCTGGCTGCCCGAAGTATGGCATCGCGATCCCTAAAGTTCAGGATTTTAGCAATGATGGGGCGAGCCGGTACACCAGAGTCCGGACGAGGGCTGAGGGAGCGGTGAGCCCGCTCGACAATGAAGACAGAAGAGAGGATGTCGCCAAAAAGTTCTCTGATGAGTTGCTCGACAAAGTCCTCAATGCGCGAAATATTAGTGGATTCGGGCACTCCAGTAATGCGGAGGTTGCTCCTCCGGGAGCGAGCCTCCAAATCCTCGTTTTTATTCTGAATGAGATCGAGCACCCTATCCATCTGTAGCAATTTTTGATGATTTTGAGTGGCGGCATCCTTGGCGTCGAAGACCCTGGATTCAACATGTAGGAGGCGGGCGTCGTGGGAATCAACTCTAGCCTTCACTGTTTCCAGACGGGCTGACAGCTGGTCAAGCTGGGCCGCTATACCAGTGACCGTAGATTTGACGTCCAGCATGATTGCTTTGAGGTCATCCTCACGTGTCGAGGATGTCTCCAGTGGGGCAGCGGGATCCCCCCGTCTGAGGTTGCGCCCTCCTGGCGCATCAGGCAACGCTGATCGAAGGCGATCGCTTCGTGTCGGTTCTCCCCTTGACCGGCAGCCACAGGTGGATAGCTCAGTCCGGCAGCAAAGGGGGAGACAACGGCGCTATAAAAAAGGAACAGTGCCCAGTGGCAGCTGAGCTGTGCTGTAACAGGGGTGTTTAAAGTTGTAAACCAGTGCCCGCAGGTTGTGACACCGGCGAAGAGCAGGCAGAAGGTGGCCAGGCCAGGCTCTGGAGCATTGAGGAAGCACAGACAGCGCCCACATGGGATTGGCAGGTAGAGGCAGGTGATCGCTGGGCACAGGAGATCAGTGGGGAGGTGACAGATTCATGAGCAAGGTAGATCACCTGACCTGGCGGCCTGGCAAGAGAGCAGAGAGAGGCACCGCAGTCACAGAAGAGAATTTCAGCAGCCATGCTGGGATCAGAGTAGATGCCCAACGAGCCCAGGGGCACCAACCGAGGGTATCAAGGCAGGCGGTACGAAGAGGGAGGAAGGTCCACCAAGGTGATCCAGAGAGTCAGGAATCAAAGGCCGCCCAGCGCGACCCAGTCGTAGAAGGCAGTCCTCCAGGTGCAGGTGATACGAGGGCGGGCACGACCGCAGGGGTAGCAGCAGCGGGGCAACGCAGGGGGCAGGCAGCCTTCGGCGCAGGGCCAACGTGGCGGGCCGGCTAGCGACAATGGTGAGCGGAAAGGCCCCGCGGTCAGGCTCGCACACCCCAAATCCCGCTACAGGGCCCCCGCAGGGGAACACGTGCCTGGGCACTAAGGTGCTGGCAACAGGAGGGCACAGCGGGCAGCCAAAAGTGCGTGAAGGGGAAGGCGTGGCAGAGTCTGGTACCAAAAGGTCCCAAGGCCAAGGGCCCACTCAGGAGGCATGTAGAGCAGGAGGAGCAGAAGGTTCATATGGAACGGCCCGCACAGCCGATCCGCAGCCACGGCGAGGAGGATCCAAAAGCGAGCAGCCAGAGGAATTGTCAGCCGCCAAGGCCGGAGTCGGGCACAAGACCAGCCGCAGGACAGCAGAGGCTGAGGAGCAGCCGGGGGCCTCAGACGGCCGTAGTAGAGCGCTCGGGGGCGGGGGTCTCTCCAGTGCAGGCCACGCACAGCGGGGAGTCGTGGGGGACGCGCCGCCCTCGTCGCCAGGCCCAGGATCTATGGACCGTTGCAGTGGGCGCCATGGAGCAGGTAAATGGCGCCTGCGTCGCGAGAAGGCCCGGGCCAGATGGTGCGGCTCGTGCGCCCCCAATCCCGCTGCAAGGAGCCCCACCGGCGGAGACACTCACCGGCACCAGGAGAGCAGGAACTTGCGGAGACCTCCAGCCAGCCCCCCAGGCCCAGGGGAGCCGCAGTGATGAAGGAGTGGAGGGGCCGGGTCTCTCCATCAGCAGGGCCCGCGCCCGATGGGAAGGTCAGGTGACACAGCACAGCTTCGCTGCGGCCCAGGAGGCCGATAGTGACATCCACAGGTACCCCGGGGCGAGATGGGTTCAGATAGCGGGGTGCTGGGCCGATTCGTTGTGAATGTCTGCAGGATGTTTGCAGATTATAGGCTTGGCCGGCAGAGCCCACTTAAAAGTGCGGCGATTTTGTAGCCGGCTAAGCCAGGCCCCCTGCTCTCTCAAAGTTGAGAAAGTAAGTGTCGGGAACCTCCCCTGCTACGTACTTCTGCAGTGATATGCCCGGGGGTCTCTGCGTGTGGGTTCTATTTTCGCGCCCTCCTGATGTCGTTTGTTCGCTGACTAGTTTATGTAAGCCCTCCATTTGTGTGGCCATCATGTCCTTGAATATGTCCCTGTCAGCCTGAGCCGAGGTCATTTGGCGCTCCACCTCCCATTCTAGCTTCTCCTGCCCCTTCACTAAATGCTGAATTAAGGCATCCATTATGTCTGTGCTAATGGTTAGAGTGCCCGCATTCTCCACCAGTTGTGACGGGGAAGGAGGTTCGGGGTCTAAATAAGAAGTAAGTTCCACTCCACGGCGATTAAGACTAGGCTTTATTTTGCGGTAAATATGTCTTCTATGAGTCGCCAGAGTTCTATATAATGAGTACGGATTATTCGTCTTATCTGTATCTTCCTGCTTTAGGTCCGAGACTCTTTTCGTCTGCTTCTTTCTTCAGAGGCAGTGGTCGCTCGGGCAGAGAAGACAAAAAAAAGGCAATATGAGAGACCTACTGTCTTCACAAAAGGTTGGGAAAAGGGAGTGCGGGATCACCGGTGCAGAATCTCAGGTTTAGGGATTTGTGCATGTGCAGAGGAATTACTGTGAGAGGGTAGGTACGATAATGGGATTTTACATGTTGTCCTTCTCCCTCCTCCCGACCCACCTCGCAAGGTGATCCCGTACCTGGTAAAGCCACGCTCCTCCTGAAGCGTGGGTGGGTGCAGTGAGGGGTCATTGGCCTCCAGGCTCTCTGCAGGCTCTCGTCTTCAAGGGGCTCCGTGGCATCTGTTCATCTTCCGGCGTCTCCTTCCTTTCTCGATCTGTGTTCACGAATGTCCGACCTTCGCGTCTTCTGTGGTTTTCAGCCACACTCCTACCGCAGGGACTCCGTGGGATTGGTCCAGGGAGGGAGACGTCATATTCCTGGGTGAAGGGTTCACTGGGTTCCGTTGTGTTAAAGAGACAGTACTCCGAAACGGGAAGGTAGGTGTCCCTTGATGCACTATGTTCGACGTTCCAGGCCTCCGGCTGTAATGAAAGGAGACGATGGGTTTCAACAGCGACGGACCACCATTCGTCCATATGTACATCTCTCTCTTTATCTTTCACTTCATCTCGGGGAACGTCGAAATCGTGACAGTAACCTTTGTTTTTTTCTGTGAAGTTTTTTAAAATTCTATTTTTTGCAGTGAATATATAGATATATGTGTATAATCTGCAACATTCTATTCCCAATAAGTCTGGCGCCGATTGACGAATCTTCGCAAACTTTTCCAAACATTTGGCCAGCTCCGGTCTGCTCCTATCCTGAAAGTTTCGTGGTGATTCGTCAAGCGGGGGCTGAGAAAAAAGGAGGGTCCCAAAACGCTTTTTCCCCATGCAATTTCCCATAGGACCTGTTGACGCAGCTACAGCCCGAACTGCTGAACGGAATTACAACAAATTTGGCAGAAAGGTAGACCTTGGTTCAGAGTCATGCCTTTTGCTTAAATGGTGTAAATCCGTTCAGTAGTTCCTGAGAAAATCAAAAGTAAAATCACATATATATCTGGGCGGAGCCTAACCACACATCTCATCGTGAGATCTGATTGGCTGTCAGCACTTCATCCAAGAAGTGTTGGCAGCCATCTTGGGACTAATATATATGATAGCACCTCATTAAAAAGCATTGCAGTTAATAGAAGGTTTTAAGACTTTAGTTACATTATAAATCATTTGTTGATGGTACCATACTCATTTTAGGAATTGTGGTATTGTTAGACTTGGGGGTCTCTGGTTGGCGCAAGGTTGTCCTTGTGTCAAGCAGGAACCCTCTCCTCTACGTCAGGGCGCAGGATAACCCCCTGTGAATGACCCTTGCTCACCCTCTAGGTGCATGGCGTGAGCAGCCAAGGCGATTCCTCAGGCGTTGTTGGTTAAGCACTTACAATCACACACACAGTAAATACATCAATCCCCCCAGAAACGGACACCAGACTTGGATATGTAGAAAAATACGCTTCTTTATGTAAAAATA
Organism: Triturus cristatus; assembly: GCF_964204655.1. Lineage (NCBI taxonomy): Eukaryota > Metazoa > Chordata > Amphibia > Caudata > Salamandridae > Triturus > Triturus cristatus. Next base: position 696,135 of record NW_028187318.1, read on the forward strand.
GGTATGTATATCTCAGCAGACTTATCACAAGACCAATAACGTTTTCGCTATGCCACCAGGTTGTAAAGCAGGCAAATGTTCTTTGTTTGCAGGTTCAAATTAGATACTTTGTAGTCTCTCGCAAATGTTACTTGTGGTTCCAGTACTTACAGGGAATCGGCTCCTGCGAACGGGGAAATAAGGCGTTGCGGGCCCCGAGCCCGATACTGGGATTCTTAAGAACGGGTAGTTGCTTTTGGGAGTCGGCACGGGAGGGTGCGACTCAGCAGTGATGGGGGCACCTTTGGATCCTCTTGAGCAGGTGCGTGTAGTCAGGCAGGCGCGGCCCACGACCCTCAGCACGGCAGTGCGGGGGTCTCCTCAGCGGGGGCGGTGCGGCCTGATCTCAGGTCGAGATCGCGAAGCGGGGTCACAGAGCACGGTCCGTGCAGCTGGGGACCCGGCGGGGGATCACGATCGTCGGACCAGAATTCCGGCGGGAGGGGCGATAGCGCTTCAGCGCGCTCCAATAGCAGGTGGTGGCAGAGGTGCCGGCGGCCTAGCCCGGGGTAAAGAGCGACTCCGGTCGGAGCGAGGCTCTCAAGGGGGGCAAAGGCAGGCAGGCTCCCGAGTGTCACGGCCCTAGGAGGGGCGATGAGGGGCGCAGTCTTCCTCAAGCGGGGTACACACACGGCTCGAGTTCCAGGACGAGCAAAGGCACAAAGAACCCACTGGTCCTGGGGATCTGTTCAGGGGGCAAGCTCAGATCAAGCCCTTGGAGAATGTTCAAGCACAAAGCAGCAAAGTCTTTACAGCAAGTCTCTTCCTCTCCTTTCTCAGCAAGGCAAGCAGCAGGCCAGCTCCTCCAGCGTCTTCTTCTCCTTCTAGTCGGGCAGAGGTTCTTTGTGGTAAAACAGGATTCTGATTTCTTAGGAGCCAGGCTCCTACTTTTATACAGTGATTCTTTTGTTCTTTAGCGCCAGGGGGCCTGGGCCTGGCCCAGTCCAGTTCTGGAGCACTTTGTTATGGTGACTCTGCTCATTCCTTTCAGCAGCAGGGCAGATACATCAGCCGCTCCACAGGGGGCGGAGCCGGCTTTGTGGTGGCAGAGCACAGGTCTATTCAAGAGTCAAGGTGTACTCCTCCCACCCATCCTGGTGTAATCTCTCTGCCCACCACCTGGCAGCCAACCTGTCTCTGGGGATTCCCCAACCCTGCTCCTTACTGTTGCTAGGCAGAACACACACACACAGCAGAGGCGGACTGAAATGGCCAGGTCAGTAAATACTAACTTTCTAAAAGTAGTATTTACAAACCCAGGATATTAAAATAAACTTGACTACAAGAAGTATTTTATTATTCTGAGTTCAGGCATACTAAACTTGACATTCTACCATGCTCTCTGAGTCCACTGGGGTCACAGCGTGTAGTGACTCCAGCAGCCCATTCTGGCCTATGGAGAGCAGGTAGCCTTCAATAGTGAAAAACAAAAAGGGCTGTAATTCACTACTAGGACATGCCACACACATCAGGGCATGTCCTACCTTATGCCTACAATGCACCCTGCCCTTGGGCCTACCAGAGGGGTGACTAATATGTAGTTAAGGGAAGGTTTAGGGACTGGCAAGTTGGGGCACTTGCGCAGTCAGCGCGACAGTCCCAGACTGCACGCAGGGTCTGCGGTGGCAGACCCTAGACACATTTTACAAGGCCGCTTTCTGTGGGTGGCGCAACCAGCGCTGCAAGCCCACCAGCAGCATTGGCATTCACAAGCCCTGGCACCCCTGGTGCACTTTACTGAGGACTGACAGTAAATCCAATAAACCAATCATGAGCATCAATTACAGGTACACTTTACCTAGGGAGCACTTGCACTGCGGCACGGATTAGCCGTGGCGCAGTGCCCTGAGCGGACAACACCAGCAAAACATCGAGGCACACCATCATTAAAGTGGAAGGGAAACTCACGCCAAGGTGCCTGGTCTAACACGTGTCCCCTCCAGCTGAAATGTGGGGAGAACTACCCTTGCCCAGGGGGTTCCTCGTCACTAAGGCGGAAATACCTGGACAGACCGTCAGCGTTGGCGTGATCTGTACCAGGACGGTGTTCCACCGTGAAATCCATGCCCTGTAGGGAGATGGACCACCTCAACAGCTTTGGGTTCTCACCCCTCATTTGCATTAACCATCTGAGGGGCCTGTGGTCCGTCTGAACCCGGAAGTGAGACCCAAACAAGTAGGGTCTTAGCTTCTTCAGCGCCCAGACCACAGCAAATGCTTCTCGCTCAATTGCACTCCACCTACTTTCCCGTGGAAGTAACCTCCTACTGATGAAGGCTACGGGTTGGTCCCAGCCCTCCTCAGTCATCTGTGAGAGAACAGCCCCTACACCATGCTCTGAAGCGTCGGTCTGCACTAGGAATTCCTTGGAGAAGTCAGGGGCCAAGAGCACGGGCGCCGTGCACATGGCAGTCTTCAGGGTGTCGAAAGCTTTCTGACAGGTGTCAGTCCAGATCACGTTCCTGGGCTGCTTCTTGGAAGTCAGCTCTGTCAAGGGGGCAACAATCGTTCCATAGCCCTTGACAAACCTCCTGTAGTACCCAGTGAGCCCCAGGAAGGCCCTCACTGCGGTCTGTGTCTTGGGGGGCTCCCAAGCCAGGATGGTCTCGATTTTGGGTTGCAAGGGTGCCACCTTGCCACTCCCCACTTGGTGTCCCAAGTACACCACGGAACCCTGCCTGATCTGGCACATGCTTGCTTTGATCGTGAGGACTGCTCGGCGCAGAGCCATCAACACTTCCCAGAGGTGGCGCAGGTGCTCGGGCCAGGTGGCACTGAACACTGCGATGTCGGTCAGGTAGGCGGCACTGAACTCATCCAGCCCAACCAATACCTGGTTGACCAACCTCTGAAAGGTGGCAGGGGCATTCTTCATTCCAAATGGCATGACCCGGAACTGGAAGTGCCCATCTGGTGTAGAGAATGCTGACCTCTCTTTGGCCCCTTCGGTCAAGGCGATCTGCCAGTACCCAGACGTTAAATCAAACGTGCTGAGGAACCGGGCAGCCCCTAGCCGATCAATGAGCTCATCAGCTCTGGGGATGGGGTGCGCGTCAGTCTTAGTTACTGAATTGAGTCCTCTGTAGTCCACACAGAACCGGAGTTCAGGTGTGGCTCCGGGCGCAGCAGCTTTGGGGACCAAGACCACGGGGCTGGACCAAGGACTGCTGGAGGACTCAACCACCCCTAACGCAAGCATTTTGGAGACCTCCTCCTTGATGCAAGCTCTGACCCTGTCAGTTACCCTGTAAGCCTTGTGCTTCACAGGTAAGCTGTCTCCTGTGTCCACATCATGGACGCACCAATCTGTGACACCAGGAACCAGGGAGAACCTATCCGGAAATTGCCCCAACAAGTGGCGGCAATCTTCCTGTTGTTCGGGCGTCAGGGTGGGTGAGAGGTTAACTCCATCCACTGACCCATCTTTCTCAGAGGCTACTAAGAGGTCAGGAAGAGGCTCAGTCTCCTCTTCCATTCCATCATCAGTGGCCAGCAGCATGCCCACTTCGGTCCTCTCTAAGTGGGGCTTAAGGCGGTTAACATGTAGGACCCTCAAAGGGTTCCTGGGAGAATGCATGTCCACCAAGTAGGTGATAGGACTTTTGTGCTCCACAACCTCCAATGGACCTGTCCACTTATCCTGAAGTGCACAAGGCTCCACTGGGGCCAAGACCCACACCTTTTGTCCAGGTTGAAGCTCTACCAGAGTGGCATTCCGGTCGTACCACCGCTTCATCTCTTCCTGGCTGGCTTCCAGATTTGCCTCAGCAAGTTGCCTGAAACGCCTAGTCTGGTTTCTGAAGGCCAGCATGTAACTGTATACATTCTGGGGAGGTTTCCTGGGAGATTGCTCCCAGCCTTCCTTTACCAAACTCAGAGGTCCTCTTACCGGGTGACCATACAGAAGCTCAAAGGGGCTGAACCCTAGAGACTTCTGTGGCACCTCTCGGTAAGCAAAGAGCAGGCATGGCAAGAGGACGTCCCACTTACGCCTCATTGGACCATCAAGGCCCATGATCATGCCTTTGAGGGTTCGGTTGAATCTCTCAACCAACCCATTTCCTTGGGGGTGGTAAGGAGTGGTGAACTTGTAAGTTACCCCACACTCCTTCCACAGGGATTTCATATAGGTGGATATGAAATTGGTCCCCCTGTCGCTCACCACCTCTAGAGGGAATCCCACTCGGGAGAAAATTCCCATCAGTGCTCGTCCCACCACGGGGGCCGTCACTGTCCTCAGAGGGATGGCTTCAGGGTACCGGGTGGCATGATCCACCAAGACCAGGATGAACCTGTTGCCCAGGGCTGTCTTGGGGTCCAGAGGCCCAACAATATCAATACCCACTCGCTGGAATGGCGCACCGACCACGGGGAAGGGCTGCAGAGGAGCCTTGTGCTTCCCTCCACTCTTACCACTTGCCTGGCAAGTCTGACAGGTTCGGCAGTAGGAATCTGAATTCTTGTGCATTTGGGGCCAGTAAAAGTGGGTGACAAGCCTGTCATAGGTCTTGTCCATCCCCAAATGTCCTGCTAAAGGCACATCATGAGCCAGCCCCAATAGGAAGGTTCTGAACTTCTGGGGTACCACCAGCACACGGGCTGACCCAGGTTCAGCAGCCTTAGGCTCGGAATACAGGAGGTCACTCTCCCAGTACACGTAGTGTGTTTTGGCCTGAACACCATTGGCCTGGTCTGCAGCCTGCTGCCGCATACCCACGAGAGAAGGGCATTCTTTCTGCTCCCTGCAGAATTCCTCCCTGGAGGGACCTCCTTCTTGCTGCCAATGGGTCAGCTCAGGCAGGTCTCCCAGTTCGGCAATCTGTTCCCCGGTAGGCTCCAGGGCATCCCCCTCAGGGTCTGCTTCCTCCTGGGCCGTAGGAACTTCGGTGGCCGGTTTCCCGCGCCTCCTGCGCCTTCTCCCTAAGGCCGGTTCCTGGACCTCTCCCTCAGGCTCCAGGACCCTCTCAACACCCCTACTGGCTGCCATGGACCGGGTGGTCACGCACGCCCAGTCGGGTAGACCCACCATCCTCAGATGCGTTGTCTTCTCCACCTTTTCCCAAGGGGAGCTCTCCAGGTCGTTCCCTAGCAGACAGTCTACAGGCATGTCAGTTCTCACAGCGACTTGTAGAGTACCAGAGACCTCCCCCCACTCAAAGGGAACTTGAGCCATTGGACAACGACTCTCTATGTTGTCAGCATTGACAACCCTACAGTAGGCATTGGGTACAATCTGCTCTTGAGACACCAGGTGTTGCCTCACCGAGGTCACGCTGGCTCCTGTATCTCTAAGAGCCTCAACCTTCTTTCCATTGATGGTCACTACTTGCCCATATTTCTTAGTGTTAGAGGGTAAGTAGGTTTCAGGGACCATCTCACTGTCTCCTAGCGAGACTAGGGTCATATGCGCAGGACCCCCACCCCCCTGGACTGCTACCTCCTCCCCAAAATTAACATGAGCTACTTGCCGGGGTGGAGCACCAGTGGGTGCTGTCTTACCAAACAGGCGACACTTAGGATCAGAGGCAATGTGACCCGGGTCACCACACCTGTAACAATTGAAGGGCCCCTTTGGAACAGGCCTACCTGTCGGAGCCCCGTTCTGCTGCGGGGGTGGGGGAGGCTGAGAACCCTTCTGCTGGTTCCCTTGGGAATTACTTTGGGGGCCTTTTTGGAACCCTTTCTGTTTACCCCTGTCCCCCCCACTCCTCTGCTGGGGACCCTGCCCACCTTTGACGGAGTCTCCCACTTGACCCTTGTGGACCCTGGTGCTGAGCCAGCGGTCCGCCTCCTCAGCAAGCTTCCTCGGGTTGGACAGCTTGCTATCAATCAGGTGCTGGCGTAGCTCAGGAAAACATTGACTGGACAAGTGCTCCCATGCAATTAAATCAAGCAACCCTTGATAATCACTCACCTTGCTACCCTTCACCCAACCATCCAGTGCTCTGCAGAAAAAAGTTACATACTCCACATACATACTCTCAGGGATCTTCTTAGTCTCCCTGAACCTCTGTCTATATAGCTCAGGAGTTAACCCATACCTGGTCATTAAAGCTTCCTTCATATGGGGGTATGAGGCTTGGAGATCTAAGGGTAAATCTAACAGTGTGTCACGCCCTTCAGCAAGGAACCTTCCCCACAACCCCGCTCCCCAGTCTTTCTCAGGGACCCGGTGTGAAGACATGGCCACCTCATAGGCTCTAAACCACTGCCCTATGTCATCCATTCTAAAATACTCCTTTACTACATCTTTGGGGATGTACACCTTGGACTCTACCTGCACCGGCGGAGTGCTGCCACCAGAAGGAGCGGTGTCCAAACTTTTCGCCTTCAGCTCCAACTCCTTCAATCTTATATCATGATCCATTTGGTGTTGTTGTGCCTCCAAGGCCAACTTCTGCTTTTCCATTTCCATTTGTCCTGCCAACTTTGCCATCTCCATTGCATGCGCCCTGTCTGCTGCCCTGTCTGCCAGCTCCTCTGGCGACAGGACTCTGCTGGGCTCCCCAAGGTTGTCGGGTGGAACGATGTCCCCCGCATTCTGTGGGTCTCTTGACTCCTTCCAGGCTCTCAACGCCTTGGTGTACTGGACCTTCCTCTTGAATCCAGCATGGGGAACTCGGAGTTTTACACTGTAGCCTTTCAATTGCTCTACTGTGTATCCCTCCAGTTCCTCCCAATCCACCTCAGCTATTCCAGAAATCACAGAGAGTGCTCTTCCAGCAGGGAGTGAGCCAGGCATGGCTGAAGCAATGGTCGATGTCTCAACAGTTCAAAAATTAAAACCTGTGGCTGCGTTACTTGGTCTGCTCTCACTATCTGGTGATTAATAATTCACTGTATGCAAATTACAAATGCAAATCCGAAATCCCACCGCTGCCACCAATGTTAGACTTAGGGGTCTCTGGTTGGCGCAAGGATGTCCTTGTGTCAAGCAGGAACCCTCTCCTCTACGTCAGGGCGCAGGATAACCCCCTGTGAATGACCCTTGCTCACCCTCTAGGTGCGTGGCGTGAGCAGCCAAGGCGATTCCTCAGGCGTTGTTGGTTAAGTACTTACAATCACACACACAGTAAATACATCAATCCCCCCAGAAACGGACACCAGACTTGGATATGTAGAAAAATACGCTTCTTTATGTAAAAATAGGTATATATATCTCAGCAGACTTATCACAAGACCAATAACGTTTTCGCTATGCCTGCAGGTTGTAAAGCAGGCAAATGTTCTTTGTTTGCAGGTTCAAATTAGATACTTTGTAGTCTCTCGCAAATGTTACTTGTGGTTCCAGTACTAACAGGGAATCGGCTCCTGCAAACGGGGAAATAAGGCGTTGCGGGCCCCGAGCCCGATACTGGGATTCTTAAGAACGGGTAGTTGCTTTTGGGAGTCGGCACGGGAGGGTGCGACTCAGCAGTGATGGGGGCACCTTTGGATCCTCTTGAGCAGGTGCGTGTAGTCAGGCAGGCGCGGCCCACGACCCTCAGCACGGCAGTGCGGGGGTCTCCTCAGCGGGGGCGGCGCGGCCTGATCTCAGGTCGAGATCGCGAAGCGGGGTCACAGGGCACGGTCCGTGCAGCTGGGGACCCGGCGGGGGATCACGATCGTCGGACCAGAATTCCGGCGGGAGGGGCGATAGCGCTTCAGCGCGCTCCAATAGCAGGCGGTGGCAGAGGTGCCGGCGGCCTAGCCCGGGGTAGAGAGCGACTCCGGTCGGAGCGAGGCTCTCAAGGGGGGCAAAGGCAGGCAGGCTCCCGAGTGTCACGGCCCTAGGAGGGGCGATGAGGGGCGCAGTCTTCCTCAAGCGGGGTACACACACGGCTCGAGTTCCAGGACGAGCAAAGGCACGAAGAACCCACTGGTCCTGGGGTTCTGTTCAGGGGGCAAGCTCAGATCAAGCCCTTGGAGAATGTTCAGGCACAAAGCAGCAAAGTCTTTTCAGCAAGTCTCTTCCTCTCCTTTCTCAGCAAGGCAAGCAGCAGGCCAGCTCCTCCAGCGTCTTCTTCTCCTTCTAGTCGGGCAGAGGTTCTTTGTGGTAAAACAGGATTCTGATTTCTTAGGAGCCAGGCTCCTACTTTTATACAGTGATTATTTTGTTCTTTAGCGCCAGGGGGCCTGGGCCTGGCACAGTCCAGTTCTGGAGCACTTTGTTATGGTGACTCTGCTCTTTCCTTTCAGCAGCAGGGCAGAGACATCAGCCGCTCCACAGGGGGCGGAGCCGGCTTTGTGGTGGCAGAGCCCAGGTCTATTCACGAGTCAAGGTGTACTCCTCCCACCCATCCTGGTGTAATCTCGCTACCCACCACCTGGCAGCCAACCTGTCTCTGGGGATTCCCCAACCCAGCTCCTTACTGTTGCTAGGCAGAACACACACACACAGCAGAGGCGGACTGAAATGGCCAGGTCAGTAAATACTAACTTTCTAAAAGTAGTATTTACAAACCCAGGATATTAAAATAAACTTGACTACAAGAAGTATTTTATTATTCTGAGTTCAGGCATACTAAACTTGACATTCTACCATGCTCTCTGAGTCCACTGGGGTCACAGCGTGTAGTGACTCCAGCAGCCCATTCTGGCCTATGGAGAGCAGGTAGCCTTCAATAGTGAAAAACGAAAATGGCTGTAATTCACTACTAAGACATGCCACACACATCAGGGCATGTCCTACCTTGTGCCTACAATGCACCCTGAGCTTGGGCCTACCAGAGGGGTGGCTAATATGTAGGTAAGGGAAGGTTTAGGGACTGGCAAGTGGGGGCACTTGCGCAGTCAGCGCGACAGTCCCAGACTGCACGCAGGGTCTGCGGTGGCAGACCCTAGACACATTTTACAAGGCCGCTTTCTGTGGGTGGCGCAACCAGCGCTGCAAGCCCACCAGCAGCATTGGCATTCACAAGCCCTGGCACCCCTGGTGCACTTTACTGAGGACTGACAGTAAATCCAATAAACCAATCATGAGCATCAATTACAGGTACACTTTACCTAGGGAGCACTTGCACTGCGGCACGGATTAGCCGTGGCGCAGTGCCCTGAGCGGACAACACCAGCAAAACATCGAGGCACACCATCAAAAAAGTGGAAGGGAAACTCACGCCAAGGTGCCAGGTCTAACACGTATGTTCTAAGGTGATTTTACCATGTGAAAAAGCCTTCTGCTGGGATATCATGAATCATGTTTGAGAGAAAACTATTTTCACATGCTTTCCCCACAGAGGTTTGGAAGGTGATCTATAAGCTAAACTGAGAGCATATTTTCTGTAAATTCACATTATCTTTCTTAGTCATGTGAGAATGAAGTCTGACATTCTCAGTAAAACATGTAAATCCAACAAGGGCAGAGACTGTCAGTTGATTCCTTTGTGTTCTACTGCAGCTTCCCAGAGTGTTCCAAAGAACAACTAGAGCGCTAACAGTCTTACTTATGACAAAAGTATGGCACACCTGAAGCCATCTTGATTGGAATGAAGTGGTAACACTTAAAACATTTAATTTGCAAAGGAACAAAATGAGGGGGTTCATTTTGCCATAGAAATTATGATTAGTGCTGCAAAAAGAAAAATTAGGGCACATTTTGACTTCTCAAATCCTCTTCTATTTCATTAAAAAGTTCTGACATGCAGACTGAAACATGCACTTTGAATACCAGCAGCAGACTTCCCTGGTGAGCAGTTGCTTTACTACAGTGATCTAATGAGGAACTAGAGTGCTACCATTCAGAATTTATGGCAAATGTGTCACATCTGAATGCCTTCTTGATGGAACCAAAGTAAACAAGCATTGAAAATGCAATAGGTCTCGCCCTCGTTTAAGTTAAAGCAATTCTGTTTGTCATTAGGTGGCTTTTTAGCTTTGCTTTTATTAGTGTTTTTCAAAATTTCATGTACATAACATGCATATATGTATATGTATGCATGCATTTATATTTGTATTTATATAGATATGCAGATTATATATATGTGTATATATGTATGTATATATTTATATACACATACATTTATATAAATGCATATATTTGCATATATGTGCGTGTAGAGAGAGGTAGAGAGGTAGAGGTGTAGAGGTAGAGAGTAGTAGAGGGAGAGGTAGAGAGAGGTAGAGAGGTAGAGAGTAGAGGATGAGTAATAGAGAGTAGAGAGTAGAGAGAGATTAGTAGAGAGTAGTAGAGAGAGACGCAGAGAGTGAGTAGGAGAGAGTAGTAGAGTGAGTAGTAGAGAGTGAGTAGTAGAGAGTGAGAAGTAGAGAGTAGTAGAGAGTAGTAAAGAGTGAGTAGTAGAGTGAGTAGTAGAGAGTGAGTAGTAGAGAGTGAGTATTAGAGAGTGAGTAGTAGAGAGTGAGTAGTGGAGACTGAGTAGCAGCGAGAGTAGTAGAGAATGAGTAGTAGAGTGAGTAGTAGAGAGTAGTAGAGAGAGAGTAGTAGAGAGTGAGTAGTAGAGAGTGAGTAGTAGAGAGTGAGTAGTAGAGAGTGAGTAGTAGAGAGTAGTAGAGAGTGAGTAGTAGAGAGTAGTACAGAGTGAGTAGTAGAGAGTGATTAGTAGAGACTAGTGGAGTAGTAGAGAGTGAGTAGTAGAGAGTAGTAGAGAGTGAGTAGTAGAGTGAGTAGTAGGGAGTAGTAGAGAGTGAGTAGTAGAGTGAGTAGTAGAGTGAGTAGTAGAGAGCAAGTAGTAGAGAGTGTGTAGTAGAGAGAGTAGTAGAGAGTAGTAGAGATTGAGTAGTAGAGAGTGAGTAGTAGAGAGAGTAGTAGAGAGTAGTAGAGTAGTAGAGAGTGAGTAGAAGAGAGTGAGTATGTTGGAAACGGGTAGCGTGGTGCAGAGCGGGTGGGCCAAACTCTGGAGGAAATGTGCAAAGCATCCACGCAGTACACACAGGCGACACACAAGGCACACTACAAAAAGAGACACTATACCGGTTTAGGTAAAAATAACTTTTGTATTGTCCAAACACAGTATGTCAGGTAATCTCTACACTGCGCCAACTGGCGCTCGGTTCAAATTTACAGGGGGGAATTATATACAGGGCAGGGCCAATCGGGCCCCTGCCGGAATCATGGCGACTTAGAAGACAATAAAAATAAGTCCATCAGCCTCAATCCTGCAATAGATTACCTCAGGACATAACATTAGGCGAAGGTCCGGAACACCTATAATAAAAACATCCTGACATTCCCTTATGCATCACCAATATGAGTGACCCCTGGGCCTGAGGCAGAAATTAAGGTAGGCAGTGCATCAACACATCAAACCGTAGCATCTCAACACAGCGCTGCACATAGCAAGTAAACAGCGCTTACAATCCAGGGCATGTGAACATAGCGCTGCACATAACAATTGACTGGCGCTTCGAATCCGGGCCTTTAACATAGCGCTGCACATAGCAATGCAATAGCGCGTTAAAACAGTACATTTACCATAGCGCTGCACAAAGTACGGCGGTAGCGCGTTAAAACAGTGCATCTACCATAGCGCTGCACAAAGCAAGGCATTAGCGCTCAGAGTATGGCAAATAAACATGGCGCTGCACATAGCAATGCAATAGCGCGTTAAAACATAGCCTTTAACCGGGCGCCGCCCATAGGACTTCAATAACGCTGTAACTAGGGCATTTCAACATAGCGCTTAAACATGGCCTGTAAATGTGGCGTTGCACATAGCACAACATGAGGCCCAAAACCAAAGCTCTGACCCTGGCATTTGATTATAGCCTTCAGCATTTCATTCGGTCAGGGCATCCAAAGGGGGGCCTTAAGCATGTCCCCTCCTTACAGTCACAATCCGGGCAGTCGGTATGAGGCCCAATTCATGCCTCCTCCGGGGTGTTCACTTAGCCCGTCTGTAGGTAAGCCGGCCCTCCAGGGCTTTAAGTAAGTACTCCAACCCGTTGCAGCTGCCCGCTGTCTGGTGGGGCAGCTGTGCAGGGAACCAATGCAGCACTCCCATTAGGCTCCTGGCACCAGGGGCGGGCACCGGCAATGTACCCCGTTGACCCCTCCTCCACCACCAGTCCCACACGGAGCCCCTCACTCACCGGACACAGGCAGGGTGGCTCCTGACGTCTTCACCCAGGCGGTGGGGGCAGGCGCCGACAATGCGCCTCGGGCCCCTAACCTTCCGCCTCTCTGCTACAATCGCGGGGCTCTCTTCAGCGCAGGAGAGCCCCGTCGGCAGCCACAGCGCCTCGCTGGACTTCACCCGGGCCCCCTCCTGGGACCCGGGAGTTCGAGGCAGCCTCCGCAAGGCTGCAGACATTACCTCCCCCTTGCTGATGCGCCAGCGCGGGGTAGGCTCCCGCCTGGCTTCTTCCCGGTCAGGGGAGGCAGGACCCGCCTTCTGACTTCGGTTTCCGGGTCGCGGGAGGCAGCGCGGCGGCCCGCTCCTCGGCTGCACCCTAGGCGGCGGCGGTGATTTATGAGGGCTACAAAGTGCGGGGTGGGCACCCGCTAGTATAAATGAAAACACCGCGGGGCGGCACACGCACGGGGTGGGCTCCCGCTGGGCTCCTAATTAGGCTGACCCGCGGGGTAGGGTCCCGGTCTATCTTTCGACGCCCAGCTCTCCCTGGCCACACGCTCCTCACCTCCTTTGGGCCAGGAGGTATAGCGCTTTGCAGGCGCTAGGCGGTCCCACCAGCTTTAGGGGCAGTGCACAGTCAATTCAAAGATAACGCTCACCAAATATAGCGCTCTCCTTCCAGGGGCAGCTTGGATATAGCGCTCTCCTTCCAGGGGCAGCTTGGATATAGCGCTCTCTCTCTGCAAGCAGCTTGTAAATAGCGCTCTCTGGTTCCTGCCCCTTGATTGAGGGTTTCTGGAGGGGGGGGAAGTTGCGTTGGGGGCTGACGGTAGACTAACTAGTCTCCGCCGGTCGCCCCTGGGTTCTCCTCTCGCCGGGCCAGATCAGTGGGCAGTTCAGGATCCCTCACTCACTTGAAAGGCAGCACCTAAGCCCTGTCACTTTCAGAGGCATAGGTCCCTGACTAACCCTACCGCCTAAAACTCCTGCGAAGGCTTCTCCAGGACGGCGTTACCCCAACTATAGCTTTCCCTCGCCCTGGAGACAGTAGAGGGGGGGGGGTAGGTAGGCTCAGGGCCCAGCACACAGGCCCATGTGGCGGTAAACCCTGGCAGCAGGTCCCCTCTCTCTCAGGTCCACCCTCTGACTGACTGACTGACTGACTACATGGCAACCCAGCTCTGCCCTTTATACGCCCCTCACCCCACCTTCCAGACAGTGCCAGAAGCTTCTAGAAGCGTCTGGGGAAACTGGCTCTAACTGGCCTAGGGGGAGGGGTAGAGCACCCTGGGTGCCAGGCTTCCCTCCAAAAGCTGGGGCTGCTGGAAAATAACCACTAGACGGTCAACCTAGCTCAGTCAAACGGCGCAACCACACAGCTTTGGCATCCATTTTAAATTACATTTTTAAAATCGGGAAACTCAGTCTGCACATATTCAATCTTTGCATTTACACATGTGGTTTCCCAGAAAAGCGAAACATTTCTGGGAAAAGGGCCAAGTCCAACACAATCCCCTTCCAGCCAAAAGCCAGGGTAGACCGATCAATGCCTTGATGGGCTTCCCTACTTAGGGCGAGAAAAGGTGGACGCAGGCCCGCAACTGCAGGAGCACCCGCAGGTTCTCCGACACTCTGGAACCCAATGGTTCCCTCTCTCAAACCTTCCTCGACCGACTAAGCCACCACCCGGGGGTTCCCTAGCTGGTTGTGGCCAGGACTGGCCCCTGGGCCATCCAGATGTCTCTGGCCCTTGCGGTCTCACAGAGTGGGGGGCAGTAACCCCAGGCCCGTAGTACCCGTTGACCACTCTCCTTCTCCTCCTTGCAGTTCCAAACTGCCACTGGTCCTCCCACCTGGGGTCCGCACCCTCAGGCTGACCAGCCATCAGGGGCGAGGCTCTCCTCCCCCTACCTCTCCTTCTGGGGTTCCTCACCCTACTCCCATGCGAGGCACCCTCAGACCACCACTCTCTCCCCAGTCCAGGGCCTTGACCCGTCAACTGGTTCCCCAGCCTAGGGTCTAAACCCTTAGGCTGCACCGGTGCCAGGGGCGAGTCCTCCCTCCCCCTGCACCCCCTCCCAGAGTTCCGCACCCTCCCAACGGGAGAAGTACCCCTGGAAGACACTTCTGGGGGGACACTGCTAACAGATGTCCCACCCGCCAGATCAGGCAGTACCCATCCCTGGCCTCCCAACCCAGGATCTAAGCCCTGTGGCTGAGCCGGTGCCCGAGGCGAGACCTTCCTCCCTCTGCACCCCCTTCCAGAGTTCCGCACCCTCCCACCTGGAAAAGTACCCCTGGAAGTCATTTCTGGGGGGACACTGTTAACAGATGCCCCACCCGCCAGGTCAGGCAACCCCTGAACCTGGCATCCCAGCCCAGGATCTAAACCCTGCAACTGGGCCAACCCCAGAACCTCAGGAGCTCTGATTACAGTCGCCCCTGGTTCTCCTGACACTAGGGGCTCCCCTTCCCTGGACGGCACATCAGGACAGCCTAGGCTCCCAACCTGGGGCTCCCTTATGGAACTCTCCAGGCCCTGAGACTGCGGTTGAGGCACCTCGGGACACCTCCCCATCTCACTCCTTCCTGTAGATATGGACGTGAGGCCCTACAACCCTCTCTCTTCCCGGGGACCTAGCTGGGCTATTCGCCACCTCTCCCACCTCGCTGGGTTGGAAGATCCCTGCACCACCCCCTTCAGGGTCACTCCCCAATGCCTCCTCAGACACCCTGGCACTCACCCAGAGGTCTGCCTCCCGTGCAAGCTCTCTTGGGTCGGAGAACCCACACTGTCCTAGGTGGTGACGCAACCTGGGGGAGCAATTCCTGACCATGTGCTCCCAGATGACTACCTGGCACAGCCCTTCCCACTCATTCACTGCACTCCTCACCACCCAATTCTCCAATGCAGTCCCACACACCTCCGCAAACTCCCCCTAGGACTGGTGGGACAGTTTTCCCCTGCCCCTAAACTCTAACCTGTCCCCCTCTTCCTGAGAATCAGGCCCATCTCCTGGGCTCTGGGAGTGGGACACCCTACATTGGATCCACTCTCGCTGCCACCACTGGATCCCACCCTTACTGGCGAATCCAGACCACAGAAACCATTCTCAGGGGACAACCTACCCTCCCGAGCTGGTCTCTCCCTGGCAAAGGCCCTCTGTGCCTTCGCCATCCTCTCCTGTGCTAGGACCTTCTCCGTCTCTAGCCTCTTCTCCTCCACCCTCAGCCGCGCTAGCTCCACCTTGAGCCTCTCCAGCGCCAGCTGATGCTCCCTTTCTTCCCTCCTATCTACCCACTCTTCTGGGGACAGGGAAAGGGACGGGGCAGTGCCCCCGGGACTGGACCCAGTGCGGGACTCCCTAACTCTGGTGTCCTCACTCGCTACTGGCGTCTCCCCCCGATCATCTTCTTCCTCCTCGTCAGTGTCACCACCCTCCGGGGTTATGGACGGGGCCCCCTCACTGTCGGAGTCCTCCCTACACTGGAGGTCCTCCTCCGGGTCTCCACTAAATCCACCCTTTAAATATGCGGAGGGGTAATCTGACAGGTCCCCACCGATCTCTAAGGGGTCCCCCCTCTTGAGGGCCTCATAGAGAAATAACTTCCAGCGCGTGTTGCCTACTGGGGGTATCCCTCTCTCTCTGCAGAAATAAATCAATTCTTGCTCCGTGTACCCCCCAAGGTCATCCTCGTTGTAGGTTCACCCCATCCTGGTGAGGTACACCCGGGACACACCACCCACAGTGCAACAGGGGAACACAATTTAAAATGCACTTCCAGGAGGAAATCACAATCAGGAAAAACAATAATTCCCCAAAACCTGAGATTACTTTAAACGCTCAATTTGCAGTGCAACCCATTGTCGCTGCGGTACTGCGCAAACACAAGTCCTATCCCACCGCTGAACACCAATATTGGAAATGGGTAGCGTGGTGCAGAGCGGGTGGGCCAAACTCGGGAGGAAATGTGCAAAGCATCCACGCAGTACACACAGGCGACACACAAGGCACACTACAAAAAGAGACACTACACCGGTTTAGGTAAAAATAACTTTTGTATTGTCCAAACACAGTATGTCAGGTAATCTCTACACTGCGCCAACTGGCACTCGGTTCAAATTTACAGGGGGGAATTATATACAGGGCAGGGCCAATCGGGCCCCTGCCGGAATCATGGCGACTTAGAAGACAATAAAAATAAGTCCATCAGCCTCAATCCTGCAATAGAATACCTCAGGGCATAACATTAGGCGAAGGTCCGGAACACCTATAATAAAAACATCCTGACATTCCCTTATGCATCACCAATATGAGTGACCCCTGGGCCTGAGGCAGAAATTAAGGTAGGCAGTGCATCAACACATCAAACCGTGGCATCTCCACACAGCGCTGCACATAGCAAGTAAACAGCGCTTACAATCCAGGGCATGTGAACATAGCGCTGCACATAACAATTGACTGGCGCTTCGAATCCGGGCCTTTAACATAGCGCTGCACATAGCAATGCAATAGCGCGTTAACACAGTACATTTACCATAGCGCTGCACAAAGCACGGCGGTAGCGCGTTAAAACAGTGCATCTACCATAGCGCTGCACAAAGCAAGGCATTAGCGCTCAGAGCATGGCAAATAAACATGGCGCTGCACATAGCAATGCAATAGCGTGTTAAAACATAGCCTTTAACCGGGCGCCGCCCATAGGACTTCAATAACGCTGTAACTAGGGCATTTCAACATAGCGCTTAAACATGGCCTGTAAATGTGGCGTTGCACATAGCACAACATGAGGCCCAAAACCAAAGCTCTGACCCTGGCATTTGATTATAGCCTTCAGCATTTCATTCGGTCAGGGCAACCAAAGGGGGGCCTTAAGCAAGTCCCCTCCTTACAGTCACCATCCGGGCAGTCGGTATGAGGCCCAATTCATGCCTCCTCCGGGGTGTTCACTTAGCCCGTCTGTAGGTAAGCCGGCCCTCCGGGGCTTTAAGTAAGTACTCCAACCCGTTGCAGCTGCCCGCTGTCAGTTGGGGCAGCTGTGCAGGGAACCAATGTAGCACTCCCATTAGGCTCCTGGCACCAGGGGCGGGCACCGGCAATGTACCCCGTTGCCCCCTCCTCCACCACCAGTCCCACACGGAGCCCCTCACTCACCGGACACAGGCGGGGTGGCTCCTGACGTCTTCACCCGGGCGGTGGGGGCAGGCGCCGACAAAGCGCCTCGGGCCCCTAACCTTCCGCCTCTCTGCTACGAACGCGGGGCTCTCTTCAGCGCAGGAGAGCCACGTCGGCAGCCGCAGCGCCTCGCTGGACTTCACCCGGGCCCCCTCCTGGGACCCGGGACTTCGAGGCAGCCTCCGCAAGGCTGCAGACGTTACCTCCCCCTTGCTGATGTAGGCTCCCGCCTGGCTTCTTCCCGGTCAGGGAAGGCAGGACCCGCCTTCTGACTTCGGTTTCCAGGTCGCGGGAGGCAGCGCGGCGGCCCGCTCCTCGGCTGCACCCTGGGCGGCGGCGGTGATTTACGATGGCTACAAAGTGCGGGGTGGGCACCCGCTAGTATAAATGAAAACACCGCGGGGAGGCACACGCATGGGGTGGGCTCCCCCTGGGCTCCTAATTAGGCTGGCCCGCGGGGTAGGGTCCCGGTCTATCTTTCAGCGCCCAGCTCTCCCTGGCCACACGCTCCTCACCTCCTTTGGGCCAGGAGGTATAGCGCTTTGCAGGCGCTAGGCGGTCCCACCAGCTTTAGGGGCAGTGCACAGTCAATTCAAAGATAGCGCTCACCAAATATAGCGCTCTCCTTCCAGGGACAGCTTGGATATAGCGCTCTCCTTCCAGGGGCAGCTTGGATATAGCGCTCTCTCTCTGCAAGCAGCTTGTAAATAGCGCTCTCTGGTTCCTGCCCCCTGATTGTGGGTTTCTGGAGGGGGGGAAGTTGCGTTGGGGGCTGACGGTAGACTAACTACTCTCCGCCGGTCCCCCCTGGGTTCTCCTCTCGCCGGGCCAGATCAGTGGGCAGTTCAGGATCCCTCACTCACTTGAAAGGCAGCACCTAAGCCATGTCACTTTCAGAGGCATAGGTCCCTGACTAACCCTACCGCCTAAAACTCCTACGAAGGCTTCTCCAGGACGGCGTTGCCCCAACTATAGCTTTCCCTCGCCCTGGGGACAGTAGAGGGGGGGTAGGTAGGCTCAGGGCCCAGCACACAGGCCCATGTGGCGGTAACCCCTGGCAGCAGGTCCCCTCTCTCTCAGGTCCACCCTCTGACTGACTGACTGACTACATGGCAACCCAGCTCCGCCCTTAATACGCCCCTCACCCCACCTTCCAGACAGTGCCAGAAGCTTCTAGAAGCGTCTGGGGAAACTGGCTCTAACTGGCCTAGGGGGAGGGGTAGAGCACCCTGGGTGCCAGGCTTCCCTCCAAAAGCTGGGGCTGCTGGGAAATAACCACTAGACTGTCAACCTAGCTCAGTTAAACGGCGCAACCACACAGCTTTGGCATCCATTTTAAATTACATTTTTAAAATGGGGAAACTCAGTCTGCACACATTCAATCTTTGCATTTACACATGTGGTTTCCCAGAAAAGCGAAAAATTTCTGGGAAAAGGGCCAAGTCCAACAGAGTAGTAGAGAGTAGTAGAGAGTGAGTAGCAGAGAGAGTAGTAGAGAGTAGTAGAGTAGTAGAGAGTGAGTAGTAGAGTGAGTAGTAGAGAGAAGTAGAGAGCGAGTAGTAGAGATTGAGTAGTAGAGAGTGAGTAGTAGAGAGTGAGTAGTAGAGAGTGAGTAGTAGAGAGAGAGTAGTAGAGAGTGAGTAGTAGAGTAGTAGAGAGTGAGTGGTAGAGAGTAGCAGAGAGTAGTAGAGTGAGTAGTAGAGAGTGAGTAGTAGAGAGAGTAGTAGAGAGTGAGTAGTTGAGAGTGAGTAGTAGAGAGTGAGTAGTAGAGAGTAGTAGAGTGAGTAGTAGAGAGGGAGTAGTAGAGAGAGAGTAGTAGAGAGTGAGTAGTAGAGTAGTAGAGAGTGAGTGGTAGAGAGTAGTAGAGAGCAGTAGAGTGAGTAGTAGAGAGTAGTAGAGAGTGAGTAGTAGAGGGCGAGTAGTAGAGAGTAGTAGAGAGAGAGTAGTAGAGAGTGAGTAGTAGAAAGTAGTAGCGAGTGAGTAGGAGAGAGTGAGTAGTTTAATTTAAAAGGAACACAATGAGGAGGTTCATTTTGCCATAGAAATTATGATTAGTGTGGAAAAAAGAAAATTAGGGCACATTTTGA
Organism: Triturus cristatus; assembly: GCF_964204655.1. Taxonomy (NCBI): domain Eukaryota; kingdom Metazoa; phylum Chordata; class Amphibia; order Caudata; family Salamandridae; genus Triturus; species Triturus cristatus. Next base: position 715,446 of record NW_028187318.1, read on the forward strand.
GTGACTTCTCAAATCCTCTTCCATTTCATTAAAAAATTCTGACATGCAGACTGAAACATGCACTTTCAATACCAGCAGCAGACTTCCCTGGTGAGCAGTAGCTTTACTACAGTGATCTAATAAGCAACTAGAGTGCTAACATTCCGAATTTATGGCAAATGTGTGACACATCTGAATGTTTTCTTGATGGAATGAAAGTAAAAAACCTGAAAGTATTTCCTACTGAGAAGACTGTGGTAAATGAGGAAATTAGGAAACTTCAAAACAAATAAGTCTCCCAAGATGGCCACCAGAGACAAAAGAGCCCAAATGTAGCACAAATATCACCGAGATGTAGCCCAATTATAGCCCAATGACAGAATGTGCCAGAGTGTTTTAAAGAACAACTAGAGCGCTAACAGTCTTCCTTATGACAAAAGTATGGCACACCTGATGCCATCTTGATTGGAATAAAGTGGTAACACTTAAAACATTTAATTTGCAAAGGAACAAAATGAGGGGGTTCATTTTGCCATAGGAATTATGATTAGTGCTGCAGAAAGAAAGATTAGGGCACATTTTGACTTCTCAAATCCTCTTCCATTTCATAAAAAAATTCTGACATGCAGACTGAAACATGCACTTTGAATACCAGCAGCAGACTTCTCTGGTGAGCAGTAGCTTTACTACAATGATCTAATGAGCAACTAGAGTGCTACCATTCAGAATTTATGGAAAATGTGTGACACATCTGAATGCCTTCTTGATGGAATCAAAGTAAACAAGCACTGAAAATGCAACAGGTCTCACCCTCGTTTAAGTTAAAGCAATTCTGTTTGTAATTAGGTGGCTTTTTAGCTTTGCTTGTATTAGAGTTTTTCAAACTTTCATGTACATACCATGCATATGTATGCATATATGTATATGTTTGCATGCATTTATATTTATATAGATATGCAGATTATATTTATATGTTTATATATGTATATATATATTCACTTAAAAAAACATAAGTTTCACACATGTTATAGTTAGGTGGACATTTCACTCGTAAAAAACCAATGAAATTCCCCCGTTATAGTTAGTTGAGATAACTATAACTCGCGCGCCCGCAATCCTCTGCTCATGACGTCACATATTACATCACTCATGACATGGTCAGTGGCATCACTCATGACATCACTGATGACATCATCCTTGTGATAGAGTGGCGGTCGCGCGAGTTATAGTTATCTCAACTAACTATAACGGGGGAATTTCATTGGTTTTTTACGAGTGAAATGTCCACCTAAATATAACATGTGTGAAACCTATGTTTTTTTAAGTGAATTTGCAAGGTTTTTTAAATGCTAATACCTAACTATAACGTGTGTGAAACCTATGGTTTTTTCAGTGAATTTGTACGGTTTTTTAAATGCTAAGTTATGTATTTATTATTATATTTTTTATATATTTATTTTACAATAAACTACGTATTAAAATTTTTATTTTTTTTGTTTTTTATGGTTTTTCACAGTGCGCGGGGTCCTTCAGGGACCCCCTGACAAAGGCTAGGGGGTCAGGAACTCTCTACCCTGCCCCCTTTTCACGTTTGCCACCTTCCTTTTTCACTCTCGCACTCAAAACAAACAAAATGGCGGCCGACACTTCCTGATTTCAACCGATTCGAACGTTGACTGACATGTAACCACCAATCAGAATTATGCTCGCGCACGTTAGGGTGCGCACACCGTGCGCGCATGGTGCGCGCACTGTGCGTGGCTATAGATATTTATGTACTTTAAATGCAATTTTTTCAGGAACTACTGAACAGATTGACTCCATATATGCAAAAGGCACATCCTTGACCTGAGGACTACCTCTTTGCCAAATTTCAAGTAATTCTGTTCAGCCGTTCGGGCTGTACCTTCGACTAAAGGTCCTATGGGAAAATGCATGGGGAAAACGCGTTTTGGGACCCCCCAGTTTTCTCGGCCCCCGCTTGACGAATCCCCCCGAGACTTTCAGGGTAGGAGCTGAGTGGAGCGCCCCATTAGTTTTGAAAATTTCGCGAGGATTCGTCAACCGGCGCCAAAGTTATTCAAAATAGAATTTTGGGATTTCCTATGGAAACACAGTCCTAACTATAACTATCTACTGGCGACCGCCAGTAGGTAATATATACACATACATATATATAAATGCATATGCATATATATGCATCTATATATATATATGCATATTTGTGCATGTACAGAGAGGTAGAGAGGTAGAGGTGTATAGGTAGAGGTGTATAGGTAGAGAGGTAGAGGTAGAGAGGTAGAGAGTAGTAGAGAGAGAGGTAGAGGTAGAGAGGTAGAGAGTAGAGAGTGAGTAATAGAGAGTAGAGAGTAGAGAGTGAGTAGTAGAGAGTAGTAGAGAGTAGTAGAGAAAGTATCAGATAGTGAGTAGTGGAGAGTAGTAGACTGAGTATTAGAGAGTGAGTAGTAGAGAGTAGTAGAGAGTGAGTAGTAATGTGAGTAGTAGAAAATAGTAGAGAGTAGTAGAGAGTGAGTAGTAGAGAGTAGTAGAGAGTGAGTAGTAGAGAGTGAGTAGTAGAGAGTAGTAGAGAGTGAGTAGCAGAGAGAGAGTATTAGAGAGTAGTAGAGAGTGAGTAGCAGAGTGAGTAGTAGAGAGTAGTAGAGAGAGAGTAGTAGAGAGTGAGTAGTAGAGAGTAGTAGAGAGTGAGTAGTAGAGAGTAGTAGAGAGAGTAGTAGAGAGTGAGTAGTAGAGAGTAGCAGAGAGTGAGTAGTAGAGAGTAGTAGAGAGTGAGTAGTAGAGAGTGAGTAGTAGAGAGAGAGTAGTAGAGAGTAGTAGAGTAGTAGAGAGTGAGTAGTAGAGAGTGAGTAGTAGAGAGTATGGAGTAGTAGAGAGTGAGTAGTAGAGAGTAGTAGAGTGAGTAGTAGAGTGAGTACTAGAGAGTAGTAGAGAACGAGCAGAAAGCAAGTAGTAGAGAGTGTGTAGTAGAGAGTGAGTAGTAGAGAGTGAGTGGTAGAGAGAGAGTAGTAGAGCGTGAGAAGTAGAGAGAGTAGTAGAGTAGTAGAGAGTGAGTAGTAGAGTGAGTTGTAGAGAGTAGTTGAGAGAGAGTAGTAGAGAATGAGTAGTGGAGAGTGAGCAGTAGAGAGTAGTACAGAGTGAGTAGTACAGAGTGAGTAGTACAGAGTGAGTAATAGAGAGTAGTAGAGAGTGAGTAGTAGAGAGTAGTAGAGTGAGTAGTAGAGAGTGAGTAGTAGAGAGAGAGTAGTAGAGAGTGAGTAGTAGAGTAGTAGAGAGTGAGTGGTAGAGAGTAGGAGAGAGTAGTAGAGTGAGTAGTAGAGAATAGTAGAGAGTGAGTAGTAGAGCGAGTAGTAGAGATTAGTAGAGTAGTAGAGAGTGAGTTGTAGAGAGTAGTAAAGAGCGAGTAGTAGAGAGTGAGTAGTGGAGAGTGAGTAGTAGAGAGCGAGTAGTAGAGAGTGAATAGTAGAGAGTGAATAGTAGAGAGAGAGTAGTAGAGAGTGAGTAGTAGAGAGTAGTAGAGTGAGTAGTAGAGAGTCAGTAGTAGAGAGAGAGTAGTAGAGAGTGAGTAGTAGAGAGAGAGTAGTAGAGTAGTAGAGAGTGAGTGGTAGAGAGCAGCAGAGAGTAGTAGAGTGAGTAGTAGAGAGTAGTAGAGAGTGAGTAGTAGAGAGTTAATAGTAGAGAGTAGTGGTAGAGAGTAGTAGAGTGAGTAGTAGAGAGTGAGTAGCAGAAAGAGTAGTAGAGTAGTAGTGAGTGAGTAGCCGAGAGAGTAGTAGAGAGTAGTAGAGAGTGAGTAGTAGAGAGTGAGTAGTAGTGAGTAGTAGAGAGCGAGTAGTAGAGAGTGAGTAGTGGAGAGTGAGTAGTAGAGAGTGAGTAGTAGAGAGTGAATAGTAGAGAGAGAGTAGTAGAGTGAGTAGTAGAGAGAGAGTAGTAGGGAGTGAGTAGTAGAGAGAGAGTAGTAGAGTAGTAGAGAGTGAGTGGTAGAGAGCAGAAGAGAGTAGTAGAGTGAGTAGTAGAGAGTGAGTAGTAGAGAGTGACTAGTAGAGAGTGACTAGTAGAGAGTAGTGGTAGAGAGTAGTAGAGTGAGTAGTAGAGTGAGTAGCAGAGAGAGTAGTAGAGTAGTAGGGAGTGAGTAGTAGAGAGTGAATAGTAGAGAGTGAGCAGTAGAGAGAGTAGTAGAGTAGTAGAGTAGTAGAGAGTGAGTAGTAGAGAGTGAGTAGTAGAGAGTTAGTAGTAGAGAGTGAGTAGTAGAGAGTAGTAGAGAGTGAGTAGTAGAGAGTAGTAGAGAGTGAGTAGTAGAGAGAGTAGTAGAGAGTAGTAGAGAGTCAGTAGTCGAGTAGTAGAGAGTAGTCAGTCAGTGTCAGTCAGTGTCAGTCAGTCAGTCAGTGTCAGTCAATCAGTGTCAGTCAGTGTCAGTCAATCAGTGTCAGTCAGTCAGTCAATCAGTGTCAGTCAGTGTCAGTTTCAGTCAATCTGTGTCAGTCAGTGTCAATCAGTCAGTGTCAGTCAGTCAGTGTCAGTCAGTCAGTGTCAGCTAGAGCAGCTCTGCTAACCTGGTTCTCTGGCTCTACAGCAGCTCTGCTGACCTGGTTCTCTGGCTCTAAAGCAGCTCTGCTGACCCAGTTCAATGGCTCTGAAGCAGTTCTGCTGACATGGTTCTCTGGCTCTAGAGCAGCTCTGCTGACCTGGTTCTCTCCCTCTAAAGCAGCTCTACTGACCTTGTTTCTCTGGCTCTTCAGCAGCTCTGCAGACCTGGTTCTCTGGCTCTAGAGCAGCTCTGTTGACCTGGTTCTTAGGCTCTAGAGCAGCTCTACTGACCTGGTTCTCTGGCTCTAAAGCAACTCTGCTGACCTGGTTCTATAGCTCTAAAGCAGCTCTGCTGATTTGGTTCTCTGGCTCTAGAGTAGCTCTGCTGACCTGGTTCTCTGGCTCTAAAGCAGCTCTGCTGGCCTGGTTCTCTGGCTCTAAAGCAGCTCTGCTGACCTGGTTCTCTCCCTCTAAAGCAGTTCTGCTGACCTGGTTTCTATGGCTCTACAGCAGCTCTGCTGACCTGGTTCTCTGGCTCTAAAGCAGCTCTGCTAACCTGGTTCTCTGGCTCTAAAGTAGCTCTGCTGGCCTGGTTCTCTGGCTCTAAAGCAGCTCTGCTGACCTGGTTCTCTCCCTCTAAAGCAGCTCTGCTGACCTGGTTTCTCTGGCTCTACAGCAGCTCTGCTGACCTGGTTCTCTGGCTCTACAGCAGCTCTGCTGACCTGGTTTTCTGCACTCACAATGCACACACCTGCCCACTAGGTACCTCCCGATATATGTGTATAAATGCATTTGATAGTGTTCTATTAATTAATGACTGCATGTATAGATGATTCTGTTGTTGAATGGGTAGTTGTGTGTGTAGACTTAGGAATCAGCGAGTGGGTATGTAGTAACTGGTATTGGTGCGTCAATGGTTTCAAATATGGTACTCTGTATTTTACAGTGAGTGATGAAAGGTTATACTAGTGTATGATGAGGTGTATCAGATTGTCAAGTGGATGATGTCATCAGTGATGTCATTTGAGATGTCATCAGTGATGTCATCAGTGATGTCACTGACCATGTCATGAATGATGCAATATGTGACATCATCAGCAGTGTATTGCGGGCGCGTGAGTTATAGTTAGCAGAACTAACTATAACGGAGGAATTTCTATGGTTTTGTATGAGTGAAATGGGCAGCTAACTATAACACCCCTGAAACCTATGTTTTTTTCTGTGAATATATATATATATATATATATATATATATATATATATATATATATTCACTGAAAAAAACATAGGTTTCAGGCACTTTATAGTTAGGAATTAGCATTTAAAAAACCTTAGAAATTCACTGAAGAAACCATAGGTTTCAGGGGCGTTATAGTTAGCTGGACTTTTCACTCGTACAATGCACTGCTGATGACGTCACATATTACATCACTCATGACATGGTCAGTGACATCACTGATGACATCACTGATGACATCACTGATGACATCATCCAGTGAATGTGTGTTTTTCTGAAAATTACATATGTTTTATATATGTATATCTCAAGGTCGATGGAAGAATAAATGGGTATATGTGTCTAAATGGATGATTTGTTTTTGAAAAATTGATTGTATAACTGACTGATTAAGTGTATCTTAGTGAATACATGGCTTAGTGAGTAATGTTTAAATATGTAAATATCTGTACCAGTCTCTCACTTTGTGTATAAGTGGCTGCATGGGTTGGTGAGTAGCTACATGAGTGTCTATATAGGTTATTAGTTGGTTTTTTGAGTATCAGTATGAGTGTCTAAGTGTCTGTATGGTTCGGTGGGGGGTATTACGTAGTGCATAGGTGCATGAATGAGTGACTCACTGTTTGTATGTGTTGAAGACAGCATGTGTGCAGGACTGTATGGGTGGATGAGTGTGTGCATGGGTGTGTTAGTGAGTGAATGACTGTCTCAATAGTGTCTTTATGAGTATCAACATATGTTTTAAACTAGTATATGTGACTATTGGTGTATATAAGTGAGTATATGTGAGAGTGAGAGATTGGAAGAGTTCCTGTATGAATAAGTATGTGCTTCTATAAGTGATTGTTTAAAAGACTAAGTATGTGTAAGTTTCTGAAGAAGTAAGTGTGGTGGTGTGTGTATAACTGTATATGGATGTTTGGTTCTTTATTAGCATGAGTGACTATGTGTGTGAGTAACTCTATGGATGAGTGGCATTGTGTAACAGGATGTATAGGTGTATGAGTACATATGATGAGTGAGTACATGTATGAGTGACTGTATAGGACTGTTGGTGAATGAGTGGATGTGGATGTGGATCTTAGAATTACTGAATAGGTTGTTGTAACTGGTATTGGTATGTCCATTGTTTTGAAAATGTTAGTTTCTATTTTTGAATGTGTGTATCAAAGGTTATATTAGGGGGAGAGGAGGTCTGCCACTCTATCACAAGGATGATGTCATCAGTGATGTCATTTGAGATGTCATCAGTGATGTCATGATTGATGTCACTGACCATGTCATGAGTGATGTAATATGTGACGTCATCAGCAGTGCATTGCGGGCGCGCGAGTTATAGTTAGCTGAACTAACTATAACGGGGGAATTTCAATGGTTTTGTACGAGTGAAAAGTCCAGCTAACTATAATGCCCCTGAAACCTATGGTTTCTTCAGTGAATTTCTAAGGTTTTTTAAACGCTTATTCCTAACTATAACATGCCTGAAACCTATGGTTTTTTCAGTGAATTTCAAAGGTTTTTTAAATGCTAATTTCTAACTATGCCTACAGAGATAGGACATGTGAAGAAAGAAGAAAAAACACACAGAAAGAAAAAAAAGAAATGCAGAAAGAAGCAACAGAAGTCCTCAAAGACGAAGAAAAGTGCAGGAAGAAGGATAACGTGCAGAAAGAACAAACAGAAGAGCAGAAAGAAGCCTTGTTGCAAAATCATCCTGTACCCTCAACTTTTTCAGACGGATACTGGTGGTAACTGAGTCTGACGAACCAGTCCTAGAGCCAGTGCTATGTTAAAAGACACTCAGAATACAGTGAAAACACCTACATACATTAGGGAACACTATGCGTTGGGGTCCCCCTGTGATTAGCATGACCTCCTCTGTAAGCTCCTAGTATATAATAGGGCAGTGGATTAAAACTACCTCTTAAAACACGCCACAGGCCGTGTTTGCACACGTCACCTCAGGCCCTGTCCCCTCCCTTCCCCACTGTGTAAACACGCCCTGTGGCCGTTTTAAGTTGAGAGATTAAGTCCCCTTGAATCCTGAGGGTCCCTAGGGTCCAACTAGACCACTAGTTACCTCCAGTAAGCGCCACAGAGCTGCGTTACAGAGAGATGTAAAAAGGGGCACGTCCTAGACCACCTCTCTGCAACGCAGCGCAGTGGCGCTTACTGGAAGCATCTGGTGGGCTAGTTGGCCCTCAGGGTCCCTCAGGGTTGAAGGGGAATTATTTCCCCAACTTAAAACGCGCCATAGGGCGTGTTTGCACACATTAACTCAGGCCCCGTCCCCTCCCTTCACCACTGTGCAAACACGCCCTGTGGCCGTTTTTAGTTGGGAGATTAAGTTCATTTGAATCCTGAGGGTCCCTAGGGTCCAACTAGCCCACTAGGTATCTTCAGTAAGCGCCACAGAGCTGCGTTGCAGAGAGGTGTCAAAAGTGGCACGGCCGGGACCACCTCTCTGCAATGCAGCTCTGTGGCGCTTACTGGAAGCACCTGGTGGGCTAGTTAGCCCCCAGGGGCCCTCAGGATTGAAGGGGAATTATTTCCCCAACTTAAAGCGCGCCATAGGCCGTGTTTGCACACGTCACCTCAGGCCCCGTCATCTCAGTTCCCCACTGTGTGAACACGCCTTGTGGCCATTTTAAGTTGGGAGATTAAGTCCCCTTGAATCCTAAGGGTCCCTAGGGGCAAAATAGCCCACTAGGTACGTCCAGTAAGCGCCATTGCAGAGAGGTGTAAAAAAGGGGCATGGCTTGCACCATCTCTCTGCAACGGAGAGCAGTGGCGCTTACTGGAAGCACCTGGTGGGCTAGTTGGCCCCCAGGGTCCCTCAGAATTGAAAGGGAATTATTTCCCCAACTTAAAACGCGCCACAGGGCGTGTTTGCACACGTCACCTCAGGCCCTGTCCCCTCCCTTCACCACCATGTAAACGCGCCCTGTGGCCGTTCTAAGTTGAGAGATTAAGTCCCCTTGAATCCTAAGGGTCCCTAGGGTCAAACTAGCCCACTAGGTACCTCCAGTAAGCGCCACAGAGCTGCGTTGCATAGAGGTGTAAAAAGGGGCGTGGCCTCAGAACACCTGTCTGCTACGCAGCTCCCTGGCGCAAACTGGAGATACCTGTTGGGCTAGTTGGCCCTCAGGGACCCTCAGTATTGAAGGGGAATTAATTCCCCAACTTACAACTGGCCAGGGGGCGCGTTTGCAGAGTGCTGCAAGGAGGGGGCGTGGCCTCCAGAACGATGCCGGTCTTTTATTTATTTTCTTTTTTTAAGAAGGAGGGCTGTGTGGCCCCCCCTCTTTTTCTAATTTATTGGCCCTGGGGACCCCATCCCCCAGGGCCTGCACCCTAATTTTTTTTGTTGAAAAAAATTTATTTGGAAGGGGGCCACGTGGACCCCCTCCCAAGGCCTTAATCGGCCCCGGGGACACCAAGCCCCGGGTCATGGCCTTTTTTTTTTTTTATTCTTTAGGAGGGGGGCTGTGTTGCCCCCTCCTCAGGCCACTTATGGCCCCGGGGTCCCATCCCCCGGGCCTGGCCTTTGTTTTTTATTATTTTTAAAAAATATATATTTATAGAAACACCTAGGATATGCTGGGCAAACCGTATGTACCTATCACCAATGACGATTTGCGTGATATTCATTAAAAGGCGACTATGCATACAATGAATCCACGTGGAATGTATTTACAAAGCTAGTGAAGCTCTGACGTGTCTGACGCCCTATCGTGCCTAATCCCGGTGCCCCCGCCGGTGGGTACTCTCCAAGTAGACACCCTTGTCGTTTATTTATACAAGCATGGGTAGCTATTGACAGACACATTTAATACACACGCACTCCAAGCCATTCAAAGGGGATTCGACAAAAATTCGACCAAACTATGCAAGAAACCCCCCTCACAGTTAATAAAACACGCATCCACCGCTGGATGTGTAATACTTTTTATTTTACTCTCTGGAAAGGAGGCGAACCTCACTTGAGAGTCACAGCGTGCTCCTGGCTGAGCCCAATGCTGTGTTACACCCACCAGTGCCCGCCGAGTGCCACACACCTCTGTGTTGTATTCCACCAGCTAGTGCGTATGCTATGACACTCTCTCGCCCATGTGCACTGTAACACCACCCCGTGAATATGTCATGCCACACTTGTCCTCGCACGGGTTATATTGCCCCATCTACGTGCCTTCCTCGATGCCTATGTTATAACGCACAGCGCTATGCCATACATATTACAATCTAGGTTCCATATCTTTGTCACAGTGCATATGCAACGTTACACTCCCCAGCACATATTTTATATTACAACTTTAGAGACTAGTTAGGTCACACAACACTGCCCTGTGCATATTACACTCCAAGGCGCATATCGCATAGCACGTGCTAGTTACTGTGCTATCTCGCGCTCTCCAATGAATCTGTCATTGCACACAATGTATTGCATATTATATTTCACGCCCCGGTTCATCTTATATCACACTTTTTGGTGCATAGTTTAAACCATATACTATATCTAGTTTTCATTTTCAATCGTGCTCTCAGGACTATGTTCTATATAACACTGCGTCCACCTACCCTTTTCACGGGCATTACATTTTGCGATGGGGGGTGGAGGGTCAGGGGGTGTTTCTGCCAAGTGGGCCCCGGAGTCACAGTCACAAACGTCCTCTTCTTCCTGAATAAAAGTGAGATTATGCTGCATACTTGTTCATATTTTAAGTAGTTCGCACAGACACACATTTTAAAAACAATAAAGTTCCTAATACCCACCTTCTCTGAACAGTTAGCTTGCTGCCCCATCCACCTCCTCCCTATCCTCTGTTGTCTGAATCCATGGACTAGCCTCCTCCCTCCTGCCATGCATGGTCTGATGTGCTGCCACTGCCCTCCATTTAGCATGATGTACCAGTCTACTCCTCCTGCCCTCCATTGCCCAATTCTATGGCCCATCATTGACCTCCTGCTTAGCCTCTGTGCTTAGCTTGCTGCCCCTATTCTCCTTCCCCCTGCCCTCCGATGTCTTTGTGCATGCCCCTGCTCCATCCTGTTTGCCCACCATGTTCCATGGACCTGCCACTCCTATCTACTCTGAGTGTTCTGTTGAGCTGCCACTCCCCTCCCACCTGCCTAGCATTGTCAGATAACTGTAACCTGTCCCTGCCACCTCCAATCTGCCTGTCCACATGCCATGCCCCTATCCCCTTCCTCCTGTCCTCCATGGTCCATTTTACTGCCACACCCTTCTGCCCTCCCTGGTCTTTTGTGCTGCAACTGCTCCTCCTGAATGCCCTGCGCGGTCTGTTGTGAGGCCCCTTCCCCTGAAGTCTCTTGTCTGTGCCCAGGTCCTGACCCTCCCTTCTATCCTCCATGGTCCTTTGTGCATGCCCCTGCACCCTCCTTCTTGCCCATCATAGCCATTGTGCTGCCACTAACCCTCCCGCTTGCCATGCATGGTCTTCTGTGCTGCTATGGCCCCTCCCACCTTCCATGTGTGGTCAGCTAGCTGCCCCTGACCCCCCTCCGCCCTTCCCTCCATGGTCTGTGTGTATACCATCATGGTCTCACTGTTGCTCTCCATGGTGTGTCTTGTTTCTAGTGCCCATCCTTCCTGACCTCCATGGTCATCTTGCTGCTCCTGCCCTGCCCCCTTGCCCCCAACCCTCTGTTTCCATGTGCAGACCCCTATTCCCTCCCTCCTGGCTAGTCTGTTCCATTGTAATGCCCCTGATCCATCCCTCCTGCCCTAAATGATCTGTTATGCTGCAGCTTTCTCTCCTGTCTGTCCATTATGGTCAGCTAGCTACCATTGCCTCTTTCCCCTCTGTTCTCTGTTGTCCATGTGCATGGTCCCGTCACCTCCCTATTGCTTTCTATTGATTGTTGTGCTGCACTCCCGTCCCGCATGCCCTCTGTGGTGTATTGTGCTGCTGCAAACCCTGATGCCTGCCCTGTAGGGTCAGTTTGGCGCACCTCTCCATGTTCCTCCTGTCCTCTGTTATCCGAGTCCATGTCCCTACCCCAATTCCTCCTGCCTACCATGATCCAATGTACCATACTTGCGAACATTTTGAACTTGGTAAGAGGTAGATTTTGCAAAAAAACTGGGGTATTGATTTTCCCCTTTGAGTTACATTGAAAAAGAAGAGATTGTAGACAGGAGACAGATCAAATAAAGCCCATTTGAGCTTAAAAACATTGGACGTTTCCTGGCTGAAACGGGTCTGTTGGCATGTATGGTTGTACTACCACTGCCACTTCCTTCTGCCCACAATGGTCTATTATATTGCCACAGCCTCTCTTGCCAGTCCTGTATTGTTGGTTTGTTGCCCCTGCCCCCCTTTCCACTGCCCTCCATAGTCTGTTGTGCTGCCACTGCCCTTCCTGCCTGCCCAGTGTGGTCAAATTGTTGCCTCTGCACTCTCCTACCTGCCTTCAATTTTCAGAGTCTGTGCCCCTGGTCTCTGCCTCTCAACAGTATCCCAATGAACAACGAGATTGCTAACATTCTGTATTTATTACAAAAGTGTGGAACGCCTGACATCTTCTTGATGTAATCAAAACTGTAATACCTAGAGCATTTCCTTTAGAAATTACATATATGAGAGGGTCTTATTTGCATCAAAATTATGGTTAGTGCTCTAAAAAACTAAAATGAGGACATATTTTCTGAGTTTTCAAATAGCGACTGTAGGAGAGTGGCATCGACTGCATAGTTGCCCCCAACATTTTGCTGATGTTTTGACTGTTTTATGACTCTAGCCAGGCTGTGGCTCTGCTATCCAGGACCCCAGCCTATCTGCTTCTTCTCTAAAATGATGTGAGTACCTTAGGTACCTAACAATTAGATAATGAGGACACCCTGTCAGCCCCTTGTAGATGGTACCCTAGGTACCCAGGGCATGGGTCCCTCAGAGGCCTACCAGGGACTGCAGCACTTATTGTGCCACCCCTGGGACAGCCATACAAACTGACACCACCAGACCACTACTGTAGTCTGGGTAAGGTGGTGCTTGCACCCCCTACAGGGATATAGGTATCCTGTATCCCACTTAATACAACACATATATCCTCATAGGTCACCCCTAAGGCAGGCCTTGCTAATCCTACAAGGTAGGGTGCTGAGATATGTGTGAGGGCGAACCCCTACCTGAGTAGGGCCCCTCTGCAACCTTCGTAAAACTATTACTGGGTTTCTTGTAGTGCAGCCATACCATATACTCTTAACCGCATTATAAGTAATCGCGATAGCGTGATAACTTGAGAGTGGCTGCACAGAACCATGTCGTGCCACCCACACGACTCTGGCTGCCTGTAGCTGGGCAGAACTCCAGCCAAGGCAGCTGGACAATAGGGATCTTGTTGCAGGGAGGTGCTCCCACCTCCCCAGACAGACTATGTGGATTGGAACTGGGTGGGTGCACCATAGGATGTCTTTCAGACCTGCACGTAGGCTTCTCCAGTGCCTACTTCTGCATACACCGCCTCAAACCAGTTCAGGTGCAGCCTGTCCCCTGCCCAGGTGGGAAACCACACAAAGGGGAGAGGGTGTAGCCACCCTTTCCACCTGAACTCTCATTGGTGGGCTCTGATCTGGACACTCCCCTAATCTTTGGATAAAGGTGAATACAGGGTCCCCAGAGCATCAGATTATTTTTGGACTTTACAGACTTGAACTTCGACTTGCTGCCGCGCAGCCAGAGGAAGAAATCTCCCTTGGGGTAAAGGAGTTACCCCCCTGCTTGGCAGGCACCTGAAACACAGCAGTAACCTGGTTGGAACTTTGCTGCTCCTATGGACATCAATGATTCTTTCCTACCTTGATGTGGGTTTCCAAGCATCCCAGAGGTCAGTGAGTGGGCACAGCAAAGCTCAGCACCGTGGACCCCATTGGGGTGCCGAGATCCCCAATACCCCAGGACACCTGCCACCTCTTGCACAGCACACGACCCCGACAAGTGGGGAAGTTGTGCTTTGGCCCATTATTGAGACAACCTCTCAGCATCATCTGTGCCAAAGATCGACGCCCGAGCCCGCTCCGGCGACCCGTGGGCGCATCTGTACGCACGCCAAATTGCTACCTCCCGCGGTCCCTTGTCTCTCGACTGGTGGGCCCTAGCGGAGGTCAATCTTCACTTCCAAGAGTTTCTCTGGTTGCTCCAGACCTGCTCTTCAGTCTCCTTGCTGGAGACCTTGCTCAGACCTTGTAGGTCTGCACCAGTAGCGCCAAGGCTTAGTGGATCCAATCCGGACACTAACACCGCAACGACCCTCATGCTTTGTGGGACAGCCGCACTCCAGAAGCTGGCCTTCCTTGAATCCTCCTGGACCCCGTGGCTGACAATCCAAGCTACCCACCTTCCACCTGGAAGCACCCGACATTGAATGGCTCTTTCTCCTGAGCCCCCTGGTCACTGTGCCGTGACCCAGACTCTGTCCCCTTTGCTTTCAGGTCCTTCTCTTCATGATCTACATCTTCAATCTTCACGACATCGACGACGCTTCTTGCTAGCAGCAGTTCTTCACGTTTTGCCATTGAAAATCAGCCCGCGACCCGACATCGAAAACGACCTGTGCACCCGGCTTCCCTGGGGCAGGTAAAAGTGGTACCTCGGTACTCTCGTGAGTGTGGGCCCTTTAAAAGCTTAACTCTAAACTCTTGAACTTGAACTCCTGCTAGAAGTGTTTTTAATCTGGTAAAATTCAACCGCGACATTCTCCATAGGCTTTAATCGAGATCCCGACAGTAGCTTACACCACTGCACGCGTCTCCCGTGGGTCCCCTTCCTCACTACCTTGGGTGGTTTCACAAGGGGCCAGCGACCCTAAATGCTCTAGGCATTGTCTGTAGAATTGTCATGTTTCTTATACCATTTTTTTTATATATGGTTTGGTCCCCCCTGGGGCCCTATGATTCCAGTGCTATTTATTGTAGCTATCAATTCTTGTTTGAATTGTATCTTTACCCCCAGCCTCATAAAGAGACTAGTGGGGTTATTCTTAGAATAAATACATATATTTTATATATATACCTGTGTGGACTACTCTTTCATTTGGTTATTCAAGAGGTTATATATGGTAAAACAATAAGCTTAACACTCCTTCAAGACTTAGCCTGAAGGCTGCTCTCCACAGCTACCACTAGGATAGCTTTCTTTAAAGGTTGTCTTTTAACATATCACCATAAGAGTCGAATTGGACTGGTGCAAGGTGTCCCCTATAACTAGTTGACAGCATATGCCAGGCCAACTTCGCACATTGGTGTGCAGCGGTTGGATTCAAGCTTGCCATTGTTTTACCAGATAACAAATTGAATTTCTAAAGTGAAAGCCACTTGGTACTAAAGGTACATATAAATGTAAGCTTAGAATACAATAAGTTCTACTGAACTTAGGAGTTGTGTGTAGAGGGCTTAGCACACCTTGACTACAACTTAAGAAAGGGTTCAGTAGGCCACACCTAGTGTAGGTAGATACACCAGTACCACTACACTAGAAATATCTTTAGTTTCAGGAGCCCATAAGGCCCTGGAAGGATCACAGAGGGTCCCAGTCAACAAGTATGACAACCTTTCTTTTGCTGAGCTTAGGGAGATGTGCACTACTAGACAACTGAAGACAAACAAAGGTGCCAACACTCAACGTCTCAGGGAAATCCTGCTCATTGCAGACTTCAAGCAGACTCTAGTGTCTGAGGGGGTAGACCGGTTGGGTGGGCATCCCACACAAGAGGACACCCAGGTGGTGGACTCTGATGAGGACCAGGAAGAGGAAGTTGAACTTGACCTGGATGAACCAGACCACTCACAAAATGGAGGTGATGGCCCAAGAGGCGCTCCCTCCATCCCTAATGGGAGAGTGGTGGATCCAAACAGAAGGAACAGATTCCCCTCAGAGGAGTCTAACCATTCTGGGAGATCCAAAAGGACCTCTGCCTCTTCTCAGAGAAGAGAATCCTCCCAAGAGAGGAAATGTAGATTGATCGCGTTTGAGCAAGCCAAGCTTCAGCTCAGAAGAGAGCAGTTAGCATTAGACAGGGAGTCCCTGGAGCTTCAGAAAGCTTCAAGCAAATGGGGTCTAGAGACCCCTGGTGGCAGTAATAATACCCCTAGAGTTAGAGATAAAGCTCCTGACAATAGGAAACTGCATAAGATTGTGCCCCCCTATCAGACAGGGGATGACATCCATAAATGGATCACTGCACTTGAAAGGGCCTGTAAAGTTCAGAGGGTCCCAGTAGAGCAGTGGGCAGCAATCTTATGACTCTCCTTTGCAGACAAAGAAGAGACAAGCTCCTCTCTGTTAGGGAAGAGGATGCAGATGATTATTATATCTTGAGAGATGCTTTGATAGATGGGTTTGGTCTAACCACTGATCAATACAGGTTAAAGTTCAGAGATACCCAAAAAGCACAGAATCAAGATTGGGTAGACTTTGTAGATTGTGCTACTAAGGCTCTGGAAGGTTGGTTAACTGGCAGTAAAGTAAATGATTATTAAGGATTATACAATCTCATCATGATGGAGCAGATCCTTAATAATTGTTAGAATCAGCTCGTGCATCAGCACCTGGTGGACTCAGATCTGACCTCTCCCCAAGAATTGGGAAAGAAGGCAGACAAGTGGGTCAGAACCAGGATCAAGCAAAAGGTCCAGCCCTTGGGGGATGCAAATAAAAAGGAAGATGCCAAAAACTCTGAGAAGGGTGGGGAAAAGGGAAAAGACCAGCAGCCTTCAACAGGCCCCCAAAAAGCAGCATCTGATAATTCCCAATCCACCAAAGCTAAACAGCCAAGGAAGCCATGGTGTAAAATCTGTAAACAGAAAACCCATTGGACTTCAGACTGTAATAAGGCCAAAGACTCCACAAGTACCACTACAGCTGCCCCTAAGGCATCTGTTCCCCCTAGTCCAGCTATAGGTGGTGGTACACAGAACAAGGGTATAGTATGGTTGACCCTGGGATCTGGAGAGGACTCTGGCCTAGTCAGAATGCCTACTCAGGCTGTATTGGTTTGTGACGGGGACCTGTCCCTATTTGTGAGTCCCAGTGGTCTGGGCAAATACAAGCAACAGCCTAGAATAAATGGAAGGGAGTCTCTAGCTTACAGGCACACAGGGGCTAGTGTCACCATGGTGACTAAGGACCTTGTGGACCCTAGCCAGATCATACTTGGGGAAACTTACCAAGTGACCAATGCAAGCAATGTCAGTACTAACCATGCTCTGGCAGTTGTTAACTTGGGGAGGGCTAACTGGCCTAAAGAAGGTTGTGGTGAGTGCAGACCTACAAGTAGAATGTTTGCTAGGGAATGATTTGGAGACCTCAGCATGGGCTGAGGTGGAGCTGACTACCCATGCAGCGATGCTGGGTATCCCTGCAGAAGTGTTTGCCCTGACAAGGTCAAAAGCTAAGCTGACAGAAACTGAACAGGCCTTGGATCCTGGAAAAATGGACCAAGGACCTTCCAAGAGAAGGAGTAGCAGGGGTAAGGCAGTGCCTTCCCCCCAGGATCAGTCTAAAGAGACTCTTATAGCAGAAAAGGATCTGACACCTGAAGAAGGAACTGTCCCAAATGAACTTGAGCCTGCTCAGCTTGAGTTCTTGGGGACAGGGGGACCTTTTAGGGCAGACTTGAGCCTGGAGCAGCAGAGCTGCCCCACTCTTGAACCCCTCAGACAGCAGGCTGCTGCTGAGGCTGCTGGGAATGCTAGTGGAACCCATAAGATATATCGGGATGATGGACTCCTTTACTCTGACGGTCGAGACCCCAAGCCTGGTGCAGTCAGGAGGTTGGTCATACCTCAGAAGTTTAGGGGTTTCCTACTCACACTGGCCCATGATATTCCCTTAGCAGGAGACCTGGGCCAAAATAAGACCTGGGACAGAATTGTCCCTCACTTTCATTGGCCTCAGATGAGTGAGGACTGTAAGAGGTTTTGTAGCTCTTGCATTACCTGCCAGGCCAGTGGCAAGGCAGGTAAATCCACAAAGGCCGCCCCGATACCACTACCTGTGGTGGGGGATCCCTTTGAACGGGTAGGGATTGACATTGTTGGTCCCCTTGACCCACCAACAGCATCTGGGCACAGGTTTATTCTGGTGGTAGTGGATCATGCCACCAGATACCCAGAAGCTATTCCCCTTAGGACCATCACAGCACCTGTGGTGGCAAGGGCCCTCCTGGGAATCTTTTCCAGGGTGGGGTTCCCTAAGGAGGTTTTGTCTGACTGTGTTACAAACTTTATGAGTGGCTACCTCAAAGCAATGTGGAAGGAGTGTGGTGTCAACTACAGGTTCACCACCCCTTATCATCCTCAATGCAATGGGCTTGTTGAGAGATTTAACAAGACCCTAAAGGGTATGATCAAAGGGCTCCCAGAAAAGCTTAGGCGAAAATGGGATGTTCTTCTGCCCTGCCTTCTCTTTGCATACAGGGAGGTGCCACAGAAGGGGGTTGGTTACAGCACTTTTGAACTTTTGTTTGGCCACCCTGTCAGAGGGCCACTCTGTCTAGTGAAGGAGGGATGGGAGTTACCTCTCAAACCCCCTAAACAGGATAGTGTGGACTATGTATTTGGTCTCCGCTCCCGGATGGCTGAATATATGAAGAAGGCGACAAAAAACCTTGTGGCAAGTCAGGAATTGCAAAAAGCCTGGCATGACCAAAAGGCTGTACTGGTGGTGTACCAGCCAGGACAGAAGGTATGGGTGTTGGAGCCAGTGGCCCCAGCAGCCCTCCAAGACAAATGGAGTGGACCCCATACCATATTGGAAAAGAAGGGAGAGGTCACCTACTTGGTGTACCTTGGCACTCCCAGAAGTCCCCACAGGGTACTTCATGTAAACAGACTGAAACCATATGTGGACAGGGCTGACATGGGCTTGCTCATGGCAACGGATGAGGGACAGGAGGAGGACAGTGACCCTCTCCCAGACCTGCTCTCTCACAACCCTGATGATGGGTCAGTAGATGGTGTAGCCTTGGCAGGCAGCCTCACTGCCCAGCAACAGTCTGACTACAGACAAGTTCTCCAGTCATTCAGGCATATGTTTTCACTAACTCAAAGTCAGACCACCTGGTGCACTCATGAAGTGGACACTGGGGACAGTCTGCCTGTGAAGAATACGATCTACAGGCAACCTGACTATGTCAGGGACTGCATAAGGACAGAAGTCCAAAAGATGTTGGAATTGGGAGTCATTGAGCCCTCAGACAGCCCTTGGGCTAGCCCAGTAGTCCTGGTACCCAAACCTCACACCCAAGACGGAAAGAGAGAGATGAAGTTCTGTGTAGACTACAGAGGACTCAATGCAGTCACTAGGACTGATGCACATCCCATTCCCAGAGCAGATGAGCTCATAGATAAATTGGCCTCAGCCAAATATCTGAGCACATTTGATCTGACAGCTGGCTACTGTCAGATAAGGTTAGCTGAATCTGCAAAAGCCAAAACTGTATTTTCAACCCCTGGTGGGCATAATCAATTTATTGTAATGCCCTTTGGTTTGAAAAATGCACCTGCCACTTTTCAAAGGTTGGTGAACCAAGTCCTCTCAGGCCTGGATGACTTTAGTGCAGCATATCTAGATGATATTTCTGTCTTCAGCTCCACCTGGGAAGATCACCTGATCCACCTGAGGAAAGTTTTGGAAACCCTGCAAAAGGCAGGACTCACTATCAAGGATACTAAGTGCCAGATAGGGCAGAGTCAGGTTGTGTACCTGGGCCACCTTGTAGGTGGAGGCCAGGTTCAACCACTACAGAGCAAAATCCAGACCATCATGGACTGGGTTGCTCCAACCACCCAGACTCAGGTCCGAGCTTTCTTAGGCCTGACTGGTTATTACAGAAGATTTGTGAAGGGATATGGATCCATTGTGACCCCCCTTAAATGACTTAACCTCTAAGAGGATGCCCAAGAAAGTTCAGTGGATTGTCAGCTGTCAGAAAGCTTTTGATGACCTAAAACAGGCAATGTGCTCGGCTCCAGTGCTCCAAAGCCTCAACTACTCCAAATAATTCATAGTTCAAACTGATGCTTCTGAGGTGGGGGTTGGTGCTGTATTATCACAACTGAATGAAGAGGGCCAGGATCAACCAGTAGCTTTTATTAGCAGAAGGTTGACCCCCAGAGAGAGGCCTTGAAGAAGCTGAGGCCATACTTGTTTGACACTCACTTCATTGTTCAAACCGACCATAAGCCCCTCCTATGGCTAAAACAGATGAAGGGTGAAAACCCCAAACTACTCAGGTGGTCCATTTCCCTACAGGGGATGGACTATACAGTGGAACATAGACCTGGGAGCAACCATGCCAAAACAGATGGCCTCTCCAGATATTTCCACTTAGAACATGAAGACTCAACTGGTCAAGGTTAGTTTAATGTCCCTGCGTTTGGGGGGGGGGGGGTTATGTAGGAGAGTGGCATCGACTACATAGTTGCCCCCAACTTTTTGCTGATGTTTTGACTGTTTATGACTCTAGCCAGGCTTTGGCCCAGCTGTCCAGGACCCCAGCCTATCTGCTTCTTCTGTAAACTGATGTGAGTACCCTAGGTACCTACCAATTGGATACTGAGGACACCCTGTCAGCCCCTTGTAGATGGTACCCTAGGTACCCAGGGTATGGGTCCCTCAGAGGCCTACCAGGGGCTGCAGCACTTATTGTGCCACCCCTGGGACAGCCATACAAACTGACACCACCAGACCACTACTGTAGTCTGGGTAAGGTGGTGCTTGCACCCCTTACAGGGATATAGGTATCCTGTATCCCACTTAGTACAACACATATATCCTCATAGGTCACCCCTAAGGCAGGCCTTGCTAATCCTACAAGGCAGGGTGCTGAGATATGTGTGAGGGGGAACCCCTACCTGAGTAGGGCCCCTCTGCAACCTTCGTAAAACTATTACTGGGTTGTTTGTAGTGCAGCCATACCATATACTCTTAACCGCATTATAAGTAATCGCGATAGCGTGATAACTTGAGAGTGGCTGCACAGAACCATGTCGTGTTTGGTGTCAAACATGTAGGAACCATACCCCCAATCCAACCATGGGAATGAGGGCATGATTCCCCCCTGCTAGAGGGGCGATATGGTAAAAGCGGCAAATTTTAGACACCAATTTAAAAGTGCACACGTATTACAAAATGGATGCTACCCGCCACCCACACGACTCTGGCTGCCTGTTGCTGGGCAAAACTCCAGCCACGGCAGCTGGACAATAGGTATCTTGTTGCAGGGAGGTGCTCCCACCTCCCCAGACAGACTATGTGGATTGGAACTGGGTGGGTGCACCATAGGATGTCTTCCAGACCTGCACGTAGGCTTCTCCAGTGCCTACTTCTGCATACACCACCTCAAACCGGTTCAGGGGCATCCTTTCCCCTGCCCAGGCGGGAAACCACACAAAGGGGAGAGGGTGTAGCCACCCTTTCCACCTGAACTCTCATTGGTGGGCTCTGATCTGGACACTCCCCTAATCTTTGGATAAAGGTGAATACAGGGTCCCCAGAGCCTCAGATTATTCTTGGACTTTACAGACTTGAACTTCGACTTGCTGCCGCACAGCTAAAGGAAGAAATCTCCCTTGAGGTAAAGGAGTTACCCCCCTGCTTGGCAGGCACCTGAAACACTGCAAGTGACCCAGTTGGAACTTTGCTGCTCCTACGGACATCAATGACTCTTTCCTACCTTGAGGTGGGTTTCCAAGCATCCCAGAGGCCAGTGAGTGTGCACAGCAAAGCTCAGCACCGCGGACCCCGTGGGTGCCGAGATCCCCAATCCCCCAGGACACCGGCCACCTTTTGCACAGCATACGACCCCGACAAGTGGGGAAGTTGTGCTTTGGCCCATTATTGAGCCAACCTCTCACCATTATCTGTGCCAAAGATCGACAGCCTAGTCCGCTCCGGCGACCCATGGGCGCATCTTTACGCACGCAAAATTGCTGCCTCCCACTGTCCCTTATCTCTCGACTGGTGGGCCCTAGCGGAGGTCAATCTGAGCTTCAAAGAGTTCCCCTGGTTGCTCCAGGCCTGCTCTTCAGTCTCTTTGCTGGAGATCTCGCTCAGACCTTGTGGGTCTGCACCAGTAGCTGTTTTGCGATTCTTGCGTGGGTTGCAGTTGTCAAGGCTTAGTGGATCCAATCCGGACACTAAAACTGAGCGACCCTCATCCTTCGTGGGACAGTTGCTCTCCAGAAGCTGGCCTTCCTTGAAACCTCCTGGACACCCTGGCTGACGATCCAAGCTACTCACCTTCCACCTGGAAGCACCCGACATTGAATGGCTCTTTCTCCTGAGCCCCCTGGTCACTGCGCCGTGACCCAGACTCTGTCCCCTCTGCTTTCAGGTCCTTCTCTTCAAGATCTACATCTTCAATCTTCATGACATCGCCAACGCTTCTTGCTAGCAGCAGTTCTTCACGTTTTGCCAATGAAAATCAGCCCGCGACCCGACATCGAAAATGACCTATGCACCCGGCTTCCCTGGGGCAGGTAACAGTGGTACCTCGGTACTCTCGTGGGTGTGGGCCCTTCAAACGCTTAACTCTAAACTCTTGAACTTGAACTCCTGCTAGAAGTGTTTAATCTTGTAAAATTCAACCGCGACATTCTACATAGGCTTTAATAGAGATCCCGACAGTAGCTTACACCACTGCACGCGTCTCCTGTGGGTCCCCTTCCTCACTACCTTGGGTGGCTTCACAAGGGGTCAGCGACCCTAAATGCCCTAGGCATTGTCTGTAGAATTGTCGTGGTTCTTTTACCATTTTTTTGATATATGGTTTGGTCCCCTCCTGGGGCCCTATGATTCCAGTGTTATTTATTGTAACTATCAATGCTTGTTTGATTTGTATCTTTACCTCCAGCCTCATAATGAGACTAGTGGGTTTATTCTTAGAATAAATACATATATTTTATATATATACCTGTGTGGACTACTCTTTCATTTGGTTATTCAAGAGGTTATATATGGTAAAACAATAAGCTTAACACTCCTTCAAGACTTAGCCTGAAGGCTGCTCTCCACAGCTGCCAAAAGGATAGCTTTCTTTAAAGGTTGTCTTTTAACCTATCACCATAAGAGTCAAATTGGACTGGTGCAAGGTGTCCCCTATAACTAGTGGACAGCATATGCCAGGCCAACTTCTCACAGCGACAAAGAACTTTTAAAATATTTGTAATCTTTATGTTTTCTTATCCAGTTGACCACTTGATTAAATGTTACACTTAGGGCAGAGGTTGTGGTGTTACTTCCAGAGCTGCAGACTTTGCAACTGGGGAACCAGGGTCGAATTTCTGCTTCAGCTCAACATTCTGTGATTTTGGTCAAATCACTTAATCTCCCCATGTCTACAACCAAAATGAATTTGATCTTGTGTGATGTAACCAATGCTCATGTAAAGCACTCCAATACCTGACAAGTCTGCACTATTTAAGACTGCAAATACACAAAAAATAAGTGTTTTGCACACTTCTGTCATTGGGCTACATGTGGGCTACATCTGGGTGATATTTGTGCTGCATTTGGGCTCTTTTGTCTCTGGTGGCCATCTTGGGAGATTTATTTGTTATGAAGTTTCCTAATTTCCTCATTTACTGCAGTCTCCTCAGTAGGAAATGCTTTCAGTTTTTTACTTTGATTCCATCAAGAAGGTATTCAGATATGTCACACATTTGCCATAAATTCTGAATGTTAGCGCACTAGTTGCTCATTAGATCACTGTAGTAAAGCTACTGCTCACCACGGAAGTCTGCTGCTGGTATTAAAAGTGCATGTTTCAGTCTGCATATCAGAATTTTTTAATGAAATAGAAGAGGATTTGAGAAGTCACTCAAAATGTGCCCTAATTTTTCTTTCTTCGGCACTAATCATAATTTCTATGGCAAAATGAACCCCCTCATTGTGTTCCTTTTAAATTTAATGTTTTAAGTGTTACCAGTTTATTCCAAACAAGATGGCTTCAGGTGTGCCATACTTTTGTCATAAGTAAGACTGTTAGTGCTCTAGTTGTTCGTTAGAACACTCTGGGACATTCTGTCATTGGGCTATACCTGGGCTTTATCTGGGTGATATTTGTGCTACATTTGGGCTCTTTTGTCTCTGGTGGCCATTTTGGGAGACTTATTTGTTATGAAGTTTCCTAATTTCCTCATTTGCTACAGTCTCCTCAGTAGGAAATACTTTCAGTTTTTTACTCTGATTCCATCAAGAAGGCATTCAGATGTGTCACACATTTGCCATAAATTCAGAATGTTAGCACTCTAGTTGCTCATTAGATCACTGTAGCAAAGCTACTGCTCACCAGGGAAGTCTGCTGCTGGTAAGTAAGTAAAGTAAATCTTTATTCGGTTTTCAGGAAAGAAAAAAAAAAAACCCATAAAAGACTGTCACAATACATTACATTAAAATGCCAAACTGAAAATTATTCCTTAAGCATCGCTTTTAAAATTCCCTTTCTCGGGCATACAACAAGATTTATTATCTTTACATTAAAAAGGAACTACCCTTCTCCTTAAATTAACAAACTTTACGTCATCCAAGATTTGCTCTGTGTTTAAAGATACACTTTAAAAACGTGCTGACACATTTAGAGATCAGTACAGTATTCAAAAATTGCAAGCGCAGCATAGCAGGACGGCATCTTCTAAGGCCAAGGCTTCTCAGCAAGGGAATTAGCCATAGTTTGCGATGTGCAGTATAATATTTGCAGAACAAAACGGTATACATCGTTGATTGTTCAGACGTTTCGTCGCAAGGGCACACCGTTAAACACTCGTCTCAATTATGTCTTTTAGGAAAAGCTACAAGCCTATGGAAAATGTTCAATCTAAATCGTACCAACAAAAGCGCTCAAATTGTGACTCAACGTATGTCAGATATGGTTCCATTTCCAGGGTGGTCGTTACTGCCAAGGAATGTTGGACTGATGGGTTTTTTTATCTCTTTACTCAATCGTAGTTCTTCCATATGGCTCAGAGCCCTTATTTTTAAGTCTTTCTTTGGGATCTCTGCAATTGATTCAGGGTTAGAATAATATTTAGCCAACCCCAGGTCTGCAAGGAGATTTTTCACGTACAGCAACCCCTCTATTTTCCCCACATGTTCCAAGGACATACAATCTGCCACTATCTCTTTTGTAAATACATTTTTTGTTGACGTCCAGATACGGCGCCACAACAATAGTGGTTGGATTTTTGCCTAATCCTCTGTGTGAGGCATTCCGAGCTCTGCATGGCAGGCAAAGGTAGATACTCGCTTGGGTACCGCCAGGAGGAATCTCATAAATGTATTCTCTGCTACCTGTAATGCGTTTGTGTTTTTGTGTCCCCACAGCCCCGCCCCGTAAAGTGCGATGGAATGACACTTTGCTTTATAAATACGGAGCAGCTCTACTGGTGGCCTCTTTCCTAACTTCTGGGAGAATTTTATAAGGGCGATTATTGCTCGCAGAAGTTGATGTTTGCGGGCTTCAATGGCCGCTTTCCAGTTAAGCTTTTCGTCCATCATGACCCCGAGGTATGGGTATTGGGTAGTCAGTTCTAGCCTTTCTTTATCAAGAAAAATACTCCTTCCCCCTTTCTTTCCCTTTCCTGCCACCATGACATATGTTTTTTTTATATTTATTTTAAGATCCAAACGACCCATAAACCTTGAATATCTTTCCAATGCTTTCTGCAGCTCTCGCGGGGTGCGTGCCAGGATCACGGCGTCATCCGCGTAAAGGAGCGCAGGCAACAGGCGATTTTTCACTCGGGGGAGGTCCTGACCCCCCCTCAACATCTCCACCTCAAGACCGTTAATGTAAAGGGAGAAGAGAAAGGGGGCCAGCACGCAGCCCTGCCTCACGCCCCGCTCCACCTTGAAGGACTCAGATAATTCGCCCTGCGTTCCAAAGCGCACCCTAGATGAAGCATTAGAATATAGCGCTCGAAGAAAGTTTACAAGGGCTGAATCTATACCCATGTCAGTAAGAACTGACCAAAGCTTCGAATGGGAGACGCAGTCAAAGGCCGCGGAGAGGTCAACATAGACCATGTATAACCTTCCCTGCTTTGCTGACACGTATTTTCCCATCAGTAAAGCTAAGTACAGTCATCTGCCCACTCCTGAAGATGCTGGAGAACCACTCTGCCCAGTACTTTTCCCAGCGAGTCGAGTAGCGAGATTGGCCGATAGCAGGTCACCTCCTCCCTGTTTCCCTTCTTAAATATAGGGACCATAATCGATTGGGTCCAGGATTTAATTATCCCACACTTCATTGCAGCATCAAACACTCTCTTTAAAATTGGGGCCCACAAGTCTAAATTAAACTTAAAAAAATCAACTGGTACCCCATCCGGGCCAGGGGCTTTTCCACATTTGCTCATTTTAACTGCATTTATGACTTTATGGATTCCATAATCCAAGGGAATCGGGAATAGATTACCTTGTATGCTCCGATTATTATCCTCTGCTATATCTACTTCTGATGGTTTACCAAAAACTTTAAGGAAATGGTTTACCCATGCTAGACCCTCAATCGCCACTTCTACTGTTGGCTGGTCACTTGCGTCTGTCAGGAAGGGTGTCTTCACCACCTTCCAGAACTGCTCGCTATTTCTATTCTGGGAACTCGCATGTAGTTGATCCCACAGTGCTTTTTTCAGTTCCTGTGTTCTTGTTTTACAAGCTAATCGGTAGGACCTTCTTAATCTACGAATCTCCTCTTGGTCTCTTACAGTTTTTGTTAACGCTATTTTTAGGGATTTGTGAGCCATAGTACAGTCGTGGTTAAACCACCCTTTTCCCCACCCTTTTTCCCTTTCTTAATGCTTGTTAAACAATCGTTTACCTTATCCAGAATTGCACTGAAATTGTGCAAAACTTCCTCTTCACCTATGTCAATATCTAGGCACTTCGCTATGGCAGGATATACCGCGATTACCACCTTGTTTGTCAGGTCTACTGGGTCTATCTTTCCCCATCCTATGGCATAGCCATTTATTTTTTTTAAATATATCTTGTTCTGGGCAAGTGCGGTCATCAAGAGCTGTGGTGTTAATTGTACCTGGTCCACAACCAAGTCAAAGCCCAGAGCGGCGTGATCGCTTAAAGTGTTTATTAATAATCTAAATCTCTGGGCCTTGCTACCAAGGGTCGCTGAGACCAATATGTAGTCAATCGTCGTCTCCCACCCCCTACCCAGGTAAGTTGGCTGTAACTGCCCACAAAGGGTTTTAGTTTCGTTTAATATCACCAGACCTAATTCAGACAGAGTTTCATTTAGGAAATCTCCTACCCCAGAATGACTAAAGTGGGTCGTGTAGTTTTCTGTTTCGTCCACCACACCACAAATATTGCTATTTTTCCCATCGCAGGGATGATGGTTAAAATCGCCCCCCCATATAATGCTTGGGACATCTAACCCTTGCATTTGTTTGGTCAGGGTAAAAAGTTTCTTACGGAGAGTCCCGAGTGTTTTTACTCTCTCACTTTCTAGCAGATTATCGTACATATTTACCAGGATTATTATCCTCTTCTTCTGAAACGATAGTCTCAATATCTGATAGTTAGGTTGTAAACTCAGAGCTGTTACTTTTAACCCTGATATGGTGTTTTTTATATATACCATCAGGCCACCCTTAGCCCTACCATGAGTGCCTGCTACTGCCGGGGAAAAATAAGTTTTATACCCCATCAGATGCGTTTCGGTAGTAATCCATGTCTCCTGTAGGCATATCACGTGGTAATCTTGAACAAAGTCCAGGGCACTTCCATTCATAATTTTTGTGCGTAAACCCGCTATATTCCAGGACATAATTTGTACTTTATTATCGTCCTTTCTGAGGTCTAGACTTTTATTTATACTAACAGCCTCTATTACGGGTAGATTCTCCAGAGCCCTTTGCCCATCAACCCCCATATGCTTAGATCTACTACAGAGATTATTCCCCAGAGTAATATTGTCTACTCCTTTAACCGGTGTCAAATTAGGTAGTAGTAAGAGGTTACTGCTTTCCATTTCTTGTCTTTCTGCACTCTCGCTTGGAATAGCATCCTCTTTGAGAGTGGTAGGATCTGCCATAATTGATTTGAGTGAGGAGGCCTGCTCCAGACTAAGTCAATCTACCTCGTCTAAACCAAACAGCGTTGAAAAGTGGTTAAAGGTGGGTACATTAAACCTCTGGTGTAGTGAGGGGTTATTGTTCTGGAACCCCCTGGTAGGCTGAGGGTAGAATGGATAATTACGAGAGTTTTGATGGGGAAATTGGTAACCTGCTTCCCTCCAATCTAAATGAAACTCTTTTACAGGGTTTGGTTTTGGGTAAGAAGTCAGTTCTCGTGGGTAAAAGTAATTGACGTAGTGTGTGGAAATACCGTCCCCCCCACTGGCTTCATACCAGTCCCCAATACATCTAACAGCTCTATGATCCCTGAAATTTATGATTATCACGTCCCCCTCCTTTTCTTTTGGTCTTGTTCCAACCCAGCTCGTATGTCTCACCATTAGGATTTCCCCATTTATATGCGCGGGAAGAGGTCTATTTTGCTTCAACCAATAAATGGTTTTGTTTTTTAAGGCATGATGGTCCTCCCTAATTCTCTCTGACAATTCTGGTACCCCAGTCATAATAATCATATATGGGGCTGATTCAGGGGGTAAATCCACTCTTCTACTCGATGGTATATTAGGGCGCTGAAGTGGCCGTTCGCCATTCCCGTTCTCCAATCTATCTTTTACAGGTATATTATTTGTTACCGGGGAGAGTTTCTTTTCAGCTTCTCCTATCTTTCCAGCTTTAGACCTATCGCCGACCTTTGTCTTCCTTTCTATTTCTTTGCCATTTGCTAGGGGCTTAGTTTTTTCTTTATTGGTAGTTTCTTTGGATGATTTTGCCAATGCTTTTTTCCCCTGCGCGCTATAAGATTTCATAAGGATACCGCTGGTTGATGGTTGTTCTGAAGGCCGGATAGAAGGGGCAGCAGGGTCAGCAATATTGCTTTTGGTCTGTGACCTTAGTAGTTCAGTTAGAACCAAGTTATTCCCTTGCATTTGTTTGCCCAAATCGTCCAAATATGAGCTTATTAGTCTAGTTCTCTCAAGAAGAGGGAGTAGGAGGGACTTGACCATGGTCTCTATTTTGGTAAGTAATTCACCCGCGGGGTCCTGTCCAGTAGACAGCCCTATGGTGTTAGCGCTTGCAGTTGGGTTATTTATCTCAAGGGGCCCTATAAATGACGAAGTTTGTGCCAAGGATTTTGCTTTCTCCTTTTTAACCGGAGGTGACATAATAGGAGATCCTCGTCTCTTTCTTTTTTCTTTTTTTTTTTTAATCTATTCTCAAGGTGCCCTGTAATCAGCGGAGAAGATATTACCAAATTCGGTGAGTCAGATAACCCAGATGTATTTAAGCTAGTTGTGTGGTCGGAGAGGGGGACCGCACCTGGGGAGTTTATCTCTATATCTATCGCTTCCCTTTCGGCAATGGGGTGGGTGCTAACACTACCCAGATCCACATTTATCGCCCCAGGGGAGGGTACTTTCCCAATTTGACCTAAAGAGGAGCGTTTACCGGTTAACATGTCTAATGACAGGCGCTTCTCTGTATCCGCAATTTCCTTTTCCAGAACAGTTGTTACACGTTTAAAGAATTGGTCTATTGTACCAGTTACTGTTCCTTTAGAAGTGTTAACTGTTAAAGTACGTGATTTCCCTACGTCTGATGACATAATGGTAGAAAATATACAAATACCAAATTACAAGTGCGGAAAACGGGGTACTGTGTCCGTGTCTTGTAGGTCTTGGTAGCAATACAGGGATAAGTCTCTTACCACGATACGAAGCTTAGAGGGGTGGCCCGTCCCGTCCTCAAACGTCCTCGGACGGCCACAGACGGCCCGCCCTTTGCCCGGGTTTAGCCCCGGGCGCTCCCGCGCTGCTGGCGTGCAACCTTCTAAAATAGTATTAGATGTCAATGTTTATGGGCGGGGGGGCGGGGCCAGCAGGGAGAGCAGCCCAGGTGAAACGGATTGGGCAGGCAGGGACTCCTGGGTGATGGAGTCCCTGCTGGCGTGCTCGCAGCCCTGCCAGCACCAACACGCCCCAAAAAGTGACACACAGAGGAATCAGCCCTTCTGCCTGCAGCAGCTCCCACTGGACTTCTATGCGCTGCGGGACCCGCGAAGCGGGTCCGGCGAGTTGCTGAGGTTTTTTCAGAGGGCAGAGGGCAAGAGGCGATGACGGCTACAGCAGAAGTCCGGTGTCAGGAGCCAAGTTGAGCCAGTAAGAACCCCACGAAGACAATCCAGCAGCCCGTTTTTACTCCGTGGGCGGGGGGGCGGGGCCAGCAGGGAGAGCAGCCCAGGTGAAACGGATTGGGCAGGCAGGGACTCCTGGGTGATGGAGTCCCTGCTGGCGTGCTCGCAGCCCTGCCAGCACCAACACGCCCCAAGTAGTGACACACAGAGGAATCAGCCCTTCTGCCTGCAGCAGCTCCCGCTGGACTTCTATGCGCTGCGGGACCCGCGAAGCGGGTCCGGCGAGTTGCTGAGGTTTTTTCAGAGGGCAAGAGGCGATGACGGCTACAGCAGAAGTCCGGTGTCAGGAGCCAAGTTGAGCCAGTAAGAACCCCACGAAGACAATCCAGCAGCCCGTTTTTACTCCATGGGCGGGGGGGCGGGGCCAGCAGGGAGAGCAGCCCAGGTGAAACGGATTGGGCAGGCAGGGACTCCTGGGTGATGGAGTCCCTGCTGGCGTGCTCGCAGCCCTGCCAGCACCAACACGCCCCAAGTAGTGACACACAGAGGAATCAGCCCTTCTGCCTGCAGCAGCTCACGCTGGACTTCTATGCGCTGCGGGACCCGCGAAGCGGGTCCGGCGAGTTGCTGAGGTTTTTTCAGAGGGCAGAGGGCAAGAGGCGATGACGGCTACAGCAGAAGTCCGGTGTCAGGAGCCAAGTTGAGCCAGTAAGAACCCCACGAAGACAATCCAGCAGCCCGTTTTTACTCCGTGGGCGGGGGGGCGGGGCCAGCAGGGAGAGCAGCCCAGGTGAAACGGATTGGGCAGGCAGGGACTCCTGGGTGATGGAGTCCCTGCTGGCGTGCTCGCAGCCCTGCCAGCACCAACACGCCCCAAGTAGTGACACACAGAGGAATCAGCCCTTCTGCCTGCAGCAGCTCCCGCTGGACTTCTATGCGCTGAGGGACCCGCGAAGCGGGTCCGGCGAGTTGCTGAGGTTTTTTCAGAGGGCAGAGGGCAAGAGGCGATGACGGCTACAGCAGAAGTCCGGTGTCAGGAGCCAAGTTGAGCCAGTAAGAACCCCACGAAGACAATCCAGCAGCCCGTTTTTACTCCGTGGGCGGGGGGGCGGGGCCAGCAGGGAGAGCAGCCCAGGCGAAACGGATTGGGCAGGCAGGGACTCCTGGGTGATGGAGTCCCTGCTGGCGTGCTCGCAGCCCTGCCCGCACCAACACGCCCCAAGTAGTGACACACAGAGGAATCAGCCCTTCTGCCTGCAGCAGCTCCCGCTGGACTTCTATGCGCTGCGGGACCCGCGAAGCGGGTCCGGCGAGTTGCTGAGGTTTTTGCAGAGGGCAAGAGGTGATGACGGCTACAGCAGAAGTCCGGTGTCAGGAGCCAAGTTGAGCCAGTAAGAACCCCACGAAGACAATCCAGCAGCCCGTTTTTACTCCGTGGGCGGGGGGGCGGGGCCAGCAGGGAGAGCAGCCCAGGTGAAACGGATTGGGCAGGCAGGGACTCCTGGGTGATGGAGTCCCTGCTGGCGTGCTCGCAGCCCTGCCAGCACCAACACGCCCCAAGTAGTGACACACAGAGGAATCAGCCCTTCTGCCTGCAGCAGCTCCCGCTGGACTTCTATGCTCAGCGAGTTGCTGAGGTTTTTTCAGAGGGCAGAGGGCAAGAGGCGATGACGGCTACAGCAGAAGTCCGGTGTCAGGAGCCAAGTTGAGCCAGTAAGAACCCCCTTATCCACCTTATCAAGGGAAAGATATATTTGTAGGATATTGAAGCAGCATGGTAATAATGGTATGTGTTATTGAACTGCGATTACCAGCATGCACTGCCTGAAAGTATGATGCTCACCTGGGCATTATTAAAAGGTTATTCAAACAGAGCGCAGTCTCGTGAGATGTTACTTTTCTGCTGCCCGTGAACAAGGAAATGTTTTTTCTGAAACGCGTTGGGCAATGGAATACTAAGGGATATTCATGCTAACCTTCGACATGCTGTGCATTACTTACATCCTGGTGAGGCGTGTGCTTTGTGTTTTTGGACAATGTGGAACTGAATTAAATCACGGCAGTCCAAGCCGTGTTAAAGCGCACCATCGCCTGTTACTTAAGGCAGGTCTGAGTTTCTGTGAGTGGAGCCATGCAGAACGCCGGGATCACATATTTGGCATGACAAGGCGCATTGTTTTTATCCACCTTATCAAGGGAAAGATATATTTGTAGGATATTGAAGCAGCATGGTAATAATGGTATGTGTTATTGAACTGCGATTACCAGCATGCACTGCCTGAAAGTATGATGCTCACCTGGGCATTATTAAAAGGTTATTCAAACAGAGCGCAGTCTCGTGAGATGTTACTTTGCTGCTGCCTGTGAACAAGGAAATGTTTTTTCTGAAACGCGTTGGGCAATGGAATACTAAGGGATATTCATGCTAACCTTCGACATGCTGTGCATTACTTACATCCTGGTGAGGAGTGTGCTTTGTGTTTTTGGACAATGTGGAACTGAATTAAATCACGGCAGTCCAAGCCGTGTTAAAGCGCACCATCGCCTGTTACTTAAGGCGGGTCTGAGGTTCTGTGAGTGGAGCCATGCAGAACGCCGGGATCACATATTTGGCATGACAAGGCGCATTGTTTTTATCCACCTTATCAAGGGAAAGATATATTTGTTGGATATTGAAGCAGCATGGTAATAATGGTATGTGTTATTGAACTGCGATTACCAGCATGCACTGCCTGAAAGTATGATGCTCACCTGGGCATTATTAAAAGGTTATTCAAACAGAGCGCAGTCTCGTGAGATGTTACTTTGCTGCTGCCCGTGAACAAGGAAATGTTTTTTCTGAAACGCGTTGGGCAATGGAATACTAAGGGATATTCATGCTAACCTTCGACATGCTGTGCATTACTTACATCCTGGTGAGGAGTGTGCTTTGTGTTTTTGGACAATGTGGAACTGAATTAAATCACGGCAGTCCAAGCCGTGTTAAAGCGCACCATCGCCTGTTACTTAAGGCGGGTCTGAGGTTCTGTGAGTGGAGCCATGCAGAACGCCGGGATCACATATTTGGCATGACAAGGCGCATTGTTTTTATCCACCTTATCAAGGGAAAGATATATTTGTAGGATATTGAAGCAGCATGGTAATAATGGTATGTGTTATTGAACTGTGATTACCAGCATGCACTGCCTGAAAGTATGATGCTCACCTGGGCATTATTAAAAGGTTATTCAAACAGAGCGCAGTCTCGTGAGATGTTACTTTGCTGCTGCCCGTGAAAAAGGAAATGTTTTTTCTGAAACGCGTTGGGCAATGGAATACTAAGGGATATTCATGCTAACCTTCGACATGCTGTGCATCACTTACATCCTGGTGAGGAGTGTGCTTTGTGTTTTTGGACAATGTGGAACTGAATATATATATATATTATAACCAACAAACAGTCCGTAGTAGTGCGCTCTTTACGCATCGTTTTTGGGAATGTCGGAATCGTGACAGTAACCTTTATTTTTTTCTGTGAATTTCTAAGTTTTTTAAAATTCAATTTTTTTCAGTGAATATATACATATATATAAATATATATATATATATATATATATTACCTACTGGCGGTCGCCAGTAGGTAGTTATAGTTAGGACCACGTTTCCATAGGAAAACCTCAACATTCTATTTTGAATAACTTTGGCGCCGGTCGACGAATCCTCGCGAATTTCTCAAAATAGGTGGGGCGCTACGCTCCGCTCCTACCCTGAAAGTCTCGGGGGGATCCGTCAAGCGGGGGCTGAGATAAAAGGGGGGTCCCAAAACGCGTTTTTCCCATGCATTTTTCCATAGGACCTTTAGAACGAGCTACAGCCCGAACGGCTGAACAGAATTACTCAAAATTTGGCAGAGAGGTAGTCCCTAGGTCAAGGAAGTGCCTTTTGTAGGTTTGGTGTAAATCTGTTCAGTAGATTCTGAGAAAATAGCCTTTAAATCAATATATATATCTGAGCCCGCTTACGGTACGCTTACCGTACGCTTACGGTAAGCGTACGGTGGCGTGCGCGAGCGCGATTCTGATTGGCTCTTAGATCTTAGTAAACATTCGAATCGGCCGAAACCAGGAAGCGGCGGCCGCCATTTTCTGTGTTTCACTCTGAAAAAAAAAGAGTGAAAACAAGAAAAGGGGGCAATGAGGAGAGTTACAGACCCCCTTACATTTGTGAGGGGGTCAAAGAAGGACTGTAAAGTACAAAACAAACATTTATTGATTTTTAAAAAAAATCACGGGGTACGCGTACGGTAAGCTTACGGTAAGCGTACGGAAGAAACATGGCGTGCGCGAAGGAGATTCTGATTGGCCCATAGATCTTAGTAAACATTCGAATCGGCCGAAACCAGGAAGCGGCGGCCGCCATTTTGTGTGTTTCACTCAGAAAAAAAACAGAGAAAACAAGGAAAGGGGGCAATGAGGAGAGTTACAGACCCCCTAACATTTGTAAGGGGGTCAAAGAAGGACAGAAAAGTACAAAAAAAACATTTATTGATTTTAAAAAAAATCACGGGGTACGCGTACCGTAAGCTTACGGTAAGCGTACGGTAAAAAAAATAAAAAAAAAAAAATGAAAAGCAGATTTAAGAGTTTGCTCTTCATATGTCCTCCATGTGCGCATGGTGCGCGAAGCGCATCGTGCGTTCATGGCCCATCTAGCGTAATGTGGGCACGCGGTGCGCGAAGCGCACCGCGTGCTCACTGTGCGCGCACGGTGCGCGAAGCGCACCGTGCGCGCATGGAACGAAATGCGTTAAGTGGGCGCGCACGCCACAAATGGCGTAAAGTAACTTAGCATTTAAAAAACCGTACAAATTCACTGAAAAAACCATAGGTTTCACACATGTTATAGTTAGCTGGACATTTTACTGATAAAAAACCAATGAAATTCCCCCGTTATAGTTACTGTAGGCAACTATAACTCACGCGACCGTAATCCTCTGCTGATGACATATGTGTCTTTATGAAAAAAAAATATTTGTAATATATGTATAGCTAAAATTTAATGGAAGAAGACATGGGCAAATAAGTGTCTAAATACAGTATTAGCATCAGCAGAGGATTGCGGTCGCGTGAGTTATAGTTGCCTACAGTAACTATAACGGGGGAATTTCATTGGTTTTTTATCAGTAAAATGTCCAGCTAACTATAACATGTGTGAAACCTATGGTTTTTTCAGTGAATATATATATATATATATATATATATATATTCAGTGGAAAAACCATAGGTTTCACACACGTTATAGTTAGCTGGACATTTCACTCGTAAAAAAAACAATGAAATTTCCCCGTTATAGTTAGTTAAGCTAACTATAACTCGCGCGCCCGCAATCCACTGCTGATGACATCACATATTACATCACTCATGACATGGTCAGTGACATCACTCATGACATCACTGATGACATCTCAAATGACATCACTGATGACATCATCCAGTGAATGTGTGTTTTTCTGAAAATTAAATATGTTTTATATATCTCAAGGTCGATGGAGGAATAAATGAGTATATAAGTGTCTAAATGGATGATTTGTTTTTGAAAAATTGTTTGTATTACTGACTGGTTAAGTGTACCTTATTGAATACATGGCTAAGTGAGTAATGTTTAAATGTGTAAATACCTGTATCAGTCTCTCACTTTGTGTATAAGTGGCTGCATGGGTTGGTGAGCAGCAACATGAGTGTCTAAATAGGTTATTAGTTGGTTTTTTGAGTATCAGTATGAGTGTGAGTGTCTGGTTCGGTGAGGGGTATTACGTAGTGCATGGGTGCATGAATGAGTGACTCATTGTTTGTATGTGTTGAAGACAGCATGTGTGCAGGACTGTATGGGTGGATGAGTGTATGTATGGGTGTGTTAGTGAGTGAATGACTGTCTCAATAGTGTCTTTATGTGTAACTACATATGTTTTAAACTAGTATATGTGACTATTGGTGTATATATGTGAGTATATGTGAGAGTGAGAGATTGAAAGAGTTCCTGTATGAATAAGTATGTGTTTCTATAAGTGATTGTTTAAAAGACTAAGTATGTGTAAGTTTCCGTAGAAGTAAGTGTGGTGGTGTGTGTATAACTGTATATGCAAGTAAATGGATGTTTGATTCTTTATTAGCATGAGTAACTATGTGTGTGAGTAACTCTATGGATGAGTGGCATTGTGTTACAGGATGTTTAGGTGTATGAGTACATATGATGTGTGAGTACACGAATGAGTGACTGTACAGGACTGTTGGTGAATAAGTGGATGTTTATGTGGATCTTAGAATTATTGAAGAGGTTGTTGTAATTGGTATTGGTATGTCCATTTTTTTGAAAATTTCAGTCTCTATTTTTGAATGTGTGTATCAAAGGTTATATTAGGGTGAGAGGAGGTCTGCCACTCTATCACATGGATGATGTCATCAGTGATGTCATTTGAGATGTCATCAGTGATGTCATGAGTGATGTCACTGACCATGTCATGAGTGATGTAATATGTGATGTCATCAGCAGTGGATTGCGGGCGCGCGAGTTATAGTTAGCTTAACTAACTATAACGGGGAAATTTCATTGGTTTTTTACGAGTGAAATGTCCAGCTAACTATAACGTGTGTGAAACCTATGGTTTTTTCACTGAATTTGCAAGGTTTTTTAAATGCTAATTCCTAACTATAACATGTGTGAAACCTATGGTTTTTTCAGTGAATTTGCAAGGTTTTTTAAATGCTAATTTCTAACTATAACGTGTGTGAAACCCATGGTTTTTTCAGTGAATTTGTATGGTTTTTTAAATGCTAATTCTTAGCTATAACATATGTGATTCCCATATTTTTTTTTATTGATTTTTTATGATTTTTTTTTTATAAATTCTTATATTAAATGTGTTTTTTTAAAAAAAAAAAACAAGTTTTTTAAAACTTTTTAATCTCTTAAAACACTATGTTTTTTTTCTAAAAAATCTGCAATATTTCAAGTTTTCTCTTTTTTTTTTTTTACCAAACAGGTAAGATATATTAGTATAACTTTGAAAATATTTTTTTTTTTTTTTTTTTTTTTTTTTAGTGCGCGTACGGTAAGCTTACGGTAAGCGTACGGTTTACGCAATGTCCGTAATTTATCTACGCTGTTTGCGTATAGTTACGCAATTTGCGTAGCCGCGCGTACTGCGCGTGGGGCGCGTACGCGTGTACGCTACACGCGCACGTTACGCGGAAGTGTTGGGGAGTGACTGTTATGCGCATGCGCGCGAGCACGTGTCTTTTTTACGCGCATGCGTACTTTTGCCGTAAGCGTACCGTAAGCGCACCGTAAGCGTACGGTTGGTCATGTGATCATGAAACACAACTTTTGATTGGTTGAAACTACTTTCAGTTCTAGAACTCTCCTACACCACACCCATTCCCCTCATTTCTGCTTGTGATCCCTTAGGAGAAGGAGCTGGGTTGTCTTTGTGATACGATGGCAGAACAGCAGAGCTCTTCTGAGAATGAGGCTAGCAGCACTACCTTGAGGCAGAGAAGGAGGAAAGAAAAGACCTCTTTCATATGGGAGTATTTTACTTTTCCAGAGGGCAAGAAAAAGGTAAATGCACCCTTAGTGACTTGTAAGCTGTGTGGCCGTGTACTTTCAAGAGGGAATCCCAACAAGAAGTATTCCTTCGGGAATCACACCATGTTGAGACACCTTAAAGATGTACACAGAAGGACACATGCTCGACATACTGAAGGTAACCCTTCAGTGAGTCAACCAAGCACATCCACAGCAGCTCAGCCTGGTCCATCATCTGCAGGGCCGAGTCCTTCTTCTGCAGGTCAGGTGAGCCCTTCTTCTGTGGTGGGAGCATCTCCTTTTTCTTCTCCTCTGGAAACCAACCAACAACACTAAAAATCAATTATCACATTACAAGGTCCTTGAGAGACTACAATGAAAAACTGAAAATGTGATTGTGGAGAAGTGGAAAAAAGGGACCATGAAATTTTTGACTTACCATACCCACTCAAAAATTATTTATTAATTTAAATTTAATTTTAATTGCTTTAAAAATGGTTCTAGTTGTCGAAAATTTTCTATCTCAATCTGAAAAAAAAGAAAAAAGTATTAATATTTAATAAAACATTTCATAATACAGTACACATATTTACATATTTTTCAAAAAAAATGTTTGCCTTTTTT
Organism: Triturus cristatus; assembly: GCF_964204655.1. NCBI lineage: Eukaryota > Metazoa > Chordata > Amphibia > Caudata > Salamandridae > Triturus > Triturus cristatus. Next base: position 753,636 of record NW_028187318.1, read on the forward strand.
TTGCTGTTTTCAGAATATATTGCATTTCACTATAAATTGTGAAAGCAATTGCATTCATCATTTAACAGCGGGCAAAAAAAAAATTAACAATCTCAAAGATTGTTTTAAAAAAGCCCACAATCTCTTTTTGCATAAACATAACTTTATAGAAATGATTAATATTCTTAAAAAATATCATCTAATATCAATACTTATTTCTTTAAAATACCGTCTGACATTTTTGTTTCAGAAGTATAATCACAAAAATATATCTTCAATAACTCCACAATACATCTGATTCCATTTCCTTTAGGCCAAATAGTAATTTTAAAATTCTTTTTTGAATAAATTTCCAATGGTAATCCAATAAAAATCTAAAGTTTAAATTGTACAGATCTCACTGATTGTCTGTAACATTTTGGTTTCCGAAAGATTAATTAATAATTAAATAAGTCCACAATAGAATTGTTTACCTTTCCGCATGGCCAAATAGTAATTTTAAAAATCTTTTTGGAATAAATTTCCAATGGCAATCCAATAACATTCCAAAATTTAAATTGTGCAGATGTTACCGATTTTTTCTACATTTTTGGTTTTCCAAAGTTTCATTAAAAATTGAAAAAGTCCACATTACAATTGGTTACCTTTCCATTAGGCCAAATGATAATTTGTAAAATCATTTTTTTTGAAAATTCCAATGGTAATCCAATAAAATGGTAAATTTGTTTTGTACAGTTCTTGCCAAGTCTCTCTAAAATTTTGGTTTCAGGAAAATTAGATAGGAATTTGCTAAATCAAAAGGCAAACGTTGCTTAAAAATCAATTGGGAATCATTACACAGTGTCCAGCCTTTTTCACATTTAAGATAAACTGTGTAATGACCAGAAGTTACAGTAGGTCCATCATGGAAAATTATTGCAACTGTTACAAAAGTTTTTCCTGAAATTGATAATTGCTGTCCTGTAAACTTCTTTATTAAAGTATCTAATTTTGAACCATCAGCTTTACAGCGTTGCATCATTAAAATTACATACTGTCCGTATTCTTTTAAAATTAACGTTGAAAACATGTCAGATTGACACTCACCGCATTCCATGCTATGATTAGCATCTTTAACTAATTTAGCAAAAGTGACCTTTCAGAATCAACATTAGAGCCACATATATTATAACAGTTTTCACAACTATGTTCCCATTTATAAGAGAGACCAATACATTTTCAATGGGAACCCCTTCTTCTTCCAGTACCTGAAGAAAAAACATCAAGAATTCCTGTGCGTCTTGCTGTACATTTTGAGAAAACTGTGTTCGTCCTGAACATACATCTAAAAGTTTTCTAATTTCAGTAGCACTTTCTATTTGAGTTTTATCATTACTCAGCTTTTGAAAAAGGAAACTCAACTCAGAACAGAATCTTTTTCCCTGATTTACTATTATCTGCTCTTGCACACTTTCCAGATAAAATGCAACATTCAGCACTACATTAGCGTAGCAGTTGACACCAGAGCTATTTTCAAAATGATATCCTACAATCTGTTCTTCATTTTCCTTTTTCTTTTTGCTTGCAATTACATCACTCCTCTTTTTTTTCCTCCTCTACATCTTCATTACAGATATTCTCATTTCTCCTTTTACGAGAAACTACACGTTTCTCCAACACAGGATACTGACCTAAATGAGGAGCATAGCTTCTTCTTAATCTATTATACTCCTTTACACAATTTGTATCAGCACTAACTTTTGAGTCATCAAAGTCTATCATGAATAAACCTGATAATGTTTTCACTCGTGACAAAGCAACATATGCCATACCTTCTTTGAACACAGTTGAACCAATGTTCACAAATGCACAATCTACAGTCAATCCTTGAGACTTGTGAATAGTTACAGCATATGCTAGAGAAAACGGAAACTGCTTCCTACGTACATATAAGTCTTTCACAAGCATGAAACGAACTGAACAACGACAAATGTCTTTAACTTCTTCTATCTGATCAAATTTTATTTTTAAACATTCAATTCCATCTTTTTTCTGATAATTAATAAAACCCACAACTCTTCCCATAGCTCCGTTAACTGAACCTTTTTCAACATCCAAATTTCTCCTTAAAAATACTCTACAGTTCATGCAAACATATAGATTTTTTTCTAATCCAGCAGTTTTGGAAATGTTCTTCTCTAGTGAATCCAATTTATTTTTCAGTTTGCCTGTTAATGTGATAGTAATTCTTCCATCCTCAATTTTGTCCACTGCTTCCAATTTCCTGATATCTTCCTTTTCCAATTTCAAAAGCTCCTCATTGAATATTGAGCATTCACGTAGAGTTGGCATTAAGCAGATGACACTTTTCTTTTCTGCAATGTTCTTGTATATCTTCTCTGCAACTATTTCTTCCTTTGGAAATAAATTATGTAGCAACCGACTCTGTAATGCTTTTGTGCCAGCTTCAGTGAGTAGTCCAATTCTGATATCTTTCAGAATACTTCCATATTCTTCATCGTTTGCTTGTCTCATATTGGTAGTGAGTTCCTTGTACTCAAAGAAGGACCAAATATTTGCATTACCGATGCTTCCCAATGACTTCTTTGTGTCTTCATGTGTCACAGTATTAAACACTGGTTGTCCTTTAACTGGAGTAAGCTGTAGAAGATCCCCAAAAACTATGACATGTTTTCCACCAAATAACACGTCATAGTCTGTCCTTAGAATTTGCTGCATTCTTAAATGCACAAAGGCAAGCATTAAGTTTGATACCATGCTCACCTCATCAATAATGAGAACTTGCATCTTCTTCAATACTCTTGAAACTTCCAAGCATGCTTCTCCAGTTAGCTTGTTGTATTGTATTTTGTTCTCATGCTCCACTGGTAACATTAGCAAACAATGTAAGGTGATTCCTTTTATGTTATATGCTGCTAACCCAGTTGGAGCAGTAACCACACAAGACAAAGTAGAATCCGTTTTTTGCTGTAGGTAGCTTCTGATGACTTTTATTAAGAAACTTTTTCCAGTTCCAGCTTGTCCACTTACATACATCCTGATTGGATGAAATGATGTGCATGAGCACTCTTTTTTTTCATGTAGAAATCCGTGATCAATTTTGTTTCTGATCTCTTCATAAATTTGTTGCTGCTCTTCGTTCAGTTGTCTTTCCAAATTTTGTAAGTCTATAAATTCTTCTTGAGCTTGATTCATAGCCGTTTCCACTTCATTCATGGCTATTGATGCTTCATTTTCAACGATTGGTTGTCCTAGGGGATCTTGACTGAGTGTTCCTGAACTTTGGCTGTCCTGAGAACTGTCTCTAGCTACTTCTGCTGCAATTGTAGTTTCCTGTTCAATTTCTTCATTTAACATTTGCAGATAAGTTGAGAATGTACTGCATTGTATGCTGTCTTTGCAAGCATTAAAAGAATCTTCATAGCTTTGAAATTCTCCCAGTAGTTCATCCTCTGTACGCCATGGTTTAAACAGCTGTAAAAGAGCCAAGTAGTAAAATTCCTTTTTGTCAGTACTGTCGCAACTCAGCTTCCTGTGATTTATCAAACTTCCTTTTGTTTGCTTCACCAAACATCCTTCCTCACCAATGACTTTATATTTTCCATTGTTGATGTCTTCTGCGGCTTTCCGTGAATAAATGTAGTTCTGCAGCACTTCATAAAGACACATGTTCTCCAGATGATGACTTCTCTTTGGGTAATATGTGTCCAACATGTTTGATTTCAAAATATCTGTACTTTCTGGGTCATTCTCGGCCAAATATTCAATTTCTCCAACAGATTTCAATACCCGATTTCTCATTGCTGCAAGGCCTAAACTTGCCCAAATTATTCTTCTTGATTTCGAGTAGAGACTTGCAGAAGATAACCTATCTGAACATTCGTAGGATCCAATTTCTCGATGCGATAACATCTTTAAACTGAAACTGTACAGCTTCTTACTGACAGTCTTCTCGTGAGAAATCTCTTCCCACATTTCCTTCAATTCTGTTTTTTCTGATTTCGTAATGTAAGACGTTACATATCGAGCAACAGCAATGGAATTGTCAGCTACATACTGTATATCCATGTTAGCATTCCACATGGATAAAATGACTGGGTTGTAGTCATTTATATTTTTTGATTCTTCTTTTCTTTTAAGGTTGTAGGTTATTCTTAGGTGATTTTCTTGTGATAGTATGTCTCACAGATGACATAAAACTGTTTACTCTTCCATTTGAAAGAACAGGTCTAGGAAATCCAAATCGACATTTAGTGTAGTATTTATCTTTGCTCTTGTATTTCCGTCGACAGTATTTTCCACACCGATGACTTTGGAAACGTAAAACTTGCTCCTTTAACTTTTTCTCTTCTGTGCTTTTTGGTATAGCACATGTTGCATATTCTTCAATGTAAGATAACACTGCTTCATCAGCATCGGTTCCAAACTTGATCCACAACAGCATATGAATATGAGGAGCACCTCTTGCCTGGTACTCTTTTCTCCAAAAGAAATCCACTACTTCTCCTAGAGGTGGATTTTTTTTATTGCAGATGAAGGACATCATAGCCTCAAATCTATGATTGAAATATCTGCAAACATTAACCGGATCCAATGAGCACAGTTCTCCTGCTGTCTTGTATTCGATGTTTTTAATGTTTGAATTTGCCTCTCGTAGAAAATCCAGTAAATCATCCCAAGCGTACTCAGCACAGCTTAGGGTAACGAACCATGTTGGTGTTCCTAAATTCCGTAACATGCATTTTAATTCACCATGGCGTCGGTACCAATATTCATTAGTCCCACGCTGACAAGCCATCAGATTGATCAGTTGTGTTTCCAAATGATCATCTCGGTGCTGAACTTTCTCCATAAAATCCTTAGCAGACACATTTTGTAAATGTACTCCACTTTTTAAAATGTGATTTACTGCATATGATAATGCAGACAAGTCGCTTTCAAATAAAAGATGGAACAAATAAGGAATACTTTGTCGAAATCTTGGATCTTCTGCATATAGTCTTGTAGTCCGATACTCAGAAGCTGGAATCTGTTCTGGACGTTCATCGTATCGTCCTCCTTTTCCGTTAGGAAACAGCTGGGGAAAACATCGAGCTTCCAAGCTCTCCTCCCATACACTCACGGGAGTTCCTTTTGCTTTCTTCATCTGAAACAGATCAATATTGTCTCCCATAACTTCTTTTGAATGAAGAGGATGTATGCTAAAATGTTCATAAATTTCTTCTTCCTTTGACTTGTCCACTTTTTCATTTTGTCCAGTTGGTGTTTCTGTGTCTTCTTGTAAATCTTCTTCTTCTTCTTCTTCTATATAAATTGATTCATACCATTTGTTATTCCTTTTCAAATACAAATTTGCTCTTTGTACTTTCCGTACATCTACCAGCTCCTGCCAAATCTTCTTATTCTTTGTAGGTACACCATTAACCAGAATAACTAATGGTTCAGTTTCCAAAGTATCTGCATCAATAGTTTCCATATTTTTTTTCAAATCCAAGGGCAAATATACCACTCTACCTTTTAAACCTCTCAGTAAATCTGAAGGAGTTAATTTACCAGTTTTGGGCTCCATACGTACTATGGTCTGGAACGGATGAACACATTGAATAAGTATAGACTCATAAGTATTTAATTCAGAAAGTTCGGCAGGAATAACATCCAATTCTAAATTATTATGTACAGCTCTGGTCGGCATTCTATTTTCTTCTAATTTGTTGTAACAGTATTTACAAATACGCTGAACTTCACCCAATTCAAAACAATTTTCAAGAAATATATATGTGGCAAAATCCTTCCACTTATAATTATCTTCATTTTCACTTTTTCTATAGAGATCAACATACCTGGTTTGTTTTCTATAATGAGTTCTGCGGCAACAAATACAAGTAATATTTGGTCTTTCATTAGAGATTTTTTCAAATTTTGTTATGTGATCATTAAATGTCTTACTTAAAAATGGTTCTACATTCTCTTCCACTTCTTCCTCATTTACTGTGTCCTTTTCTGCACTGTTTTGTTCAGGACCAAAGTAACAAAACTGAATTTCATCAACAACCTTCTCTACATCTGATACTGACCCACGGAACAGAGCCCTATTCAATTCATCTAACTTTATTGTTGGACTTTTAGCAAAATACAACCGTCTCACAAACTTTCTCATTTCAGTATGATGAGCAGCCAGCATTCTAAAATGATGGAAAACACTAATACACACTTTTCTAGATAGACAAGCCAGAGAATGACCCTGCAAACCAGTATTCTCTCTCACTCTGCATGGATCTAGACTTTGAAGCACCTTAATCTTCTGTTTTACACTTTTTTTACTATATTCTCTTAGAAACTCACAAAATTTATCAATAGATTCCTGACGCACAGTGCAAATACTACTACAATTCCAAGTGTACACTGGGGCTTTAGGACGTCTCCCCATAGCCTCATCCGCCATCACTTGTACCTCATCTCTTGGAACCATTATCTCCTTCTCCATTATGCAACCATTTTTCACTTCGTAAGCACGACCTCTGGTGTCAACTGCATGCAGCAAACTATTACTTTGAAAATAGCTCTCTTCATTAAAAAAAGGTTCACTACTTGAACTATGCATCCATTTTCCTAAAAACACTTTACAAAAGTTTGTTCTGTTCACTACTCTTTTCCTTTTGCTTTGTGATTTCAGTACATTAACCATTTTATCTAATGTACGCATCCTATTCAAAATTAAAATGAATAGTTTCCTTTTTAATTCTAATGCCTTTGCTGCAATGGCTTCAATTTCTTTTTTTCTCTTGTAAAATTTAGCCTTTTGCTTATATTTCTTCACATCCTTTATCAAATTGGACATAACTCTTCTCTGAAACATTTTTCTACGTATCTCTTTAAACGCTGTTTTTCTGTTTAAGTTAATCTTTTTAGTTGCAGAAGGTATATTTGCATTAACTCTAATTCTCACTTTTTTCCTCTCCTTTTCTATTGAAAACATTCTTTCCAGTACAGACATTTTGTACATTTTTCCTTTTTTTGAATATGTTCTTTAAAAAATCTTTTGTTTGCTTACCAGAAGATTTTTTCTTTTTCCCAACATGAGCATCTCCAACTAACTTAGGTCCTCCAGTTGTCTTCAAATATAGGTTTTTTTTGTGGTCTTTCTTTACTCTGGATTTTGTAGGCATCTTAAATTTTGTTCACTGCTCTTCAGCAATACCTGAAAAAAACTAAAAAAAAATTCCTTTATTTTATTTAAATATATTACTACATTTTTTATGTTCTTTAGAAATCTTAAAATACTATAAACCCCTTTCCTATAAATGAAAATCACAATAACACCTTCACAAATTAAATTTCTAAAAATAATTCCTGTGTGCACACAAAGTCATGCTTTGAAATTAGACAGAAAACGAAATTTCTTTGCCAATTGCAAAGCATACTTTCTACTACTTTTTAGGCAAGTGAAAAGTACTTTTACAGACTGACACATTATGAATCCACTTTTCAGATTCTTAAAAAAGCACATGTCCAAACTGCTTTTTCAGACCAGCACCATGTGTAACCTGGGTGACTGACTACACTCCAGCAAGGGCAACCAGCCTTAGTGATGCTGAATGTATTTGAATTACTGACTGAAACCTCAAACCCCACTCGCTTGTGAATACTGTGCATGATTCCACAGGGTAAGCAGCTGGGTGTGTGCTAAGAGTCTGCTTCTGCACCAAAAAATGGCTCCCCCTTTCCATCTAATGCAACTGTGAAATCACCAGAGCAATACGCAATAAATCTCTGCCTGTAATTCCTTTTTGCACACAGAGTCATGTTTTCATATTAGTCACAAAACGAAATTTCTTTGCCAATTTGAAAGCACACTTACTACTCTTTTTATTGGCAAGTGATAAACACTTTTACAGACTGACACATTATGAATCCACTTTTCAGATTCTTAAAAAGCACATGTGCAAACTGCTTTTTCAGACCAGCACCATGTGTAACCTGGGTGACTGACTACACTCCAGCAAGGGCAACCAGCCTTAGTGATGCTGAATGTATTTGCATTACTGACTGAAACCTCAAACCCCACTCGGTTGTGAATACTGTGCATGATTCCACAGGGTAAGCAGCTGGGTGTGTGCTAAGAGTCTGCTTCTGCACCAAAAAATGGCTCCCCCTTTCCATCTAATGCAACTGTGAAATCACCAGAGCAATACGCAATAAATCTCTGCCTGTAATTCCTTTTTGCACACAGAGTCATGTTTTCATATTAGTCACAAAACGAAATTTCTTTGCCAATTTGAAAGCACACTTACTACTCTTTTTTTTGGCAAGTGATAAACACTTTTACAGACTGACACATTATGAATCCACTTTTCAGATTCTTAAAAAAGCACATGTGCAATCACCAGAGCAATACGCAATAAATCTCTGCCTGTAATTCCTTTTTGCACACAGAGTCATGTTTTCATATTAGTCACAAAACGAAATTTCTTTGCCAATTTGAAAGCACACTTACTACTCTTTTTTTTGGCAAGTGATAAACACTTTTACAGACTGACACATTTTGAATCCACTTTTCAGATTCTTAAAAAAGCACATGTCCAAACTGCTTTTTCAGACCAGCACCATGTGTAACCTGGGTGACTGACTACACTCCAGCAAGGGCAACCAGCCTTAGTGATGCTGAATGTATTTGCATTACTGACTGAAACCTCAAACCCCACTCGCTTGTCAATACTGTGCATGATTCCACAGGGTAAGCAGCTAGGTGTGTGCTAAGAGTCTGCCTCTGCACCAAAAAATGGCTCCCCCTTTCCATCTAATGCAACTGTGAAATCACCAGAGCAATACGCAATAAATCTCTGCCTGTAATTCCTTTTTGCACACAGAGTCATGTTTTCATATTAGTCACAAAACGAAATTTCTTTGCCAATTTGAAAGCACACTTACTACTCTTTTTTTTGGCAAGTGATAAACACTTTTACAGACTGACACATTTTGAATCCACTTTTCAGATTCTTAAAAAAGCACATGTCCAAACTGCTTTTTCAGACCAGCACCATGTGTAACCTGGGTGACTGACTACACTCCAGCAAGGGCAACCAGCCTTAGTGATGCTGAATGTATTTGCATTACTGACTGAAACCTCAAACCCCACTCGCTTGTGAATACTGTGCATGATTCCACAGGGTAAGCAGCTGGGTGTGTGCTAAGAGTCTGCTTCTGCACCAAAAAATGGCTCCCCCTTTCCATCTAATGCAACTGTGAAATCACCAGAGCAATACGCAATAAATCTCTGCCTGTAATTCCTTTTTGCACACAGAGTCATGTTTTCATATTAGTCACAAAACGAAATTTCTTTGCCAATTTGAAAGCACACTTACTACTGTTTTTTTTGGCAAGTGATAAACACTTTTACAGACTGACACATTTTGAATCCACTTTTCAGATTCTTAAAAAAGCACATGTCCAAACTGCTTTTTCAGACCAGCACCATGTGTAACCTGGGTGACTGACTACACTCCAGCAAGGGCAACCAGCCTTAGTGATGCTGAATGTATTTGCATTACTGACTGAAACCTCAAACCCCACTCGCTTGTCAATACTGTGCATGATTCCACAGGGTAAGCAGCTGGGTGTGTGCTAAGAGTCTGCTTCTGCACCAAAAAATGGCTCCCCCTTTCCATCTAATGCAACTGTGAAATCACCAGAGCAATACGCAATAAATCTCTGCCTGTAATTCCTTTTTTCACACAGTCATGTTTTCATATTAGTCACAAAACAAAATTTCTTTGCCATTTTGAAAGCACACTTACTACTCTTTTTTTTGGCAAGTGATAAACACTTTTACAGACTGACACATTTTGAATCCACTTTTTAGATTCTTAAAAAAGCACATGTCCAAACTGCTTTTTCAGACCAGAACCATGTGTAACCTGGGTGACTGACTACACTCCAGCAAGGGCAACCAGCCTTAGTGATGCTGAATGTATTTGTATTACTGACTGAAACCTCAAACCCCACTCGCTTGTGAATACTGTGCATGATTCCACAGGGTAAGCAGCTGGGTGTGTGCTAAGAGTCTGCTTCTGCACCAAAAAATGGCTCCCCCTTTCCATCTAATGCAACCGTGAAATCACCAGAGCAATACGCAATAAATCTCTGCCTGTAATTCCTTTTTTCACACAGAGTCATGTTTTCATATTAGTCACAAAACGAAATTTCTTTGCCAATTTGAAAGCACACTTACTACTCTTTTTTTTGGCAAGTGATAAACACTTTTACAGACTGACACATTTTGAATCCACTTTTTAGATTCTTAAAAAAGCACATGTGCAAACTGCTTTTTCAGACCAGCATCATGTGTAACCTGGGTGACTGACTACACTCCAGCAAGGGCAACCAGCCTTAGTGATGCTGAATGTATTTGCATTACTGACTGAAACCTCAAACCCCACTCGCTTGTGAATACTGTGCATGATTCCACAGGGTAAGCAACTGGGTGTGTGCTAAGAGTCTGCTTCTGCACCAAAAAATGGCTCCCCCTTTCCATCTAATGCAACTGTGAAATCACCAGAGCACTACGCAATAAATCTCTGCCTGTAATTCCTTTTTGCACACAGAGTCATGTTTTCATATTAGTCACAAAACGAAATTTCTTGGCCAATTTGAAAGCACACTTACTACTCTTTTTTTTGGCAAGTGATAAACACTTTTACAGACTGACACATTTTAAACCAACTTTTTAGATTCTTAAAAAAGCACATGTCCAAACTGCTTTTTCAGACCAGCACCATGTGTAACCTGGGTGACTGACTACACACCAGCAAGGGCAACCAGCCTTAGTGATGCTGAATGTATTTGCATTACTGACTGAAACCTCAAACCCCACTCGGTTGTGAATACTGTGCATGATTCCACAGGGTAAGCAGCTGGCTGTGTGCTAAGAGTCTGCTTCTGCATAAAAAAATACCTCCCCCTTTCCATCTAATGCAAATGTAAAATCACCAGAGCAATACCAAACAGCTTTCTGAGACCAACAACATGTGTAACCTGGGTGACTGACTACACTCCAGCAAGGGCAACCAGCCTTAGTAATGCTGAATGTATTTGCATTACTGAGTGCAACCTCAAACCCTAAAAGTATTCCTTATTTATACCAGTACACCTTAATTTATCGTGAAAACATAGTCCATATTATTTTACATGTTCCTCACATTTAAATTTCTCCCAAAACAGAAAATGATAAACACAACTTCAACAAAAGGAATTCCATTTATATTATTCATTTCTTAATTTACCATATACATCCCCTCTCAAACTCTAAACTCACCTTTAAAATTAGTTAGTTGTGAAAGAAATGTGGCACTCAAACAGCAGATTATCAGAGCCAGGATCTCTGTTCTTTACACCTCTTTCCTCTCAGCAGAACCAGATAATGGCAAACTTTCCCTCTCTTTTTCCACACATATACATGTTAATTTCAAATCTCAGTGCTTCCCCCTTTTTTACAAATGTAATCACACATTTCTATTGGTTGAAAACCAACCCTTTTCCAAAAGTACCCTTCCCCCAACTTGACTTCTGCCTAGTACCCTTCCCCCAACTTGACTTCTGCCTGCTACCATAGCAACAGCTCATGGAACACTGCTGTGTGGAGTTAGGTCAGAAGTTCGCCAAACAATGTTTCAATTCCACAGAGCAAGAGTGCTTGACTTTTCAAACCTTACAGCAAATCCATAGTACTGTTCTTTGGTAACACATTTTTCTGTACCAATACAAAACATGCTTCTATTAATTTACACATACAGCCTAGTTTTTATTGTAGAATGGTATGAAACAGCCAATCATTTCTTTTTTTTATAAAAAAAATATGTATGCCCCCATTTCCAAACTGTCTTTCATTTCTTTTTACCATTCTACTGAATTACACCTCCTGAGTGCATCCAGTTCTCCTTTGAAGATGTTCACAGTGTGGATTGTAGGGCACAGCTATGTCTTCTGGAGTGAAAAGTATGCAGAGAAAACAGATATGGTGAGAGACCTTGCTTTGCCAAATGTAGACATTAAATGGATTGGTCAGAGAGGGTTAAAGTGGCACCAATTGATGCCATTGGTGAAATCCTTCATGCAAATCCAACACCCTGACCTCATAATAGTGCACTGTGGTGGCAATGACCTAGGCACTTTGACTGGGGTAGGTCTGGAAATGCTTATGAAGGACACCTTTGCACAACTGTTTTCACTTTTCCCTAAAACTGCCTTTGTGTTTTCTAACATATGCCAAAGGCAAAAATGGAACTGGTCCAATCATTTCTGTCCACAGATTGACAAAGCAAGAAAGCACGTCAACAAATCTGTTTCTGCTTTCCTCCGTGACTATGGTATGGGTTCCATTTACCACAACAACTTGCGTTACGACATGCAAGACATTTATAGAGGAGATGGTGTGCACTTCACTGATGAAGGGAACAGAGTCTTCCTCTTGAACCTTAGACTCTGCATCGGTACTTACTTGTAGGTACCACTAAAAAATCACTTCATAAACACAACGGCTCTTTTTAGAGCCCCCTAGTATCTAAACTCTTAAATCTGCATTTCATTTCTTTTATTTTAATTTTTTTTCTACCGTACGCGTACGTTAAGCTTACCGTACGCGTACCCCGTGATTTTTTTTAAAATCAATAAATGTTTTCTTTGTACTTTTCTGTCCTTCTTTGACCCCCTTACAAATGTTAGGGGGTCTGTAACTCTCTCCCTTGCCCCCTTTTCAAGATATCACTCTTTTTTTTTCTGAGTGAAACACACGAAATGGCGGCCGCCGCTTCCTGGTTTCGACCGATTCGAATGTTTACTAAGATCTAACAACCAATCAGAATCGCGCTCGCGCACGCCACCGTACGCGTACGGTAAGCGCACCGTAAGCGCACCGTACGCTGGCTCAGATATATATACTGATTTAAAGGCTATTTTCTCAGAATCTACTGAACAGATTTACACCAAACCTACAAAAGGCACTTCCTTGACCTGAGGACTACCTCTCTGCCAAATTTCAAGTAATTCTGTTCAGCCGTTCGGGCTGTAGCTGTGTCTAAAGGTCCTATGGAAAAATGCATGGGAAAAACGCGTTTTGGGACCCCCCTTTTATCTCAGCCCCCGCTTGACGAATCCCCCCGAGACTTTCAGGGTAGGAGCGGAGCGTAGCGCCCCACCTATTTTGAACATTTCGCGAGGATTCGTCAACCGGCGCCAAAGTTATTCAAAATAGAATGTTGCGGATTTCCTATGGAAACAGGGTCCTAACTATAACTACCTACTGGCGACCGCCAGTAGGTAATATATATATATATATATATATTACCTACTGGCGGTCGCCAGTAGGTAGTTATAGTTAGGACCCCTTTTCCATAGGAAATCCGCAACATTCTATTTTGAATAACTTTGGCGCCGGTCGATGAATCCTCGCGAATTTCTCAAAATAGGTGGGGCGCTACGCTCCGCTCCTACCCTGAAAGTCTCGGGGGGATTCGTCAAGCGGGGGCAGAGATAAAAGGGGGGTCCCAAAACGCGTTTTTCCCATGCATTTTTCCATAGGACCTTTAGAATGAGCTACAGCCCGAACGGCTGAACAGAATTACTTGAAATTTGGCAGAGAGGTAGTCCCTAGGTCAAGGAAGTGCCTTTTGTAGGTTTGGTGTAAATCTGTTCAGTAGATTCTGAGAAAATAGCCTTTAAATCAATATATATATCTGAGCCCGCTTACGGTACGCTTACCGTACGCTTACCGTAAGCGTACGGTGGCGTGCGCGAGCGCGATTCTGATTGGCTCTTAGATCTTAGTAAACATTCGAATCGGCCGAAACCAGGAAGCGGCGGCCGCCATTTCGTGTATTTCACTCAGAAAAAAAAGAGTGATATCTTGAAAAGGGGGCAAGGAGGAGAGTTACAGACCCCCTAACATTTGTAAGGGGGTCAAAGAAGGACAGAAAAGTACAAAAAAAACATTTATTGATTTTAAAAAAAATCACGGGGTACGCGTACGGTAAGCTTACGGTAAGCGTACGGTAAAAAAAATAAAAATAAATAAATGAAAAGCAGATTTAAGAGTTTAGAAATTAGGGAGCTCTAAAAAGAGCTGTTGTGTTTATGAAGTCATTTTTTTAGTGGTACCTACAAGTAAGTACCGATGCAGAGTCTAAGGTTCAAGAGGAAGACTCTGTTCCCTTCATCATTGAAGTGCACACCATCTCCTCTATAAATGTCTTGCATGTCATAACGCAAGTTGTTGTGGTAAATGGCACCCATACCATAGTCACGGAGGAAAGCAGAAACAGATTTGTTGACGTGCTTTCTTGCTTTGTCAATCTGTGGACAGAAATGATTGGACCAGTTCCATTTTTGCCTTTGGCATATGTTGGAAAACACAAAGGCAGTTTTAGGGAAAAGTGTAAACAGTTGTGCAAAGGTGTCCTTCATAAGCATTTCCAGACCTACCCCAGTCAAAGTGCCTAGGTCATTGCCACCACAGTGCACTATTATGAGGTCAGGGTGTTGGATTTGAATGAAGGATTTCACCAATGGCATCAATTGGTGCCACTTTAACCCTCTCTGACCAATCCATTTAATGTCTACATTTGGCAAAGCAAGGTCTCTCACCATACCTGTTTTCTCTGCAAACTTTTCACTCCAGAAGACATAGCTGTGCCCTACAATCCACACTGTGAACATCTTCAAAGGAGAACTGGATGCACTCAGGAGGTGTCTTTCAGTAGAATGGCAATATGAAAAGAAAGACAGTTTGGAAATGGAGGCATACATATTTTTTTCAAAACAAAAATAACTGATTGGCTGTTTCATACCATTCTAGAATAAAAACTAGGCTGTATGTGTAAATTAATAGAAGCATGTTTTGTATTGGTAAAAAAAAATGTGTAACCAAAGAACAGTACTATGGATTTGCTGTTAGGTTTGAAAAGTCAAGCACTCTTGCTCTGTGGAATTGAAACATTGTTTGGCGAACTTCTGACCTAACTCAACACAGCAGTGTTCCATGAGCTGTTGCTATGGTAGCAGGCAGAAGTCAAGTTGGGGGAAGGGTACTAGGCAGAAGTCAAGTTGGGGGAAGGGTACTTTTGGAAAAGGGTTGGTTTTCAACCAATAGAAATGTGTGATTACATTTGAAAAAAAGGGGGAAGCACTGAGATTTGAAACTTACAAGTATATGTGTGGAAAAAAAGAGGGAAAGTTTGCCATTATCTGGTTCTGCTGAGAGGAGAGAGGTGAACACAACAGAGATCCTGGCTCTGATAATCTGCTGTTTGAGTGTCACATTTCTTTCACAACTAACTAATTTTAAAGGTGAGTTTACAGTTTGAGAGGGGATGTATGTGGTAACTTAAGAAATGAATAATAGAAATGGAAATTGTTTTTGTTGTAGTTACACATGGTGGTTTCATAATGTGTCAGTCTGTAAAAGTGATTTTCACTTGCCCCGAAAAAAAAAAGAGCAGTAAGTGTGCTTTCAAATTGGCAAAGAAATTTCGTTTTGGGACTAATGTGAAAACATGACTCTGTGTGCAGAGAGGAATTATAGGCAGAGATTTATTGCGTATTGCTCTGGTGATTTCACAGTTGCATTAGATGGAAAGGGGGAGCGAATTTTTGGGGGAAGAAGCAGAGTCTTAGCACACACCCATGTGCTTGCCATGTATAGTCATGCACAGTATTTACAAGCGAGTGGGGTTTTCAGGTTTCAGTCTGTAATGCAAATACATTCAGCATCACTAAGGCTGGTTGCCCTTGCTGGAGTGTAGGCAGTCACCGAGAATACACATGGTGGTGGTCTGAAAAAACAGTTTTGACATGTGCATTTAAATAAATCAAAAAAAGTGGTTTCATAATGTGTCAGTCTGTAAAAGTGATTTTCACTTGTAAAAAGTGATTTTCACTTGCCCCGAAAAAAAAAAGAGCAGTAAGTGTGCTTTCAAATTGGCAAAGAAATTTCGTTTTGGGACTAATGTGAAAACATGACTCTGTGTGCAGAGAGGAATTATAGGCAGAGATTTATTGCGTATTGCTCTGGTGATTTCACAGTTACATTAGATGGAAAGGGGGAGCGAATTTTTGGGGGAAGAAGCAGAGTCTTAGCACACACCCATGTGCTTTCCATGTATAGTCATGCACAGTATTTACAAGCGAGTGGGGTTTTCAGGTTTCAGTCTGTAATGCAAATACATTCAGCATCACTAAGGCTGGTTGCCCTTGCTGGAGTGTAGGCAGTCACCGAGAATACACATGGTGGTGGTCTGAAAAAACAGTTTGGACATGTGCATTTAAAAAAAACAAAAAAAGTGGTTTCATAATGTGTCAGTCTGTAAAAGTGATTTTCACTTGTAAAAAGTGATTTTCACTTGCCCCGAAAAAAAAAAGAGCAGTAAGTGTGCTTTCAAATTGGCAAAGAAATTTAGTTTTGGGACTAATGTGAAAACATGACTCTGTGTGCAGAGAGGAATTATAGGCAGAGATTTATTGCGTATTGCTCTGGTGATTTCACAGTTGCATTAGATGGAAAGGGGGAGCGAATTTTTGGGGGAAGAAGTAGAGTCTTAGCACACACCCATGTGCTTGCCATGTATAGTCATGCGCACAGTATTTACAAGCGAGTGGGGTTTTCAGGTTTCAGTCTGTAATGCAAATACATTCAGCATCACTAAGGCTGGTTGCCCTTGCTGGAGTGTAGGCAGTCACCGAGAATACACATGGTGGTGGTCTGAAAAAACAGTTTGGACATGTGCATTTAAATAAATCAAAAAAAGTGGTTTCATAATGTGTCAGTCTGTAAAAGTGATTTTCACTTGCGCCGAAAAAAAAAAGAGCAGTAAGTGTGCTTTCAAATTGGCAAAGAAATTTCGTTTTGGGACTAATGTGAAAACATGACTCTGTGTGCAGAGAGGAATTATAGGCAGAGATTTATTGCGTCTTGCTCTGGTGATTTCACAGTTGCATTAGATGGAAAGGGGGAGCGAATTTTTGGGGGAAGAAGCAGAGTCTTAGCACACACCCATGTGCTTGCCATGTATAGTCATGCACAGTATTTACAAGCGAGTGGGGTTTTCAGGTTTCAGTCTGTAATGCAAATACATTCAGCATCACTAAGGCTGGTTGCCCTTGCTGGAGTGTAGGCAGTCACCGAGAATACACATGGTGGTGGTCTGAAAATATATTCTGAAAACAGCAAAAATAAGGCAAAAATATTTTTGGGAAAAAAATGTAAATATGTGTACTGTATTATAAAATGTTTTAAAAATATTAATACTTTTTTCTTTTTTTCCAGATAGATATAGAAAATTTTCGAAAACTACAAACATTTTTTAAACTATTTTTTAAAAAAACAAATGAATAAATATTTTTTCAGTGAGTATGGTAAGTCAATAATAATAATTGTAGTCTCTCAAGGACAATGTAATGTGATAAATGATTTTTAGTGTTTTTTTTTAAAAATAAAAAAAAAGTACGCGCACCGTACGCGTACGGTAAAAAAAAAATAACAAAAAAGTTTTTAAAAACATATGTAAAAAAAAGATGAAAGATAAGGTTGGCTCTTAAAAGAACCGTTGTGTTCATGCAGGGACAGAGGAAAGGAAGCATGGGAAAATTATTCAAAGCGACAAATGTGCTGATCTATTTTGTTGTTCACTAGGGAAACACTGGTCTCCCTATGGCAAATTAGATCTTTACAAAATGTGCAATGAATATCAACCTTCCGAAATCGAGGGTTCATTTCCAGAGGGCCAGCAAAAGGAGATTCTCCCCCCACAGATGAAGGGCTCACCTGACCTGCAGAAGAAGGAGTCAGCCCTGCAGATGATGGTCCAGGCTGAGCTGCTGTGGATGTACTGGCTCGTCTTTCTGAAGAGTTACCTCCAAAAAGATGACCATGTGTCCTTCTGTGTACATCCTGGAGGTGTCTCTTCATGGTGTGATTCCCAAAGGAATACTTCCTGTCAGGATTACCTCTAGAAAGTACACGCTTACACAGCCTGCAAGTAACTAAGGGTGCATTCACCTTTTGCTGGCCTTCAGGAAAAGTAAAATAATCCCATACATAAGAGGGCTTTTGTTTCCTCGCTCTCTGCCTCAAGACAGTGCTGCTAGTGCTAGCCTCACTCTCAGAAGAGCTCTGCTGTTCTGCCATCGTATCCCAAAGACAAACCAGCTCCTTCTCCCAAGGGATCACAAGCAGAAATGAGGGGAATGGGTGTGGTGTAGGAGAGTTCTAGAACTGAAAGTAGTTTCAACCAATCAAAAGTTGTGTTTCATGATCACATGACCTACCGTACGCTTACGGTACGCTTACGGCAAAAGAGCGCATGCGCGTAAAAAAGACACGCGCTTGCGCGCATGCGCATAACAGTCACTACCCGACACTTCCGCGTAACGTACGCGTGTGGCGTAAGCGCGCACGCGTCCCACGCGCAGTACGCGCGGCTACGCAAAGTGCGTAACTATACGCAAGCAGCGTAGATAGATTACGGACGTTGCGTAAACCGTACGCTTACCGTGAGCTTACGGTACGCGTACTAAAAAAATATTTTTTTTAAAAAAAAAGTACTGCAAATAAATTTTACATGTTTATTTTAAAAAATATATTTAAAAAAACATATTAAAGAATTTTAAAAATTTAATCATAGTCTTTATAAAAGGTAAGATAATTAAATTAAAAATATGTTAGAAAAAATAGAAGAAAAAAAAAAAAATTAGCATTTAAAAAACCTTGCAAATTCACTGAAAAAACCATGGGTTTCACACACGTTATAGTTAGGAATTAGCATTTAAAAAACCTTAGAAATTCAGTGAAAAAACCATAGGTTTCACACACGTTATAGTTAGGAATTAGCATTTAAAAAACCTTAGAAATTCAGTGAAAAAACCATAGGTTTCACACATGTTATAGTTAGCTGGACATTTTACTCGTAAAAAACCAATGAAATTGCCCCGTTATAGTTAGTTCAGCTAACTATAACTCGCGCGCCCGCAATGCACTGCTGATGACGTCACATATTACATCACTCATGACATGGTCAGTGACATCACTCATGACATCACTGATGACATCTCAAATGACATCACTGATGACATCACTGATGACATCATCCTTGTGATAGAGTGGCAGACCTCCTCTCACCCTATATAACCTTTGACACACACATTCAAAAATAGAGACTAAAATTTTCAAAAACAATGGACATACCAATAACAGTTACAACAACCTCTTCAGTAATTCTAAGATCCACATACACATCCACTCATTCACCAACAGTCCAATACAGTCACTCATACATGTACTCACTCATCATATGTACTCATACACCTATACATCCTGTTACACAATGCCACTCATCCATAGAGTTACTCACACACATAGTCACTCGTGCTAATAAAGAATCAAACATACATTTACTTGCATATACAGTTATACACACACCACCATACTTACTTCTACGGAAACTTACACATACTTAGTCTTTTAAACAATCACTTATAGAAACACATACTTATTCATACAGGAACTCTTCCAATCTCTCACCCTTCCATATACTCACATATATACACCAATAGTCACATATACTAGTTTTAAACATATGTAGTTACTCATAAAGACACTATTGAGACAGTCATTCACTCACTAACACACCCATACACACACTCATCCACCCATGCAGTCCTGCACACATGGTCTGTTCAACACATACAAACAGTGAGTCACTCATTCATGCACCTATGCACTACGTAATACCCCCCAACGAACCATGCAGACACTCAGACTGATACTCAAAAAACCAACTAATAACCTATATAGACACCCATGTAGCTACTCACCAACCCATGCAGCCACTTATACACAAAGTGAGAGACTGATACAGATATATACATATTTAAACATTACTCACTAAAACATGTATTCACTATGATACACTTAATCAGTCAGTTAAACAATCAATTTTTCAAAAACAAATCATCCATTTAGACACTTATATACCCATTTATTCTTCCATCGACCTTGAGATATACATATATAAAACATATTTAATTTTCAGAAAAACCCACATTCACTGGATGATGTCATCAGTGAGGTCATCAGTGATGTCATTTGAGATGTCATCAGTGATGTCATGAGTGATGTCACTGACCATGTCATGAGTGATGTAATATGTGACGTCATCAGCAGTGCATTGCGGGCGCGCGAGTTATAGTTAGCTGAACTAACTATAACGGGGCAATTTCATTGGTTTTTTACGAGTAAAATGTCCAGCTAACTATAACATGTGTGAAACCTATGGTTTTTTCACTGAATTTCTAAGGTTTTTTAAATGCTAATTCCTAACTATAACGTGTGTGAAACCTATGGTTTTTTCACTGAATATATATATATATATATATATAATAACCAACAAACAGTCCGTAGTAGTGCGCTCTTTACACAGGGGGTGTCGGTGTCGAGGGCGGACTTTCCCTCGCATATATGCAACACCAAGAAGTCAAAATACCACCGCACACCGAAAGAGTAGATTGCCTCAATTTAGAATTTATTTGCACCCGTGCAAATTTCACCACAACCACCACCATGGAAGCTATACTTCAAGTGACTCAATCCACCAGTCTAATTCTGCATGACAATGCCCGTATATACCTATTTCCGGATTACACTGTTGCAGTGCAGCGCCGCAGAGCTTCTTTCCTGGGCGTGAATTGGAGATCTCCTTGTGTTCTCTGACTCCGCCAAGATGGCCTTTGTTAGTCTCTACTATTTCCTGTCTAAATAACACACGCTATTTTTCACTGAGCCCACAGATGCCTGGGACTGGGTATAACAGCATCACTATGACACTACCACTCTACCCTCGCCCACTGAACAGCCACGGGGGGGGGCCGGAACAGAGAATGTGGACCTGCACTGTTGAGCGACATTCCCATGCCAGCCCAGGTGAAGGAGGATCAGACATTGACCCTGACAACAGCAACATCCTGCTGGCTGAGAGGAGCTCTCAAATCCCAGGCCCGACTGATGACAACCTTTCCGAGACATATTCCTGTCACTCCATGGGCAGTTCTAACTAGGCAGGTCTCAATGATGGGAGGCCACAGACAGCGCACACTCTCATCTGAACACTGGGCTGCCTTCTTGTTAAACACTGCAACAGGTGGTGGAGTGCACAAATTACCTGGAATGGGAATATCGCAGTCGCGGTCATGGTCACTTTGAGCAGTCCCAAAAAGGCAGAGTAGTATCCTATCCATCGCTCCACTAAGACTTCTAAAATGTAACATCATTGCTGGTCCTGTGACACTTGAAGTGTAGAAATGGGTCTTTTCTTCACTTCTTATTCCTTTCTCTTTTCCTTCCTTTGCTCTAATCACATTCAGTGGCAGCGATTCAACAGTGTGTTGCTGTCCAGCGTGCACTCTTCCCTTTCCCCCGCGCATTGGCAACAATATTGGTGTATGTGAGTGTTAGAGTCCCCTGAACATGGGTCTTCTGGTTCACTGGTTGGTGGTCCCCATGTTTAGGGCCGGCCCTGGGTATGGAGTTGTGGGTTTTTCATTTGCTACGCATCACACGGGTCACACAGAAAACTGAGTCCTACTGCACATAAGTGTCATCCCTTCCTAACACAAGACCTGTCGGTACAGTGTGCACGATGCTCACCCTCCCCTTCCCGGGCTAATTTGTCTGGCCCCTCATGCTGCCCCCTTCCCTACGTTGAACCATAGCTAAAGTAGGAATACCGATGTGGAAGGTGTGGGGGATGGAGGCCACACGCAAATGCCATGCTGTGCAGCAATATATACGTAGAAGTATTTATGCACTAAACATAACTCCGTCGACCTTACGCCTGCTGGGAATACTAACACTCTGGTCTCATGCTCCCTGGATTTTAGGGGAGGGTTTATTTGTGTACTAGACCTGCAGCTAGATCGCTTACAACTTCCATTGCCCACTTCATTAGTGATAGCGACTGCCACCTGCCTTACATAATGGCTCACACATTGGTCCTCACTTGATAGATGGTGTACCTTACACCTTGGGGTGAGGGAATACTCCCATTACTCAGTCTCGCTTGACCTACACTTGCAACTAGATCGCATCCTCTGCCATTCCACTCTCCAAACCAAGGTCACAGGTGTGGAATTCCTTGGGAATCATTCTCAGATCAGAAGCCACTATAGGGGCATGTGGAATGGGGAACGACAAGACCCCCTTCCCTATCTGGTGTTTAGAGCCGGCCACACGGCTAGAAGATATGACATTCAGGGAAGAGAAGAGAGAGGTCAAACACACTATTTTGATCACACCTGGGGCTCAGCTACCTCTTGACAGCTAGACTGGGAAGCGCTTAAACTAGTGGTTAGGGGCCAGTGTATAAGGGCAGTGGTGGGAGCAAGGGCCATCCAGCATAAGGACCTGAAGCAGACTGAGGAGACGTTAGGGCAGTTAGAGGCAGCAGCTCACCCGGTGTCAAGAATTCCTGTCATGTGAGGCAAGGAAAACACGCCCTTATGTAAACAGGAGAGCTGTTACATAACTCAAGGAAACACGCCCTTATGTAAACAGGAGAGCTGTTACATAACTCAAGGAAAACACGCCCTATAAAGGGAGGAACCGGGAGGTACAACGCTGTCGGATATTGTGTTTACACCGACGTACCTGCTTAGTGAAGAGCAGTGTTCCGGAGTGGTGCTCCAGTAAGGCAAGAACGGAGGTAGGTCGAGTCGTTACTCCCTGGGCCGTGTCTTGCCCCATCGTCACCTGTGAAGGACCCGGAAGCTCTACCGGATAACCATTGAGCTTCGCCTTTTGACTCGGCTGAGTCAAAGCGCAGTGGCGCTTTTGCTGGTTGGAGTCGTAACTCCCAGCCCGACCAGAGATACAGGGACTGCCAGCTGTAACGCACACCAGGAGGTGTTTGCCGCGTTACAGACTCGGAAGTCCACAGGATCGATCGAGCGGCTGCTCTCGGTTCAGTCTTCTTTGCTTGTGATTGGGGTATCGGTGACGCATCACCAGGAGGTGACTCCGCGTCCCGGTGCAGTCTGAGGAAGAGGTTGAGCGGCTGCTCCCTTCAGGTAGAGACCCCGGCTGGGTGTTTCCCTGACTCCTCGATTCTCCCCAACACTCTTCGTGCCCCTCACAGCCTCCCGATTGGCATTATCAGCCATTTCATTTCTGCCCTCTGTTGGCATACGCCGGGATCGGCGTATATGCAGAGGACGGTTAGGACCATCCGTGCTGTGGGCTGGTAACGTACTTAGCCTGGAGGATTCCAGTGACTATAACCTTTGTTTATTCTTTGTATTATTTTTGCCTTCATTAAACTAACTAACCCTTCACAAGTGGTTGCGTCCTCATTATCGTGTCTGTTAAACGATCCTGAGACGTTCAGGGCGTTACACCCGGCCCCTACAGAGCAGCATACCTTACTCTGCGATGGAGCATCACGCTCACTTGGTCAAACTGCTACGATGTTTACATTTCGAGGCATATCAGGCTAAGATGCATACCGTGGGGATAAGTCGGGAAGATTTCTGGTGGCTCCTGCATAGCGCGACACCCGTGGCCCCCATCACTATGATTAGAGAATCCCTAGTTTGCACTCTTACCATCCAGGCTGATGTACATACAGCCTTCATTGCACAATACAAGGCTCTATATGACCCACAACAAGTGCATCAGCAGGTATACAATGCTGAATTCCTGCAAGGTTTGAAGCTACCCACTATTGACCCTCAAGGTTTGAAGCTACCCACTATTGACCCTCTAGTTAGCAAAGCCTTAAAAAAAACCTTACGCTACAGGAAATCAGAGGGGCCATTACAGGAGTGACAACACAGAAGACCCCAGGCCTTGATGGTATGCCTGTGGAATTTTACAATGCCTATGTGTCGCTTTTGGCTCCCAAGCTGTTAGAGCTTTATCAGACTGCAATCGCAGAGGGCAGCCTTCCCCAGTCTCTCTGAGAGTCTTTACTGGGGTCCCTGCCAAGGCCTGACCGGGACCCATGTGAAGTCACATCCTACTGTCTGCGCTTCTATGCTGGGTACAGATTATAAAATACTTAGTAAGGTCATAGCGGTCCAGAACTGCACCTGGTACATTTGGACAAGAATGGTTAAATCCCAGGGCGCTCCAATACTCTTAATGTTTGACGCTTGCACAGAGTCATGAAACCAGCCCCAGCCAGGTGGCCATACGCACCCCGTCTGATTTTAAACTTAGAAAAGGCATTCAACATGATGGTCTGGGGCAACCTATTCACTGCCTTAGATTTGCTGAGTATCACTAGCTGGCTCCAGAGACTGATCTGGCTTTATTACACAGGGCCCACAGCCGATGTGAAACTTGGCCAGCATATTTCCCCTCCATTTAAAGTGAGCAGAGGAACCCATCGGGGATGCCCCTCTCACCACTCTTGTTTGCCCTCAAGATCTAGCCTCTGGCTCAGTGGCTCCGGTAGTAAGGTTTGGAGGGGGGAATACCCTTGACTGAGAAGGGAAGACCAACGTGATAAATGTTCGGGAAGACTATACCCATATAACAACACCCATACCAATGTGATGGCAACCTATAGTAGGGATATTTACCACGCATATAATAGGCTCCAGGGAATACAGGATCAGTATCACCTCTTAATCCCCAACCCACTGTTATAAGGAAAGTATGTTCACATTCACTGGAACCAACAAAATGATAATTATAGTTAGTCTTCTATCTTAGTAAGCAAAGTTCCCTCTATGAGGCCAATCCAGAGTCATTGCAGCATATGTCTCACCCAGTTTGTAATTACCTTCTTTATGTGCTCATGGTGGTTCCTTACTTTTCTGCTCTGTAGCTCTTTGTTTAAAACTAATATGTCTATCTTCTACCGTTTTAATAAATTATAATTATATAGCCATATAGCCCGCCGTAGCGGGCTATACCGGCTATTAAAGGCCCGCTGCAGCGTTAAAGGCCCGAGCCGAAGGCGAGGGACTTTAACAAAAGCAGCGAGACTTTAATAGCGGTATAGCCCTGTTACGAAGGGCTATAAGGCTATTAGAACATTCTGCCACTAGAGGGCAGAATGTTCTAACAAGTTAAACAAAGGCTTCTCGAAATTCGAGGAGATTTAAATCCCCTCAAGCTTCGAGAGGCTTTTGTAAAACATTGGAATGTTGCTCTGCGGGCCTTTACCGGCCCGTAGAAGCACGGAGCACTCCATTGTCTACAATGGAGTGCTCCACATTCCAATGTTCTAATATATCATGCAACTTACAAGTCAGATTATTTTGATGTGCATATACTGTATCTATTGTTTTAGTAGAATGGAAAAAATCTCCCATGTATTCTGCATTTCTAGCACTATACACTATATTCATATTCTTTCTAATAGGCACCTCTGAAAAAACTAAGTCAAAGTTTTAGTAGTAGTATTGGAACATCTCCTTGCCATAGAACAGACTGGTTAATACACTACATGAAATACCATATGTTAGGGGAAGGTGATGATAAGCCACCCCTTCGGACACAGACATAGGTAGCTGCATGCACACATAACAATTTCTTGCATCTATAGTATCCACGTATTCATACAAAAGTTTAGTAAAGACATTTAGCGAGAAATCGTTAATTGATTTATTCACATGCAAAACACTACCAGTTAATTTCTTAATATTAGTCTCTGGATCTTCCTTTAGATCTCTCTTAACATTAATTGTTACAGGCTCATTATTTTTAGTAACATTTGCTACATTTATAAAAATAAAATATGGTACTTCAAATGTTAATACCAACCATACAACCATTGTTAACATAGCACATGTAAGACAAACATGAAGACATCTTTGCCTAAATATGCCTTGATTTCATGTACCAGTCTCAGATTTAGTTCTATCCATTCTAAAAATCTAAAATTAGTATTAGTAAAAAATTCAAAAATGTAATCAAAAATGATAAACTAAATTTCACTAGACTAGTTTTAAGCTGTGCAATCCACCCTTGTAGGAGCCTTAAGCTCTCCTTCAGCCTCAGTTTTTGCTTCAAAAACATTTCAGAATTCATTTATTTCATAAATCTCCTCTCTCTTTTTCTGCACCCTTTTCAGAAGAACAGTTTATCTAGGCTGGCTTGGAAGCGCAATTGCTTTTTGAACAAAATTCAAGAAATTATTGTTCCCAATCATTCGATGCAGTAGTAACCACATATGTCCATTCAGGTGCTCTGTATTTCTTATTTGGTACTTTAATTCTCTTCTTCAATTTCACTTTGTTTAGATTGGCTAGATATGTCAATTACTGTTTCTGGAACCTTTTTATTCACTGAGTATTTCACTCTTTTTTACTCCTTTTGGCCATTTATCTTCTCTCTTTCTTTTTCCCTTTTTATTGCCAATGTAATTTAGATTTGATTCATTATTTTCTTTTGGTAAATCTCTTTTTCTTTTTTCTTTATTTCTGCTTATAGGAATCACTTCATTTTCAACAGTAACAACCACAGCATCATTTTCTTCAGCCCCAGTAACTTGTGCCCACTCTACTTTATTTTCAACTCGCCTTGGAACGTCTCTTTGTTCTCGTCGTTCTTCTTCTGCAAGTTCCTCACTTTCAAGTGGACTTGGGACTCTTCTGGTGTGGCTTGCTTGTATCCAATTCAGCAAGCTCCACACTTAATAGCAGTTGTCGTCAACAGTAATACTTGATAGGGACCATGCCATTGTGGTTCTAGACAAGACTTCCTCACATGCTTTTTCTCAAGCACCCAGTTCCCAGGACTCAGATCATGTCTGTGTTGCTGTTGCAACGTCTCCAACCTGGTGAGACACAGAAGGTACCATATCAGCCAATCCTCTGCAATAATCCAATACCAAATCATCAGTAATGTTCATTAATTGATTTGCTGGGACTGTTAGCAGTCTCATAGCCCTACCCATCACAATTTCATGAGGAGACAGTCCTGTTCTTTTGTCAGGAATACTTTTCAAACTCATCAACAACAATGGAAGTGCATCAGGCCATTTCAGTGTTGTGGATGTACAAACCTTAGGCAATCTAATTTTTTTTGCGCCGTTCCTCTGTTCAACATCTGAAGCCTCAGGTCTGTAGGCACAGTGCAGCTTATGTTCAATTTGTAATGCTGCACAAATCATCCAAATTATTTAATTGTTGAAGTGCGTTCCCCTATCAGATTCCAAAGAGACTGGGAAACCAAACCTAGGTATTATCTCTCTAAGAAGCAATTTAGCAACTGTTAGACTGTCATTATGCCTTGCTGGAAATGCCTCTACCCAATGAGAAAACAGACAAATAACCACAAGAACATATTTTACTCCCTGGCAAGGAGGCAATGAAATCGATTTGCATCCTCGTAAGTGGTCCTGCAGCTTTGCCAATCCGCTCCATACTAACCACTGTTTTTCTCCCTGCATTCTGTTGTTGGCAAACGGCACATCTTTGACAGGGACTTTCTGCAATAACCCTGGATTTAGGGTTAAACCATTTTTGACAAAACAATCTAATCATTGCATCCCTACCTATGAGTGTTGGACCATGGTAGACCCTTGCCATCTGTGATAACAGACTACCTGGCATTACTGGTCTTCCATCCATATAAATCCACACTTCATCCTCTAATCTGCATGCACATCCTGATTTGGTCCACCCATTTTTCTCTGAATCACTTCCTTCTTCCTGTAGTTCTCTCACCTCATTCCATGTTTCAACAGATGAGAACATCAATCTGCATTCTGTTTGGCCAATTTGATTAACTTGTTGGTCCACATTAAACAAATATGTATTCAAAGCACAAAATCGTGCAATCTCGTCAGCAGATCTATTTCCCAGTGTGACATATTCACAACCAGATCGATGTGCTGAACATTTCACCACCCCAATGTGTGCCGGCAATTGTAGTGCCATCAGTAGATCTTTTACACACTCTCCGTTTCGTACTGGTGAACCCAAAGAGGTCAAATATCCACACTGAGACCACAATTGCCCAAAGTCATGAACCACCCCGAAGCTATCAGTCAGTGGCGTAACGAAACTTAAGGGGGCCCCCCTGCAAAGTGCCTGGAGGGGGCCCCCACATTCCAGACCCAGTCTGGAGCTCACAGTGCAACACTGTGCTAGAGGGGCCTCCCTAGAGCTCGGAGCCCCCCCGCACTGTGGGGCCTGAAGGGGCTATTATTACGCAACTGCGTTTCAACACCCACATAATGTGGGCAGAGATTCCAGTCCGCTTCCTCTATAAGGAGCCCATTTATTCCAGATTTTGGGGTCACCCCTTGGCCGTATAGACTGGCCTTCCCAGATTCATGGAAAAATTAACACCCCTATTCCAATGCTCCAATGAAGGAGGGCTAACATCTGTCCAGTTTTGAGCTAAGTCCATCTTTGCAACCAAGAGACCAATCAGTAACAGTCTGAGTTTGTAACGGTTTCTATCTAGATCAATAGAAATTAGGGTACTTGGGATGCTGCCAGCCCAACACCTCTTCAAACCTTCAGCAACCACCCCACAACCCCAGACCCTATGTATAAAATCCCCATGTGTGGCTATACGGTGAACTCATCAGACCCGTTTCCCACAATTACTGTTGGGTAAGGTATGTACAATGAAAGTCATTTAGTTGGGTGATACTAAAATGTGATGCGAAGACAGATTCCTAGGGAAGCACATGCCTCCCTCCAATCGCTTTCGAAGAGCGTACCTAGATCTCTCTCCCTCCCCTCATGGAGGTGGGGAAAAGTGTCAGGAAGGCTATTCACTAATGTTCTACAGATTTGCAAGAATGTATGCATCTGGAACTCTTCTGTTGGGAGTTTAACTTCTAAAGGGCCAAAGTTATGGAGGACCTCATGTCGCCCCTAATCATGGACGCCAATTCCCCAACATGCCATGGGTAGCGGAAGTGACATCACATGTCCTTTGACCTTCACTTCCACTTACACATACATGCTTACATATACACACACATTCACAAATAAACGCGCTCTGCTTACACATACACATTCAATAATACACACTCTGTCTCTTACATAAACGCACACAACATGCATTTAAAAGAATGTTTTTCGGTGGGGATTCTGTGACTGTAATTCCCGATTGTTGAAGTATAATGTGATATGGCTGGTGCATTCCTTTTGTAAAATGAATCAAAATTTGTTTATCAAAAAAAAAAAAAGGAAGGTTTTTTGACTTACCTCAACTGTCATATAACTGCTATTTATACTCCATTTTCTATAACCCTAACAGTTAACTATGTAATATTATTCACCATTAGTAAAATAAAAAAAACTGAAGGAAAACAAGGAGAGTTGAGACCCAACCGACGTCCATAAAGATGAGCTGCCCCAGCACTCCTGGCACTGATTTTGCCACCTCTGAGGCCTGGGGTGTACAAAGGCAGTGCCAGGGGTCGCAAGGGTCAAGCCAGTGGTCAGAGCAGCAACCCCTGGTTATCCATAAATTACGCCGATGCTCCTAATCTAGAGCCACAGTGCATGTCACAAATGTAAGTATTTGAAAAATTAGGAGAAATGTAGTTTAAATTCTTATTGTAGTGTCGCAAAGGACTTTATTAATGTTCTGGCCATGGCATCGCCAGTTTGGAGATCCCTATGGTTTCCCATTGTCAGAACCCCCAAAGTTCTGCCACTTGTCGGAGCCAGTCTCCGGTCCATAAAGGTGCTTCTTTGGTAAGGTTATGTTTTGATCCCAGGGCTTTGGTTGTATTGTACTATGTTTGAAGTCCACTTAGTAGCAGGTGGAAGAGAAGGAAAAGAAATCCCTCCATATAGGAGATGCATAAGCCGGGTTTTCTGGTATCATACCATCACTTATTTAGTATCATGACCTGTGCCTCCATGTAGTATGAGGTGATATCAGGTGCTGTAATGCCCCGAGGCAGCACTATTCTAAAATAATCCTTCTACATGGTACAATGATCTCTCTGAAGAGCAACACTCAACGTGTCTGTGGAGGGGGAAGGGCTTGTAGGTTTTGTAGCATCATTCTACTCTGGTTATGATGAAAAACAAACATATTTTGCATTTTTTTCCAATCTGATTGTGCTAAGGGATGGCTTTGAAAATCGACTTGAACATCTCCCAGCCTCATGGAAGGGGTATTGGAGCTCATGTCCAGTAATGCCAAGCCGAGACAAAGCAGGCTTCTGAAAAGGCCATAAGTTAACATTTTTGAATGCGTACTTCAAGTTTTTTAAAGAGGGTTAAGACTGTTTAGCAAAAGCAGCACCCGTTAAGGTCACACCGAACCCGGAGAAAGGA
The DNA here is from genome assembly GCF_964204655.1 of Triturus cristatus. Taxonomy (NCBI): domain Eukaryota; kingdom Metazoa; phylum Chordata; class Amphibia; order Caudata; family Salamandridae; genus Triturus; species Triturus cristatus. The sequence goes on from NW_028187318.1 coordinate 783,915, forward strand.
CATAAACTGGCAGTGCCTAACACAGACGTTACAGGTGATTCAGCCTGGAGGTGTGAAGTGGGGATAAGAGAGTGTCTGAGAAGTTAGAGAGGAGTGTTTCTGACACTAACTGAACCCCTAGGAGCCCTTTCCCTTTTTGTTCACCCACAAGTTACCATCATCTTGATGGCAGTGTAATGCACTAGAACGCTTTTCCCCTACAGTTGGGTCTTTCTGTCATTGGGAAAATATCCGTATTGAGTCTGATGGCTAGTTTTCATGTTTCTGGCCAAGATTTAGGTTCTACATCTCATGGCAGGAAAAGGACAGGCCCGGGACTTCAATCGTCTCGTTCCAGGGCAACATAATTCACAGGACCAATGTCTACACTGATTGGAGAAGCCTAGTGTAGCAAAAGTGCTGCTCAGATTAGACATATTTGTATTCAAAATACCTACCTGCACTGCACTCCCCGACATCAACTGCACTGAAATAACAAAAATATCTACAGGCTTATTTTAAAGCACTAATTTTGACTCACGAGTGAGTTGAACACCTAAACTAAGTAGGAAGAGGAAAAGTTCATTTAAAGGGTATAAATATTTATCTATTTACTGGTAAACCAGCCACACTCTACTTCTGAACCTGTGATATCAGGGGAATGCTGGATTTTGTAATCCACACAGAAATTACACTGTTCCACAGCAGTTATTACACAATCTTAATGCTTAAGTAAAACACAACTAGCAATTGAAAAGATGTATATGGGAACCTGGTTGAGGTGCTACCAATCACCAGGGTCACAGATATCTCCAAAATACTCATCTTAGGGGAGCCTTACAAAACAATGAAGATAAAAATGTAAATATATGGCTTCACTGAATTTCTATTTCACTTCAAAAATAGCTCTTAACTCATGTTGCTTGGAGAATAGTAATGCGAAAACCCCATGAAACGATGTGTGTTTAGAACAACAGCTAGCCGCTTAAGTGCAGATGTTCTAAAATGAGGCGCTCCTCGTTGACAGCCATGATAATGCCTGATGTCGACATGTCTATTACGGAAAGCGGAATATGTCCGAATTGCTGCAATTCAGGACAAGTCCCTTAAGCCAGCATTCTCCCTGCACCTCAGTTGAAAAGAAATGCTTTAAAACCGCAAGATGGCAGTAACAACCTGGGCACTAGTAGCTGCTCACAAGCATTTCAAATCACATATTTGGTATCCATATTTTTAAAGGCATTATGAGCCAGATATATAAAGGTTTTTACTGGTTAAAAACCACCCATTTCACAAACCAGAGGGCACACGACTGGTAAAAACATTTTTCTAATTTTCTAAACCCATTTAGCGGTTCAGAAATGTTTTTAGGAATGATTACAGTTTTGAAATTTTAAAGGGGCGGGTCTTAGGCATCCATTCCAAACAGCGAATCAGTAACCTAGGTATCAATAGTTTCCAACACTAATTCTGGTCAAACCACTGACAAGTTACTGACTCCTAAGTCATAGTAACTGATTTGCAAAGCAAATGGGTCGTCCTCTGTGGATCCTTGTCCCCTTTGTGAATCATGGTGGCAGTAGGCAGAGGTCCAGGCCCACTCTCACTGAATCTTTTCAAAATTGGACAACATACTTTTTTTTAAAGCAGACCCATTTCTTCAAGAAACTCAGGCTGCTTTGAAAAAAGATCAATTTTAAGCTTCTTTCACAGGGGTGGAGGTTAAATTTTGTGTAGTATCACATTATTTCAGTAATTTTCTGTTATGCTTGTTATTCAAAATTCCCGAAATTATGCTATTACTCCATGGTACATAATTACATGCAGTTTGCGAGAAACATTTGGTGCGAATGCATGGGAACTATGAGAGCAACAAGAACGCGAGTCACTGCTGTTTGCAGCACTTGCCTTTTTCGCACTATTTTTTAGCACCAAATATGTCTTTTTGCCCAAAATAGAAATGAAGACACATTTCATACTAAAATATAGCTCTAAATGTCAGTTTTGCATTTCGAGTATTCTTTCCTAAATTTCTTGTAATTAAACATAAGCAAATTAAGTAAGTTTGGCACACCTCTAACGGTATGCTTTCCCTCACAGGCACCATCACTGTGAAGGTAGCTAAACTGAGGGAATCATAATTTGCGTTCTGCCTACTGAATATTAATTAGGCTTGTCATTCTGTTAGCCCCTCTGATTCCTTATTTTGCAAATAGATATATTAGTACTTAGGTCGGATCACAAAATAAGCATCGCACTTTTAGGAGGAGGTTATTTGAGGAGGGAGAGTTTCCCTGCCGCTGGCCAGTAGTGCTGCTATATGGCTAACATGAGGGTTGATTTCCACACCTTAGAAGCACATTGGTCTGGACGTCACCGCGTAGCAATAACAGACTCTACTGACTGGATACCTCACGTTGATTAGCAAACAGGTGATAAAAGTGATTGGCTTCAGGTAGAATAAAAAAAAATATGCACAGCCAGTGCTTAAGTCCTTAACCACAGGCACGAGTAGAATGGATTAAATCCGTGCAGAGAGGCACATTTCAGCGCCTTGGCGAGCTAAAACTGCCCCTGAACTAACCCATTTTACCTTTGAAACTGTGGCTGCACATGATTTTTACATGTTTGAAAAGTGAAAGGGGTCAAATCATCCACCAGACACTTGTGAGCGAGATCAGCCGCACTACTGTTGTGGTTACAGGCAGCTTGCATTTCAATATGCAACTTACGGCGTTTCAAGGGGGTCTGTTGCCCTTCTACATCTATGTGACTCCCCCACGAAAAATAATTCATGAGTATCAGGAGCGCATTCTAATGCATGCTGAGGACAAAGAGATGCTTGACCATGTCCATCACTGACTGAAAGAGAGAGTCCGCTGTTTAAACAGCGCCAAAACGCAAGTTTTATTTTGGGGGCATAAAGGCGAGGCGGGCATTGCGCAGCCAAGCCACGTTTTATTTGACCTACAAACCTTGTTTCCCCTCCTAGTGCACACGTCAAGTCAGAAACCTAAAAATCACCTTCAATTCAAATATTGCTTGCGTTACCCCTCAATATAAACTTTCAGAAACAAAAGTTCTTCCACATCTTCAAACTTAACATCAATTAGTGCAGACACGAGCCGGGGTCATGTTCTATCTGGGTTACTGCTATGTGGAGCTCTCTCTGGGGCCCCACTCCCATCCTTTTTCCGGGCCCGGCTCTAACTGAAGAGAAACAATGTAACTTGTTACTTTGTTTCTCTTCAGTCCTGCCCTGGGTCAGCGCGAGGAGCTCAGGGCAGGCTGCATACAGCAGCTGCTTTAGAGCATGACTCTCACAGCTCTCTGCAGATGAGCTGCCTGAGGGGGCCCCCCTTCATATACTGAAGACTGGGGGCCCCCCCGCACCGCGGGGGCTGCGGGGGTGTTTGTTACGCCCCTGCTATCAGTGTATATTGTTACTCTCATTTGTTTTGCTAAGCAACACGCTCTATTAAGCGCCACTAACCCAGCCACTTGTGCAGAACTCACTCTTTTCAACCATGATGCTTCAATCACATTCGCCATTGTGCAGATTGCATATGCAGTTCTCAAACAACCTTCTGAATCCCTTAAACATGATCCATCCACGAACAAAACAACATCAGATTCAGTTAGTGGAGTATCTTTGATATCAGGCCTTGGTTTGGTACACAACTCAGTCACATCCAGACAATCATGATCAATTGTATATAAAGCCACTTCACAGCCTGGGGATGATAACAACGTAGCTGGATTCAAAGTTGTACATCTTACTATTGTCACATTCTCAGCTCCCAATATCACCTGTTCATATTTTGTTAATCGACTGCTTGTAAGATGCTGTGTGTGAGTTTGTGTTAAAAAAATCTCAACTGAATGTGGCACATATACTTTCAAAGCATGTCCCATTACAATTAATTCACTCTGTTCAAGACTCACACAAGTAGCTGCAACTGCCTTTAAACATCCCAATAATGCTGCAGCAACTGGATCCAACATGGCACAACAATATGCCACTGGCCTTTGTGCTGTTCCATGAGTTTGAGTTAGAACTGACAGTGCGCAACCATCACGTTCATTACAAAACAATTCAAACTGTTTGTCAAAATCTGGCATTCCTAATGCTGGTGCTCGACATAAACTGCCTCACAACTCCAAGAAAGCTTTCATGCCTTCCACATCAAGATGTATTGGATCTGTAACATCTGTGTCAATCTATGTAATGGCTTGGCAATCAGTGACAAATTCCTAATCCACTGCCTACAATTTCCAACCATCCCCAAAAACATTCAAACCTCTTTTTGTGTTTTTGGCGGATTCATTTGCATAATAGCATTGATCCGATCTTGAGAAACTTTCCGAATTCCCTTTTCATTTATATGACCTAGATAAAGAACTTCTTTCTTACAGAATTGAAATTTCTCCAGTGACACTTTAGGCCCACCTACTGCCAAATGGTTCAGTGGAGCAATTGTATCTGTCACACAGTCTTCTCTTTTTTTTGATGCCACCAAAAGGTCATCGATATATTGAACCAAAACTGAATCTTTAAGCACTACCTAAACATTTTTTCAATATCTGATTAAAGATTGAGGGGCTCTCTGTGTACCCTAGAGGAACTCGTCACCATGTCAAAACATGGTTCCAGAACCGGAATGTGGATAAATATTGGCTATCCGGCTGTAAGTGTATTGAAAAAAATGCTTGACACAGATCGATTACTGAAAACCATTCTGCATAACATGGGATTTGATATAGAATCACAGATGGATTAGGTACAATTGGACAACAAGGTATAACAATTTGGTTCACCTTTCTCAGGTCCTGTACAATCCTACATTTCCCGTTCGGTTTGCGAATTCTCATTATAGGTGAATTGCATGGATTTCCAAAGATTTCTCTTAGTATTCCTTGTTCAATCAGCATATCAATCACAGGTATTACTCCTGCAATCGTCTCAGGACTTATTTTGTATTGTCGTATTTTTAGAAATTCTGCATCTGGCTTTATTGTTGTTTGAGTTGGTGCAACTCTTTTCATTAATCAAATATCTTTCCCTGTAAAATCCCACACATCAGACACTACTTTTTCTCTCAGCTCAACAGGCAAATCATTCACTGTAAGCAATGGATACAACTCATTCACTTCTGTTTCCTGCCTCGACATTTTGAAAATCACATCCTCGTCTTTTGTGAGAAATGCTGTTCCATCTGGGGTACAATATATGAAACAATTCATTTTGCAGAGCAAGTCCCTTCCTAATAGATTAGCCAGACTAGTATCACACACAACAAATTTGTGTAATTCTTGAAAATTGCCAATTTGAACTTTCATTGGTTTTGTCACTGGTGTTTTAATTAATTTATTTGAGACTCCTACAACTTGGATAATTTCTCCCAAGAGGGGTAGGTTTGGGATTTCCACAGTGCTCACAGTGGAACGGGTAGTACTAGTATCTACGAGGAATGTAATGGCATTGCCATTAACCTCCCCATCCACAAAAGGACCTGACTGATCTACCTCTAGAGATGCGCTAAGAACGCACTCTTTCTCCCTCCTCAGACACCATTAATTGTGGTGTATCTGAATCACTCTCTTCTGACTGCATCAAATATTGTGACGCCTCCTGCACATTTGAGTTCCTTTGACCATTGGCATGAAAACCCACATTCGTATTGTACTTTTGTATCTGACCATTCACACCCTGATTTGGCATTGGAGCCTGTGGTATTTGTAAACTCGGTCTGTCTCCAGTTATTTGATACCTGCATTTGTGAATTCTGGTTTTGCATCTGATTCCCCTGTACCTGATTCATGTGTACCTGATAATCCTGATTCTGCATTTGCATTTGTTTACCATTTCCTCCCTGTCCTGTATTATCTATTAAACTCTTACGTCGCCAGTGTCCAAATTTACCGCAAATATGACAAGGATACTTTTTTTTCGATTCTTCTTTATCTTTGAAATTACCTCTACCTCTTCCTTGACCCATCGGGATCAAAGGCGTCACAGTATTTCCATTTGAAACTACACCTTCCATTCCAGTAGTAGCCTGAACATTACCCTGAAAATCGACTGATGAATCAGTACTCAAATAACCCCCTTTCTTTGCTACTTTCATCTGAGCCAACATTAATTTTTCCTTAATTTCTTGTGCCTCATTTCTATTTCATCTCCACAATATTTCGCATAACAAAGTATTTCATCAACTGATTTACTCTGCCAACATATTAAATGCTGCTGAATCACAGCACTTCTATCAGGTCTCAATCCATACACAAACCTATACACAACGTGTCACCTAGCTTTCTCTGTGATATTTTCTATACCACCGTACTGTTTAAATACTTGAATAAGCCTCTCATAATATGCATGCACTGATTCTTTCAATTCCTGAGTAGTTCTGTCTATTTTCACTCAATCTGTTTCTTTCGGAGAAATCTTCCCCTTTAAATACGTAATGACCTGATTATATTTTTTCATAACTTTTTCTGAAGGTGCCCCTGTTTTTGGATCTCTTGGATACTCTTTTATTGCCCAATCTACAACAATTTTACACTCAATCCACAAATCTGCTGGGACAACAATATCAAATAGACATTCCAAATCAACCCACAAAACCTTTGAAACTGTTACAAATCTTTCTACTTGTCTATACACTTCAACAGGCTTTTCTCTCAACCTAGGGAAATCATTCGTAAATGACAATGTGTCTTGTCTTGACTATGGAACGTGCACAAAACCACCTCCTTGCACCTCTCTCTTTGGATATGCTGTAACTGCATCCTCTGGTACTGATTCCTTTTTTGTTTCACTTTAAGGGTTCAATGACAAAGCAGCTTTTGTTGACACACCCACTTAATCTTTCTTTTCTGCCCATCTTTCTTTCCATCTATCTAACACTCCCTAACGTCTTAGGGGCCTATTAGGATGGCAAGCGGATCGCCCCCACCGGGCCAGTGGTATCCACCGCCGGCCCGGTTGGGGCGATCCGCCCGCCATCCACATCTGAATGACCCCCCGCCATATTAGGATGGCTGGGGGGTCCGCGGCGGACGGGAATACGGTCGGCCACTTTTCCTCCCATCGACGAGTCGACCGGGTGGAAAAGGGGCATAATATGGTTTCAGACACCGCCATCCATATTAACATGCAGATGGAGATTGGCCTTACCATGGCGGCGTTGCCACCATGGAAAGGCGTGCGGTCTTCGCTGTTGGGGGCCCGTAGCGGGCCCCCAGGATGTTGGGGGGTGCACATGGGGGGTTCCTATGGTACCCCCTGCGTTTGCATGCACAAGGTGGCAGGTACCACACGGTGCCTGTCACGTTGTACATGCAAATGCACTATATGCATTTTTTACATTGCGGCGGGTGCTGCTTACAGCACCGCCTGCCGCAATGTAAAAAATGCGGGATGCGCCCGCCAGTATGGCGGGCGCATCTTAATTCGAATGGCGGGACCGCTGCAACAATGGCTGGCTGTACCTTTTGCCGTTGCGGTGAAGTCCACCCGCCATCGCAATAGACCCCTTAGTGTGGAAAACAGTTCTTTAATATGTAATCGTCCCTCCGATACATTCAGATTTTCCAAATCTTTGTCTGTGAAATCCAACCTGTATGTCTTTTGTAAAGCTTTAGATGTTTTAATATCGACTCCATACATTTGTGCAACTTCAGCAAAAGTCTCATTTAAACAACTCATCCTCCTGGTATTTACTCAGTCTTTCTGGACTAATTGTACCTGCAATCTTTCCTTCCAAATCTCCTTTCAATTTATTCACATCTATGTATACATCTTTTTTCTGACCACTACAACCAGGAGCTATTTCTCTAATCCAATCATCTAGTTCTTCTGGCGATGGACCTAAAGATCTCTGTACATTTTCTCTCATTTCTCTATTAGGTGTCTGTATATTCATTCTCCTTTCAAGTTGTGGTTCGTTTTGGTGTCTCATTTCTTTCTGGAACATCAATCAATTGTTCGTCTGATCCTGTAGCTACACTCACATTCGTACCACTATTCTCATTTCTTCTTATCACCTTTCTATAGTCTGTGTGATAATATTTATTACTCTTTCGTGAAACAGTTAAAGCATGTACTCGAGTAAGTCCTTGTTCATTATACATCGGGACTATAGGTCCAATCGTTACTGGAACAGACAAAACATCTGGGTTTATCATTGATTTCATTCTCACTAATTCTTCTCTATTTACATTTTGAATCTTACTCACAACTTCAGGTGATCTATTTATTGGTTCTTCAATCTGAATTAAAGGAGCACTTGGTAAAGCACTTGAAACAATTGTACTCGTATCTGTATCAATCTGTTTTTCTTGATATGGCAGAAGTCTATTCATCAATAATTCATTCAGGAAATCTTCATCAAACTCATCTGTACTATTATTTATATTAATATACTTCTCCTGTGATTCAGTATTTTTCTTTTTCTCTTAATTTTTTCCCCCTTCAGTCGACTCAACCTCTCTAACTGGAAACATCCTTGTTCCTTCGACAGTGTCTCTTATCCACAATTTTGTCCGAGCATCCCAATTTGCTTCAGAATACCTACTCACAATATTTTTGTATCTTCTGTTGTCTGTCTCTTTCTCTTTTATATGCTTTTTAAAAAAAAAAAATGATTGACATTTTCGAACAAACAGGTTACAGTACAGTGCAACAAGCCAGTATAATATCAACCAATATGGGAGCACAGAAAAACACAGAGTCAATAATACACATTTCCAAATTGCGACATACACTTCGTCAGCCCACCACTAGCGGAAGGATTGATGTTCAACATCCATCTAGATAGTCGCACGAGTCAGCAAGCCTTAGCGACAAAACAATAGTACGTTACTTAGTACCTCAGGGAGGGCCTATTATATATTTACCACATCACTCTCCTGGCCACGTTTCGTAGGGACTACAACAGGTAGACATATTCTAGAGGCAATGGGAGGACAAGGTCACATCATGACAGTGGTACAGTCTGAGTGTCGCCCATGGCTGGTACCACATTCGATGTCTGCTGATTTTGGATCCAGTTCAGAAATGGTTCCCATATATTATGAGGTCTGGAAGAGGGCGGCATTAGTTCCCAAAATATGCTCAATTGCGTGTGTCCATAAGTGATGTCCCTAACCCATTCTTTAATGGCGGGCACCCGTCTCCTGCCCCAGTGGATTGCAACATGTCTCTTCGCAAACAGTAATAGGAGTGCATGCAGCTTACGCATCTTGGGCGGAGTATCCTTAACATACCCTAAGAGACCAAGAACAGGGGCTGGGGCCAGTGATACGTCTAGTATGTGATTTACTAAATCAAAAACTAGGAGCAAGAATTCAGCTATTTTGGGACAGTCCCATGCGACATGTAAAAATGTGGCCGGGGTGTATCAGCAGCGCCAACAACTATCAGTCTCTCTTTTACCCATACGATGGAGGCTCACTGGTGTTCTATAAAATCTATGTAGATATTTAAAATGGATCAACCTCAGCTTGTAATTCAGAGAGAGTTCGGTGAGTTGCCCACGACAGAATTACCATTGGGCCTCGGTCAAAGGTGTGTCGAGGTCGTCTAATCACTATTGGCTGATCTTTGCTAAACAATGTTTTCAACAATTTAATTATCTTCATGCTCTCTTTTTAGTTGTCTAAAGTTTGTATTAGTAAATAAGTCTACAAACTCCCTTCTGTGTTGTTTCACTGCTTCCTATCAAAGTTATTTTATGCTGTTCAATTTCAGCGTGACTCACACCAACTACCCTATAGCAGCACAGCACTTTGGGTGACGTATACTCACTCCTGACCAATACCAGCGCGGCTCTTTGTTAAATCAGTATGACTCCTTCTACTGACCCTCCCTTTACAAAATCAGCTTCAATGTCTTTTTAAGTCTTCGACTAACAATAACAAACTACATAAACACAGCTTGTCTGCTCCACTAAAAGGAATATGAGAGTATTTTCATGTACTCCAAGAAATGTCTACACTCCAGCACAATCTCGAACAGTGCGATTATGCTCTCTTATAAGTGGAAAATTCTCAGGACTTCCCTAGTTGCGCCTCTGAAGTGACGTAAATAAACCTCCACTACTTCATTCAACAAAGTTCCCTGAGCAGTAACTTTCAGTTTGACGACCGCCTAGTACTGCATCAACAGCAGACAATGCACATAAAGCTTAGTGTATGCCACACTAAGACAGCCCTTAGGCTTATCCCGGGATCTCAGACCTACGACGGACCAGCTAATTCCATTGAGATTCAACAAACCTCAACGTGACATAAAGGTACAAACTCACGTATATCATAAACTGTTTTAGTCTGTCCTGTCTTTTAAATTCCGTCTCTTCATTACCCAGTATTTTAGTCTAAATTAACCATCCCGTGCAACTACCAAAAACTGATGCAGTGGAAGTGTTGGGGGATTTTTGTTTGCTCACTTATCCACACCAACCATCATATAAATTTCAGAAGCATAACTCTAATGACGAGCCCATAAGTCATTATCACTCAATTAGTAATATCAAAGGTCCTCCGATGAATCTTTGGTAGAGCTAATAGGGACTAAATAATGAAAGACAGAATGCTATTTCTCCACGAGAACCTACAATGAAGAAATACACGAAATATTGGTCATTACAATCATTATCCAGATAACTCAGTAACTCAATAATAAAGACAAACACTATTCTTTTCTATTAGTTTTATTGTTATTTCATAGAACGAATGGTCATGTACAGTATACAAACCAAAATGTCATTATTCAGTTTATAAAAGTACAAAATAGATTCACAACAATCAATACAATTCATTAATGAAACAGCAGAACATCAGGTAAAGAGAAGTGAGAGTGAGACAGAGGAAAACGTCAGCGAAACAATTTTTCACTTCCGAAATAGAAATACTAATGCAAAGCGTGCAATTAGTCTGGAAAGCTAACCCCACGGCAGTTAGGGAATAGCGAGAGCAGCAGCCGACGATGTGCAAAGTCTCTAGAAAGTCTCTTAGGATCCACAGGTATTGTTAGCCAGGGAATCAGGAATCAGCACGGCTTGTAGCAACACGAACGCAGGACAGGTCACCATTCATGTGAACGAGTCGAGGAACTCTTTCCCACAGGAATCTTTATAGTATGCTGCTTCCTTTCTTCTGCTAAAATGTTGTATTCTCTCTCTTCAGCAAACCTCTTTGGGCCATATGTAGGTAAAACCAAAATTGCGAGTTCTTAATAGCGATTTTTACCGAATTGCTATTAAGAACTTGCAAAGTCTGATGCAGATAAAAAGAAATCGAGAAAAGATAGCGATTTGGTAAAAATCGCTAAAATAAATACCGATTTCGCATTACCGAATCGGTATTAGCGATTTCGCATTACCGAATCGGTATTAACGAATCCGCTATTTAAAAAAATCGCTAATTAGTGAATCAGCCAATCCGGTGCATCCTGATGACCTCACAACCAGGAAGTGGGCTGACACATGCTGTTACACTGAGCCTGAAGCTGTGGGAGAGGCAGGGAGCAGAACCAAACACCCAGGACACACAGCAACCACCTTGCAGACACCCAAAACAATCCTGGACACACATGAGAAGGGAAAGGAGGCCGGTGAGAGGAAGAGGAAACACAAATTTAGTGAGAGGGAGTTGGAGGTACTAATTGAGGAGGTGGTAAAGGATCATGACCAGCTCTTCAGCAAAAAATCCCTGCACGTACCTGAATCACAGAAAAGAAAAATTTGGCTTGTGATCCTGGAAAAAATCAATGCCATCGGCGTCACCCAGCGCTTGATAGATGAACTCAAGAAGCGCTGGTATGACCTTCGCAAACGTGCCAAGGAGAGGGTGGCCGACCAGCTCAAACAAGTTGACCAGACAGGTGGCGGGACATCTACTGTGCCTGTACCAACTCACTTGGAACAATTGGTGGAGTCCACCCTCCATCCGGAGAGCGTCACTGGCATCGGAGACGTGGACAGCTCTGCCAGAGGAGCCAACAGACATGGTAAGATGCATGCACAGCATGCTGTGCCCCCCCTCCCTAACCCCAATCTCCAATGACAAAGTATGATTCCCACTCCAGTCCATGATTTGCAAAAAACCAGCAATGCATCATGGGAGATGTAGTCACAATTACTACATAGCATAACAGTCCACTGAACCCAAATGCATGTCACACACAACAGTAAATAAGCAAGCGAGGGACAGTTAGTTTGACTGGCAGTAATGAAATTTATTGAATAACTAATGCTGCTAGACAAGTGAATAAATGGACATTCTGTATCCACAGGCGACCCAGCGCGCCAGGCTGCAGAAGGGAAGACAGAAGGATGAGGAGGCCCTGTCACCTGCTGAGGTCACACCACCACCAAGAGCCAGGAGCTATACAGTGGGTATCCTCCAGGAGATGGAGGGCTTAGAGGAGGAGAGCATGGGAGCCCAACAGTCCATGTAGGAGGAGGCTGAACAGACACCAGGAACACAGTCCCCCATGGAGCGTGGCCACACTGGTGCCCGACGACGCCGACCAAGGGCACACAGTCCTGATGCACAGGGAGAGGAGTCCAGTGTTTTTGCAGGTCTGGAGGGGAAGATGCTGAAGGTGCAGTGGCTGCAAGATCAAACAATGTGGTCAATGCAACACCAGATGGTGGCCCTTAACATGCGGGACATGAAGGAGAGCATATTCTGCCTTAACAACACCGTGACTGAGGGCATGCGGGACATGGCACAGGCTGTTAGACTGGTGTGCAGCAAGATGGACAACGAATGTGGGGCAAGGCGCAGGGACAGACTGAGAATGGATGGTTACACGAAGCCAGTGAACCGGCTATGCACTGCCACCTCTGTCCTTAGCAAGCGCTCGGTGGCCATGCAGTTAGAGATGGCCAACTGCAGCCGTGACATCGCAAGGGGGTTGGTCACAATCACCAGTTCCTTGGAAGTGCTACAGACCACACAAATCGCTGCCACAGGATCGGGGGATGGGGGGAAAGTCAGGAGGCAACAAGCCGCAGCAGTATCACTCCCCCAATACAAGAGTCCAGGAAGCGCAGTGGAAGGCACGGACCAGCCGCAGGACAGACCTCTAGGGAGGACAGTGTGCCTAGTGAACGCAGCAGTGCTGCGGGTGGGCGCAGAAAAAAATACCAGGCATCACCTGACATTGGGAGATGGGTGAAGTAACCCATTTGACCATATGATGGGATTTGGGAATTTGCATGGAGAGTATCTATGCCATGCTGGGGTTGTTGAGTCACTGTGAGGCCTTCATGGTGCGGCGGTGTGCTGTCCTATTGCCTGACTGGAGGTCAATAAAACACCGTGCCACAATTGCATTTACTCGCTTGGTCTCATTACTTACTCAGAAATAATTGTGTGTGATCTCAGCCTGCCTGTGTCTACCATCTGGTGCTGCTGCAACTCCTGCAGCGCTGTGCAGTGGCTGTGGACAATCCTCTCCCTCATCCTCTGATTTAGTGATTTCCACGGGTGTTCCCTTCTTTGTGGCCAGGTTATGCAGCATGGCACATGTAGCTATTATTTTGCAGCAGATCAGAGGCCGGTACTGCCGTGCCTCCACTTTTGTGGAGGCAGCGGAATCTGCTTTTTAGGAGTCCAAATGTACGCTCCACCACATTCCGCGTAGATTAATGGGCAACATTAAATCTCCTTTCACTTGGGGTGGATGGGTTGAGGTATGGAGTCAGGGTAAATGCACGCACCGCATATACGCTATCACCTGAGTGTAAAAGGAAGAAAGATTATTCACAGTCAGCAATGGATACATCAAAGGTATACATCAGGGTGTGTCACATAGATTTACCTAGCAGGTATCCTTCTCCAAATTCACCCCCAGCAAGACAGGTGTAGATCCCACTGTTCCTGAATATGTAGGAATCATGCGTGCTCCCAGGAAATTTTGCGACGATGTCGGTAATGATGTGAGACGCATCACATACGACCTGTACATTGACTGAATGTGTAGATTTGCGGTTGCGGTAGATGTACTCAGTAGCATAGGGGGGGCAGATTGGTATATGTGTCCAGTCAATGCACCCTATTACATGTGGGAACTGGGCCTTCTGATAAAAGTCCATCTTTGTCTTATGCAGTTCCGCCTGTGTGCTGGGGAACCGGATGTAGTGGTGCATTCTTTGCATCATGGCATCCAGGAATGTGTTGAAAAAGCGTGACAGGCAACTCTGTGAGACACCACCAGCCACAGCTATTACCCCCTGGTAACTGCCGGATACTAGTAGGTGCAGGCAACTGAGGACCTGTACGTGTGAAGGTATCGCGTGCGCCCTTGGACCTGTACATGTGAAGGTATCGCGTGCGCCCTTGGTGTCTAGTGCTCCAGGAGTGGGTGCAGGTCATGTATCAGGTCTAGGATGGTGGTGGGGTGAAGCCTGTACCTCTCATGGATTTCTGCCTCTGTCAGTTGGATTAGTGTGATGCGCAATCTGTATACGCTTTCCTGTCGTCCCCAGATCCTCAGTGCTGCAGCTTGCATCTGCATCCGCCTTGCAATGACATAGAGGGCCACCATTGTGTTCACGTAGATGCATTCTAGGGCTGTTTATATGCAGTGCACCTGGTTACCACCTGCTTTGAGTCAGTGTTAATTTGCGACTCCTAATTAGACATTTTTCATGAAATCGGTATTTGCGAGTTTACGCACATTAGTTTGCGACTTGATTTTGCGATTCCTTATTTAGCGACTCGCAAAATAGTGAGTCGTGTGGCATATTTGCTGAATAAAGATTTGCTAACTGTTTTCCTTTATTTTTAGCGATTCTTTATTTAGTGATTCGGTATTTCTGTCCCTACATGTCGCATGGCTGATTTGCGATCGCAAACGTGGAAATTCTGCGACTTTGCTACTATTTTCTAAACACTCTTTGTCTAAATGTTGTATCATTTCCAAGTGAGGAAAGCTATCCTAGTGGTAGCTGTGGAGAGCAGCCTTCAGGCTAAGTCTCTGAGGAATGTAAAGCAGCTTGTTTTACCTTATAATCTGTTGAATTACCAAATGAAAAGACACCACACAGGTATATATATCAAATATACATGTATTTATTTCTAAATATACTCTACTAATCTCTTTATGAGATTAGAGCCAGGTAAACATTCAAAAGATCAACAGTTCTCAATAAATTAAGCACAAATATGGCTGTAGCCCTAGGGGCGTACCAGACCATATACTAACAAAAAATGGTGTAACAAACTAGACTTGCAAAATGAGGAGGCCTAGGGCCTTGGGAATCGCTGGGGCTTCACTTCTGCAGTGTTAGCAGGTAAGTAATCAGCCCACAGGAGACGCGTGCAGTGTCTAAACACACACGCGGGTTTTCAATACGTTTCAATGGCAAATGTCGCGGTTTGTATTTTACAGTTCTAGGGCACTTCGCAAAAGTCAACAAGCAAGCAACTTACAGGGTAAGTATTTCGAGGGCCAACACACACTTGGGCACTGGAGTGCACGAGTTACCTCACCCAGGGTAGCCGGGTGCATAGGTGTCCTTTGGTGTCGGGTCGCGATGCTGTTTTCAATGGAGATCCTTGAAGACTTGCTGCTTGTGACGACTGGAGAGGTGTCCGCTGGAATCCGACGATGGATTGGAGTTGCAGAAGACCTAGAAATTGAGGGGACAGAGTTCAAAGTCACTTGACAGTGACCGGTGGCCAGCAAGATGGATGACCACAGCTGTTGCGTCTCTTCAGGTCGAGGATGGTGTTTTGTCTCTTCGCTCACGAGGACCAGGAGGAATCAAAGATGACCAGCAGCTGGCTTTGGAGGTTGCCACGGCGTCTGCAGCTGATGACGGTGTTGGCATCCGGATTGGAGCCAACAAGCCTTGGCAACTGCAAGTCTCGTGTTGAGTGAAGATTGGCAATGGTGCAGACCAGCAAGGTCTGATGGACTTACCCAGCAAAGGTAAGTGAGGGCAGGCCAAGAGCAACGAGGCGAGCCCTTGAAGTTGATGTGGAAGTCTTCAGATGAGTTACTAGCCAACGGGCAAGCAACCGCAAAGACGCCTTTGCAGGAAAAGTTTACCAACAGCCCACGGTCACTCGGGACAGGGTAGGCTGCTGATTTTCGGTACTAGACCTGCTTGGGACTTGGACAACAAAAGGTCCAAAGCACAACTTCGTTGGACGTAGATTAAGGCTTGCATTTGAAATCAGTGCACGGTTCCCTGGTATTGCTGTTCCTCATCACTCGTAGGGTCCAGATGCCACAGCTTCACTGGGGACTCAAAATGGCTGTCGAGAGGTCAGGAAATCCACTTCAGGGGACGCAGGGACTTCGGGCTCCGGCGGGAGCGGTAAAGTTTGCAACCGTTGTTGAAGAGTTTTGGTGCCTGCCAAGCAGGGGAGTCACTCCTTGACTCCAAGGGAGATTCTTCAGTCTTCCAGAGATAGTGGAACGTCGAAGGGCCAGGATTCTTCTATGTAGAGCATCGTCCAGGTGTAATCTAAGTTGCATTGGCAAGCTTTGGTATCTTATAGTAAAAAGATGGGAGGGACTAGCTCTATGACCACTCCTCTTGGAGGGTCAGGGTAGTGGGTGGTTACACCCACTTCCCTTTGTCCAGTTTCGCGCCAGAGCAGGGGCAGGTAGCCCCTGAACCGGTTTGAGCTGGCATATGCACAGAGGAGCCTACTGCTCCCCCAGTGCAGGACTTCAAAGCACTCTAAGAGTGCACCCACCCAGCTCCAATACACTAAATCCTGTCTGGGAGGTGGTGACACCTTCCTGTGACAGGAAACCCTTTGTTGGGCTCCCTCCACTGAGAGTTTCGGTCAGCAGCAGGAGGGCAGCCCGATGTCTGTGCTGGTGGCATCCATTTTGTGATGCCAGGGCTCTAGATGATTTCTACCGTGTAGTACAGTGGGTACATGTCGTCCCCTCTAGAAGGGTGGGATCCTACTCCCACACCAGTTACTGGTGTGGGGGTAGTATTCCAAGTTGTTTGACACCAAACACGACATGTTTTGACGCAGTCATTCCAAAGTTAGCATTTACAGCGAGGTTATAATGCACTTAAGAGTATATGGTTTAACCGCATCCACAAACAGCAGCAGAGAATAGACTCTGCCAGCTGCAGAGGGGTCCTGCTCAGGCAGAAGCACCCCCTCACATAGTAAACCAAGCACCCTGCCCTTGGGATTGATAGGGCCTACCATAGGGGTGACTGATAGGTTTATATGTGTGTGTATGGTGAGATATAGGAACCTATACCTCAGTGAGGAGTGCTAACACTACCTCACACAGGCTGCAGTAGCAGGCCTGTGGTGTCAGATTGTGAATGCTTCCCAGGGGTGGCATAATACATGCTGCAGCCCCTGGTCGGCCTGTGAAGTACCAATGCCCTAGGTAACTAAGGTACCATATACTAGGGGCTCACAAGGCACCACTGTATCCAATCACTAGTGCATCTAATATGCACACAAAGTTGTTTAGAGAGATCAGTGAGACTGGGGCCCTGATTAGCAGGGACCCAGCCAGACTATAGCCAGAAACCAGTGTATACATCAGAAAAAAAGTGGGGGCAACATAAGTGCAGATCCTACTCTCCTACACAACCCCCCCTAAACGCAGGGACATTAAACTAACCTTGACCAGTTGAGTCTTCATGTTCTAAGTGGAAATACCTTGAGAGTCCATCTGCATTGGCATGTTGGGTAACAGGCCTATGTTCCACTGTATAGTCCATCCCCTGTAGGGAAATGGACCACCTGAGCAGTTTAGGATTTTCACCTTTCATCTGTTTGAGCCATAGGAGGGGCTTATGGTCAGTCTGAACTATGAAGTGAGTGCCAAACAAGTATGGCCTCAGCTTCTTCAGGGCCCACACCACAGCAAAGGCCTCCCTCTCAATAGCTGACCAACGTTTCTCTCTAGGGGTCAGCCTTCTGCTTATTTAAGCTACTGGCTGGTCTTGACCTTCATCATTAAGTTGAGACAGTACAGCTCCCACACCCAGCTCTGAAGCATCTGTTTGGACCATGAACTTCTTTCTTTAATCTGGACTCTGTAAGATGGGGGCAGTGCACATTGCCTGCTTGAGGTCATCAAATGCCTTTTGACAGCTAGCTGTCCACTGAACCTTTTTTGGCATTTTCTTGGAGGTTAGATCATTTAAGGGGGTCACTATAGATCCATATCCCTTAACAAACCTCCTGTAATACCCAGTCAGGCCCAAGAAGGCTCTCACCTGTGTCTGGGTGGTTGGAGCTACCCAGTCCATTATGGTCTGGATCTTGCTCTGCAATGGTTGAACCTGGCCTCCACCCACAAAGTGGCCCAGGTACACAACCTGACTGCCCTATCTGGCACTTAGTGGCCTTGATAGTGAGGCCTGCTTTCTGCAGGGCCTCCAGTACATTCCTGAGGTGGACCAGGTGATCCTGCCAGGTGGAACTATAGACAGCAATATCATCAAGATATGCTGAGCAATAGGTTTCCATACCAGTCAGAACTTTATTCACCAACCTCTGAAATGTGGCAGGTGCATTCTTCAAACCAAAGGGCATTACCACAAAGTGATAGTGCCCACCAGGGGTCGAAAATGCTGTTTTAGCCTTGGCATTATTAGCTAACTTGATTTGCCAATAGCCTGCTGTAAGGTCAAATGTACTGAGATACTTGGCTGAGACCAAAGTGTCTATTAGTTCATCTGCCCTTGGTATTGGGTAGGCATCAGTCCTGGTGACTGCATTGAGGCCCCTGTAGTCAACACAAAACCTCATCTCTTTCTTACCGCCCTGGGTGTGAGGTTTTGGGACAAGGACTACTCGGCTAGCCCAAGGGCTATCTGAGGGCTCAATAACACCTAGTTCCAACATTTTCTGGACTTCAGTCCTGATACAGTCCCTGACATGATCAGGTTGCCTGTAGATTTTACTCTTTACAGGCAGACTGTCTCCAGTGTCCACCTCATGGGTGCACCAGGAAGTCTGACTTGGGGTCAGGCTAAACATATGTCTAAACTGCTGTAGCACTTGTCTACATTCAGTTTGTTGATGTTCAGTGAGGCTACTTGCCAAAGCAACACCATCCACTGACCCATCTTCAGGGTTCTGTGAGAGCAGGTCAGGGAGAGGGTCACTCTCCTCCTCCTGGTCCTCATCAGTTGCCATGAGCAAACTCATGTCAGCCCTGTCCACATATGCCTTAAGTCTGTTGACATGGAGCACCCTAAGGGGGCTCCTGGGAGTGCCAAGATCTACCAAGTAGGTGACCTCTCTCTTCTTTTCAACAATTGTATGGGGGCCACTCCATTTGTCCTGGAGAGCTGCTGGGGCCACAGGCTCCAACACCCACACTTTCTGGCCTGGCTGGTAAACAGTCAAGACAGCCTTTTGGTCATGCCAAGCTTTTTGGAGTTCTTGGCTTGCCTCAAGGTTTTTACTGGCCTTCTTCATGTACTCAGCCATCCTGGAGCGGAGACCAAGTACATAGTCCACTACATCTTGTTTGGGAGGTTTGAGAGGTAACTCCCATCCCTCCTTTACCAGACATAATGGTCCTCTAACAGGGTGCCCAAACAGAAGTTCAAAAGGGCTGTAGCCAACCCCCTTCTGAGGGACCTCCCTGTATGCAAACAGAAGGCAGGGAAGTAAAAGGTCCCATTTTCGCCTAAGCTTCTCTGGGAGTCCTTTAATCATTCCCTTTAAGGTCTTGTTGAATCTCTCAACTAACCCATTGCATTGTGGGTGATAGGGAGTAGTGCATTTGTAGTTTACACCACACTCCTTCCACATTGCAGTTAGATATCCTGACATAAAGTTAGAACCTCTGTCAGAGATGACCTCCTTTGGGAAACCCACTCTGGAGAAAATTCCAATGAGGGCTTTTGCTACCACAGGAGCTGTGGTAGTCCTTAGGGGTATAGATTCTGGATACCCGGTGGCATGATTCACTACCACCAGTATAAATCTGTGCCCAGATGCTGTTGGTGGGTCAAGGGGACCAACAATGTCAATCCCTACCCTTTCAAAGGGAACCCCCACCACAGGTAGTGGTATCAGGGGGGCCTTTGTGGTGCCACCTGTCTTGCCACTGGCTTGACAAGTGACACAGGAGCGACAAAACTCCTTTGTGTCTTCAGACATGTGTGGCCAATGAAAATGTGGTACAAGCCTGTCCCAGGTCTTGTTTTGGCCCAAGTGTCCTGCCAATGGGATATCAAGAGGAACCCCCTAAACTTCTGAGGAATTACCAACCTCCTGGTGGCTCCAGGGGTAGGATCTCTAGCCTCAGAATATAGGAGCCCCTCATCCCAATAAACCTTATGGGACCCACTAGCACTCCCAGCAGCCTCAGCAGCAGCCAGCTGTCTGAGGGGTTCAAGAGTGGGGCAGCACTGTTGCTCTTTGCTCAGATCTTCCCTGGAAGGTCCCCCTGCCCCCAAGAACTCAACCTGACCAGGCTCAAGTTCCTCTGTGGCAGTTCCTTCTTCAGGCTCTGCTTCTCCTCCCTCAGAAGGGGAATCTGAGATCTGAGACAGAGGGGAAGGCCCAGCCTTAACCCTACTGCTCCTCCTCTTGGGTAGCACCTGGTCCATAGTTTCAGGATCCAGAGCTGGTTCAGCTTTATGCATTTTGGCTTGTGACCTGGTCACAGCAAATACCTCTGCAGGTATGCCCAACATCTCAGCATGAGTCCATAATTCCACTTCAGACCAGGCTGAAGTCTCCAGATCATTGCCCAACAAACATTCGACAGGGAGGTCTGCACTGACTACTACCTTTTTGAGGCCAGTTACCCCTCCCCAGGAGAAATTCACAACTGCCAGGCTATGGTTGGTCCTGGTGTTGCTTGCATTGGTTACCTGGTACATTTCACCCAGGATGATCTGTGTAGGATTCACTAGGTCCTCTGACACCATGGTGACACTAGCACCTGTGTCCCTAAATGCCAAAGCCTGTTTGCCATTTATGATAGGCTGCTGTTTGTATTTGCCCAGATTACTGGGGCTCACTAGGAAGGACATATCAAGGTTTCCCTCACAAACTAGCATTGCCTGTGTTGGTACTCTGACTAGGCCAGAGTCCACATCAGAACCCAGGGTCAACCCTACTACACCCTTATTCTGAGTATTACCTCCACCACTTGCTGCACTAGGGGGAACAGTTGCCTTAGGGGCTGGAGTGGTGGTGGTTTGGTCTTTGGACTTTGTACAGTCAGAAGTCCAGTGCTCTTTCTGTTTACAGAATTTGCACCAAGGCTTCTTTTGGCCTTTTTCCTTTGCAGATTGTGACTCCCCACCAGTTGCAGATTGTTGGGGCCCTTGTGAAGACTTCTGATCTTTAGATTTATCCCCACCTTTCTCTGAGCCTTTAGGATCTTGCTTCTTAGTGTCACCACCTTGGTTCTGGTTTTTCTGCCTCACCCTGGTTCTGACCCATTTGTCTGCCTTCTTTCCCAATTCTTGGGGAGAGGTCAGATCAGAGTCCACCAGGTACTGATGCAACAACTGGTTCTGGCAATTATTAAGGATCTGTTCTCTCATTATAAGATTATACAATCCCTTAAAATCAGTTACTCTACTACCCACCAGCCAACCTTCTAGAGCCTTGGTTGCACAATTAACAAAGTCAGTCCAATCCTGAGTCTGTGCTTTCTGGGTGTCTCTGAACTTCAACCTGTACTGTTCAGTGGTTAAGCCAAACCCATCTATCAAAGCACTCTTCAGGGCTTCATAATCATTAGCATCCTCTTCTCTAACAGTGAGGAGCTTGTCTCTCCCTTTGTCTGAAAAGGAGAGCCACAAGATTGCTGCCCACTGTTTCTGGGGGACCTGTTGAACTTTACAGGCCCTCTACATAGCAGTTATCCATTTGTGGATATCATCCCCACTCTGGTAGGGAGGAACAACCTTGGACAGGTTCCTATGATCTGGCATGTAATCTCTGCCTCTAGGGACACTGTTGCTGCCACCAGGGGTATCTAACCCCTCCTTTTTAGAAGCTCTTTGGAGCTCGAAGGCTTCCCTATCTAAGGCCAATTGCTTGGTTCTGAGGGCAAGCCTAGCTTCCTCATACTGGAGCATCTTGAACCTTCTTTCAGAGGAGGACTCCCTGGGAAAGTTGGAGTTCCTCTGGTGAACAGATTCTCTTCCAGAGTGGTATGAATGGTCAGAGTCCCCTGAAAGGGACTTAGGCCTTCCTCCCACTTTGTCAGTTCTCTTAGGGAGAATTCCTCTATTCTTTTCAGACCCTTCTGGGTCTGGCCCTTCACCCACAGACTCCAGGTCATCTTGATTTTCATCATCAGACCCAGAGACTATGTTTGAACCACCCCCTGATGCAGACCCACTTGCTCCTAGAGCTTGTCTCAGGTCATCTGCTACTAACAGATCTATCAGGTGTTGTGATGAGGGACTCCTGCCCACCCTCAGTTGTCTTTCAAAGTATAAGGCCTTCAGTTCAGTGTAGGCTATATCTTTGTACTGAGATGGGGTGGACCCACTGGCTCCACCATGGTGAGACATACTAGTGTTGTGCAGTGTTGTACTACCTACACTAGTTGAGGCCTACTGGACCTAGCTTTAGCTGCAGCAAGGGTGTGCTTATCCCTTCACAAACAGCTCTAAGTTCAGTCGAACTTATTGATACTAGCTTGACTTTATATGTACCTTGAGTACCTTTAGTGGTTTTCAGTTAGTAATTCAAATAGAGATTTTCTGGTAAAACAATGGCAAGCTGGAATCCCACACGCTGCCCACCAATGTGAGAAGTTGGCCTGGCATATGCTGGTCACTAGTTATAGTGGCCACCTTGCACCAGTCCAATTCGACTCTTGGTAGATAGGTTTAAAGACAACCTTTTAAAGAAAGCTATCCTAGTGGTAGCTGTGGAGAGCAGCCTTCAGGCTAAGTCTCTGAGGAATGTAAAGCAGCTTGTTTTACCTTATAATCTCTTGAATTACCAAATGAAAAGACACCACACAGGTATATATATCAAATATATATGTATTTATTTCTAAATATACTTTACTAA
Organism: Triturus cristatus; assembly: GCF_964204655.1. Taxonomy (NCBI): domain Eukaryota; kingdom Metazoa; phylum Chordata; class Amphibia; order Caudata; family Salamandridae; genus Triturus; species Triturus cristatus. Next base: position 806,916 of record NW_028187318.1, read on the forward strand.
TCTCTTTATGAGATTAGAGCCAGGTAAACATTCAAAAGATCAACAGTTCTCAATAAATTAAGCACAAATATGGCTGTAGCCCTAGGGGCGTACCAGACCATATACTAAAAGAAATGGTGTAACAAACTCGACTTGCAAAATGAGGAGGCCTAGGGCCTTGGGAATCGCTGGGGCTTCAGTTCTGCAGTGTTAGCAGGTAAGTAATCAGCCCACAGGAGACGTGTGCAGTGTCTAAACACACACACGGGTTTTCAATACGTTTCAATGGCAAATGTCGCGGTTTGTATTTTACAGTTCTAGGGCACTTCGCAAAAGTCAACAAGCAAGCAACTTACAGGGTAAGTATTTCGAGGGCCAACACACACTTGGGCACCGGAGTGCACGAGTTACCTCACCCAGGGAAGCCGGGTGCATAGGTGTCCTTTGGTGTCGGGTCGCGATGCTGTTTTCAATGGAGATCCTTGAAGACTTGCTGCTTGTGACGACTGGAGAGGTGTCCGCTGGAATCCAACGATGGATTTGAGTTGCAGAAGACCTAGAAATTGAGGGGACAGAGTTCAAAGTCACTTGCCAGTGACCGGGGGCCAGCAAGATGGATGACCATAGCTGTCGCGTCTCTTCAGGTGGATGATGGTGTTTTGTCTCTTCGCTCACGAGAACCAGGAGAGATTGAAGATGACCAGCAGCTGGCTTCCGAGGTTTCCATGACGTCTGCAGCTGATGACGGTGTCGGCACCCAGATTGGAGCCAACAAGCCTTGGCAACTGCAAGTCTTGTGTAGAGTGAAGATTGGCAATGGTGGAGACCAGCAAGGTCTGATGGACTTACCCAGCAAGGGTAAGTGAGGGCAGGCCCAGAGCAACCAGTCAAGCCCTTGAAGTTGATGTGGAAGTCTTCAGGTGAGTTACTAGCCAACGGGTAAGCAACCGCAAAGACGCCTTTGCAGGAAAAGTTTACCAACAGCCCACGGTCACTCGGGACGGGGTAGGCCACTGATTTTCGGTACTAGACCTGCTTGGGACTTGGTCAACAAATGGTCCAAAGCACATCTTCGTTGGACGTAGATTAGGGCTTGCACTTGAAATCAGTGCACGGTTCCTTGGTATTGCTGTTCCTCGTCACTCGTGGGGTCCAGACGCCACAGCTTCGCTGGGGACTCAAAATGGCCATCGAGAGGTCAGGAAATCTGCTTCAGGGGACGCAGAGACTTCGGGCTCCGGCGGGAGCGGTAAAGTTTGCAACCATTGTTGAAGAGTTTGGGTGCCTGCCAAGCAGGGGAGTCACTCCTTGACTCCAAGGGAGATTCTTCAGTCTTCCAGAGATAGTGGAATGTCAAAGGGCCAGGATTCTTCTATGTAGAGCGTCGTCCAGGTGTAATCTAAGTTGCATTGGCAAGCTTTGGTATCTTATAGTAAAAAGATGGGAGGGACTAGCTCTATGACCACTCCTCTAGGAGGGTCAGGGTAGTGGGTGGTTACACCCACTTCCCTTTGTCCAGTTTCGCGCCAGAGCAGGGGCAGGTAGCCCCTGAACCAGTTTGAGCTGGCATATGCACAGAGGAGCCTACTGCTCCCCCAGTGCAGGACTTCAAAGCACTCTAAGAGTGCACCCACCCAGCTCCAATACACTAAATCCTGTCTGGGAGGTGGTGACACCTCCCTGTGACAGGAAACCCTTTGTTGGGCTCCCTCCACTGCGAGTTTCGGTCAGCAGCAGTAGGGCAGCCCGGTGTCTGTGCTGGTGGCATCCATTTTGTGATGCCAGGGCTCTAGATGATTTCTACCGTGTAGTACAGTGGGTACATGTCGTCCCCTCTAGAAGGGTGGGATCCTACTCCCACACCAGTTACTGGTGTGGGGGTAGTATTCCAAGTTGTTTGACACCAAACACGACATGTTTTGACGCAGTCATTCCAAAGTTAGCATTTACCGCGAGGTTATAATGCACTTGAGTATATGGTTTAACCGCATCCACAAACAGCAGCAGAGAATAGACTCTGCCAGCTGCAGAGGGGTCCTGCTCAGGCAGAAGCACCCCCTCACATAGTAAACCAAGCACCCTGCCCTTGGGATTGATAGGGCCTACCATAGGGGTGACTGATAGGTTTATATGTGTGTGTATGGTGAGATATAGGAACCTATACCTCAGTGAGGAGTGCTAACACTACCTCACACAGGCTGCAGTAGCAGGCCTGTGGTGTCAGATTGTGAATGCTTCCCAGGGGTGGCATAATACATGCTGCAGCCCGTGGTAGGCCTGTGAAGTACCAATGCCCTAGGTACCTAAGGTACCATATACTAGGGGCTCACAAGGCACCACAGTATCCAATCACTAGTGCATCTAATATGCACACAAAGTTGTTTAGAGAGATCAGTGAGACTGGGGCCCTGATTAGCAGGGACCCAGCCAGACTATAGCCAGAAACCAGTGTATACATCAGAAAAAAAGTGGGGGCAACATAAGTGCAGATCCTACTCTCCTACACAGGAAGAGGAAAAGAACCTGGTTACAAATGTATCTAAAATGTTATAACAGTTACATTCGTCATCTACATCCCTCACCTAGACAGGAAAGAAACCTAGAAGACCTTTAGAAAAAGCTAAATATCTACACTCTAAGGAAGCATTTGTAACATTCGAAGGACAGGAGCACGGGAAGTACATCCTCTGACAAATCTGAGGCCTACATTATTTTAGCAAAACAGAGAAGAATTTCTAAAAACCTACACTACTTTCACGAAGAATAAAGCTGTTTCTTTTGTTGTTTATTTTTCTGCAGTTAGGAAAACAGAATAACATTCAGTTAGCATTATTCACATTATTTTAGCTTGGAAAAATCAACTATTGTGCCTTGTGCACATTTATCATGTTATACAATCTTATAATATGTTAGTAGTTTTGCGTATGTTATCAAAATACATGCATTAAAGTGGATTTAATCGAGCAGATTTTATTTTCAAAAATCGTGCTCCATCAGGATAAAGCTCTACACTATCTTAGGAAGGTATCCCGAAGTGCCAAATTCCAATACATACAACAGATCTTTCTCCACACGGCATACCTTACCCCTGAATGATTTCACAAAATATTTTGATCTTCACCGATCTGATCTGAGGTGTTGTGAGCCGAATGCCAACATGGCACACATGTTTTGGAGTTGTCTGACGGCTGCGGCACTCTCGCTGGGGGTGGAGGAGGCACTAATGCAGGTGATGGGGCGGAAGGGTTCCTTACTATGGAGGGGGGTTGCTGGAAACATTCAAAAGGAAAAAGGCACAAATGGCAACCAACAGATTCATAGATTTGGCCCTCCTCATGACCCGGCGGTCTATAGCAATGCAGTGGAATGTCACACCCTACCAACCATGCAACATTGGTGTGCATCAACCATCAAAGGGGGCATAGCGGAGGCGACAGCCCTGCGTCGTGAGGAAGTCTGAAGGTTGAGACGGACCCTCATTGCCACATTGTGGGAGTGATTATTGTATGAGCTCCACGTGTTCATAGTCTCCCTAGTGGCCTAATTAAGAAGTCTCCTGCTTCTGCTCTCTGACACTACTGGCGGCTGGTGCACGGGTTGTGGCTGGTATCCTCGACATAGGGCTCCTGAGGCTCACTCACTCACCACTCTTAGGATCTGAAAGTGATCTGTGCTGCGAGGTGGTAGGATGGATTTGCCCACAGCCTGATCGTCCAGAAGGAAAGAATAACGTGGAGGCATGAATAATGATAATACTATGACGATAATCGACTAGTCGAATTGTGCTGATCAAGTATGGATCTTCCTCATGTGACGTGATGTTTGTTAATGTTATTGATCTGACCAATTATACGGAACCAACTGCTCCTTACCAAAAACTGTCGTTACCAGGAAATACGTAAATACACAAATGTACTTTGAACAATGCTATAATATAACGCGTGTTGTACTGGAAAACTATTAAAAAGTGGTTAAAAAAAGGGCTATCATCAGCTCGAATTAGATTAACAATCTTGTTACATCACCACTTGTTCAACTCACGTGGGATTGTTTCGATACAAAGGATTACATTTTGGAACATCTTCAGCTGCAAAAATCTGTCAAGAAATTGTGAGAAAACTAATTTGACCAGTAAAAAATATTTTTAACTATATTCTTGTTTTTGTCAAAGATTAAAAAGAACATGGGCATACGCTCAGAGCATGCATTGTTTAATTGAAGCAGAACTGACATTAAATAAAGACAAATGCGAATTTGTAAAACAGGGCTGAATTTTTTTGGACATATCTTTTCAAAGAAAGGAATGTGACTCTTCAAAAGTAGAATCTGTACGCAACACATCAATACCAACTGATGTTTCTGAAGTACGATCTTCCTTGTTCATGGTAAGTTCTTGCTTGCACTACACTTCTCAATTTGCAACCATCAGTGCACCACTGAAAAATCTAACGAAGAAGAGGCACATTTTTTGTCAGAATCAAAAATGAGAAGAAGCGTTCAACAAAATCAAAGAGAAAGTAACATCAGCAGAAAATGTGGCTTTCATTTTGATCCTGACTTATGTACTGAATTATCTTTGGATGCTAGTCCAGTTGGAATAGGTGCCCTTCTAGCTCAACATAAACCAAGTAGAGATTTGCCAAGACTTGTAGGTTCATATATCAGCTGGACCGTTACTGAAACAGAACAGGCATACTCCCAAGAGGAGAAAGAATGTCTTGCTGTGGTCTGGGTTTGTGAACATTATCACTTGTTTCTTTTGACAATATTGTGATACCCCAAAGCAATAATTCCCCCAAGGATAGGAAGTTGTAATATTTATCTCATGGGATATGATTACAAAGTTGTACACAAACCTGGCAAGGATAACAACCAAGCTTGATGTATATGTCAACATTCACTTCCAACAACAAAAAGTGGTGTAACAATGGCAGATAGTAATTTTTATTTCAGAATTAGACAATCCACCCATTGACAGGATATAATAACTTTACCAAAATGCACAAAAGGTTAACTTTCAATAAAATTCCAAATTTATTATAAATTGGGTGTCAGGTCCCCCATAAAACTGATGATATTTCTTGAAGACCTTCTCACAGATTATTTTATTCCTTATGTGATAAACTAGGGCCCTCTCTTATCTATCCTCAGCCATTTTGGGGATATCTGGAGTAAAAGGAGCAGCAGGTTGCAAGTAAATTTGTTATTTGGTGCTTCTGAAATGGCTCAGGAATGTCCTACTTCTTTCCTGTTTCTTTTGAAAAACTTAACCAGTGTCCCTGTGTGCTTCTCTGTCTGAGGCTGCCAGGGCTCGATGTTGGTTGTGGTCAGAGAGAGCACCTGTGTGAATATCAGTGAAGGTCCAACCTGAATAAGACAGCCACTTCACCGCCATTCCTGCAGGGGTTGGGTCTGCTCAACTATTTCCTCCCCGACGTCTTTATGAGACAGAGGAACCAGAGGAGGACAGCTTATCTGCCTGTTACCCCTTCTCTAAATGAAGCCTTGAGTAAGATGATCTATAAAATGAACAATGGATCATTTGGGTAGCGAAGTGATTTATGCCTAATTTTTGCCTGCATTTGGGAGGCTGAGAACATTTTTACAGTCCTTAACAACAATGTCATTTTACCAACATAAATTCAAAATGTATCACCAAGTTTTTCATTACTTTACGGCTTTTTTATCTATCTAAATTTCCTTATACAAGCCGTGGTCCTATGAATTGGCTGGTGTCCTGCATTAATTGCTATAAACCATCAACCATCTTATGAGAGGATAAGCCTTCTCCAAAACCTGACTCTGATCTGGCTGTATTCTGATCCAGTGAGCATTTTTATTCATGACCTCTTCATTATCCGTGTTGGACTTGGCCCTTTTTGCAGGGTCATCCCTAAACTTTTTGCCTTCCTCCTGCATTTTTTCTGACCTGTTGTTGGCTATTTTATGACTCTGGGCACTTTACCACTGCTGATCAGTGCTAAAGTGCATATGCTCTCCCCATTGTAAATTGCTATGTTGGTTGGATTCCATGATTGGCTTATTTGGTTTACTGTCAGACCCCAGTAAAGTGCACCAGGAGTGCCAGGGCGTGTAAATACAAATACCGCTGGTGGGCTTGCAGCACTGGTTGTGCCACCCACAGAAGCGGCCTCGCAAAATGTGTCTAGGTCTGCCATAGCAGAACCTGCGTGCAGTCTGGTACTGACATGCTGACTGGCAAGTGCACACACTTGCCAGTCCCTAAACCTTCCCTTAACTTCATGTTAGTCACCCCTATGGTAGGCCCAAGGCCAGGGTGCGTTGTAATCATAAGGTAGGACAAGCCCTGATGTGTGTGGCATGTCCCAATAGTGAATTACAGCCATTTTCGTTTTTCACTATTGTAAGGCTACCCTGTTCTCATAGGCCAGAATGGGCTGTTAGGATTGTTACATCCTATGATCCTAACATGCCCAGGGAACATGGTAGAAGATCGAGTTTAGTATGCCTGAACTCAGAATAATAGGGTACATCTTTTCGTAAGGTTTATTTTAATATTCTGCGTTTGCAAATGCCACTTTTAGAAAGTTGACCTTTGCTTGCCTAACCATTTCAGCCCTCCTCTGCGTGATGTGTATCTGCCGTCTGGCTTGTGTGAGTGACAGGGCTGGGGAAACCCAGATGGGCCGGGCTAGGTAGCCTGGTGGTGAATAGAAAGATTGACAAGTAGATGGGTGGGAGGAGTACACCTGGACTCTGAATAGGACTGTGCTCTGCCGCCCAAATGTCGGCTCCGCCCCCTGTGGAGCGTCTGATGACTCTGCCCTGCACTCTGAAAGAAGAAGCCTGCATCGCATCAACAAAGTGCTCCAGAACTGGACTGAACTAGGCAAGGGCCCCCCTGGCCTGGGAGAACAAAAGAAATGTAGTATAAATGGAGGAGCCCTGCTCCTAAGAAATCAGATCCGCTTTTGTCCAAGAAGAATCTCTGCCTGAGGAGGAGGCACCGGGAAAGCTGTAAGGAGGAAGACTGTCCCTATCCTGGGGGACTGGCCTGCAGTGGTGACCTTGCTGCCAAAGGAGAGAAGAGGAACCTTTTGCTGAAGACTTTGCTTTATTTGTACTTTCAAGACTTGTGCTTTTCAAAACGATCTCCAAGGGCTTGGAAGCGAGCTTGCCCCCTGAACTGAGCCCCAGGACCATTGGGCTCAACCTGGCCTTCACTCTCCCGCCGCTGGACTGTGGTGTTCCTTCCCTCGCCGGGGTCATGACTCTTGTGCCCCCCAGCCCCGCCTTGAGCCGTGACCTGACTGCTTAGCCGCCCCTGCCTTGGGAAGAGCCTCGCTCGATCTGAGCCGCTCCCCCGACGCCGTGCTGGGCTGCCCGTCACCTCGCTCGCCGGAGGCTCGCTGTGCACTTTCACCCCTCCCGCCGGAATTGGCGTTGTGAGCATCCTCAAGCCTTGGATGGCCCGGACGCTGACTGCGTGCCCAGCTGCCCCGCTTTGTTCACTTGCCCCCGCAACACCCCGCTCTTGCCGTGAGCCTGAAGGATCAGACCCCCATCGTGAAGTGTGGGAGCCCCGGACGCCGCCTCGCCTTTCTGACGAAGAGCCGCTGAAATCCAGCACCCGCCTTCGCTTCAAGAAACAAGGTACTGTACTTACGAACTCAACTGCGAGCTCGCATCGGATCCAGGGTCCGCAAGGTTCTGTTTTCCCTGCCATCTGACGCGTGCCTCCCGGTTGCCGCTTCAGCGCGAAGTGCGCTGAGGCCCACAGTTCACCTTGTTACCCGCATTAGAACTTTCCGTATAAAGAGAACTTTCCGTATTCATAGAGATCGTGGCCCCACCGTTTCACCGTTACTGGGCCTTGTACTAAATCTGCTGAAAATATATAAAAGCCGTATTTTTGTATACAACCTGATTGGTGTCCGTTTGTGGTGCATGCAAGGGATTTACTGTGTGTATAATTGCAAGTGCTTAACTGTGTACGCCCTGAAGTTTAGCCTTGACTGCTCGCCACCACGCACCTAGAGGGTGAGCAGGGGTTATTCTAAGGAGTCATCCTTCGCCCTGACTAGAAGTAAAGGGTCCCTGCTTGTTGCTGGTACTTGCCTGCGCCAACCAGAGTCCCCTCATTTCTAACAATCCTGTAGCGTTACTAGCACCAAAATGTCATTGGCACTGTCCTGACGATGACCCCAGTTAAACCAGACATTGGGGTTGAAACATCAACATCATTATAACCTCGGCCTGACCCAACCTCCACCTGAGCAGTGCACCTGGAAGGACAGAACTTAACTGTGGATTTTTTGGTGTGCTTTAGAAATCATCTTGACAGACATTGTTGTCTATATGTACTTGTATTGTATTTTACTATTTCCTGCACGTTTGATTCACATTATCACTGCCCCGTTTGCACTTTTGTAGCTTGTTTTTATAAAATAATTATGTTTGTTGCTATCACATACTGGCCACTTTTTTCTTTTGTAATATAAATATTCTGTGCCACATTGAACGGTTTCTGGTATCCAGCATGTGATTTACATGAGATAGTTCATTCAAGTGCCTCAGATAAGTTTTAATGTCCCTTCGAATTTTCATGACAGCTTAATGTTCATATGCGCCAAAATCATTAAACCCTGAATGATTAAGCAACCTACTATCAACCATGCCCAAAGAATCCACTGCTCTTCTGTGTACTGATAACGAGGTTCCCAGAGTTATTGGGTCAGCCCCTTAATTTTTAGACAATCCCTATGTAAGACGGTCCAGTCCATTTTCAATAGATGTGAAGCCCACCATTACAGAGGAACAACAATTGCAGATTAGAGCCAGGGCCACTAGATTTATACACTAGAGGAGGACCTAATTATGTAGCACGGTTGACTAAATTGCGTGGCAAGAAAAGGCGAATCATGTGCCATAATGCCACGCATTTTGTGATAGTTTTAGTTTATTATGTTGTCATTTTCACACATACTAACACTTCTGAGCAAAGGCTTCACCTCATTAGTACCAGTTTAACACCCAAACACTGCAATAAACAACAAAAGGGAGACCATTACAGCTTTGTGAAAGGTCTTCCACTTTGCTGCAACACATCTACTGCTTTTATAGCAACTTTGGATCCGTTTGAGCTATAAAAGGCATTTTGTTAAAATCCACATATTATGCAGCAATTGATCTCTTATATGACAAATGTGGCAAATTCAGAATAATGTGGAAGAACTGCAGCTGCAAAATCACATAATTGGAATGGCGCTGATTATATCACACAAAGATAATCTACAATCGGTATTTGCAGCGAAATATCAGCAGATTAAACGATTCAATTCATCTTTCATGTTCAAACAATATTAAAACAGCAACCTAAAGATTCACCATTTCCCATACATTTGACAAGCACGATTGACAGACAGGCGGGTAGCATTTTAAATGGTGACAGGATAACGTTTTTAAAAACTCTTTCAATTAACTATTTTCTTAGTAGTTATTAATTACTCTCATCATGATAGACACTTAGACTAAAACCCTTCTCTCATCCATTCACTGCAGATGGAATAACAATTTACTCGACCAACTGGATTAGGCTTCATTCAGCCAGAAGATTGGGAAAATATTAATGGTACATTCAATTATTTTTTTACCTGAGATGTGATACCCATGTCTACCGCTAGATGACAGTCACGTCTATATAATCCTTGTTTACAATACTAAATGCCTGTTCAAATTCGTTGCTCATAAGAATTAACACTTTCACACAATCACAGTAGTTCGTTGATCTCAGCAATAAGTGGGTTTTTCCCAAGGGCGCAACTAGACTTGAACTTCGGAGAGGGGCGGGGGTAACACATCAAGGGGTGGGGGGTAGTTAGCATACAAAGCACTTGGGGCCGGGGCCATCCACAATGCTAATCTGTAAAGTACCGGGAATGTATCGATTCATTTACCACTGAGTCATTCTTGCATTTACCCACTTACCCTTCTTCGGTCCTGTGGGACTGCCTTCCCAAATGCTAATGGCTGGCAGGGGCCTGGCAGGAAATAGCAACTGCTATGTCCTCCTAAGATGGTCTTGCAAGGATTTTCCCAATGCAATTATTTAAGGGTTTGTTTAAGAAAGTAATCAACAGCAAAATCTTGTCAACTACAGTAATCCCGAAATTCCATGTAACAAAAATTCCTGTGTGCAGAATTTAAAACAGTGTAACAACAATCCACACTTCAAGGCCTATTGGCTTCAACATCAGGGGTGGCTCCTCCATTAGGGGGGAGGAGCTTCGCCTAACTGCTTTCTCGCAGTGCGAGAAGCAAAAACATAAAATGGCATTTTAAATACCATTTTATGTTTCTGCTTCTCGCACTGCGAGAAAGCAGAAGGGTATGCCTGGTTGGGGGCGGGCGGGTAGGTGGCTCGGGAGGAGTGGCTTGCCCAATCCTATGGGCCCTGACAGTTTGGGCAGCACTCAGGGGCTCACCAAACCAGTCATGCACACTCCGGATTTTCTATATGTAGGCTGCATGCAGCCTACATAGAGAAAATGGCCTCCCCATAGCCGCCGTCCTCACCAATTACAATGCTGCCATAGCAGCATTGTGATTGGCTTAGGAGAGGGAGGCTGCCTTCTTCCGGTTCCTGCTAGAAGCAGGAGAGCAGAAAAGCAGCAGAAAAAAAAAACACGACCCGGCCAGGAGCAGAGGTGGCGCGGGACCCCGGTAAGGTAAGTTTTTATTTTTAAGTCCGCCACCCATGCGAACCCCTGCACGACCCCCCACCCCCGCGGCCTCTAGCTACTCCCATTCCGCCCCCCACACGCGAGTCATGCCGGCCACGACTGTTTACCATATGATTCTAACAATAAGTCGGGATTACTGCTCCTGTTGTAATTTTCCATAATAAACAGATGGACCCTATGGCATTGGACATTGGCTCATTAAGAAAAAGTAATCAGTTTTACAACCATCTGATTAGCTCATCACCAAAACCAACTCAGACCTGCCATAACAAGCATACGCTTTCTCGCAAGGCAGGCATCAGGCAGGCAAAGAGTAAGCAAAATTACTAATAACTATACAATTACTGTTTTTTAAACTCCTAAGCAATGTCTCATAAGGACTATCACGGTGCAAATCTTCAACCCCAGGGGTTTATTCAATGGGGAAACCAATACCAGAACCATTGCCCACTATAGTAATTTGTAAGAATCCGTGTAACAGTATCTGCCTGCAGGCATGTTTTACACAGCATTATAACAATCCTTCCTTAATCCACTCACCCTCAAACCTTTAGACTTGTGGCATCCTACATAATTTTAGCAATGACCCACATCTATATTTGAAAGTATTGGTAACAATTTATCCTCGGGGTGTTGCCCACCACTCTGCTCACCAAGGTCCTGCTCCTTTCGTAAGCTGGTTTTATTATGCTTCCAAGATATGATGGTTCTCTCCTCTGCCCTCCATATACTGACCGGCTCTTTGCTCCTCACTATGCTACCCACACTTTCTCTTAGGGTGCTCCTCTCTCAATGTGCCGATTTTTCTCACTCTCTCTTGCTGCTGCCAACTAAATCCAGGATTTTTCTCCATGGAGCCGCTGCTCTTTTATTTTCAGAATGTGCTTTCATGTCGCACTCATGGTGCAGCTCTTAGCACGTTGCCCTCTGAAAAGGGGTACTGTCCCTCTGGATGCTCCCTCTCCTCAGGCCGTGTTTTCACCTCTGGATGCCCCACTGTCCCTCACTAAAAAAGTCATACTCTTGGGGTACAGCTTTACTTTGAGCTCTGCCCAATGCCTCTTGGATACTGCCTCTCGTATACTGCTCCACCTAAGGAAATCCTCTCAAGGTGCTGCCTTTTGTAGAACCGGCTTTTAGAGATCCCTCCTGACTGAGGGGTCAAAGCCAGCGGTGCAGGGGACACCTAGAATCTATGGGTTCACCTTGATTACTCACATAGCCACAGGCCACATAGCGCGGGCATATATTGAACACAGATGCAGCATGAAAAGAATGCGGCTGCAATGATGGCAACGAAAATCAATATCTTCCATCCCCACTGAGAGACCAGGCCCCAAAACCAACCGGTTAGGGACCATGAACCCTCATCCTGATGGATGTCGGAAACAATATTATGGAGCTTCTGGATTGCTTGATAAACTGTCGGTGCATTATCAGGTATATATACGCAGCAGCTGGTTCTGATCAATTTACAGACTCCTCCACGGTCCGCTAGGATTATGTCAAGAACCATCCAGTTCTGCAAAGTCGTGAGGCGGTCCGCTTGAAGTTCAGCAGTGATGTTACTGAGAGCACCGGCACTCACGTTGATGGTGGCCTCTACCACTCTTGTAAGGTGTAGAATATTGTGACTATTGACCACAGGGCCCCAAAAGGGGAGGAACCCTTTAGCAAAGTCTCGGAATTCTGGGCCAGCCGTGTCTTCAGCGTCAATTACACCTCTCTTCTGGATGTGGTGTGTTGCATCGGCTGTGTATGTTGGGGGAAGCAACCAGGCGATATAACAGGTGCCAGACCATGACTTGGGCAGCCAGGTGTAGGCCTTGCTCCCGCACACAAAATAGGTATTGAGCAAAGCCACCAGAGCTGTGCGAGTCGAGCCATTAAGCTGGAGCATGTAGGCACAGTCACTCTCCCCCACCCATACTGTCCCACTGCTCTCGATGCAGTATCGTCCAGAATGTGAGTAGACAGGGAGGTCCCTGAGGGGCGGCAGCCGTTGTCTCCCTCCACTGCCAGTGAGGCACCCTTTTCGGGTGAAGTCCTATTCATATTTGGCCACTCCGTAGCCAAAATGTGGGTGAATGCTTGCTTGCTACTATTTTTCCCTGGGGATCGCGTAGATGGTTTACCTGAATAGAAGGTGTCGAAGAATACCGTAAACCATCCCTGTGCCCACAGTATGGGGCAGCAACCCACATACCCAACAGTTTGTTGTATTTACCACAAGCTGGTGCTGGTGTAACATCTGAATGAAAGTATTGTTATAAAATTCTGCCCTTCTTGTTTGCACGTGGGGGGGCAATGACACATGCTGATGAGGCGATTCTGTAGAGGTAGGAGACTCAGGTGCTGCAAGGGCAGCGTGTGTTATCCAATCGAGGCAGGCCAGTACAAGTAAAATAATTATGAGTACAAGTAGACAGATCGTGTACCGGCCATGTATTATGTTTATGTACTTTCTCTTCTTCATTTTCCTGTCCTTTAAGCTTTCAGCGTTCATTTTTGTCCCCGTCATGCCTCACCCGGTCTTCCCTAGTTGCTGCCTGTGATTGTTGGTTGCTTCACAGGACAGTGATTCCAGCAGTCCTATTGACACACTCTGGTCCGCTGCACCGGTACCGGTCGGATATATCCGCCGGCAAATATCACAGCCCTGCAGCGAACGTCAGGCCAGGTGAGGTAGAGGGCAGAGACCTTTGTCTCTTCAGTCCTTTTTTATGGGTCGAAGGTTGTACCTGGTGGACCTGGACGTTGTTTGATCAGGAAACAAAGGCTCCGGCTGTTGAGTGTCCCACAGCCTCAAACGCGGAGGAACAACAACTTGCAAGATGTCATTGTCCTCTCGCTCAGATGAAGCCCAGGCAACGTTAGCGTCACTGAAGGGTACAAAGAGGGGGACTTGTTCACATTCGTCGTCTCCCAAGCCCTCCTTGACCCACTGGTCGTATGGAAGTGGCAGAGGCACTTGTTTGCAGTGTGTCGCGTGTACCCAATTCTTTCTTCCCGCCACTTTCACTGCAGACCTGGTAGCCAACAACACTTGCTGGTGCGCTTTCCACCTCGGCTCCAGGTTCTTGGTCCTCTGGAAGTTGCAGATGCAGACCCAATCACCTGGCTGGATGGTGTGGCCAGGGCCCTCGGGTTTGGGTGGCAGGATGTCCTGTACCTGACAATGAATAAGATGCAGGTTAGTGGTCAATTCATGTAAGTAATCAATCAACAATGGGTATTCATCAAGATGGCGGACGGACAGGACGTCTGAGCTCCCGGCTCCGCAGCCCGTCTGCTGTTTACATGACATCCTGATCTTTAATCCTGCCTACGGCGCGAGCAAATGTAACCACGAATGCGCTGATACTTCCCGCATTCCTCCGATGTTCCCGCCGGCTTTTTTGGTCGAGGATTCATAGAGTTTGCCGACTTTGGACTTTGCCCACGCATTCTGGCCCGACCACCACCGCCGGACACCGCTTATCACGTACGGTGAGACGACCTGGGGCTGGACCGGCGCCGGGGGAAATGTGACCGGACGTGGAGTGGGCGGCCTGGCGGAGCCTTCTTCGCGACGGAGAGAATTCCTGTACGATTGGGTCCGGGCTGGCGAATCTTCCTTTGTCCTCCTACCAGCGGTCAGAGCGGTGACCGTTTGAGAGCGCCCACCACCCGCATTGCAACACAGCCGAGGGCTCTCCCATCGTGTGAGCCCCGTATAGCGAGCAGCAACTCCTCTTGCCCTCACTATTGTTCCTCCGTCCTATGGAGTCGCCCTCACCCCTCCGAGGTGGGCTGGCGGCGGAAATGGTGTCGGTGCCGGTCTGCTTCGCCGGAGAGGCGGAGGCCGCCATGTCCCTGACGCAGGCTTCACTGCCTGCTGTCGAGCTGGAGGGTGTCCCGGTGGCGCCTTTACATACAGTCGGCATGCTGCAGCAGGGAGCAGACCTGACCTATGGTGATATCCTTCTAGCCCTGGGGGACTTGCGGGCGACATGGTGCCAACGCACTCGAGAACTGGAGTGGAAGATCGATGCTGCTATGCCATCCAGGGAACTACTGCGGTTGTCTGACCCCCCAATGCCTCTCATTCCCTTCGAGGCGGATACAAATTGGCGACAGGGGGGTACTATGGATCGTCCTCTCCCTGGTTACAGTGTCGAGGGTTTGTCTAATGATCAAGTTGCAGATACAAAGCTCCCTTCCACTTTACAAGCTGAGACTCTGCCTCTGCGGGTGTTGCCGTGTCTGCCTCAACATCGCCGGAGTGTGTGCCGTTCGGTGGGGAAAACTGTGTTTGTCACTATCGATGTGGTGATGGTCTATGACTGGGAACTCTCGCTTCTTCTCCCTCTGCGTCTTCTTTGCCGTGAGCGGCCATCTTGCTCCTTTGTTCTGCCTGAGGTACACTCCCAGCGGCGGCCATGTTTGGTGGGGTCTCCGCGTTCAGGCCAGGGTTGATGTTGCCTCCCTTGATGATCCTGCTTGACCGCCTGGCATGACCCGGACTAGAATATTTGCTTATGTATCGGTTGTGCCGCATGTGTGTAAATTGCTACTGTTTGCCGCGGGGGTGGATCTGTGGGGCCGCTCAGGATCGGGCCGGGGCTGGGCGATTTTCTTTAGTTTGCTGTACGTATTGGCGGGCGGGGACTAGGATGAGGCTGCTAATTATCTGCTTTGCTCGCACATTTGAAATGGAGTCTCCCCACCTGCCGCTTTGCTTGCTTCTTCAGTTGTGCTGATGATTTTCAGGGTGGGGGATGCTTAATGGGCTGTGGTGACCGGGAGTATGTAACATTTCCTCCTCCTGCCTTCTCTGGGAGTCGGAGACTGGGAGGTTATTTCCCACTCTCCGGACTCTCTTTCCTACTTGGGGTTCATTTGGGGCGACAGGCATGCCTATTGGGGGGGGGTGGGCCATGGCCTTCCGCTGGTATGCAGGGTGGGGGGATGGGATGTGTTCTATGTCTTCTTCGTCTCTATGGCCCTCTCTCTCTTTCTTTCTCCCTTCCTCTTTGGTTTCCTTTTCTTTTATGTTTCTTTGTTTCTTCGGGGTCGGGGTTCAGTGTTAGTAAGGAGCTTATTGTGTTTTATCATTCTGTGGTATAGTGTATGCTCTTCGTCCCTGGATGGTGGCCACCTGTCTCCTTACCAATGCCTTCCTATATAACGCTTCCTTCTGGGTGCTCCGTGAACGGTGATGTCTCTCCTGGTCAGTGATTAGCTTCGACTCTGTTCGAAGTACACTACGTTGTACTCGACAAAACCATAAAATTAAACCTTTTCTTATCCTGACATTATTGTTCTATGTTCTCCAATGTCATAGCGGCCGGCCCCGAGGGGGTTGTAGGCAGACGCTGTGTATTGTGCATCTATCGAAATAAAGGTTTTTAAAAAAAAAAAACAAAAAAAAAAAAAACAATGGGTATTCATTATCAGAATATTTCTTTGGGCGGGGCACTCCCCAAACATTAGCTGGTTGACCAAACACTATTTCATAAGGAGATAGTCCGGTTCGGGAATGTGCCATGGCTCTAGTGGATAAAAGGGTAAAGGGCAGGGCGTCCGGCCAAGACAGTCCTGTGTCAGCCTGTATTTTAGCCAATTTCAATTTCAATGTCCCATTGTGGCGTTCAACCAGACCTGCTGACTGGGGGTGATTGGCGGCATGGAACTTCTGTTTGATCCCCATCCCTACACACACTTTCTTCATTATTTGTCCTGTAAAGTGACTTCCGTTGTCGCTCCAGATAATTCTGGGCATTCCGAATCTGGGAAAGAATTCCTTCAACAGGATCTTAGCAGTGCTGATAGCAGTGTTGTCCTTAAGGGGTATGCCTCAATCCACTTACTAAAGACACACACAACCACCAGGACATATCGGAGGTTGTTGCATCTTTTCATCTGAATATAATCTATTTGGAGCACCTCGAAGGGGCAAGATGGGGGCGCACATTTCCCAGCAGGTGTTGGTGTGCCCTTACCTGGGTTATGCATCAAACAAATCATGCAATTCCTGACTAGCCTCTCAGCATATTTTGGGATGTGCTTGTTTAGCCATACCGGAGCTAGCAATTTGCAAATACCTTTTGCACTAATATGAGCTGGGCCATGAGCCATAGTGACCACTGGCAAAACATAGGCATCGGATAACAGCCACCGCTGTTGTTCAGACAGATCCGTCCAACAGCCATTCTCATCTAATAGGCCTGTTTGCTCTTCCCAGAGAGTCTTTTCCTCTCTAGTTGCCTCCGCCTGTATTTCCTTCACATTTTCAAGAGTGTCCTCATGCACACCTCTTTCTGGTACCCAATTTGAGGGGCCAGCTACATACATACGGGTGGAGACATTTTTTGCTGTTTCCTTTGCAGTCTGGTCAGTAAATGCATTACCTCTTCCTATGTCATCTGTTACTTTCTTGTGGGCGCTACATTTAATCACAGCTATCTTGGAAGGAAGGGTCAATGCTTCTAACAGTCTGCTGACCAATTGACCATGTTATATCTTAGTACCGTGAGAAGTTAAAAATCCCCTCTCAGCCCACAGTCGCCCAAAATTATGGGCCACTTCGAAAGCATACTAGCTGTCGGTGTAGATGTTGACGGCCATCCCCGTACTCAATTCACACGCTCTTATTAGTGCCACTAACTCAGCGGCCTGTGCTGATTGGTAAGGTATCCTCTCACTCTCCACCACTGTCTGTAACGTGGTGATAGGATAGGCGGCAGTTGTGCTGCCATCAGGAAGTTTGAAACAAGAACCATCCACATACAGGGTACCATCAGGATCAGTGAGGGGTGTGTCAGTCAAGTCTACACGGCTTTTAGTCCCTTCCTCCGTCCGGAGGACACAATCATGTGGATCAGAACTAGTGTTACCATCAACAAAGGGTAACAATGTGGCTGGATTCAGTGTAGTGCAGCGGCGGATGGTTATATGCTAAGAGAGTCAACTCATATCCGGACAACCGTGCACTAGTAAGGTATTGAGTTTTTGTCTTATTCAATAAAGTATCAACTGCGTGAGGAACCATAACTGTAAGCGCAGTATCAAGAACCAGACCAGCAGATTGGCGAATGGATATGGTAGCTGCGGCTGCTTCTCTCAAGCAACTGGGCAACGCGCGCAATCGTCAAGCTCATGTATGAAAAGAGTGAAGGGTTTCTGATAACTAGGGGTGCCTAGCACCGGGGCCGAACACAAGGCGGTTTTCAGTTCTTCAAATGCACGCTGGCACTCATTTGTCCAAGGAAGCAGGTGAGGAACATCTTTAAGTGTGAGGGCCAACAAAGGTTTAATGAGTAGAGAAAAATTGGGTATCCATTGGCGGCAGTAGGAGGTGATACCAATGAAAGCACGGACCTCTTTCTGTGTTTTTGGTGGGGGCATTTTTCTGTATTCGTTCAGGGGTGAGGTGGCGTCCCTCCTTCGACAGGAGATGACCTAAGCAGGTAACCTCATGTCGACAATATTGGAGCTTGGAGAGGGAAACTTTGTGATTGAACTGTGCCAAATGCAGGAGCAATTTCATCGTAGCTTCTTTACATAATGCCTCGGTGTCTGCTGCTATGAGCAAATCATCAACGTACTGGAGAAATGCGGTACCTTGAGGTAGGGATAGGGAATCAAGTTGGCCCTTGAGGGCCTGACTATAAATGGAAGGGCTCTCTGTATATCCTTGTGGAGCTCTACAGAACCGGAAACTACGACCTGCCAATGAGAATCCGAAAAGATCCCTACTCTGTTCATCAACAGGTATACTAAAGAAGGCATTCTTCAAATCAATGACAGAAAAGAAACATGATGATGGGGGGATCATAGTGAGTAAGGCAGTGATATCTGGGACCACAGGAAACTGGGGAACTACTATTTTATTTATTTTGCGTAAATCAATGACAAAACGATAAACAGGGGGCTTGGAAGGGTCGGTGCGTTTGAGGACAGGCAAAATTGGGCTGTTACACACATTGCCTCTTGTCTCTTCAACCACGCCCTTGTCAACAAGTTCAGAAATGATCTGGAGTAATGCCCTCTCCCCTTCTTTGGGTATTTTGTATTGGGGACATAGGGGAAGGCGAGCATTTTCCTTTAGGGTAACAGAAAAGGGGGGTATGGACAAAAGACCTACATCAGTATCATCGTGGCCCCAAAGGGTGGGAGGGACATTTTAAAGCTCCTGGGGAAGGGGATCTGAGGAGGCTAAATATACTGGGTGTGTGGTAGGGGGGCCCATAGTGATGTAAACACCATCAGGAGAACAGTATATGGTGGCATGTAATCTTTTCAATAGATCTAAACCCAACAAATTTTCTCCACATGTGGAAGTCAAAACCAAAGTGGAATCAACCGTGTAGGGTCCTATCGTTAGTTCCAGTGGTTGTGAGACGGGGCTAAACACTGGGGTACCAGAAAACCCCACAGACGTCTGTCCTGTGACGTCTGTCCTGTGTTCTAAGTCCGCCTGTCCTCGTCCTCTCTGGGGCCGTTGCCCTGTGAAGCGGTCAGCAGGAGCAGAGTGGTTACGGACCAACAAGGGACACTCATCGTGCCAATGACCCTCCTGGCGACAATAAGCGCACTGATTGGACCCCAGTGGTGGGCGAGGAGTTACAGGGTCAGGTTTCTGAGCAACTCGTTGAAACTTCGGGGCACCCCTGTTTTGGGTCTGGGTCGGGTATGCCTGTTGGAGTAATACAATTGTTTTTAGATCATTAGTCTTCTTATCTATTTTGTCTCGCTCTTTATTCTCCCTATTCTCATAATACTGGGTCATTGTCAAGATGCCAGATTGGGTGGAAATAGGCCAGGCACTTTCCGACATTTTGAGCTTAGTCCCAAGTTCTGGTAACAAATTGGACACAAATTTATCCACAAACAGTCGCTGTCCCACCTCTGAAGTCATATCCTGTCCACTATAGTCGGTGAAAGTGCTTTCAAATCGTGTGAAAAAGTCTGAGACACTTTCATCTTTCTTTTGCCTGTTAGCAGCTAATTTATCCCAATTAATACGATGAGGTGTCAACATCTTTTTCATGGCGGTAAGTATCTGGGCCGGAAGGGCCAAGATCATGGGATCAGGTTTATCACCGCAAGTTCAAGGTCTGTCGGCCTCCCCAAGTTGTTGTCAAGTGTGGGCAAATTCTGCCTGATCATTATGACGTATTTTAGACCATACTTCAGTCGGTACTACCTATCCCATTAACATATCGATATCTGCTAAATTCATCACGCAAGACTGTAGAGTCAATTCCTTGTAATAACCCGCTGGATTTTTACGCGGGTCAGGCAATTGGCTTTTAAGCTGGAGGACATCAGACCTTTTCCAAGAGACATGGACCCACATTTGCCTAAAACCCGCCGGTATGTCAGGCTGGTCACCCACGCCAGCAACGCGGTCCCTCCAAACAGGCTGTACCTCCCTCATTGGAAAACCCTTATTCAGCATGGCATCAGATAAAGAGTCCCTAAAGGCTACTAACGTGATCAGATCGCAGAATAGTGCGAGGCCCTGAATCTCCCTCTTCGCAACCTTATTGCGAAGGTCAGACAGATCATGGGGTGGACCTGATTCTACCAAATCTACCCACATTTGGATCAGGATGTCACATATATCACAAAAAGTGTCAATCTGTTGGATGCGCGTCCACTGATCCATGGTCATCCATATATCCTGAGCGGTGTACATAGTGCCATTTCCCATCCACATATGAGCCTGTTGACTCATAGCGAGTTGTTCCTGTGTATTACCTATCTGTCTGCGCAAAGTACGTCGTCTGGGAGTGGGTGGTCTATGCGGAGCTACATAAGGGATATAAACACGGACCATTGACCAGGCATTTGCTAATAGCCCTGCACTGGGGGAAGGTGTCGGATGACTGTCAACAAGAAACTGATTAGTTGTGACGGAATTTAAAGGCACATTGTGTTGGACAGGCATGGGACCAGTGGAAGGAGAAACAAGGGAAGGGGAAGGGTGGACCTGCACCGGTCAGTGGCCTCAACAGTCGGGGCATCAGGAACGAGTGGCTGAGGAATCGGACGAACCAGTGCATGGGAAGGGGCAACAACTGGAGCGGCAGCGAGGGCCAATTGTGCGGGATCAAGTGCCGGGTACATGGTGGGAGCATAAGGTGGAGGGGTGTCCAACATGGAGGACATGAGAGGGTCATCCTCCTTGTCCCGGGCCTTTTCGGGGACCTTCTTAGTAACGTAACATCTGTCTGTTTGCATTCGATGTTATCTATCATGTATCACTATACCCTCTTCTATTTTCTGATCATCATGATTCTGGGCCTTCTGAATCACACTCATACACATTGTTTTAGCTTAGCTCTTTTTGAGTTTGATTTCCTTCTGCTTGGACTCCTTGCGCCAAACCCAAAAGGAATCAAACATCGCAGGTCTAACTTTTCTTTGAAACAATTTCTCCTCCAGATTGTCTAATACAGGACGTTCAAAACTACCATGCATTGGCCATTGTAACTCAGCATTACCCTTTGCATACTTGTGCCAGAGTGAGGAAAACACAATCGGGCCAATAGAATGTTTAACATAGACTTCATGATTAGGGTTCCCCAAGGGAGGAATCGGACAAGATTCCTCCAATGCGGAGTCCTGTGCACAACAACACCATTTCCGAAATGTACTAAATCCAGGCATCTCTAGACGCGTATCCTGGTTCCAAACATCAACGGGTACAATCGAACAGTTACAGCATATGACTGTACTTACCCCTTGGCTTTGGCTTTTGCAAAAGTCGAACAATACCCAAAACCAAATACAATTCACCAAAGAAGTGTGTCACTCCCACTCTTACCTGACCGTTAAGCTTCCCTCGCACGGCAAGTGTCACAAAGGTCTCTATCTCCAAAAATTAGCAACCGGAACTGGGGCGTCAGTCGGGGCCGCAGTCGGATAGCCCCTAGGAGGGAGGAATCACACAATCGGAGACCTCGGGCCCACAAGGACAATTTTCAGCCGATATAGTGGCGCGCCTCCTTTGGAATTCGATCACGGACCCCTCACGACCACCAGGCTCGATGACGACCACCGAAGACGCCCCACGTTTGGGTGCCAATTGTAGAACCGGCTTTTAGAGACCCCACCCGACTGGTGGGTCAGATCCAGCGGTGCAGGGGACACCTAGAATCTACGGGTTCACCTTGATTACTCATACATTACCAAAGAGACCAGGACAACTTAGCTGTGGAGTAAAGTAAATTTAATTTATTAGCTCGAGCTAAGGACAGGGTCCCAGAATGGTACAAAGATAATTCTACGGAGACTGCTGCTTCACTCCGCTGTGCACACATAATTATAGTACTAGCAACACCCTTTACACATCCAACAAGTTCCTCATCAGTCTCAGGTGGCGTAATCGTGGCCAGAGAGCGTCGGTCTCTGATTGCACAATGTACACAGCCTCTTGCTTCAGCACCCAGATGGCGTGGTCACGGAGCACAGCTGATGGTGTAAGAGGCTGAGTTACCAACAGTGGACAGTATGTGGCTAAGTCTCTGGCACAACCGGGGGCGGGGGGCGAGTTACAGAAGCAGCTTCTAGAATCGGCTCAACCGCAAGGAGCGAGGAGGGTTAAGCAAGTTCTAACAGGGACATAGGAAGCAATCCTTCACCAGGTTGCCGAGAGCATGGCAACACAAAATGGAGTCTCTGTGGCCATTTTAAGCATAGTTCAACACTTTCATGAGTGATGAGCACTCTCTGGAAAACCCTTTGCAGGGTGCAACCTTCGTTATATATTTATGGTGTTACTGTATCTCGGGATGCTGTCCCGTCCATGTGAAACCTCTCCTGTGGTGCCGATTTTCTGTTATCTCTTCCCAGTGACACCTCTCTCAGTGCTTTCTAAGGCGGTTGCTGCCCTCTCACTCTGTCAGTTACTGCCCCTTCAATGTGAAATGCCTATCAGGGTATACTGTTCAGTCTAGGTACCATCCTGTTCAGGGCCGGACTGACCGTAGCGGGCACCGAGCATTTGCCCAGGAGGCTGGAGGGATGGGGGCTGGTTTTGGAGTGGTGGGGCCGGTTTTGCAGTCTTGCTGCAATATCGGCTCCCACTAACAAAAGCAGTAGTGCTGGGGCCCGGTTTTGTTAAGCAGCAGGGCTTCACGCTTGCCCAGCCCCCGGGCGTGGGTGCCAGCCCAACAAAATTGCCAGGGCTGCTTTGGGTTCCCAGCCCGGCCCTGGCCTTGTCTCTGCTGCCTTTCTAAGCTGCTCACCCATCAATCTGCTCCCCCTCAAAATGCTGTTCTGTTTTTCTCGTCAATATGCTGCCCTCGCTCGGGATGCTGTCCCATCCTTGAAAATACTCTCTCTAGGTGCAGCTTTCTCTAAGTGTGCAACTCTGTGACGCTGATAATACCCTCAATGCACTACTGTCCCTTTGAGATGCTGACTTCCTGTGAAAGCCCTTCTCAGGGTACTGCTCAGGCTTCCTGCTTAGGGTACTGCTCTGCTTGTCACTGCCATCTCCTGTAACGTACCTCAGGGTGCTGTCCCTTCTCTCTGAAACCCCTCAGGGTTCTGCTCTGCTTGCCACTGCCCTGTCCTGTAATGTACCTCACGGTGCTGTCCTCTCGCTCTGAACCCCTTCAGGGTACGGCTCTGTGTGCCTCTGCTCCTGTAATGTACCTCATGGTGCTCTCTATACTCTCTCTGAAACCCCTCAGCGTACTACTCTGTGTGCCTCAGAAAGAGAAACACAGGAATTTTCCCACTTTTTCGTCCACCCTGGGGTGGAATTAGACCTCATCCACTACTCCTTGGGCATAAAAAGTACAGTTGCTTTTTGAAGCACTGTGAATGTCTCGAAAGGTGTTTACCTTAAAGCTAAGGGCATTAAGGTGAATACATTGGCCTGTCCCTCACAGTGCACTACTAAACAACTTTCCCAGCATGGATATCTGTGTGCTGCGCCTGCTTGCAAGGCCCTTCTGGCAGGCAGATGCCACACTCAAGCTTACCTGCTACAGAAGTTCCTTTGAAGAGCACTGGGGCTGGTAATTGTAATGCATGTATGACGGTATTCCGGCAGCCAGAATCCCCCTGTTCCTTCACAACGCCGTCATTAGAACGAACGCTTCTATAGTATGCATTCGTTCGGCACGCAAGTCGTTACAACGACTTGCCTTAGGGGGCGCTGGATTTTGGAATAGGTTAATTTACTATTCCAACTCCAGTCTGCGCAATAGTAGGGAAGGTGTTGGTCTTTAAATCCAACACCATTCCACCAATGCACCTCCCTAAGGCAGGTTGTACTAACGACTTGCTTACTGAACGAATGCATACTAAAGATGGTTTGTTCTATTGCTGGTGCTGTGAAGGCACAGTGGGATTCTGGTGTCGTTCTAAAGGACGTTTCCCAATTGAAATTAAATTAATGTAATTACCATTATGTTAAAATGGTGGCCCCTGACAGTGTTCTACAGCACCGAAATTCCTTGTTGCTTGTATTTTTACATGCCCAGAAGTAGGGAATTTTTATTTGGCAAGGCATATCACCTGCATTCTTTCCTTTTTCCAATTCGCAGGATGTGTTTGTGGTAATGGTTACAGTGGGTGGGACAGGGCATTGTGCCCATGCCCATGCCCAGCTGCTACCCATCAGATCCAGTTCATAAGGAGTTTGAGACTTCCTTGAAAATGGTCCATTCTTCCTCCACGTTTTCTCTTAGAGCGTGAACCTATGCCATTAGTACTACCAAATATCTTCTCTGGAACTGTTAGTCTATGCATAATGCTTTGGATGAGGGTGAAGATTATGGTCCTATTCTAGAATTAATGGAGCAGCAACCTTTGCTGCCTTCTGATGTTGCGTTGATGGTTGGAGGATGGTCTCTCTTACAGAGGTTCAGCAGTAACAAGTTGCAGACAATGCTGAATGAAAATCTTAAAGAATGTGTTGTCTCCAGTGTCTTCAAAATCAAGTCACTAGAAGCATAGAAAGATATGGACTCGTTGGGCGACATACCAAGGGAAAGACCTTCCCCCCTCCCATCTTTAGACCCGTGATAGAACTTACCATTCATACCAATGTTTGTTACATGTTTCATTCCCCATCATGTGACTGTCTGCCTTAGCTCATATGTAATGTTTACGCAATCACTGGGATCTAGGATTGTCTGCACTGTTTGTATTGTTTTACCTGCAGTTCCTGCAGGAGTTACAATTGTTTAAATACTATGGTACTCCTGTTTCATCTTGTTTCCTACAGGTACTTGTAGGGCTATGGCCCATATTGCATCAGGAAAACTAAATACAATTTGTTATTAAAAAAAATATCTAGTAACTAGAATGATGACGTCAGCATATCTGCTAAATTCATTAGCTGCACATCGATTCTAGGGTCACTTTCTAAACCCTTTGTCTAGTGCATAGCAGTAGCCATGGTATAGCACTGATGTAATCTTTGCATTTTTTGCTTATAAACCCACTAATAGATTTCATACATTTCACATATTCATTGTGTTTGAGTGCACATTTCTCATTTATAAATGTATATTGAATTTAGTATACTGTACAACATTAGGTTCATTATAGTTTGTTAGCTCAGCACGTATTCATATATATGGATACAGATGGGTTATAATGCTTTTTAGAATGTAAGTACAGGTGCAATAAGATTAAGATTTTTAAATTCTAGAATGTGTCATCATTCTATTTTTGGCAAGCCCTTTTCAAAATACTTAGGAAAGTGTATTTAAGCTGGGCACAGACAAGAACAAGGCGATAAGGGATCTTCATGTTCCTTGGGGATCAAGATAAAGCAAGCAAACTCTGTGAACCCCCTTCATGAAGGCTAGAGGCACAGACACCTGGGATCCAGCCTGGTTTACAGGCTTGCTGGGGCGCCAAAGCTACCTATAGACAACGACCCTCTTCAGATATAACAACACTTATGTTGCTCCACTAAGGTATGCAGGTGAGAGGCCACCTTAGAAACGTGTACAGGCCCTAATGGAACTAAAACAACTTAGCTAGAGGCAAAGAAGGGAGAGATTGGAAAACAATGACTAACTCCATCTTTATATGCAGGGAAATTGTGAAAAATCACACTGATGTTGCATTTCTTTTTAATATTAATCACTTTCATTACCACTGTTTGTTAATTTTTATTGCAACAATATTATACATTTTATGCACTAGGATACGTAATTGATTTTAATAAAATCATAAAGCATATTCCTAGTGTGTATTTCTAAATGTGTCTACTGAAGGTGAAAAGATGTTTATACCTCATTAACAACAAATAATACTGTGAGTCTCACAGGACCGATTGTTACACAGAATGCACCATCCTCATGCTCAGGTGGTTTGTGGGCTACAGTCCACCAGGTTTCCTGTCTCTAGTTGGTAATTTGACATTGAGCCTGCGCTTTTAGCAAAGGGTTAGAAACCTAATCTCAGACCCTATTTTGTTTAGATTATCAGTACTCTCCTGTTGGTCTAAACAGTTCTGCCTGTATGATCCCAGGACTTTACTGTCTTCTAGACTCAACCTACCAAATATTCCTCACATAAATAAATCCAGATTTGGTGGTTGTTCCTTCTCTTTTCCTGCTTCCTCCTTTTGCATTTTGTCCACTAGATAGGTCAATATTCTTCATATTTCCTGCAACAAGAAGCTTAAAATATTTGTATCCAATCACTGAGCTCTGTTTTCTGTTTTGTATTGTAGTGACTACTTCCAAACACCAAGAGACCTTTGGCAGAACAAGCACTTTATATTAATCTTTACCACCATAGCAGAATGGACTAATTACCGGAGTACTAAGCCTATGTGAATTGTGCGTGCCAAATGTGTATCCAGACCGTCTGTATGCGCAGACCAGAATTGTGCGCAGTTTGTAGCTGTAATTTGTGGCCATTTTTACCTGCCTTAAATCGCGAGGGCAAACTCCTGCGTTGGGTATAATTTGCACCTACAGTGTAATCCATTTCTGTCACAAACAGGCACTCAAGCCACGGAGCTGTCAAGTATCTCTATTCCACTCATAAGTAACTTATTCAGTCGCCACTTTTCCCTGTATTCAGGATTTATAGTCCTGAATTCCAAAGAACTGACGTCCCCCAGGTCCATGAATGAGTAGCTAATCAAGTTCATGTTTTTTTTCATATTCTGGTACCTGCAGTCCCAATTATATAATGGGAACATGACTACAGTCTCAGCATGGCCGAAAAAAGCTTGGACAGGAGAGGCACTTGCACATGGATTTAAGAGCTTTGGAATTCATACAGAGATGAACATGAAAACAAAGGACAAAACAGAGAGTTTGAGTCATTCACACCTCTAATTGGGAAGATGTGAGAGCTCTAGTTTAAATTATTAATGAAATTGTAAGAGAGAGTTCCATCAAAGCTTTAGGTACAATCACAAATTATTCAGGAAATGGTCTAGACATTAAACTTTCTTTTGAGGATTTAATCCTGCAGTCTATTTAAATTATTTGTGGGGAACGGCATCAGCACCCATCAAACTCTGAGGGTGTAAGTAAAACACAAATACATTATAATGCAGATTTTCATTGGCTTGTAAATGTTGTAGACTTGTAAAGTGCACAGCTGCCCCAGCAACAGGGCGTCCCAGCACTGTAGACCGCTGGGGAACCCGTCCTGGCTATCCCTGTGAGATGGTCCCTTTCTGGGAATCTCCAAGGTGAAACCAGGCATCCCCGGCGTCTGTGGGGGGCCGTTGTAGAGATGAGGCAAGCTTAATGCCCAGAGTTGCCGAGTGTGTTCCTGGTTAGAGTAGGTACCAAGGCGAGAATTATCGAGTCCGTTTTGACCCTGGTCCACGACCCCGCTGCGTCAGGAATTGAACCCTGGTCCCTGGCCGATTCTCTGCTTACGGGTCTGCCGCCTCTAACTAGTGAGCCACACCTCTCCACTCCACTTGATAAGGGAAAGTGCTAAATAGTATTTATTAAATACACAGGAGTGAGTATTATGCTTCCTTCATTATACTTATCGAACATCTTTTAGATAACTTGAGAAAAAAACTACAAATCCCAGCAGAACACTGACCAATCAGAGAGTCCCCTATTTAATTTATGAATTTTCTTTATGTCAAGAATTTCAACTGTAGAAATGCAAGAGAACCAAGAATGGCAACAGAAAGCATAGACTGGAATATAGGAGATGCCAATACTTGTAGCTGTATTATTAATATGCTTTACATCTTTAGAGGCACTCGTATAGATGGAACTAAAAGAAAAGGAATAATGTGTAACATCACTTGAAAAGGGAGGGAGAAAATAAATAGAAACAATAGTGAATGGATAATACTAGCATCTGCATTTAATGCAAGACTTGAGGCTTGTGTTTTGCTTGTTTAAAGCATATGCACAATATTTGCAGAAATTTGAGGTTCAGCTTTACAACAGGAAATTTAAAAGCAAATAATTTAGACCAAACCTTACGTTTGGACACAAACCAATAGACTTTTGAGGCCATTTCTCCTCTAGCCAAAGTAACTTCAAAAGAGGAAATATCAATACCGGCCAATTGCGACTGATCTGACCCATCGAACCAAAGTAGAAGAAATCAGTGGCATGAGGGTTTTTAACAGAAATTAGATGAAGATGGGAAGATAACATTCTTATAGATTTTATATTGGTATCATTTTGAACAATGTGCAACATAGTTTTGGTTGAGATGAAAAACAAGGATATTCCACAGACTTGATTAAAGTTTTGGTTCTTCCTGGAATCACACACCAAAATGTGTAAAGTACCTACCTGTTTTATCAAGGGCCTTAACATTTGAAACTCTTTTGAAGAATATTAGGCAAACAATTGTAGGTAATGTGGCAGTAAGATTTATTAAAAGGTTGTAATTATCCCCTAGTTCAGTAACAACTGCAGGACCATATTTACATTCCATTAAATAATCTAATGGCCTTCATATTCAACAAACAAGGGAATGTTCTCCAATAGGTGACTAAAGTATGGTTGAGCGAAATAGCTGCCCTTTGAACCTTAACCCTTCTGTAAGATTTCCAGCAAGCTGCCAAAGATTTAAGATTTTGGAAACCTGGAAGACATTGGCCAAAAGAGGATTGGATTCCAAACACTTACTATTCCAGGAAACACATGTTCTGTAGTAACTAGGGACCAATCCTTTTCAATGAAGGAGATAGTATCCTAAGACATTCCTGGGATGGACCACTTACACCTGAAACTTTTCATGCCATGATACACAGGGAATCTGATAGATTAATTTTAAGAGCCTGGCCCATAGGGTCCATGTAGGGGAGAATGATTAGCGGATATATTGGAATATAGCAAGTTACAACGCGTGCTTTTACTCCGTGGCAGGTAACAACGCGTTGCTACAACGTGATGCCATTTCTACGCAAGTCATTACATCGACTTGCAGTCGATGGCGCTGTACCATTAGGAATGTATAATTTACTATTCCAACTCCAGCCTATGCAACAGTAGGAAAGGTGTTGGAATAGTAAATTATACTATAGCCTTATAGCCCGCCGTAGCGGGCTATACCGGCTATTAAAGGCCCGCTGCAGTGTTAAAGGATTGAGCCGAAGGCGAGGGACTTTAACAAGGCAGCGGGGCTTTAATAGCCGGTATAGCCCTGCTATGAAGGACTATAAGGCTAGTAGAACACTCTGCCACTAGAGGGCAGAATTTCCTAACAAATTAAACAAATGCTTCAGGAAGTGCGA
Source organism: Triturus cristatus (assembly GCF_964204655.1). Lineage (NCBI taxonomy): Eukaryota > Metazoa > Chordata > Amphibia > Caudata > Salamandridae > Triturus > Triturus cristatus. Next base: position 836,322 of record NW_028187318.1, read on the forward strand.
GGGGATTGAAATCCCCTTAGGCCCCCTGAAGCCTTTGTTCACAGCCACAAAGAAGCATTGGAATGTTGGAGCTCCAGGCTTATACCAGCCATTATAAGCCCGGAGCCGTCCATTGTTTTCAATGGAGCATTCCAATGTTCTAATATTCCTTATGTTAGAGCGCCATCTACTGCAAGTCGATGTAATGACTATCGTAGTAATGGCATCACGTTGTAACAATGCGGTCGTTGTAACGACCGCGTTGTAAAGGCATCGCGGTCTAATGACCGCAATGTAAAGGTTGTTTCCTGATATATTGCTATCTGCAGAACGTCTGGGAACTATACTTGAGACTGCCAGAAGGGAGTAGTACAATGAGAGATATGTGGGGCTATCTGATATGGAACAGGCACTTGGCTGTCATACTGAAAGGAGACAATGTATAACTGAAACTAAGGGCCTGATTTTAATTTCGGTGGACGGGTCACTCTGTCACAACGGTGGTGGATATCCTATTCACCGAAATATAAATCCCATAATATCCTATGGGATTTATATTTCGGTGGACAGGATATCTGTCATTGTTGTGACGGAGTAACCCATCCACCAAAATCTAAATCAGGCCCTAACATTCCAATAGAAGAGAAAGGCATTTGTTGCCAGGACTGTAGGATCTGGGGCCAGATGTATCTGTAAATTGCAAACCAAACTTTTGCTGCTTCTCTTTAAATTGGTGATGCAACCGATGTACTAATAGGTCGTTTTGCAAAATGTTCAGTCACAGGGGGTTGCAGAATGGCCTGCCTAATAAATATTATTCATATAAGGTGCTATCTGCAAACTAAACTCCTATGATTGACTAAAAACACAGGGATGGTGGCGTGCAAATAACAGCAGGCCACTATCCCTGTGTTTGCATTCCCAAACGCCAGACTTTTTTTTAAAGCAACCAGTGCTGATTTTTTAAAAACGAGTCTTGTTTGGGAAAACTTTGGGGGCAGCAGGGGGTGATCCCCTAAACCATGGCCTACTCAGTGGCGTAACGAAACTTAAGGGGGCCCCCCTGCAAAGTGCCTGGAGGGGGCCCCCACATTCCAGACCCAGTCTGGAGCTCACAGTGCAACACTGTGCTAGAGGGGCCTCCCTAGAGCTCGGAGCCCCCCCGCACTGTGGGGCCTGAAGGGGCTATTGTTACGCAACTGCGTTTCAACACCCACATAATGTGGGCAGAGATTCCAGTCCGCTTCCTCTATAAGGAGCCCATTTATTCCAGATTTTGGGGTCACCCCTTGGCCGTATAGACTGGCCTTCCCAGATTCATGGAAAAATTAACACCCCTATTCCAATGCTCCAATGAAGGAGGGCTAACATCTGTCCAGTTTTGAGCTAAGTCCATCTTTGCAACCAAGAGACCAATCAGTAACAGTCTGAGTTTGTAACGGTTTCTATCTAGATCAATAGAAATTAGGGTACTTGGGATGCTGCCAGCCCAACACCTCTTCAAACCTTCAGCAACCACCCCACAACCCCAGACCCTATGTATAAAATCCCCATGTGTGGCTATACGGTGAACTCATCAGACCCGTTTCCCACAATTACTGTTGGGTAAGGTATGTACAATGAAAGTCATTTAGTTGGGTGATACTAAAATGTGATGCGAAGACAGATTCCTAGGGAAGCACATGCCTCCCTCCAATCGCTTTCGAAGAGCGTACCTAGATCTCTCTCCCTCCCCTCATGGAGGTGGGGAAAAGTGTCAGGAAGGCTATTCACTAATGTTCTACAGATTTGCAAGAATGTATGCATCTGGAACTCTTCTGTTGGGAGTTTAACTTCTAAAGGGCCAAAGTTATGGAGGACCTCATGTCGCCCCTAATCATGGACGCCAATTCCCCAACATGCCATGGGTAGCGGAAGTGACATCACATGTCCTTTGACCTTCACTTCCACTTACACATACATGCTTACATATACACACACATTCACAAATAAACGCGCTCTGCTTACACATACACATTCAATAATACACACTCTGTCTCTTACATAAACGCACACAACATGCATTTAAAAGAATGTTTTTCGGTGGGGATTCTGTGACTGTAATTCCCGATTGTTGAAGTATAATGTGATATGGCTGGTGCATTCCTTTTGTAAAATGAATCAAAATTTGTTTATCAAAAAAAAAAAAAGGAAGGTTTTTTGACTTACCTCAACTGTCATATAACTGCTATTTATACTCCATTTTCTATAACCCTAACAGTTAACTATGTAATATTATTCACCATTAGTAAAATAAAAAAAACTGAAGGAAAACAAGGAGAGTTGAGACCCAACCGACGTCCATAAAGATGAGCTGCCCCAGCACTCCTGGCACTGATTTTGCCACCTCTGAGGCCTGGGGTGTACAAAGGCAGTGCCAGGGGTCGCAAGGGTCAAGCCAGTGGTCAGAGCAGCAACCCCTGGTTATCCATAAATTACGCCGATGCTCCTAATCTAGAGCCACAGTGCATGTCACAAATGTAAGTATTTGAAAAATTAGGAGAAATGTAGTTTAAATTCTTATTGTAGTGTCGCAAAGGACTTTATTAATGTTCTGGCCATGGCATCGCCAGTTTGGAGATCCCTATGGTTTCCCATTGTCAGAACCCCCAAAGTTCTGCCACTTGTCGGAGCCAGTCTCCGGTCCATAAAGGTGCTTCTTTGGTAAGGTTATGTTTTGATCCCAGGGCTTTGGTTGTATTGTACTATGTTTGAAGTCCACTTAGTAGCAGGTGGAAGAGAAGGAAAAGAAATCCCTCCATATAGGAGATGCATAAGCCGGGTTTTCTGGTATCATACCATCACTTATTTAGTATCATGACCTGTGCCTCCATGTAGTATGAGGTGATATCAGGTGCTGTAATGCCCCGAGGCAGCACTATTCTAAAATAATCCTTCTACATGGTACAATGATCTCTCTGAAGAGCAACACTCAACGTGTCTGTGGAGGGGGAAGGGCTTGTAGGTTTTGTAGCATCATTCTACTCTGGTTATGATGAAAAACAAACATATTTTGCATTTTTTTCCAATCTGATTGTGCTAAGGGATGGCTTTGAAAATCGACTTGAACATCTCCCAGCCTCATGGAAGGGGTATTGGAGCTCATGTCCAGTAATGCCAAGCCGAGACAAAGCAGGCTTCTGAAAAGGCCATAAGTTAACATTTTTGAATGCGTACTTCAAGTTTTTTAAAGAGGGTTAAGACTGTTTAGCAAAAGCAGCACCCGTTAAGGTCACACCGAACCCGGAGAAAGGACATAAACTGGCAGTGCCTAACACAGACGTTACAGGTGATTCAGCCTGGAGGTGTGAAGTGGGGATAAGAGAGTGTCTGAGAAGTTAGAGAGGAGTGTTTCTGACACTAACTGAACCCCTAGGAGCCCTTTCCCTTTTTGTTCACCCACAAGTTACCATCATCTTGATGGCAGTGTAATGCACTAGAACGCTTTTCCCCTACAGTTGGGTCTTTCTGTCATTGGGAAAATATCCGTATTGAGTCTGATGGCTAGTTTTCATGTTTCTGGCCAAGATTTAGGTTCTACATCTCATGGCAGGAAAAGGACAGGCCCGGGACTTCAATCGTCTCGTTCCAGGGCAACATAATTCACAGGACCAATGTCTACACTGATTGGAGAAGCCTAGTGTAGCAAAAGTGCTGCTCAGATTAGACATATTTGTATTCAAAATACCTACCTGCACTGCACTCCCCGACATCAACTGCACTGAAATAACAAAAATATCTACAGGCTTATTTTAAAGCACTAATTTTGACTCACGAGTGAGTTGAACACCTAAACTAAGTAGGAAGAGGAAAAGTTCATTTAAAGGGTATAAATATTTATCTATTTACTGGTAAACCAGCCACACTCTACTTCTGAACCTGTGATATCAGGGGAATGCTGGATTTTGTAATCCACACAGAAATTACACTGTTCCACAGCAGTTATTACACAATCTTAATGCTTAAGTAAAACACAACTAGCAATTGAAAAGATGTATATGGGAACCTGGTTGAGGTGCTACCAATCACCAGGGTCACAGATATCTCCAAAATACTCATCTTAGGGGAGCCTTACAAAACAATGAAGATAAAAATGTAAATATATGGCTTCACTGAATTTCTATTTCACTTCAAAAATAGCTCTTAACTCATGTTGCTTGGAGAATAGTAATGCGAAAACCCCATGAAACGATGTGTGTTTAGAACAACAGCTAGCCGCTTAAGTGCAGATGTTCTAAAATGAGGCGCTCCTCGTTGACAGCCATGATAATGCCTGATGTCGACATGTCTATTACGGAAAGCGGAATATGTCCGAATTGCTGCAATTCAGGACAAGTCCCTTAAGCCAGCATTCTCCCTGCACCTCAGTTGAAAAGAAATGCTTTAAAACCGCAAGATGGCAGTAACAACCTGGGCACTAGTAGCTGCTCACAAGCATTTCAAATCACATATTTGGTATCCATATTTTTAAAGGCATTATGAGCCAGATATATAAAGGTTTTTACTGGTTAAAAACCACCCATTTCACAAACCAGAGGGCACACGACTGGTAAAAACATTTTTCTAATTTTCTAAACCCATTTAGCGGTTCAGAAATGTTTTTAGGAATGATTACAGTTTTGAAATTTTAAAGGGGCGGGTCTTAGGCATCCATTCCAAACAGCGAATCAGTAACCTAGGTATCAATAGTTTCCAACACTAATTCTGGTCAAACCACTGACAAGTTACTGACTCCTAAGTCATAGTAACTGATTTGCAAAGCAAATGGGTCGTCCTCTGTGGATCCTTGTCCCCTTTGTGAATCATGGTGGCAGTAGGCAGAGGTCCAGGCCCACTCTCACTGAATCTTTTCAAAATTGGACAACATACTTTTTTTTAAAGCAGACCCATTTCTTCAAGAAACTCAGGCTGCTTTGAAAAAAGATCAATTTTAAGCTTCTTTCACAGGGGTGGAGGTTAAATTTTGTGTAGTATCACATTATTTCAGTAATTTTCTGTTATGCTTGTTATTCAAAATTCCCGAAATTATGCTATTACTCCATGGTACATAATTACATGCAGTTTGCGAGAAACATTTGGTGCGAATGCATGGGAACTATGAGAGCAACAAGAACGCGAGTCACTGCTGTTTGCAGCACTTGCATTTTTCGCACTATTTTTTAGCACCAAATATGTCTTTTTGCCCAAAATAGAAATGAAGACACATTTCATACTAAAATATAGCTCTAAATGTCAGTTTTGCATTTCGAGTATTCTTTCCTAAATTTCTTGTAATTAAACATAAGCAAATGAAGTAAGTTTGGCACACCTCTAACGGTATGCTTTCCCTCACAGGCACCATCACTGTGAAGGTAGCTAAACTGAGGGAATCATAATTTGCGTTCTGCCTACTGAATATTAATTAGGCTTGTCATTCTGTTAGCCCCTCTGATTCCTTATTTTGCAAATAGATATATTAGTACTTAGGTCGGATCACAAAATAAGCATCGCACTTTTAGGAGGAGGTTATTTGAGGAGGGAGAGTTTCCCTGCCGCTGGCCAGTAGTGCTGCTATATGGCTAACATGAGGGTTGATTTCCACACCTTAGAAGCACATTGGTCTGGACGTCACCGCGTAGCAATAACAGACTCTACTGACTGGATACCTCACGTTGATTAGCAAACAGGTGATAAAAGTGATTGGCTTCAGGTAGAATAAAAAAAAATATGCACAGCCAGTGCTTAAGTCCTTAACCACAGGCACGAGTAGAATGGATTAAATCCGTGCGAGAGGCACATTTCAGCGCCTTGGCGAGCTAAAACTGCCCCTGAACTAACCTATTTTACCTTTGAAACTGTGGCTGCACATGATTTTTACATGTTTGAAAAGTGAAAGGGGTCAAATCATCCACCAGACACTTGTGAGCGAGATCAGCCGCACTACTGTTGTGGTTACAGGCAGCTTGCATTTCAATATGCAACTTACGGCGTTTCAAGGGGGTCTGTTGCCCTTCTACATCTATGTGACTCCCCCACGAAAAATAATTCATGAGTATCAGGAGCGCATTCTAATGCATGCTGAGGACAAAGAGATGCTTGACCATGTCCATCACTGACTGAAAGAGAGAGTCCGCTGTTTAAACAGCGCCAAAACGCAAGTTTTATTTTGGGGGCATAAAGGCGAGGCGGGCATTGCGCAGCCAAGCCACGTTTTATTTGACCTACAAACCTTGTTTCCCCTCCTAGTGCACACGTCAAGTCAGAAACCTAAAAATCACCTTCAATTCAAATATTGCTTGCGTTACCCCTCAATATAAACTTTCAGAAACAAAAGTTCTTCCACATCTTCAAACTTAACATCAATTAGTGCAGACACGAGCCGGGGTCATGTTCTATCTGGGTTACTGCTATGTGGAGCTCTCTCTGGGGCCCCACTCCCATCCTTTTTCCGGGCCCGGCTCTAACTGAAGAGAAACAATGTAACTTGTTACTTTGTTTCTCTTCAGTCCTGCCCTGGGTCAGCGCGACGAGCTCAGGGCAGGCTGCATACAGCAGCTGCTTTAGAGCATGACTCTCACAGCTCTCTGCAGATGAGCTGCCTGAGGGGGCCCCCCTTCATATACTGAAGACTGGGGGCCCCCCCGCACCGCGGGGGCTGCGGGGGTGTTTGTTACGCCCCTGAGTGACGGTCCACGAACGAGGCTGGCCTGACATTCACAGGAAACTAGCGAGTTTTGGTTATATACGAGAGGGAGTAACTAGCAGCTAGTGATGGTGAACAGGAACTAACCTGAGTCCTCTATCACTCCGTTATTAAGGGACACTCGACCTGCTTCTCCCTTTGTTTGTTAGTGGGGAGCCCCCGTGACATGGGAACATTGTTTATGACCAGGGTCAGTGACGCAACGCAAAATGATTTATAATTAACCCCCTTTCATTTCGCCACCACTGACGTCACGCTCACTAGCCATTTGTTGGTAGCCGTGGTCCTGCTCCTACATGGTGGACTGTGGAGTACCCTGCTTCCTCCATGTGTATGTTTTGATATTTCTATAGCGTGAACCTTGCTGGCTAACAACAGGGATGCTAATGATGCTTGCACCACCACTGTGCTGCTAAGGAATCTTGGGATGCTGGACATCTATCCCGGGCGTGGACCACTCCAATAGGACTTGTCCAGCTACAGGGTGGCTAAACGGCACCCTTCGCCTCCTCCCTCCTGTCTCACATCCTCCAGGCTGCTATGGTATCATGGGATGCTGGTTTTAACTGGGAGGGAAGCGCACACCTGTTTATGGATAAACCGAGTGTTCTTGTTAAACTCAAAGGTGCAACAGTGCTACGCCTGCTGTCAAGTCAGGCATTTGCGATAAGGGAAAAGAGATACAAGCCGGCTAGGTTTGTATGCACCGTGCACTGTGCAACGGGTTACTAATAAACCCTAGTATTTTATGCGCATATCTTCTGAGTCATGATAAATCAATCGAAACATGAATGGATTCTATGCATTATATTTATGTATGAATAAGCAGTGTACTTTGTTCAAGTAAAATCAAATAGAACATGATCATTCTCCAAGATGCGTATTACATGAATAGACAAAACATGTAAATCATATAAAGCATTGCATCATGCTGAACAAAATAAATCAATGTACACATTGTTTAAGAAAAGGCCCAATGCATTGCGGGACTCACACGTCCCTTCGTAAGGGGCAACCTGTAGACAAAAATATCAGTGTTACTGGTGACATCCACAATTGTTTTATAATGCTTTTTCAAGGAAGACAACATGGGGGTACCAGTTCATAAATGGTATTAGGCTTTGTTGAACCTTAATTTACATTTGATGCTAATGGGGTTAGCTACTACTTGTATGGTTAGTAATGTATTTGGTGCCTCAAGTAAAATAACATAAACGAGATCACTATATTGAAAGGAAAGTGTGAAGTTAGTTAATGAATAAAGGTGTGTTCAGACAAGTGAAGAAAAATAAAGCCAGGAAAAATACTGCAAGTATAGTGATTCCTTAGTTGCTATTGAATATGAACTTGAACTGAATGAAAAATGAGAGGCTGAAAACGAAAAAAGAAAGATTGAAAACAATGCTAAGGTGATGTAGACGTGATCATACGAGGAAATGTGAATAGGCTCACCTTGTGATTGTATATAACCAATATGGTTGCAAATTGCTGAGGAAAAATAAAAATGCGTAGGCATGAGCTTTAAAAGAAACATCAAGAAGCAAGTCTACTGAATAAATGTTAGCAAAACGTGACTCACCCCGATAGGCGTTGAAACGGTAAAGTCAATGAACACTGTATTAACAAGCATTTACAATGCAATGGTCTCGGCATTGTTAAAGTTAAAGCTATTGGCATTGCTCATGACATTATTTTTGTTTATGTTTTTGTTTTTAAAACATTTAAAGAAACGGCATTGTTATTTACAGTGTCAATAGCTTAATCACTCTCAAATGCGAGACCTATTGCATTTGCACCCACACACAGAGCCACACACCCAAAGCCACCCACACACACAGAGCCACCCACACAGAGCCACTCACATAGAGCAACCCACACACAAATAGAGCCACCCATAGAGCCACCCACAGAGCCACCTACACACAGAGTTACCCACACACAGACAGACCCACCACGCATAGAGCCACCTACAAAAAAGCCACCCACACACAGGTCCACACACACGGAGCCACCCACACACACACAGACCCTCCCCCACACACACAGAGCCACCCACACACACAGAGCCAACCCCCCCACACAGAGCCACCCCCCCACACACAGAGCCACCCACCCCACACACACAGAGCCACCCCCACACACACAGTCCAAAAAAACGCACTTCATCACATTGTCACTTAATGGAAAGCCACAACCTTCCTAATAAACTGAAACAATTCCTGATCTCTCACACATGTATACACGAGCGATGCGCCAAGGCAACGTAGACTCAGAACACACGGCACCAATCAAGTGGACGAACTCGCAACAAACAGCACACTGGATAATGCCTCAAACGGGAGGGTCACACAAAAGAAAAGCAATTAACTAGGAAGGGAGGGAGAATGCAAGTAAGGACGTATCCCAGATGCAACCCAGGTATACGACTCCTTAAATGTTAACGCTTCAACAAGCATGGGCGAGGTGAAAAAACACTATATTCAATTCGAGATATACCGTGTATGTTTAAATACAGCTAAAAGCTCTGTAAAAAGAAATTACAACCTTTGCATAAAATTACTTAAACGGCGTGGTTAAGCAAAGCACAGAAAACCCACTAGAGGGCAATTTTGAACAAGATACAGGAGCAAAGACGCTACTCAGAAACGGCAATGCCCCCCTTTAACATTCACCAAGCAAAGAATGGGCGTACTAATAACCAATACGTAAAAAAAGCCACATTTATGAATATAAGCCAACAACGCCTGAAAAAACATCAGGTCCGCCGATTACCTTAACAAATAAATTGCGCACAACATGTTATCAAGCTTGGTAACGGGGGGAGTGGCTATGGAGGAGGAGCCGTGATCAACTACAACACCAATCTCTGCAATAGTAAAAGCTTGCACGGCTAGAAAGGTTCCGGGGTTGTTTTCGGATCCGTCCTCGTGCTCAAGTTTTCAAAGCAAAAACGAGCGTTTGTTAACTACAAACGTGTGTTCGGCATATAGCCTCGATATTGGTGCTGCTGTGTGGGGAGCTCTGAGCCAAAGGCAGTCGCCTCCCCAAGCTCGCTCTCTCCCCCACAGAAGCAGTGTGGACCCGCGGCGCTGCCCGGCAGACGTGTAATTTAAAGGCTGGTGGAAGAGCTGCCTGGGTATTCAGCCCTGTAATCTGCAGGCGAGTGCGCTGTCTGTGCACGCGTTTACCAAAGGGCATCACGGAGAGGTGATCTCAGACCAGGGCGCGCGGGACGGCCTGGGATACTAGGCACCCCGGGGGACAGATGGGGCAGCAGCAAGCACAACACCCCGGGGGAGAGAGGGGGCAGCAACAATCACGGTAGTGTACCCACAGTGTCAGGTCCCCATTGACAGGAAAGAAATGTCCCCTCTAGCTGCTGTATGTATTATCAAATAAGGGCTCAGTGGGCCCTGGTGCCACTGCACCCATGGAAGCCACGACCCCTCCACATTCAGCCCTCAAAAGATACATCAACCGAGCATGGAGTTCGCTTTCAATAAGTGGTCTTAAAAGTACACGGCGACCAGACTTTATGGTACAGTCACAGGGCTCCCCCTCTAAAGCCATTGTGGCCGGGGCTCTTTACTTCTGAGAACGATCTTGACTACAGACGTCCGGTCGACCGTGGTAAAGCCCCGAAGCTTAACACAGACAGTGGGAGCACTACCTGAACCGGAGACACCACGCAGGAGCCAGCGTGGGAGTCTGTAACCAACACCATCTCCAACAAATCCAACACTCCCTACCACTGACCTCTCATGAGCATGAAATGTGAGCAACCAAGCGCTACAGCTTGCTCCGACTCCAATGGTCATCGTCAACACCCTAGACCGCAGCCTGCCTCCCCCCCCCTTCCCCTTCTTTCCGGAGCTTCGCCCCAGGCTACTACTAAATCCACAAATCACTGTCAAATTCAACTGTGCGCCCTCTCCCCAAAGAACGAGTTTGCAGAAGCCGGCCATAAATGTTACCCGATCCCCCCCCCCTCTTCTCCCCGTTAAGCCGGAAACCAGCCCCTTCTTTCCACAGGGGCACGCACGGGCCCCCAGACAAGTAAAAAAAAAAAAAGACAAAAAAAAAAACAGGCCGGTCCCGCCGTTTTTTACAGGCAGTAGTTCCCAGGTCCGCTCTGCCCTTTTGCAGGCAGCAGCAGGACACTTCTCATCGAGGAGGCGCCGTCCCCTCTTCCAAGGAGCCGAGGACCTCCCCTCTTTCCTCTACCACTAAACGTTGTTCCTTCCCCTCTCATGTGGGGGTGGATGGACCGGAGTCACCCTATCCTCCCCAACACACAGTTTTGTCCTCTGGGTATAATCCGCAGCCCCGTGTCCCCAACCCATCACCCTCCCCGACATAAGTGTCACATTGAGAATATTTCCCCACTGCCCTTGCTCCTTCCCAATCACAGAGCCTCCCAAGGCACCCCGCGCCCCTTCCTTACCGGGAAAGCACAGCACATAATGGATCACCGAGGTCGTTATCTTCAAGAAAAAGATCCACCAACACGGTTCCAGGAGTCTCCGCATGACAAAATGCACATTGAAAGAAAACTTGTTGAATTCGTTCCGCCGCCCCCGCAGCCAGCAAAGAAAAGTTCAAAAGGTCAAAAGCCACACAAAAATCCGGTCCCGGCGCAGCGGTGCTGGGCCTGGCGCAGGACAGCGAGGGCTGCTCACTTGCAGGAATCTCCGAACTTGGGGTGCCCGGGAAGGAGGCGCAGACAAGGGGCTTCTTCCCAGCCACCGGCACCTCCTCATGCAGACCGCGCTGCCCAGGTCCCGGGGAGGCGCATAGTGAGAGGCACCCGGTGCACGAGGAGGCTCAGTCCATGCTCAGAGCCGCGGCGGCTGCACGGGGATGGGGAGTAGTTCGCTGGAAGCTTTCCATTCTCCCATACAGGAAGTAACAAGCACACCACTGCCTTTCTCTGAGGTGAAGCAGAAATGCCTCGGAGAAAGGCAGTGGCATTTTCGGATTCGGGGGCGTGCTTTCGGATTGGGGGCGTGTTTTTCTTTTTCTCTCCTCTTGCCATTGGCTGGAGGAGAGAAAAACACGCTCAGCGAAAAGTATCGAAAAAAAACGCCCCCGAATCCGAAAAGGACGGGGCCTGTTTTGCGAGACAAACCTCTTCTCCAATGGCTGGCCAGCATTTAAGAGGCCAGCCAATGGAGAAGAGGAGAGAAGAGGGGCGGGTTCAAGCCCCTCTTCTCCAAGTCATTAAATCTCGCGAGCGAGACTGCGCAAGCGCAGCCTTCGCTAGCCGAGACCTTAAAAACTATAATGTTTTAAGACCCCGAAGAGTCACTATGGGCAAAAGGAATGCAAGACATATAAAAAAATAGGATTAAGAAAAAGCACATGGTAACCCAAAGAGTGTGGACGTTCCGAAAAGTACTCACCAATAATCGGTGCGTGAACGCGAATAACTTGTACTCGATAAAGGAGTGGAGAATCTATTGAAACGCCCGAGTGATAACCGCGTCTATATGTATGCCTAAAAACTTGCAGAATACAGTAGAGTATCTGGACACAAATACTAATCTTTTCTTTGTTTGGGTATTTTTCTTTTGAAATAATTCTTGACGTTGTTTAGACAATGCTTTATTGAGACAATCTTGTAGAATCGCATCCGGATAACCACGTGCCTGAGACCGCTGTTGATATTCTTGTAATTTGTTAGTACAGACTTCCGGGTCTGAGCAAATCCTCTGAATCCGAATAAATTGAGAATATGGCAAATTTTTTATCAGACTTTTAGGATGGAAACTGGAGTAAGCCAAAGTGCTGTTTCGGTCTGTAGGTTTGTTATAGACCGATGTATTAAACCTGTTTAGAGGAGATTTATGGATTTGGACATCAAGAAAATGAATTGTTTCTTTTTGGATAGTGTAGGTCAAGTGAATATGAGAGTTTGTGTTGTTCAGGGTATCAATCATGGATATAAATGATTGTTCAGTGTCATTCCATAGCACAAATATATCATCGATGTAACGACAATATAAAGAATTTTTTTGCCACTGAACGGTGTTTGATATGATATGGTCATATTCGTATTGAGCCATAAAAATATTGGCATACGCGGGGGCCCCCGAAAAACCCATGGAGGTACCTGTCAATTGAGTGTAAAATTGTTGTTGCCATTCAAAGTAACTATTGTTGAGGCAAAATGTAAGAAACTGCAAGACAAAACCTTTTTCAATTGCAATTGAGTCTGTTTAAAGGAGTGCCCATTCAACGGCTTCCAATCCTGCTGAGTGAGGTATAGATGTATATAGGGCAGTCACATCTATGGTACATAGAAGAATGGATGTATCATGTTGAATCTCCAATCCTGAAAGTTTTTGAAGAAAATGTGTTGTGTATTTTAAATATGTAGTCCAATTTTGAACAAAGTTTTGGAGATAAAAATCCAAAAATTTACCGACCGGGTCAAAAATAGAGCCACAGCCGGATACTATAGGTCGAAAAGGTGGATCTTGAGCATCCTTCTGCATTTTTGGTATCATGTATAATTTCGGTCTTCGAGGATTATTCGTTGTAAGAAATGCTTGTGTTTGGTCACTGATCCAGTCATTATCACGTGCCTCATGTAAAAGCTTAGTGAGCATTGCCAATAGCTGACCAGTGGGATCATACGTGAGCCTCATGTAGGTATTGGTATCTCCAACATGTGCATTAACTTTGTTTTGGTAATATTGTGTATCCATGACAACAACGGCTCCCCCTTTGTCTGCAGGTTGCATAGTAATAGTGGTATCATTGGCCAGGGATTTAATGATGTTTCTCTCGTGTTTAGTCAAGTTATCTCGTTTTTTTTCATGAAACGTCAAGGTCTGTATGTCTTTGTTCACCATGGTTGCAAAAGTGTCCAATAGTTTATGTGAAACCGGGGGTATAAATGTGCTTTTAGGTTTAAAGGTTGATTCCGTTGTAGCCTGAACTTGTGGATCTGGCAAAATGATGTTAGTAAAGAAGTATCTTAGTCGAAGTAATCGCATGAATCTAAATAATTCAGCTTGTACTTGTAATGGAGTTGTTGTTCCAGTAGGGACAAATGACATCCCTTTTCCCAGTACAGCAATTTCTTGTGGGTTATGTTCACGCACCAATTATTGGTGAGTACTTTTCGGAACGTCCACACTCTTTGGTTTACCATTTGCTTTTTCTTAATCCTATTTTTTGATATGTCTTGCATTCCTTTTGCCCTTAGTTACTCTTCGGGGACTTAAAACATTACCGTTTTGAATACAGCGTTCATTAACTTTACAGTTTCAACGCCTATCGGGGTGTATCACGTTTTGCTAACATTTATTCAGTAGACTTGCTTCTTGATGTTTCTTTTAAAGCTCATGCCTACGCATTTTTATTTTTCCTCAGCAATTTGCAACCATATTGGTTATATACAATCACAAGGTGAGCCTATTCACATTTCCTCGTATGATCACGTCTACATCACCTTAGCATTGTTTTCAATCTTTCTTTTTTCGTTTTCAGCCTCTCATTTTTCATTCAGTTCAAGTTCATATTCAATAGCAACTAAGGAATCACTATACTTGCAGTATTTTTCCTGGCTTTATTTTTCTTCACTTGTCTGAACACACCTTTAGAGGTTGAGCTGCTGTGTGTTTCTATCCTGGTTTGGTCATGGCTGGAGTAGGGATTAAGGGAGGGTCTTAGTAAATTGGCCTTCGTCGTGTCACATGTAGTGTGTGATCATTGGGGAGTGTTGGGTGTAGTGGCCTCTTGGTCAGTAATCACCAAGGTGTGGAAGGAAGAGGGGAGTTGGTATGGGTCAGGGTTGTCAGTGGGTTGTGGCTTAGTATTGTTGAAGTTGCAGAGAGTAGGTTTGATGTCCCTAATCGGCCTACTCGGGTGGTTCACAGCAAGAGGGCAAAGGGGTAAGATGCATTCTGGAGGGGGGTTGGAAGAGGTCGGTTCAGTTGTGGTGGTGGTGTGGGCAGAGGGAGTTATCGCAGAGGAGCTGGAGTTGGAACGGTTAGGAGGTCTTGTGTGTTTTCCATCCTGTGTGGTGACCTGATGTGGAGGTTGGTTCGGGGTGGTTTGTGTTGAGGTGAACAGCATTACATAGTGTCGGGAATATGGAGTCAAAGGAACGTAGGGTGCTGTCATTATCTTGGATCATGATATTTCCATTCCTGTAGAAGGTTATGGTAGCATTGCCCTTGAAGGAGGGTGAGTTGCCAATCATCAGTTGGCGATCTTCAGTTTTCGGCCGTGTGGGATTGTGGGAAGTTGGCCTGGTATATGATGTTCACTAGTTAAAGTGACCACCTTGTACCATGCCAAGCAACCCTTATGGTGTGGTTGTAAGTCAACCTTTTCGGACTAGCTGCCCTAGTGGTAGCGTAGGCTAAGCAGTCTTTGAGGCTAAACTCGTGAAGCGTGTTAAGCCAGCTGTTTTACCAAATGTAACCCCCTTTTATACCAATGAAAGGACACCACACAGATATATATTCAAAATATATATGTATTTATTTCTCAAAGTATCCCCTAGTCTCTTTATGAGCACAGGAGCACAAATCGTCAAACAAGATTACAGTAGAATACACAGAAGTTGCACTTTATATGGATAGGCCCTGGTGGCCGCTCAAACCATATACTAAAATAGTGGTATAAGTACCACGAACAGAAAAGGGAAAAGGCCTAGGGCTTCTAGAATCGCTGGGCCTACAAGGAGCTAACTTTAGTTAGTGACCAGGAGGTCCACGGGTTGCGTGTGCAGAGCCTATAGTCACACGCGAGCTCCCATAGGTTTTCAATGGGTGCGTAAAAAGTACAAAGTTACTGCAAAAGGAATCTTCCGGATGGACTAGGAACTCAGGATTGGAAACACAGACACTAGAGATGATACTCTACACTTGGGCACCGGAGTGCCAGCTTTACCTCACCCACAGGAAGCGGGTGCATAGGTGTCGAAGTGCGTCGGGTTTCTTCTATCGGTTCCGTGGAGCCTGTGGACAAAGATGCTGCAGGCGGTCGGTCCGGGAGAGATGCGGTGGATCCAAGAGTGGATCGGAGTTGTAGAAGACCTGTAAGCAGAGGGGACAGTGTTCACAGTCACTAGCCAGTGACCAGCGTGGCACCAGGTGGGTACCAGGCGATGTCGGGTGCAAACAGGAAGAAAGGTGTAGCTTGTCTCTGCAGCCACGTGGTCCCTGAAGGTCGACGACGTCCAGGATTCGGTTCACGAGCTGTCCCACGCAGGCTCTCGCTGTCGGCGGTGTCGGCGACTTGATCAAAGCAAACAAGCCTTGGCAAAAGCAATTGTTGTGGAAAACGAAATAAGCTGATGGTTCTGACCAGCAAGGTCAGAGGGACTGCTCCTTTGGAGGGGAGCAAGGGCCAGTCTGGAGCAACCAGACCAGTGGTGTATTTCTTGAAGTTCGTCGCCAAGATGGCCACTAGCCAGCGGGCCAGCAACCGGTTAGGCGCATCGAGTGGCAAAATGCAGAAGGGCCCCACGCAGATCGTGGAGATGCTGGAGGGCTCACCTTTGGTTCAGATGCTGCTCGAGGGTTGGGCTTCTCAGATCCCAAAGCACAACTTGGAGGGAGCCTCGGTTGTTGCACTTGCAGCTTGTCGTGGTCGTTACAAGATGGCTGGCTCCACGTGTCTCGTTGCCTCCACGGGTCTCCTCTTTTCAGGGACTGTGGATCGGGCGGTGAGAGGTCTGGAGGTCCAGGTCTTGTCAGTCTCTGGGCTCGGGCTTCGGCGAGAGGCGGCGGCAAAGCAGACGTTGACTCGCTGGATGGTGCTTGCGTTAGCAAGGTGGTCACTCCCTGACCACAGGGGAGATTTCCTTCAGTCTTCTGTGCAGCAAAATGTTGAAGTTCCCGTCTTCTTCTTAGTTTCAAGTTGATTCCAGGATGTCTAAAGTCTTAGGACACAGCTCCTACCTTTAAGCGGATTCTAGGGGCCGGACTACCTGCTAGGTCCCTCCCTAAAGGTGGGACCAGGAAGGGGGGTGGTTACACCCCCAATCCTTTGTCCAGCTTGCCCCAGGCCCGGGGCTGGTGTGCCCCAGGACCGGATTGAAGTGGCATATGCCCCGAGGCTCCTTGTGAGCCACAGGCATGTCTGGTTTCTTTCAAGCCCTACCTGACTAATACACAAAATCCTGTCTGGGGTGGTGCACGCACCTCCCCTGGCAGGAAACCCTTTGTCCACACCTCCCAAGCTGGAAGGACTCCCAGCAGCAGGAGGGCAGACTTGTGTCTGTGGTGGCAGCATCCATTTTGTGGAGCTGAGGCTATGTCTGATTTTACCCGGGTTTCAGGTACTGTACATGTCGTGTCCCTCTAGAAGGGTGGAATGCTAACCCCGTCGCCAGAATTGGCGAGGGGTTAGTATTCCAATTCGTATGACACCTTACTCGACATGTTTTGATAAAGCCAAACCAAAGATAGCATTTAACCGCGAGGTTCATAATGCACTTAAGAGTATATGGTATGACGATATCTGGAAACAGTAGAAGGAAGTTGTTCCGACCACTGCAGACAGGCTCAGCTCATGCCAGAGCACCATCTCACATGGAACCAAGCACTCTGCCTTCAGGATTGTTAAGGCCTGCCATAGGAGTGACTTATAGGTTAACATGTGTCCCATTTAAGGTTAGGGATAGGTATACTACACCTAAGTAAGAGGTGGTTACACCAACTTACCCCAGCTGAGGAGTCACAATGGACCCATAGTTCTTAACAAACTTCCTGTAGTACCCAGTCAAGCCCAAGAAAGCTCGAACTTGAGTCTGGGTGGTTGGAGGAGTCCAGTCCTTGATGGATTGTATCTTACTCTCCAGTGGTTGAACTTGGCCTCCACCTACAAGGTGGCCCAAATACACAACCTTACTCTGCCCTATCTGGCACTTGGTAGCCTTGATAGTGAGGCCTGCCCTTTGCAGAGCCTCCAGAGCCTTCTTCAGGTGGATCAGGTGATCCTCCCAGGTGGAGCTAAAGACAGCAATGTCATCAAGATATGCTGCGCAAAAGTCATCCAACCCAGTAAGGACTTGATTCACCAACCTTTGGAAGGTGGCAGGTGCATTCTTCAGACCAAAGGGCATCACCACAAATTGGTAGTGCCCACCTGGGGTTGAGAATGCTGTTTTGGCCTTAGACTCCTCAGCTAATCTGATTTGCCAATAGCCAGCTGTCAAGTCAAATGTGCTCAAAAACTTAGCAGAAGCTAGTTTGTCTATGAGCTCATCTGCCCTTGGAATAGGGTGTGCATCTGTCCTGGTGACAGCATTGAGTCCTCTGTAATCCACACAGAACCTCATCTCTCTCTTGCCATCTTTGGTGTGAGGTTTGGGGACTAGAACCACTGGGCTAGCCCAGGGGCTCTCTGAGGGTTCAATGACACCTAATTCCAGCATTTTATGTACCTCAGCCTTTATACAGTCCCTGACGTGGTCAGGTTGTCTGTAAAGCTTGTTCTTTACAGGCAGACTGTCACCAGTGTCCACCACATGGGTACACCAGTCAGTTTGGCTAGGTATTAGGGAAAACAGATGTTGAAATGATTGTAGATCTTGTCTACATTCAGTCTGCTGATGGGCAGTGAGGTTGCCTCCAAGGGTCACTCCTTCAACTGAGCCATCTTCAGGGTTCTGAGACAACAGGTCAGGGAGAGGGTCACTCTCTTCCTCCTGTCCCTCATCTGTAGCCATGAGCAAGCCCATGTCTGCCCTGTCAACATATGCTTTTAACCTGTTAACATGGAGTACCCTGTGGGGACTCCTGGGAGTTCCTAGGTCCACCAAGTAGGTGACCTCTCCCTTCTTTTCCAGGATTGTATGGGGTCCAGACCATTTGTCTTGGAGTGCTGCTGGGGCCACTGGCTCCAACACCCATACCTTCTGTCCTGGCTGAAACTCAACCAAGACAGCCTTTTGGTCATGCCAAGCTTTCTGTAAGGCCTGGCTTGCCTCAAGGTTTTTGGATGCCTTCTCCATATACTCAGCCATCCTGGAGCGGAGACCAAGTACATAGTCCACTATGTCTTGTTTAGGCTTTTTGAGAGGTAACTCCCATCCTTCCTTCACTAAACACAGTGGGCCTCTTACAGGGTGCCCAAACAACAATTCAAAGGGGCTGTAGCCAACCCCCTTTTGTGGGACCTCTCTGTAAGCAAACAGAAGGCAGGGTAGGAGGATGTCCCATCTTCGCCTGAGCTTTTCAGGTAATCCTTTGATCATACCCTTTAGGGTCTTGTTGAATCTCTCAACAAGCCCATTGCATTGTGGGTGATAAGGGGTGGTGAACTTGTAGTTGACACCACATTCCTTCCACATAGCTGTCAAGTATCCTGACATGAAGTTGGTACCTCTGTCAGAAACTACCTCCTTAGGAAACCCCACTCTGGAGAATACTCCCAGCAGGGCCCTGGCCACAACAGGAGCTGTAGTGGTCCTAAGGGGAATTGCCTCTGGATACCTGGTGGCATGATCCACTACCACCAGTATAAATCTGTGCCCAGATGCAGTTGAGGATCCATGGGACCCACTATGTCTATTCCCACTCTTTCAAAGGGGACCCCCACCACAGGTAGTGGTATTAGGGGGGCCTTTGTTGTGCCACCTGATTTGCCACTGGCTTGGCAGGTCACACAGGAGCGACAAAACTCCTTTGTATCTTCATTCATGTGAGGCCAGTGAAAGTGAGGGACAAGCCTGTCCCAAGTCTTGTTCTGGCCTAAGTGTCCTGCTAAAGGAATATCATGGGCCAAGGTAAGAAGGAAGCCCCTAAATTGCAGAGGTATAACCAACCTCCTGGTTGCACCAGGCTTGGGGTCTCTAGCCTCTGAATAAAGGAGCCCTTCATCCCACTACACTTTATGGGTACCTTGAGCATTCCCAGCAGCCTCAGCACCAGCCAGCTGTCTGAGGGGTTCAAGAGAGGGACAGGATAACTGAGCCTGCCTCAAGTCAGCCCTTGAAGGTCCCCCTGTCCCCAGAAACTCAACCTGATCAGGTTCAAGCTCTTCAAGGACAGTTCCTTCAGGGTCCTCTAGATCAGCTTCCTGGGAAGGTTGATCATCACTCTGAGGCAGGGGGGGAAGGCACAGCCTTGACCCTCCTGTTCTTCTTCTTGGTAGGTGCTTGGTCCATTGTTCCAGGATACAAGACCTGAGGTTCAGTGAGGCACTTTTTGGCCTGTGACCTGGTCACAGCAAGGACATGTGATGATATACCTAACATCTCTGCATGAGTCCTGTACTCCACTTCTGACCATAGAGAACTCTCTAGGTCATTGCCCAACAAACATTCTACTGGGAGGTCTGCACTAACCACAACCCTTTTGAGGCCAGTTACCCCTCCCCATGAGAAGTTAACAACTGCCACACTATGTGAAGTAGTGGCATTGCTGGCATTGGTCACCAGGTAATTCTCACCTGGTATGTACTGTCCAGGGTCCACAAAGCCTGGTGTCACCATAGTGACACTGGCACATGTGTCCCTGTAGGCTTGAGCCACTTTTTCATTAATTAAAGGAGTCTGTCTGTACTTGCCCAGGTTACTGGGGCTCACAGTCAGGGACAAATCAATGTCCCCATCACAGATCAAGACTGCCTGTGTCAGGGTTCTGTCTAAGTCAGAATCTCCTTCAGTTCCCATAGTGATTCCCACTACACCCTTTGTCTGGGGACCAACACTGCTAACAGTAGTACTGGGAGCAGGTGCCTTAGGTGCAACAGTGTTGGGGGATCCACCCTTTTTACAATCACTAGTCCAGTGAGTTGTATCCTTGCAATGATTGCACCAGGGTTTCTTTTGACCTTCTTTCTTCTTTCCCTTGGATTGTTGTTGGGACCCACCCTCCTTAGCAGTAGTTTGGGGCCCTGTTGAAGACTTCTGGTCTTTAGGTTTCTGATCTCCACCCTTTTGGTCTGTTTTCTTCTGATCACCCCCTTGGCCCTGGTTCTGGTTCTTTTGCTTAACCCTGGTTCTGACCCATTTGTCTGCCTTCTTTCCCAATTCTTGGGGAGAGGTCAGATCAGAGTCAACCAAGTGTTGATGCAGTTGCTGGTTTTGACAATTATTTAAAATCTGTCCTCTCATCATCAAATTGTACAATCCTGTATAATCAGATACCTTACTTCCCAGCAACCAACCCTCCAAAGCCTTAGTGGCACATTCAACATATTCAGACCAGTCCTGAGTCTGTGTCTTTTGGGTGTCTCTGAACATTAACCTGTACTGTTCAGTGGTTAAGCCTAACCCATCAACCAGAACACTCTTCAGGACTCTGTAGTTTCTGACATCCTCCTCTCTAACAGTGAAGAGTCTGTCTCTGCCTCTTCCTTCAAAGGAGAGCCAGAGGATTGCTGCCCACTGGTCTTCAGGAACCTGCTGCACTTTGCAGGCTCTCTCAAGAGCAGTCATCCATTTGTGGATGTCATCCCCACTTTTGTAGGGGGGCACAACCTTAGACAGGTTCCTATTATTAAAGACCCTATCTTTGTCCTTAGGGACAATGCTGCCACCAGTGGGTATAGACCCACTCTCTCTAGGTTGCCTAGCCTTGTTCAGTTTCTCTTCCATCAGAGCTACTTCTAGCTCCTGTTTCCTGATCCTCAGCTGAGCTTCCTGCATTCTGGCCTCATGTTCCCTCCTCTGAGGGGTGGTCATCCTTCTCCTGGAGTGACCTTGAGAGCCTCTAGAGGCATGAGAAGCATTAGATTCACCTGAGTGATTCCTTTGCCTCCCAAGCCCCTGGTTAAGTCCACTAGGGAGATCCAATGGGGTGATCCCATTGTCAGTCCCCAGTAGCCTTAAGTTAGCTGGGCCACGTATAACACTTGGCACTGGGCTAGTTCTCCCTTCATCCTCCTGTATCCCCATCACTTTCCTCCTCTGTAGTATGATTCTCATCTAAGAGATGGCTATTGGAAAGGGGTACTTCAGTAGCATCTTCAGAAGGGGGGCCTCCTGTTCCTGTCCCTAAGGGGCCTAACTGGGAGGCTTTCCTGAGAGCTTTCTGATCTTCATCAGCCTGTAAAAGCTCTCTGAGTTCAGCAGAAGTAGGATTCTTGGGCTGTTTAAGGCCCCTGATATGTGCCAACTGCCTGAGCTCATTTTGATTAAGGGTAGCAAAGATGGATGGTGCCCTCTGGGGGTCACTCTCAACAGAGATGGGTACAGTGGACCCCTCTGCCCCAGCCATTGCTCTTAAGTGTGGGTGGATCTGTTGCAATCTACCTACACTTGGGTTTACCTACTAAACCTATCTAGTAGTTGTAGTCAGGGTGTGCTACTCCCTTTGCTCTACAACAACTAAGTTCAGTAGAACTTATGTATATCTAATCTTGTTTTATATGTACCTACAGGTATCTATGTGATCTTTCAATTGGTAACCAAGAGATTACAATGGTAAAACACAGCAAGCTCAAATCCCACCGCTGCCACCAATGTGGGAAGTTGGCCTGGTATATGATGATCACTAGTTAAAGTGACCACCTTGTACCATGCCAAGCAACCCTTATGGTGTGGTTGTAAGTCAACCTTTTCGGACTAGCTGCCCTAGTGGTAGCGTAGGCTAAGCAGTCTTTGAGGCTAAACTCGTGAAGCGTGTTAAGCCAGCTGTTTTACCAAATGTAACCCCCTTTTATACCAATGAAAGGACACCACACAGATATATATTCAAAATATATATGTATTTATTTCTCAAAGTATCCCCTACAAATCGTCAAACAAGATTACAGTAGAATACACAGAAGTTGCACTTTATATGGATAGGCCCTGGTGGCCGCTCAAACCATATACTAAAATAGTGGTATAAGTACCACGAACAGAAAAGGGAAAAGGCCTAGGGCTTCTAGAATCGCTGGGCCTACAAGGAGCTAACTTTAGTTAGTGACCAGGAGGTCCACGGGTTGCGTGTGCAGAGCCAATAGTCACACGCGAGCTCCCATAGGTTTTCAATGGGTGCGTAAAAAGTACAAAGTTACTGCAAAAAGAATCTTCCGGATGGACTAGGAACTCAGGATTGGAAACACAGACACTAGAGATGATACTCTACACTTGGGCACCGGAGTGCCAGCTTTACCTCACCCACAGGAAGCGGGTGCATAGGTGTCGAAGTGCGTCGGGTTTCTTCTATCGGTTCCGTGGAGCCTGTGGACAAAGATGCTGCAGGCGGTCGGTCCGGGAGAGATGCGGTGGATCCAAGAGTGGATCGGAGTTGTAGAAGACCTGTAAGCAGAGGGGACAGTGTTCACAGTCACTAGCCAGTGACCAGCGTGGCACCAGGTGGGTACCAGGCGATGTCGGGTGCAAACAGGAAGAAAGGTGTAGCTTGTCTCTGCAGCCACGTGGTCCCTGAAGGTCAACGATGTCCAGGAGTCGGTTCACGAGCTGTCCCACGCAGGCTCTCGCTGTCGGCGGTGTCGGCGACTTGATCGAAGCAAACAAGCCTTGGCAAAAGCAATTGTTGTGGAAAACGAAATAAGCTGATGGTTCTAACCAGCAAGGTCAGAGGGACTGCTCCTTTGGAGGGGAGCAAGGGCCAGTCTGGAGCAACCAGACCAGCAGTGTATTTCTTGAAGTTCGTCACCAAGATGGCCACTAGCCAGCGGGCCAGCAACCGGTTAGGCGCGTCGAGTGGCAAAATGCAGAAGGGCCCCACGCAGATCGTGGAGATGCTGGAGGGCTCACCTTTGGTGCAGATGTTGCTCGAGCGTTGGGCTTCTCAGATCCCAAAGCACAACTAGGAGGGAGCCTCGGTTGTTGCACTTGCAGCTTGTCGTGGTCGTTTCAAGATGGCTGGCTCCACGTGTCTCGTTGCCTCCATGGGTCTCCTCTTTTCAGGGATTGTGGATCGGGCGTTGAGAGGTCTGGAGGTCCAGGTTTTGACAGTCTCTGGGCTCGGGCTCCGGCGGGAGGCGGCGGCAAAGCAGACGTTGACTCGCTGGATGGTGCTTGCGTTAGCAAGGTGGTCACTCCCTGACCACAGGGGAGATTTCCTTCAGTCTTCTCTGCAGCAGAATGTCAAAGTTCCCGTCTTCTTCTTAGTTTCAAGTTGATTCCAGGATGTCTAAAGTCTTAGGACACAGCTCCTACCTTAAGCGGATTCTAGGGGCCGGACTACCTGCTAGGTCCCTCCCTAAGGGTGGGACCAGGAAGGGGGGTGGTTACACCCCCAATCCTTTGTCCAGCTCGCCCCAGGCCCGGGGCTGGTGTGCCCCAGGACCGGATTGAAGTGGCATATGCACCGAGGCTCCTTGTGAGCCACAGGCATGTCTGGTTTCTTTCAAGCCCTACCTGACCAATACACAAAATCCTGTCTGGGGTGGTGCACGCACCTCCCCTGGCAGGAAACCCTTTGTCCACACCTCCCAAGCTGGAAGGACTCCCAGCAGCAGGAGGGCAGACTTGTGTCTGTGGTGGCAGCATCCATTTTGTGGAGCTGAGGCTATGTCTGATTTTACCCGGGTTTCAGGTACTGTACATGTCGTGTCCCTCTAGAAGGGTGGAATGCTAACCCCGTCGCCAGAATTGGCGAGGGGTTAGTATTCCAATTCGTATGACACCTTACTCGACATGTTTTGATAAAGCCAAACCAAAGATAGCATTTAACCGCGAGGTTCATAATGCACTTAAGAGTATATGGTATGACGATATCTGGAAACAGTAGAAGGAAGTTGTTCCGACCACTGCAGATAGGCTCAGCTCATGCCAGAGCACCATCTCACATGGAAGCAAGCACTCTGCCTTCAGGATTGTTAAGGCCTGCCATAGGAGTGACTTATAGGTTAACATGTGTCCCATTTAAGGTTAGGGATAGGTATACTACACCTAAGTAAGAGGTGGTTACACCAACTTACCCCAGCTGAGTGATCAGCCAGTTGTGTCAAATTTGTTAGGCCAAGCCTGGGGTGGCATAATACATGCTTCAGCCCTTGGCAGGCCTTAGATACACCAACGCCCTGGGTACCTAGTGTACACTGGTACAGGGGCTCACAGGGTGATCCACTTCCAATTGGTTATGCACCTAGGGTGCATAGTGTAAATTTAGTAGAGAGAACAGCAGGCTGGGGGTCTGATTGGCAGGTCCACAGCCTCAATATGTCAAAAACCAGTGAAGCAAAAAGCAAAAATTTGGGGTGACCATAGGATAGCAGACCCTACTCTCCTACAGGGATGTTGGAGGATGGTGTGATATTAAGGAGGTTAGTTAGGGTTGAGCACCATTTTGCAGGTCATGAAGTGAGGAAGAGGAGATCAGTTTTCTTTAGACCTTTGGAGGCGTTGTAGTAGATGTCAGCCAGAGGCGCAACTAGACCCAAATTTTTTTTGGGGGGGGGGGCTACTAAACATTCGGGGGTGGGCTGATTCTTCCAGCAATATGCAGAGTGGAGATGCAGGGGCTCTAAGAAGGGGTGAAAAAAACAACAAAGCCTCATTTAAAAGTAAATGGTCTTTTAAAGACCTGCAAAGAACTCGGGGGTGGCTGTGTGTGTGCCGGGAAGTTGTCTCAGCCCGGGCTGCTAAACACAACAGGGGGGGGGGGCTGAAGCCCTCTCAGCCCAATGTGCATTGCGCGCCTGATGTCAGCTATGAGTATTTCGGGGTGTTGCTTGATCAGTTGGGGTTTGAGGTTTTTGCTGGCAATAGCTGAGAGGTTCGGGGGTAAGTTATAGTGAAGGAGTTTGGTCCATGGGGTTCCAAGTTGCTGGGTAGGGAAGAAGTGGGGGAAACAGTGGAGGCAAGCATATTTGTTTGTTTGTTGATATCGGTGTTTATGAAGGACTCTTCCTTTATGCTTCAGTGTGTCAAAAAACTGAGATTGATAAGAATGGTGGGGTGCACACAAAAGGACAGATGAGAAATCTGACGGTTTAACTGGCAGTCGCATTTCGGAGATAGGCCACTTGCTACACACAATGCGACAGATCCAGAAGTCTGAGGATTAGTTGTTCCCGATGGTTTTACTTTGGGAGTCGCAATTGGGAGATAGGCCACTATGTGAAGCTCCAGATCAAGATGAAGGCATTGGCCTGGATCTGAGGTCCTTCTATTGTTTTTAGGGTTCATAATTCTGGAAGAGGGTTATGTAGGTATAGGAGGGAACATTGTTGGGGAAGCAGGTTCAAAATGGCAGTTTCTTTGCACCTCAGGTGACAAATTCAGGGTGGAATCAGCTCATCTCAGTGCACCCCAGGTCAGATTGTATCGAGATTCTACACCGTTCTCAGCAGATCTGAAGGGGATTTAACAACGGAGGGAGAGGGGCCCCGGTCAGAGAACGGGCACCAGGGGTCAACACAGGTCAGGATGAGGGAGACCAGAGGGCGCTCTATGATCTAGCCCCGGTGATTTCCAGGTGGGGCAGGTTAGGAAATAAGCTGATGGGGCGGGTTTGCTGCATCAGTAAAAACCAGCATTGGCATAGCCAATAGGTCTCGCTTTTGGGACCTTTTAAGTGTTTAGCCATGCAACAGTTGATGTTGTTGCACCAAGGATATTGTGCTGCATAACTAAATACTTATAAGGTCCCAAAAGCGAGACCTATTGGCTATGCCAATGCTTGTTATTTTTAGTCATCTTTGTGCATTAAGGTTCGTACTAGTACCATTGATTTGAACCAAAGAAAAAATAGGATGGTCAAAAAGCAATAAAAGTAAAATGGGTTTCTGTGCTTCTTCAAGTACATCTGCCAGCTAATTAAAATTATATGCATGTTTTTGCTCTTTAATTCAAACCAAATCTTTGTTTCAGCCATATCAGGTCACAACAATAAGTAGTGAAAGTTAACACATTAGTTACAATAAAATTCACAAAAAACTCATGGAAGCACAAGCGCATTAAAGAGTAAAATAGTCGGCTAAATCAATATATATATATATTACCTACTGGCGGTCGCCAGTAGGTAGTTATAGTTAGGACCACGTTTCCATAGGAAATCCGCAACATTCTATTTTGAATAACTTTGGCGCCGGTCGACGAATCCTCGCAAATTTTTCAAAATAGGTGGGGCGCTACGCTCCGCTCCTACCCTGAAAGTCTCGGGGGGATTCGTCAAGCGGGGGCTGAGATAAAAGGGGGGTCCCAAAACACGTTTTTCCCATGCATTTTTCCATAGGACCTTTAGACACAGCTACAGCCCGAACGGCTGAACAGAATTACTAGAAATTTGGCAGAGAGGTAGTCCTCAGGTCAAGGAAGTGCCTTTTGTAGGTTTGGTGTAAATCTGTTCAGTAGATTCTGAGAAAATAGCCTTTAAATCAATATATATATCTGAGCCAGCTTACGGTGCGCTTACGGTACGATTACCGTACGCGTACGGTGGCGTGCGCGAGCGCGATTCTGATTGGCTCTTAGATCTTAGTAAACATTCGAATCGGTCGAAACCAGGAAGCGGCGGCCGCCATTTTGTGTGTTTCACTCAGAAAAAAAAGAGTGATAACAAGAAAAGGGGGCAAGGAGGAGAGTTACAGACCCCCTAACATTTGTAAGGGGGTCAAAGAAGGACAGAAAAGTACAAAGAAAACATTTATTGATTTTAAAAAAAATCACGGGGTACGCGTACGGTAAGCGTGCGGTAGAAAAAAAAAAGAAAAAAAGAAATCAAAATCAGATTTAAGTGTTTAGATATTAGGGGGCTCTAAAAAGAGCCGTTGTGTTTATTAAGTGATTTTTTAGTGGTACCTACAAGTAAGTACCGATGCAGAGTCTAAGGTTCAAGAGGAAGACTCTGTTCCCTTCATCATTGAAGTGTACACCATCTCCTCTATAAATGTCTTGCATGTCATAACGCAAGTTGTTGTGGTAAATGGAACCCATACCATAGTCACGGAGGAAAGCAGAAACAGATTTGTTGACGTGCTTTCTTGCTTTGTCAATCTGCGGACAGAAATGATTGCACCAGTTCCATTTTTGCCTTTGGCATATGTTAGAAAACACAAAGGCAGTTTTAGGGAAAAGTGAAAACAGTTGTGCAAAGGTCTCCTTCATAAGCATTTCTAGGCCTACCCCAGTCAAAGTGCCTAGGTCATTGCCACCACAGTGCACTATTATGAGGTCAGGGTGTTGGATGTGCATGAAGGATTTCACCAATGGCATCAATTGGTGCCACTTTAACCCTCTCTGACCAATCCATTTAATGTCTACATTTGGCAAAGCAAGGTCTCTCACCATATCTGTTTTCTCTGCATACTTTTCACTCCAGAAGACATAGCTGTGCCCTACAATCCACACTGTGAACATCTTCAAAGGAGAACTGGATGCACTCAGGAGGTGTCTTTCAGTAGAATGGCAATATGAAAAGAAAGACAGTTTGGAAATGGAGGCATACATATTTTTTTCAAAAAAAAAAGAACTGATTGGCTGTTTCATACGATTCTAGAATAAAAACTAGGCTGTATGTGTAAATTAATAGAAGCATGTTTTGTATTGGTACAGAAAAATGTGTTACCAAAGAACAGTACTATGGATTTGCTGTTAGGTTTGAAAAGTCAAGCACTCTTGCTCTTTGGAATTGAAACATTGTTTGGCGAACTTCTGACCTGACTCCACACAGCAGTGTTCCATGAGCTGTTGCTATGGTAGCAGGCAGAAGTCAAGTTGGGGGAAGGGTACTAGGCAGAAGTCAAGTTGGGGGAAGGGTACTTTTGGAAAAGGGTTGGTTTTCAACCAATAGAAATGTGTGATTACATTTGAAAAAAAGGGGCAAGCACTGAGATTTGAAACTAACATGTATATGTGTGGAAAAAGAGAGGGAAAGTTTGCCATTATCTGGTTCTGCTGAGAGGAGAGAGGTGTAGAGAACATAGATCCTGGCTCTGATAATCTGCTGTTTGAGTGCCACATTTCTTTCACAACTAACTAATTTTAAAGGTGAGTTTAGAGTCTGAGAGGGGATGTATATGGTAAATTAAGAAATGAATAATAGAAATGCAATTCTTTTTGTTGAAGTTGTGTTTATTATTTTCTGTTTTGGGAGAAATTTAAATGTGAGGAACATGTAAAATAATATGGACTATGTTTTCACAATAAATTAAGGTGTACTGGTATAATAAAAGAATAGTTTAAGGGTTTGAGGTTGGACTCAGTAATGCAAATACATTCAGCATCACTAAGGCTGGTTGCCCTTGCTGGAGTGTAGGCAGACACCCAGGTTACAAATGATGCTGGTCTGAAAAAGCAGTTTGGACATGTGCTTTGTAAAAAATCTGAAAAGTGGATTCATAATGTGTCAGTCTGTAAAAGTGTTTATCACTTGCCAAAAAAAAGAGCAGTAAGTGTGCTTTCAAATTGGCAAAGAAATTTCGTTTTGTGACTAAAGTGAAAACATGACTCTGTGTGCAAATAGGAATTACAGGCAGAGATTTATTGCGTATTGCTCTGGTGATTTCACAGTTGCATTAGATGGAAAGGGGGAGACATTTTTTGGTGCAGAAGCAGACTCTTAGCACACAGGTAGCTGCTTACCATGTGGAATCATGCACAGTATTCACAAGCGAGTGGGGTTTGAGGTTTCAGTCAGTAATGCAAATACATTCAGCATCACTAAGGCTGGTTGCCCTTGCTGGAGTGTAGGCAGACACCCAGGTTACAAATGATGCTGGTCTGAAAAAGCAGTTTGGACATGTGCTTTGTAAAAAATCTGAAAAGTGGATTCATAATGTGTCAGTCTGTAAAAGTGTTTATCACTTGCCAAAAAAAAGAGCAGTAAGTGTGCTTTCAAATTGGCAAAGAAATTTCGTTTTGTGACTAATGTGAAAACATGACTCTGTGTGCAAATAGGAATTACAGGCATAGATTTATTGCGTATTGCTCTGGTGATTTCACAGTTGCATTAGATGGAAAGGGGGAGACATTTTTTGGTGCAGAAGCAGACTCTTAGCACACAGGTAGCTGCTTACCATGTGGAATCATGCACAGTATTCACAAGCGAGTGGGGTTTGAGGTTTCAGTCAGTAATGCAAATACATTCAGCATCACTAAGGCTGGTTGCCCTTGCTGGAGTGTAGGCAGACACCCAGGTTACAAATGATGCTGGTCTGAAAAAGCAGTTTGGACATGTGCTTTGTAAAAAATCTGAAAAGTGGATTCATAATGTGTCAGTCTGTAAAAGTGTTTATTACTTGCCAAAAAAAAGAGCAGTAAGTGTGCTTTCAAATTGGCAAAGAAATTTCGTTTTGTGACTAATGTGAAAACATGACTCTGTGTGCAAATAGGAATTACAGGCAGAGATTTATTGCGTATTGCTCTGGTGATTTCACAGTTGCATTAGAAGGAAAGGGGGAGCCTTTTTTTGGTGCAGAAGCTGACTCTTAGCACACAGGTAGCTGCTTACCATGTGGAATCATGCACAGTATTCACAAGCGAGTGGGGTTTGAGGTTTCAGTCAGTAATGCAAATACATTCAGCATCACTAAGGCTGGTTGCCCTTGCTGGAGTGTAGGCAGACACCCAGGTTACAAATGATGCTGGTCTGAAAAAGCAGTTTGGACATGTGCTTTGTAAAAAATCTGAAAAGTGGATTCATAATGTGTCAGTCTGTAAAAGTGTTTATCACTTGCCAAAAAAAAGAGCAGTAAGTGTGCTTTCAAATTGGCAAAGAAATTTCGTTTTGTGACTAATGTGAAAACATGACTCTGTGTGCAAATAGGAATTACAGGCAGAGATTTATTGCGTATTGCTCTGGTGATTTCACAGTTGCATTAGATGGAAAGGGGGAGACATTTTTTGGTGCAGAAGCAGACTCTTAGCACACAGGTAGCTGCTTACTATGTGGAATCATGCACAGTATTCACAAGCGAGTGGGGTTTGAGGTTTCAGTCAGTAATGCAAATACATTCAGCATCACTAAGGCTGGTTGCCCTTGCTGGAGTGTAGGCAGACACCCAGGTTACAAATGATGCTGGTCTGAAAAAGCAGTTTGGACATGTGCTTTGTAAAAAATCTGAAAAGTGGATTCATAATGTGTCAGTCTGTAAAAGTGTTTATTACTTGCCAAAAAAAAGAGCAGTAAGTGTGCTTTCAAATTGGCAAAGAAATTTCGTTTTGTGACTAATGTGAAAACATGACTCTGTGTCCAAATAGGAATTACAGGCAGAGATTTATTGCGTATTGCTCTGGTGATTTCACAGTTGCATTAGATGGAAAGGGGGAGCCATTTTTTGGTGCAGAAGCAGACTCTTAGCACACAGGTAGCTGCTTACCATGTGGAATCATGCACAGTATTCACAAGCGAGTGGGGTTTGAGGTTTCAGTCAGTAATGCAAATACATTCAGCATCACTAAGGCTGGTTGCCCTTGCTGGAGTGTAGGCAGACACCCAGGTTACAAATGATGCTGGTCTGAAAAAGCAGTTTGGACATGTGCTTTGTAAAAAATCTGAAAAGTGGATTCATAATGTGTCAGTCTGTAAAAGTGTTTATCACTTGCCAAAAAAAAGAGCAGTAAGTGTGCTTTCAAATTGGCAAAGAAATTTCGTTTTGTGACTAATGTGAAAACAAATGTAGTAATATATTTAAATAAAATAAAGGAATTTTTTTTTAGTTTTTTTCAGGTATTGCTGAAGAGCAGTGAACAAAATTTAAGATGCCTACAAAATCCAGAGTAAAAAAAGAGCAGAAAAAAAACCTATATTTGAAGACAACTGGAGGACCTAAGTTAGTTGAAGATGCTCATGTTGGGAAGAAGAAAAAATCTTCTGGTAAGCAAAAAAAAGATTTTCTAAGGAACATATTCAAAAAAAGGAAAAATGTACAAAATGTCTGTACTGGAAAGAATGATTTGAATTGAAAAGGACAGGAAAAAATTGAGAATTTAGTTAATGCAAATATACCTTCTGCAACTAAAAAGATAAACTTAATCAGAAAAACAGCGTTTAAAGAGATACGTAGAAAAATGTTTCAGAGGAGAGTTATGTCCAATTTGATAAAGGATGTGAAGAAATATAAGCAAAAGGCAAAGTTTTATAAGAGAAAAAAAGAAATTGAAGCCATTGCAGCTAAGGCATTAGAATTAAAAAGGAAACTATTCATTTTAATTTTGAATAGGATGCGTACATTAGACAAAATGGTTAATGTACTGAAATCACATAGCAAAAGGAAAAGAGTAGTGAACAGAACAAACTTTTGTAAAGTGTTTTTAGGAAAATGGATGCATAGTTCAAGTAGTGAACCTTTTTTTAATGAAGAGAGTTATTTTCAAAGTAATAGTTTGCTGCATGCAGTTGACACCAGAGGTCGTGCTTATGAAGTGAAAAATGGTTGCATAATGGAGAAGGAGATAATGGTTCCAAGAGATGAGGTACAAGTGATGGCGGATGAGGCTATGGGGAGACGTCCTAAAGCCCCAGTGTACACTTGGAATTGTAGTAGTATTTGCACTGTGCGTCAGGAATCTATTGATAAATTTCATGAGTTTCTAAGAGAATATAGCAAAAAAAGTGTGAAACAGAAGATTAAGGTGCTTCAAAGTCTAGATCCATGCAGAGTGAGAGAGAATACTGGTTTGCAGGGTCATTCTCTGGCTTGTCTATCTAGAAAAGTGTGTAATAGTGTTTTCCATCATTTTAGGATGCTGGCTGTTCATCATACTGAAATGAGAAAGTTTGTGAGACGGTTGTATTTTGCTAAAAGTCCAGCAATAAAGTTAGATGAATTGAATAGGGCTCTGTTCCGTGGAACGGTATCAGATGTAGAGAAGGTTGTTGATGAAATTCAGTTTTGTTACTTTGGTCCTGAACAAAACAGTGCAGAGAAGGACACAGTAAATGAGGAAGAAGTGGAAGAAAATGTAGAACCCTCTGTAAGTAAGACATTTAATGATCACATAACAAAATTTGCAATAATCTCTAATGAAAGACCAAATATAACTTGTATTTGTTGCCGCAGAACTCATTATAGAAAACAAACCAGGTATGTTGATCTCTACAGAAAGAGTGAAAATGAAGATAATTATAAGTGGAAGGATTTTGCCACCTATATATTTCTTGAAAATTGTTTTGAATTGGGTGAAGTTCAGCGTATTTGTAAATACTGTTACAACAAGTTAGAGGAAAATAGAATGCCGACCAGAGCTGTACATAATAATTTAGAATTGGATGCTATTCCTGCTGAACTTTCTGAATTAAATACATATGAGTCTATACTCATTCAATGTGTTCATCCGTTCCAGACCATAGTACGTATGGAGCCCAAAACTGGTAAATTACCTCCTTCAGATTTACTGAGAGGTTTAAAAGGTAGAGTGGTGTATTTGCCCTTGGATTTGAAAAAAAATATGGAAACTATTGATGCGGATACTTTGGAAACTGAACCATTAATTATTCTGGTTAATGGTGTACCTACAAAGAATAAGAAGATTTGGCAGGAGCTGGTAGATGTACGGAAAGTACAAAGAGCAAATTTGTATTTGAAAAGGAATAACAAATGGTATGAATCAATTTATATAGAAGAAGAAGAAGAAGAAGATTTACAAGAAGACACAGAAACACCAACTGGACAAATTGAAAAAGTGGACAAGTCAAAGGAAGAAGAAATTTATGAACATTTTAGCATACATCCTCTTCATTCAAAAGAAGTTATGGGAGACAATATTGATCTATTTCAGATGAAGAAAGCAAAAGGAACTCCCGTGAGTGTATGGGAGGAGAGCTTGGAAGCTCGATGTTTTCCCCAGCTGTTTCCTAAAGGAAAAGGAGGACGATACGATGAACGTCCGGAACAGATTCCAGCTTCTGAGTATCGGACTACAAGACTATATGCTGAAGATCCCAGATTTCGACAAAGTATTCCTTATTTGTTCCATCTTTTATTTGAAAGCGACTTGTCTGCACTGTCTTATGCAGTAAATCACATTTTAAAAAGTGGAGTACATTTACAAAATGTGTCTGCTAAGGATTTTATGGAGAAAGTGCAGCACCGAGATGATCATTTGGAAACACAACTGATCAATCTGATGGCTTGTCAGCGTGGGACAAATGAATATTGGTACCGACGCCATGGTGAATTAAAATGCATGTTACGGAATTTAGGAACACCAACATGGTTCTTTACCCTAAGCTGTGCTGAGTACGCTTGGGATGATTTACTGGATTTTCTACGAGAGGCAAATTCAAACATTAAAAACATCGAATACAAAACAGCAGGAGAACTGTGCTCATTGGATCCGGTTAATGTTTGCAGATATTTCAATCATAGATTTGAGGCTATGATGTCCTTCATCTGCAATAAAAAAAATCCACCTCTAGGAGAAGTAGTGGATTTCTTTTGGAGAAAAGAGTACCAGGCAAGAGGTGCTCCTCATATTCATATGCTGTTGTGGATCAAGGATGCCCCAAAGTTTGGAACAGATACTGATGAAGCAGTGTTATCTTACATTGAAGAATATGCAACATGTGCTATACCAAAAAGCACAGAAGAGAAAAAGTTAAAGGAGCAAGTTTTACGTTTCCAAAGTCATCGGTGTGGAAAATACTGTCAACGGAAATACAAGAGCAAAGATAAATACTACACTAAATGTCGATTTGGATTTCCTAGACCTGTTCTTTCAAATGGAAGAGTTAACAGTTTTATGTCAGCTGTGAGACATACTATCACAAGAAAATCACCTAAGAATACCTACAACCTTAAAAGAAAAGAAGAATCCAAAAATATAGATGACTACAACCCAGTGATTTTATCCATGTGGAACGCTAACATGGATATACAGTATGTAGCTGACAATTCCATTGCTGTTGCTCGATATGTAACGTCTTACATTACGAAATCAGAAAAAACAGAATTGAAGGAAATGTGGGAAGAGATTTCTCACGAGAAAACTGTCAGTAAGAAGCTGTACAGTTTCAGTTTGAAGATGTTATCGCATCGAGAAATTGGATCCTACGAATGTTCAGATAGGTTATCTTCTGCAAGTCTCTACTCGAAATCAAGAAGAATAATTTGGGCAAGTTTAGGCCTTGCAGCAATGAGAAATCGGGTACTGAAATCTGTTGGAGAAATTGAATATTTGGCCGAGAATGACCCAGAAAGTACAGATATTTTGAAATCAAACATGTTGGATACATATTACCCAAAGAGAAGTCATCATCTGGAGAACATGTGTCTCTATGAAGTGCTGCAGAACTACATTTATTCACGGAAAGCCGCAGAAGACATCAACAATGGAAAATATAAAGTTATTGGTGAGGAAGGATGTTTGGTGAAGCAAACAAAAGGAAGTTTGATAAATCACCGGAAGCTGAGTTGCGACACTACTGACAAAAAGGAATTTTACTACTTGGCTCTTTTACAGCTGTTTAAACCATGGCGTACAGAGGATGAACTACTGGGAGAATTTCAAAGCTATGAAGATTCATTTAATGCTTGCAAAGACAGCATACAATGCAGAACATTCACAACTTATCTGCAAATGTTAAATGAAGAAATTGAACAGGAAACTACAATTGCAGCAGAAATAGCTAGAGACAGTTCTCAGGACAGCCAAAGTTCAGGAACACTCAGTCAAGATCCCCTAGGACAACCAAACGTTGAAAATGAAGCATCAATAGCCATGAATGAAGTGGAAACAGCTATGAATCAAGCTCAAGAAGAATTTATAGACTTACAAAATTTGGAAAGACAACTGAATCAAGAGCAGCAACAAATTTATGAAGAGATCAGAAACAAAATTGATCACGGATTTCTACATGAAAAAAAAGAGTGCT
Source organism: Triturus cristatus (assembly GCF_964204655.1). Taxonomy (NCBI): domain Eukaryota; kingdom Metazoa; phylum Chordata; class Amphibia; order Caudata; family Salamandridae; genus Triturus; species Triturus cristatus. The sequence continues at coordinate 871,707 of NW_028187318.1, forward strand.
CATGCACATCATTTCATCCAATCAGGATGTATGTAAGCGGACAAGCTGGAACTGGAAAAAGTTTCCTTATAAAAGTCATCAGAAGCTACCTACAGCAAAAAACGGATTCTACTTTGTCTTGTGTGGTTACTGCTCCAACTGGGTTAGCAGCATATAACATAAAAGGAATCACTTTACATCGTTTGCTAATGTTACCAGTGGAGCATGAGAACAAAATACAATACAACAAGCTAACTGGAGAAGCATGCTTGGAAGTTTCAAGAGTATTGAAGAAGATGCAAGTTCTCATTATTGATGAGGTGAGCATGGTATCGAACTTAATGCTTGCCTTTGTGCATTTAAGAATGCAGCAAATTCTGAAGTCAGACTATGACGTGTTATTTGGAGGAAAACACGTCATAGTTTTTGGAGATCTTTTGCAACTTACTCCAGTCAAAGGACAACCAGTGTTTAATACTGTGACACATGAAGACACGAAGAAGTCATTGGGAAGCATCGGTAATGCAAATATTTGGTCCTTCTTTGAGTACAAGGAACTTACAACTAATATGAGGCAAGCAAACGATGAAGAATATGGAAGTATTCTGAAAGATATCAGGATTGGACTACTCACAGAAGCTAGCAAAAAAGCATTACAGACTCGGCTGCTACATAATTTATTTCCAAAGGAAGAAATAGTTGCAGAGAAGATATACAAGAACATTGCAGAAAACAAAAGTGTCATCTGCTTAATGCCAACTCTACGTGAATGCTCAATATTCAATGAGGAGCTTTTGAAATTGGAAAAGGAAGATATCAGGAAATTGGAAGCAGTGGACAAAATTGAGGATGGAAGAATTACTGTCACATTAACAGGCACACTGAAAAATAAATTGGATTCACTAGAGAAGAAGATTTGCAAAACAGCTGGATTAGAAAAAAATCTATATGTTTGCATGAACTGTAGAGTATTTTTAAGGAGAAATTTGGATGTTGAAAAAGGTTTAGTTAATGGAGCTATGGGAAGAGTTGTGGGTTTTATTAATTATCAGAAAAAAGATGGAATTGAATGTTTAAAAATAAAATTTGATCAGATAGAAGAAGTTAAAGATATTTGTCGTTGTACAGTTCTTTTCATGCTTGTGAAAGACTTATATGTACGTAGGAAGCAGTTTCCGTTTTCTCTAGCATATGCTGTAACTATTCACAAGTCTCAAGGATTGACTGTAGATTGTGCATTTGTGAACATTGGTTCAACTGTGTTCAAAGAAGGTATGGCATATGTTGCTTTGTCACGAGTGAAAACATTATCAGGTTTATTCATGATAGACTTTGATGATTCAAAAGTTAGTGCTGATACAAACTGTGTAAAGGAGTATAATAGATTAAGAAGAAGCTATGCTCCTCATTTAGGTCAGTATCCTGTGTTGGAGAAACGTGTAGTTTCTCGTAAAAGGAGAAATGAGAATATCTGTAATGAAGATGTAGAGAGGAGGAAAAAAAAGAGGAGTGATGTAATTGCAAGCAAAAAGAATAAGGAAAATGAAGAACAGGTTGTAGGATGTTATTTTGAAAATAGCTCTGGTGTCAACTGCTACGCTAATGTAGTGCTGAATGTTGCATTTTATCTGGAAAGTTTGCAAGAGCAGATAATAGTAAATCAGGGAAAAAGATTCTGTACTGTGCTGAGTCTCCTTTTTGAAAAGCTGAGTAATGATAAAACTCAAATAGAAAGTTCTACTGAAATTAGAAAAGTTTTAGATGTATGTTCAGGACGAACACAGTTTTCTCAAAATGTACAGCAAGATGCACAGGAATTCTTGATGTATTTTCTTCAGGTACTGGAAGAGGAAGGGGTACAAATACAAAATATGTTTGGTCTCTCTTATAAATGGGAACATAGTTGTGAAAACTGTTATAATATATGTGGCTCTAATGTTGATTCTGAAAGGTTTATTTATTTAACATTGCCAGAGAGTAAAACAGTCACTTTTGCTAAATTAGTTAAAGATGCTAATCATAGCATGCAATGCAGTGAGTGTAAATCTGACATGTTTTCAACATTAATTTTAAAGGAATACAGACAGTATGTAATTTTAATGATGCAACGATGTAGAGCTGATGGTTCAAAATTGGATACTTTAATAAAGAAGTTTACAGGACAGCAATTATCAATTTCAGGAAAAACTTTTGTAACAGTTGCAATAATTTTCCATGATGGACCTACTGTAACTTCTGGTCATTACACAGTTTATCTTAAATGTGAAAAAGGCTGGACACTGTGTAATGATTCCCAATTGATTTTTAAGCAACGTTTGCCTTTTGATTTAGCAAATTCCTATCTAATCTTCCTGAAACCTAAATTTTAGAGAGATTTGACAACATCTGGAGAAAACAATTTTACCATTTTATTGGATTACCATTTGGAATTTACAAATAAAAAGATTTAACAAATTATCATTTGGCCTAATGGAAAGGTAACCAATTGTAATGTGGAATTTTTCCATTTTTTAAGGAAACTTTGGAAAACCAAAAATTTAGAAAAAATCGGTAACATCTGCACAATTTAAATTTTGGAATGTTATTGGATTGCCATTGGAAATTTTTTCAAAAAAGATTTTTAAAATTACTATTTGGCCATGCGGAAAAGTAAACAATTCTATTGTGGACTTATTTAATTATTAATTAATCTTTCGGAAACCAAAATGTTACAGAGAAACGGTGACATCTGTACAATTTAAACTTTTGTTTTTTATTGGATAACCATTGGAAATTAAACAAAAAAGAATTTTAAAATTACTATTTGGCCTAAAGGAAATGGAACCAGATGTATTGTGGAGTTATTTGACATATATTATTGTGATTATACTTCTGAAACAAAAATATCAGACGGTATTTTAAAGAAATAAGTATAGATATTAGATGATATTTTTTTAGAATATTATGCATTTCTTTAAAGTTATGTTTATGAAAAAAGAGATTCTGGGCTTTTTTAAAAACAATCTTTGAGATTGTTAATTTTTTTTTGCCTGCTGTTAAATGATGAATGCAATTGCTTTCACAATTTATAGTGAAATGCAATATTTTCTGAAAACAGCAAAAAAAGGCAAAAATATTTTTTGAAAAATATGTAAATATGTGTACTGTATTATTAAATGTTTTATTAAATATTAATACTTTTTTCTTTTTTTTCAGATTGAGATAGAACATTTTCGAAAACTATAACCATTTAAAAAGCAATTAAAAATAAATTAAATGAATAAATCTTTTTTTGAGTGGGTATGGTAAGTCAATAATGTCATGGTCCCTTTTTTCCACTTCTCTACAATCACATTTGCAGTTTTTAATTGTAGTCTCTCAAGGACCTTGTAATGTGATAATTGATTTTTAGTGTTTTTAAAAAAAAAAAAAAAAAAATTACGCGTACGGTAAAAAAAAAATAAAAAAAGTTTTTTTTTAAAATATATAAAAAATAGATGAAAGGTAAGGTTGGCTCTTAAAAGAGCCGTTGTGTTCATGCAGGGACAGAGGAAAGAAAGATTGGGAATATTAGACGGTACGACAAGTGTGCTGATCTATTTTACTGTTCACTAGGGAAACACTGGTCTCCCTATAAGTAATTAGATCGTGACAATGGGCGCACCGTACTTCAACCCTCGCAAACCGAGGGTTAATTTCCAGAGGACCAGAAAAAGGAGATGCTCCCCCCACAGATGAAGGGCTCACCTGACCTGCAGAAGAAGGACTCGGCTCTGCAGATGATGGTCCAGGCTGAGCTGCTGTGGATGTGCTTGGTTGATTTACTGAAGGGTTACCTTCAGTAAGTCGAGCATGTGTCCTTCTGTGTACATCCTTAAGGTGTCTCATCATGGTGTGATTCCCAAAGGAATACTTCCTGTCAGGATTACCTCTTGAAAGTACACGCTTACACAGCTTGCAAGTCACTAAGGGTGCATTTACCTTTTGCTGGCCTTCTGGAAAAGTAAAATAATCCCATACGTAAGAGGTCTTTTGTTTCCTCGCTCTCTGCCTCAAGGTAGTGCTGCTAGCCTCACTCTCAGAAGAGCTCTGCTGTTCTGCCATCGTATCACAAAGACAACCCAGCTCCTTCTCCTAAGGGATCACAAGCAGAAATGAGGGGAATGGGTGTGGTGTAGGAGAGTTCTAGAACTGAAAGTAGTTTCAACCAATCAAAAGTTGTGTTTCATGATCACATGACCCACCGTACGCTTACGGTACGCTTACGGCAAAAGTACGCATGCGCGTAAAAAAGACACGCGCTTGCGCGCTTGCACTTAACAGTCACTCCCCGACACTTCCGCGTAACGTGCGCGTGTAGCGTACACGCGTACGCGTCCCACGCGGAGTACGCGCGGCTACGCAAATTGCGTAACTATACGCAAACAGCGTAGATAAATTACGGACGTTGCGTAAACCGTACGCTTACCGTAAGCTTACGGTACGCGTACTAAAAAAAAAATTACAAAAAAAGGAAAAAATGTATTGCTAATAAATTTTACATGTTTATTTTATAAAATATATTAAAAAAAACATATTATAGAATTTTAAAAATTTAACCATAGTCTTTAAAAAAGGATAGAAAATAAAAATAAAAATATGTAAAAAAAAATAGAAGAAAAAAAAAAAAATTAGCATTTAAAAAACCTTGCAAATTCACTGAAAAAACCATGGGTTTCACACACGTTATAGTTAGGAATTAGCATTTAAAAAACCTTTGAAATTCACTGAAAAAACCATGGGTTTCACACACGTTATAGTTAGGAATTAGTATTTAAAAAACCTTAGAAATTTAATGAAAAAACCAAAGGTTTCACACATGTTATAGGTAGCTGGACATTTCACTCGTAAAAAACCAATGAAATTCCCCCGTTATAGTTAGTTCAGCTAACTATAACTCGCGCGCCCGCAATGCACTACTGATGACGTCACATATTACATCACTCATGACATGGTCAGTGACATCACTCATGACATCACTGATGACATCTCAAATGACATCACTGATGACATTATCCTTGTGACAGAGTGGTAGACCTCCTCTCACCCTAATATAACCTTTGATACAAACATTCAAAAATAGACACTAAAATGTTCAAAACAATGGACATACCAATAACAGTTACAACAACCTATTCAGTAATTCTAAGATCCACATACACATCCACTCATCCACCAACAATCCTATACAGTCACTCATACATGTACTCACACATCATATGTACTCATACACCTAAACATCCTGTAACACAATCCCACTCATCCATAGAGTTACTCACACACATAGTCACTCATGCTAATAAAGAAACAAACATCCATTTACTTGCATATACAGTTATACACACACCAGCACACTTACTTTAACAGAAACTTACACATACTTAGTCTTTTTAACAATCACTTATAGAAACACATACTTATTCATACAGGAACTCTTCCAATCTCTCACTCTCACATATACTCACTTATAAACAACAATATTCACATATACTAGTTTAAAACATATGTAGTTACTTATGAAGACACTATTGAGACAGTCATTCACTCACTAACACACCCATGCACACACTCATCCACCCATACAGTCCTGCACACATGCTGTCTTCAACACATACAAACAGTGAGTCACTCATTCATGCATCTATGCACTACGTAATACCCCCCACCGCACCATGAAGACACTCAGACACTCATACCGATACTCAAAAAACCAACTATTAACCTATATAGACACTCATGTAGCTACTCACCAACCCATGCAGCCACTTATATACAAAGTGAGAGACTGATACAGGTATTTACACATTTAAACATTACTCACTAAGCCATGTATTCAAAAAGATACACTTAATCAGTCAGTTATACAATCAATTTTTCAGAAACAAATCATCAATTTAGACAATTATATACTCATTTATTCTTCCATCAACCTTGAAATATACATATATAAAACATATTTAATTTTCAGAAAAACACACATTCACTGGATGATGTCATCAGTGATGTCATTTGAGATGTCATCAGTGATGTCATGAGTGATGTCACTGACCATGTCATGAGTGATGTAATATGTGACGTCATCAGTAGTGCATTGCGGGCGCGCGAGTTATAGTTAGCTGAACTAACTATAACGGGGGAATTTCATTGTTTTTTTACGAGTGAAATGTCCAGCTAACTATAACATGTGTGAAACCTTTGGTTTTTTCATTAAATTTCAAAGGTTTTTTAAATGCTAATTCCTAACTATAACGTGTGTGAAACCCATGGTTTTTTCAGTGAATATATATATAGATATATACTTTTTTTTAAAATGCCTGCCGCACAGAGAGAACTGCCTAGCTTGATACTTAAAGGTATTGAGATAAAGTGCTATTGCAAGGAGGTCAATTTAAAGAACCCCGGATAAAGTGCATGTTAGACCTGGCACATTGGCGTGGGTCTCCCTTCCATTTTTCGCTGTTGCCTCATATGTTTTTGCTGATAATAGTTGCTCAGGGCACTGTGCCACTGCTGGCCAGTGCCACAGTGCAAGTGCTCCCTATTGTAAATTGATGTGTGATTTGTGTTTCCATGATTGGTTGGTTTGGTTTACTTGTCAGACCCTAGTACAGTGCACCAGGAGTGCCCAGGGCTTGTAAATCCAAATGCTGCTGGTGAGCTTGCAGCACTGGTTGTGCCACCCACAGAAGCAGCCTGTAAAAATGTGTCTAAGGTCTGCCATTGCAGTGCCTGAGTGCAGTCTGGTTCTGTCATGCTGACTGGGCAAGTGCACCCACTTGCCAGTCCCTAAACCTTCCCTTTTCTTCATATCAGACACCCCTATGGTAGGCCCAAGGGCAGGGTGCATTGTAAGGATAAGGTAGGACATGCCCTGGTGTGTGTGGCATGTTCTAATAGTGAATTACAGCCATTTTCCTTTTTCACTATTGCAAGGCTACATGTTCTCCATAGGCCAGAATGGACAGTTTGGTTATTACATCTTATAATCCTAACTGACTCAGGGAACATGGTAGAAATTCGAATTTAGTATGCCTGAACTCAGGATGATAAAATACATCTTTTAGTGAAGTTGGTTTTAACATTCTGTGTTTGAAAATGCCACTTTTAGAAAGTAGGCATTTTCTTGTCTAACCAATCAAACCTGCATCTGCTAGGCTGTGTATTCCTTTGTCTGGTTTCTTTGATTGACAGGGTTGGGGAATTCCAAGAGACAGGGTGAGGTGTCCCAGTGGTGAATAGAGAGATCTGCATCTAGATGGGTGGGAGGAGTTGCACCTGGGACCTGAATAGAGCTGTGCCTGCCTTCCACACTGCTGACTCCACCTCCTGGGGAGCGGCTGATGTCTCTGCCCTGCACAGTGAATGAAGAGAAGGAATCACACTGGACAAAGGCCCCTCTGCCCTCAGAGGACAAAGGATTTTGGGGTATAAGTATTGGGACCCTGATCCCAAGAATTTAGATCACTTTGGGAAACAAGAAGAATCTCTGCTGAGGGAGGAACCAGAAGAAGCTGAGGAGGAAACTATCCCTGAACCTGGGGGATTGGCCTGCAGTGGTTGCCTTACTGCCAAAGAGAGGAGAAAGGAACGTTGTGTGTACTTTTGCTCAACTTGTGAAGGATCTCCAAGGGCTTGGAAAAGAGCTTGCCTCCTGCTGAAGGCTTTGGAAGTGCCTGCTGCTGTTGTTGGGCCTTCTGAGGGACTGCGTGTTGCAAGGAGCTGGAAGCGCGACTCAAGAAGGAGAAGCGTGCCGCCGTTGGAGCTGTTGTCATCGTATCTCGTAAAGTGTGTCGCCGCTGCAGCATCGCATCGAGCAGAAGCGTCTCGCATCATCCAGGAAGTGTCTCGCAACGTCGAAGAAGCGTGTCGCCATTGCAGCCATCGTAGCTGACGCATTGACCCGCATCAAGAGAAGTGTCTCACATAGAGGAAGAAGCGTGTCGCCATCGCAGCCATCGTAGTTGTCGCATTGCACCACATCAAGAAAAGCGCCTTGCATCCGCGGAGAAGCGTGCCGCCGTCGGAGCTGTTATTGTCGCATCGCGTAAAGGGGTGTCGCCGCTGTAGCATCACATCGAGCAGAAGCGTCTCGCAATGTTGGAGAAGAGTACCGCTGCCAAGGCCGCTGTTGTCGCATCGCGTAAAGGGTGTCGCCGCTCAGCTGAAGCATCGGCTCGAGTCTTCTCGCAACATTGGAGAAGCGTAACGCATCTGGAAGATCTTCACGTCTTTATTTCTTTGCACCAAAAATTTCATCGCATCAACATCGTTGCAACACTTTCGTTGCCCTGCGTGTCGCATCTAAAACGTACATTGACTTAAAGTGTCACATCTAAGAACTTAAGAGAACTAAGCAAAATTCTACCATCTAAAGTACCAGTATTGTGTGTTTTTGTTGTTTAATGGTCTTGTGGTAAATCTATATAAAGAATACTTATTTTTGATTTAAACCTGTGTGGTGTCCATCTGTAGTGTTGACACTTGATTACTGTATGGTGCCGATCACGATCCGGTAAAAACCGGGTACGAACCGTCGGACGGAGCATATTCTCCGTCCGACGCGTACCCGGTCGTCAATTTCTACAAACAAGGAATTACGATTCGCACGGGTACACCATGACCGTACGATTCGTAAAAAAGTCCGACCGAACAAAAAAACACCTACCAATGCGATCCGGGAAAGTGCCGACCTGACGTCGGGACGCTCGCAGCCAGCCATTCACGACCCAGGAATCACGATTCGCACCGACGTCACCCCGCACGGTGAATATTTTGCGGCAGCCAAAAACTGCCGGGAAATCAGGACGACGCGAACAAGGACCACCAGTACGCGACGGACAGACGACGACGCGAACAAGGAGGACCAGTACGTGACGGACACACAGGACGACGCCACCAAGGAGGACCCGTACGCGACAGGACGACGCGATTGGAGTACCAGTACGCGACGGACAGACATGGACCCGAACCTACGAGTCATCCCTGCCCTCATAGCAGTCCACCTGCTCTACAGGCACCGACGCAGACGCCGCAGAAGGTCAGAATAACTAAGGGAGGGGGGAAAGTGGGGTGGGGTGGGGGTGGCACGACCAGGGCAGACCACAAAACAACCACATAAGTCACACATGGCCTGGACATACCTGACTCCCATGCCCTGGTCACCACGAGGGGGTGGGGGTGTGTCCTGATAAGCCAGCGACCGCCACAACGGAAGTCCGTCACCACGCGAACCGGCAACACAACCAGACAGGTACGTCCCGTACCCACGCCTCAAGAGCGTGGGTACGAGTCGTACCACGCCCACACACACGTCACCCCAACAATGGCGGGACGGATCGTACCCACGTGGCAAAGGCCTGGGTACGGCCCGCACAAGCATCACATAGCGTGGGGACGGATATGTACGGACCCTACCCCCACCCGCGTATGCATGGAGCGTACCCCCCACCCCAACAGTGTAAGTACGACCCGTACCCCCACCCGCGTATGCATGGAGCGTACCCCCCACCCCAACAGTGTAAGTACGACTCGAACCCTCACCCGCGGACGTACGGACCGTACCCCCACCCCCACCAGTGTAAGTACGACCCGTACCCCCACCCGCGTATGCATGGAGCGTACCCCCCATGCCAACAGTGTAAGTACGACCCGTACCCTCACCCGCGTATGCATGGAGCGTAACCCCCATGCCAACAGTGTAAGTACGACCCGTACCCTCACCCGCGTATGCATGGAGCGTAATCCCCATGCCAACAGTGTAAGTACGACCCGTACCCCCACCCGCGTATGCATGGAGCGTACCCCCCACCCCAACAGTGTAAGTACGACCCGTACCCCCACCCGCGTATGCATGGAGCGTACCCCCCACCCCAACAGTGTAAGTACGACTCGAACCCTCACCCGCGGACGTACGGACCGTACCCCCACCCCCACCAGTGTAAGTACGACCCGTACCCCCACCCGCGTATGCATGGAGCGTACCCCCCATGCCAACAGTGTAAGTACGACCCGTACCCTCACCCGCGTATGCATGGAGCGTAACCCCCATGCCAACAGTGTAAGTACGACCCGTACCCTCACCCGCGTATGCATGGAGCGTAATCCCCATGCCAACAGTGTAAGTACGACCCGTACCCCCACCCGCGTATGCATGGAGCGTACCCCCCATGCCAACAGTGTAAGTACGACCCGTACCCTCACCCGCGTATGCATGGAGCGTAACCCCCATGCCAACAGTGTAAGTACGACCCGTACCCTCACCCGCGTATGCATGGAGCGTAATCCCCATGCCAACAGTGTAAGTACGACCCGTACCCCCACCCGCGTATGCATGGAGCGTACCCCCCATGCCAACAGTGTAAGTACGACCCGTACCCTCACCCGCGTATGCATGGAGCGTAACCCCCATGCCAACAGTGTAAGTACGACCCGTACCCCCACCCGCGTATGCATGGAGCGTACCCCCCATGCCAACAGTGTAAGTACGACCCGTACCCCCACCCGCGTATGCATGGAGCGTACCCCCCACCCCAACAGTGTAAGTACGACTCGAACCCTCACCCGCGGACGTACGGACCGTACCCCCACCCCCACCAGTGTAAGTACGACCCGTACCCCCACCCGCGTATGCATGGAGCGTACCCCCCATGCCAACAGTGTAAGTACGACCCGTACCCTCACCCGCGTATGCATGGAGCGTAACCCCCATGCCAACAGTGTAAGTACGACCCGTACCCTCACCCGCGTATGCATGGAGCGTAACCCCCATGCCAACAGTGTAAGTACGACCCGTACCCCCACCCGCGTATGCATGGAGCGTGCCCCCCACCCCAACAGTGTAAGTACGACTCGAACCCTCACCCGCGGACGTACGGACCATACCCCCACCCCCACCAGTGTAAGTACGACCCGTACCCTCACCTCGAATGCATGGAGCGCACCCACACCGTGTATGTCCCAAGCGTACATATCCAGAAATTGGAGGTGTGTGTGCAGAGTCCTCCCAGCAGTGCCCAGAGACAGGAGGGTGTGTGCAGAGTCCTCCCAGCAGTGCCCTGAGACAGGAGGGGTGGGTGCAGAGTCCTCCCAGCAGTGTCCAGACCCAGGAGGGGTGTGTGCAGAGTCCCCCCAGCAGAGTCCAGACCCAGGAGGGGTGGGTGCAGAGTCCTCCCAGCAGTGCCCTGAGACAGGAGGGGTGGGTGTGGAGTCCTCCCAGCAGTGCCCTGAGACAGGAGGGGTGGGTGTGGAGTCCTCCCAGCAGTGCCCTGAGACAGGAGGGGTGGGTGTGGAGTCCTCCCAGCAGTGCCCTGAGACAGGAGGGGTGGGTGCAGAGTCCTCCCAGCAGTGCCCTGAGACAGGAGGGGTGGGTGTGGAGTCCTCCCAGCAGTGCCCTGAGACAGGAGGGGTGGGTGCCCATCACTCCCAGCAGTGCCCTGATACAGGAGGGGTGTAACACATGTGTGTGAGGCCAGAATCATCCACATGCATACTGGCTACAAGGGAACATGTCCCCATGAACTCATGTCAACAGACTCCACACACAAGTACAGTGATCACCAAGGATGCCACGATTGTCGCAGGTGGAGACATGGCCCTGCATGCATGGCCAAAGTAGAAGGGCTCCGTCACACACACAGCTCATGTAGACACAGCTCTGCGCTAAACATTGGGAACACCCTGCAGGGAAGAAAGCTGGGTACACAGAGGAAGGAATACACCCTGGGACAAGTGCACCATGCAGTAACTGCTTACATGAACAAAGAAAGTTAGCCAACACCTTGTGATGGCACACAGATCACAGGGTCCCACCAATGAGCAGTACACTACTACACATCCCACACACCCAAACCCTTACACACCACCAAAAACCATGTAGCAGCCCCACCAACACCAATACCAGCATAGCAGTAGTGTGATAATGAAAAAAAAATTAAGCTTTATTCAGCATGAGCACAATGTCCGTGGATCGCAGGCAGTTCAATCTTCACAAAGCCCATAGGGCAGTCAATGATTCTCAGCTGGATGGGGGACACAGTGGGATGCGTGTCCCCTACATTGCCTGCACAGTCAAATGGCATCGTCTTCCACACTGGTGAGGGCATCAGGGGGGGGGGAAGCAACAGGCACCGCAGGGACATCAGGGCAAAGGGGAGGCGTTGTGGGTGCAGGGATGGAGGACTCCACCACAGGAGGTGGGTCAGTGCCAAAGGCGGAGGCCAGGATGGCACTACACACCTTTGCAAGGTCCTCCAGGGAGTTCCCTGCACCCGAAGGGACCTCAGGCCCCAAGGAGGGGGGGGGATCAGAGGGATGGGTCGCAGCGCCACCGGGGGAGGGTGGAGACAGGGGGGGAGACTCAACCACCCTGACCGGGGACCTCCTTGACCGCTTGCGTGGTGGTGTAACTGTGGGGCTCAGGGACAGAGCGGCCATGAAGGTGTCCTTGGGGGAGATGTGGCCAGGAGAGCTGAGGGGAGGGGATTTGGAGGGAGTGGACTGGGTGGAATGCGGACTCCCACTATGGCTGCGTGTCACACGTTTGCCCCCCGACCCAGTGGGTGTGCCTACCTCACCCTGTGTGTGCGTGTCAGGAGGAGTGCGGTGGACCTTCCCTGCTGGTGTGGTGCCCGTGTCTGTTGATGTGGGTGCATGCCGACGTCTGGGTGTACGTGTGACAGGCATGGGAGTGGGAAGTGTGGATGGGGCAGGGGTAGGTGGGGGGAGGTCGCGCTGCAGGAGACCCACTGCTGCAGTCAGTGTGGAGTCGATGGACCTCAGCAAGTTGCGTTGGTCAGCCTGCGATGAATGAATGCCCTCCAAGAAAGCCTCGATGTTGGTGAGGGTTTTGCCGTGGGCATGGAGGACATTAAGGATCGCAGCCTGACCAACCTGCAGTTGCCGCTGGATGTCCACAGACTCTGCATTGGCGGCAGCAGTGGAGACAGGGGCAGGGGGTGCGGTGCCTGGCAGGAAGGAGACATGCTGTGACCGGGCACGCTGGGAAGGGACACGAGCAAGTGGGAGGCGGCTGGTGGAAACTGAGGGGGCGGTGCGAGGTGTTGTTCCGCTGTCAGCTGCTGGTGCAGCCTCCGCCCACTCGGAGACATCGTCCCCGGACCTGTCAGCTTCGTAGTCTGATGTGCCAGTCGACAGGTCCTCGGCCACACTCTCCTCCGCCTCTGTACCACTCGATGTGCCAGACCCGATGTCACGGCTGGCACTGGTGCTCGGTCCCTCCGCCTGGTCTGTGTCCATGTCTCCCTCTGTGTCCCCCGACGATGCTGTGGGCAGGGTGGAGAGACAGAAATAATCAGACATCTGTACACATCTGTCACATGAGTCCAATCCACATAGGTAACATTGCATGGCCTGAAAAGGAAGATCCCTAACATCTCCTGAACAGGGTACCGATGTAGGGCATGAAACACACAGTTGGTTGAGCCACCATGCCACTGAAATACCATGGAGAGCATGAGACAATAGCTAAACACAGGAAAAGGAGTCTGACATAGCACCCAGGCCCTGGGGACAATCCAGCACTGCATCTGCACCACACAGCGTTGGCGAAAATACCGATGACCAGGGACCATATCCATGAACTTGAGACACATGCTGCATAGGTAATGCTGAAAACATGCACAACATGACTCTGTCACTGCACATTGCGTGTGTGTCCAGACACATCACACACTGCCCAGACCCAGCAAGTGGTAATCAGGATTTAACACATAGGCATTGCCCGCCCCAACAAGACCCTACACGAGGCAAATTGTTGAGACACAGGTGGCACCAACATCTCATAGTCTGGGTGATACACACAGGGGCAGGCAAAAAGCGAGATTGAACGCCAAACAGCCAAGGTGCGCCTGTACAAATAATGTGGTACCAGTGCCCATCCTCAGATGAGTATAGCAAGACACACAGGCACTGGCAACTGTGAGTATGAAGAAGGACAATCAGGTCAGGCTGCACAGTGGACACCTGTACAAAATAGCACGTCTATATACATGGTGACAGGGGACAATGGCAGAGAGCACAACTTACGCTGTAGACACTGACAGTGGCCACGTGTATGATGACACATACACCACTGAGGAAAAGGTGCCCCAGGGGACAGTAGTGGGCACGCAACTACATGCTACTGAATGGTAATGACTGCAACACACGTCACCATCCCTGCACTATGTGTATCGCACACTCATGCACATCATGTCACAGGCCACTACATGGGACATGCGCGCTGTAAGGCATGACACATGAGAGACCAACTCCCATGTCTGGAGTCAGCATCAGTGCCAACTGATATGGAACCCACATGCAGTGAACTTGACAGTGCACAGGCAATGTCCCACAACCTGTTACACACCACCCCCACACATGATGCTACAGACATTGTTCCCGTGGACAAAGCGCCAGCCTACATTACCCTGTGGAGGAGTGACTACACACAGACCAGGGAACACATTGCAAGGAGGGGAAGGGTGGCAGGGGCACAGCGCTATACTGGGGCAAACAGGATCTGCACAGCACCTTTAAACCCTGCCAGTGAATTCATGCTACTGTGCCCTTACAAATGCCGGTGACACACAACAAACACACATGTACCTACCCCCTTCCGGCTGCTGCATCGCCTGTAAGCGCCTCTCCAGGTCTGGAAAGACCACCGGCAGCACACGCCTGTGGAGGTGGCTCAGACGGCGGCGGTTGCGGTTCTTGTGGCTCTCAGGTGAGTCCCCCAGCAGGAGCCGTGCAATCCTCCGCGTCCAGCACCGGATATCCTGCCAGCGTTTCCTCACCTGGGGCAGGCTCCGCCTCCGACCATCCACACGCCTCACGGCACTGACGGCGGTCAGCCAGATCTGCTCCTTGGCAGTGGCGCCCACCTGTGAGGTAGAACAAGTGACACCACATCAATACACCAGCCACATGTCACAGAGAGACATATGGGTACAAATTAGCTGGTTACAACAAGGCATGTCATGCAGCCAACGCATTGCACCTTTGTCATAGGGACATCATCCCCTGTTGAGGGGAAAAAGCACTACGTGCCACAGTGGGTACACAGGTGGAATGATGGCAATGTCACAATCAATGATCAAGGCTCACACTGTGCATCACACCCACCCCTCCTGTCTCAGGGCACTGCTGTTAGTGATAGGCACACACCCCTCCTGTCTCAGGGCACTGCTGGGAGCACACTGTACCCACCCCTCCTGTCTCAGGGCACTGCTGGGAGCACACTGTACCCACCCCTCCTGTCTCAGGGCACTGCTGGGAGCACTCTGTACCCACCCCTCCTGTCTCAGGGCACTGCTGTGAGTGATAGGCCCCCACCCCTCCTGTCTCAGGGCACTGCTGGGACCCCCCCGACAGTACATGGCATGTGTGTTACACCTGGACGCAATGGCAGAAGTCACAGTCACAACATAGGGACAGTCTGTGGCAGTGGCCTATGCACTCACCTGATACCCTGGTCGCCCATACAGCATGGGGTACTGTGGGAGGATCACATCCAGCAGAGCCATGTTCTCCTCCAGGGTGAATGGCTGTGTCCTCTCCACAGCCCTTGACATGGTTCCAGGGAATCAGTAGCAGCAGCTGGGTCGACGAATGCAAAGATGTGCAGGCAAGTGCTCCCTCATGGGACCTGGCTGCCTTATATGTGCCCTTCTGCCCAGTCTCATGCACAGGAGTACAGAGAGATTGGTCACTCACATTTGCATCCTATGTTTCCACCAATCCCTACAAACCTAGCAGTCTGTGTGTTCTCTATCGGTTTCATTCTCCTGCATGATGTCAGCCCCACAAACACATTGCAACAAAGTAGACAAATTCCAACTGACTTCTGCTGTGCACCTTCCAGAACAATTTCGAATTTTGAACTTGGTCTCCATGACAACCAGCATGCATGTAGGCCTTAATACTTGTCCCCTATGTAATTTGGAGCATCACACACAGGTACGGTGCGTGTGGGGGCCCTAGGGCACCCCAAATGCATGGCAACGGCCCGTACATGCATGCCTACCCTCTCCATCACTATGGGTCTGCACGCGTATGCGTACCCGTAGTGGTACGGACCGTACACTCGCATCTACGCTCTCTATCACTATGGGTCTGCACGCGTATGCGTACC
Source organism: Triturus cristatus (assembly GCF_964204655.1). Classification (NCBI taxonomy): domain Eukaryota; kingdom Metazoa; phylum Chordata; class Amphibia; order Caudata; family Salamandridae; genus Triturus; species Triturus cristatus. The sequence continues at coordinate 887,836 of NW_028187318.1, forward strand.
CGTAGTGGTACGGACCGTACACTCGCATCTACGCTCTCCATCAATATGGGTCTGCACGCGTATGCGTACTCGTAGTGACAGTGAACGTAGATGCGAGTGTACGGTCCGTACCACTACGGGTACGCATACGCGTGCAGACCCATAGTGATAGTGAGCGTAGATGCGAGTGTACGGTCCGTACCACTACGGGTACGCATACGCGTGCAGACCCATAGTGATAGTGAGCGTAGATGCGAGTGTACGGTCCGTACCACTACGGGTACGCATACGCGTGCAGACCCATAGTGATAGTGAGCGTAGATGCGAGTGTACGGTCCGTACCACTACGGGTACGCATACGCGTGCAGACCCATAGTGATAGTGAGCGTAGATGCGAGTGTACGGTCCGTACCACTACGGGTACGCATACGCGTGCAGACCCATAGTGATAGTGAGCGTAGATGCGAGTGTACGGTCCGTACCACTACGGGTACGCATACGCGTGCAGACCCATAGTGATAGGGCCGTACACTCGCATCTACGCTCTCTATCACTATGGGTCTGCACGCGTATGCGTACCCGTAGTGGTACGGACCGTACACTCACATTTACGCTCTCCATCACTATGGGTCTGCACGCGTATGCGTACCCGTAGTGACACGGACCGTACACTCGCATCTACGCTCGCCATCACGATGGGTACACATACGGCAGCACTCCCACAGTGATTTGGGAACATGCACAGGCCCTCTCAGCAGCAGTACGGCGGATTTTACACATCACTGTGGTGATAGGCGACACACATGTAGGAATAGGGCGGACATACTTGTCCATGGATGGACATACTTGTCCAGGAATGGACATCAAGGCATCGTCTGTGCATTACCACATGTGTGGGGCACAGGTGTCACAGGCTGTGATGTGGAACATGCCTCCTGAGTGGAGAAGGCACCAGATGTATGATGAGATGTGTACATGTGTACTGTGTGAGGGTGCAATGTGTGCCAGGCATGCCCTTGACTCCTTTGACATGTGTGCATGTGGGACTGCGCACTTGGTGTGAGCGTCACTGGCATGGCACCGACACCAACACACGGAAGTGTCCCATGATGCCAGGTACAGGGGTCATGACACATGACTTATCACTACCCACAGTGCACAATGTGACTATGCCATATATGTGTCCGGGATTTACATCAGGTTGATGTTGTAGCACCCTCAAAAGCTGCAGCCGTTGCAGCAACCAACATGTGGCTGTGTGTAGATTGTCATTGCACACTGTTCCGCACACCATGCCACATGTGTTCTCGGATGTGAGGTGCACATGTATGCAAGGGACACGGAGTAGCGTGACAAGGCCATGTCAGCAAACTCACAAGGAATGTGTGGTGAGTCATGACATGTGCACCTTCATGGCAAGGTGTGTGGGCTGGACTAGTGTAATGTCATGTGACCTGTGGCTCAAGTGTTCCGCTGCCAGTCTCTGCAATCGGCATCACACTTCTGCTGATGTGTGGGTGTATGTCACTCCTGTCTTGCGTCGGGCAGTGCACTTGCACTGGGACACAGCTATTTCCATGGCGTGGCATGGGGAGGTTCTCAATCACCGTGTGTAGCTGGGTCTTGGAAGGAGTGTCACCTTGCATCCATACGTGTCCTGGGCATGTAGCACATGCCTGACTCCCTATGTGGCATGTGTGTATTGCCAGATTTACATGTGCTCAGTAGACATGAGTTGTTCTCGTAGTGCACTCACTCTTCCTTGTCACTTCCAAATTACTGCAGAGCGCCTCCTGTTGCCCGAAGAATTCCAGACTTGGCCACCATGCAGGAGAATGACAGTATCCGGCTCTACCGCTTCACCCAACCGTTGATTCTGGAGCTGACGGCGAGACTGGCACCACACCTGCAACCGCAGCACAGGTATCCTACGGCACTGACACCCCAGCTGAAGGTAATGGCTGCCCTACATTTCCTTGCCACGGGTACCTTCCAAAATACCATAGCTCATGTTGGTGGCATGTCCCAGAGCATGTTCAGCGGTGTGCTGCATGATTTCTTGGAGGCCATGTTGATTCACCTGGATGACTTCATCAAGTTCCCAACCCCTGAACAGATGACTGAGGTCAAGCGTGGTTTCTATGCCCTGGGAGGGATGCCCCATGTCATTGGGTCCATAGATGGGACACATGTAGGTTTGGTACCACCACACGCACGGGAGGTGGCGTACCGCAATCGGAAGCACTACCACTCCATCAATGCCCTTGTGGTGTGTCTGTCCAACATGGTGATTTCACATGTCTGTGCTCGTTTCCCAGGATCAGCACACGATGCCTACATCATGAGGCGTAGCGGGATGCCTGATATGATGATGCAGCTGCGCAACGAACGAGCATGTGTTGTTGGTGGGTACAGTCTGTCTGTCCTGTATTCTGTTTGGCCGAGCAGCACTACCGCTTCGCCAGTTCTAACGATATCCATGTGCTTTCCATTTAGGGGACGCTGGCTATCCCAACATGCCTTGGCTGCTGACACCTCTCCGCAACCCCATCACGCCGGCCCAGCTCCGCTACAACACCGCCCATGGCCGGACAAGGCGAGTGATAGAGAGGACGTTTGGCATGCTGAAGAGCCGATTCCGGTGCCTCCACAAGACCGGCGGCGCACTCCCATATGCCCCGGCAAAGGTTTGCAAGATCTTCATGGTCTGCTGCATGCTGCACAACATGGCAGTTGAAAGAGCTGTGCCACTCATCCTGAATCAACATGACGAGGACCATCCACCCGTGGAGGACGAAGGGCTTGGCAATGGGGCTAGTGATGTGGAGGATGTGGAGCCGCAAGAGGACATCCGGACTCGGCTCATACGCGACTTCTTTGCTTAGTGGTGAGTACCAGTGTCTGAGTGTGCACGCCTTGGTCCCCGTGTGGCATGTGTTGTGATGTGTGTGTCCACCTGCATGTATGGCACGTGAGTCAGAGGTGTGTGTGGGTGTGTCACTGGAGTGATGGTGGCAGTGATGGTAGTATTTCCCCAGTCATAATTGTGACCTAGCATGTTGTCATCCATACATGTGTCGAGTCAATGCACATGCAAGTGGCTGTGCTTTTTGTGGCTGACTTCTTGTGTGTCTCTCTTCCCCAGGTACCTGCGCATGCCATCTGCTGGTTGCATTGTTGTGGCACTGCTATTCCTCATGGACATGGCATCGTGGGCTGACTCAGCGTTACAGGCACGGACACGTTTGGAAGTCTCCATGGGGTAAGGGATGCATCTGGGGTGTATTGGGTGTGGCAGTTGTTCACGATGTGTGCACACTGCCCAGGTCGGGGTTTGGTTCCTCTGCAGTCATGTGGCATCCCCATGGGACACGACATGCAGCTGGGTACACCAGAATAGATGGGCTGCCTGGTTGTCAGTCATCAGTGATGGGATGGTGGATTGTGATGATGGCATCAATGTGTGTGACACTGCCCTCGGACACATACGGTTGACATTGGCTTGACATGGCGTGGGACTTCCACATCAGCGGATCTATGGTGTATGGCAGGCTCTCCGTGTGCAGCTGTGGGTATTTAGCTGTTAGCCGACGCTTGTGTGCCAGTACCATGGCTATCACGCATTTGTGCTGCAGAAGGGGGGTGCCAGTGTTTGAGCCACATGTTACTCCACATGATGTGTTCATGTGTACTTCAAGTTGCCTCTGCAATCCCAAAAACATGACTATTAAAGGTGTCCCTATGCATCCAACGTTGTCCAGGCCCCCATTCTCTGCATCCACCGGACTCAAGCTTGCAGGACATGGTTCTGCCACCTGTCTACACGTACCTGGGTGCCCCCCAGGACACGGGCCAGGTTCCCTGACCTCTGCGCATGACTGTTGCTGTACTCAATGTGTCTGTCAGCACGGTTGTTCGGCCACCCCCTCAGCTGGTTCTGCACATCACGGGTGTGTATGGTGCTCCATGTCTGTCTTGCCTAATAAACTGTGACCCATGTGTCCTGTGCCAGACTCAGGCCCCAGGGTGTGGATGGTTGAAGTGAACAGATGACTCAGGCATGTTTAGACTGTACAAGACACATGTTAGGTAATTATGCTACCAGCAGGCATCTACTCTTAATAGTGTGATTTATTAGGGGGGGGGGGGGACAAAGTGGGGGGCTTTCCGGGATTAGGGAATCCAAAGTTCAGTAGGGGAGTTGGTGTCCTTGCCATTGGAAATCCTCAGAGTCCATGCCACAGTCTTTGTCAACATTGGTCAGCCAGTGACCAGCAGGGCCATGTGGCAGAGAATGTCTCTTGATGCTGTGATGCTGTTGCTCCAGTGGGCCAGGTGCCAGGCCAGGTGTCCTGGGCGATGGTGATGTAGCAGCCACCCTCACGGTCCTTTCCGTGGACGACCCGGCTTCCTGCGGGGAACCTCAGCAGCAGGCCGTGACGACGTCTGGGATGCTCCGTCGGATGTTTCCTCCTCCTCCTCATGATCCCTCCCTGTGGGTGGTGATGTTCTCCGCCTTCTGGCACAGGGAGGGTCGGCCATGGTGTCGGCCATCCGACGGAGTTCAGCGTGAATCCCCTGGGACGCCGTCACTTGCTCAGCCTGTCTGTCCTCCATCCTCCGTTGGTGTAGCTGTAGACAGGCTATTAGCTCCGCATGTTGCTGGGCCTGCTGGACCTTGATCCCCTCGAGGACGGACACAACCTGGGCCATGCCCGTGGTGTCCTGCCGGTATGAGTCCAGGATGTTACGGACATGTGAAAATACCGGATCCCCAGCCAACTGGTCAGGCTCGCGCCTCCGCCGTCCTCCACTCCCACCACCCCTGCCCACTTGCGTCTGGCCTGCACTTGTGGGCACATCGGGTCTCCGGGACCCCTGAGGGGTGGCATTGGCGTTGTCGCCTGCCTCCTCCTGGGTGCCCGGGACACCGTGTCCCTCCTGGCGAGCCTGGCTGCATTGTGGTGTTGGGGCAGGGATCCTGGGTGTCTCCTGGGAAGTGGCAGGAGTGGGGGTGGTGGTTGGCACGGTTGTACCTGACGCAGGTGCTGCAGGTGGTTGGACACCAGAGGGGCCAGGTCGGTCGGGGTCGTCCGCAGAGTGGTGAGAGTGGTCGCTGCCGGTGGGATCGGTCTCCTGCAGATCCGGGTCCTGTGAGTGTTCCCCCCCAGTGTTGGGGGGTGCAGCACGACGTTGACCTGTGTGTGAGAGAGAAAATGTTAATTTTGATCCATGCAACATCCATGTTTCATCCGTTACAAAGTTGGCACATTTCCTCTTGGAATTAGGATCTGTCTTGCATTCCACTCACAGTGCACTTGTGCATGTGTGTGTCCCTTGGGCACCAATTTGGCCCCTTTAACTATGTGTGGCACAGTCTTACTTGCTGTGTCAAGTGTGACTGCAGTCAGCAGTGGAGTGTGCATGTGTGCCGAGCTATGCATTTGCGCCTTCCTTGTAGCACTGTACATGTGCACATTGAGTGGATCCACACACTCATATGATGCAGGTGGCTGTCCTTGTGCTCGTGTACAGGTTGTGACATGGCCCTGCGTTTTGCCATGATGAAGAGGGGGGGTTCTGGCACTGGCCACCCTTGTCTACATGCACGCAGTCCACCTGCTGACGAGCAGACATTCCCACACACCACAGGACTGATTTGCTCTCCCTGTGTCTCCCTCCTTCTCTGTCCCCCTCTCCCTCCCTCTCTGTCCCCCTCTCCCTCCCTCTGTGTCCCCCTCTCCCTCCCTCTGTGTCCCCCTCTCCCTCCCTCTGTGTCCCCCTCTCCCTCCCTCTGTGTGTCAGCCTCCTCCCTCTGTCCATCTTCCTGTGTCTCCCTCCCTCTGTGTCCCCCTCTCCCTCCCTCTGTGTGTCAGCCTCCTCCCTCTGTCCATCTTCCTGTGTCTCCCTCCCTCTCTGTCCCCCTCTCCCTCCCTCTCTGTCCCCCTCTCCCTCCCTCTGTGTGTCAGCCTCCTCCCTCTGTCCGTCTCCCTCCCTCTCAGTCCCCCTCTCCCTCCCTCTGTGTCCCCCTCTCCCTCCCTCCGTGTGTCACCCTCTGTCACCTTGGCCCAGCTTCCTGGGCACACACTGTTAGCAGATCTTTGAGTGGCCCTTGGCCTGTTGATGTGAGTTTGTTTCTGATCTCCAGGCAACCATTTTGTCTGCTGTGTGTCTGTGCGCTGCTGCTGTGGTGGTGTGTGCTGCCACTCTTTCACACTGTTGGCTGTTCATTAGCTGCTGGCATGTGCAAAACAGTGCCTTCACCCCCATGTGTTGATGCAAGGCATCCGCCATTTGCTGGCAAGTCATTCCTGTGTTGGGACACAGTGTTTGTCTGGCTGTGACCTAGGCCATATGGGCAGAGGGCATTGTTGTCTGCTTTGGAGTCGCACTATGTGATTTTTGGTGCCCAGCCTCCCGCCATCCGGGTTACCGTGTCATGTGTTGTTGTCTTCTGTGGCCTGTGACTTGACATTGTCCAGCTGGGTGCATGGGGCATGGTGGCAGCAGTGGCATGTGCCTGCTCATGGAGTGTGGTTGAGTAATGCGATGGCTTGTGGTGGTTGCGTGCCTGTTATTAATTTTGGTTGTGGTTGCAGTTCCCCCCATGTGAGGTGCGTTGTTTGTGTACTCACCCGGGTCTCGGAGTCCTTCTACTCCTTCAACTGCCTCCACCGGCAGTATGGCCATCACCCTCTCCTCCCAGGGATGGTACTGTACGGGTCTGCGGGAGGGCCCTCCTCCGGTGGCGTTGGCCTGGTCGTGTTCCTCCTGTCTCTTGGCTCTGACCCTCCTCCGCAGATCGTACCACCTGTTCTGGCAATCCTGCTTGGTCCTCCTGGTGTCCGCAACAGCATTCACAGCATCGACGATGGTCTGCCACATGGCTGTTTTGGCTGCCTGGCTGGTGCTTCTGACCAATGTTCCAAAGATCTGTGGCTCGACTCTGAGGATTTGATCAACAAGGACCTCCAACTCTCGGTGACTGAACTTTGGATTCTTGGTAGTGGGCATGGTGAGGGGTGTGGGTGGGGATGGTGTGGGTGTGGGGGGTGTGTGGATGTTGGGGGGGGTGTGGATGGTTGTGTGTGTGTGTGAATGTGATGAGAGGGTGTTTGTGAGGGTGGTCGTGTGAAGGTGTGCAAGTGTAAGATGTGGTGTCGCTTGTAGTCTGGTTCTGTGGTGTCTGGCAGCAGTGGGTCTGTTGCAAAGGCTCATGGTTTGTGTGTGTGGGCCCTTTTTATTGGTCCATGGGTGGGTGTGGCAGTGTTTGAATTTTGGGTGGGTGTGTTATAAGGAGTGGTGGTGTATTGGGCCTCTGTTTGTTTTTGACAGTTGCAGGTCAGTGATTGTGTTATTTTAGTGGTTGTTGGCCATGTTTAGTGGCTGTGTGCCTTTCGAATGGTGTATTGTTGAGTTGTTTTGTTTTGTCCTTGTTGTGTACGTGCGTTTTGTGCGTGTGTACAGTGTGTACATGGGCCATTTGGTTGTACGATTTGGTCCTTGTGTGTGGCTTTGTACGACTCGTACATGCGGTTGTGATGTTGGGGCATGGGGTGCGCTCCGTACTTAGGAGGTTGTGTTGGGGGTGCGCCAGGAACGTACTGGGGTGGGGGTACGACTGGAACGTACTGGGGTGTACATAGACGGTGGTACGACACGTACAGGGGTGGGGGGGTGTACATAGACGGTGGTACGACACGTACAGGGGTGGGGGGGTGTACATAGACGGTGGTACGACACGTACTGGGGTGGGGGTACGACTGGAACGTACTGGGGTGTACATAGACGGTGGTACGACACGTACAGGGGTGGGGGGGTGTACATTGACGGTGGTACGACACGTACTGGGGTGGGGGTACGACTGGAACGTACTGGGGTGTACATAGACGGTGGTACGACACGTACAGGGGTGGGGGGGTGTACATGGACGGTGTTACGACACGTACAGGGGTGGGGGGGTGTACATAGACGGTGGTACGACATGTACAGGGGTGGGGGGTGTACATAGACGGTGGTACGACACGTACAGGGGTGGGGGGGTGTACATAGACGGTGGTACGACACGTACAGGGGTGGGGGTACACGGGGGTACGACACGTACAGGGGGGGGTGTATATTGACGGTGGTACGACACGTACAGGGGTGGGGGGGTGTACATTGACGGTGGTACGACACGTACTGGGGTGGGGGTACGACTGGAACGTACTGGGGTGTAGGTAGACGGGGCTGTGACACGTACTGGGGTGGGGGTGTGGCTCGAACGTACTGGGGTGTAGGTACACGGGGGTACGACACGTACTGGGGTGGGGGTGCGACTGGAACGTACTGGGGTGTACATAGACGGTGGTACGACACGTACAGGGGTGGGGGGGTGTACATTGACGGTGGTACGACACGTACTGGGGTGGGGGTACGACTGGAACGTACTGGGGTGTAGGTAGACGGGGCTATGACACGTACTGGGGTGGGGGTGTGGCTCGAACGTACTGGGGTGTAGGTACACGGGGGGTATGACACGTACTGGGGTGGGGGTACGACTGGAACGTACTGGGGTGTAGGTAGACGGGGCTGTGACACGTACTGGGGTGGGGGTGTGGCTCGAACGTACTGGGGTGTAGGTACACGGGGGGTACGACACGTACTGGGGTGGGGGTGCGACTGGAACGTACTGGGGTGTACATAGACGGTGGTACGACACGTACAGGGGTGGGGGGGTGTACATTGACGGTGGTACGACACGTACTGGGGTGGGGGTACGACTGGAACGTACTGGGGTGTAGGTAGACGGGGCTATGACACGTACTGGGGTGGGGGTGTGGCTCGAACGTACTGGGGTGTAGGTACACGGGGGGTACGACACGTACTGGGGTGGGGGTACGACTGGAACGTACTGGGGTGTAGGTAGACGGGGCTATGACACGTACTGGGGTGGGGGTGTGGCTCGAACGTACTGGGGTGTAGGTACACGGGGGGTACGACACGTACTGGGGTGGGGGTACGACTGGAACGTACTGGGGTGTAGGTAGACGGGGCTGTGACACGTACTGGGGTGGGGGTGTGGCTCGAACGTACTGGGGTGTAGGTACACGGGGGGTACGACACGTACTGGGGTGGGGGTGCGACTGGAACGTACTGGGGTGTACATAGACGGTGGTACGACACATACTGGGGTGGGGGTGCGACTGGAACGTACTGGGGTGTACATAGACGGGTGGGGGTATACATATACGGGGGTACGTGTCGGACGTACGGGGGCTGGGGGGAGTGTTGGGCGCGTATGCGGGCACATGTCTCCATGGTTGCTATTGGTGTTCGGTGCGGACGGTGTTTTTTCCATACGGTTGTAGGCTCGGACGCACGGGATGGATCGTGATTCCTCGGTCGGACTTGGATTTTTACGTTTGTAAGGTAAATCGTCCGAGGACGTGTCGGACACATTTTCCGACCCGAGGACGTGTGGGGAATGATTCCCGGTGCGGTTCGTATGGACTTTTTACCATGCGAATCGTGATTGCCAGTTCGTACGGCACTTGTACGATTCGTACGGTAAAAAGACCCGATACGAGTCGCACGGGGGAATTTTTTACCGGATCGTGATCGGCACCTATGTGTTCACAAATGCTTTACACACTGCCTCTGAGATAAGCCTGTCTGCTCGTGCCAAGCTACCAAGAGGGTGAGCAGGGGTTATTTTAGGAGTGTACCCCCTTACCCTGACTAGAGGAGAGGGTCCCTATTTGTCACAAGTGCATACCTGTGCCAACTAGAGACCCCCAAGTGTAACAGTACAAGTGCAGAGATGCTTACCTTGGTAAAAGCCCAGCAACCAATCGGCACTGGCCGCTAAGTGCTAACAAAAGGAGGGACTTTCTTTAAGAGTGTGATTCCTAAGTGCCATACATTTCATTTTGAAGCAACATGATAGAGCCGTAACATGCAAGGGCGAGTAAGTAAACATATGAAATGAAACTCCCGGGCACACGGGGGAAATGGATGAATTATTGCGCTGGGTATCTCTTGGAGGGGTGGGCAGTCTGCTGTGGGGCTCAGTTGCAATGGTGCTAACCTTGGCGTTAATCCCAAGGTTAGCACCATCGCAACTGGCATGGGATCGTCCCTTTTACGGGTGCCTTCGCCTTTTGCTTGTCTTAGTGTGTTAGCAATACACAAGTAGGCAGCTGGACAAATGTATTAACTTAGGCGTTGACATCTTCCATTAGAGTGCTAGTGCTTAGTAGTTCCTTAATTGCTTCCCATTTATGTGGCAATCACTACTGACTTACTTGTACGAGACACATCAAACCCCAATATTCGTATTAGCAGTAGCTAGAAGGATTACCAGCAAACGTGCAGTTATAGGTCTAAAGGAGTGTTGAGTAAATCTGAAGGTAGCAACTTGGTCATGGTATTTGTGGGAGTTTAACATTACTAGGAGTTCAAGTGCAACGCTCGTGCCCTCGTAATAACCCTCTGCGCGCACAACACTGTAGCACTGATTAACAAGCATTGGCCGCGCGGAATGCATAGATGGGGGCTGCAGCGGGGGAGAGAGGCGGAGGGAGATGTGTGCGCGCGAGCTGTGCGTGAAAGCACTTAATGAGCCATGACGGCTCGTAACTGTAAAACAAGGCTTAATGGGATAAGAAAGGCAGATGGCGGCTGCGCACGTTCACGCGCACATGCACGCAAGCTTTAGGCCAGGAAAAGCTTGTGGGTAGCACTTTGAAAACCCCCTTACTAAAAGTCGAGCAAGCATCGCATACGCTGTTCTAGGCTCGACCTAACAATTACAAAAGTTACTGCCTTCTCCGTAGAAATATCTCCATGCAAGTAAAGGGGAGTAGCAGGAGGGCATCGGTCAACCAGCAAGATGGCCTAGCGTGAGGAGCGCTGCTGCAGTCACCGTCGCCCGGAGAGCTCTGTAATGTTGTTGATTATGAGAGATGCCATCTCTCCCCGTAACACAGGGGATATCCTGGTTGGGAACCCCTGAACTTGAGTGGTAGTGGGCTGGGATGGGGTACGCCAGGCCAGTATGACTTATGCAAATAAAAAGCCCTGGGCTCCGGGCGTGGCTTCAGTTATATTCTGGCCTCTACCTTAACACCAGTGTCCGGCTAGTCTTCGTGCCCTTGTGGTTAGGCCTCCAGCAGAACACTACACTGATGACGAGGTGGTCACGCACCACGCCGCATCCCCTCTACCTTGGACCACCACGCGGTCGCCACCACTTCTCCTGAAGTGCCGTTTCATCTCGGCGAAAGGCCTCTGCTGCGGCGTCATTGCCGAATATCCACCTCCTGCGCGGACGGCAGATCAGCACAGTGCACCAGCCTGAGCGATGCGCCCGCACAATTTGGCACGTGCACATGTGATCCTCCCTGAGACCTCTCGTGGCACCAATGCCACCAAAGACACTGCTGTGCCCCCCCCAAGAACCGCAACCACAACTGCATATCGGGCGCGCCCTGGTTTCTCTGCCGCCTGGTGCAAAGTGCCTCGCTCTGCCTTGCACCCCAGCACGTGGTCACAGTAAAAAGAACAAGCATTGGCATAACCAATAGGTCTCACCTTTGGGACCTTATATTTAGTTATGCAGCACAATATCCTTGGTGCAACAACATCAACTGTTGCATGGGTAAACAGCATGCCTCACCCAGGGTAAACACCTCCTGTCATATTTGAACATGACTGGCACCCCTTGCCGGCCCGCACCATCTTCAAAACCAGTTTATTAATTGTAAGACCATCACAACCAGCATGCAGAAAAGCTCATCATCTCTGTTGGTTCGTGTGATTTGGGAAAAAAGGGGGTGGTGATGGACAGAGTTTCTGAATGATGCAGAATACTCTTAACAAGTCAAGAGATCATGGTTTTAATCCATCACCGTTTTTTAGCTCACTGCACCATCCCAGCTCAGAACCTGGCTACATGCAAATTAGTCTGTACCTGTCCCAGTGCATGATGGGAACAGGGCAAACCAAACTACCAAGCCAATTCTTATACTGGGAAGGAAACAAGCTTCCGGGGACCGGTTTCTGGCATCACAGCCTTCGTCGGCCCGGCTTGCCTGAATCCTGATGGTGCAATGAGCAAGGGACTCACGTCTGAGCATACCCTCCCACACTGAGTGTGGATAAAAACGATTTGGGAAAAAAGGGGGTGGTGATGGACAGAGTTTCTGAATGATGCAGAATACTCTTACCAAGTCAAGAGATCATGGTTTTAATCCATCACCGTTTTTTTGCTCACTGCACCATCCCAGCTTAGAACCTGGCTATATGCAAATTAGTCTGTACCTGTCCCAGTGCATGATGGGAACAGGGCAAACCAAACTACCAAGCTAATTCTTATACTGGGAAGGAAACAAGCTTCCGGGGACCGGTTTCTGGCATCACAGCCTTCGTCGGCCCGGCTTGCCTGAATCCTGATGGTGCAATGAGCAAGGGACTCACGTCTGAGCATACCCTCCCACACTGAGTGTGGATAAAAACGATTTGGGAAAAAAGGGGGTGGTGATGGACAGAGTTTCTGAATGATGCAGAATACTCTTACCAAGTCAAGAGATCATGGTTTTAATCCATCACCGTTTTTTAGCTCACTGCACCATCCCAGCTCAGAACCTGGCTACATGCAAATTAGTCTGTACCTGTCCCAGTGCATGATGGGAACAGGGCAAACCAAACTACCAAGCCAATTCTTATACTGGGAAGGAAACAAGCTTCCGGGGACCGGTTTCTGGCATCACAGCCTTCGTCGGCCCGGCTTGCCTGAATCCTGATGGTGCAATGAGCAAGGGACTCACGTATGAGCATACCCTCCCACACTGAGTGTGGATAAAAACGATATGGGAAAAAGGGGGTGGTGATGGACAGAGTTTCTGAATGATGCAAAATACCCCCTTTTTCCCAAATCGTGTGAGAAGTTGGCCTGGAATGGAGAGGAGGGGCATAGAGTGGTGTGGCTTGGAGTTCAGTAGAGTGGAATGGAATGACGTGGAGTAGAGTGATGTAGAATGGCGTAGCATAGAGTAGAGTCGAGTGGTGTAGAGTGGCATAGAGTTGAGTTGAGTGAAATGCGGTAGACTAGAGTGGCATGGAGTGGAGCAGAACATAGTGAGTGGAGTGGCGTGGCGTAGAGTAAAGTGGAGTGTCATAGAGTACAGTGGCGTAGAGGAGGGGGGTTGTGTGAAGTTGGCCTGGCATATGCTGGTCACTAGTTTCAGTTCAGTTAATCTTTATTTCGATGGTTAAAAATCATCATAAAAAATCCATATTATATAAAAAACTACACACATAATTTTACATTTCTAGAAATAATGTTATATACATAATGTCTTAATCTCTAGTGTTCCTTAATCTTACTGCTATTTTTAAAAAGCTTGTTACTGAACATAAAGTGCGCATGTCATTTGCCCTTTGAAGGAATAGTAATGCGGATTTAGCATGACGAAATTTTCCTTCTCTTAAAATATCAACCAAAAACATGCGCTGAGGGGTACGATAAAATGGACACAATAATACAAAATGAAGGGTGTCCTGCGGAGACTTGTTGTCGCAGCCGCAGGCACCCTTCTGCTCAATCGTTACAGTAAAACCAGATGGTTAAGAAAGAATATTAGGTAACAAATTGAGCCTAAAACGACACATTAAAAACCTGTCCTGCTGGTTATATATCAGAAATAAATAGGGTTCCATGCCCTCCCTGTTTTTAACCAGGCAATGAGCGGCTACTGACCGTTTTAGTGTTAATGCTGTGGTTGCCCTAACCGTTTCCAATTTTTCCAGCAACAGTTTTTTTATTTGTGGTTTGCTGGTCATAGAAATTGTACACGGCTTACTAAAGAGGGTATGCTGGTCTATGGCCTCTAGTGTTGTTTTAACATATTTCAGCCATGGGATTTGCATCCCCTTATCCCTTTGCAAACAGTCCGTGAGAATTTCTCTGCTTAGTTCCGCCTCAGGATTGGCCCAAATACTGAGCCAAGCCATGACCGGCCTAATCTTCACCTGATCTGTAATATATGGGATCCCAAGTTCTGAGTGTGCAATTTCGGCTGGAATAGACTGTGGGATCTTCAGGATTCTTAGGAGAAATTTATCTTTCTCTTGCTGTAAGTGTTTAGCATCCCTAAAGCCCCACACCTCAGCTCCATACAATGCCTTTGCGGTACTTATTGAGCTATATAGGCTCATTATTTGTTCCGGGAGACCATCGTCCCAACCTGTGAGCAAAATTCAATATTGCACCACTTGAGGAAACCAGTTTAGTACAGCGTTCCTCAATCAATGAGTCAAACTGAATCTTGCCATCAAATAAAAGGCCTAAATAGGGAAAGGTACTTACAGTGCCCATTATGTGGGTCCCTATCTTAAAAAACCTGGGAGTTATGATCGACCCCAACCTTAGTATGTGCCAACAGGTCAACAGGACTGTTTCGACCTGCTGGGGGATTATCCACATTCTGAGGAAAATCAGGCACTTTTTGTCACCCCAGGCAAGAAAGCAACTTGCTGTCGCTCTTTTGGGTTCGCGACTGGATTACTGCAATGCGCTGTATGCAGGGCTGAACAAGAGTCTTCTACAGCGCTTGCAGGTGGTCCAGAACGCGGCAGCGAGATTGGCTCTTGACCTACCAAAACGTGCCTCTGCCACCGAAGCCCGAAAACAACTGCACTGGCTCCCCGTTGAATACCGGATCCTTTTCAAATCCATGTGCCTGGTGTATAAAGCCTTAGCTAAACCCAGCCCTACAAGCATGGGATCCATTCTTTCTCGGCATAACCCCAGTAGAAATCTTCGCTCCAGTCACAAACTTCTCCTCTCTGTACCCCGTGTCAGAAAAGCAAGATGGGGAGGCAAGGCCTTTTCCTTCCTGGCACCTAAGTGGTGGAATGCCCTCCCTTTGGAAGTAAGATCCAGTCCCTCTCTGCAAACTTTTAGATCCGCGCTTAAGACTCACCTTTTTACACGTGCATTCCCGTAGTGGTGCTTTGTATATTCTGTTTATTGTTTATTGATTTTGATAGGCGCCTTGATACCTTCGGGTTTAGTCTGCGCGTTATAAGTTGCATAATAAATAAATAAATAAACACAGGTTTCTTGGTGAGTTTTTTGCCTGCGACCATTGTAAATGATTTGCTCAAATTCACTGACAGATCTAAATTGTCCATGAATTTTACAAATCCATTGATGAGCGACTGGAGACTTCGTGGAGTTCGTGCAAGCAGGACCGCGTCATCCGCGTACAAAAGTACCGGAATTTGACGCTTCCCTACTTTAGGGCAGTCTACAGTCTGAACAGTAAGGCTTGTCTCTAAATCATTAATATATAATGAGAACAAAAAGGGAGCAAGGATATACCCCTGCCTTACTCCACTTGTACATGGGAATGAGTCAGTCCGCCCCCCCTCCGTACTGAAGCGAACTCTAGCTGTAGTATTCCAATGCAACTCTCTCAGAATATTTATAAGGCCTGGGTCTATTCCCAACTTATTCATCATTGCCCACAATTTGTTCCTGTTCACATTATCAAAGGCCGCCGCCAAATCCATAAAACCCATATAGATGGGGCCGTTGCTTGCTTTAGTATACTTAGCAACCAGTAAATATAGATTTAGGCATTGGTCACTGGTCGATTTTCCCGCTCTAAACCCATACTGTGTATCAGCTATTATATGATGCTCTTCAGTACAGGTCATAAGACGATTCAAAATCACCCGCCCAAGTATTTTGGCTGATACATCGATCAGCGATATCGGTCTATAGCATTGAGGATTGTCCCTATTCCCTTTCTTAAAGATAGGGACAAGGACAAGATCTTGGGAGTCCTGATTTAATATCCGCGTTTAGCACCCTCGTTAAAATTGGCGCCCACAGATCGATGTTACTTCGATATAGATCTGGGGGAGTACCATCGGGCCCCGGTGCTTTGTTCGGCGTCAACCCTTGGATTGCCTTCCTGATCTCTGTTAGTGTGAAATCTATTTCCAAGCTCCTTATACCATCCCAGCCCCCTTCTTCTTTTGTATCTTTAGAGTGGTTATAAAGACCCTCAAAATGAGTCACCCAATGCTGTGGGAGGATGTTTGTACTGAGGACCGGAGCACTACTATCCTGAAAACAGGGCCTGTTAATAATCCTCCAAAATTCTGTAAAGTCCCTGTTTTCTCCTGCCTCTCTTAGATCAGCCCAGACTTCTGCTTGTAGGGTGGCCTTTCTTTCTTTTATCTTAGTTTTGTAAATTTGTCTATATTTGGCTACCTCAGTCTTATCCCTGGGATTAGCATTAAGGGTTGATTTTAGGTTTCTTAATGCTCGGGAGCAGTTAGTATCAAACCATCTTGGCTGTGTACCTATCTTTCTGGGACCTTTTGATTCTAATAATTTTTCGGCCAGTTTTGTCAAATCCCCAAAAGCCACAACTAAGTCAACTCCACCTATCTTCAGATCTAAGCAATCTTCTACATACTTTTTACCCTTTACAAGCAGCTTGGTATAGAATTCCTGGGCATTGATTTTCGCCCACTTTAAGCGCCTCCCCTGGTCTATTGGCCGTAGGGTAGTATCCGCTTGTATATTCATTTCCAAGTGGGCCTTGTAGAATAGTTCAATAACCAAAGGATTGTGGTCACTAAACGTACTCCATTTAGTGCTAACCTCTATAATCTGGTGTTTTGCGAAGGGGGATATCAGTATGTAGCCTATAATGGAAGAGCATCCTCTTCCTTTAAAAGTTGGCACAAGAGTGCCCTCTGGACCTGGGACTACTAAATCAATAGTGTGTGCTAATGTATGAGTACTAATTTAATTAGTTAATATTGTGCCCTCAGTACTGTGCTCAAAGTGTGGCCCCTTCGTGACCGGGCAAAGATCCCAGTCTGCAGTTACTGGTAACAAATTTGGGCAGAGGTGACAATTTAGGTCACCCATTAGTAACACAATTGCTTCTCCCCCCCCTTTCCTTAAATCGGCTTCTTGGTTCAGTCTAGCATCTAACTCCAACAGGGCAGCATTGCTACCGTTTAAAGAGCCTGAATTATAGATATAAAATGGCTGTACCCTCAGCCCTTGTCCTTGGAATGTTACCGCTTGAAGGGTATGTGATGTCCAGGATGGCAACGTCCATCTTCCCTTAAGGTTGATGTCCACGTACAGTATTAGCCCTCCCCTCGCCCTTCCTGCCCTGCTCTCCTGGGCTGGGACAAAGAAACATTTATAGCCCTCTAAATGATAGAGGTCGGAGTTAGCCGCCCAGGTCTCCTGTAGGGCTAGTATATGAATGCCACGTAATTGATTCCTCCAATCTACATTTTCAAATTTTCCAGCTAGACCTGCTATATTCCAGGAGGTTATATTCACCCTTCCCCCCGCCACCCTCACCCCATTTAGACCCTGGGCATTTGGCCTGACAACATCCCTCCTCCCTGTCATGGACTCCTGTTTCTCTCCATCCTCCATTAACGGGGAAGGTCCCAGCCCGTTCTGCTTGTAACTTCCCCGAGATGCTAATTCATTAGCATCGGTGGACATCCTTCTTTCCAACCCCTCCTGATATGTATCTACTTTGGGTAGTCAATCATTTTCGTCCAGAGACCGAAGGGGACTGAATCTATTTGTCCACTGTAGGTCACCCTGATTTAATAATGGCGGGCCACTGTATTTAGATTTCCTTGCCCTATAGCCAGCTACTCCTCTGTCCTTTCTTCCTTGAATGTGAGTTGGGGGGTAGGCAGCACAGTTTCTAGGGTAAAAGTAACCTAGTGACATAGATCGTATAGTACTGGTTACATTCCTATTATAATTACCCAGTATATACTCCACCAAGTTCGGGTTCCTGAAGTTTGCAATAATGCAATCCCCTTCGATATCTTTCCTTCTACTTCCCACCCAGGGTACTCTCCTAACATGTATAATTTCTCCAGTTTCCTGCCCTTGTAATGGCCTGTGTGTGTTCAACCAGTTAATAATCTTATTTTTAAGTTCCATATATGACTCTTTCTCACCCATCCTTAGTTCAGGTACCCCAGCAAACACCACAACATAGGGACTTGCTTGAGGAGGTAAATTTACCCGTGGGGGCGGAGAATGGGTTCTATCCATACACTCCTGTCCTACCTGGTGATTATCATTCTGACTGTGATTGGCAAAAATCCCCGTCTGAGTCTGAGTAGGATTGGACTGTACCTGACCTTTACGGGTTTCATAATTCCCACCTTTTTGGACACTTCTATACTCCGAGTAAGCTGGAGCTTTAGGTAATGCATGAACTTGTACAAGAGTACATGGCTCATTGCTTACACAGTTGTTACTAACAGGAATTGGCCGTGGTAAGGTAGGCACTAATGATGATGTAGGATTTCCAGTCAAGTTAGAGTTTGTAGACTCCTTCATCTTAGCCTGTTTTTGTAATTCATTAGCAATTTTATCTAATTTACTAACTAATGATTTTACTTGAGTAGTAATGAAAGTCTCAAGACGTTTCTGAAGGTCAGCAATTATAGAATGCAGCCATCCTGGAGGGATTAAGGGACCTTGAGCTTCTATTTCCACAACCTCATCATCTATTATGTGTGTCTTGCCACCCCCACTAGTTGGTTTCAGTTTTTTAATATGTGTATTCTTTGTGCCCCGTCTGTTGGTTCTATTTCTAGTTCTCAGGGTTCTTTTTTCCACCCTGTCGGGGAGTAGCCCAGTGTCTGTTACTTGTTGGCCACAGGGAATAGCTTCAGGTGAGGCATTAAAACTATCATTTTGTAAAGTTTCGCAGAGATTTATATCAGCGATTTGTATAGGTATGGTTTGTGTAGGTGTATGAGAGGTGTTTATGGGTGTCATCGATAAGCGTCTCTGCGTACGCTCGATCTCCCCATTTACCGCCCCAATAACCTTTCTTAACATTAAGTCAATTGCCGTTGGTTGGACTATATAACCTGCTGGGGTATTAGTATTGGTATCAGGCCCTTTTTGTATGGAAATAAGTGGGGTACATGGTTTCATCTTGGTAGAGCGCGTTTTTGGTTTGGTAGCCATAGTAGAATTTTTTAACACTATTCACTGCCTCCTGATATGCTCACAACGGGATAGAAGAATAGTGTTAAATAACCTAGCTTTGTAGAGCACAGATTAAATCATTTTACAGTCCCTTACAGGAGCAATCCATTGTCCACTGTATGCGAATGTTGTGCAATGTCCACAGTTCTCATGTAGAAAGTTATAACTTAGTGATTTGAGCCGTTTTAATCTACAGTACCTGGAGCAAGATCCAAGGGTGGTGGCCCAGCCCAGCCTACTCCAGCCACCGAGGGCCACAGAGGGCTCGCCCTTTGCCCGGGCTTAGCCCGGCGCGACCCGCGCGCGATCCCGCGACGCAGGGGTTATGCTTCTCTTTTATGCGCCTCTGGGCGCGGAACCAGCGTTGTCGGCGTCCCTGCCGCTAGTAAGCCTGGGAAAGGTATTCCCCACCTCCACTCCGCGGCCGCACTGGATGGAACTGAGGCGGAGGGAGGCGGGAACAGGCAGAGAGTTTCCGGCTGTAACTGATGAGGTCTCGCTCGCCTTTGGAGTCTTGCACCTTTCACACCCAGCAGCAGATTCCTAAATGCAGCTCCAGATGCTGCTTGCTCCGCTTCCGACTGCTGAGGAGACTCAATTCACAAACTCCTTCTGAGTAAAATGTCAAAGAGGGCCGGGCTTTCTCAATTAAGAAGCCTGAGTGAAAGCGTCATCTCAGACTCTTTGTTCTAACGGAGCGCTGCCTTTTAAATCTCCACAGCTGTTTGATGTATGTCTGGAATGTATCGAGCGTCCAAAGCCCAAAGCTAAAACAAGACGAGGCACACGCACAGCCGTCGCTGACGCGGTGCGCTTTTTCCCCAACCACACGAAGATCGAAGAGCAGCAGCAGCAGCAGCCAGCCTCGCTCGGTCTCAGAGAGCCTTGCAGCCACAGATCCGCACCATCGGTCGGCAACGTCACTAGTTATAGTGGCCACCTTGCACCAGTCCAATTCGACTCTTATGGTAGATAGGTTTAAGACAACCTTTTAAAGAAAGCTATCCTAGTGGTAGCTGTGGAGAGCAGCCTTCAGGCTAAGTCTCTGAGGAATGTAAAGCAGCTTGTTTTACCTTATAATCTCTTAAATTACCAAATGAAAAAGACACCACAAAGGTATATATATCAAATATATATGGATTTATTTCTAGATACACTCTACTAATCTCTTTATGAGATTAGAACCCAGATACACATTTAAATGTCAACATTTCTCAATAAATTAAGCACAAATATGGCTGTAGCCCTAGGGGCGTACCAGACCATATACTAAGAAAATGGTTTAACAAACTCGACTTGCAAAATGACAAAGCCTAGGGCCTTGGGAATCGCTGGGGCTTCACTACTGCAGTGTTAGCAGGTAAGTAACAAGCCCACGGGAGACGTGTGCAGTGTCTAAACACAGACGCGGGTTTCCTATAGGTTACAATGGAGCAAGTTGCGGTTTGTATTTTAAAGTTTTAGGGCACTTCGAAGAAGTCAACAAGCAAGCCACTTACAGGGTAAGTATTTCGAGGGCCAACACACACTTGGGCACCGGAGTGCACGAGTTACCTCACCCAGGGAAGCCGGGTGCATAGGTGTCTTTTGGTGTCGGGTCGCGATGCTGTTTTCAATGGAGACCAATGAAGACTTGCTGCTTGAGACGACTGAAGAGGTGTCCGCTGGAATCAGAAGATGGATTGAAGTTGAAGAGGACCTGAAAATTGAGGGAACAGTGTTCAAAGTTACTTGCCAGTGACCGGTGGCCAGCAGGATGGATGACCACTGGTGTCGCGTCAATTCAGGTCATCGATGGTAATTTGTCTCTTCGCTCACGAGGTCCAGGAGGGATCGACTATGACCAGCAGCTGGATTCGGAGTGTCCCATGACGTCTGCAACTGAGAACGGTGTCAGCAACCGGATTGGAGCCAACAAGCCTTGGCAACCGCAAGTCTTGTGTGAAATGAAGATTGATGATGATGCAGACCAGCAAGGTCTGATGGACTTACCCAGTGAGGGTAAGTGAGGGCAGGCCCGGAGCAACCAGGAGAGCCCTTGAAGTTGATAAGAAAGTGTGGTGATGTGTTCCAAGTCTTCGGGTGAGTCACTAGCCAACGGGCAAGCAACCGCAAAGACGCCTTTGCAGGAAAAGTTTCACAGGAGCCCACGGTCACTCGGGATGGGGTAGGCCGCCGATTTCTGGTACCAGACCTGCTAGGGACTTGGACTACAGATGGTCCAAAGCACAAGTTCGTAGAACGTTGTTTAGGGTTTGCATTCGAAATCAGTGCACGGTTTCCTGGTATTGCTGTTCCTCGTCACTCGTGGGGTCCAGATGCCACAGCTTCACTGGGGACTCAAAATGGCCATCGAGAGGTCAGGAAATCCACTTCAGGGGACGCAGGGACTTCGGACTCCGGCGGGAACGGGGAAGTTTGCAACCATTGAGTAAAGTTACTGGTGCCTGCCAAGCAGGGGAGTCTCTCCTTGACTCCAAGGGAGATTCTTCCGTCTTCCAGAGATAGTGGAACGTCGAAGGGCCAGGATTCTTCCTTGTAGAGCGTCGTCCAGGGTAATCTGAATTGCATTGGCAATGCTTGGTATCTTATAGTGAAGATAGGGGAGGGACTAGCTCTATGACCACTCCTCTAGGAGGGTCAGGGTAGTGGGTGGTTACACCCACTTCCCTTTGTCCAATTTCGTGCCAGAGCAGGGGCAGGTAGCCCCTGAACCGGTTTGAGGTGGCATATGCACATAGGAGCCTACTGCTCCCCCAGTGCAGGACTTCAAAGCACTCTAAGAGTGCACCCACCCAGCTCCAATACACTAAATCCTGTCTAGGAGGTGGTGACACCTCCCTGTGACAGGATACCTTTTGTTGGGCTTCCTCCACTGCGAGTTTCGGTCAGCAGCAGGAGGGCAGCCTAGTGTCTGTGCTGGTGGCATCCATTTTGTGATGCCAGGGCTCTATGAGATTTCTACCGTTTAGCACAGTGGGAACATGTCGTCCCCTCTAGAAGGGTGGGATCATACTCCCACACCAGTTACTGGTGTGGGGGTATGATTCCAAGTTGTTTGACACCAAACACGACATGTTTTGATGCAGTCATTCCAAAGTTACCGCAAGGTTATAATGCACTTAAGAGTATATGGTTTAACCGCATCCACAAACAGCAGCAGAGAATAGACTCTGCCAGCTGTAGAGGGGTCCTGCTCATGCAGAAGCACCCCCTCACATAGTAAACCAAGCACCCTGCCCTCAGGATTGTTAGGGCCTGCAAGAGGGGTGACTGATAGGTTTATATGTGTGTGTATGGTGAGATATAGGAACCTATACCTCAGTGAGGAGTGCTAACACTACCTCACACAGGCTGCAGTAGCAGGCCTGTGGTGTCAGATTGTGAATGCTTCCCAGGGGTGGCATAATACATGCTGCAGCCCCTGGTAGGCCTGTGAAGTACCAATGCCCTAGGTACCTAAGGTACCATATACTAGGGGCTCATAAGGTACCACAGTATCCAATCACTAGTGCATCTAATATGCACACCAAGTTGTTTAGAGAGATCAGTGAGACTGGGGCCCTGATTAGCAGGGACCCAGCCAGACTATAGTCAGAAACCAGTGTATACATCAGAAAAAAAGTGGGGGCAACATATGTGCAGATCCTACTCTCCTACAGTTTGTAGCACATCTTCCTCCAAACTGCCCTGTTCATTTTAATTTTCTTAAACGAATTATGATTATTAGAGCATGTGCTGTGCACGTGCCCCGTTCCCCTCACCTTGTGCCACTTTTAATTATAGGCACTGTGATTTTCTGAAGCAGTGTTAGCTGCATGCAGAAGGTGCTCAATCAAATGAGCTTCCTTTGAAGAGCAATTTGCTAAGGACATAAAGTCCACTAGATAGAAGCACTGCTGCCCACAACAGAGACGTGTGGTTTGCATGAGCTCTGATTTTATCATAGTAGACAGATAAAAAAAATACACCTAACAGAACAGGCCCAAACAGTTAAGATAATCATAGGGATACATTAAGAAACTAGGTGATGACAGTAATACTAAATGGCTTATATGCACTTCTAAACTTTACAGGCCCCCTTCACGTGCTGCAATTTTACAATCCGACAAAAAAAACAAGGAAAAAAGTACTTCTGTACAGCGAACTAATATATATGCGAACAATAGGGAACAGTATATTGTATAACCACACACAGACCCCCCAAAAAGAGAAATAGCACCAGAAGCTGATTAATTGTAAGCCTCTGGGGTCACTTAGCCTCGCCGTGATAGTGTGAAATGGTCCACTGCGAACAAACATGGTGCATCGCTGGTCTAACTATAGCATCCTGCCTCCCCTTCGGTGGAGTGCAGCTGCCATAGCATGAAGCGCACGCCTTTAAAGAGCATGTGCGCAGTTGGGGCTCCCACGTCCAGATGTGCTTCGAGATGGACTGCTACTGAAGGGATGTATGACGTTACAACGCACACTTTTACAACGCATGCACTTACAACGCATTTTTTACAACGCATAATCCATTACAACGCATGACATTACAACGCATGACACTACAACGCATTTTTAAAAAATACCTTTACAACGCATTACCATTACAACGCATACTACCTTTACAACGCATACCATTACAACGCATAATATTAAATTACATTTAAGGTAAGTATTAGATAGTATAGGGGTAAAAATTACTATTCTAACTCCAGGGGGTTCAACAGTAGGGTAAGTGTTGGATAGTGTAGGGGTAAAAATTACTATTCTAACTCCAGGGGGTGCAACAGTAGGGTAAGTGTTGGATAGTGTAGGGGTAAAAATTACTATTCTAACTCCAGGGGGTGCAACAGTAGGGTAAGTGTTGGATAGTATAGGGGTAAAAATTACTATTCTAACTCCAGGGGGTGCAACAGTAGGGTAAGTGTTGGATAGTATAGGGGTAAACATTACTATTCTAACTCCAGGGGGTGCATCAGTAGGGTAAGTGTTGGATAGTATAGGGGTAAAAATTACTATTCTAACTCCAGGGGGTGCATCAGTAGGGTAAGTGTTGGATAGTATAGGGGTAAAAATTACTATTCTAACTCCAGGGGGTGCATCAGTAGGGTAAGTGTTGGATAGTATAGGGGTAAAAATTACTATTCTAACTCCAGGGGGTGCATCAGTAGGGTAAGTGTTGGATAGTATAGGGGTAAAAATTACTATTCTAACTCCAGGGGGTGCATCAGTAGGGTAAGTGTTGGATAGTATAGGGGTAAAAATTACTATTCTAACTCCAGGGGGTGCATCAGTAGGGTAAGTGTTGGATAGTATAGGGGTAAAAATTACTATTCTAACTCCAGGGGGTGCATCAGTAGGGTAAGTGTTGGATAGTATAGGGGTAAAAATTACTATTCTAACTCCAGGGGGTGCATCAGTAGGGTAAGTGTTGGATAGTATAGTGTAATATTATGCGTTGTAATGGTATGCGTTGTAATGGTAGTATGCGTTGTAATGGAATGCGTTGTAAAGGTAGTTTTTAAAAATGCGTTGTAGTGTCATGCGTTGTAATGTCATGCGTTGTAATGGATTATGCGTTGTAAAAAATGCGTTGTAATGGTAGTGCGTTGTAAAAGTTGCGTTGTAAAGGTTGTTCCCCCTACTGAAGCGGACTAGTGCTAACCAGCTACATCCCCAAGACATGTTGCAAAAATAAGAATATGCTGATGCCACCACCAGTTTTGTCATAAAACCGCCAGTGACCAGCAGCCTGTTTCAATCAGAGGCATAAAGCTGCGCTAGCAAAATTAATAGCAGTTTGGCTAAATACAGCTGAAGTTCGTGATAAAGCGGAAAATAGAACACAAATTGTCCCGGGCTATATCGAAGTACTGGGGTCGATTTTTAGAGACAGTGTTCGCGTTGTGAAGTACGACCCCCTCTACCTTTTTCACGCCACAAAATGTTTAATGCAAAGACACACTGGAAAAAAATCACCCAACTCTTCGCGCCGAGGGGGGGAATACTGCGAAAATATAAAATGCATGACCTGTGAAAGTATCCACGAATACGGGCAAGGTGCATGGCCGGCTCTTCGTATCGAGCAGATGAATAGCGCCGCCATGAGGGACGAAGCACACAGATAAGGTTTCAAACGGAGACGAGACACGAACAGCGTTTCCCTTGCAGGAGCGAGCAGCAGCGCCATCTGTTTCGAAAGTGCGAGCAAGATAATTGAAAACAGATGGTGCTGCTGCTCGCTCCCGCAAGGGAAACGCCAAACGTGCACAAGTACCATAGGGAACAGTGCAAAACATGCACAAGTTTGAACAAAAGCCCGGAGCGATTCCAAAAGGTCACTCCAATGCAGCGCTTGCACGCTGCGTAGGCAAGACCTAAAAAACAACCAGCACTCATCACAGCGCTCCACCGAAGCCGACCCAGACGCGGCGACGCGCTCAAGGCCCTATAGCGGCTCCATGTGGTATCTCTGCCACTACACACCACTGCTTCCAACACCTTCCTTGTTGGTGGCCAACTCACACAAGGCTGGCTGTATACAGTTCACTCACTGAGACTTGTCTGCCAGGAAGAGCCTCATTTAACCCTGCACCTTGGCAACACACTCTGCTAACCGGCCCACGGAGCCTTACAATGTTTTCTCTGCCAGGCTCCCCCACCCCCTTCTGAGGTCACACGAGGTCACAGCCAGCCTCATCGCACATCCAGGCCTACTACCCAGCACCACTAGCCATAAGTGCTCCCAACTGTAAACTTACACAGCGTTCTTCATCTCCTGCTCGCCACTGCAACTCTCCACTCGCCATCATGGCATCAGTTCCGCCGCTGGAGCCATTCACTATTACAGCCCCCTCCTCTATCCCAAGTGGCACGCTGGAAGGCGTGGGTTGAACGCCTAGAGACCTACTTTGAAGCAGCAGAGATCCCAGCCCCACGGAGGAGGCCCATGCTCCTCCACCTGGGCGGGGCTGACATCCATAAGATCTCCAAGACGGTACGCCACCATGCGTGATGCCATCACAGCTCATTTCGAGCCCTAGGCCAACCCCGACTATGAACGGTTCCTTCTCCGCCAGGCATGACAACAACCGGATAAGTTGGTGGACCTCTTCTATGGACGACTGAAAGAGTTGGGGAGCACCTGCACCATCCCGGATGAGGATGACGAAGTCCGGGCTCAGTTCATCCAGGGATGCGCGTCATCCAAACTGCGCGAAAGCGTCCTGCAAGAGCATAATATGCCCATGAGAGACATCCTGACGTTGGGGGCGTTCTAAAGGACTGTCTAAGGCCAGAGTGGCCCACATGGATCCTAAGCCCGCTATGCCTATTAAAGAAGAACCCGTCAACGCCATACGCACTGAAGCGCGAGAGAGCAGAACAAAGCTTGCCAAATCAGCCCCACACTCCTCCAAGCAAAGTCCGTGGAGTCGCCTGCATGGTTGGTGTGGAGGCCCATACCCCCATGAAGAAACCTGCCCTGCCAGTGGCAAGTTTTGCAGTGCGTGTGGAAAGCTGAACTACTTCTCCAAAGTGTGTCGCTCATCACAAAGAAGACGGCCCAAGGGCCCACAGAAGCAAGTGCGAGCACTCGAACCACTCCCTGATAGCTAATCCAACAGCGACATGGACGAAGATGATGCAGCCACTGTCCGCGTGGTAAGGATGTTGATCGCGCTCACAGCCACCCAGCAGGTGGCACCGATTTGCACGATCGAAGAGCAAGACCACTCCGTAGCTGCGCTCATTGACACCGGAACCACCATTAACCTTATGGCCGAGAACCTGGGAGAACCTGGCCTGGCAGTTCGGTCTGGACTGTTCCCATGGGGCACAGGGGTAAGACTGATTTGCATAAGGCTGGGCCCAAACTGGGGTGGCGTAGTGGGCAAAAGAACGATGGATTTAACCCAGATATTTTGACTGGGGGAGAATGTTTGCATTGTCAGCATTCCATCCATCATTTTTTTGCTGTAACACATTTCGCCCTAAGTGGTATGGGTATAACCAGACGTGGGTCCCTTGCTCACTGTGCCACTGGATTCAAGCTAGCCTAGCTGAAGAAGGGTGACATACCCTGAAACTGGTCCCAGGATGCTTGTTTCCAGTCCAGGGAGGACCTGGCCTGGCAGTTTGGTCTGGACTGTTCCCATGGGGCACAGGGTCAAGACTGATTTGCATATGGCTGGGTCCAAACTGGGGTCGAGTAGTGGGCAAAATAACGATGGATTTAACCCAGATCTTTTGACTGGGGGAGAATGTTTGCATTGTCATCTTTCCGTCCATCATTTGTTTGCTGCAACACCATCAAATACCTCTGCACCCAGACTCCCGCCCCATCACTACTTTCTCGACTCATGCGGGACTCTGGAGGTACACCCGGCTTAACTTTGGGATCTCGAGCGCTGCCAAGGTCTTCCAGAACATCATCAAAAATATTCTCCATGGGCTGAGAGGAGTGCTCAACGTGAGCGACGACATCCTGGTACACGCTCCCACGCTGGAAGAACACCCCCTTCGTTGTGAAGCCATATTCTCCGGCCTCAGAGAAAGTGGTCTAATGCTACACCAAGAAAAATGTGATTTCCTGAGAAAAGACAACAGCTTTTTTGGCTATCAATTCTCTGATAAAGGCATCGGGCCTGATCCCGACATGGTGAAAGATATCCAGGAAGCGCCAGCCCCGACATCAGTGTCTGGAATTCGCAGTTTCTTGGGTATGGTAACCTACTGTGGGTGTTTCATCAAGAACTTGTCTGACATAACTGGCCCAATCAGAGACCTGACTAAAGCCATCAGTCAATGGACATAGGAATCAGAGCAGGAAGAAGCGTACCCACGAACCAACGCAGCCCTATCTGCAGACACCACACTAGTATATTTCGACCCCAAGAGGGAATCCCACCTGGTGGTATTCACCAGCCCCACAGGCCTAGGTGCCGTCCGAGCACAACGGCAAGAGTGTGGAGAATGGGCCCCAGTTGCCTATGTCAGCAGGACCCACATGCCAACGGAGCAGCAGTACTTACAGATTGAGAATGAAGCTATTGCAATCCTGTGAAGGTGTTGCCACTTCTACATATATCTGTATGGCCTTCAGTTTACAGTCATCATCGACCACAAACCTCTAATCCCACTATTTCAAGGCTCCTCATCACGCCCTCCCCGAGGATGAAAAATGGATTCTACAGCTGCAGAAGTTTCAGTTCACTGTCGAGTATCGACCATGTACCCGGAACCCGGCATGCTCGACCGGTCACCCTACCCAAAGCCGCAGAAGCGGCGGCTACTGAAGATTAAGTGGGGATGATAGTGAAAAGGTCCAGGACCCTTCCAATCTCCCTAGATGATGTCATAGAAGCCACAAAGAAAGATGACTGCCTCCAGATCGCTATCCAAGCAGCCACATCAGGTGATTGGAAGCCACGGCAAAGTACAGTGCCACTCCACACCGCGACAGCCTAGAATATCCTGAAAGCCCTATATCAAGTCCACCAAGAGCTGTCCATGACTGCCGATGGCTGTCTCCTGAGAGGCCCTCGCCTTGTCCTACCAGAGAGTCTGACTCAGAAAGTGGCCCTTCTAGCACACGGAGCCCATCAAGGGATAGTCAAGTAGAAAAACTGACTCCGGAGCTAGGTCTGGTTTCCCAGCCTAGACCAACAGATAGAAACAATTGTACAGCACTGCCCTGTTAGCCTTGCGACTGGCCCACCAAGTAAGCCTGCTCCAATTATCACTGAAACAGCTCCTGGTGCCCCATGGGAAAGAGTGAGCACTGACTTCGGCAGTCTGCCGAGAGGAAAATACATGCTAGTGGTGGTGACGACTTTTCACGATAACCGGAAGTCGAGATCGTCTCAACAACATCTGCAGCAGAAGTAATCACAAAGTTTGAAAAACTAATGGCAACACATGGACTCTTTAGTGAAATCCACACCGACAATGGCCTGCCATTCACCAGCACGGAATTGATAGACTACCTAGCATCCCATAAAGTCAAGCACCGCCAGATAACCCCGAGATGGCCTCATGCCAATGGCGAAGTGGAATGCCTGATGAGAACACTCAACAAAACAATCCAAATCGCCCTATCGGAAAGTCGCAATCTGGAACAAGCCTTGTACCAGTTCCTCTGTGAATACTGGCTCACCCCCCACTGTACCAAATGCATCTCTCCGAGCAGGCTATGCTTTGGTCGAACTCTGACCGACACCATCCTGCGTCATCCTATGTGGGAAGAGACACCAAAACCCCCCCAAATCAATCGGACTCCAGGCGAACCCAGAACAATAATAAGGCCTCTCAGAGAAGACACGCTAAAGAACGCCTGGTCGGTGTGGGCGACCGTGTGCTGGTACAAGACCACCACCCGGGAGGAACGTTTCGGTTACCTTTCCAATTAGACCCATGGACTGTATTCAAAAGCAAAGGCACCAAAGTAACCACTCGGAGAGGACACAAGAGTGTAACCCGCAACATATCTCAGTTCAAGAAAGCCAGGAGGACAATCCAGAAGAAGTTCCAGTAACTAGTCCACCAAGAGAGACTGTCACAAACAGCCCTCCAGGCACTGGGGGAGAGCTCAGTGACCCCCCACCCGCAGCAACAGAGAACTTGATCGCAACACCGATCCTTGGTGCTCCCCAAGACTTGGAACCAGAGATCCCTGATATCAGGGGTGCGGATGCGAGATCCAGAGACCGCGATGACCTACCTGAATCGTCGCCGACACCCTCAGGGCGAAGTAGCCAAGGTCAGTATGATCTGCGGTCACACCGAAGCTGTCCCAGGAGTATAATGACTTTGTGTCCTGCTAATCTCCGACGACTGCTGAGCCTGTGGCTGTAAGAAGAAGCTGTGATACCCTGAGACCAAGTAAGAATGTTCCATAAGCATCCTATTGTCAAGGACTGTAACTCGTGAACTCTGAGTGTTTTCTATTGTTCTATTTTTCATACTGTTGAAGTTTTGGTTTATTGTAATTATCTCCTGGTAAGGAGGAATGTAATGTTGTTGATTATGGGAGATACCATCTCTCCCGGTAACGCAGGGGATATCCTGGTTGGGAACCCCTGAACGTGAGTGGTAGTGGGCAGGACCGGCATACGCCAGGCCAGCGTGAGTTATGCAAATAAAGAGCCCGGGGCTCCGGGCGTGGCTTCAGTTATATTCTTCTCACTAACTTAACACCAGTGTCCGGCTAGTCTTTGTGCCCTTGTGGTTAGGCCTCGAGCAGAACACCACAAGCTCCTAAATGGCCACCAGCATGGCATATTTGATCCGATCTTGTGCAGTCCCACAAGCATGAGCCCCGGGTCGTAGTATGTAGTTATCAGATACAGTGGTCCTTTTCAGAAATGAATAGGAAAGTGCAGCCACAATGCTGAAATCAGGATTGGGTCAAGATGTGTACGATGCAGAAAATATTACAAATTTATTAACAAGGATAAAAACACAAATGATACAGAAAACATGAAGTGAGCTGAACGTGACGGGGTAACTGGAAATCAACAGATTTCCTTACCTCAGGCATAAATAAAACGTGACTTAGTGGTAAGAATAAACAATCAGTTAGTCACAATAACAAGGACATCTTATGCTCCACATAAATTAATAATACATATAGGAGTCAAGATGTGGGTGTCGATGACGTTTCAATCCCCAACAAAGGTTATGGGATCATCGTCAGGACTGAACGATCAAGAGATACCTGAGAAGTTGCGGTGAATAGTAAGAGTAGATACTGAGAAGGAAGTCCCAGTGCAGGGGGGGAAAGGAGATGATGCCGGGATTGCGGTGAAGCAAGAGTGGTCATGAGCCGACATGCACGGACCCTTCCAAGATAGCTGCTGCGGCTGTAGCTGGGGTGCAGGAAAGCCGGAGAGTTCCGGCGGTAGAGCATGGTCCTGAAACCACGCAAACTGCAGTGGAACCGGAGTAACATGGTGGAATGGCCGCTGAATAAAAAACCTAGCATGAATGAATGGAGGTACGGATGGGGCAACATCAGAGTGGCGGTGGTGTGCCTGCGGCAATGCGCAATATTCTCCGGATAACAGCGGTGAGTATTAGGAATGGAAGCGGCGGGGATCTTCAACGCGCTCTTCAGGCATGGTTCAAGGGATCCAGAAGTCCGCACTCCGCACTCTGGGGAACCATCGTAGTATGAGCACCAGGGGCCAGTATGTGCGTATGCGTGGGGTCCATGTCGGGCGCGGCAACTAGACAGACGGGTCTAATTCTCCATTCGTCGTGAAAAGGCATCACCTCTGATGCAGGTGCCTTTCAACCCTCGAGTCCAGCACGTCTCTCTCTCGCTGGACGAGGACCAGATGGGGCAGCCGTACTTTCATATGTTTTGTGGGGCAGATCATCGGGCAAAGCGCTAGGTAGATGGGCTGGAGGTGTAATGCTCGGCTGGGATGAGGTGAGGTGCAAAACAGCAGCAGGCCGGTGGTACAGCAGGCTCACCATGTACTTGTCGAGATCCGTAGTGTAGTTGTCTCTGCTTTAAAACACAGGTGCTTCCTGACCCTCGAGTCCAGCGCAACTCTCTCAGGTTGGACGGGGACCAAGTGGTGCGACCGTGGTTGTCATGGGTTTGATAGGGGAACGCTATCATTAAGCGGTCAGGGACTGGGCTGCGATGCTTAGCATTTTCCAAAATGTTCCTGTTACGTTCTCTTAGTTGTTGCTCAGTTGGTATCCAGAGGAAAGTGTCAAC
Organism: Triturus cristatus; assembly: GCF_964204655.1. Lineage (NCBI taxonomy): Eukaryota > Metazoa > Chordata > Amphibia > Caudata > Salamandridae > Triturus > Triturus cristatus. The sequence continues at coordinate 919,590 of NW_028187318.1, forward strand.
ATTCACAATAGCTGCCCCCCAGCCCCAATGAACATATTCATTCAATCCCTTCATCAAGGGGACACACTCCCCTTTGCACTGCTGGATGATGGCTGCCTTGTACACTCGAAAGAAAACAGCCACATGAAGTCATGTGCAAAGATGTGCAAAATAAAATTGCACTGTTGGTACGAACTTGCTCTGTCAAATCTGCAAACAAATAAATAAACTGTGGACAGTTGTGCATGACTCACCATACTTAAAGCCCGCGTGGTGCCATGACAACAGAGTGTAGCTTATCACACTTCTGGTATTTGGTTTGTGTTCTGGTATCTCGGGTTTATTGAGGCTGGGAAACACAAACATCGGTCATAACATCCAGAGCTGCCGTATTTGGAACTGGGGAACCGGGTTAGAGTCTCAACGTCAGCACTGCCTGTGCTTACAGAAGAAAACAAGCATTTACAATGCAATAGGTCTCGCAACTGCGACTGTTATAGTTATTGGTATTGCAAATGGCACTGCCTTTTGAAACATTAAGAGGTATTGTAATTTTTAATAGTAATTTTCCATCAGTACCATAACTACCACTATTATTATTACTATCACCACAGAGTAGTAATCGTAATAATTGTAGTGGTGGTTATAGTACTTATGGTGGTTGTAGCGGTGGTGGTGGTAGTATTGGTACTGGTGGTGGTGGTACTGGTGGTGTTAGTGGTACTGGTGGTCTACGTGGATTTTATTTAATTACTTATGCTACTGCTATAATATTTGTTAACAAAAAAATACAAAAACTAACAAACATTATCATTTGCAACGCCAGTAGCTCAAACTTGTAATATTGCCAGCCCTATTGCATTGCAAATGCTTGTTTTATGTTGCAGGCATGAGGTGCATCATCTACTTCCCAAAATATAATCTTAGATTTGTAGACACTCGTAACAGTCCTATGGTAGGAGGCAGTAGTTCAGCCAGTGTAAGACTAATAGCTCACACAACTTTGCATTTTGATACCTGAAGTTTTAAATTACAATAAATGTAATAGACCTCAGGCAGGAGACTTGAGTTACCAGTAACTGTGGAAAGAGCAATAACTTTAGAAACTGGTGCTTTATTTCATCTTTTCCGCGGTGTGAAGGTTACGTAACTGTTTTATTGCATTCGCATGGGCACAATGGGGCTTATTTACAAGTCCCTTGCACTGCCGGTGCTTCACTTTTGTGTGGAAAAAAGTGGCGCAGCACAAGGGGTTTGTAAATAGGCCCCATTGTCCTATTTCTCTGGCTCTAAAGAAACTTTGCTGACCTGGTTCTCTGGCTCTACAACAGCTCTACTGACCTGGTTCTCTGGCTGTAAAGAAGCTCTGCTGACCTGGTTCTCTGGCTCTACAGTGGCTCTGTTGACCTGGTTCTCTGGCTCTAAAGCAGCTCTGCTGACCTGGTTCTGTGGCTCTAGAGCGGCTCTGCTGACCTGGTTTCTCTGGCTCTACAGCAGCTCTGCTGACCTGGTTCTATGGCTCTACAGCAGCTCTGCTGATATGGTTCTGTGGCTCTAAAGCAGCTCTGCTGACCTGGTTCTCTGGCTCTAAAGCAGTTCTGCTGACCTGGTTCTCTGACTTTAAAGCAGCTCTGCTGACCTGGTTCTCTGTCTAAAGTAGCTCTGCTGACCTGGTTTCTCTGGCTCTACAGCAGCTCTGCCGACCTGGTTCTCAGGCTCTAGAGCAGCTCTGCTGACCTGGTTCTCTGGCTCTAAAGCAGCTCTGCTGACCTGGTTCTCTGGTTCTAAAGCAGATCTCCTGACCTGGTTCTCTCCCTCTAAAGCAGCTCTACTGACCTGGTTTGTCTGGCACTACAGCAGCTCTGCTCACCTGGTTCTCTGGCTGTAAAGTAGCTCTGCTGACCTGGTTCTATGGCTCTAAGGCAGCTCTGCTGACCTGGTTCTATGGCTCTAAAGCAGCTCTGTTGGCCTGGTTCTTAGGCTCTAGAGCAGCTCTGCTGACCTGGTTCTCTGGCTCTACAACGGCTCTGCTGACCTGGTTCTCTGGCTCTAAAGCAGCTCTGCTGACCTGGTTCTATGGCTCTAAGGCAGCTCTGCTGACCTGGTTCTCTGGCTCTATACAGCTCTCCTGACCTGGTTCTCTGGCTCTACAGCAGATCTGCTGACCCGGTTCTCTGCCTCTAGAGCAGCTCTGCTGACCAGGTTCTTAGGCTCTAGAGCAGCTCTGCTGACCTGGATCTCTGGCTTTCAAGCAGCTCTGCTGACCTTGTTCTTTGGCTCTAAAGCGGCTCTGCTAACCTGGTTCTTTGGCTCTAAAGCAGCTCTGCTGACCTGGATCTCTGGCTTTCAAGCAGCTCTGCTGACCTTGTTCTCTGGCTCTAAAGCGGCTCTGCTAACCTGGTTCTTTGGCTCTAAAGCAGCTCTGCTGACCTGGTTCTCCGGCTCTAAAGTGGCTCTGCTGACCTGGTTCTCTGGCTCTAAAGCGGCTCTGCTGACCTGGTTCACTGGCTCTAAAGCAGCTCTGCTGACCTGGGTCTCTGGCTTTGAAGCAGTTCTGCTGACCTGATTCTCTGCGTCTAGAGCAGCTCTGCTGACCTGGTTCTCTCCCTCTAAAGCACCTCTGCTGACATGGTTCTCTGGCTCTAAAGCAGCTCTGCTGACCCGGTTCTCTCCTTCCAAAGCAGCTCTGCTGACCTGGTTTCACTGGCTCTACAACAGCTCTGCTGACCTGGTTCTCTGGCTCTAGAGCAGCTCTGCTGACCTGGTTCTTAGGTTCTAGAACAGCTCTGCTGATCTGTGTGAGAAGTTGGCCTGACATATGCTGGTCACTAGTTATAGTGGCCACCTTGCACCAGTCCAATTTGACTCTTATGGTAGATAGGTTTAAGACAACATTTTAAAGAAAGCTATCCTAGTGGTAGCTGTGGGGAGCAGCCTTCAGGCTAAGTCTCAGAGGAATGTAAAGCAGCCTGTTTTACCTTACAATCTCTTGAATTACCAAATGAAAGGACACCACACCTGTATATATATCAAATAAATATGTATTTATTACTAGACACACTCTACTAATCTCTTTATGAGATTAGAAGCCCGATACACATTCAAATGTCAACGTTTCACAATAAATTAAGCACAAATATGGCTGGAGCCCAAGGGGCGTACCAGACCATATACTAAAAAAATGGTATAAGGATGTCAACTTGCAAAATAACAAGGCCTAGGGCCTGGGCAATCACTGGGGCTTCACTACTGCAGTGTTGCAGGTAAGTAACAGGCCCACCGAAGACGCGTGCAGTGTGTGAACACAGCAGCGGGTTCCCTATTGATTATATTGGTGCAAGTCGCGGTTGGATTTTTAAAGTTCTAGGGTACTTCGAGGAAGTCTACAAGACATGGTCAGGTTGCCTGTAGATTTTCCTCTTTACAGGCAGACTGTCTCCAGTGTCCACCTCATGGGTGCACCAGGAAGTCTGACTTGGGGTCAGGCTAAACATATGTCTAAACTGTTGCAGAACTTGCATGCATTCAGTTTGCTGATGCTCAGTGAGGCTGCTTGCCACAGCAACACCATCAACTGACCCATCATCAGGGTTCTGTGAGAGCTGGTCAGGGAGAGGGTCACTCTCCTCCTCCTGGTCCTCATCAGTTGCCATGATCAAGCCCATGTCAGCCCTGTCCATATATGGCTTAAGTCTGTTGACATGGAGCACCCTAAGGGGGCTCCTGGGAGTTCCAAGTTCCACCAAGTAGGTGACCTCTCCCTTTTTCTCAACAATTGTATGGGGGCCACTCCATTTGTCCTGGAGAGCTGCGGGGGCCACAGGCTCCAACACCCACACTTTCTGGCCTGGCTGGTAAACAGTCAGGACAGCCTTTTGGTCATGCCAAGCTTTTTGTAATTCTTGGCTAGCCTCAAGGTTTTTTGTTGCCTTCTTCATGTACTCTGCCATCCGGGAGCGGAGACCAAGTACATAGTCCATCACAACCTGTTTGGAAGGTTTGAGAGGTAACTCCTAGCCCTCCTTCACTAAACATAATGGGCCTCTGACAGGGTGCCCAAACAGAAGTTCAATAGGGCTGTAGCCAACCCCCTTCCGTGGAACCTCCCTGTATACAAACAAAAGACAGGGAAGTAAAAGGTCCCATTTTCGCCTAAGCTTTTCTGGAAGGCCTTTAATCATTCCCTTGAGGGTTTTGTTGAATCTCTCAACTAACCCATTGCATTGTGGGTGATAGGGAGTAGTGAATTTATAATTGACACCACACTCCTTCCAAATTGTTTTTAAATATACTGACATAAAGTTAGAACCTCTGTCAGATATGACCTCCTTAGGGAAACCCACTCTGGAGAAAACTCCAATGAGGGATCTTGCTACCACAGGGGCTGTGGTAGTCCTGAGGGGTATAGCTCCTGGATACCTGGTGGCATGATCCACTACCACCAGTATAGATCTGTGCCCAGATGCAGTTGGAGGGTCAAGGGGACCAACAATGTCAATCCCTACCCTTTCAGTGGGAACCCCCACCACAGGTAGTGGTATCAGGGGGGCCTTTGTTGTGCCACCTGACTTGCCACTGGCTTGGCAAGTGACAGAGGAGCGACAAAACTCCTTGGTGTCCTCAGACATGTGTGGCCAATAAAAATGAGGGACAAGCCTGTCCTAGGTCTTGTTTTTGCCCAAGTGTCCTGCCAATGGGATGTCATGTGCTAGGGTCAAGAGGAACCCCCTAAACTTCTGAGGTATTACCAACCTCCTGGTGGCTCCAGGGGTAGGATCACTAGCCTCAGAATATAGAATCCCCTCATCCCAATAACCTTTATGGGACCCACTAGCACTCCCAGCAGCCTCAGCAGCAGCTTGCTGTCTGAGGGGTTCAAGAGACGGGCAGCACTGTTGCTCCTTACTCAGATCATCCCTGGAAGGTTCCCCTGCCCCCAAGAACTCAACCTGATCAGGTTCAAGTCCCTCTGGGGCAGTTCCTTCTTCAGGATCTGCTTCTCCTCCCTCGGGAGGGGAATCTGAGATCTGAGACAGAGGGAAAGGCACAACCTTAACCCTACTGCTCCTCCTCTTGGGTAGCATCTGGTCCATAGTTTCAGGATCCAGAGCTGGTTCAGCCTTATGCATTTTGGCTTGTGACCTGGTCACAGCAAATACCTCTACAGGTATGCCCAACATCTCAACATGAGTCCATAATTCTTCTTCAGACCGGCTGAAGTCTCCAGATCATTGCCCAACAAACATTCGACAGGGAGGTCTGCACTGACTACTACCTTTTTGAGGCCAGTTACCCCTACCCAGGAGAAGTTTACAACTGCCAGACTATGGTTGGTCCTGACATTGCTTACATTGGTCACCTGGTACATTTCACCCAGGATGATCTGTACAGGGTCCACTAGATCCTCTGCCACCATGGTGACACTAGCACCTGTGTCGCTGAATGCCAAAGCCTGTTTGCCATTAATGATAGGCTGCTGTTTGTACTTGCCCAGATTACTGGGGCTCACTAGGAAGGACATATCAAGGTCTCCCTCACAAACTAGCAATGCCTGTGTTGGTACTCTGACTAGGCCAGAGTCCACATCAGAACCCAGGGTCAACCCTACTACACCCTTATTCTGGTTACCACCTCCTCCAATGACTGCACTAGGGGGAACAGCTGCCTTAGGGGCTGGAGTGGTGGTGGTTTGATCTTTGGACTTGGTACAATCAGAAGTGCAGTGCCCTTTCTGTTTACAGAACTTGCACCAGGGCTTCTTTTGGCCTTTTTCCCTTTGTAGACTGTGAATCCCCACCAGATGCAGATTTTTGGGGCCCTTGTGAAGACTTCTGGTCTTTTGCCTTATCCCCACCTTTATCTGATACTTTGGGATCCTGCTTCTTAGTGTCACCCCCTTGGTTCTGGGTTTTCTGCCTCACCCTGGTACTGACCCATTTGTCTGCCTTCTTTCCCAATTCTTGGGGAGAGGTCAGATCTGAGTCCACCAGGTATTGATGCAACAACTGGTTTTGGCAATTTGTAAGGATCTGTTCTCTCATTATAAGATTATACAATCCCTTAAAATCAGTAACTCTACTACCAACCAGCCAACCTTCTAGAGCCTTGGTTGCCCAATCAACAAAGTCAGTCCAATCCTGAGTCTGTGTTTTCTGGGTATCTCTGAACTTCAACCTGTACTGTTCAGTGGTTAAGCCAAACCCATCTATTAATGCACTCTTCAGGGCTTCATAGTCAATAGCATCCTCTTCTCTAACAGTGAGGAGCTTGTCTCTACCTTTATCAGAAAAGGTGAGCCACAAGATTGCTGCCCACTGTTTCTGGGGGACCTGTTGAACTTTACAGGCCCTCTCCATAGCAGTTATCCATTTTTGGATATCATCCCCACTCTGGTAGGGAGGAACAACCTTGGACAGGTTCCTATGGTCTGGAGTATATTCTCTACCTCTACGGACACTGTTGCTGCCACCAGGGGTATCTAACCCCTCTTTTCTAGAAGCTCTCTGGAGCTCAAAGGCTTCTCTATCTAAGGCCAATTGCTTGGTTCTGAGGGCAAGCCTAGCTTCCTCATACTGGAGCAACCTGTACCTTCTTTCAGAGGAGGTCTCTCTATGAAAGTATGAGTTCCTCTGGTGGACAGATTCTCTGTTAGAGTGATATGAATGGTCAGATTCCCTTGAAGGGGACCTAGGCCTTTCTTCCACTCTATCAGTCCTCTTAGGGAGGATACCTCTGTCCTGTTCAGATCTTTCTGGGTCTGGCCCTAAAATCACAGAGTCCTGGTCATCCTGATTTTCATCATCAGACCCAGACATTGTAATTGACCCATCCCCTGGTTCAGACCTGTCAGCTCCTAGAGCTGACCTAAGGTCATCTGCTATTAACAGATCTATCAGGTGTGGGGCTGAGGGACTCCGTCCTAGCTTCAGGTGTCTTTCAACACACATGACCTTCAAGTCAGTGTAGGCCATGTCCTTGTACTTAGGCTGGGTGGACCCACTGGTTTCACCTTTTGAGGACATTCTATTGTTGTGCAGTGTTGTACTACCTACACTAGTTTGTGGCCTACTGAACCTACCTTGAGCTGTAGCAAGGGTGTGCTATCCCTTCACAAACAGCTCTAAGTTCAGTAGAACTAACTGATACTAAGCTTGACTTTATATGTACCTTGAGTACCCTTAGTGGTTTTCAGTTAGTAATTCAAATAGAGATTTTCTGGTAAAACAATGGCAAGCTGGAATCCCACACGCTGCCACCAATGTGAGAAGTTGGCCTGGCATATGCTGGTCACTAGTTATAGTGGCCACCTTGCACCAGTCCAATTCGATTCTTATGGTAGATAGGTTTAAGACAACCTTTTAAAGAAAGCTATCCTAGTGGTAGCTGTGGAGAGCAGCCTTCTGGCTAAGTCTCAGAGGAATGTAAAGCAGCTTGTTTTATCTTATAATCTCTTGAATTACCAAATGAAAGGACACCACACCGGTATATATATCAAATATATATGTATTTATTACTAGACACACTCTACTAATCTCTTTATGAGATTAGAAGCCAGATACACATTCAAATGTCAACGTTTCACAATAAATTAAGCACAAATATGGCTGGAGCCCTAGGGGCGTACCATACCATATACTAAAATAATGGTATAAGGATGTCGACTTGCAAAATGACAAGGCCTAAGGCCTGGGGAATCACTGGGGCTTCACTACTGCAGTGTTAGCAGGTAAGTAACAGGCCCACGGGAGACGCGTGCAGTGTGTGAACACAGCTGCGGGTTCCCTATTGATTATAATGGTGCAAGTCGCGGTTGGATTTTTAAAGTTCTAGGGTACTTCGAGGAAGTCTACAAGCAAGCCACTTACAAGGTAAGTACTTCGAGGGCCAACACACACTAGGGCACTGGAGTGCACAAGTTACCTCACCCAGGGAAGCCGGGTGCATAGATGTCTTTTGGTGTCGGGTCGCGTCGCTGTTTTCTATGGAGTCTAAAGAAGACTTGCTGCTTGCGTCGACTGAAGAAGTGTCCGGTGGAATCCAAGTGTGGATTCAAGATGGAGTCGACCTGAAAATTGAAGGGACAATGTTCAAAGTCACTTGCCAGTGACCGGTGGCCAGGAAGATGCCTGATCACGGATGTCGGGTGATTTCAGGTCTTCGATGGTGTTTTGACCCTTCGCTCACGAGGTGCAGGAGAGTTCGACGATGACCAGCAGCTGGATTCGGAGTGTCCCACAATGTCTGCGGCTGATGACGGTTTCAACAACCGGATTGGAGCCAACAAGCCTTGGCAACTTCAAGTCTCATGTAGACTGAAGAAAGTCAATGGTGCAGACCAGCAAGGTCTGAGGGACTCATCCTGCAAGGGTGAGTGAGGGCAGGGCTAGAGCAACCAGGGGTGTCCTTTTAGTTGATAAGAAAGTCTTTGGGTGACCCACAAGCCAACAGGCAAGGGATCACGGAGGCGCCTCTTCAGGAAATGCTTCACAGGAGCCCACGGTCACTAGGGATGGGGTAAGCCTCTGATTTTTGCTGCAAAACATGCTGGAGGCTTGGGCCACAAATTGTCCAATGCACAAGTCCGTAGGATGTCGTGAAGGGTTTGCACTTGACAATAGTGCACGGTACCCGGGTATTGCTGTTCCTCATCACTCGTGGGGTCCAAATGCCACAGCTCTGCTGGGGACTCACAATGGCCATTGAGAAGTCAGAAAATCTACTTCCGGGGCAGCAGGGACTTCGAACTCTGGCGGGAGCGGGAACGTTTGCAACCGTTGATTACGGTTTTTGGTGCCTGCCAAGCAGGAGAGTCACTCCTTGACTCCAAGGGAGATTCTTCTGTCTTCCAAAGGTAGTGGAAGGTCGAAGGGCCAGGATTCTTCTTTGTAGAGAGTCATCTGATTTGCAATGGCAAAGCTTGCTATCTTATAGTGAAGATAGGGGAGGGACTAGCTCTATGACCACTCCTCTAGGAGGGTCAGGGGAGGGGGTGGTTACACCCACTTCCCTTTGTCCAGTTTCACGCCAGAGCAGGGACAGGTAGCCCCTGAACTGGTTTGAGCTGGCATATGCACAGAGGAACCTACTGCTCCCAAGTGCAGGACTTCAAAGCACTCTACGAGTGCACCCACCTAGCCCCAATACACTAAATCCTGTCTGGGAGGTGGTGATACCTCCCTGTGACAGGATGCCTTTTGTTGGGCTTCCTCCACTGCGAGTTTCAGTCAGCAGCAGGAGGGCAGCCCAGTGTCAGTGCTGGATGAATCCTTTTTGTGATGCCAGGGCTCTATAGGATTTCTATAGTTTTACATGTCGTCCCCTCTAGAAGGGTGGGATCATGCTTCCACATCATGGACTGATGTGGGGGTATGATTCCAAGTTGTTTGACACCAAACACAACATGTGTTGATGCAGTCATTCCAAAGTTAGCATTTTAATGTACTTAAGAGTATATGGTTTAACTGCATCCACAAACAGCCATAGAGAATAGACTCTGGTAGCTGCAGAGGGTCCCTGCTCAGGCAGAGGCACCCCCTCACATTGTAAACCAAGCACCCTGCCCTCAGGATTGAAAGGGCCTGCCATAGGGGTGGCTGATAGGTTTATATGTGTGTGTGTATGGTGAGATATAAAAACCTATATCTCAGTGAGGAGTGCTAACACTACCTCACACAGGCTGCAGTAGCAGGCCTGTGGTGTCAGATTGAGAATGCTTCGCAAGTGTGGCATAAGACATGCTTCAGCCCCTGGTTGGCCTGTGAAGTACCATTGCCCTAGGTACCTAAGGTACCATATACTTGAGGCTCATAAGGTACCACAGTATCCAATCAATAGTGCATCTAATATACACACCAAGTTGTTTAGAGAGAACAGAGAGACTGGGGCCCTGATTAGCAGGGACCCAGCATGACTATAGCCAGAAACCAGTGTATACATCAGAAAAAAAGTGGGGGCAACATAAGTGCAGATCCAACTCTCCTACATTCTGGCTCTAAAGCAGCTCGGCTAACCTGGTTTTCTAAAGCAGCTCTGCTGACCTGGTTCCCTCCCTCTAAAGCAGCTCTGCTGACCTGGTTTCTCTGGCTCTGCAGCAGTTCTGCTGACCTGGTTCTCTGGTTCTAGAGCAGCTCTTCTGACATGCTTCTTAGGCTCAAGAGCAGCTCTGCTGACCTGGTTCTCTGGCACTACAACGGCTCTGCTGACCTGGTTCTCTGGCTATAAAGCAGCTCTGCTGACCTGGTTCTCTGGCTCTAAAGCAGTTCTGCTGACTTTGGTTCTCTGACTCTAAAGCAGCTCTGCTGACCTGGTTCTCTCCCTCTAAAGCAGCTCTGCTGACCTGGTTTCTCTGGCTCTACAGCAGCTCTGCTGACCTGGTTCTTAGGCTCCAGAGCAGCTCTGCTGACCTGGTACTCTGGCTCTAAAGCAGCTCTGCTGACCTGGTTCTCTGGCTCTAAAGCAGCTCTGCTGACCTGGTTCTTTCCCTCTAAAGCACCTCTACTGACCTGGTTTCTCTGGCACTACAGCATCTCTGCTGACCTGGTTCTCTGGCTGAAAAGTAATTCTGCTGACCTGGTTCTCTGGCTCTAAAGCAGCTCTGCTGACCTGCTTCTCTCCCTCTAAAGCAGCTTTGCTTAGCTGGTTTCTCTGGCTCTACAGCAGCTCTGCTGACCTGGTACTCAGGCTCTAGAGCAGCTCTACTGACCTGGTTCTATGGCTCTAAAGCAGCTCTGCTGACCTGGTTCTATGGCTCTAAAGCAGCTCTGCTGACCTGGTTCTATGGCTCTAAAGCAGCTCTGCTGACCTGGTTCTATGGCTCTAAAGCAGCTCTGCTGACCTGGTTCTATGGCTCTAAAGCAGCTCTGCTGACCTGGTTTCTCTGGTTTTACAGCAGCTCTGCTGACCTGGTTCTCTTGCTCTAGAGCGACTCTGCTGACCTGGTTCTCTGGCTCTACAACGGCTCTGCTGACTTGGTTCTCTGGCTCTAAATCGGCTCTGCTGACCTGGTGATCTGGCTCTAAAGCAGCTCTGCTGACCTGGTTCTTAGGCTCTAGATCAGCTCTGTTGACCTGGTTCTCTGGCTCTAAAGCAGTTCTGCTGACCTGGTTTCTCTGGCTCTACAGCAGCTCTGCTGACCTGGTTCTTAGGCTCCAGAGCAGCTCTGCTGACCTGGTACTCTGGCTCTAAAGCAGCTCTGCTGACCTGGTTCTCTGGCTCTAAAGCAGCTCTGCTGACCTGGTTCTTTCCCTCTAAAGCACCTCTACTGACCTGGTTTCTCTGGCACTACAGCATCTCTGCTGACCTGGTTCTCTGGCTGAAAAGTAATTCTGCTGACCTGGTTCTCTGGCTCTAAAGCAGCTCTGCTGACCTGCTTCTCTCCCTCTAAAGCAGCTTTGCTTAGCTGGTTTCTCTGGCTCTACAGCATCTCTGCTGACCTGGCACTCAGGCTCTAGAGCATCTCTACTGACCTGTTTCTATGGCTCTAAAGCAGCTCTGCTGACCTGGTTCTATGGCTCTAAAGCAGCTCTGCTGACCTGGTTCTATGGCTCTAAAGCAGCTCTGCTGACCTGGTTCTCTGGCTTTGAAGCAACTCTGCTGACCGGGTTCTCTGGCTCTAAAGCAGCTCTGCTGACCTGGTTTCTCTGGTTTTACAGCAGCTCTGCTGACCTGGTTCTCTTGCTCTAGAGCGACTCTGCTGACCTGGTTCTCTGGCTCTACAACGGCTCTGCTGACTTGGTTCTCTGGCTCTAAATCGGCTCTGCTGACCTGGTGATCTGGCTCTAAAGCAGCTCTGCTGACCTGGTTCTTAGGCTCTAGATTAGCTCTGTTGACCTGGTTCTCTGGCTCTAAAGTTGCTCTGCTGACCTGGTTCTCTGGCTCTAGAGCAGCTCTGCTGAACTGGTTCTTAGGCTCTAGAGCAGTTCTGCTGACCTGGTTCTCTAGATCTACAACGACTCTGCTGACCTGGTTCTCAGGCTCTAAAGCAGCTCTCCTGACCTGGTTCTCTGGCTCTAAAGCAGTTCTGCTCATCTGGTTCTCTGACTCTAAAGCAGCTCTGCTGACCTGGTTCTCTCCCTCTAAAGCAGCTCTGCTGACCTGGTTTCTCTGGCTCTACAGCAGCTCTGCTGACCTGGTTCTCAGGCTCTAGAGTAGCTCTGCTGACCTGGCTCTCTGGCTCTAAAGCAGCTCTGCTGACCAGGTTCTCTGGCTCCAACGCAGCTCTGCTGACCTGGTTCTCTCCCTCTAAAGCAGGTCTGCTGACCTGGTTTCTCTGGCACTACAGCAGCTCTGCTGACCTGGTTTTCTGGCTGTAAAGTAGATCTGCTGACCTGGTTCTCTGGCTCTAAAGCAGCACTGCCGACCTGGTTCTTAGGCTCTAGAGCAGCTCTGCTGACCTGGTTGTCTGGCTCTACAACGGCTCTGCTGACCTGGTTCTCTGGCTCTAAAGCAGCTCTGCTGACCTGGTACTCACGCTCTAGAGCAGCTCTACTGACCTGGTTCTATGGCTCTAAAGCAGCTCTGCTGACCTGGTTCTATGGCTCTAAAGCAGCTCTGCTGACCTGGTTCTCTGGCTTTGAAGCAACTCTGCTGACCGGGTTCTCTGGCTCTAAAGCAGCTCTGCTGACCTGGTTTCTCTGGTTTTACAGCAGCTCTGCTGACCTGGTTCTCTGTCTCTAGAGCGACTCTGCTGACCTGGTTCTCTGGCTCTAAAGCGGCTCTGCTGACTTGGTTCTCTGGCTCTAAATCGGCTCTGCTGACCTGGTGATCTGGCTCTAAAGCAGCTCTGCTGACCTGGTTCTTAGGCTCTAGATCAGCTCTGTTGACCTGGTTCTCTGGCTCTAAAGCCGTTCTGCTGACCTGGTTCTCTGGCTCTAGAGCAGCTCTGCTGAACTGGTTCTTAGGCTCTAGAGCAGCTCTGCTGACCTGGTTCTCTAGATCTACAACGGCTCTGCTGACCTGGTTCTCTGGCTCTAAAGCAGCTCTCCTGACCTGGTTCTCTGGCTCTAAAGCAGATCTGCTGACCTGGTTCTCTGGCTCTAAAGCAGTCCTGCTGACCTGGTTTCTCTGGTTTTACAGCAGCTCTGCTGACCTGGTTCTCTTGCTCTAGAGCGACTCTGCTGACCTGGTTCTCTGGCTCTACAACGGCTCTGCTGACTTGGTTCTCTGGCTCTAAATCGGCTCTGCTGACCTGGTGATCTGGCTCTAAAGCAGCTCTGCTGACCTGGTTCTTAGGCTCTAGATCAGCTCTGTTGACCCGGTTCTCTGGCTCTAAAGCAGTTCTGCTGACCTGGTTTCTCTGGCTCTACAGCAGCTCTGCTGACCTGGTTCTTAGGCTCCAGAGCAGCTCTGCTGACCTGGTACTCTGGCTCTAAAGCAGCTCTGCTGACCTGGTTCTCTGGCTCTAAAGCAGCTCTGCTGACCTGGTTCTTTCCCTCTAAAGCACCTCTACTGACCTGGTTTCTCTGGCACTACAGCATCTCTGCTGACCTGGTTCTCTGGCTGAAAAGTAATTCTGCTGACCTGGTTCTCTGGCTCTAAAGCAGCTCTGCTGACCTGCTTCTCTCCCTCTAAAGCAGCTTTGCTTAGCTGGTTTCTCTGGCTCTACAGCATCTCTGCTGACCTGGCACTCAGGCTCTAGAGCATCTCTACTGACCTGTTTCTATGGCTCTAAAGCAGCTCTGCTGACCTGGTTCTATGGCTCTAAAGCAGCTCTGCTGACCTGGTTCTATGGCTCTAAAGCAGCTCTGCTGACCTGGTTCTCTGGCTTTGAAGCAACTCTGCTGACCGGGTTCTCTGGCTCTAAAGCAGCTCTGCTGACCTGGTTTCTCTGGTTTTACAGCAGCTCTGCTGACCTGGTTCTCTTGCTCTAGAGCGACTCTGCTGACCTGGTTCTCTGGCTCTACAACGGCTCTGCTGACTTGGTTCTCTGGCTCTAAATCGGCTCTGCTGACCTGGTGATCTGGCTCTAAAGCAGCTCTGCTGACCTGGTTCTTAGGCTCTAGATTAGCTCTGTTGACCTGGTTCTCTGGCTCTAAAGTTGCTCTGCTGACCTGGTTCTCTGGCTCTAGAGCAGCTCTGCTGAACTGGTTCTTAGGCTCTAGAGCAGTTCTGCTGACCTGGTTCTCTAGATCTACAACGACTCTGCTGACCTGGTTCTCAGGCTCTAAAGCAGCTCTCCTGACCTGGTTCTCTGGCTCTAAAGCAGTTCTGCTCATCTGGTTCTCTGACTCTAAAGCAGCTCTGCTGACCTGGTTCTCTCCCTCTAAAGCAGCTCTGCTGACCTGGTTTCTCTGGCTCTACAGCAGCTCTGCTGACCTGGTTCTCAGGCTCTAGAGTAGCTCTGCTGACCTGGCTCTCTGGCTCTAAAGCAGCTCTGCTGACCAGGTTCTCTGGCTCCAACGCAGCTCTGCTGACCTGGTTCTCTCCCTCTAAAGCAGGTCTGCTGACCTGGTTTCTCTGGCACTACAGCAGCTCTGCTGACCTGGTTTTCTGGCTGTAAAGTAGATCTGCTGACCTGGTTCTCTGGCTCTAAAGCAGCACTGCCGACCTGGTTCTTAGGCTCTAGAGCAGCTCTGCTGACCTGGTTGTCTGGCTCTACAACGGCTCTGCTGACCTGGTTCTCTGGCTCTAAAGCAGCTCTGCTGACCTGGTACTCACGCTCTAGAGCAGCTCTACTGACCTGGTTCTATGGCTCTAAAGCAGCTCTGCTGACCTGGTTCTATGGCTCTAAAGCAGCTCTGCTGACCTGGTTCTCTGGCTTTGAAGCAACTCTGCTGACCGGGTTCTCTGGCTCTAAAGCAGCTCTGCTGACCTGGTTTCTCTGGTTTTACAGCAGCTCTGCTGACCTGGTTCTCTGTCTCTAGAGCGACTCTGCTGACCTGGTTCTCTGGCTCTAAAGCGGCTCTGCTGACTTGGTTCTCTGGCTCTAAATCGGCTCTGCTGACCTGGTGATCTGGCTCTAAAGCAGCTCTGCTGACCTGGTTCTTAGGCTCTAGATCAGCTCTGTTGACCTGGTTCTCTGGCTCTACAGCCGTTCTGCTGACCTGGTTCTCTGGCTCTAGAGCAGCTCTGCTGAACTGGTTCTTAGGCTCTAGAGCAGCTCTGCTGACCTGGTTCTCTAGATCTACAACGGCTCTGCTGACCTGGTTCTCTGGCTCTAAAGCAGCTCTCCTGACCTGGTTCTCTGGCTCTAAAGCAGATCTGCTGACCTGGTTCTCTGGCTCTAAAGCAGTCCTGCTGATCTGGTTCTCTGACTCTAAAACAGCTCTGCTGACCTGGTTTTCTCCCTCTAAAGCAGCTCTGCTGACCTGGTTTCTCTGGCTCTACAGCAGCTCTGCTGACCTGGTTCTCAGGCTCTAGAGTAGCTCTGCTGACCTGGCTCTCTGGCTCTAAAGCAGCTCTGCTGACCAGGTTCTCTGGCTCCTCGCAGCTCTGCTGACCTGGTTCTCTCCCTCTAAAGCAGGTCTGCTGACCTGGTTTCTTTGGCACTACAGCAACTCTGCTGACCTGGTTTTCAGGCTGTAAAGTAGCTCTGCTGACCTGGTTCTCTGGCTGTAAAGCAGCACTGCTGACCTGGTTCTTAGGCTCTAGAGCAGCTCTGCTGACCTGGTTGTCTGGCTCTACAACGGCTCTGCTGACCTAGTTCTCTGGCTCTAAAGCAGCTCTGCTGACCTGGTTATATGGCTCAAAAGCAGCTCTGCTGACACGGTTCTCTGGCTCTATACAGCTCTGCTGACCTGGTTCTCTGGCTCTACAGCAGCTCTGCTGACCCGGTTCTATGCCTCTAGAGCAGCTCTGCTGGCCCAGTTCTTAGGCTCTAGAGCAGCTCTGCTGACCTGGTTCTCTGGCTCTAAAGCGGCTCTGCTGACCTGGTTCTCTGTATCTAAGGCAGTTCTGCTGACCTGGTTCTCTGGCTCTAAAGTGGCTCTGCTGACCTGGTTCTCTGGCTCTAAAGCAGCTCTGCGGACCTGGTTCTCTGGCTCTAAAGCAGCTCTGCTGACCTGATTCTCTGGCTTTGAAGCAGCTCTGCTGACCTGCTTCTCTGGCTCTAAAGCATGACCTGGTTCTATGGCTCTAAAGCAGTTCTGCTGACCTGGTTCTCTTGCTTTAAAGCAGATCTGCTGACCTGATTCTCTGGGTCTAGAGCAGCTCTGCTGACCTGGTTCACTCCCTCTAAAGCAGCTCTGCTGACCAGGTTCTCTCCTTCTAACGCAGCTCTGCTGACCTGGTTTCTCTGGCTCTACAACAGCTCTGCTGACATGGTTCTCTGACTCTAAAGCAGCTCTGCCTACCTGGTTCTCTGGCTCTAGAGCAGCTCTGCTGACCTGGTTCTTAGGTTCTAGAACAGCTCTGCTGATCTGGTTCTCTGGCTCTAAAGCAGCTTGGCTAACCTGGTTCTCTGGCTCTAAAGTAGTTCTGCTGACCTGGTTCTCTCCCTCTAAAGCAGCTATGCTGACCTGGTTTCTCTGGCTCTACAGCAGCTCTGCTGACCTGGTTCTAGAGCAGTTCTGCTGACCTGGTTCTTAGGCTCTAAAGCAGGTCTACTGACCTGGTTCTGTGGCTCTAAAGCAGCTCTGCTGATCTGGTTCTATGGCTCTAAAGCAGCTCTGCTGACCTGGTTCTATGGCTTTAAAGCAGCTCTGCTGACCTGGTTCTCTGGCTCTGAAGCAACTCTGCTGACCGGGTTCTCTGACTCTAAAGCAGCTCTGCTGACCTGGTTTCTCTGGTTTTCGGGCATCTCTGCTGACCTGGTTCTCTGGCTCTAGAGCGACTCTGCTGACCTGGTTCTCTGGCTCTACAACGGCTCTGCTGACCTGGTTCTATGGCTCTAAAGCGGCTCTGCTGATTTGGTTCTCTGGCTCTAAAGCGGTTCTGCTGACCTGATGATCTGGCTCTAAAGCAGCTCTGCTGACCTGGTTCTTAGGCTCTAGATCAGCTCTGTTGACCTGGTTCTCTTGCTCTAAAGCCGCTCTGCTGACCTGGTTCTCTGGCTCTAGAGCAGCTCTGCTGAACTGGTCCTTAGGCTCTAGAGCAGCTCTGCTGACCTGGTTCTCTAGATCTACAACGGCTCTGCTGACCTGGTTCTCTGGCTCTAAAGCAGCTCTCCTGACCTGGTTCTCTGGCTCTAAAGCAGATCTGCTGACCTGGTTCTCTGGCTCTAAAGCAGTTCTGCTGATCTGGTTCTCTGACTCTAAAGCAGCTCTGCTGACCTGGTTTTCTCCCTCTAAAGCAGCTCTGCTGACCTGGTTTCTCTGGCTCTACAGCAGCTCTGCTGACCTGGTTCTCAGGCTCCAGAGTAGCTCTGCTGACCTGGCTCTCTGGCTCTAAAGCTGTTCTGCTGACTAGGTTCTCTGGCTCCAACGCAGCTCTGCTGACCTGGTTCTCTCCCTCTAAAGCAGGTCTGCTGACCTTTTTTCTCTGGCACTACAGCAACTCTGCTGACCTGGTTTTCTGGCTGTAAAGTAGCTCTGCTGACCTGGTTCTCTGGCTCTAAAGCAGCACTGCTGACTTGGTTCTTAGGCTCTAGAGCAGCTCTGCTGACCTGGTTGTCTGGCTCTACAACGGCTCTGCTGACCTGGTTCTCTGGCTCTAAAGCAGCTCTGCTGACCTGGTTATATGGCTCTAAAGCAGCTCTGCTGACACGGTTCTCTGGCTCTATACAGCTCTGCTGACCTGGTTCTCTGGCTCTACAGCAGCTCTGCTGACCCGGTTCTATGCCTCTAGAGCAGCTCTGCTGACCCAGTTCTTAGGCTCTAGAGCAGCTCTGCTGATCTGGTTCTCTGGCTCTAAAGCGGCTCTGCTGACCTGGTTCTCTGGATCTAAGGGGGCTCTGCTGACCTGGTTCTCTGGCTCTAAAGTGGCTCTGCTGTCCTGGTTCTCTGGCTCTAAAGCAGCTCTGCTGACCTGGTTCTCTGGCTATAAAGCAGCTCTGCTGACCTGATTCTCTGGATTTGAAGCAGCTCTGCTGACCTGCTTCTCTGGCTCTAAAGCATGACCTGGTTCTATGGCTCTAAAGCAGTTCTGCTGACCTGGTTCTCTTGCTTTAAAGCAGATCTGCTGACCTGATTCTCTTGGTCTAGAGCAACTCTTCTGACCAGGTTCACTCCATCTAAAGCTGCTCTGTTGACCTGGTTCTCTGGCTCTAAAGCAGCTCTGCTGACCAGGTTCTCTCCTTCTAACGCAGCTCTGCTGACCTGGTTTCTCTGGCTCTACAACAGCTCTGCTGACCTTGTTCTATGGCTCTAAAGCAGCTCTGCCTACCTGGTTCTCTGGCTCTAAAGCGGTTCTGCTGACCTGGTGATCTGGCTCTAAAGCAGCTCTGCTGACCTGGTTCTTAGGCTCTAGATCAGCTCTGTTGACCTGGTTCTCTGGCTCTAAAGCCGCTCTGCTGACCTGGTTCTCTGGCTCTAGAGCAGCTCTGCTGACCTGGTTCTTAGGCTCCAGAGCAGCTCTGCTGACCTGGTTCTCTGGCTCTACAACGGCTCTGCTGACCTGGTTCTCTGGCTCTAAAGCAGCTCTGCTGAACTGGTTCTCTGGCTCTAAAGCAGATCTGCTGACCTTGTTCTCTGGCTCTAAAGCAGTTCTGCTGATCTGGTTCTCTGACTCTAAAGCAGCTCTGCTGACCTGGTTCTCTCCCTCTAAAGTAGCTCTGCTGACCTGGTTTCTCTGGCTCTACAGCAGCTCTGCTGACCTGGTTCTCAGGCTCTAGAGCAGCTCTGCTGACCTGGCTCTCTGGCTCTAAAGCAGCTCTACTGACCAGGTTCTCTGGCCCCAAAGCAGCTCTGCTGACCTGGTTCTCTCCCTCTAAGCAGGTCTGCTGACCTGGTTTCTCTGGCACTACAGCAGCTCTTCTGACCTGGTTTTTTGGCTGTAAAGTAGCTCTGCTGACCTGGTTCTCTGGCTCTAAAGTAGCTCTGCTGTCCTGGTTCTTAGGCTCTAGAGCAGCTCTGCTGACCTGGTTCTCTGGCTCTACAACGGCTCTGCTGACCTGGTGGGTCTCTGGCTCTAAAGCAGCTCTGCTGACCTGGTTATATGGCTCTAAAGCAGCTCTGCTGACCCGGTTCTCTGGCTCTATACAGCTCTGCTGACCTGGTTCTCTGGCTCTACAGCAGCTCTGCTGACCCAGTTCTCTTCCTCTAGAGCAGCTCTGCTGACCTGGTTCTCTGGCTCTAAAGCGGCTCTGCAGACCTGGTTCTCTGGATCTAAAGCAGCTCTGCTGACCTGGTTCTCTGGCTCTAAAGTGGCTCTGCTGGCTGACCTGGTTCTCTGGCTCTAAAGCGGCTCTGCTGACCTGGTTCTCTGGCTCTAGAGCAGCTCTGCTGAACTGGTTCTTAGGCTCTAGAGCAGCTCTGCTGACCTGGTTCTCTAGATCTACAACGACTCTGCTGACCTGGTTCTCAGGCTCTAAAGCAGCTCTCCTGACCTGGTTCTCTGGCTCTAAAGCAGATCTGCTGACCTGGTTCTCTGGCTCTAAAGCAGTTCTGCTGATCTGGTTCTCTGACTCTAAAGCAGCTCTGCTGACCTGGTTCTCTCCCTCTAAAGCAGCTCTGCTGACCTGGTTTCTCTGGCTCTACAGCAGCTCTGCTGACCTGGTTCTCAGGCTCTAGAGTAGCTCTGCTGACCTGGCTCTCTGGCTCTAAAGCAGCTCTGCTGACCAGGTTCTCTGGCTCCAACGCAGCTCTGCTGACCTGGTTCTCTCCCTCTAAAGCAGGTCTGCTGACCTGCTTTTCTGTCTGTAAAGTAGCTCTGCTGACCTGGTATTCTGGCTCTAAAGCAGCACTGCCGACCTGGTTCTTAGTCTCTAGAGCAGCTCTGCTGACCTGGTTGTCTGGCTCTACAATGGCTCTGCTGACCTAGTTCTCTGGCTCTAAAGCAGCTCTGCTGACCTGGTACTCACGCTCTAGAGCAGCTCTACTGACCTGGTTCTATGGCTCTAAAGCAGCTCTGCTGACCTGGTTCTATGGCTCTAAAGCAGCTCTGCTGACCTGGTTCTATGGCTCTAGAGCAGCTCTGCTGACCTGGTTCTCTGGCTTTGAAGCAACTCTGCTGACCGGGTTCTCTGGCTCTAAAGCAGCTCGGCTGACCTGGTTTCTCTGGTTTTACAGCAGCTCTGCTGACCTGGTTCTCTGGCTCTAGAGCGACTCTGCTGACCTGGTTCTCTGGCTCTACAATGGCTCTGCAGACCTGGTTATATGGCTCTAAAGCGGCTCTGCTGACTTGGTTCTCTGGCTCTAAATCGGCTCTGTTGACCTGGTTCTCTGGCTCTAAAGCCGCTCTGCTGACCTGGTTCTCTGGCTCTAGAGCAGCTCTGCTGAACTGGTTCTTAGGCTCTAGAGCAGCTCTGCTGACCTGGTTCTCTAGATCTACAACGGCTCTGCTGACCTGGTTCTCTGGCTCTAAAGCAGTTCTGCTGATCTGGTTCTCTGACTCTAAAGCAGCTCTGCTGACCTGGTTCTCTCCCTCTAAAGCAGCTCTGCTGACCTGGTTTCTCTGGCTCTACAGCAGCTCTGCTGACCTGGTTCTCAGGCTCTAGAGTAGCTCTGCTGACCTGGCTCTCTGGCTCTAAAGCAGCTCTGCTGACCAGGTTCTCTGGCTCCAACGCAGCTCTGCTGACCTGGTTCTCTCCCTCTAAAGCAGGTCTGCTGACCTGGTTTCTCTGGCACTACAGCAGCTCTGCTGACCTGGTTTTCTGGCTGTAAAGTAGCTCTGCTGACCTGGTTCTCTGGCTCTAAAACAGCACTGCCGACCTGGTTCTTAGGCTCTAGAGCAGCTCTGCTGACCTAGTTGTCTGGCTCTACAATGGCTCTGCTGACCTGGTTCTCTGGCTCTAAAGCAGCTCTGCTGACCTGGTACTCACGCTCTAGAGCAGCTCTACTGACCTGGTTCTATGGCTCTAAAGCAGCTCTGCTGACCTGGTTCTATGGCTCTAAAGCAGCTCTGCTGACCTGGTTCTATGGCTCTAAAGCAGCTCTGCTGACCTGGTTCTCTGGCTTTGAAGCCACTCTGCTGACCGGGTTCTCTGGCTCTAAAGCAGCTCGGCTGACCTGGTTTCTCTGGTTTTACAGCAGCTCTGCTGACCTGGTTCTCTGGCTCTAGAGCGACTCTGCTGACCTGGTTCTCTGGCTCTACAATGGCTCTGCAGACCTGGTTATATGGCTCTAAAGCGGCTCTGCTGACTTGGTTCTCTGGCTCTAAATTGGCTCTGCTGACCTGGTGATCTGGCTCTAAAGCAGCTCTGCTGACGTGGTTCTTAGGCTCTAGATCAGCTCTGTTGACCTGGTTCTCTGGCTCTAAAGCCGCTCTGCTGACCTGGTTCTCTGGCTCTAGAGCAGCTCTGCTGAACTGGTTCTTAGGCTCTAGAGCAGCTCTGCTGACCTGGTTCTCTAGATCTACAACGGCTCTGCTGACCTGGTTCTCTGGCTCTAAAGCAGTTCTGCTGATCTGGTTCTCTGACTCTAAAGCAGCTCTGCTGACCTGGTTCTCTCCCTCTAAAGCATCTCTGCTGACCTGGTTTCTCTGGCTCTACAGCAGCTCTGCTGACCTGGTTCTCAGGCTCTAGAGTAGCTCTGCTGACCTGGCTCTCTGGCTCTAAAGCAGCTCTGCTGACCAGGTTCTCTGGCTCCAACGCAGCTCTGCTGACCTGGTTCTCTCCCTCTAAAGCAGGTCTGCTGACGTGGTTT
Organism: Triturus cristatus; assembly: GCF_964204655.1. Lineage (NCBI taxonomy): Eukaryota > Metazoa > Chordata > Amphibia > Caudata > Salamandridae > Triturus > Triturus cristatus. The sequence continues at coordinate 941,246 of NW_028187318.1, forward strand.
CTCTGGCACTACAGCAACTCTGCTGACCTGGTTTTCTGGCTGTAAAGTAGCTCTGCTGACCTGGTTCTCTAGCTCTAAAGCAGCACTGCTGACCTGGTTCTTAGGCTCTAGAGAAGCTCTGCTGACCTGGTTATATGGCTCTAAAGCAGCTCTGCTGACCCGGTTCTATGCCTCTAGAGCAGCTCTGCTGACGCAGTTCTTAGGCTCTAGAGCAGCTCTGCTGACCTGGTTCTCTGGCTCTATGCAGCTCTGCTGACCTGGTTCTCTGGCTCTACAGCAGCTCTGCTGACCCGGTTCTATGCCTCTAGAGCAGCTCTGCTGACCCAGTTCTTAGGCTCTAGAGCAGCTCTGCTGACCTGGTTCTCTGGCTCTAAAGCGGCTCAGCTGACCTGGTTCTCTGGATCTAAGGCAGCTCTGCTGACCTGGTTCTCTGGCTCTATACAGCTCTGCTGACCTGGTTCTCTGGCTCTACAGCAGCTCTGCTGACCCGGTTCTATGCCTCTAGAGCAGCTCTGCTGACCCAGTTCTTAGGCTCTAGAGCAGCTCTGCTGACCTGGTTCTCTGGCTCTAAAGCGGCTCAGCTGACCTGGTTCTCTGGATCTAAGGCAGCTCTGCTGACCTGGTTCTCTGGCTGTAAAGTAGCTCTGCTGACCTGGTTCTCTGGCTCTAAAGTAGCTCTGCTGACCTGGTTCTTAGGCTTTAGAGCAGCTCTGCTGACCTGGTTCTCTGGCTCTACAATGGCTCTGCTGACCTGGTGGGTCTCTGGCTCTAAAGCAGCTCTGCTGACCTGGTTATATGGCTCTAAAGCAGCTCTGCTGACCCGGTTCTCTGGCTCTATACAGCTCTGCTGACCTGGTTCTCTGCCTCTACAGCAGCTCTGCTGACCCAGTTCTCTTCCTCTAGAGCAGCTCTGCTGACCTGGTTCTCTGGCTCTAAAGCGGCTCTGCAGACCTGGTTCTCTGGATCTAAAGCAGCTCTGCTGACCTGGTTCTCTGGCTCTAAAGTGGCTCTGCTGGCTGACCTGGTTCTCTGACTCTAAAGCGGCTCTGCTGACCTGGTTCTCTGGCTCTAGAGCAGCTCTGCTGAACTGGTTCTTAGGCTCTAGAGCAGCTCTGCTGACCTGGTTCTCTAGATCTACAACGACTCTGCTGACCTGGTTCTCAGGCTCTAAAGCAGCTCTCCTGACCTGGTTCTCTGGCTCTAAAGCAGATCTGCTGACCTGGTTCTCTGGCTCTAAAGCAGTTCTGCTGATCTGGTTCTCTGACTCTAAACTAGCTCTGCTGACCTGGTTCTCTCCCTCTAAAGCAGCTCTGCTGACCTGGTTTCTCTGGCTCTACAGCAGCTCTGCTGACCTGGTTCTCAGGCTCTAGAGTAGCTCTGCTGACCTGGCTCTCTGGCTCTAAAGCAGCTCTGCTTACCAGGTTCTCTGGCTCCAACGCAGCTCTGCTGACCTGGTTCTCTCCCTCTAAAGCAGGTCTTCTGACCTGGTTTCTCTGGCACTACAGCAGCTCTGCTGACCTGGTTTTCTGGCTGTAAAGTAGCTCTGCTGACCTGGTTCTCTGGTTCTAAAGCAGCACTGCCGACCTGGTTCTTAGGCTCTAGAGCAGCTCTGCTGACCTGGTTGTCTGGCTCTACAATGGCTCTGCTGACCTGGTTCTCTGGCTCTAAAGCAGCTCTGCTGACCTGGTACTCACGCTCTAGAGCAGCTCTACTGACCTGGTTCTATGGCTCTAAAGCAGCTCTGCTGACCTGGTTCTATGGCTCTAAAGCAGCTCTGCTGACCTGGTTCTATGACTCTAAAGCAGCTCTGCTGACCTGGTTCTCTGGCTTTGAAGCAACTCTGCTGACCGGGTTCTCTGGCTCTAAAGCAGCTCGGCTGACCTGGTTTATCTGGTTTTACAGCAGCTCTGCTGACCTGGTTCTCTGGCTCTAGAGCGACTCTGCTGACCTGGTTCTCTGGCTCTACAATGGCTCTGCAGACCTGGTTATATGGCTCTAAAGCGGCTCTGCTGACTTGGTTCTCTGGCTCTAAATCGGCTCTGCTGACCTGGTGATCTGGCTCTAAAGCAGCTCTGCTGACGTGGTTCTTAGGCTCTAGATCAGCTCTGTTGACCTGGTTCTCTGGCTCTAAAGCCGCTCTGCTGACCTGGTTCTCTGGCTCTAGAGCAGCTCTGCTGAACTGGTTCTTAGGCTCTAGAGCAGCTCTGCTGACCTGGTTCTCTAGATCTACAACGGCTCTGCTGACCTGGTTCTCTGGCTCTAAAGCAGTTCTGCTGATCTGGTTCTCTGACTCTAAAGCAGCTCTGCTGACCTGGTTCTCTCCCTCTAAAGCAGCTCTGCTGACCTGGTTTCTCTGGCTCTACAGCAGCTCTGCTGACCTGGTTCTCAGGCTCTAGAGTAGCTCTGCTGACCTGGCTCTCTGGCTCTAAAGCAGCTCTGCTGACCAGGTTCTCTGGCTCCAACGCAGCTCTGCTGACCTGGTTCTCTCCCTCTAAAGCAGGTCTGCTGACGTGGTTTCTCTGGCACTACAGCAACTCTGCTGACCTGGTTTTCTGGCTGTAAAGTAGCTCTGCTGACCTGGTTCTCTGGCTCTAAAGCAGCACTGCTGACCTGGTTCTTAGGCTCTAGAGAAGCTCTACTGACCTGGTTGTCTGGCTCTACAACGGCTCTGCTGACCTGGTTCTCTGGCTCTAAAGCAGCTCTGCTGACCTGGTTATATGGCTCTAAAGCAGCTCTGCTGACCCGGTTCTATGCCTCTAGAGCAGCTCTGCTGACGCAGTTCTTAGGCTCTAGAGCAGCTCTGCTGACCTGGTTCTCTGGCTCTATACAGCTCTGCTGACCTGGTTCTCTGGCTCTACAGCAGCTCTGCTGACCCGGTTCTATGCCTCTAGAGCAGCTCTGCTGACCCAGTTCTTAGGCTCTAGAGCAGCTCTGCTGACCTGGTTCTCTGGCTCTAAAGCGGCTCAGCTGACCTGGTTCTCTGGATCTAAGGCAGCTCTGCTGACCTGGTTCTCTGGCTCTAAAGTGGCTCTGCTGACCTGGTTCTCTGGCTCTAAAGCAGCTCTGCTGACCTGGTTCTCTGGCTATAAAGCAGCTCTGCTGACCTGATTCTCTTGCTTTGAAGCAGCTCTGCTGACCTGCTTCTCTGGCTCTAAAGCATGACCTGGTTCTATGGCTCTAAAGCAGTTCTGCTGACCTGGTTCTCAGGCTCTAAAGCAGCTCTCCTGACCTGGTTCTCTGGCTCTAAAGCAGATCTGTTGACCTGGTTCTCTGGCTCTAAAGCAGTTCTGCTGATCTGGTTCTCTGACTCTAAAGCAGCTCTGCTGACCTGGTTCTCTCCCTCTAAAGCAGCTCTGCTGACCTGGTTTCTCTGGCTCTACAGCAGCTCTGCTGACCTGGTTCTCAGGCTCTAGAGTAGCTCTGCTGACCTGGCTCTCTGGCTCTAAAGCAGCTCTGCTGACCAGGTTCTCTGGCTCCAACGCAGCTCTGCTGACCTGGTTCTCTCCCTCTAAAGCAGGTCTGCTGACCTGGTTTCTCTGGCACTACAGCAGCTCTGCTGACCTGGTTTTCTGGCTGTAAAGTAGCCCTGCTGACCTGGTTCTCTGGCTCTAAAGCAGCACTGCCGACCTGGTTCTTAGGCTCTAGAGCAGCTCTGCTGACCTGGTTGTCTGGCTCTACAATGGCTCTGCTGACCTGGTTCTCTGGCTCTAAAGCAGCTCTGCTGACCTGGTACTCACGCTCTAGAGCAGCTCTACTGACCTGGTTCTATGGCTCTAAAGCAGCTCTGCTGACCTGGTTCTATGGCTCTAAAGCAGCTCTGCTGACCTGGTTCTATGGCTCTAAAGCAGCTCTGCTGACCTGGTTCTCTGGCTTTGAAGCAACTCTGCTGACCGGGTTCTCTGGCTCTAAAGCAGCTCGGCTGACCTGGTTTCTCTGGTTTTACAGCAGCTCTGCTGACCTGGTTCTCTGGCTCTAGAGCAACTCTGCTGACCTGGTTCTCTGGCTCTACAATGGCTCTGCAGACCTGGTTATATGGCTCTAAAGCGGCTCTGTTGACTTGGTTCTCTGGCTCTAAATCGGCTCTGCTGACCTGGTGATCTGGCTCTAAAGCAGCTCTGCTGACGTGGTTCTTAGGCTCTAGATCAGCTCTGTTGACCTGGTTCTCTGGCTCTAAAGCCGCTCTGCTGACCTGGTTCTATGGCTCTAGAGCAGCTCTGCTGAACTGGTTCTTAGGCTCTAGAGCAGCTCTGCTGACCTGGTTCTCTAGATCTACAACGGCTCTGCTGACCTGGTTCTCTGGCTCTAAAGCAGTTCTGCTGATCTGGTTCTCTGACTCTAAAGCAGCTCTGCTGACCTAGTTCTCTCCCTCTAAAGCAGCTCTGCTGACCTGGTTCTCAGGCTCTAGAGCAGCTCTGCTGACCTGGCTCTCTGGCTCTAAAGCAGCTCTGCTGACCAGGTTCTCTGGCTCCCAAGCAGCTCTGCTGACCTGGATCTCTCCCTCTAAAGCAGGTCTGCTGACGTGGTTTCTCTGGCACTACAGCAGCTCTGCTGACCTGGTTTTCAGGCTGTAAAGTAGCTCTGCTGACCTGGTTCTCTGGCTCTAAAGCAGCACTGCCGACCTGGTTCTTAGGCTCTAGAGCAGCTCTGCTGACCTGGTTGTCTGGCTCTACAATGGCTCTGCTGACCTGGTTCTCTGGCTCTAAAGCAGCTCTGCTGACCTGGTACTCACGCTCTAGAGCAGCTCTACTGACCTGGTTCTATGGCTCTAAAGCAGCTCTGCTGACCTGGTTCTATGGCTCTAAAGCAGCTCTGCTGACCTGGTTCTATGACTCTAAAGCAGCTCTGCTGACCTGGTTCTCTGGCTTTGAAGCAACTCTGCTGACCGGGTTCTCTGGCTCTAAAGCAGCTCGGCTGACCTGGTTTATCTGGTTTTACAGCAGCTCTGCTGACCTGGTTCTCTGGCTCTAGAGCGACTCTGCTGACCTGGTTCTCTGGCTCTACAATGGCTCTGCAGACCTGGTTATATGGCTCTAAAGCGGCTCTGCTGACTTGGTTCTCTGGCTCTAAATCGGCTCTGCTGACCTGGTGATCTGGCTCTAAAGCAGCTCTGCTGACGTGGTTCTTAGGCTCTAGATCAGCTCTGTTGACCTGGTTCTCTGGCTCTAAAGCCGCTCTGCTGACCTGGTTCTCTGGCTCTAGAGCAGCTCTGCTGAACTGGTTCTTAGGCTCTAGAGCAGCTCTGCTGACCTGGTTCTCTAGATCTACAACGGCTCTGCTGACCTGGTTCTCTGGCTCTAAAGCAGTTCTGCTGATCTGGTTCTCTGACTCTAAAGCAGCTCTGCTGACCTGGTTCTCTCCCTCTAAAGCAGCTCTGCTGACCTGGTTTCTCTGGCTCTACAGCAGCTCTGCTGACCTGGTTCTCAGGCTCTAGAGTAGCTCTGCTGACCTGGCTCTCTGGCTCTAAAGCAGCTCTGCTGACCAGGTTCTCTGGCTCCAACGCAGCTCTGCTGACCTGGTTCTCTCCCTCTAAAGCAGGTCTGCTGACGTGGTTTCTCTGGCACTACAGCAACTCTGCTGACCTGGTTTTCTGGCTGTAAAGTAGCTCTGCTGACCTGGTTCTCTGGCTCTAAAGCAGCACTGCTGACCTGGTTCTTAGGCTCTAGAGAAGCTCTACTGACCTGGTTGTCTGGCTCTACAACGGCTCTGCTGACCTGGTTCTCTGGCTCTAAAGCAGCTCTGCTGACCTGGTTATATGGCTCTAAAGCAGCTCTGCTGACCCGGTTCTATGCCTCTAGAGCAGCTCTGCTGACGCAGTTCTTAGGCTCTAGAGCAGCTCTGCTGACCTGGTTCTCTGGCTCTATACAGCTCTGCTGACCTGGTTCTCTGGCTCTACAGCAGCTCTGCTGACCCGGTTCTATGCCTCTAGAGCAGCTCTGCTGACCCAGTTCTTAGGCTCTAGAGCAGCTCTGCTGACCTGGTTCTCTGGCTCTAAAGCGGCTCAGCTGACCTGGTTCTCTGGATCTAAGGCAGCTCTGCTGACCTGGTTCTCTGGCTCTAAAGTGGCTCTGCTGACCTGGTTCTCTGGCTCTAAAGCAGCTCTGCTGACCTGGTTCTCTGGCTATAAAGCAGCTCTGCTGACCTGATTCTCTTGCTTTGAAGCAGCTCTGCTGACCTGCTTCTCTGGCTCTAAAGCATGACCTGGTTCTATGGCTCTAAAGCAGTTCTGCTGACCTGGTTCTCAGGCTCTAAAGCAGCTCTCCTGACCTGGTTCTCTGGCTCTAAAGCAGATCTGTTGACCTGGTTCTCTGGCTCTAAAGCAGTTCTGCTGATCTGGTTCTCTGACTCTAAAGCAGCTCTGCTGACCTGGTTCTCTCCCTCTAAAGCAGCTCTGCTGACCTGGTTTCTCTGGCTCTACAGCAGCTCTGCTGACCTGGTTCTCAGGCTCTAGAGTAGCTCTGCTGACCTGGCTCTCTGGCTCTAAAGCAGCTCTGCTGACCAGGTTCTCTGGCTCCAACGCAGCTCTGCTGACCTGGTTCTCTCCCTCTAAAGCAGGTCTGCTGACCTGGTTTCTCTGGCACTACAGCAGCTCTGCTGACCTGGTTGGCTGGCTGTAAAGTAGCCCTGCTGACCTGGTTCTCTGGCTCTAAAGCAGCACTGCCGACCTGGTTCTTAGGCTCTAGAGCAGCTCTGCTGACCTGGTTGTCTGGCTCTACAATGGCTCTGCTGACCTGGTTCTCTGGCTCTAAAGCAGCTCTGCTGACCTGGTACTCACGCTCTAGAGCAGCTCTACTGACCTGGTTCTATGGCTCTAAAGCAGCTCTGCTGACCTGGTTCTATGGCTCTAAAGCAGCTCTGCTGACCTGGTTCTATGGCTCTAAAGCAGCTCTGCTGACCTGGTTCTCTGGCTTTGAAGCAACTCTGCTGACCGGGTTCTCTGGCTCTAAAGCAGCTCGGCTGACCTGGTTTCTCTGGTTTTACAGCAGCTCTGCTGACCTGGTTCTCTGGCTCTAGAGCAACTCTGCTGACCTGGTTCTCTGGCTCTACAATGGCTCTGCAGACCTGGTTATATGGCTCTAAAGCGGCTCTGTTGACTTGGTTCTCTGGCTCTAAATCGGCTCTGCTGACCTGGTGATCTGGCTCTAAAGCAGCTCTGCTGACGTGGTTCTTAGGCTCTAGATCAGCTCTGTTGACCTGGTTCTCTGGCTCTAAAGCCGCTCTGCTGACCTGGTTCTATGGCTCTAGAGCAGCTCTGCTGAACTGGTTCTTAGGCTCTAGAGCAGCTCTGCTGACCTGGTTCTCTAGATCTACAACGGCTCTGCTGACCTGGTTCTCTGGCTCTAAAGCAGTTCTGCTGATCTGGTTCTCTGACTCTAAAGCAGCTCTGCTGACCTAGTTCTCTCCCTCTAAAGCAGCTCTGCTGACCTGGTTCTCAGGCTCTAGAGCAGCTCTGCTGACCTGGCTCTCTGGCTCTAAAGCAGCTCTGCTGACCAGGTTCTCTGGCTCCCAAGCAGCTCTGCTGACCTGGATCTCTCCCTCTAAAGCAGGTCTGCTGACGTGGTTTCTCTGGCACTACAGCAACTCTGCTGACCTGGTTTTCTGGCTGTAAAGTAGCTCTGCTGACCTGGTTCTCTGGCTCTAAAGCAGCACTGCTGACCTGGTTCTTAGGCTCTAGAGAAGCTCTGCTGACCTGGTTGTCTGGCTCTACAACGGCTCTGCTGACCTGGTTCTCTGGCTCTAAAGCAGCTCTGCTGACCTGGTTATATGGCTCTAAAGCAGCTCTGCTGACCCGGTTCTATGCCTCTAGAGCAGCTCTGCTGACGCAGTTCTTAGGCTCTAGAGCAGCTCTGCTGACCTGGTTCTCTGGCTCTATACAGCTCTGCTGACCTGGTTCTCTGGCTCTAGAGCAGCTCTGCTGACCCGGTTCTATGCCTCTAGAGCAGCTCTGCTGACCCAGTTCTTAGGCTCTAAGGCAGCTCTGCTGACCTGGTTCTCTGGCTCTAAAGTGACTCTGCTGACCTGGTTCTCTGGCTCTAAAGCAGCTCTGCTGACCTGGTTCTCTGGCTATAAAGCAGCTCTGCTGACCTGATTCTCTTGCTTTGAAGCAGCTCTGCTGACCTGCTTCTCTGGCTCTAAAGCATGACCTGGTTCTATGGCTCTAAAGCAGTTCTGCTGACCTGGTTCTCTTGCTTTAAAGCAGATCTGCTGACCTGATTCTCTGGGTCTAGAGCAGCTCTGCTGACCAGGTTCTCTCCTTCTAACGCAGCTCTGCTGACCTGGTTTCTCTGGCTCTACAACAGCTCTGCTGACCTGGTTCTCTGGCTCTAAAGCAGCTCTGCCTACCTGGTTCTCTGGCTCTAGAGCAGCTCTGCTGACCTGGTTCTTAGGTTCAAGAACAGCTCTGCTGATCTGGTTCTCTGGCTCTAAAGCAGCTTGGCTAACCTGGTTCTCTGGCTCTAAAATAGTTCTGCTGACCTGGTTCTCTCCCTCTAAAGCAGCTATGCTGACCTGGTTTCTCTGGCTCTACAGCAGCTCTGCTGACCTGGTTCTAGAGCAGTTCTGCTGACCTGGTTCTTAGGCTCTAGAGCAGGTCTACTGACCTGGTTCTATGGCTCTAAAGCAGCTCTGCTGATCTGGTTCTATGGCTCTAAAGCAGCTCTGCTGACCTGGTTCTATGGCTTTAAAGCAGCTCTGCTGACCTGGTTCTCTGGCTCTGAAGCAACTCTGCTGACCGGGTTCTCTGACTCTAAAGCAGCTCTGCTGACCTGGTTTCTCTGGTTTTACAGCATCTCTGCTGACCTGGTTCTCTGGCTCTAGAGCGACTCTGCTGACCTGGTTCTCTGGCTCTACAACGGCTCTGCTGACCTGGTTCTATGGCTCTAAAGCGGCTCTGCTGATTTGGTTCTCTGGCTCTAAAGCGGTTCTGCTGACCTGGTTATCTGGCTATAAAGCGGCTCTGCTGACCTGGTTATCTCGCTCTAAAGCAGCTCTGTTGACCTGGTTCTTAGGCTCTAGATAAGCTCTGTTGACCTGGTTCTCTGGCTTTTAAAGCCACTCTGCTGACCTGGTTCTCTGGCTCTAGAGCAGCTCTGCTGACCTGGTTCTTAGGCTCCAGAGCAGCTCTGCTGACCTGGTTCTCTGGCTCTACAACGGCTCTGCTGACCTGGTTCTCTGGCTCTAAAGCAGCTCTGCTGACCTGGTTCTCTGGCTCTAAAGCAGATCTGCTGACCTTGTTCTCTGGCTCTAAAGCAGTTCTGCTGATCTGGTTCTCTGACTCTAAAGCAGCTCTGCTGACCTGGTTCTCTCCCTCTAAAGTAGCTCTGCTGACCTGGTTTCTCTGGCTCTACAGCAGCTCTGCTGACCTGGTTCTCAGTCTCTAGAGCAGCTCTGCTGACCTGGCTCTCTGGTTCTAAAGCAGCTCTACTGACCAGGTTCTCTGGCCCCAAAGCAGCTCTGCTGACCTGGTTCTCTCGCTCTAAAGCAGGTCTGCTGACCTGGTTTCTCTGGCACTACAGCAGCTCTTCTGACCTGGTTTTCTGGCTGTAAAGTAGCTCTGCTGACCTGGTTCTCTGGCTCTAAAGCAGCTCTGCTGACCTGGTTCTTAGGCTCTAGAGCAGCTCTGCTGACCTGGTTCTCTGGCTCTACAACGGCTCTGCTGACCTGGTGGGTCTCTGGCTCTAAAGCAGCTCTGCTGACCTGGTTATATGGCTCTAAAGCAGCTCTGCTGACCCGGTTCTCTGGCTCTATACAGCTCTGCTGACCTGGTTCTCTGGCTCTACAGCAGCTCTGCTGACCCAGTTCTCTTCCTCTAGAGCAGCTCTGCTGACCTGGTTCTCTGGCTCTAAAGCGGCTCTGCTGACCTGGTTCTCTGGATCTAAAGCAGCTCTGCTGACCTGGTTCTCTGGCTCTAAAGTGGCTCAGCTGACCTGGTTCTCTGGCTCTCAAGCGGCTCTGCTGACCTGGTTCTCTGGCTCTAAAGCAGCTCTGCTGACCTGGTTCACTGGCTTTGAAGCAGCTCTGCTGACCTGCTTCTCTAGCTCTAAAGCATGACCTGGTTCTATGGCTCTAAAGCAGTTCTGATGACCTGGTTCTCTTGCTTTGAAGCAGGTCTGCAGACCTGATTCTCTGGGTCTAGAGCAGCTCTGCTGACCTGGTTCTCTCCCTCTAAAGCAGCTCTGTCGACCTGGTTCTCTGGCTCTAAAGCAGCTCTGCTGATCAGGTTCTCTCCTTCTAAAGCAGCTCTGCTGACCTGGTTTCTCTGGCTCTACAACAGCTCTGCTGACTTGGTTCTCTGGCTCTAAAGCAGCTCTGCCTATCTGGTTCTCTGGCTCTAGAGTAGCTGTGCTGACCTGGTTCTTAGGTTCTAGAACAGCTCTGCTGATGTATTTCTCTGGCTCTACAGCAGCTCGGCTAACCTGGTTCTCTGGCTCTAAAGGAGCTCTGCTGACCTGGTTCTCTGGCTCTAAAGCAGCTCTGATGATCAGTTTCTCTCCTTCTAAAGCAGCTCTGCTGACCTGGTTTCTCTGGCTCTTCAGCAGCTTTGCTGACCTGGTTCTCTGGTTCTAGAGCAGCTCTGCTGACCTGGTTCTTAGGCTCTAGAGCAGCTCTACTGACCTGGTTCTATGGCTCTAATGCAGCTCGGCAGCTCTGCTGACCTGGTTCTATGGCTCTAAAGCAGCTCTGCTGACCTGGTTCTCTGGTTCTAAAGCAGCTCTGCTGACCTGGTTTATCTGGTTCTACAGCAGCTCTGCTGACCTGGTTCTCTGGCTCTAGAGCGGCTCTGCTGTCCTGCTTCTCTGGCTCTAAAGCATGACCTGGTTCTATGGCTCTAAAGCAGTTCTGCTAACCTGGTTCTCTTGCTTTAAAGCAGATCCGCTGACCTCATTCTCTGAGTCTAGAGCAGCTCTGCTGACCTGGTTCACTCCCTCTAAAGCAGCTCTGTTGACCTGGTTCTCTGGCTCTAAAGCAGCTCTGCTGACCAGGTTCTCTCCTTCTAACGCAGCTCTGCTGACCTGGTTTCTCTGTCTCTACAACAGCTCTGCTGACCTGGTTCTCTGGCTCTAAAGCAGCTCTGCCTACCTGGTTCTCTGGCTCTAGAGCAGCTCTGCTGACCTGGTTCTTAGGTTCTAGAACAGCTCTGCTGATCTGGTTCTCTGGCTCTAAAGCAGCTTGGCTAACCTGGTTCTCTGGCTCTAAAGTAGTTCTGCTGACCTGGTTCTCTCCCTCTAAAGCAGCTATGCTGACCTGGGTTCTCTGGCTCTACAGCAGCTCTGCTGACCTGGTTCTAGAGCAGGTCTACTGACCTGGTTCTATGGCTCTAAAGCAGCTCTGCTGATCTGGTTCTATGGCTCTAAAGCAGCTCTGCTGACCTGGTTCTATGGCTTTAAAGCAGCTCTGCTGACCTGGTTCTCTGGCTCTGAAGCAACTCTGCTGACCGGGTTCTCTGACTCTAAAGCAGCTCTTCTGACCTGGTTTCTCTGGTTTTACAGCATCTCTGCTGACCTGGTTCTCTGGCTCTAGAGCGACTCTGCTGACCTGGTTCTCTGGCTCTACAACGGCTCTGCTGACCTGGTTCTATGGCTCTAAAGCGGCTCTGCTGATTTGGTTCTCTGGCTCTAAAGCGGTTCTGCTGACCTGGTTATCTGGCTCTAAAGCAGCTCTGCTGACCTGGTTCTTAGGCTCTAGATCAGCTCTGTTGACCTGGTTCTCTGGCTCTAAAGCCGCTCTGCTGACCTGGTTCTCTGGCTCTAGAGCAGCTCTGCTGACCTGGTTCTTAGGCTCCAGAGCAGCTCTGCTGACCTGGTTCTCTGGCTCTACAACGGCTCTGCTGACCTGGTTCTCTGGATCTAAAGCAGCTCTGCTGACCTGGTTCTCTGGCTCTAAAGCAGATCTGCTGACCTTGTTCTCTGGCTCTAAAGCAGTTCTGCTGATCTTGTTCTCTGACTCTAAAGCAGCTCTGCTGACCTGGTTCTCTCCCTCTAAAGTAGCTCTGCTGACCTGGTTTCTCTGGCTCTACAGCAGCTCTGCTGACCTGGTTCTCAAGCTCTAGAGCAGCTCTGCTGACCTGGCTCTCTGGCTCTAAAGCAGCTCTACTGACCAGGTTCTCTGGCCCCAAAGCAGCTCTGCTGACCTGGTTCTCTCCCTCTAAAGCAGCTCTGCTGACCTGGTTCTATGGCTCTAAAGCGGCTCTGCTGATTTGGTTCTCTGGCTCTAAAGCGGTTCTGCTGACCTGGTTATCTGGCTCTAAAGCAGCTCTGCTGACCTGGTTCTTAGGCTCTAGATCAGCTCTGTTGACCTGGTTCTCTGGCTCTAAAGACGCTCTGCTGACCTGGTTCTCTGGCTCTAGAGCAGCTCTGCTGGCCTGGTTCTTAGGCTCCAGAGCAGCTCTGCTGACCTGGTTCTCTGGCTCTACAACGGCTCTGCTGACCTGGTTCTCTGGCTCTAAAGCAGCTCTGCTGACCTGGTTCTCTGGCTCTAAAGCAGATCTGCTGACCTTGTTCTCTGGCTCTAAAGCAGTTCTGCTGATCTGGTTCTCTGACTCTAAAGCAGCTCTGCTGACCTGGTTCTCTCCCTCTAAAGTAGCTCTGCTGACCTGGTTTCTCTGGCTCTACAGCAGCTCTGCTGACCTGGTTCTCAGGCTCTAGAGCAGCTCTGCTGACCTGGCTCTCTGGCTCTAAAGCAGCTCTACTGACCAGGTTCTCTGGCCCCAAAGCAGCTCTGCTGACCTGGTTCTCTCCCTCTAAAGCTGGTCTGCTGACCTGGTTTCTCTGGCACTACAGCAGCTCTTCTGACCTGGTTTTCTGGCTGTAAAGTAGCTCTACTGACCTGGTTCTCCGGCTCTAAAGCAGCTCTGCTGACCTGGTTCTTAGGCTCTAGAGCAGCTCTGCTGACCTGGTTCTCTGGCTCTACAACGGCTCTGCTGACCTGGTGGGTCTCTGGCTCTAAAGCAGCTCTGCTGACCTGGTTATATGGCTCTAAAGCAGCTCTGCTGACCCGGTTCTCTGGCTCTATACAGCTCTGCTGACCTGGTTCTCTGGCTCTACAGCAGCTCTGCTGACCCAGTTCTCTTCCTCTAGAGCAGCTCTGCTGACCTGGTTCTCTGGATCTAAAGCAGCTCTGCTGACCTGGTTCTCTGGCTCTAAAGTGGCTCTGCTGACCTGGTTCTCTGGCTCTAAAGCGGCTCTGCTGACCTGGTTCTCTGGCTCTAAAGCAGCTCTGCTGACCTGGTTCTCTGGCTTTGAAGCAGCTCTGCTGACCTGCTTCTCCAGCTCTAAAGCATGACCTGGTTCTATGGCTCTAAAGCAGTTCTGATGACCTGGTTCTCTTGCTTTGAAGCAGCTCTGTTGACCTGGTTCTCTGGCTCTAAAGCAGCTCTGCTGATCAGGTTCTCTCCTTCTAAAGCAGCTCTGCTGACCTGGTTTCGCTGGCTCTACAACAGCTCTGCTGACTTGGTTCTCTGGCTCTAAAGCAGCTCTGCCTACCTGGTTCTCTGGCTCTAGAGTAGCTGTGCTGACCTGGTTCTTAGGTTCTAGAACAGCTCTGCTGATGTATTTCTCTGGCTCTAAAGCAGGTCGGCTAACCTGGTTCTCTGGCTCTAAAGGAACTTTGCTGACCTGGTTCTCTGGCTCTAAAGCTGCTCTGCTGACCTGGTTTCTCTGGCTCTACAGCAGCTTTGCTGACCTGGTTCTCTGGTTCTAGAGCAGCTCTGCTGACCTGGTTCTTAGGCTCTAGAGCAGCTCTACTGACCTGGTTCTATGGCTCTAAAGCAGCTCTGCTGACCTGGTTCTATGGCTCTAAAGCAGCTCTGCTGACCTGGTTCTCTGGTTCTAAAGCAGCTCTGCTGACCTGGTTTATCTGGTTCTACAGCAGCTCTGCTGACCTGGTTCTCTGGCTCTAGAGCGGCTCTGCTGACCTGCTTCTCTGGCTCTAAAGCATGACCTGGTTCTATGGCTCTAAAGCAGTTCTGCTGACCTGGTTCTCTTGCTTTAAAGCAGATCTGCTGACCTCATTCTCTGGGTCTAGAGCAGCTCTGCTGACCTGGTTCACTCCCTCTAAAGCAGCTCTGTTGACCTGGTTCTCTGGCTCTAAAGCAGCTCTGCTGACCAGGTTCTCTCCTTCTAACGCAGCTCTGCTGACCTGGTTTCTCTGGCTCTACAACAGCTCTGCTGACCTGGTTCTCTGGCTCTAAAGCAGCTCTGCCTACCTGGTTCTCTGGCTCTAGAGCAGCTCTGCTGACCTGGTTCTTAGGTTCTAGAACAGCTCTGCTGATCTGGTTCTCTGGCTCTAAAGCAGCTTGGCTAACCTAGTTCTCTGGCTCTAAAGTAGTTCTACTGACCTGGTTCTCTCCCTCTAAAGCAGCTATGCTGACCTGGTTTCTCTGGCTCTACAGCAGCTCTGCTGACCTGGTTCTAGAGCAGTTCTGCTGACCTGGTTCTTAGGCTCTAGAGCAGGTCTACTGACCTGGTTCTATGGCTCTAAAGCAGCTCTGCTGATCTGGTTCTATGGCTCTAAAGCAGCTCTGCTGACCTGGTTCTATGACTTTAAAGCAGCTCTGCTGACCTGGTTCTCTGGCTCTGAAGCAATTCTGCTGACCGGGTTCTCTGACTCTAAAGCAGCTCTGCTGACCTGGTTTCTCTGGTTTTACAGCATCTCTGCTGACCTGGTTCTCTGGCTCTAGAGCGACTCTGCTGACCTGGTTCTTTGGCTCTACAACAGCTCTGCTGACCTGGTTCTATGGCTCTAAAGCGGCTCTGCTGATTTGGTTCTCTGGCTCTAAAGCATCTCTGCTGACCTGGTTCTCTGGCTCTAGAGCGACTCTGCTGACCTGGTTCTTTGGCTCTACAACAGCTCTGCTGACCTGGTTCTATGGCTCTAAAGCGGCTCTGCTGATTTGGTTCTCTGGCTCTAAAGCGGTTCTGCTGACCTGGTTATCTGGCTCTAAAGCAGCTCTGCTGACCTGGTTCTTAGGCTCTAGATCAGCTCTGTTGACCTGGTTTTCTGGCTCTAAAGCAGCACTGCTGACATGGTTCTCTGGCTCTAAAGCAGATCTGCTGACCTTGTTCTCTGGCTCTAAAGCAGTTCTGCTGATCTGGTTCTCTGAATCTAAAGCAGCTCTGCTGACCTGGTTCTCTCCCTCTAAAGTAGCTCTGCTGACCTGGTTTCTCTGGCTCTACAGCAGCTCTGCTGACCTGGTTCTCAGGCTCTAGAGCAGCTCTGCTGACCTGGCTCTCTGGCTCTAAAGCAGCTCTACTGACCAGGTTCTCTGGCCCCAAAGCAGCTCTGCTGACCTGGTTCTCTCCCTCTAAAGCAGGTCTGCTGACCTGGTTTCTCTGGCACTACAGCAGCTCTTCTGACCTGGTTTTCTGGGTGTAAAGTAGCTCTGCTGACCTGGTTCTCTGGCTCTAAAGCAGCTCTGCTGACCTGGTTCTTAGGCTCTAGAGCTGCTCTGCTGACCTGGTAGTCTGGCTCTACAACGGCTCTGCTGACCTGGTGAGTCTCTGGCTCTAAAGCAGCTCTGCTGACCTGGTTATATGGCTCTAAAGCAGCTCTGCTGACCCGGCTCTCTGGCTCTATACAGCTCTGCTGACCTGGTTCTCTGGCTCTACAGCAGCTCTGCTGACCCAGTTCTCTTCCTCTAGAGCAGCTCTGCTGACCTGGATTTCTGGCTCTAAAGCGGCTCTGCTGACCTGGTTCTCTGGATCTAAAGCAGCTCTGCTGACCTGGTTCTCTGGCTCTAAAGTGGCTCTGCTGACCTGGTTCTCTGGCTCTAAAGCGGCTCTGCTGACCTGGTTCTCTGGCTCTAAAGCAGCTCTGCTGACCTGGTTCTCTGGCTTTGAAGCAGCTCTGCTGACCTGCTTCTCTAGCTCTAAAGCATGACCTGGTTCTATGGCTCTAAAGCAGTTCTGATGACCTGGTTCTCTTGCTTTGAAGCAGGTCTGCTGACCTGATTCTCTGGGTCTAGAGCAGCTCTGCTGACCTGGTTCTCTCCCTCTAAAGCAGCTCTGTTGACCTGGTTCTCTGGCTCTAAAGCAGCTCTGCTGATCAGGTTCTCTCCTTCTAAAGCAGATCTGCTGACCTGGTTTCTCTGGCTCTACAACAGCTCTGCTGACTTGGTTCTCTGGCTCTAAAGCAGCTCTGCCTACCTGTTTCTCTGGCTCTAGAGTAGCTGTGCTGATCTGGTTCTTAGGTTCTAGAACAGCTCTGCTGATGTATTTCTCTGGCTCTAAAGCAGCTCGGCTAACCTGGTTCTTTGGCTCTAAAGGAGCTCTGCTGACCTGGTTCTCTGGCTCTAAAGCAGCTCTGCTGATCAGTTTCTCTCCTTCTAAAGCAGCTCTGCTGACCTGGTTTCTCTGGCTCTACAGCAGCTTTGCTGACCTGGTTCTCTGGTTCTAGAGCAGCTGTGCTGACCTGGTTCTTAGGCTCTAGAGCAGCTCTACTGACCTGGTTCTATGGCTCTAAAGCAGCTCTGCTGATCTGGTTCTATGGCTCTAAAGCAGCTCTGCTGACCTGGTTCTATGGCTCTAAAGCAGCTCTGCTGACCTGGTTCTCTGGTTCTGAAGCAGTTCTGCTGACCGGGTTCTCTGGTTCTAAAGCAGCTCTGCTGACCTGGTTTATCTGGTTCTACAACGGCTCTGCAGACCTGGTTCTCTGGCTCTATAGCGGCTCTGCCTTCCTGGTTCTCTGGCTCTAGAGCAGCTCTGCTGACCTGGTTCTTAGGTTCTAGAACAGCTCTGCTGATCTATTTCTCTGGCTCTAAAGCAGCTCTGCTGACCTGGTTCTCTGGCTCTAGAGCGGCTCTGCTGACTTGGTTCTCTGGCTCTACAACGGCTCTGCAGACCTGGTTCTCTGGCTCTATAGCGGCTCTGCCTTCCTGGTTCTCTGGCTCTAGAGCAGCTCTGCTGACCTGGTTCTTAGGTTCTAGAACAGCTCTGCTGATCTATTTCTCTGGCTCTAAAGCAGCTCGGCTAAGCTGGTTCTCTGGCTCTAAAGGCGCTCTACTGACCTGGTTCTCTCCCTCTAAAGCAGCTCTGCTGACCTGGTTTCTCTGGCTCTACAGCAGCTTTGCTGACCTGGTTCTCTGGTTCTAGAGCAGCTCTGCTGACCTGGTTCTATGGCTCTAAAGCAGCTCTGCTGATCTGGTTCTATGGCTCTAAAGCAGCTCTGCTGACCTGGTTCTATGGCTCTAAAGCAGCTCTGCTGACCAGGTTCTCTGGCTGTGAAGCAGTTCTGCTGACCGGGTTCTTTGGCTCTAAAGCAGCTCTGCTGACCTGGTTTCTCTGGCTCTAGAGCGGCTCTGCTGACCTGGTTCTCTGGCTCTACAACGGCTCTGCAGACCGGGTTCTCTGGTTCTAAAGCAGCTCTGCTGACCTGGTTTATCTGGTTCTACAGCAGCTATGCTGACCTGGTTCTCTGGCTCTAGAGCGGCTCTGCTGACTTGGTTCTCTGGCTCTACAACGGCTCTGCAGACCTCGTTCTCTGGCTCTATAGCGGCTCTGCCTTCCTGGTTCTCTGGCTCTAGAGCAGCTCTGCTGACCTGGTTCTTAGGTTCTAGAACAGCTCTGCTGATCTATTTCTCTGGCTCTAAAGCAGCTTGGCTAACCTGGTTCTCTAGCTCTAAAGGAGCTCTACTGACCTGGTTCTCTCCCTCTAAAGCAGCTCTGCTGACCTGGTTTCTCGGGCTCTACAGCAGCTTTGCTGACCTGGTTCTCTGGTTCTAGAGCAGCTCTGCTGACCTGGTTCTTAGGCTCTAGAGCAGCTATACTGACCTGGTTCTCTGGCTTTGAAGCAGCTCTGCTGACCTGCTTCTCTAGCTCTAAAGCATGACCTGGTTCTATGGCTCTAAAGCAGTTCTGAAGACCTGGTTCTCTTGCTTTGAAGCAGCTCTGTTGACCTGGTTCTCTGGCTCTAAAGCAGCTCTGCTGATCAGGTTCTCTCCTTCTAAAGCAGCTCTGCTGACCTGGTTTCGCTGGCTCTACAACAGCTCTGCTGACTTGGTTCTCTGACTCTAAAGCAGCTCTGCCTACCTGGTTCTCTGGCTCTAGAGTAGCTGTGCTGACCTGGTTCTTAGGTTCTAGAACAGCTCTGCTGATGTATTTCTCTGGCTCTAAAGCAGCTCGGCTAACCTGGTTCTCTGGCTCTAAAGGAGCTTTGCTGACCTGGTTCTCTGGCTCTAAAGCAGCTCTGCTGACCTGGTTTCTCTGGCTCTACAGCAGCTTTGCTGACCTGGTTCTCTGGTTCTAGAGCAGCTCTGCTGACCTGGTTCTTAGGCTCTAGAGCAGCTCTACTGACCTGGTTCTATGGCTCTAAAGCAGCTCTGCTGACCTGGTTCTATGGCTCTAAAGCAGCTCTGCTGACCTGGTTCTCTGGTTCTAAAGCAGCTCTGCTGACCTGGTTTATCTGGTTCTACAGCAGCTCTGCTGACCTGGTTCTCTGGCTCTAGAGCGGCTCTGCTGACCTGCTTCTCTGGCTCTAAAGCATGACCTGGTTCTATGGCTCTAAAGCAGTTCTGCTGACCTGGTTCTCTTGCTTTAAAGCAGATCTGCTGACCTCATTCTCTGGGTCTAGAGCAGCTCTGCTGACCTGGTTCACTCCCTCTAAAGCAGCTCTGTTGACCTGGTTCTCTGGCTCTAAAGCAGCTCTGCTGACCAGGTTCTCTCCTTCTAACGCAGCTCTGCTGACCTGGTTTCTCTGGCTCTACAACAGCTCTGCTGACCTGGTTCTCTGGCTCTAAAGCAGCTCTGCCTACCTGGTTCTCTGGCTCTAGAGCAGCTCTGCTGACATGGTTCTTAGGTTCTAGAACAGCTCTGCTGATCTGGTTCTCTGGCTCTAAAGCAGCTTGGCTAACCTAGTTCTCTGGCTCTAAAGTAGTTCTGCTGACCTGGTTCTCTCCCTCTAAAGCAGCTCTGTTGGCCTGGTTCTCAGGCTCTAAAGCAGCTCTGCTGATCAGGTTCTCTCCTTCTAAAGCAGCTCTGCTGACCTGGTTTCTCTGGCTCTACAACAGCTCTGCTGACTTGGTTCTCTGGCTCTAAAGCAGCTCTGCCTACCTGGTTCTCTGGCTCTAGAGTAGCTGTGCTGACCTGGTTCTTAGGTTCTAGAACAGCTCTGCTGATGTATTTCTCTGGCTCTACAGCAGCTCGGCTAACCTGGTTCTCTGGCTCTAAAGGAGCTCTGCTGACCTGGTTCTCTGGCTCTAAAGCAGCTCTGCTGATCAGTGTCTCTCCTTCTAAAGCAGCTCTGCTGACCTGGTTTCTCTGGCTCTTCAGCAGCTTTGCTGACCTGGTTCTCTGGTTCTAGAGCAGCTCTGCTGACCTGGTTCTTAGGCTCTAGAGCAGCTCTACTGACCTGGTTCTATGGCTCTAATGCAGCTCGGCAGCTCTGCTGACCTGGTTCTATGGCTCTAAAGCAGCTCTGCTGACCTGGTTCTCTGGTTCTAAAGCAGCTCTGCTGACCTGGTTTATCTGGTTCTACAGCAGCTCTGCTGACCTGGTTCTCTGGCTCTAGAGCGGCTCTGCTGTCCTGCTTCTCTGGCTCTAAAGCATGACCTGGTTCTATGGCTCTAAAGCAGTTCTGCTGACCTGGTTCTCTTGCTTTAAAGCAGATCTGCTGACCTCATTCTCTGGGTCTAGAGCAGCTCTGCTGACCTGGTTCACTCCCTCTAAAGCAGCTCTGTTGACCTGGTTCTCTGGCTCTAAAGCAGCTCTGCTGACCAGGTTCTCTCCTTCTAACGCAGCTCTGCTGACCTGGTTTCTCTGTCTCTACAACAGCTCTGCTGACCTGGTTCTCTGGCTCTAAAGCAGCTCTGCCTACCTGGTTCTCTGGCTCTAGAGCAGCTCTGCTGACCTGATTCTTAGGTTCTAGAACAGCTCTGCTGATTTGGTTCTCTGGCTCTAAAGCAGCTTGGCTAACCTGGTTCTCTGGCTCTAAAGTAGTTCTGCTGACCTGGTTCTCTCCCTCTAAAGCAGCTATGCTGACCTGGTTTCTCTGGCTCTACAGCAGCTCTGCTGACCTGGTTCTAGAGCAGTTCTGCTGACCTGGTTCTTAGGCTCTAGAGCAGGTCTACTGACCTGGTTCTATGGCTCTAAAGCAGCTCTGCTGATCTGGTTCTATGGCTCTAAAGCAGCTCTGCTGACCTTGTTCTATGTCTTTAAAGCAGCTCTGCTGACCTGGTTCTCTGGCTCTGAAGCAACTCTGCTGACCGGGTTCTCTGACTCTAAAGCAGCTCTGCTGACCTGGTTTCTCTGGTTTTACAGCATCTCTGCTGACCTGGTTCTCTGGCTCTAGAGCGACTCTGCTGACCTGGTTCTCTGGCTCTACAACGGCTCTGCTGACCTGGTTCTATGGCTCTAAAGCGGCTCTGCTGATTTGGTTCTCTGGCTCTAAAGCGGTTCTGCTGACCTGGTTATCTGGCTCTAAAGCAGCTCTGCTGACCTGGTTCTTAGGCTCTAGATCAGCTCTGTTGACCTGGTTCTCTGGCTCTAAAGCCGCTCTGCTGACCTGGTTCTCTGGCTCTAGAGCAGCTCTGCTGGCCTGGTTCTTAGGCTCCAGAGCAGCTCTGCTGACCTGGTTCTCTGGCTCTACAACGGCTCTGCTGACCTGGTTCTCTGGCTCTAAAGCAGCTCTGCTGACCTGGTTCTCTGGCTCTAAAGCAGATCTGCTGACCTTGTTCTCTGGCTCTAAAGCAGTTCTGCTGATCTGGTTCTCTGACTCTAAAGCAGCTCTGCTGACCTGGTTCTCTCCCTCTAAAGTAGCTCTGCTGACCTGGTTTCTCTGGCTCTACAGCAGCTCTGCTGACCTGGTTCTCAGGCTCTAGAGCAGCTCTGTTGACCTGGCTCTCTGGCTCTAAAGCAGCTCTACTGACCAGGTTCTCTGGCCCCAAAGCAGCTCTGCTGACCTGGTTCTCTCCCTCTAAACAGGTCTGCTGACCTGGTTTCTCTGGCACTACAGCAGCTCTTCTGACCTGGTTTTCTGGCTGTAAAGTAGCTCTACTGACCTGGTTCTCCGGCTCTAAAGCAGCTCTGCTGACCTGGTTCTTAGGCTCTAGAGCAGCTCTGCTGACCTGGTTCTCTGGCTCTACAACGGCTCTGCTGACCTGGTGGGTCTCTGGCTCTAAAGCAGCTCTGCTGACCTGGTTATATGGCTCTAAAGCAGCTCTGCTGACCCGGTTCTCTGGCTCTATACAGCTCTGCTGACCTGGTTCTCTGGCTCTACAGCAGCTCTGCTGACCCAGTTCTCTTCCTCTAGAGCAGCTCTGCTGACCTGGTTCTCTGGCTCTAAAGCGGCTCTGCTGACCTGGTTCTCTGGATCTAAAGCAGCTCTGCTGACCTGGTTCTCTGGCTCTAAAGTGGCTCTGCTGACCTGGTTCTCTGGCTCTAAAGCGGCTCTGCTGACCTGGTTCTCTGGCTCTAAAGCAGCTCTGCTGACCTGGTTCTCTGGCTTTGAAGCAGCTCTGCTGACCTGCTTCTCTAGCTCTAAAGCATGACCTGGTTCTATGGCTCTAAAGCAGTTCTGATGACCTGGTTCTCTTGCTTTGAAGCAGCTCTGTTGACCTGGTTCTCTGGCTCTAAAGCAGCTCTGCTGATCAGGTTCTCTCCTTCTAAAGCAGCTCTGCTGACCTGGTTTCGCTGGCTCTACAACAGCTCTGCTGACTTGGTTCTCTGGCTCTAAAGCAGCTCTGCCTACCTGGTTCTCTGGCTCTAGAGTAGCTGTGCTGACCTGGTTCTTAGGTTCTAGAACAGCTCTGCTGATGTATTTCTCTGGCTCTAAAGCAGCTCGGCTAACCTGGTTCTCTGGCTCTAAAGGAGCTTTGCTGACCTGGTTCTCTGGCTCTAAAGCTGCTCTGCTGACCTGTTTCTCTGGCTCTACAGCAGCTTTGCTGACCTGGTTCTCTGGTTCTAGAGCAGCTCTGCTGACCTGGTTCTTAGGCTCTAGAGCAGCTCTACTGACCTGGTTCTATGGCTCTAAAGCAGCTCTGCTGACCTGGTTCTATGGCTCTAAAGCAGCTCTGCTGACCTGGTTCTCTGGTTCTAAAGCAGCTCTGCTGACCTGGTTTATCTGGTTCTACAGCAGCTCTGCTGACCTGGTTCTCTGGCTCTAGAGCGGCTCTGCTGACCTGCTTCTCTGGCTCTAAAGCATGACCTGGTTCTATGGCTCTAAAGCAGTTCTGCTGACCTGGTTCTCTTGCTTTAAAGCAGATCTGCTGACCTCATTCTCTGGGTCTAGAGCAGCTCTGCTGACCTGGTTCACTCCCTCTAAAGCAGCTCTGTTGACCTGGTTCTCTGGCTCTAAAGCAGCTCTGCTGACCAGGTTCTCTCCTTCTAACGCAGCTCTGCTGACCTGGTTTATCTGGTTCTACAACGGCTCTGCAGACCTGGTTCTCTGGCTCTATAGCGGCTCTGCCTTCCTGGTTCTCTGGCTCTAGAGCAGCTCTGCTGACCTGGTTCTTAGGTTCTAGAACAGCTCTGCTGATCTATTTCTCTGGCTCTAAAGCAGCTCTGCTGACCTGGTTCTCTGGCTCTAGAGCGGCTCTGCTGACTTGGTTCTCTGGCTCTACAACGGCTCTGCAGACCTGGTTCTCTGGCTCTATAGCGGCTCTGCCTTCCTGGTTCTCTGGCTCTAGAGCAGCTCTGCTGACCTGGTTCTCTGGTTCTAGAGCAGCTCTGCTGACCTGGTTCTATGGCTCTAAAGCAGCTCTGCTGATCTGGTTCTATGGCTCTAAAGCAGCTCTGCTGACCTGGTTCTATGGCTCTAAAGCAGCTCTGCTGACCAGGTTCTCTGGCTGTGAAGCAGTTCTGCTGACCGGGTTCTCTGGCTCTAAAGCAGCTCTGCTGACCTGGTTTCTCTGGCTCTAGAGCGGCTCTGCTGACC
The DNA here is from genome assembly GCF_964204655.1 of Triturus cristatus. Lineage (NCBI taxonomy): Eukaryota > Metazoa > Chordata > Amphibia > Caudata > Salamandridae > Triturus > Triturus cristatus. Next base: position 964,106 of record NW_028187318.1, read on the forward strand.
TGGTTCTCTGGCTCTACAACGGCTCTGCAGACCGGGTTCTCTGGTTCTAAAGCAGCTCTGCTGACCTGGTTTATCTGTTTCTACAGCAGCTATGCTGACCTGGTTCTCTGGCTCTAGAGCGGCTCTGCTGACTTGGTTCTCTGGCTCTACAACGGCTCTGCAGACCTCGTTCTCTGGCTCTATAGCGGCTCTGCCTTCCTGGTTCTCTGGCTCTAGAGCAGCTCTGCTGACCTGGTTCTTAGGTTCTAGAACAGCTCTGCTGATCTATTTCTCTGGCTCTAAAGCAGCTTGGCTAACCTGGTTCTCTAGCTCTAAAGGAGCTCTACTGACCTGGTTCTCTCCCTCTAAAGCAGCTCTGCTGACCTGGTTTCTCGGGCTCTACAGCAGCTTTGCTGACCTGGTTCTCTGGTTCTAGAGCAGCTCTGCTGACCTGGTTCTTAGGCTCTAGAGCAGCTATACTGACCTGGTTCTCTGGCTTTGAAGCAGCTCTGCTGACCTGCTTCTCTAGCTCTAAAGCATGACCTGGTTCTATGGCTCTAAAGCAGTTCTGAAGACCTGGTTCTCTTGCTTTGAAGCAGCTCTGTTGACCTGGTTCTCTGGCTCTAAAGCAGCTCTGCTGATCAGGTTCTCTCCTTCTAAAGCAGCTCTGCTGACCTGGTTTCGCTGGCTCTACAACAGCTCTGCTGACTTGGTTCTCTGGCTCTAAAGCAGCTCTGCTGACCTGGTTCTATGGCTCTAAAGCAGCTCTGCTGACCTGGTTCTCTGGTTCTAAAGCAGCTCTGCTGACCTGGTTTATCTGGTTCTACAGCAGCTCTGCTGACCTGGTTCTCTGGCTCTAGAGCGGCTCTGCTGACCTGCTTCTCTGGCTCTAAAGCATGACCTGGTTCTATGGCTCTAAAGCAGTTCTGCTGACCTGGTTCTCTTGCTTTAAAGCAGATCTGCTGACCTCATTCTCTGGGTCTAGAGCAGCTCTGCTGACCTGGTTCACTCCCTCTAAAGCAGCTCTGTTGACCTGGTTCTCTGGCTCTAAAGCAGCTCTGCTGACCAGGTTCTCTCCTTCTAACGCAGCTCTGCTGACCTGGTTTCTCTGGCTCTACAACAGCTCTGCTGACCTGGTTCTCTGGCTCTAAAGCAGCTCTGCCTACCTGGTTCTCTGGCTCTAGAGCAGCTCTGCTGACCTGGTTCTTAGGTTCTAGAACAGCTCTGCTGATCTGGTTCTCTGGCTCTAAAGCAGCTTGGCTAACCTAGTTCTCTGGCTCTAAAGTAGTTCTGCTGACCTGGTTCTCTCCCTCTAAAGCAGCTCTGTTGACCTGGTTCTCAGGCTCTAAAGCAGCTCTGCTGATCAGGTTCTCTCCTTCTAAAGCAGCTCTGCTGACCTGGTTTCTCTGGCTCTACAACAGCTCTGCTGACTTGGTTCTCTGGCTCTAAAGCAGCTCTGCCTACCTGGTTCTCTGGCTCTAGAGTAGCTGTGCTGACCTGGTTCTTAGGTTCTAGAACAGCTCTGCTGATGTATTTCTCTGGCTCTACAGCAGCTCGGCTAACCTGGTTCTCTGGCTCTAAAGGAGCTCTGCTGACCTGGTTCTCTGGCTCTAAAGCAGCTCTGCTGATCAGTGTCTCTCCTTCTAAAGCAGCTCTGCTGACCTGGTTTCTCTGGCTCTTCAGCAGCTTTGCTGACCTGGTTCTCTGGTTCTAGAGCAGCTCTGCTGACCTGGTTCTTAGGCTCTAGAGCAGCTCTACTGACCTGGTTCTATGGCTCGAATGCAGCTCGGCAGCTCTGCTGACCTGGTTCTATGGCTCTAAAGCAGCTCTGCTGACCTGGTTCTCTGGTTCTAAAGCAGCTCTGCTGACCTGGTTTATCTGGTTCTACAGCAGCTCTGCTGACCTGGTTCTCTGGCTCTAGAGCGGCTCTGCTGTCCTGCTTCTCTGGCTCTAAAGCATGACCTGGTTCTATGGCTCTAAAGCAGTTCTGCTGACCTGGTTCTCTTGCTTTAAAGCAGATCTGCTGACCTCATTCTCTGGGTCTAGAGCAGCTCTGCTGACCTGGTTCACTCCCTCTAAAGCAGCTCTGTTGACCTGGTTCTCTGGCTCTAAAGCAGCTCTGCTGACCAGGTTCTCTCCTTCTAACGCAGCTCTGCTGACCTGGTTTCTCTGTCTCTACAACAGCTCTGCTGACCTGGTTCTCTGGCTCTAAAGCAGCTCTGCCTACCTGGTTCTCTGGCTCTAGAGCAGCTCTGCTGACCTGGTTCTTAGGTTCTAGAACAGCTCTGCTGATCTGGTTCTCTGGCTCTAAAGCAGCTTGGCTAACCTGGTTCTCTGGCTCTAAAGTAGTTCTGCTGACCTGGTTCTCTCCCTCTAAAGCAGCTATGCTGACCTGGTTTCTCTGGCTCTACAGCAGCTCTGCTGACCTGGTTCTAGAGCAGTTCTGCTGACCTGGTTCTTAGGCTCTAGAGCAGGTCTACTGACCTGGTTCTATGGCTCTAAAGCAGCTCTGCTGATCTGGTTCTATGGCTCTAAAGCAGCTCTGCTGACCTTGTTCTATGGCTTTAAAGCAGCTCTGCTGACCTGGTTCTCTGGCTCTGAAGCAACTCTGCTGACCGGGTTCTCTGACTCTAAAGCAGCTCTGCTGACCTGGTTTCTCTGGTTTTACAGCATCTCTGCTGACCTGGTTCTCTGGCTCTAGAGCGACTCTGCTGACCTGGTTCTCTGGCTCTACAACGGCTCTGCTGACCTGGTTCTATGGCTCTAAAGCGGCTCTGCTGATTTGGTTCTCTGGCTCTAAAGCGGTTCTGCTGACCTGGTTATCTGGCTCTAAAGCAGCTCTGCTGACCTGGTTCTTAGGCTCTAGATCAGCTCTGTTGACCTGGTTCTCTGGCTCTAAAGCCGCTCTGCTGACCTGGTTCTCTGGCTCTAGAGCAGCTCTGCTGGCCTGGTTCTTAGGCTCCAGAGCAGCTCTGCTGACCTGGTTCTCTGGCTCTACAACGGCTCTGCTGACCTGGTTCTCTGGCTCTAAAGCAGCTCTGCTGACCTGGTTCTCTGGCTCTAAAGCAGATCTGCTGACCTTGTTCTCTGGCTCTAAAGCAGTTCTGCTGATCTGGTTCTCTGACTCTAAAGCAGCTCTGCTGACCTGGTTCTCTCCCTCTAAAGTAGCTCTGCTGACCTGGTTTCTCTGGCTCTACAGCAGCTCTGCTGACCTGGTTCTCAGGCTCTAGAGCAGCTCTGTTGACCTGGCTCTCTGGCTCTAAAGCAGCTCTACTGACCAGGTTCTCTGGCCCCAAAGCAGCTCTGCTGACCTGGTTCTCTCCCTCTAAAGCAGTTCTGCTGACCTGGTTTCTTTGGCACTACAGCAGCTCTTCTGACCTGGTTTTCTGGCTGTAAAGTAGCTCTACTGACCTGGTTCTCCGGCTCTAAAGCAGCTCTGCTGACCTGGTTCTTAGGCTTTAGAGCAGCTCTGCTGACCTGGTTCTCTGGCTCTACAACGGCTCTGCTGACCTGGTGGGTCTCTGGCTCTAAAGCAGCTCTGCTGACCTGGTTATATGGCTCTAAAGCAGCTCTGCTGACCCGGTTCTTTGGCTCTATACAGCTCTGCTGACCTGGTTCTCTGGCTCTACAGCAGCTCTGCTGACCCAGTTCTCTTCCTCTAGAGCAGCTCTGCTGACCTGGTTCTCTGGCTCTAAAGCGGCTCTGCTGACCTGGTTCTCTGGATCTAAAGCAGCTCTGCTGACCTGGTTCTCTGGCTCTAAAGTGGCTCTGCTGACCTGGTTCTCTGGCTCTAAAGCGGCTCTGCTGACCTGGTTCTCTGGCTCTAAAGCAGCTCTGCTGACCTGGTTCTCTGGCTTTGAAGCAGCTCTGCTGACCTGCTTCTCTAGCTCTAAAGCATGACCTGGTTCTATGGCTCTAAAGCAGTTCTGATGACCTGGTTCTCTTGCTTTGAAGCAGCTCTGTTGACCTGGTTCTCTGGCTCTAAAGCAGCTCTGCTGATCAGGTTCTCTCCTTCTAAAGCAGCTCTGCTGACCTGGTTTCGCTGGCTCTAAAGCAGCTCTGCCTACCTGGTTCTCTGGCTCTAGAGTAGCTGTGCTGACCTGGTTCTTAGGTTCTAGAACAGCTCTGCTGATGTATTTCTCTGGCTCTAAAGCAGCTCGGCTAACCTGGTTCTCTGGCTCTAAAGGAGCTTTGCTGACCTGGTTCTCTGGCTCTAAAGCTGCTCTGCTGACCTGGTTTCTCTGGCTCTACAGCAGCTTTGCTGACCTGGTTCTCTGGTTCTAGAGCAGCTCTGCTGACCTGGTTCTTAGGCTCTAGAGCAGCTCTACTGACCTGGTTCTATGGCTCTAAAGCAGCTCTGCTGACCTGGTTCTATGGCTCTAAAGCAGCTCTGCTGACCTGGTTCTCTGGTTCTAAAGCAGCTCTGCTGACCTGGTTTATCTGGTTCTACAGCAGCTGTGCTGACCTGGTTCTCTGGCTCTAGAGCGGCTCTGCTGACCTGCTTCTCTGGCTCTAAAGCATGACCTGGTTCTATGGCTCTAAAGCAGTTCTGCTGACCTGGTTCTCTTGCTTTAAAGCAGATCTGCTGACCTCATTCTCTGGGTCTAGAGCAGCTCTGCTGACCTGGTTCACTCCCTCTAAAGCAGCTCTGTTGACCTGGTTCTCTGGCTCTAAAGCAGCTCTGCTGACCAGGTTCTCTCCTTCTAACGCAGCTCTGCTGACCTGGTTTCTCTGGCTCTACAACAGCTCTGCTGACCTGGTTCTCTGGCTCTAAAGCAGCTCTGCCTACCTGGTTCTCTGGCTCTAGAGCAGCTCTGCTGACCTGGTTCTTAGGTTCTAGAACAGCTCTGCTGATCTGGTTCTCTGGCTCTAAAGCAGCTTGGCTAACCTAGTTCTCTGGCTCTAAAGTAGTTCTGCTGACCTGGTTCTCTCCCTCTAAAGCAGCTATGCTGACCTGGTTTCTCTGGCTCTACAGCAGCTCTGCTGACCTGGTTCTAGAGCAGTTCTGCTGACCTGGTTCTTAGGCTCTAGAGCAGGTCTACTGACCTGGTTCTATGGCTCTAAAGCAGCTCTGCTGATCTGGTTCTATGGCTCTAAAGCAGCTCTGCTGACCTGGTTCTATGACTTTAAAGCAGCTCTGCTGACCTGGTTCTCTGGCTCTGAAGCAATTCTGCTGACCGGGTTCTCTGACTCTAAAGCAGCTCTGCTGACCTGGTTTCTCTGGTTTTACAGCATCTCTGCTGACCTGGTTCTCTGGCTCTAGAGCGACTCTGCTGACCTGGTTCTTTGGCTCTACAACAGCTCTGCTGACCTGGTTCTATGGCTCCAAAGCGGCTCTGCTGATTTGGTTCTCTGGCTCTAAAGCGGTTCTGCTGACCTGGTTATCTGGCTCTAAAGCAGCTCTGCTGACCTGGTTCTTAGGCTCTAGATCAGCTCTGTTGACCTGGTTTTCTGGCTCTAAAGCCGCTCTGCTGACCTGGTTCTCTGGCTCTAGAGCAGCTCTGCTGACCTGGTTCTTAGGCTCCAGAGCAGCTCTGCTGACCTGGTTTTCTGGCTCTACAACAGCTCTGCTGACCTGGTTCTCTGGCTCTAAAGCAGCTCTGCTGACATGGTTCTCTGGCTCTAAAGCAGATCTGCTGACCTTGTTCTCTGGCTCTAAAGCAGTTCTGCTGATCTGGTTCTCTGAATCTAAAGCAGCTCTGCTGACCTGGTTCTCTCCCTCTAAAGTAGCTCTGCTGACCTGGTTTCTCTGGCTCTACAGCAGCTCTGCTGACCTGGTTCTCAGGCTCTAGAGCAGCTCTGCTGACCTGGCTCTCTGGCTCTAAAGCAGCTCTACTGACCAGGTTCTCTGGCCCCAAAGCAGCTCTGCTGACCTGGTTCTCTCCCTCTAAAGCAGGTCTGCTGACCTGGTTTCTCTGGCACTAGAGCAGCTCTTCTGACCTGGTTTTCTGGGTGTAAAGTAGCTCTGCTGACCTGGTTCTCTGGCTCTAAAGCAGCTCTGCTGACCTGGTTCTTAGGCTCTAGAGCAGCTCTGCTGACCTGGTTGTCTGGCTCTACAACGGCTCTGCTGACCTGGTGAGTCTCTGGCTCTAAAGCAGCTCTGCTGACCTGGTTATATGGCTCTAAAGCAGCTCTGCTGACCCGGCTCTCTGGCTCTATACAGCTCTGCTGACCTGGTTCTCTGGCTCTACAGCAGCTCTGCTGACCCAGTTCTCTTCCTCTAGAGCAGCTCTGCTGACCTGGTTCTCTGGCTCTAAAGCGGCTCTGCTGACCTGGTTCTCTGGATCTAAAGCAGCTCTGCTGACCTGGTTCTCTGGCTCTAAAGTGGCTCTGCTGACCTGGTTCTCTGGCTCTAAAGCGGCTCTGCTGACCTGGTTCTCTGGCTTTGAAGCAGCTCTGCTGACCTGCTTCTCTAGCTCTAAAGCATGACCTGGTTCTATGGCTCTAAAGCAGTTCTGATGACCTGGTTCTCTTGCTTTGAAGCAGGTCTGCTGACCTGATTCTCTGGGTCTAGAGCAGCTCTGCTGACCTGGTTCTCTCCCTCTAAAGCAGCTCTGTTGACCTGGTTCTCTGGCTCTAAAGCAGCTCTGCTGATCAGGTTCTCTCCTTCTAAAGCAGCTCTGCTGACCTGGTTTCTCTGGCTCTACAACAGCTCTGCTGACTTGGTTCTCTGGCTCTAAAGCAGCTCTGCCTACCTGTTTCTCTGGCTCTAGAGTAGCTGTGCTGACCTGGTTCTTAGGTTCTAGAACAGCTCTGCTGATGTATTTCTCTGGCTCTAAAGCAGCTCGGCTAACCTGGTTCTTTGGCTCTAAAGGAGCTCTGCTGACCTGGTTCTCTGGCTCTAAAGCAGCTCTGCTGATCAGTTTCTCTCCTTCTAAAGCAGCTCTGCTGACCTGGTTTCTCTGGCTCTACAGCAGCTTTGCTGACCTGGTTCTCTGGTTCTAGAGCAGCTGTGCTGACCTGGTTCTTAGGCTCTAGAGCAGCTCTACTGACCTGGTTCTATGGCTCTAAAGCATCTCTGCTGATCTGGTTCTATGGCTCTAAAGCAGCTCTGCTGACCTGGTTCTATGGCTCTAAAGCAGCTCTGCTGACCTGGTTCTCTGGTTCTGAAGCAGTTCTGCTGACCGGGTTCTCTGGTTCTAAAGCAGCTCTGCTGACCTGGTTTATCTGGTTCTACAACGGCTCTGCAGACCTGGTTCTCTGGCTCTATAGCGGCTCTGCCTTCCTGGTTCTCTGGCTCTAGAGCAGCTCTGCTGACCTGGTTCTTAGGTTCTAGAACAGCTCTGCTGACCTGGTTCTCTGGCTCTAGAGCGGCTCTGCTGACTTGGTTCTCTGGCTCTACAACGGCTCTGCAGACCTGGTTCTCTGGCTCTATAGCGGCTCTGCCTTCCTGGTTCTCTGGCTCTAGAGCAGCTCTGCTGACCTGGTTCTTAGGTTCTAGAACAGCTCTGCTGATCTATTTCTCTGGCTCTAAATCAGCTCGGCTAAGCTGGTTCTCTGGCTCTAAAGGCGCTCTACTGACCTGGTTCTCTCCCTCTAAAGCAGCTCTGCTGACCTGGTTTCTCTGGCTCTACAGCAGCTTTGCTGACCTGGTTCTCTGGTTCTAGAGCAGCTCTGCTGACCTGGTTCTATGGTTCTAAAGCAGCTCTGCTGATCTGGTTCTATGGCTCTAAAGCAGCTCTGCTGACCTGGTTCTATGGCTCTAAAGCAGCTCTGCTGACCAGGTTCTCTGGCTGTGAAGCAGTTCTGCTGACCGGGTTCTCTGGCTCTAAAGCAGCTCTGCTGACCTGGTTTCTCTGGCTCTAGAGCGGCTCTGCTGACCTGGTTCTCTGGCTCTACAACGGCTCTGCAGACCGGGTTCTCTGGTTCTAAAGCAGCTCTGCTGACCTGGTTTATCTGGTTCTACAGCAGCTATGCTGACCTGGTTCTCTGGCTCTAGAGCGGCTCTGCTGACTTGGTTCTCTGGCTCTACAACGGCTCTGCAGACCTCGTTCTCTGGCTCTATAGCGGCTCTGCCTTCCTGGTTCTCTGGCTCTAGAGCAGCTCTGCTGACCTGGTTCTTAGGTTCTAGAACAGCTCTGCTGATCTATTTCTCTGGCTCTAAAGCAGCTTGGCTAACCTGGTTCTCTGGCTCTAAAGGAGCTCTACTGACCTGGTTCTCTCCCTCCAAAGCAGCTCTGCTGACCTGGTTTCTCGGGCTCTACAGCAGCTTTGCTGACCTGGTTCTCTGGTTCTAGAGCAGCTCTGCTGACCTGGTTCTTAGGCTCTAGAGCAGCTATACTGACCTGGTTCTCTGGCTCTGAAGCAGTTCTGCTGACCGGGTTCTCTGGTTCTAAAGCAGCTCTGCTGACCTGGTTTATCTGGTTCTACAGCAGTTCTGCTGACCTGGTTCTCTGGCTCTAGAGCGGCTCTGCTGACCTGGTTCTCTGGCTCTACAACGGCTCTGCAGACCTGGTTCTCTGGCTCTATAGCGGCTCTGCCTACCTGGATCGCTGGCTCTAGAGCAGCTCTGCTGACCTGGTTCTTTGGTTCTAGAACAGCTCTGCTGATCTATTTCTCTGGCTCTAAAGCAGCTCGGCTAACCTGGTTCTCTCGCTCTAAAGGAGCTCTGCTGACCTGGTTCTCTCCCTCTAAAGCAGCTCTGCTGACCTGGTTTCTCTGGCTCTACAGCAGCTTTGCTGACCTGTTTCTCTGGTTCTAGAACAGCTCTGCTGACCTGGTTCTTAGGCTCTAGAGCAGCTCTACTGACCTGGTTCTATGGCTCTAAAGCAGCTCTGCTGATCTGGTTCTATGGCTCTAAAGCAGCTCTGCTGACCTGGTTCTATGGCTCTAAAGCAGCTCTGCTGACCTGGTTCTCTGGCTGTGAAGCAGTTCTGCTGACCAGGTTCTTTGGCTCTAAAGCAGCTCTGCTGACCTGGTTTCTCTGGTTCTACAGCAGCTCTGCTGACCTGGTTCTCTGGCTCTAGAGTGGCTCTGCTGACCAGGTTCTCTGGCTCTACAACGGCACTGCAGACCTGGTTCTCTGGCTCTATAGCGGCTCTGCTGACTTGGTTCTCTGGCTCTAAAGAGGCTCTGCTGACCTGGTTATCAGGCTCTAAAGCAGCTCTGCTGACCTGGTTCTCTGGCTCTAGATCAGCTCTGCTGACCTGGTTCTCCGGGTCTAAAGCAGCTCTGCTGACCTGGTTCTCTTGCTTTAGAGCAGCTCTGCTGACCTGGTTCTTAGGCTCTAGAGCAGCTCTGCTGACCTGGGTCTCTGGCTCTACAATGGCTCTGCTGACCTGGTTCTCTGGCTCTAAAGCAGCTCTGCTGACCGTGTTCTCTAGCTCTAAAGCAGTTCTGCTGACCGGGGTCTCTGGCTCTAAAGCAGCTCTGCTGACCTGCTTTCTCTGGTTCTACAGCAGCACTGCTGACCTGGTTCTCTGGCTCTAGAGCGGCTCTACTGACTTGGTTCTCTGGCTCTACAACGACTCTGCAGACCTGGTTCTCTGGCTCTATAGCGGCTCTGCCTACCTGGTTCTCTGGCTCTAGAGCAGCTCTGCTGACCTGGTTCTTAGGTTCTAGAACAGCTCTGCTGATCTATTTCTCTGGCTCTAAAGCAGCTCGGCTAACCTGGTTCTCTGGCTCTAAAGGAGCTCTGCTGACCTGGTTTCTCTGGCTCTACAGCAGCTTTGCTGACCTGGTTCTCTGGTTCTCGAGCAGCTCTGCTGACCTGGTTCCTAGGCTCTAGAGCAGCTCTACTGACCTGGTTCTATGGCTTTAAAGCAGCTCTGCTGATCTGGTTCTGTGGCTCTAAAGCAGCTCTGCTGACCTGGTTCTATGGCTCTAAAGCAGCTCTGCTGACCTGGTTCTCTGGCTCTATAGCGGCTCTGCCTACCTGTTTCTCTGGCTCTAGCGCAGCTCTGCTGACCTGGTTCTTAGGTTCTAGAACAGCTCTGCTGATCTATTTCTCTGGCTCTAAAGCAGCTCGGCTGACCTGGTTCTCTGGCTCTAAAGGAGCTTTGCTGACCTGGTTCTCTCCCTCTAAAGCAGCTCTGCTGACCTGGTTTCTCTGGCTCTACAGCAGCTTTGCTGACCTGGTTCTCTGGTTCTAGAGCAGCTCTGCTGACCTGGTTCTTAGGCTCTAGAGCAGCTCTACTGACCTGGGTCTATGGCTCTAAAGCAGCTCTGCTGATCTGGTTCTATGGCTCTAAAGCAGCTCTGCTGATCTGGTTCTATGGCACTAAAGCAGCTCTGCTGACCAGGTTCTATGGCTGTAAAGCAGTTCTGCTGACCGGGTTCTCTGGCTCTAAAGCAGCTCTGCTGACCTGGTTTCTCTGGCTCTAGAGCGGCTCTGCTGACCTGGTTCTCTGGCTCTACAACAGCTCTGCAGACCTGGGTCTCTGGCTCTAAAGCGGCTCTGCTGACCTGGTTCTCTCCCTCTATAGCAGCTCAGCTGACCTGGTTCTCTGGTTCTAAAGCAGCCCTGCTGACCTGGTTCTCTGGCTTGAGAGCAGCTCTGCTGACCTGGTTCGCAGGCTCTAGAACAGCTTTGCTGACGTGGGTCTCTGGCTCTACAACAGTTCTGCTGACCTGGTTCTCTGGCTCTAAAGCAGCTCTACTGACCTGGTTCTATGGCTCTAAAGCAGCTCTGCTGATCTGGTTATATGGGTCTAAAGCAGCTCTGCTGACCTGGTTCTATGGCTCTAAAGCAGCTCTGCTGACCTGGTTCTCTGGCTCTGAAGCAGTTCTGCTGACCGGGTTCTCTGGCTCTAAAGCAGCTCTGCTGACCTGGTTTCTCTGGTTCTACAGCAGCTCTGCTGATGTGGTTCTCTGGCTCTGACGCGGTTCTGCTGACCGGGTTCTCTGGCTCTACAACGGGTCTGCTGACCTGGTTCTCTGGCTCTAAAGCAGATCTGCTGACCTGGTTCTCTGGCTCTAAAGCAGTTCTGCTGATCTGGTTCTCTGACTCTAAAGCAGCTCTGCTGACCTGGTTCTCTCCCTCTAAAGTAGCTCTGCTGACCTGGTTTCTCTGGCTCTACAGCAGCTCTGCTGACCTGGTTCTCAGGCTCTAGAGCAGCTCTGCTGACCTGGCTCTCTGGCTCTAAAGCAGCTCTACTGACCAGGTTCTCTGGCCCCAAAGCAGCTCTGCTGACCTGGTTCTCTCCCTCTAAAGCAGGTCTGCTGACCTGGTTTCTCTGGCACTACAGCAGCTCTGCTGACCTGGTTCTTAGGCTCTAAAGCAGCTCTTCTGACCTGGTTCTTAGGCTCTAGAGCAGCTCTGCTGACCTGGTTTTCTGGCTCTACAACGGCTCTGCTGACCTGGTGGGTCTCTGGCTCTAAAGCAGCTCTGCTGACCTGGTTATATGGCTCTAAAGCAGCTCTGCTGACCCGGTTCTCTGGCTCTATACAGCTCTGCTGACCTGGTTCTCTGGCTCTACAGCAGCTCTGCTGACCCAGTTCTCTTCCTCTAGAGCAGCTCTCCTGACCTGGTTCTCTGGCTCTAAAGCGGCTCTGCTGACCTGGTTCTCTGGATCTAAAGCAGCTCTGCTGACCTGGTTCTCTGGCTCTAAAGTGGCTCTGCTGACCTGGTTCTCTGGCTCTAAAGCGGCTCTGCTGACCTGGTTCTCTGGCTCTAAAGCAGCTGTGCTGACCTGGTTCTCTGGCTTTGAAGCAGCTCTGCTGACCTGCTTCTCTAGCTCTAAAGCATGACCTGGTTCTATGGCTCTAAAGCAGTTCTGATGACCTGGTTCTCTTGCTTTGAAGCAGGTCTGCTGACCTGATTCTCTGGGTCTAGAGCAGCTCTGCTGACCTGGTTCTCTCCCTCTAAAGCAGCTCTGTTGACCTGGTTCTCTGGCTCTAAAGCAGCTCTGCTGATCAGGTTCTCTCCTTCTAAAGCAGCTCTGCTGACCTGGTTTCTTTGGCTCTACAACAGCTCTGCTGACTTGGTTCTCTGGCTCTAAAGCAGCTCTGCCTACCTGGTTCTCTGGCTCTAGAGTAGCTGTGCTGACCTGGTTCTTAGGTTCTAGAACAGCTCTGCTGATGTATTTATCTGGCTCTAAAGCAGCTCGGCTAACCTGGTTCTCTGGCTCTAAAGGAGCTCTGCTGACCTGGTTCTCTGGCTCTAAAGCAGCTCTGCTGATCAGTTTCTCTCCTTCTAAAGCAGCTCTGCTGACCTGGTTTCTCTGGCTCTACAGCAGCTTTGCTGACCTGGTTCTCTGGTTCTAGAGCAGCTCTGCTGACCTGGTTCTTAGGCTCTAGAGCAGCTCTACTGACCTGGTTCTATGGCTCTAAAGCGGCTCTGCTGATCTGGTTCTATGGCTCTAAAGCAGCTCTGCTGACCTGGTTCTCTTGCTTTAAAGCAGATCTGCTGACCTCATTCTCTGGGTCTAGAGCAGCTCTGCTGACCTGGTTCACTCCCTCTAAAGCAGCTCTGTTGACCTGGTTCTCTGGCTCTAAAGCAGCTCTGCTGACCAGGTTCTCTCCTTCTAACGCAGCTCTGCTGACCTGGTTTCTCTGTCTCTACAACAGCTCTGCTGACCTGGTTCTCTGGCTCTAAAGCAGCTCTGCCTACCTGGTTCTCTGGCTCTAGAGCAGCTCTGCTGACCTGGTTCTTAGGTTCTAGAACAGCTCTGCTGATCTGGTTCTCTGGCTCTAAAGCAGCTTGGCTAACCTGGTTCTCTGGCTCTAAAGTAGTTCTGCTGACCTGGTTCTCTCCCTCTAAAGCAGCTATGCTGACCTGGTTTCTCTGGCTCTACAGCAGCTCTGCTGACCTGGTTCTAGAGCAGTTCTGCTGACCTGGTTCTTAGGCTCTAGAGCAGGTCTACTGACTTGGTTCTATGGCTCTAAAGCAGCTCTGCTGATCTGGTTCTATGGCTCTAAAGCAGCTCTGCTGACCTGGTTCTATGGCTTTAAAGCAGCTCTGCTGACCTGGTTCTCTGGCTCTGAAGCAACTCTGCTGACCGGGTTCTCTGACTCTAAAGCAGCTCTGCTGACCTGGTTTCTCTGGTTTTACAGCATCTCTGCTGACCTGGTTCTCTGGCTCTAGAGCGACTCTGCTGACCTGGTTCTCTGGCTCTACAACGGCTCTGCTGACCTGGTTCTATGGCTCTAAAGCGGTTCTACTGATTTGGTTCTCTGGCTCTAAAGCGGTTCTGCTGACCTGGTTATCTGGCTGTAAAGCAGCTCTGCTGACCTGGTTCTTAGGCTCTAGATCAGCTCTGTTGACCTGTTTCTCTGGCTCTAAAGCCGCTCTGCTGACCTGGTTCTCTGGCTCTAGAGCAGCTCTGCTGGCCTGGTTCTTAGGCTCCAGAGCAGCTCTGCTGACCTGGTTCTCTGGCTCTACAACGGCTCTGCTGACCTGGTTCTCTGGCTCTAAAGCAGCTCTGCTGACCTGGTTCTCTGGCTCTAAAGCAGATCTGCTGACCTTGTTCTCTGGCTCTAAAGCAGTTCTGCTGATCTGGTTCTCTGACTCTAAAGCAGCTCTGCTGACCTGGTTCTCTCCCTCTAAAGTAGCTCTGCTGACCTGGTTTCTCTGGCTCTACAGCAGCTCTGCTGACCTGGTTCTCAGGCTCTAGAGCAGCTCTGTTGACCTGGCTCTCTGGCTCTAAAGCAACTCTACTGACCAGGTTCTCTGGCCCCAAAGCAGCTCTGCTGACCTGGTTCTCTCCCTCTAAAGCAGGTCTGCTGACCTGGTTTCTCTGGCACTACAGCAGCTCTTCTGACCTGGTTTTCTGGCTGTAAAGTAGCTCTACTGACCTGGTTCTCCGGCTCTAAAGCAGCTCTGCTGACCTGGTTCTTAGGCTCTAGAGCAGCTCTGCTGACCTGGTTCTCTGGCTCTACAACGGCTCTGCTGACCTGGTGGGTCTCTGGCTCTAAAGCAGCTCTGCTGACCTGGTTATATGGCTCTAAAGCAGCTCTGCTGACCCGGTTCTCTGGCTCTATACAGCTCTGCTGACCTGGTTCTCTGGCTCTACAGCAGCTCTGCTGACCCAGTTCTCTTCCTCTAGAGCAGCTCTGCTGACCTGGTTCTCTGGCTCTAAAGCGGCTCTGCTGACCTGGTTCTCTGGATCTAAAGCAGCTCTGCTGACCTGGTTCTCTGGCTCTAAAGTGGCTCTGCTGACCTGGTTCTCTGGCTCTAAAGTGGCTCTGCTGACCTGGTTCTCTGGCTCTAAAGCAGCTCTGCTGACCTGGTTCTCTGGCTTTGAAGCAGCTCTGCTGACCTGCTTCTCTAGCTCTAAAGCATGACCTGGTTCTATGGCTCTAAAGCAGTTCTGATGACCTGGTTCTCTTTCTTTGAAGCAGCTCTGTTGACCTGGTTCTCTGGCTCTAAAGCAGCTCTGCTGATCAGGTTCTCTCCTTCTAAAGCAGCTCTGCTGACCTGGTTTCGCTGGCTCTACAACAGCTCTGCTGACTTGGTTCTCTGGCTCTAAAGCAGCTCTGCCTACCTGGTTCTCTGGCTCTAGAGTAGCTGTGCTGACCTGGTTCTTAGGTTCTAGAACAGCTCTGCTGATGTATTTCTCTGGCTCTAAAGCAGCTCGGCTAACCTGGTTCTCTGGCTCTAAAGGAGCTTTGCTGACCTGGTTCTCTGGCTCTAAAGCTGCTCTGCTGACCTGGTTTCTCTGGCTCTACAGCAGCTTTGCTGACCTGGTTCTCTGGTTCTAGAGCAGCTCTGCTGACCTGGTTCTTAGGCTCTAGAGCAGCTCTACTGACCTGGTTCTATGGCTCTAAAGCAGCTCTGCTGACCTGGTTCTATGGCTCTAAAGCAGCTCTGCTGACCTGGTTCTCTGGTTCTAAAGCAGCTCTGCTGACCTGGTTTATCTGGTTCTATAGCAGCTCTGCTGACCTGGTTCTCTGGCTCTAGAGCGGCTCTGCTGACCTGCTTCTCTGGCTCTAAAGCATGACCTGGTTCTATGGCTCTAAAGCAGTTCTGCTGACCTGGTTCTCTTGCTTTAAAGCAGATCTGCTGACCTCATTCTCTGGGTCTAGAGCAGCTCTGCTGACCTGGTTCACTCCCTCTAAAGCAGCTCTGTTGACCTGGTTCTCTGGCTCTAAAGCAGCTCTGCTGACCAGGTTCTCTCCTTCTAACGCAGCTCTGCTGACCTGGTTTCTCTGGCTCTACAACAGCTCTGCTGACCTGGTTCTCTGGCTCTAAAGCAGCTCTGCCTACCTGGTTCTCTGGCTCTAGAGCAGCTCTGCTGACCTGGTTCTTAGGTTCTAGAACAGCTCTGCTGATCTGGATCTCTGGCTCTAAAGCAGCTTGGCTAACCTAGTTCTCTGGCTCTAAAGTAGTTCTGCTGACCTGGTTCTCTCCCTCTAAAGCAGCTATGCTGACCTGGTTTCTCTGGCTCTACAGCAGCTCTGCTGACCTGGTTCTAGAGCAGTTCTGCTGACCTGGTTCTTAGGCTCTAGAGCAGGTCTACTGACCTGGTTCTATGGCTCTAAAGCAGCTCTGCTGATCTGGTTCTATGGCTCTAAAGCAGCTCTGCTGACCTGGTTCTATGACTTTAAAGCAGCTCTGCTGACCTGGTTCTCTGGCTCTGAAGCAATTCTGCTGACCGGGTTCTCTGACTCTAAAGCAGCTCTGCTGACCTGGTTTCTCTGGTTTTACAGCATCTCTGCTGACCTGGTTCTCTGGCTCTAGAGCGACTCTGCTGACCTGGTTCTTTGGCTCTACAACAGCTCTGCTGACCTGGTTCTATGGCTCTAAAGCGGCTCTGCTGATTTGGTTCTCTGGCTCTAAAGCGGTTCTGCTGACCTGGTTATCTGGCTCTAAAGCAGCTCTGCTGACCTGGTTCTTAGGCTCTAGATCAGCTCTGTTGACCTGGTTTTCTGGCCCTAAAGCCGCTCTGCTGACCTGGTTCTCTGGCTCTAGAGCAGCTCTGCTGACCTGGTTCTTAGGCTCCAGAGCAGCTCTGCTGACCTGGTTTTCTGGCTCTACAACAGCTCTGCTGACCTGGTTCTCTGGCTCTAAAGCAGCTCTGCTGACATGGTTCTCTGGCTCTAAAGCAGATCTGCTGACCTTGTTCTCTGGCTCTAAAGCAGTTCTGCTGATCTGGTTCTCTGAATCTAAAGCAGCTCTGCTGACCTGGTTCTCTCCCTCTAAAGTAGCTCTGCTGACCTGGTTTCTCTGGCTCTACAGCAGCTCTGCTGACCTGGTTCTCAGGCTCTAGAGCAGCTCTGCTGACCTGGCTCTCTGGCTCTAAAGCAGCTCTACTGACCAGGTTCTCTGGCCCCAAAGCAGCTCTGCTGACCTGGTTCTCTCCCTCTAAAGCAGGTCTGCTGACCTGGTTTCTCTGGCACTACAGCAGCTCTTCTGACCTGGTTTTCTGGGTGTAAAGTAGCTCTGCTGACCTGGTTCTCTGGCTCTAAAGCAGCTCTGCTGACCTGGTTCTTAGGCTCTAGAGCAGCTCTGCTGACCTGGTTGTCTGGCTCTACAACGGCTCTGCTGACCTGGTGAGTCTCTGGCTCTAAAGCAGCTCTGCTGACCTGGTTATATGGCTCTAAAGCAGCTCTGCTGACCCGGCTCTCTGGCTCTATACAGCTCTGCTGACCTGGTTCTCTGGCTCTACAGCAGCTCTGCTGACCCAGTTCTCTTCCTCTAGAGCAGCTCTGCTGACCTGGTTCTCTGGCTCTAAAGCGGCTCTGCTGACCTGGTTCTCTGGATCTAAAGCAGCTCTGCTGACCTGGTTCTCTGGCTCTAAAGTGGCTCTGCTGACCTGGTTCTCTGGCTCTAAAGCGGCTCTGCTGACCTGGTTCTCTGGCTTTGAAGCAGCTCTGCTGACCTGCTTCTCTAGCTCTAAAGCATGACCTGGTTCTATGGCTCTAAAGCAGTTCTGATGACCTGGTTCTCTTGCTTTGAAGCAGGTCTGCTGACCTGATTCTCTGGGTCTAGAGCAGCTCTGCTGACCTGGTTCTCTCCCTCTAAAGCAGCTCTGTTGACCTGGTTCTCTGGCTCTAAAGCAGCTCTGCTGATCAGGTTCTCTCCTTCTAAAGCAGCTCTGCTGACCTGGTTTCTCTGGCTCTACAACAGCTCTGCTGACTTGGTTCTCTGGCTCTAAAGCAGCTCTGCCTACCTGTTTCTCTGGCTCTAGAGTAGCTGTGCTGACCTGGTTCTTAGGTTCTAGAACAGCTCTGCTGATGTATTTCTCTGGCTCTAAAGCAGCTCGGCTAACCTGGTTCTTTGGCTCTAAAGGAGCTCTGCTGACCTGGTTCTCTGGCTCTAAAGCAGCTCTGCTGATCAGTTTCTCTCCTTCTAAAGCAGCTCTGCTGACCTGGTTTCTCTGGCTCTACAGCAGCTTTGCTGACCTGGTTCTCTGGTTCTAGAGCAGCTGTGCTGACCTGGTTCTTAGGCTCTAGAGCAGCTCTACTGACCTGGTTCTATGGCTCTAAAGCATCTCTGCTGATCTGGTTCTATGGCTCTAAAGCAGCTCTGCTGACCTGGTTCTATGGCTCTAAAGCAGCTCTGCTGACCTGGTTCTCTGGTTCTGAAGCAGTTCTGCTGACCGGGTTCTCTGGTTCTAAAGCAGCTCTGCTGACCTGGTTTATCTGGTTCTACAACGGCTCTGCAGACCTGGTTCTCTGGCTCTATAGCGGCTCTGCCTTCCTAGTTCTCTGGCTCTAGAGCAGCTCTGCTGACCTGGTTCTTAGGTTCTAGAACAGGTCTGCTGACCTGGTTCTCTGGCTCTAGAGCGGCTCTGCTGACTTGGTTCTCTGGCTCTACAACGGCTCTGCAGACCTGGTTCTCTGGCTCTATAGCGGCTCTGCCTTCCTGGTTCTCTGGCTCTAGAGCAGCTCTGCTGACCTGGTTCTTAGGTTCTAGAACAGCTCTGCTGATCTATTTCTCTGGCTCTAAAGCAGCTCGGCTAAGCTGGTTCTCTGGCTCTAAAGGCGCTCTACTGACCTGGTTCTCTCCCTCTAAAGCAGCTCTGCTGACCTGGTTTCTCTGGCTCTACAGCAGCTTTGCTGACCTGGTTCTCTGGTTCTAGAGCAGCTCTGCTGACCTGGTTCTATGGCTCTAAAGCAGCTCTGCTGATCTGGTTCTATGGCTCTAAAGCAGCTCTGCTGACCAGGTTCTCTGGCTGTGAAGCAGTTCTGCTGACCGGGTTCTCTGGCTCTAAAGCAGCTCTGCTGACCTGGTTTCTCTGACTCTAGAGCGGCTCTGCTGACCTGGTTCTCTGGCTCTACAACGGCTCTGCAGACCGGGTTCTCTGGTTCTAAAGCAGCTCTGCTGACCTGGTTTATCTGGTTCTACAGCAGCTATGCTGACCTGGTTCTCTGGCTCTAGAGCGGCTCTGCTGACTTGGTTCTCTGGCTCTACAACGGCTCTGCAGACCTCGTTCTCTGGCTCTATAGCGGCTCTGCCTTCCTGGTTCTCTGGCTCTAGAGCAGCTCTGCTGACCTGGTTCTTAGGTTCTAGAACAGCTCTGCTGATCTATTTCTCTGGCTCTAAAGCAGCTTGGCTAACCTGGTTCTCTGGCTCTAAAGGAGCTCTACTGACCTGGTTCTCTCCCTCCAAAGCAGCTCTGCTGACCTGGTTTCTCGGGCTCTACAGCAGCTTTGCTGACCTGGTTCTCTGGTTCTAGAGCAGCTCTGCTGACCTGGTTCTTAGGCTCTAGAGCAGCTATACTGACCTGGTTCTCTGGCTCTGAAGCAGTTCTGCTGACCGGGTTCTCTGGTTCTAAAGCAGCTCTGCTGACCTGGTTTATCTGGTTCTACAGCAGTTCTGCTGACCTGGTTCTCTGGCTCTAGAGCGGCTCTGCTGACCTGGTTCTCTGGCTCTACAACGGCTCTGCAGACCTGGTTCTCTGGCTCTATAGCGGCTCTGCCTACCTGGATCGCTGGCTCTAGAGCAGCTCTGCTGACCTGGTTCTTTGGTTCTAGAACAGCTCTGCTGATCTATTTCTCTGGCTCTAAAGCAGCTCGGCTAACCTGGTTCTCTCGCTCTAAAGGAGCTCTGCTGACCTGGTTCTCTCCCTCTAAAGCAGCTCTGCTGACCTGGTTTCTCTGGCTCTACAGCAGCTTTGCTGACCTGTTTCTCTGGTTCTAGAACAGCTCTGCTGACCTGGTTCTTAGGCTCTAGAGAAGCTCTACTGACCTGGTTCTATGGCTCTAAAGCAGCTCTGCTGATCTGGTTCTATGGCTCTAAAGCAGCTCTGCTGACCTGGTTCTATGGCTCTAAAGCAGCTCTGCTGACCTGGTTCTCTGGCTGTGAAGCAGTTCTGCTGACCAGGTTCTTTGGCTCTAAAGCAGCTCTGCTGACCTGGTTTCTCTGGTTCTACAGCAGCTCTGCTGACCTGGTTCTCTGGCTCTAGAGTGGCTCTGCTGACCAGGTTCTCTGGCTCTACAACGGCACTGCAGACCTGGTTCTCTGGCTCTATAGCGGCTCTGCTGACTTGGTTCTCTGGCTCTAAAGAGGCTCTGCTGACCTGGTTATCAGGCTCTAAAGCAGCTCTGCTGACCTGGTTCTCTGGCTCTAGATCAGCTCTGCTGACCTGGTTCTCCGGGTCTAAAGCAGCTCTGCTGACCTGGTTCTATGGCTCTAAAGCAGCTCTGCTGATCTGGTTCTATGGCACTAAAGCAGCTCTGCTGACCAGGTTCTATGGCTGTAAAGCAGTTCTGCTGACCGGGTTCTCTGGCTCTAAAGCAGCTCTGCTGACCTGGTTTCTCTGGCTCTAGAGCGGCTCTGCTGACCTGGTTCTCTGGCTCTACAACAGCTCTGCAGACCTGGGTCTCTGGCTCTAAAGCGGCTCTGCTGACCTGGTTCTCTCCCTCTATAGCAGCTCAGCTGACCTGGTTCTCTGGTTCTAAAGCAGCCCTGCTGACCTGGTTCTCTGGCTTGAGAGCAGCTCTGCTGACCTGGTTCGCAGGCTCTAGAACAGCTTTGCTGACGTGGGTCTCTGGCTCTACAACAGTTCTGCTGACCTGGTTCTCTGGCTCTAAAGCAGCTCTACTGACCTGGTTCTATGGCTCTAAAGCAGCTCTGCTGATCTGGTTATATGGGTCTAAAGCAGCTCTGCTGACCTGGTTCTATGGCTCTAAAGCAGCTCTGCTGACCTGGTTCTCTGGCTCTGAAGCAGTTCTGCTGACCGGGTTCTCTGGCTCTAAAGCAGCTCTGCTGACCTGGTTTCTCTGGTTCTACAGCAGCTCTGCTGACGTGGTTCTCTGGCTCTGACGCAGTTCTGCTGACCGGGTTCTCTGGCTCTACAACGGGTCTGCTGACCTGGTTCTCTGGTTCTAAAGCAGCTCTGCTGACCTGGTTTATCTGGTTCTACAGCAGTTCTGCTGACCTGGTTCTCTGGCTCTAGAGCGGCTCTGCTGACCTGGTTCTCTGGCTCTACAACGGCTCTGCAGACCTGGTTCTCTGGCTCTATAGCGGCTCTGCCTACCTGGATCGCTGGCTCTAGAGCAGCTCTGCTGACCTGGTTCTTTGGTTCTAGAACAGCTCTGCTGATCTATTTCTCTGGCTCTAAAGCAGCTCGGCTAACCTGGTTCTCTCGCTCTAAAGGAGCTCTGCTGACCTGGTTCTCTCCCTCTAAAGCAGCTCTGCTGACCTGGTTTCTCTGGCTCTACAGCAGCTTTGCTGACCTGTTTCTCTGGTTCTAGAACAGCTCTGCTGACCTGGTTCTTAGGCTCTAGAGCAGCTCTACTGACCTGGTTCTATGGCTCTAAAGCAGCTCTGCTGATCTGGTTCTATGGCTCTAAAGCAGCTCTGCTGACCTGGTTCTATGGCTCTAAAGCAGCTCTGCTGACCTGGTTCTCTGGCTGTGAAGCAGTTCTGCTGACCAGGTTCTTTGGCTCTAAAGCAGCTCTGCTGACCTGGTTTCTCTGGTTCTACAGCAGCTCTGCTGACCTGGTTCTCTGGCTCTAGAGTGGCTCTGCTGACCAGGTTCTCTGGCTCTACAACGGCACTGCAGACCTGGTTCTCTGGCTCTATAGCGGCTCTGCTGACTTGGTTCTCTGGCTCTAAAGAGGCTCTGCTGACCTGGTTATCAGGCTCTAAAGCAGCTCTGCTGACCTGGTTCTCTGGCTCTAGATCAGCTCTGCTGACCTGGTTCTCCGGGTCTAAAGCAGCTCTGCTGACCTGGTTCTCTTGCTTTAGAGCAGCTCTGCTGACCTGGTTCTTAGGCTCTAGAGCAGCTCTGCTGACCTGGGTCTCTGGCTCTACAATGGCTCTGCTGACCTGGTTCTCTGGCTCTAAAGCAGCTCTGCTGACCGTGTTCTCTAGCTCTAAAGCAGTTCTGCTGACCGGGGTCTCTGGCTCTAAAGCAGCTCTGCTGACCTGCTTTCTCTGGTTCTACAGCAGCACTGCTGACCTGGTTCTCTGGCTCTAGAGCGGCTCTACTGACTTGGTTCTCTGGCTCTACAACGACTCTGCAGACCTGGTTCTCTGGCTCAATAGCGGCTCTGCCTACCTGGTTCTCTGGCTCTAGAGCAGCTCTGCTGACCTGGTTCTTAGGTTCTAGAACAGCTCTGCTGATCTATTTCTCTGGCTCTAAAGCAGCTCGGCTAACCTGGTTCTCTGGCTCTAAAGGAGCTCTGCTGACCTGGTTTCTCTGGCTCTACAGCAGCTTTGCTGACCTGGTTCTCTGGTTCTCGAGCAGCTCTGCTGACCTGGTTCCTAGGCTCTAGAGCAGCTCTACTGACCTGGTTCTATGGCTTTAAAGCAGCTCTGCTGATCTGGTTCTGTGGCTCTAAAGCAGCTCTGCTGACCTGGTTCTATGGCTCTAAAGCAGCTCTGCTGACCTGGTTCTCTGGCTCTAGAGCGGCTCTGCAGACCTGGTTCTCTGGCTCTATAGCGGCTCTGCCTACCTGTTTCTCTGGCTCTAGCGCAGCTCTGCTGACCTGGTTCTTAGGTTCTAGAACAGCTCTGCTGATCTATTTCTCTGGTTCTAAAGCAGCTCGGCTGACCTGGTTCTCTGGCTCTAAAGGAGCTTTGCTGACCTGGTTCTCTCCCTCTAAAGCAGCTCTGCTGACCTGGTTTCTCTGGCTCTACAGCAGCTTTGCTGACCTGGTTCTCTGGTTCTAGAGCAGCTCTGCTGACCTGGTTCTTAGGCTCTAGAGCAGCTCTACTGGCCTGGGTCTATGGCTCTAAAGCAGCTCTGCTGATCTGGTTCTATGGCTCTAAAGCAGCTCTGCTGATCTGGTTCTATGGCACTAAAGCAGCTCTGCTGACCAGGTTCTATGGCTGTAAAGCAGTTCTGCTGACCGGGTTCTCTGGCTCTAAAGCAGCTCTGCTGACCTGGTTTCTCTGGCTCTAGAGCGGCTCTGCTGACCTGGTTCTCTGGCTCTACAACAGCTCTGCAGACCTGGGTCTCTGGCTCTAAAGCGGCTCTGCTGACCTGGTTCTCTCCCTCTATAGCAGCTCAGCTGACCTGGTTCTCTGGTTCTAAAGCAGCCCTGCTGACCTGGTTCTCTGGCTTGAGAGCAGCTCTGCTGACCTGGTTCGCAGGCTCTAGAACAGCTTTGCTGACGTGGGTCTCTGGCTCTACAACAGTTCTGCTGACCTGGTTCTCTGGCTCTAAAGCAGCTCTACTGACCTGGTTCTATGGCTCTAAAGCAGCTCTGCTGATCTGGTTATATGGGTCTAAAGCAGCTCTGCTGACCTGGTTCTATGGCTCTAAAGCAGCTCTGCTGACCTGGTTCTCTGGCTCTGAAGCAGTTCTGCTGACCGGGTTCTCTGGCTCTAAAGCAGCTCTGCTGACCTGGTTTCTCTGGTTCTACAGCAGCTCTGCTGACGTGGTTCTCTGGCTCTGACGCAGTTCTGCTGACTGGGTTCTCTGGCTCTACAACGGGTCTGCTGACCTGGTTCTCTGGCTCTAAAGCAGCTCTGCTGACCTGGTTTATCTGGTTCTACAGCAGTTCTGCTGACCTGGTTCTCTGGCTCTAGAGCGGCTCTGCTGACCTGGTTCTCTGGCTCTACAACGGCTCTGCAGACCTGGTTCTCTCCCTCTAAAGTAGCTCTGCTGACCTGGTTTCTCTGGCTCTACAGCAGCTCTGCTGACCTGGTTCTCAGGCTCTAGAGCAGCTCTGCTGACCTGGCTGTCTGGCTCTAAAGCAGCTCTACTGACCAGGTTCTCTGGCCCCAAAGCAGCTCTGCTGACCTGGTTCTCTCCCTCTAAAGCAGGTCTGCTGACCTGGTTTCTCTGGCACTACAGCAGCTCTGCTGACCTGGTTCTTAGGCTCTAAAGCAGCTCTTCTGACCTGGTTCTTAGGCTCTAGAGCAGCTCTGCTGACCTGGTTTTCTGGCTCTACAACGGCTCTGCTGACCTGGTGGGTCTCTGGCTCTAAAGCAGCTCTGCTGACCTGGTTATATGGCTCTAAAGCAGCTCTGCTGACCCGGTTCTCTGGCTCTATACAGCTCTGCTGACCTGGTTCTCTGGCTCTACAGCAGCTCTGCTGACCCAGTTCTCTTCCTCTAGAGCAGCTCTCCTGACCTGGTTCTCTGGCTCTAAAGCGGCTCTGCTGACCTGGTTCTCTGGATCTAAAGCAGCTCTGCTGACCTGGTTCTCTGGCTCTAAAGTGGCTAAGCTGACCTGGTTCTCTGGCTATAAAGCGGCTCTGCTGACCTGGTTCTCTGGCTCTAAAGCAGCTGTGCTGACCTGGTTCTCTGGCTTTGAAGCAGCTCTGCTGACCTGCTTCTCTAGCTCTAAAGCATGACCTGGTTCTATTGCTCTAAAGCAGTTCTGATGACCTGGTTCTCTTGCTTTGAAGCAGGTCTGCTGACCTGATTCTCTGGGTCTAGAGCAGCTCTGCTGACCTGGTTCTCTCCCTCTAAAGCAGCTCTGTTGACCTGGTTCTCTGGCTCTAAAGCAGCTCTGCTGATCAGGTTCTCTCCTTCTAAAGCAGCTCTGCTGACCTGGTTTCTCTGGCTCTACAACAGCTCTGCTGACTTGGTTCTCTGGCTCTAAAGCAGCTCTGCCTACCTGGTTCTCTGGCTCTAGAGTAGCTGTGCTGACCTGGTTCTTAGGTTCTAGAACAGCTCTGCTGATGTATTTATCTGGCTCTAAAGCAGCTCGGCTAACCTGGTTCTCTGGCTCTAAAGGAGCTCTGCTGACCTGGTTCTCTGGCTCTAAAGCAGCTCTGCTGATCAGTTTCTCTCCTTCTAAAGCAGCTCTGCTGACCTGGTTTCTCAGGCTCTACAGCAGCTTTGCTGACCTGGTTCTCTGGTTCTAGAGCAGCTCTGCTGACCTGGTTCTTAGGCTCTAGAGCAGCTCTACTGACCTGGTTCTATGGCTCTAAAGCGGCTCTGCTGATCTGGTTCTATGGCTCTAAAGCAGCTCTGCTGACCTGGTTCTATGGCTCTAAAGCAGCTCTGCTGACCTGGTTCTCTGGCTCTGAAGCAGTTCTGCTGACCGGGTTCCCCGGTTCTAAAGCAGCTCTGCTGACCTGGCTTATCTGGTTCTACAGCAGCTCTTCTGACCTGGTTCTCTGGCTCTAGAGTGGCTCTGCTGACTTGGTTCTCTGGCTCTACAACGGCTCTGCAGACCTGGTTCTCTGGCTCTATAGCGGCTCTACCTTCCTGGTTCTCTGGCTCTAGAGCAGCTCTGCTGACCTGGTTCTTAGGTTCTAGAACAGCTCTGCTGATCTATTTCTCTGGCTCTAAAGCAGCTCGGCTAACCTAGTTCTCTGGCTCTAAAGGAGCTCTACTGACCTGGTTCTCTCCCTCTAAAGCAGCTCTGCTGACCTGGTTTCTCTGGCTCTAGAGCAGCTTTGCTGACCTGGTTCACTGGTTCTAGAGCAGCTCTGCTGACCTGGTTCTTAGGCTCTAGAGCAGCTCTACTGACCTGGTTCTATGGCTCTAAAGCAGCTCTGCTGATCTGGTTCTATGGCTCTAAAGCAGCTCTGCTGACCTGGTTCTATGGCTCTAAAGCAGCTCTGCTGACCTGGTTCTCTGGCTCTACAACGGCTCTGCAGACCGGGTTCTCTGGTTCTAAAGCAGCTCTGCTGACCTGGTTTATCTGGTTCTACAGCAGCTCTGCTGACCTGGTTCTCTGGCTCTAGAGCGGCTCTGCTGACTTGGTTCTCTGGCTCTACAACGGCTCTGCGGACCTGGTTCTCTGGCTCTAGAGCGGCTCTGCCTTCCTGGTTCTCTGGCTCTAGAGCAGCTCTGCTGACCTGGTTCTTAGGTTCTAGAAAAGCTCTGCTGATCTATTTCTCTGGCTCAAAAGCAGCTCGGCTAACCTGGTTCTCTGGCTCTAAAGGAGCTCTACTGACCAGGTTCTCTCCCTCGAAAGCATCTCTGCTGACCTGGTTTCTCTGGCTCTACAGCAGCTTTGCTGACCTGGTTCTCTGGTTCTAGAGCAGCTCTGCTGACCTGGTTCTTAGGCTCTAGAGCAGCTCTACTGACCTGGTTCTCTGGCTCTGAAGCAGATCTACTGACCGGGTTCTCTGGTTCTAAAGCAGCTCTGCTGACCTGGTTTATCTGGTTCTACAGCAGCTCTGCTGACCTGGTTTTCTGGCTCTAGAGCGGCTCTGCTGACCTGGTTCTCTGGCTCTACAACGGCTCTGCAGACCTGGTTCTCCGGCTCTATAGCGGCTCTGCCTACCTGGTTTGCTGGCTCTAGAGCAGCTCTGCTGACCTGGTTCTTAGGTTCTAGAACAGCTCTGCTGATCTATTTCACTGGCTCTAAAGCAGCTCGGCTAACCTGGTTATCTCGCTCTAAAGGAGCTCTGCTGACCTGGTTCTCTCCCTCTAAAGCAGCTCTGCTGACCTGGTTTCTCTGGCTCTACAGCAGCTTTGCTGACCTGTTTCTCTGGTTCTAGAGCAGCTCTGCTGACCTGGTTCTTAGGCTCTAGAGCAGCTCTACTGACCTGGTTCTATGGCTCTAAAGCAGCTCTGCTGATCTGGTTCTATGGCTCTAAAGCAGCTCTGCTGACCTGGTTCTATGGCTCTAAAGCAGCTCTGCTGACCTGGTTCTCTGGCTGTGAACCAGTTCTGCTGACCTGGTTCTTAGGCTCTAGAGCAGCTCTGCCGACCTGGTTCTCTGGCTCTACAACGGCTCTGCTGACCTGGTGGGTCTCTGGCTCTAAAGCAGCTCTGCTGACCTGGTTATATGGCTCTAAAGCAGCTCTGCTGACCCGGTTCTCTGGCTCTATACAGCTCTGCTGACCTGGTTCTCTGGCTCTACAGCAGCTCTGCTGACCCAGTTCTCTTCCTCTAGAGCAGCTCTCCTGACCTGGTTCTCTGGCTCTAAAGCGGCTCTGCTGACCTGGTTCTCTGGATCTAAAGCAGCTCTGCTGACCTGGTTCTCTGGCTCTAAAGTGGCTCTGCTGACCTGGTTCTCTGGCTCTAAAGCGGCTCTGCTGACCTGGTTCTCTGGTTCTAAAGCAGCTCTGCTGACCTGGTTCTCTGGCTTTGAAGCAGCTCTGCTGACCTGCTTCTCTAGCTCTAAAGCATGACCTGGTTCTATGGCTCTAAAGCAGTTCTGATGACCTGGTTCTCTTGCTTTGAAGCAGGTCTGCTGACCTGATTCTCTGGGTCTAGAGCAGCTCTGCTGACCTGGTTCTCTCCCTCTAAAGCAGCTCTGTTGACCTGGTTCTCTGGCTCTAAAGCAGCTCTGCTGATCAGGTTCTCTCCTTCTAAAGCAGCTCTGCTGACCTGGTTTCTCTGGCTCTACAACAGCTCTGCTGACTTGGTTCTCTGGCTCTAAAGCAGCTCTGCCTACCTGGTTCTCTGGCTGTAGAGTAGCTGTGCTGACCTGGTTCTTAGGTTCTAGAACAGCTCTGCTGATGTATTTATCTGGCTCTAAAGCAGCTTGGCTAACCTGGTTCTCTGGCTCTAAAGGAGCTCTGCTGACCTGGTTCTCTGGCTCTAAAGCAGCTCTGCTGATCAGTTTCTCTCCTTCT
The DNA here is from genome assembly GCF_964204655.1 of Triturus cristatus. NCBI lineage: Eukaryota > Metazoa > Chordata > Amphibia > Caudata > Salamandridae > Triturus > Triturus cristatus. The sequence continues at coordinate 990,908 of NW_028187318.1, forward strand.
AAAGCAGCTCTGCTGACCTGGTTTCTCTGGCTCTACAGCAGCTTTGCTGACCTGGTTCTCTGGTTCTAGAGCAGCTCTGCTGACCTGGTTCTTAGGCTCTAGAGCAGCTCTACTGACCTGGTTGTATGGCTCTAAAGCAGCTCTGCTGATCTGGTTCTATGGCTCTAAAGCAGCTCTGCTGACCTGGTTCTATGGCTCTAAAGCAGCTCTGCTGATCTGGTTCTCTGGCTCTGAAGCAGTTCTGCTGACTGGGTTCCCCGGTTCTAAAGCAGCTCTGCTGACCTGGCTTATCTGGTTCTACAGCAGCTCTTCTGACCTGGTTCTCTGGCTCTAGAGTGGCTCTGCTGACTTGGTTCTCTGGCTCTACAACGGCTCTGTAGACCTGGTTCTCTGGCTCTATAGCGGCTCTACCTTCCTGGTTCTCTGGCTCTAGAGCAGCTCTGCTGACCTGGTTCTTAGGTTCTAGAACAGCTCTGCTGATCTATTTCTCCGGCTCTAAAGCAGCTCGGCTAACCTAGTTCTCTGGCTCTAAAGGAGCTCTACTGACCTGGTTCTCTCCCTCTAAAGCAGCTCTGCTGACCTGGTTTCTCTGGCTCTAGAGCAGCTTTGCTGACCTGGTTCTCTGGTTCTAGAGCAGCTCTGCTGACCTGGTTCTTAGGCTCTAGAGCAGCTCTACTGACCTGGTTCTATGGCTCTAAAGCAGCTCTGCTGATCTGGTTCTATGGCTCTAAAGCAGCTCTGCTGACCTGGTTCTATGGCTCTAAAGCAGCTCTGCTGACCTGGTTCTATGGCTCTACAACGGCTCTGCAGACCGGGTTCTCTGCTTCTAAAGCAGCTCTGCTGACCTGGTTTATCTGGTTCTACAGCAGCTCTGCTGACCTGGTTCTCTGGCTCTAGAGCGGCTCTGCTGACTTGGTTCTCTGGCTCTACAACGGCTCTGCGGACCTGGTTCTCTGGCTCTATAGCGGCTCTGCTGACCTGGTTCTTAGGTTCTAGAACAGCTCTGCTGATCTATTTCTCTGGCTCTAAAGCAGCTCGGCTAACCTGGTTCTCTGGCTCTAAAGGAGCTCTACTGACCTGGTTCTCTCCCTCGAAAGCATCTCTGCTGACCTGGTTTCTCTGGCTCTACAGCAGCTTTGCTGACCTGGTTCTCTGGTTCTAGAGCAGCTCTGCCTTCCTGGTTCTCTGGCTCTAGAGCAGCTCTGCTGACCTGGTTCTTAGGCTCTAGAGCAGCTCTACTGACCTGGTTCTATGGCTCTAAAGCAGCTCTGCTGATCTGGTTCTATGGCTCTAAAGCAGCTCTGCTGACCTGGTTCTATGGCTCTAAAGCAGCTCTGCTGACCTGGTTCTATGGCTCTACAACGGCTCTGCAGACCGGGTTCTCTGCTTCTAAAGCAGCTCTGCTGACCTGGTTTATCTGGTTCTACAGCAGCTCTGCTGACCTGGTTCTCTGGCTCTAGAGCGGCTCTGCTGACTTGGTTCTCTGGCTCTACAACGGCTCTGCGGACCTGGTTCTCTGGCTCTATAGCGGCTCTGCTGACCTGGTTCTTAGGTTCTAGAACAGCTCTGCTGATCTATTTCTCTGGCTCTAAAGCAGCTCGGCTAACCTGGTTCTCTGGCTCTAAAGGAGCTCTACTGACCTGGTTCTCTCCCTCGAAAGCATCTCTGCTGACCTGGTTTCTCTGGCTCTACAGCAGCTTTGCTGACCTGGTTCTCTGGTTCTAGAGCAGCTCTGCCTTCCTGGTTCTCTGGCTCTAGAGCAGCTCTGCTGACCTGGTTCTTAGGTTCTAGAACAGCTCTGCTGATCTATTTCTCTGGCTCTAAAGCAGCTCGGCTAACCTGGTTCTCTGGCTCTAAAGGAGCTCTACTGACCTGGTTCTCTCCCTCGAAAGCATCTCTGCTGACCTGGTTTCTCTGGCTCTACAGCAGCTTTGCTGACCTGGTTCTCTGGTTCTAGAGCAGCTCTGCTGACCTGGTTCTTAGGCTCTAGAGCAGCTCTACTGACCTGGTTCTCTGGCTCTGAAGCAGATCTACTGACCGGGTTCTCTGGTTCTAAAGCAGCTCTGCTGACCTGGTTTATCTGGTTCTACAGCAGCTCTGCTGACCTGGTTTTCTGGCTCTAGAGCGGCTCTGCTGACCTGGTTCTCTGGCTCTACAACGGCTCTGCAGACCTGGTTCTCTGGCTCTATAGCGGCTCTGACTACCTGGTTTGCTGGCTCTAGAGCAGCTCTGCTGACCTGGTTCTTAGGTTCTAGAACAGCTCTGCTGATCTATTTCACTGGCTCTAAAGCAGCTCGGCTAACCTGGTTCTCTCGCTCTAAAGGAGCTCTGCTGACCTGGTTCTCTCCCTCTAAAGCAGCTCTGCTGACCTGGTTTCTCTGGCTCTACAGCAGCTTTGCTGACCTGTTTCTCTGGTTCTAGAGCAGCTTTGCTGACCTGGTTCTCTGGTTCTAGAGCAGCTCTGCTGACCTGGTTCTTAGGCTCTAGAGCAGCTCTACTGACCTGGTTTTATGGCTCTAAAGCAGCTCTGCTGATCTGGTTCTATGGCTCTAAAGCAGCTCTGCTGACCTGGTTCTATGGCTCTAAAGCAGCTCTGCTGACCTGGTTCTATGGCTCTACAACGGCTCTGCAGACCGGGTTCTCTGCTTCTAAAGCAGCTCTGCTGACCTGGTTTATCTGGTTCTACAGCAGCTCTGCTGACCTGGTTCTCTGGCTCTAGAGCGGCTCTGCTGACTTGGTTCTCTGGCTCTACAACGGCTCTGCGGACCTGGTTCTCTGGCTCTATAGCGGCTCTGCTGACCTGGTTCTTAGGTTCTAGAACAGCTCTGCTGATCTATTTCTCTGGCTCTAAAGCAGCTCGGCTAACCTGGTTCTCTGGCTCTAAAGGAGCTCTACTGACCTGGTTCTCTCCCTCGAAAGCATCTCTGCTGACCTGGTTTCTCTGGCTCTACAGCAGCTTTGCTGACCTGGTTCTCTGGTTCTAGAGCAGCTCTGCCTTCCTGGTTCTCTGGCTCTAGAGCAGCTCTGCTGACCTGGTTCTTAGGTTCTAGAACAGCTCTGCTGATCTATTTCTCTGGCTCTAAAGCAGCTCGGCTAACCTGGTTCTCTGGCTCTAAAGGAGCTCTACTGACCTGGTTCTCTCCCTCGAAAGCATCTCTGCTGACCTGGTTTCTCTGGCTCTACAGCAGCTTTGCTGACCTGGTTCTCTGGTTCTAGAGCAGCTCTGCTGACCTGGTTCTTAGGCTCTAGAGCAGCTCTACTGACCTGGTTCTCTGGCTCTGAAGCAGATCTACTGACCGGGTTCTCTGGTTCTAAAGCAGCTCTGCTTACCTGGTTTATCTGGTTCTACAGCAGCTCTGCTGACCTGGTTTTCTGGCTCTAGAGCGGCTCTGCTGACCTGGTTCTCTGGCTCTACAACGGCTCTGCAGACCTGGTTCTCTGGCTCTATAGCGGCTCTGACTACCTGGTTTGCTGGCTCTAGAGCAGCTCTGCTGACCTGGTTCTTAGGTTCTAGAACAGCTCTGCTGATCTATTTCACTGGCTCTAAAGCAGCTCGGCTAACCTGGTTCTCTCGCTCTAAAGGAGCTCTGCTGACCTGGTTCTCTCCCTCTAAAGCAGCTCTGCTGACCTGGTTTCTCTGGCTCTACAGCAGCTTTGCTGACCTGTTTCTCTGGTTCTAGAGCAGCTCTGCTGACCTGGTTCTTAGGCTCTAGAGCAGCTCTACTGACCTGGTTCTATGGCTCTAAAGCAGCTCTGCTGATCTGGTTCTATGGCTCTAAAGCAGCTCTGCTGACCTGCTTCTATGGCTCTAAAGCAGCTCTGCTGACCTGGTTCTCTGGCTGTGAAGCAGTTCTGCTGACCTGGTTCTTAGGCTCTAGAGCAGCTCTGCCGACCTGGTTATCTGGCTCTACAACGGCTCTGCTGACCTGGTGGGTCTCTGGCTCTAAAGCAGCTCTGCTGACCTGGTTATATGGCTCTAAAGCAGCTCTGCTGACCCGGTTCTCTGGCTCTATACAGCTCTGCTGACCTGGTTCTCTGGCTCTACAGCAGCTCTGCTGACCCAGTTCTCTTCCTCTAGAGCAGCTCTCCTGACCTGGTTCTCTGGCTCTAAAGCGGCTCTGCTGACCTGGTTCTCTGGCTCTAAAGCAGCTTTGCTGACCTGGTTCTCTGGCTGTGAAGCAGTTCTGCTGACCGGGTTCTTTGGCTCTAAAGCAGCTCTGCTGACCTGGTTTCTCTGGTTCTACAGCAGCTCTGCTGACCTGGTTCTCTGGCTCTACAGCAGCTCTGCTGACCCAGTTCTCTTCCTCTAGAGCAGCTCTCCTGACCTGTTTCTCTGGCTCTAAAGCAGCTCTGCTGACCTGGTTCTCTGGATCTAAAGTGGCTCTGCTGACTTGGTTCTCTTGCTCTAAAGCGGCTCTGCTGACCTGGTTCTCTGGCTCTAAAGCAGCTCTGCTGACCTGGTTCTCTGGCTTTGAAGCAGCTCTGCTGACCTGCTTCTCTAGCTCTAAAGCATGACCTGGTTCTATGGCTCTAAAGCAGTTCTGATGACCTGGTTCTCTTGCTTTGAAGCAGGTCTGCTGACCTGATTCTCTGGGTCTAGAGCAGCTCTGCTGACCTGGTTCTCTCCCTCTAAAGCAGCTCTGTTGACCTGGTTCTCTGGCTCTAAAGCAGCTCTGCTGATCAGGTTCTCTCCTTCTAAAGCAGCTCTGCTGACCTGGTTTCTCTGGCTCTACAACAGCTCTGCTGACTTGGTTCTCTGGCTCTAATGCAGCTCTGCCTACCTGGTTCTCTGGCTCTAGAGTAGCTGTGCTGACCTGGTTCTTAGGTTCTAGAACAGCTCTGCTGATGTATTTCTCTGGCTCTAAAGCAGCTCGGCTAACCTGGTTCTCTCGCTATAAAGGAGCTCTGCTGACCTGGTTCTCTGGCTCTAAAGCAGCTCTGCTGATCAGGTTCTCTCCTTCTAAAGCAGCTCTGCTGACCATGGTTTCTCTGGCTCTACAGCAGCTTTGCTGACCTGGTTCTCTGGTTCTAGAGCAGCTCTGCTGACCTGGTTCTTAGGCTCTAGAGCAGCTCTACTGACCTGGTTCTATGGCTCTAAAGCAGCTCTGCTGATCTGGTTCTATGGCTCTAAAGCAGCTCTGCTGACCTGGTTCTATGGCTCTAAAGCAGCTCTGCTGACCTGGTTCTCTGGCTCTGAAGCAGTTCTGCTGACTGGGTTCTCTGGTTCTAAAGCAGCTCTGCTGACCTGGCTTATCTGGTTCTACAGCAGCTCTGCTGACCTGGTTCTCTGGCTCTAGAGCGGCTCTGCTGACTTGGTTCTCTGGCTCTACAACGGCTCTGCAGACCTGGTTCTCTGGCTCTATAGCGGCTCTACCTTCCTGGTTCTCTGGCTCTAGAGCAGCTCTGCTGACCTGGTTCTTAGGTTCTAGAACAGCTCTGCTGATCTATTTCTCTGGCTCTAAAGCAGCTCGGCTCACCTGGTTCTCTGGCTCTAAAGGAGCTCTACTGACCTGGTTCTCTCCCTCTAAAGCAGCTCTGCTGACCTGGTTTCTCTGGCTCTACAGCAGCTTTGCTGACCTGGTTCTCTGGTTCTAGAGCAGCTCTGCTGACCTGGTTCTTAGGCTCTAGAGCAGCTCTACTGACCTGGTTCTATGGCTCTAAAGCAGCTCTGCTGATCTGGTTCTATGGGTCTAAAGCAGCTCTGCTGACCTGGTTCTATGGCTCTAAAGCAGCTCTGCTGACCTGGTTCTCTGGCTGTGAAGCAGTTCTGCTGACCGGGTTCTTTGGCTCTAAAGCAGCTCTGCTGACCTGGTTTCTCTGGTTCTACAGCAGCTCTGCTGACCTGGTTCTCTGGCTCTAGAACGGCTCTGCTGACCAGGTTCTCTGGCTCTACAACGGCTCTGCAGACCTGGTTCTCTGGCTCTATAGCGGCTCTGCTGACTTGGTTCTCTGGCTCTAAAGAGGCTCTGCTGACCTGGTTATCACGCTCTAAAACAGCTCTGCTGACCTGGTTCTCTGGCTCTAGATCAGCTCTGCTGACCTGGTTCTCCGGGTCTAAAGCAGCTCTGCTGACCTGGTTCTCTTGCTTTAGAGCAGCTCTGCTGATCAGGTTCTCTCCTTCTAAAGCAGCTCTGCTGACCTGGTTTCGCTGGCTCTACAACAGCTCTGCTGACTTGGTTCTCTGGCTCTAAAGCAGCTCTGCTGACCTGGTTCTATGGCTCTAAAGCAGCTCTGCTGACCTGGTTCTCTGGTTCTAAAGCAGCTCTGCTGACCTGGTTTATCTGGTTCTACAGCAGCTCTGCTGACCTGGTTCTCTGGCTCTAGAGCGGCTCTGCTGACCTGCTTCTCTGGCTCTAAAGCATGACCTGGTTCTATGGCTCTAAAGCAGTTCTGCTGACCTGGTTCTCTTGCTTTAAAGCAGATCTGCTGACCTCATTCTCTGGGTCTAGAGCAGCTCTGCTGACCTGGTTCACTCCCTCTAAAGCAGCTCTGTTGACCTGGTTCTCTGGCTCTAAAGCAGCTCTGCTGACCAGGTTCTCTCCTTCTAACGCAGCTCTGCTGACCTGGTTTCTCTGGCTCTACAACAGCTCTGCTGACCTGGTTCTCTGGCTCTAAAGCAGCTCTGCCTACCTGGTTCTCTGGCTCTAGAGCAGCTCTGCTGACCTGGTTCTTAGGTTCTAGAACAGCTCTGCTGATCTGGTTCTCTGGCTCTAAAGCAGCTTGGCTAACCTAGTTCTCTGGCTCTAAAGTAGTTCTGCTGACCTGGTTCTCTCCCTCTAAAGCAGCTCTGTTGACCTGGTTCTCAGGCTCTAAAGCAGCTCTGCTGATCAGGTTCTCTCCTTCTAAAGCAGCTCTGCTGACCTGGTTTCTCTGGCTCTACAACAGCTCTGCTGACTTGGTTCTCTGGCTCTAAAGCAGCTCTGCCTACCTGGTTCTCTGGCTCTAGAGTAGCTGTGCTGACCTGGTTCTTAGGTTCTAGAACAGCTCTGCTGATGTATTTCTCTGGCTCTACAGCAGCTCGGCTAACCTGGTTCTCTGGCTCTAAAGGAGCTCTGCTGACCTGGTTCTCTGGCTCTAAAGCAGCTCTGCTGATCAGTGTCTCTCCTTCTAAAGCAGCTCTGCTGACCTGGTTTCTCTGGCTCTTCAGCAGCTTTGCTGACCTGGTTCTCTGGTTCTAGAGCAGCTCTGCTGACCTGGTTCTTAGGCTCTAGAGCAGCTCTACTGACCTGGTTCTATGGCTCGAATGCAGCTCGGCAGCTCTGCTGACCTGGTTCTATGGCTCTAAAGCAGCTCTGCTGACCTGGTTCTCTGGTTCTAAAGCAGCTCTGCTGACCTGGTTTATCTGGTTCTACAGCAGCTCTGCTGACCTGGTTCTCTGGCTCTAGAGCGGCTCTGCTGTCCTGCTTCTCTGGCTCTAAAGCATGACCTGGTTCTATGGCTCTAAAGCAGTTCTGCTGACCTGGTTCTCTTGCTTTAAAGCAGATCTGCTGACCTCATTCTCTGGGTCTAGAGCAGCTCTGCTGACCTGGTTCACTCCCTCTAAAGCAGCTCTGTTGACCTGGTTCTCTGGCTCTAAAGCAGCTCTGCTGACCAGGTTCTCTCCTTCTAACGCAGCTCTGCTGACCTGGTTTCTCTGTCTCTACAACAGCTCTGCTGACCTGGTTCTCTGGCTCTAAAGCAGCTCTGCCTACCTGGTTCTCTGGCTCTAGAGCAGCTCTGCTGACCTGGTTCTTAGGTTCTAGAACAGCTCTGCTGATCTGGTTCTCTGGCTCTAAAGCAGCTTGGCTAACCTGGTTCTCTGGCTCTAAAGTAGTTCTGCTGACCTGGTTCTCTCCCTCTAAAGCAGCTATGCTGACCTGGTTTCTCTGGCTCTACAGCAGCTCTGCTGACCTGGTTCTAGAGCAGTTCTGCTGACCTGGTTCTTAGGCTCTAGAGCAGGTCTACTGACCTGGTTCTATGGCTCTAAAGCAGCTCTGCTGATCTGGTTCTATGGCTCTAAAGCAGCTCTGCTGACCTTGTTCTATGGCTTTAAAGCAGCTCTGCTGACCTGGTTCTCTGGCTCTGAAGCAACTCTGCTGACCGGGTTCTCTGACTCTAAAGCAGCTCTGCTGACCTGGTTTCTCTGGTTTTACAGCATCTCTGCTGACCTGGTTCTCTGGCTCTAGAGCGACTCTGCTGACCTGGTTCTCTGGCTCTACAACGGCTCTGCTGACCTGGTTCTATGGCTCTAAAGCGGCTCTGCTGATTTGGTTCTCTGGCTCTAAAGCGGTTCTGCTGACCTGGTTATCTGGCTCTAAAGCAGCTCTGCTGACCTGGTTCTTAGGCTCTAGATCAGCTCTGTTGACCTGGTTCTCTGGCTCTAAAGCCGCTCTGCTGACCTGGTTCTCTGGCTCTAGAGCAGCTCTGCTGGCCTGGTTCTTAGGCTCCAGAGCAGCTCTGCTGACCTGGTTCTCTGGCTCTACAACGGCTCTGCTGACCTGGTTCTCTGGCTCTAAAGCAGCTCTGCTGACCTGGTTCTCTGGCTCTAAAGCAGATCTGCTGACCTTGTTCTCTGGCTCTAAAGCAGTTCTGCTGATCTGGTTCTCTGACTCTAAAGCAGCTCTGCTGACCTGGTTCTCTCCCTCTAAAGTAGCTCTGCTGACCTGGTTTCTCTGGCTCTACAGCAGCTCTGCTGACCTGGTTCTCAGGCTCTAGAGCAGCTCTGTTGACCTGGCTCTCTGGCTCTAAAGCAGCTCTACTGACCAGGTTCTCTGGCCCCAAAGCAGCTCTGCTGACCTGGTTCTCTCCCTCTATTGCAGTTCTGCTGACCTGGTTTCTTTGGCACTACAGCAGCTCTTCTGACCTGGTTTTCTGGCTGTAAAGTAGCTCTACTGACCTGGTTCTCCGGCTCTAAAGCAGCTCTGCTGACCTGGTTCTTAGGCTTTAGAGCAGCTCTGCTGACCTGGTTCTCTGGCTCTACAACGGCTCTGCTGACCTGGTGGGTCTCTGGCTCTAAAGCAGCTCTGCTGACCTGGTTATATGGCTCTAAAGCAGCTCTGCTGACCCGGTTCTTTGGCTCTATACAGCTCTGCTGACCTGGTTCTCTGGCTCTACAGCAGCTCTGCTGACCCAGTTCTCTTCCTCTAGAGCAGCTCTGCTGACCTGGTTCTCTGGCTCTAAAGCGGCTCTGCTGACCTGGTTCTCTGGATCTAAAGCAGCTCTGCTGACCTGGTTCTCTGGCTCTAAAGTGGCTCTGCTGACCTGGTTCTCTGGCTCTAAAGCGGCTCTGCTGACCTGGTTCTCTGGCTCTAAAGCAGCTCTGCTGACCTGGTTCTCTGGCTTTGAAGCAGCTCTGCTGACCTGCTTCTCTAGCTCTAAAGCATGACCTGGTTCTATGGCTCTAAAGCAGTTCTGATGACCTGGTTCTCTTGCTTTGAAGCAGCTCTGTTGACCTGGTTCTCTGGCTCTAAAGCAGCTCTGCTGATCAGGTTCTCTCCTTCTAAAGCAGCTCTGCTGACCTGGTTTCGCTGGCTCTAAAGCAGCTCTGCCTACCTGGTTCTCTGGCTCTAGAGTAGCTGTGCTGACCTGGTTCTTAGGTTCTAGAACAGCTCTGCTGATGTATTTCTCTGGCTCTAAAGCAGCTCGGCTAACCTGGTTCTCTGGCTCTAAAGGAGCTTTGCTGACCTGGTTCTCTGGCTCTAAAGCTGCTCTGCTGACCTGGTTTCTCTGGCTCTACAGCAGCTTTGCTGACCTGGTTCTCTGGTTCTAGAGCAGCTCTGCTGACCTGGTTCTTAGGCTCTAGAGCAGCTCTACTGACCTGGTTCTATGGCTCTAAAGCAGCTCTGCTGACCTGGTTCTATGGCTCTAAAGCAGCTCTGCTGACCTGGTTCTCTGGTTCTAAAGCAGCTCTGCTGACCTGGTTTATCTGGTTCTACAGCAGCTGTGCTGACCTGGTTCTCTGGCTCTAGAGCGGCTCTGCTGACCTGCTTCTCTGGCTCTAAAGCATGACCTGGTTCTATGGCTCTAAAGCAGTTCTGCTGACCTGGTTCTCTTGCTTTAAAGCAGATCTGCTGACCTCATTCTCTGGGTCTAGAGCAGCTCTGCTGACCTGGTTCACTCCCTCTAAAGCAGCTCTGTTGACCTGGTTCTCTGGCTCTAAAGCAGCTCTGCTGACCAGGTTCTCTCCTTCTAACGCAGCTCTGCTGACCTGGTTTCTCTGGCTCTACAACAGCTCTGCTGACCTGGTTCTCTGGCTCTAAAGCAGCTCTGCCTACCTGGTTCTCTGGCTCTAGAGCAGCTCTGCTGACCTGGTTCTTAGGTTCTAGAACAGCTCTGCTGATCTGGTTCTCTGGCTCTAAAGCAGCTTGGCTAACCTAGTTCTCTGGCTCTAAAGTAGTTCTGCTGACCTGGTTCTCTCCCTCTAAAGCAGCTATGCTGACCTGGTTTCTCTGGCTCTACAGCAGCTCTGCTGACCTGGTTCTAGAGCAGTTCTGCTGACCTGGTTCTTAGGCTCTAGAGCAGGTCTACTGACCTGGTTCTATGGCTCTAAAGCAGCTCTGCTGATCTGGTTCTATGGCTCTAAAGCAGCTCTGCTGACCTGGTTCTATGACTTTAAAGCAGCTCTGCTGACCTGGTTCTCTGGCTCTGAAGCAATTCTGCTGACCGGGTTCTCTGACTCTAAAGCAGCTCTGCTGACCTGGTTTCTCTGGTTTTACAGCATCTCTGCTGACCTGGTTCTCTGGCTCTAGAGCGACTCTGCTGACCTGGTTCTTTGGCTCTACAACAGCTCTGCTGACCTGGTTCTATGGCTCCAAAGCGGCTCTGCTGATTTGGTTCTCTGGCTCTAAAGCGGTTCTGCTGACCTGGTTATCTGGCTCTAAAGCAGCTCTGCTGACCTGGTTCTTAGGCTCTAGATCAGCTCTGTTGACCTGGTTTTCTGGCTCTAAAGCCGCTCTGCTGACCTGGTTCTCTGGCTCTAGAGCAGCTCTGCTGACCTGGTTCTTAGGCTCCAGAGCAGCTCTGCTGACCTGGTTTTCTGGCTCTAAAGCAGTTCTGATGACCTGGTTCTCTTGCTTTGAAGCAGGTCTGCTGACCTGATTCTCTGGGTCTAGAGCAGCTCTGCTGACCTGGTTCTCTCCCTCTAAAGCAGCTCTGTTGACCTGGTTCTCTGGCTCTAAAGCAGCTCTGCTGATCAGGTTCTCTCCTTCTAAAGCAGCTCTGCTGACCTGGTTTCTCTGGCTCTACAACAGCTCTGCTGACTTGGTTCTCTGGCTCTAAAGCAGCTCTGCCTACCTGTTTCTCTGGCTCTAGAGTAGCTGTGCTGACCTGGTTCTTAGGTTCTAGAACAGCTCTGCTGATGTATTTCTCTGGCTCTAAAGCAGCTCGGCTAACCTGGTTCTTTGGCTCTAAAGGAGCTCCGCTGACCTGGTTCTCTGGCTCTAAAGCAGCTCTGCTGATCAGTTTCTCTCCTTCTAAAGCAGCTCTGCTGACCTGGTTTCTCTGGCTCTACAGCAGCTTTGCTGACCTGGTTCTCTGGTTCTAGAGCAGCTGTGCTGACCTGGTTCTTAGGCTCTAGAGCAGCTCTACTGACCTGGTTCTATGGCTCTAAAGCATCTCTGCTGATCTGGTTCTATGGCTCTAAAGCAGCTCTGCTGACCTGGTTCTATGGCTCTAAAGCAGCTCTGCTGACCTGGTTCTCTGGTTCTGAAGCAGTTCTGCTGACCGGGTTCTCTGGTTCTAAAGCAGCTCTGCTGACCTGGTTTATCTGGTTCTACAACGGCTCTGCAGACCTGGTTCTCTGGCTCTATAGCGGCTCTGCCTTCCTGGTTCTCTGGCTCTAGAGCAGCTCTGCTGACCTGGTTCTTAGGTTCTAGAACAGCTCTGCTGACCTGGTTCTCTGGCTCTAGAGCGGCTCTGCTGACTTGGTTCTCTGGCTCTACAACGGCTCTGCAGACCTGGTTCTCTGGCTCTATAGCGGCTCTGCCTTCCTGGTTCTCTGGCTCTAGAGCAGCTCTGCTGACCTGGTTCTTAGGTTCTAGAACAGCTCTGCTGATCTATTTCTCTGGCTCTAAATCAGCTCGGCTAAGCTGGTTCTCTGGCTCTAAAGGCGCTCTACTGACCTGGTTCTCTCCCTCTAAAGCAGCTCTGCTGACCTGGTTTCTCTGGCTCTACAGCAGCTTTGCTGACCTGGTTCTCTGGTTCTAGAGCAGCTCTGCTGACCTGGTTCTATGGTTCTAAAGCAGCTCTGCTGATCTGGTTCTATGGCTCTAAAGCAGCTCTGCTGACCTGGTTCTATGGCTCTAAAGCAGCTCTGCTGACCAGGTTCTCTGGCTGTGAAGCAGTTCTGCTGACCGGGTTCTCTGGCTCTAAAGCAGCTCTGCTGACCTGGTTTCTCTGGCTCTAGAGCGGCTCTGCTGACCTGGTTCTCTGGCTCTACAACGGCTCTGCAGACCGGGTTCTCTGGTTCTAAAGCAGCTCTGCTGACCTGGTTTATCTGGTTCTACAGCAGCTATGCTGACCTGGTTCTCTGGCTCTAGAGCGGCTCTGCTGACTTGGTTCTCTGGCTCTACAACGGCTCTGCAGACCTCGTTCTCTGGCTCTATAGCGGCTCTGCCTTCCTGGTTCTCTGGCTCTAGAGCAGCTCTGCTGACCTGGTTCTTAGGTTCTAGAACAGCTCTGCTGATCTATTTCTCTGGCTCTAAAGCAGCTTGGCTAACCTGGTTCTCTGGCTCTAAAGGAGCTCTACTGACCTGGTTCTCTCCCTCCAAAGCAGCTCTGCTGACCTGGTTTCTCGGGCTCTACAGCAGCTTTGCTGACCTGGTTCTCTGGTTCTAGAGCAGCTCTGCTGACCTGGTTCTTAGGCTCTAGAGCAGCTATACTGACCTGGTTCTCTGGCTCTGAAGCAGTTCTGCTGACCGGGTTCTCTGGTTCTAAAGCAGCTCTGCTGACCTGGTTTATCTGGTTCTACAGCAGTTCTGCTGACCTGGTTCTCTGGCTCTAGAGCGGCTCTGCTGACCTGGTTCTCTGGCTCTACAACGGCTCTGCAGACCTGGTTCTCTGGCTCTATAGCGGCTCTGCCTACCTGGATCGCTGGCTCTAGAGCAGCTCTGCTGACCTGGTTCTTTGGTTCTAGAACAGCTCTGCTGATCTATTTCTCTGGCTCTAAAGCAGCTCGGCTAACCTGGTTCTCTCGCTCTAAAGGAGCTCTGCTGACCTGGTTCTCTCCCTCTAAAGCAGCTCTGCTGACCTGGTTTCTCTGGCTCTACAGCAGCTTTGCTGACCTGTTTCTCTGGTTCTAGAACAGCTCTGCTGACCTGGTTCTTAGGCTCTAGAGCAGCTCTACTGACCTGGTTCTATGGCTCTAAAGCAGCTCTGCTGATCTGGTTCTATGGCTCTAAAGCAGCTCTGCTGACCTGGTTCTATGGCTCTAAAGCAGCTCTGCTGACCTGGTTCTCTGGCTGTGAAGCAGTTCTGCTGACCAGGTTCTTTGGCTCTAAAGCAGCTCTGCTGACCTGGTTTCTCTGGTTCTACAGCAGCTCTGCTGACCTGGTTCTCTGGCTCTAGAGTGGCTCTGCTGACCAGGTTCTCTGGCTCTACAACGGCACTGCAGACCTGGTTCTCTGGCTCTATAGCGGCTCTGCTGACTTGGTTCTCTGGCTCTAAAGAGGCTCTGCTGACCTGGTTATCAGGCTCTAAAGCAGCTCTGCTGACCTGGTTCTCTGGCTCTAGATCAGCTCTGCTGACCTGGTTCTCCGGGTCTAAAGCAGCTCTGCTGACCTGGTTCTCTTGCTTTAGAGCAGCTCTGCTGACCTGGTTCTTAGGCTCTAGAGCAGCTCTGCTGACCTGGGTCTCTGGCTCTACAATGGCTCTGCTGACCTGGTTCTCTGGCTCTAAAGCAGCTCTGCTGACCGTGTTCTCTAGCTCTAAAGCAGTTCTGCTGACCGGGGTCTCTGGCTCTAAAGCAGCTCTGCTGACCTGCTTTCTCTGGTTCTACAGCAGCACTGCTGACCTGGTTCTCTGGCTCTAGAGCGGCTCTACTGACTTGGTTCTCTGGCTCTACAACGACTCTGCAGACCTGGTTCTCTGGCTCTATAGCGGCTCTGCCTACCTGGTTCTCTGGCTCTAGAGCAGCTCTGCTGACCTGGTTCTTAGGTTCTAGAACAGCTCTGCTGATCTATTTCTCTGGCTCTAAAGCAGCTCGGCTAACCTGGTTCTCTGGCTCTAAAGGAGCTCTGCTGACCTGGTTTCTCTGGCTCTACAGCAGCTTTGCTGACCTGGTTCTCTGGTTCTCGAGCAGCTCTGCTGACCTGGTTCCTAGGCTCTAGAGCAGCTCTACTGACCTGGTTCTATGGCTTTAAAGCAGCTCTGCTGATCTGGTTCTGTGGCTCTAAAGCAGCTCTGCTGACCTGGTTCTATGGCTCTAAAGCAGCTCTGCTGACCTGGTTCTCTGGCTCTATAGCGGCTCTGCCTACCTGTTTCTCTGGCTCTAGCGCAGCTCTGCTGACCTGGTTCTTAGGTTCTAGAACAGCTCTGCTGATCTATTTCTCTGGCTCTAAAGCAGCTCGGCTGACCTGGTTCTCTGGCTCTAAAGGAGCTTTGCTGACCTGGTTCTCTCCCTCTAAAGCAGCTCTGCTGACCTGGTTTCTCTGGCTCTACAGCAGCTTTGCTGACCTGGTTCTCTGGTTCTAGAGCAGCTCTGCTGACCTGGTTCTTAGGCTCTAGAGCAGCTCTACTGACCTGGGTCTATGGCTCTAAAGCAGCTCTGCTGATCTGGTTCTATGGCTCTAAAGCAGCTCTGCTGATCTGGTTCTATGGCACTAAAGCAGCTCTGCTGACCAGGTTCTATGGCTGTAAAGCAGTTCTGCTGACCGGGTTCTCTGGCTCTAAAGCAGCTCTGCTGACCTGGTTTCTCTGGCTCTAGAGCGGCTCTGCTGACCTGGTTCTCTGGCTCTACAACAGCTCTGCAGACCTGGGTCTCTGGCTCTAAAGCGGCTCTGCTGACCTGGTTCTCTCCCTCTATAGCAGCTCAGCTGACCTGGTTCTCTGGTTCTAAAGCAGCCCTGCTGACCTGGTTCTCTGGCTTGAGAGCAGCTCTGCTGACCTGGTTCGCAGGCTCTAGAACAGCTTTGCTGACGTGGGTCTCTGGCTCTACAACAGTTCTGCTGACCTGGTTCTCTGGCTCTAAAGCAGCTCTACTGACCTGGTTCTATGGCTCTAAAGCAGCTCTGCTGATCTGGTTATATGGGTCTAAAGCAGCTCTGCTGACCTGGTTCTATGGCTCTAAAGCAGCTCTGCTGACCTGGTTCTCTGGCTCTGAAGCAGTTCTGCTGACCGGGTTCTCTGGCTCTAAAGCAGCTCTGCTGACCTGGTTTCTCTGGTTCTACAGCAGCTCTGCTGATGTGGTTCTCTGGCTCTGACGCGGTTCTGCTGACCGGGTTCTCTGGCTCTACAACGGGTCTGCTGACCTGGTTCTCTGGCTCTAAAGCAGATCTGCTGACCTGGTTCTCTGGCTCTAAAGCAGTTCTGCTGATCTGGTTCTCTGACTCTAAAGCAGCTCTGCTGACCTGGTTCTCTCCCTCTAAAGTAGCTCTGCTGACCTGGTTTCTCTGGCTCTACAGCAGCTCTGCTGACCTGGTTCTCAGGCTCTAGAGCAGCTCTGCTGACCTGGCTCTCTGGCTCTAAAGCAGCTCTACTGACCAGGTTCTCTGGCCCCAAAGCAGCTCTGCTGACCTGGTTCTCTCCCTCTAAAGCAGGTCTGCTGACCTGGTTTCTCTGGCACTACAGCAGCTCTGCTGACCTGGTTCTTAGGCTCTAAAGCAGCTCTTCTGACCTGGTTCTTAGGCTCTAGAGCAGCTCTGCTGACCTGGTTTTCTGGCTCTACAACGGCTCTGCTGACCTGGTGGGTCTCTGGCTCTAAAGCAGCTCTGCTGACCTGGTTATATGGCTCTAAAGCAGCTCTGCTGACCCGGTTCTCTGGCTCTATACAGCTCTGCTGACCTGGTTCTCTGGCTCTACAGCAGCTCTGCTGACCCAGTTCTCTTCCTCTAGAGCAGCTCTCCTGACCTGGTTCTCTGGCTCTAAAGCGGCTCTGCTGACCTGGTTCTCTGGATCTAAAGCAGCTCTGCTGACCTGGTTCTCTGGCTCTAAAGTGGCTCTGCTGACCTGGTTCTCTGGCTCTAAAGCGGCTCTGCTGACCTGGTTCTCTGGCTCTAAAGCAGCTGTGCTGACCTGGTTCTCTGGCTTTGAAGCAGCTCTGCTGACCTGCTTCTCTAGCTCTAAAGCATGACCTGGTTCTATGGCTCTAAAGCAGTTCTGATGACCTGGTTCTCTTGCTTTGAAGCAGGTCTGCTGACCTGATTCTCTGGGTCTAGAGCAGCTCTGCTGACCTGGTTCTCTCCCTCTAAAGCAGCTCTGTTGACCTGGTTCTCTGGCTCTAAAGCAGCTCTGCTGATCAGGTTCTCTCCTTCTAAAGCAGCTCTGCTGACCTGGTTTCTCTGGCTCTACAACAGCTCTGCTGACTTGGTTCTCTGGCTCTAAAGCAGCTCTGCCTACCTGGTTCTCTGGCTCTAGAGTAGCTGTGCTGACCTGGTTCTTAGGTTCTAGAACAGCTCTGCTGATGTATTTATCTGGCTCTAAAGCAGCTCGGCTAACCTGGTTCTCTGGCTCTAAAGGAGCTCTGCTGACCTGGTTCTCTGGCTCTAAAGCAGCTCTGCTGATCAGTTTCTCTCCTTCTAAAGCAGCTCTGCTGACCTGGTTTCTCTGGCTCTACAGCAGCTTTGCTGACCTGGTTCTCTGGTTCTAGAGCAGCTCTGCTGACCTGGTTCTTAGGCTCTAGAGCAGCTCTACTGACCTGGTTCTATGGCTCTAAAGCGGCTCTGCTGATCTGGTTCTATGGCTCTAAAGCAGCTCTGCTGACCTGGTTCTCTTGCTTTAAAGCAGATCTGCTGACCTCATTCTCTGGGTCTAGAGCAGCTCTGCTGACCTGGTTCACTCCCTCTAAAGCAGCTCTGTTGACCTGGTTCTCTGGCTCTAAAGCAGCTCTGCTGACCAGGTTCTCTCCTTCTAACGCAGCTCTGCTGACCTGGTTTCTCTGTCTCTACAACAGCTCTGCTGACCTGGTTCTCTGGCTCTAAAGCAGCTCTGCCTACCTGGTTCTCTGGCTCTAGAGCAGCTCTGCTGACCTGGTTCTTAGGTTCTAGAACAGCTCTGCTGATCTGGTTCTCTGGCTCTAAAGCAGCTTGGCTAACCTGGTTCTCTGGCTCTAAAGTAGTTCTGCTGACCTGGTTCTCTCCCTCTAAAGCAGCTATGCTGACCTGGTTTCTCTGGCTCTACAGCAGCTCTGCTGACCTGGTTCTAGAGCAGTTCTGCTGACCTGGTTCTTAGGCTCTAGAGCAGGTCTACTGACTTGGTTCTATGGCTCTAAAGCAGCTCTGCTGATCTGGTTCTATGGCTCTAAAGCAGCTCTGCTGACCTGGTTCTATGGCTTTAAAGCAGCTCTGCTGACCTGGTTCTCTGGCTCTGAAGCAACTCTGCTGACCGGGTTCTCTGACTCTAAAGCAGCTCTGCTGACCTGGTTTCTCTGGTTTTACAGCATCTCTGCTGACCTGGTTCTCTGGCTCTAGAGCGACTCTGCTGACCTGGTTCTCTGGCTCTACAACGGCTCTGCTGACCTGGTTCTATGGCTCTAAAGCGGTTCTACTGATTTGGTTCTCTGGCTCTAAAGCGGTTCTGCTGACCTGGTTATCTGGCTGTAAAGCAGCTCTGCTGACCTGGTTCTTAGGCTCTAGATCAGCTCTGTTGACCTGTTTCTCTGGCTCTAAAGCCGCTCTGCTGACCTGGTTCTCTGGCTCTAGAGCAGCTCTGCTGGCCTGGTTCTTAGGCTCCAGAGCAGCTCTGCTGACCTGGTTCTCTGGCTCTACAACGGCTCTGCTGACCTGGTTCTCTGGCTCTAAAGCAGCTCTGCTGACCTGGTTCTCTGGCTCTAAAGCAGATCTGCTGACCTTGTTCTCTGGCTCTAAAGCAGTTCTGCTGATCTGGTTCTCTGACTCTAAAGCAGCTCTGCTGACCTGGTTCTCTCCCTCTAAAGTAGCTCTGCTGACCTGGTTTCTCTGGCTCTACAGCAGCTCTGCTGACCTGGTTCTCAGGCTCTAGAGCAGCTCTGTTGACCTGGCTCTCTGGCTCTAAAGCAACTCTACTGACCAGGTTCTCTGGCCCCAAAGCAGCTCTGCTGACCTGGTTCTCTCCCTCTAAAGCAGGTCTGCTGACCTGGTTTCTCTGGCACTACAGCAGCTCTTCTGACCTGGTTTTCTGGCTGTAAAGTAGCTCTACTGACCTGGTTCTCCGGCTCTAAAGCAGCTCTGCTGACCTGGTTCTTAGGCTCTAGAGCAGCTCTGCTGACCTGGTTCTCTGGCTCTACAACGGCTCTGCTGACCTGGTGGGTCTCTGGCTCTAAAGCAGCTCTGCTGACCTGGTTATATGGCTCTAAAGCAGCTCTGCTGACCCGGTTCTCTGGCTCTATACAGCTCTGCTGACCTGGTTCTCTGGCTCTACAGCAGCTCTGCTGACCCAGTTCTCTTCCTCTAGAGCAGCTCTGCTGACCTGGTTCTCTGGCTCTAAAGCGGCTCTGCTGACCTGGTTCTCTGGATCTAAAGCAGCTCTGCTGACCTGGTTCTCTGGCTCTAAAGTGGCTCTGCTGACCTGGTTCTCTGGCTCTAAAGTGGCTCTGCTGACCTGGTTCTCTGGCTCTAAAGCAGCTCTGCTGACCTGGTTCTCTGGCTTTGAAGCAGCTCTGCTGACCTGCTTCTCTAGCTCTAAAGCATGACCTGGTTCTATGGCTCTAAAGCAGTTCTGATGACCTGGTTCTCTTTCTTTGAAGCAGCTCTGTTGACCTGGTTCTCTGGCTCTAAAGCAGCTCTGCTGATCAGGTTCTCTCCTTCTAAAGCAGCTCTGCTGACCTGGTTTCGCTGGCTCTACAACAGCTCTGCTGACTTGGTTCTCTGGCTCTAAAGCAGCTCTGCCTACCTGGTTCTCTGGCTCTAGAGTAGCTGTGCTGACCTGGTTCTTAGGTTCTAGAACAGCTCTGCTGATGTATTTCTCTGGCTCTAAAGCAGCTCGGCTAACCTGGTTCTCTGGCTCTAAAGGAGCTTTGCTGACCTGGTTCTCTGGCTCTAAAGCTGCTCTGCTGACCTGGTTTCTCTGGCTCTACAGCAGCTTTGCTGACCTGGTTCTCTGGTTCTAGAGCAGCTCTGCTGACCTGGTTCTTAGGCTCTAGAGCAGCTCTACTGACCTGGTTCTATGGCTCTAAAGCAGCTCTGCTGACCTGGTTCTATGGCTCTAAAGCAGCTCTGCTGACCTGGTTCTCTGGTTCTAAAGCAGCTCTGCTGACCTGGTTTATCTGGTTCTATAGCAGCTCTGCTGACCTGGTTCTCTGGCTCTAGAGCGGCTCTGCTGACCTGCTTCTCTGGCTCTAAAGCATGACCTGGTTCTATGGCTCTAAAGCAGTTCTGCTGACCTGGTTCTCTTGCTTTAAAGCAGATCTGCTGACCTCATTCTCTGGGTCTAGAGCAGCTCTGCTGACCTGGTTCACTCCCTCTAAAGCAGCTCTGTTGACCTGGTTCTCTGGCTCTAAAGCAGCTCTGCTGACCAGGTTCTCTCCTTCTAACGCAGCTCTGCTGACCTGGTTTCTCTGGCTCTACAACAGCTCTGCTGACCTGGTTCTCTGGCTCTAAAGCAGCTCTGCCTACCTGGTTCTCTGGCTCTAGAGCAGCTCTGCTGACCTGGTTCTTAGGTTCTAGAACAGCTCTGCTGATCTGGATCTCTGGCTCTAAAGCAGCTTGGCTAACCTAGTTCTCTGGCTCTAAAGTAGTTCTGCTGACCTGGTTCTCTCCCTCTAAAGCAGCTATGCTGACCTGGTTTCTCTGGCTCTACAGCAGCTCTGCTGACCTGGTTCTAGAGCAGTTCTGCTGACCTGGTTCTTAGGCTCTAGAGCAGGTCTACTGACCTGGTTCTATGGCTCTAAAGCAGCTCTGCTGATCTGGTTCTATGGCTCTAAAGCAGCTCTGCTGACCTGGTTCTATGACTTTAAAGCAGCTCTGCTGACCTGGTTCTCTGGCTCTGAAGCAATTCTGCTGACCGGGTTCTCTGACTCTAAAGCAGCTCTGCTGACCTGGTTTCTCTGGTTTTACAGCATCTCTGCTGACCTGGTTCTCTGGCTCTAGAGCGACTCTGCTGACCTGGTTCTTTGGCTCTACAACAGCTCTGCTGACCTGGTTCTATGGCTCTAAAGCGGCTCTGCTGATTTGGTTCTCTGGCTCTAAAGCGGTTCTGCTGACCTGGTTATCTGGCTCTAAAGCAGCTCTGCTGACCTGGTTCTTAGGCTCTAGATCAGCTCTGTTGACCTGGTTTTCTGGCCCTAAAGCCGCTCTGCTGACCTGGTTCTCTGGCTCTAGAGCAGCTCTGCTGACCTGGTTCTTAGGCTCCAGAGCAGCTCTGCTGACCTGGTTTTCTGGCTCTACAACAGCTCTGCTGACCTGGTTCTCTGGCTCTAAAGCAGCTCTGCTGACATGGTTCTCTGGCTCTAAAGCAGATCTGCTGACCTTGTTCTCTGGCTCTAAAGCAGTTCTGCTGATCTGGTTCTCTGAATCTAAAGCAGCTCTGCTGACCTGGTTCTCTCCCTCTAAAGTAGCTCTGCTGACCTGGTTTCTCTGGCTCTACAGCAGCTCTGCTGACCTGGTTCTCAGGCTCTAGAGCAGCTCTGCTGACCTGGCTCTCTGGCTCTAAAGCAGCTCTACTGACCAGGTTCTCTGGCCCCAAAGCAGCTCTGCTGACCTGGTTCTCTCCCTCTAAAGCAGGTCTGCTGACCTGGTTTCTCTGGCACTACAGCAGCTCTTCTGACCTGGTTTTCTGGGTGTAAAGTAGCTCTGCTGACCTGGTTCTCTGGCTCTAAAGCAGCTCTGCTGACCTGGTTCTTAGGCTCTAGAGCAGCTCTGCTGACCTGGTTGTCTGGCTCTACAACGGCTCTGCTGACCTGGTGAGTCTCTGGCTCTAAAGCAGCTCTGCTGACCTGGTTATATGGCTCTAAAGCAGCTCTGCTGACCCGGCTCTCTGGCTCTATACAGCTCTGCTGACCTGGTTCTCTGGCTCTACAGCAGCTCTGCTGACCCAGTTCTCTTCCTCTAGAGCAGCTCTGCTGACCTGGTTCTCTGGCTCTAAAGCGGCTCTGCTGACCTGGTTCTCTGGATCTAAAGCAGCTCTGCTGACCTGGTTCTCTGGCTCTAAAGTGGCTCTGCTGACCTGGTTCTCTGGCTCTAAAGCGGCTCTGCTGACCTGGTTCTCTGGCTTTGAAGCAGCTCTGCTGACCTGCTTCTCTAGCTCTAAAGCATGACCTGGTTCTATGGCTCTAAAGCAGTTCTGATGACCTGGTTCTCTTGCTTTGAAGCAGGTCTGCTGACCTGATTCTCTGGGTCTAGAGCAGCTCTGCTGACCTGGTTCTCTCCCTCTAAAGCAGCTCTGTTGACCTGGTTCTCTGGCTCTAAAGCAGCTCTGCTGATCAGGTTCTCTCCTTCTAAAGCAGCTCTGCTGACCTGGTTTCTCTGGCTCTACAACAGCTCTGCTGACTTGGTTCTCTGGCTCTAAAGCAGCTCTGCCTACCTGTTTCTCTGGCTCTAGAGTAGCTGTGCTGACCTGGTTCTTAGGTTCTAGAACAGCTCTGCTGATGTATTTCTCTGGCTCTAAAGCAGCTCGGCTAACCTGGTTCTTTGGCTCTAAAGGAGCTCTGCTGACCTGGTTCTCTGGCTCTAAAGCAGCTCTGCTGATCAGTTTCTCTCCTTCTAAAGCAGCTCTGCTGACCTGGTTTCTCTGGCTCTACAGCAGCTTTGCTGACCTGGTTCTCTGGTTCTAGAGCAGCTGTGCTGACCTGGTTCTTAGGCTCTAGAGCAGCTCTACTGACCTGGTTCTATGGCTCTAAAGCATCTCTGCTGATCTGGTTCTATGGCTCTAAAGCAGCTCTGCTGACCTGGTTCTATGGCTCTAAAGCAGCTCTGCTGACCTGGTTCTCTGGTTCTGAAGCAGTTCTGCTGACCGGGTTCTCTGGTTCTAAAGCAGCTCTGCTGACCTGGTTTATCTGGTTCTACAACGGCTCTGCAGACCTGGTTCTCTGGCTCTATAGCGGCTCTGCCTTCCTGGTTCTCTGGCTCTAGAGCAGCTCTGCTGACCTGGTTCTTAGGTTCTAGAACAGGTCTGCTGACCTGGTTCTCTGGCTCTAGAGCGGCTCTGCTGACTTGGTTCTCTGGCTCTACAACGGCTCTGCAGACCTGGTTCTCTGGCTCTATAGCGGCTCTGCCTTCCTGGTTCTCTGGCTCTAGAGCAGCTCTGCTGACCTGGTTCTTAGGTTCTAGAACAGCTCTGCTGATCTATTTCTCTGGCTCTAAAGCAGCTCGGCTAAGCTGGTTCTCTGGCTCTAAAGGCGCTCTACTGACCTGGTTCTCTCCCTCTAAAGCAGCTCTGCTGACCTGGTTTCTCTGGCTCTACAGCAGCTTTGCTGACCTGGTTCTCTGGTTCTAGAGCAGCTCTGCTGACCTGGTTCAATGGCTCTAAAGCAGCTCTGCTGATCTGGTTCTATGGCTCTAAAGCAGCTCTGCTGACCAGGTTCTCTGGCTGTGAAGCAGTTCTGCTGACCGGGTTCTCTGGCTCTAAAGCAGCTCTGCTGACCTGGTTTCTCTGACTCTAGAGCGGCTCTGCTGACCTGGTTCTCTGGCTCTACAACGGCTCTGCAGACCGGGTTCTCTGGTTCTAAAGCAGCTCTGCTGACCTGGTTTATCTGGTTCTACAGCAGCTATGCTGACCTGGTTCTCTGGCTCTAGAGCGGCTCTGCTGACTTGGTTCTCTGGCTCTACAACGGCTCTGCAGACCTCGTTCTCTGGCTCTATAGCGGCTCTGCCTTCCTGGTTCTCTGGCTCTAGAGCAGCTCTGCTGACCTGGTTCTTAGGTTCTAGAACAGCTCTGCTGATCTATTTCTCTGGCTCTAAAGCAGCTTGGCTAACCTGGTTCTCTGGCTCTAAAGGAGCTCTACTGACCTGGTTCTCTCCCTCCAAAGCAGCTCTGCTGACCTGGTTTCTCGGGCTCTACAGCAGCTTTGCTGACCTGGTTCTCTGGTTCTAGAGCAGCTCTGCTGACCTGGTTCTTAGGCTCTAGAGCAGCTATACTGACCTGGTTCTCTGGCTCTGAAGCAGTTCTGCTGACCGGGTTCTCTGGTTCTAAAGCAGCTCTGCTGACCTGGTTTATCTGGTTCTACAGCAGTTCTGCTGACCTGGTTCTCTGGCTCTAGAGCGGCTCTGCTGACCTGGTTCTCTGGCTCTACAACGGCTCTGCAGACCTGGTTCTCTGGCTCTATAGCGGCTCTGCCTACCTGGATCGCTGGCTCTAGAGCAGCTCTGCTGACCTGGTTCTTTGGTTCTAGAACAGCTCTGCTGATCTATTTCTCTGGCTCTAAAGCAGCTCGGCTAACCTGGTTCTCTCGCTCTAAAGGAGCTCTGCTGACCTGGTTCTCTCCCTCTAAAGCAGCTCTGCTGACCTGGTTTCTCTGGCTCTACAGCAGCTTTGCTGACCTGTTTCTCTGGTTCTAGAACAGCTCTGCTGACCTGGTTCTTAGGCTCTAGAGCAGCTCTACTGACCTGGTTCTATGGCTCTAAAGCAGCTCTGCTGATCTGGTTCTATGGCTCTAAAGCAGCTCTGCTGACCTGGTTCTATGGCTCTAAAGCAGCTCTGCTGACCTGGTTCTCTGGCTGTGAAGCAGTTCTGCTGACCAGGTTCTTTGGCTCTAAAGCAGCTCTGCTGACCTGGTTTCTCTGGTTCTACAGCAGCTCTGCTGACCTGGTTCTCTGGCTCTAGAGTGGCTCTGCTGACCAGGTTCTCTGGCTCTACAACGGCACTGCAGACCTGGTTCTCTGGCTCTATAGCGGCTCTGCTGACTTGGTTCTCTGGCTCTAAAGAGGCTCTGCTGACCTGGTTATCAGGCTCTAAAGCAGCTCTGCTGACCTGGTTCTCTGGCTCTAGATCAGCTCTGCTGACCTGGTTCTCCGGGTCTAAAGCAGCTCTGCTGACCTGGTTCTATGGCTCTAAAGCAGCTCTGCTGATCTGGTTCTATGGCACTAAAGCAGCTCTGCTGACCAGGTTCTATGGCTGTAAAGCAGTTCTGCTGACCGGGTTCTCTGGCTCTAAAGCAGCTCTGCTGACCTGGTTTCTCTGGCTCTAGAGCGGCTCTGCTGACCTGGTTCTCTGGCTCTACAACAGCTCTGCAGACCTGGGTCTCTGGCTCTAAAGCGGCTCTGCTGACCTGGTTCTCTCCCTCTATAGCAGCTCAGCTGACCTGGTTCTCTGGTTCTAAAGCAGCCCTGCTGACCTGGTTCTCTGGCTTGAGAGCAGCTCTGCTGACCTGGTTCGCAGGCTCTAGAACAGCTTTGCTGACGTGGGTCTCTGGCTCTACAACAGTTCTGCTGACCTGGTTCTCTGGCTCTAAAGCAGCTCTACTGACCTGGTTCTATGGCTCTAAAGCAGCTCTGCTGATCTGGTTATATGGGTCTAAAGCAGCTCTGCTGACCTGGTTCTATGGCTCTAAAGCAGCTCTGCTGACCTGGTTCTCTGGCTCTGAAGCAGTTCTGCTGACCGGGTTCTCTGGCTCTAAAGCAGCTCTGCTGACCTGGTTTCTCTGGTTCTACAGCAGCTCTGCTGACGTGGTTCTCTGGCTCTGACGCAGTTCTGCTGACCGGGTTCTCTGGCTCTACAACGGGTCTGCTGACCTGGTTCTCTGGTTCTAAAGCAGCTCTGCTGACCTGGTTTATCTGGTTCTACAGCAGTTCTGCTGACCTGGTTCTCTGGCTCTAGAGCGGCTCTGCTGACCTGGTTCTCTGGCTCTACAACGGCTCTGCAGACCTGGTTCTCTGGCTCTATAGCGGCTCTGCCTACCTGGATCGCTGGCTCTAGAGCAGCTCTGCTGACCTGGTTCTTTGGTTCTAGAACAGCTCTGCTGATCTATTTCTCTGGCTCTAAAGCAGCTCGGCTAACCTGGTTCTCTCGCTCTAAAGGAGCTCTGCTGACCTGGTTCTCTCCCTCTAAAGCAGCTCTGCTGACCTGGTTTCTCTGGCTCTACAGCAGCTTTGCTGACCTGTTTCTCTGGTTCTAGAACAGCTCTGCTGACCTGGTTCTTAGGCTCTAGAGCAGCTCTACTGACCTGGTTCTATGGCTCTAAAGCAGCTCTGCTGATCTGGTTCTATGGCTCTAAAGCAGCTCTGCTGACCTGGTTCTATGGCTCTAAAGCAGCTCTGCTGACCTGGTTCTCTGGCTGTGAAGCAGTTCTGCTGACCAGGTTCTTTGGCTCTAAAGCAGCTCTGCTGACCTGGTTTCTCTGGTTCTACAGCAGCTCTGCTGACCTGGTTCTCTGGCTCTAGAGTGGCTCTGCTGACCAGGTTCTCTGGCTCTACAACGGCACTGCAGACCTGGTTCTCTGGCTCTATAGCGGCTCTGCTGACTTGGTTCTCTGGCTCTAAAGAGGCTCTGCTGACCTGGTTATCAGGCTCTAAAGCAGCTCTGCTGACCTGGTTCTCTGGCTCTAGATCAGCTCTGCTGACCTGGTTCTCCGGGTCTAAAGCAGCTCTGCTGACCTGGTTCTCTTGCTTTAGAGCAGCTCTGCTGACCTGGTTCTTAGGCTCTAGAGCAGCTCTGCTGACCTGGGTCTCTGGCTCTACAATGGCTCTGCTGACCTGGTTCTCTGGCTCTAAAGCAGCTCTGCTGACCGTGTTCTCTAGCTCTAAAGCAGTTCTGCTGACCGGGGTCTCTGGCTCTAAAGCAGCTCTGCTGACCTGCTTTCTCTGGTTCTACAGCAGCACTGCTGACCTGGTTCTCTGGCTCTAGAGCGGCTCTACTGACTTGGTTCTCTGGCTCTACAACGACTCTGCAGACCTGGTTCTCTGGCTCAATAGCGGCTCTGCCTACCTGGTTCTCTGGCTCTAGAGCAGCTCTGCTGACCTGGTTCTTAGGTTCTAGAACAGCTCTGCTGATCTATTTCTCTGGCTCTAAAGCAGCTCGGCTAACCTGGTTCTCTGGCTCTAAAGGAGCTCTGCTGACCTGGTTTCTCTGGCTCTACAGCAGCTTTGCTGACCTGGTTCTCTGGTTCTCGAGCAGCTCTGCTGACCTGGTTCCTAGGCTCTAGAGCAGCTCTACTGACCTGGTTCTATGGCTTTAAAGCAGCTCTGCTGATCTGGTTCTGTGGCTCTAAAGCAGCTCTGCTGACCTGGTTCTATGGCTCTAAAGCAGCTCTGCTGACCTGGTTCTCTGGCTCTAGAGCGGCTCTGCAGACCTGGTTCTCTGGCTCTATAGCGGCTCTGCCTACCTGTTTCTCTGGCTCTAGCGCAGCTCTGCTGACCTGGTTCTTAGGTTCTAGAACAGCTCTGCTGATCTATTTCTCTGGTTCTAAAGCAGCTCGGCTGACCTGGTTCTCTGGCTCTAAAGGAGCTTTGCTGACCTGGTTCTCTCCCTCTAAAGCAGCTCTGCTGACCTGGTTTCTCTGGCTCTACAGCAGCTTTGCTGACCTGGTTCTCTGGTTCTAGAGCAGCTCTGCTGACCTGGTTCTTAGGCTCTAGAGCAGCTCTACTGGCCTGGGTCTATGGCTCTAAAGCAGCTCTGCTGATCTGGTTCTATGGCTCTAAAGCAGCTCTGCTGATCTGGTTCTATGGCACTAAAGCAGCTCTGCTGACCAGGTTCTATGGCTGTAAAGCAGTTCTGCTGACCGGGTTCTCTGGCTCTAAAGCAGCTCTGCTGACCTGGTTTCTCTGGCTCTAGAGCGGCTCTGCTGACCTGGTTCTCTGGCTCTACAACAGCTCTGCAGACCTGGGTCTCTGGCTCTAAAGCGGCTCTGCTGACCTGGTTCTCTCCCTCTATAGCAGCTCAGCTGACCTGGTTCTCTGGTTCTAAAGCAGCCCTGCTGACCTGGTTCTCTGGCTTGAGAGCAGCTCTGCTGACCTGGTTCGCAGGCTCTAGAACAGCTTTGCTGACGTGGGTCTCTGGCTCTACAACAGTTCTGCTGACCTGGTTCTCTGGCTCTAAAGCAGCTCTACTGACCTGGTTCTATGGCTCTAAAGCAGCTCTGCTGATCTGGTTATATGGGTCTAAAGCAGCTCTGCTGACCTGGTTCTATGGCTCTAAAGCAGCTCTGCTGACCTGGTTCTCTGGCTCTGAAGCAGTTCTGCTGACCGGGTTCTCTGGCTCTAAAGCAGCTCTGCTGACCTGGTTCTCTGGCTCTAAAGTGGCTCTGCTGACCTGGTTCTCTGGCTCTAAAGCGGCTCTGCTGACCTGGTTCTCTGGCTTTGAAGCAGCTCTGCTGACCTGCTTCTCTAGCTCTAAAGCATGACCTGGTTCTATGGCTCTAAAGCAGTTCTGATGACCTGGTTCTCTTGCTTTGAAGCAGGTCTGCTGACCTGATTCTCTGGGTCTAGAGCAGCTCTGCTGACCTGGTTCTCTCCCTCTAAAGCAGCTCTGTTGACCTGGTTCTCTGGCTCTAAAGCAGCTCTGCTGATCAGGTTCTCTCCTTCTAAAGCAGCTCTGCTGACCTGGTTTCTCTGGCTCTACAACAGCTCTGCTGACTTGGTTCTCTGGCTCTAAAGCAGCTCTGCCTACCTGTTTCTCTGGCTCTAGAGTAGCTGTGCTGACCTGGTTCTTAGGTTCTAGAACAGCTCTGCTGATGTATTTCTCTGGCTCTAAAGCAGCTCGGCTAACCTGGTTCTTTGGCTCTAAAGGAGCTCTGCTGACCTGGTTCTCTGGCTCTAAAGCAGCTCTGCTGATCAGTTTCTCTCCTTCTAAAGCAGCTCTGCTGACCTGGTTTCTCTGGCTCTACAGCAGCTTTGCTGACCTGGTTCTCTGGTTCTAGAGCAGCTGTGCTGACCTGGTTCTTAGGCTCTAGAGCAGCTCTACTGACCTGGTTCTATGGCTCTAAAGCATCTCTGCTGATCTGGTTCTATGGCTCTAAAGCAGCTCTGCTGACCTGGTTCTATGGCTCTAAAGCAGCTCTGCTGACCTGGTTCTCTGGTTCTGAAGCAGTTCTGCTGACCGGGTTCTCTGGTTCTAAAGCAGCTCTGCTGACCTGGTTTATCTGGTTCTACAACGGCTCTGCAGACCTGGTTCTCTGGCTCTATAGCGGCTCTGCCTTCCTGGTTCTCTGGCTCTAGAGCAGCTCTGCTGACCTGGTTCTTAGGTTCTAGAACAGGTCTGCTGACCTGGTTCTCTGGCTCTAGAGCGGCTCTGCTGACTTGGTTCTCTGGCTCTACAACGGCTCTGCAGACCTGGTTCTCTGGCTCTATAGCGGCTCTGCCTTCCTGGTTCTCTGGCTCTAGAGCAGCTCTGCTGACCTGGTTCTTAGGTTCTAGAACAGCTCTGCTGATCTATTTCTCTGGCTCTAAAGCAGCTCGGCTAAGCTGGTTCTCTGGCTCTAAAGGCGCTCTACTGACCTGGTTCTCTCCCTCTAAAGCAGCTCTGCTGACCTGGTTTCTCTGGCTCTACAGCAGCTTTGCTGACCTGGTTCTCTGGTTCTAGAGCAGCTCTGCTGACCTGGTTCTATGGCTCTAAAGCAGCTCTGCTGATCTGGTTCTATGGCTCTAAAGCAGCTCTGCTGACCAGGTTCTCTGGCTGTGAAGCAGTTCTGCTGACCGGGTTCTCTGGCTCTAAAGCAGCTCTGCTGACCTGGTTTCTCTGACTCTAGAGCGGCTCTGCTGACCTGGTTCTCTGGCTCTACAACGGCTCTGCAGACCGGGTTCTCTGGTTCTAAAGCAGCTCTGCTGACCTGGTTTATCTGGTTCTACAGCAGCTATGCTGACCTGGTTCTCTGGCTCTAGAGCGGCTCTGCTGACTTGGTTCTCTGGCTCTACAACGGCTCTGCAGACCTCGTTCTCTGGCTCTATAGCGGCTCTGCCTTCCTGGTTCTCTGGCTCTAGAGCAGCTCTGCTGACCTGGTTCTTAGGTTCTAGAACAGCTCTGCTGATCTATTTCTCTGGCTCTAAAGCAGCTTGGCTAACCTGGTTCTCTGGCTCTAAAGGAGCTCTACTGACCTGGTTCTCTCCCTCCAAAGCAGCTCTGCTGACCTGGTTTCTCGGGCTCTACAGCAGCTTTGCTGACCTGGTTCTCTGGTTCTAGAGCAGCTCTGCTGACCTGGTTCTTAGGCTCTAGAGCAGCTATACTGACCTGGTTCTCTGGCTCTGAAGCAGTTCTGCTGACCGGGTTCTCTGGTTCTAAAGCAGCTCTGCTGACCTGGTTTATCTGGTTCTACAGCAGTTCTGCTGACCTGGTTCTCTGGCTCTAGAGCGGCTCTGCTGACCTGGTTCTCTGGCTCTACAACGGCTCTGCAGACCTGGTTCTCTGGCTCTATAGCGGCTCTGCCTACCTGGATCGCTGGCTCTAGAGCAGCTCTGCTGACCTGGTTCTTTGGTTCTAGAACAGCTCTGCTGATCTATTTCTCTGGCTCTAAAGCAGCTCGGCTAACCTGGTTCTCTCGCTCTAAAGGAGCTCTGCTGACCTGGTTCTCTCCCTCTAAAGCAGCTCTGCTGACCTGGTTTCTCTGGCTCTACAGCAGCTTTGCTGACCTGTTTCTCTGGTTCTAGAACAGCTCTGCTGACCTGGTTCTTAGGCTCTAGAGCAGCTCTACTGACCTGGTTCTATGGCTCTAAAGCAGCTCTGCTGATCTGCTTCTATGGCTCTAAAGCAGCTCTGCTGACCTGGTTCTATGGCTCTAAAGCAGCTCTGCTGACCTGGTTCTCTGGCTGTGAAGCAGTTCTGCTGACCAGGTTCTTTGGCTCTAAAGCAGCTCTGCTGACCTGGTTTCTCTGGTTCTACAGCAGCTCTGCTGACCTGGTTCTCTGGCTCTAGAGTGGCTCTGCTGACCAGGTTCTCTGGCTCTACAACGGCACTGCAGACCTGGTTCTCTGGCTCTATAGCGGCTCTGCTGACTTGGTTCTCTGGCTCTAAAGAGGCTCTGCTGACCTGGTTATCAGGCTCTAAAGCAGCTCTGCTGACCTGGTTCTCTGGCTCTAGATCAGCTCTGCTGACCTGGTTCTCCGGGTCTAAAGCAGCTCTGCTGACCTGGTTCTATGGCTCTAAAGCAGCTCTGCTGATCTGGTTCTATGGCACTAAAGCAGCTCTGCTGACCAGGTTCTATGGCTGTAAAGCAGTTCTGCTGACCGGGTTCTCTGGCTCTAAAGCAGCTCTGCTGACCTGGTTTCTCTGGCTCTAGAGCGGCTCTGCTGACCTGGTTCTCTGGCTCTACAACAGCTCTGCAGACCTGGGTCTCTGGCTCTAAAGCGGCTCTGCTGACCTGGTTCTCTCCCTCTATAGCAGCTCAGCTGACCTGGTTCTCTGGTTCTAAAGCAGCCCTGCTGACCTGGTTCTCTGGCTTGAGAGCAGCTCTGCTGACCTGGTTCGCAGGCTCTAGAACAGCTTTGCTGACGTGGGTCTCTGGCTCTACAACAGTTCTGCTGACCTGGTTCTCTGGCTCTAAAGCAGCTCTACTGACCTGGTTCTATGGCTCTAAAGCAGCTCTGCTGATCTGGTTATATGGGTCTAAAGCAGCTCTGCTGACCTGGTTCTATGGCTCTAAAGCAGCTCTGCTGACCTGGTTCTCTGGCTCTGAAGCAGTTCTGCTGACCGGGTTCTCTGGCTCTAAAGCAGCTCTGCTGACCTGGTTTCTCTGGTTCTACAGCAGCTCTGCTGACGTGGTTCTCTGGCTCTGACGCAGTTCTGCTGACCGGGTTCTCTGGCTCTACAACGGGTCTGCTGACCTGGTTCTCTGGTTCTAAAGCAGCTCTGCTGACCTGGTTTATCTGGTTCTACAGCAGTTCTGCTGACCTGGTTCTCTGGCTCTAGAGCGGCTCTGCTGACCTGGTTCTCTGGCTCTACAACGGCTCTGCAGACCTGGTTCTCTGGCTCTATAGCGGCTCTGCCTACCTGGATCGCTGGCTCTAGAGCAGCTCTGCTGACCTGGTTCTTTGGTTCTAGAACAGCTCTGCTGATCTATTTCTCTGGCTCTAAAGCAGCTCGGCTAACCTGGTTCTCTCGCTCTAAAGGAGCTCTGCTGACCTGGTTCTCTCCCTCTAAAGCAGCTCTGCTGACCTGGTTTCTCTGGCTCTACAGCAGCTTTGCTGACCTGTTTCTCTGGTTCTAGAACAGCTCTGCTGACCTGGTTCTTAGGCTCTAGAGCAGCTCTACTGACCTGGTTCTATGGCTCTAAAGCAGCTCTGCTGATCTGGTTCTATGGCTCTAAAGCAGCTCTGCTGACCTGGTTCTATGGCTCTAAAGCAGCTCTGCTGACCTGGTTCTCTGGCTGTGAAGCAGTTCTGCTGGCCAGGTTCTTTGGCTCTAAAGCAGCTCTGCT
The DNA here is from genome assembly GCF_964204655.1 of Triturus cristatus. Classification (NCBI taxonomy): domain Eukaryota; kingdom Metazoa; phylum Chordata; class Amphibia; order Caudata; family Salamandridae; genus Triturus; species Triturus cristatus. Next base: position 1,022,292 of record NW_028187318.1, read on the forward strand.
GACCTGGTTTCTCTGGTTCTACAGCAGCTCTGCTGACCTGGTTCTCTGGCTCTAGAGTGGCTCTGCTGACCAGGTTCTCTGGCTCTACAACGGCACTGCAGACCTGGTTCTCTGGCTCTATAGCGGCTCTGCTGACTTGGTTCTCTGGCTCTAAAGAGGCTCTGCTGACCTGGTTATCAGGCTCTAAAGCAGCTCTGCTGACCTGGTTCTCTGGCTCTAGATCAGCTCTGCTGACCTGGTTCTCCGGGTCTAAAGCAGCTCTGCTGACCTGGTTCTCTTGCTTTAGAGCAGCTCTGCTGACCTGGTTCTTAGGCTCTAGAGCAGCTCTGCTGACCTGGGTCTCTGGCTCTACAATGGCTCTGCTGACCTGGTTCTCTGGCTCTAAAGCAGCTCTGCTGACCGTGTTCTCTAGCTCTAAAGCAGTTCTGCTGACCGGGGTCTCTGGCTCTAAAGCAGCTCTGCTGACCTGCTTTCTCTGGTTCTACAGCAGCACTGCTGACCTGGTTCTCTGGCTCTAGAGCGGCTCTACTGACTTGGTTCTCTGGCTCTACAACGACTCTGCAGACCTGGTTCTCTGGCTCAATAGCGGCTCTGCCTACCTGGTTCTCTGGCTCTAGAGCAGCTCTGCTGACCTGGTTCTTAGGTTCTAGAACAGCTCTGCTGATCTATTTCTCTGGCTCTAAAGCAGCTCGGCTAACCTGGTTCTCTGGCTCTAAAGGAGCTCTGCTGACCTGGTTTCTCTGGCTCTACAGCAGCTTTGCTGACCTGGTTCTCTGGTTCTCGAGCAGCTCTGCTGACCTGGTTCCTAGGCTCTAGAGCAGCTCTACTGACCTGGTTCTATGGCTTTAAAGCAGCTCTGCTGATCTGGTTCTGTGGCTCTAAAGCAGCTCTGCTGACCTGGTTCTATGGCTCTAAAGCAGCTCTGCTGACCTGGTTCTCTGGCTCTAGAGCGGCTCTGCAGACCTGGTTCTCTGGCTCTATAGCGGCTCTGCCTACCTGTTTCTCTGGCTCTAGCGCAGCTCTGCTGACCTGGTTCTTAGGTTCTAGAACAGCTCTGCTGATCTATTTCTCTGGTTCTAAAGCAGCTCGGCTGACCTGGTTCTCTGGCTCTAAAGGAGCTTTGCTGACCTGGTTCTCTCCCTCTAAAGCAGCTCTGCTGACCTGGTTTCTCTGGCTCTACAGCAGCTTTGCTGACCTGGTTCTCTGGTTCTAGAGCAGCTCTGCTGACCTGGTTCTTAGGCTCTAGAGCAGCTCTACTGGCCTGGGTCTATGGCTCTAAAGCAGCTCTGCTGATCTGGTTCTATGGCTCTAAAGCAGCTCTGCTGATCTGGTTCTATGGCACTAAAGCAGCTCTGCTGACCAGGTTCTATGGCTGTAAAGCAGTTCTGCTGACCGGGTTCTCTGGCTCTAAAGCAGCTCTGCTGACCTGGTTTCTCTGGCTCTAGAGCGGCTCTGCTGACCTGGTTCTCTGGCTCTACAACAGCTCTGCAGACCTGGGTCTCTGGCTCTAAAGCGGCTCTGCTGACCTGGTTCTCTCCCTCTATAGCAGCTCAGCTGACCTGGTTCTCTGGTTCTAAAGCAGCCCTGCTGACCTGGTTCTCTGGCTTGAGAGCAGCTCTGCTGACCTGGTTCGCAGGCTCTAGAACAGCTTTGCTGACGTGGGTCTCTGGCTCTACAACAGTTCTGCTGACCTGGTTCTCTGGCTCTAAAGCAGCTCTACTGACCTGGTTCTATGGCTCTAAAGCAGCTCTGCTGATCTGGTTATATGGGTCTAAAGCAGCTCTGCTGACCTGGTTCTATGGCTCTAAAGCAGCTCTGCTGACCTGGTTCTCTGGCTCTGAAGCAGTTCTGCTGACCGGGTTCTCTGGCTCTAAAGCAGCTCTGCTGACCTGGTTTCTCTGGTTCTACAGCAGCTCTGCTGACGTGGTTCTCTGGCTCTGACGCAGTTCTGCTGACTGGGTTCTCTGGCTCTACAACGGGTCTGCTGACCTGGTTCTCTGGCTCTAAAGCAGCTCTGCTGACCTGGTTTATCTGGTTCTACAGCAGTTCTGCTGACCTGGTTCTCTGGCTCTAGAGCGGCTCTGCTGACCTGGTTCTCTGGCTCTACAACGGCTCTGCAGACCTGGTTCTCTCCCTCTAAAGTAGCTCTGCTGACCTGGTTTCTCTGGCTCTACAGCAGCTCTGCTGACCTGGTTCTCAGGCTCTAGAGCAGCTCTGCTGACCTGGCTGTCTGGCTCTAAAGCAGCTCTACTGACCAGGTTCTCTGGCCCCAAAGCAGCTCTGCTGACCTGGTTCTCTCCCTCTAAAGCAGGTCTGCTGACCTGGTTTCTCTGGCACTACAGCAGCTCTGCTGACCTGGTTCTTAGGCTCTAAAGCAGCTCTTCTGACCTGGTTCTTAGGCTCTAGAGCAGCTCTGCTGACCTGGTTTTCTGGCTCTACAACGGCTCTGCTGACCTGGTGGGTCTCTGGCTCTAAAGCAGCTCTGCTGACCTGGTTATATGGCTCTAAAGCAGCTCTGCTGACCCGGTTCTCTGGCTCTATACAGCTCTGCTGACCTGGTTCTCTGGCTCTACAGCAGCTCTGCTGACCCAGTTCTCTTCCTCTAGAGCAGCTCTCCTGACCTGGTTCTCTGGCTCTAAAGCGGCTCTGCTGACCTGGTTCTCTGGATCTAAAGCAGCTCTGCTGACCTGGTTCTCTGGCTCTAAAGTGGCTCTGCTGACCTGGTTCTCTGGCTCTAAAGCGGCTCTGCTGACCTGGTTCTCTGGCTCTAAAGCAGCTGTGCTGACCTGGTTCTCTGGCTTTGAAGCAGCTCTGCTGACCTGCTTCTCTAGCTCTAAAGCATGACCTGGTTCTATTGCTCTAAAGCAGGTCTGCTGACCTGGTTCTCTGGCTCTAAAGCAGCTCTGCTGATCAGGTTCTCTCCTTCTAAAGCAGCTCTGCTGACCTGGTTTCTCTGGCTCTACAACAGCTCTGCTGACTTGGTTCTCTGGCTCTAAAGCAGCTCTGCCTACCTGGTTCTCTGGCTCTAGAGTAGCTGTGCTGACCTGGTTCTTAGGTTCTAGAACAGCTCTGCTGATGTATTTATCTGGCTCTAAAGCAGCTCGGCTAACCTGGTTCTCTGGCTCTAAAGGAGCTCTGCTGACCTGGTTCTCTGGCTCTAAAGCAGCTCTGCTGATCAGTTTCTCTCCTTCTAAAGCAGCTCTGCTGACCTGGTTTCTCAGGCTCTGCAGCAGCTTTGCTGACCTGGTTCTCTGGTTCTAGAGCAGCTCTGCTGACCTGGTTCTTAGGCTCTAGAGCAGCTCTACTGACCTGGTTCTATGGCTCTAAAGCGGCTCTGCTGATCTGGTTCTATGGCTCTAAAGCAGCTCTGCTGACCTGGTTCTATGGCTCTAAAGCAGCTCTGCTGACCTGGTTCTCTGGCTCTGAAGCAGTTCTGCTGACCGGGTTCCCCGGTTCTAAAGCAGCTCTGCTGACCTGGCTTATCTGGTTCTACAGCAGCTCTTCTGACCTGGTTCTCTGGCTCTAGAGTGGCTCTGCTGACTTGGTTCTCTGGCTCTACAACGGCTCTGCAGACCTGGTTCTCTGGCTCTATAGCGGCTCTACCTTCCTGGTTCTCTGGCTCTAGAGCAGCTCTGCTGACCTGGTTCTTAGGTTCTAGAACAGCTCTGCTGATCTATTTCTCTGGCTCTAAAGCAGCTCGGCTAACCTAGTTCTCTGGCTCTAAAGGAGCTCTACTGACCTGGTTCTCTCCCTCTAAAGCAGCTCTGCTGACCTGGTTTCTCTGGCTCTAGAGCAGCTTTGCTGACCTGGTTCACTGGTTCTAGAGCAGCTCTGCTGACCTGGTTCTTAGGCTCTAGAGCAGCTCTACTGACCTGGTTCTATGGCTCTAAAGCAGCTCTGCTGATCTGGTTCTATGGCTCTAAAGCAGCTCTGCTGACCTGGTTCTATGGCTCTAAAGCAGCTCTGCTGACCTGGTTCTCTGGCTCTACAACGGCTCTGCAGACCGGGTTCTCTGGTTCTAAAGCAGCTCTGCTGACCTGGTTTATCTGGTTCTACAGCAGCTCTGCTGACCTGGTTCTCTGGCTCTAGAGCGGCTCTGCTGACTTGGTTCTCTGGCTCTACAACGGCTCTGCGGACCTGGTTCTCTGGCTCTAGAGCGGCTCTGCCTTCCTGGTTCTCTGGCTCTAGAGCAGCTCTGCTGACCTGGTTCTTAGGTTCTAGAAAAGCTCTGCTGATCTATTTCTCTGGCTCAAAAGCAGCTCGGCTAACCTGGTTCTCTGGCTCTAAAGGAGCTCTACTGACCAGGTTCTCTCCCTCGAAAGCATCTCTGCTGACCTGGTTTCTCTGGCTCTACAGCAGCTTTGCTGACCTGGTTCTCTGGTTCTAGAGCAGCTCTGCTGACCTGGTTCTTAGGCTCTAGAGCAGCTCTACTGACCTGGTTCTCTGGCTCTGAAGCAGATCTACTGACCGGGTTCTCTGGTTCTAAAGCAGCTCTGCTGACCTGGTTTATCTGGTTCTACAGCAGCTCTGCTGACCTGGTTTTCTGGCTCTAGAGCGGCTCTGCTGACCTGGTTCTCTGGCTCTACAACGGCTCTGCAGACCTGGTTCTCCGGCTCTATAGCGGCTCTGCCTACCTGGTTTGCTGGCTCTAGAGCAGCTCTGCTGACCTGGTTCTTAGGTTCTAGAACAGCTCTGCTGATCTATTTCACTGGCTCTAAAGCAGCTCGGCTAACCTGGTTATCTTGCTCTAAAGGAGCTCTGCTGACCTGGTTCTCTCCCTCTAAAGCAGCTCTGCTGACCTGGTTTCTCTGGCTCTACAGCAGCTTTGCTGACCTGTTTCTCTGGTTCTAGAGCAGCTCTGCTGACCTGGTTCTTAGGCTCTAGAGCAGCTCTACTGACCTGGTTCTATGGCTCTAAAGCAGCTCTGCTGATCTGGTTCTATGGCTCTAAAGCAGCTCTGCTGACCTGGTTCTATGGCTCTAAAGCAGCTCTGCTGACCTGGTTCTCTGGCTGTGAACCAGTTCTGCTGACCTGGTTCTTAGGCTCTAGAGCAGCTCTGCCGACCTGGTTCTCTGGCTCTACAACGGCTCTGCTGACCTGGTGGGTCTCTGGCTCTAAAGCAGCTCTGCTGACCTGGTTATATGGCTCTAAAGCAGCTCTGCTGACCCGGTTCTCTGGCTCTATACAGCTCTGCTGACCTGGTTCTCTGGCTCTACAGCAGCTCTGCTGACCCAGTTCTCTTCCTCTAGAGCAGCTCTCCTGACCTGGTTCTCTGGCTCTAAAGCGGCTCTGCTGACCTGGTTCTCTGGATCTAAAGCAGCTCTGCTGACCTGGTTCTCTGGCTCTAAAGTGGCTCTGCTGACCTGGTTCTCTGGCTCTAAAGCGGCTCTGCTGACCTGGTTCTCTGGTTCTAAAGCAGCTCTGCTGACCTGGTTCTCTGGCTTTGAAGCAGCTCTGCTGACCTGCTTCTCTAGCTCTAAAGCATGACCTGGTTCTATGGCTCTAAAGCAGTTCTGATGACCTGGTTCTCTTGCTTTGAAGCAGGTCTGCTGACCTGATTCTCTGGGTCTAGAGCAGCTCTGCTGACCTGGTTCTCTCCCTCTAAAGCAGCTCTGTTGACCTGGTTCTCTGGCTCTAAAGCAGCTCTGCTGATCAGGTTCTCTCCTTCTAAAGCAGCTCTGCTGACCTGGTTTCTCTGGCTCTACAACAGCTCTGCTGACTTGGTTCTCTGGCTCTAAAGCAGCTCTGCCTACCTGGTTCTCTGGCTGTAGAGTAGCTGTGCTGACCTGGTTCTTAGGTTCTAGAACAGCTCTGCTGATGTATTTATCTGGCTCTAAAGCAGCTTGGCTAACCTGGTTCTCTGGCTCTAAAGGAGCTCTGCTGACCTGGTTCTCTGGCTCTAAAGCAGCTCTGCTGATCAGTTTCTCTCCTTCTAAAGCAGCTCTGCTGACCTGGTTTCTCTGGCTCTACAGCAGCTTTGCTGACCTGGTTCTCTGGTTCTAGAGCAGCTCTGCTGACCTGGTTCTTAGGCTCTAGAGCAGCTCTACTGACCTGGTTGTATGGCTCTAAAGCAGCTCTGCTGATCTGGTTCTATGGCTCTAAAGCAGCTCTGCTGACCTGGTTCTATGGCTCTAAAGCAGCTCTGCTGATCTGGTTCTCTGGCTCTGAAGCAGTTCTGCTGACTGGGTTCCCCGGTTCTAAAGCAGCTCTGCTGACCTGGCTTATCTGGTTCTACAGCAGCTCTTCTGACCTGGTTCTCTGGCTCTAGAGTGGCTCTGCTGACTTGGTTCTCTGGCTCTACAACGGCTCTGTAGACCTGGTTCTCTGGCTCTATAGCGGCTCTACCTTCCTGGTTCTCTGGCTCTAGAGCAGCTCTGCTGACCTGGTTCTTAGGTTCTAGAACAGCTCTGCTGATCTATTTCTCCGGCTCTAAAGCAGCTCGGCTAACCTAGTTCTCTGGCTCTAAAGGAGCTCTACTGACCTGGTTCTCTCCCTCTAAAGCAGCTCTGCTGACCTGGTTTCTCTGGCTCTAGAGCAGCTTTGCTGACCTGGTTCTCTGGTTCTAGAGCAGCTCTGCTGACCTGGTTCTTAGGCTCTAGAGCAGCTCTACTGACCTGGTTCTATGGCTCTAAAGCAGCTCTGCTGATCTGGTTCTATGGCTCTAAAGCAGCTCTGCTGACCTGGTTCTATGGCTCTAAAGCAGCTCTGCTGACCTGGTTCTATGGCTCTACAACGGCTCTGCAGACCGGGTTCTCTGCTTCTAAAGCAGCTCTGCTGACCTGGTTTATCTGGTTCTACAGCAGCTCTGCTGACCTGGTTCTCTGGCTCTAGAGCGGCTCTGCTGACTTGGTTCTCTGGCTCTACAACGGCTCTGCGGACCTGGTTCTCTGGCTCTATAGCGGCTCTGCTGACCTGGTTCTTAGGTTCTAGAACAGCTCTGCTGATCTATTTCTCTGGCTCTAAAGCAGCTCGGCTAACCTGGTTCTCTGGCTCTAAAGGAGCTCTACTGACCTGGTTCTCTCCCTCGAAAGCATCTCTGCTGACCTGGTTTCTCTGGCTCTACAGCAGCTTTGCTGACCTGGTTCTCTGGTTCTAGAGCAGCTCTGCCTTCCTGGTTCTCTGGCTCTAGAGCAGCTCTGCTGACCTGGTTCTTAGGCTCTAGAGCAGCTCTACTGACCTGGTTCTATGGCTCTAAAGCAGCTCTGCTGATCTGGTTCTATGGCTCTAAAGCAGCTCTGCTGACCTGGTTCTATGGCTCTAAAGCAGCTCTGCTGACCTGGTTCTATGGCTCTACAACGGCTCTGCAGACCGGGTTCTCTGCTTCTAAAGCAGCTCTGCTGACCTGGTTTATCTGGTTCTACAGCAGCTCTGCTGACCTGGTTCTCTGGCTCTAGAGCGGCTCTGCTGACTTGGTTCTCTGGCTCTACAACGGCTCTGCGGACCTGGTTCTCTGGCTCTATAGCGGCTCTGCTGACCTGGTTCTTAGGTTCTAGAACAGCTCTGCTGATCTATTTCTCTGGCTCTAAAGCAGCTCGGCTAACCTGGTTCTCTGGCTCTAAAGGAGCTCTACTGACCTGGTTCTCTCCCTCGAAAGCATCTCTGCTGACCTGGTTTCTCTGGCTCTACAGCAGCTTTGCTGACCTGGTTCTCTGGTTCTAGAGCAGCTCTGCCTTCCTGGTTCTCTGGCTCTAGAGCAGCTCTGCTGACCTGGTTCTTAGGTTCTAGAACAGCTCTGCTGATCTATTTCTCTGGCTCTAAAGCAGCTCGGCTAACCTGGTTCTCTGGCTCTAAAGGAGCTCTACTGACCTGGTTCTCTCCCTCGAAAGCATCTCTGCTGACCTGGTTTCTCTGGCTCTACAGCAGCTTTGCTGACCTGGTTCTCTGGTTCTAGAGCAGCTCTGCTGACCTGGTTCTTAGGCTCTAGAGCAGCTCTACTGACCTGGTTCTCTGGCTCTGAAGCAGATCTACTGACCGGGTTCTCTGGTTCTAAAGCAGCTCTGCTGACCTGGTTTATCTGGTTCTACAGCAGCTCTGCTGACCTGGTTTTCTGGCTCTAGAGCGGCTCTGCTGACCTGGTTCTCTGGCTCTACAACGGCTCTGCAGACCTGGTTCTCTGGCTCTATAGCGGCTCTGACTACCTGGTTTGCTGGCTCTAGAGCAGCTCTGCTGACCTGGTTCTTAGGTTCTAGAACAGCTCTGCTGATCTATTTCACTGGCTCTAAAGCAGCTCGGCTAACCTGGTTCTCTCGCTCTAAAGGAGCTCTGCTGACCTGGTTCTCTCCCTCTAAAGCAGCTCTGCTGACCTGGTTTCTCTGGCTCTACAGCAGCTTTGCTGACCTGTTTCTCTGGTTCTAGAGCAGCTTTGCTGACCTGGTTCTCTGGTTCTAGAGCAGCTCTGCTGACCTGGTTCTTAGGCTCTAGAGCAGCTCTACTGACCTGGTTCTATGGCTCTAAAGCAGCTCTGCTGATCTGGTTCTATGGCTCTAAAGCAGCTCTGCTGACCTGGTTCTATGGCTCTAAAGCAGCTCTGCTGACCTGGTTCTATGGCTCTACAACGGCTCTGCAGACCGGGTTCTCTGCTTCTAAAGCAGCTCTGCTGACCTGGTTTATCTGGTTCTACAGCAGCTCTGCTGACCTGGTTCTCTGGCTCTAGAGCGGCTCTGCTGACTTGGTTCTCTGGCTCTACAACGGCTCTGCGGACCTGGTTCTCTGGCTCTATAGCGGCTCTGCTGACCTGGTTCTTAGGTTCTAGAACAGCTCTGCTGATCTATTTCTCTGGCTCTAAAGCAGCTCGGCTAACCTGGTTCTCTGGCTCTAAAGGAGCTCTACTGACCTGGTTCTCTCCCTCGAAAGCATCTCTGCTGACCTGGTTTCTCTGGCTCTACAGCAGCTTTGCTGACCTGGTTCTCTGGTTCTAGAGCAGCTCTGCCTTCCTGGTTCTCTGGCTCTAGAGCAGCTCTGCTGACCTGGTTCTTAGGTTCTAGAACAGCTCTGCTGATCTATTTCTCTGGCTCTAAAGCAGCTCGGCTAACCTGGTTCTCTGGCTCTAAAGGAGCTCTACTGACCTGGTTCTCTCCCTCGAAAGCATCTCTGCTGACCTGGTTTCTCTGGCTCTACAGCAGCTTTGCTGACCTGGTTCTCTGGTTCTAGAGCAGCTCTGCTGACCTGGTTCTTAGGCTCTAGAGCAGCTCTACTGACCTGGTTCTCTGGCTCTGAAGCAGATCTACTGACCGGGTTCTCTGGTTCTAAAGCAGCTCTGCTTACCTGGTTTATCTGGTTCTACAGCAGCTCTGCTGACCTGGTTTTCTGGCTCTAGAGCGGCTCTGCTGACCTGGTTCTCTGGCTCTACAACGGCTCTGCAGACCTGGTTCTCTGGCTCTATAGCGGCTCTGACTACCTGGTTTGCTGGCTCTAGAGCAGCTCTGCTGACCTGGTTCTTAGGTTCTAGAACAGCTCTGCTGATCTATTTCACTGGCTCTAAAGCAGCTCGGCTAACCTGGTTCTCTCGCTCTAAAGGAGCTCTGCTGACCTGGTTCTCTCCCTCTAAAGCAGCTCTGCTGACCTGGTTTCTCTGGCTCTACAGCAGCTTTGCTGACCTGTTTCTCTGGTTCTAGAGCAGCTCTGCTGACCTGGTTCTTAGGCTCTAGAGCAGCTCTACTGACCTGGTTCTATGGCTCTAAAGCAGCTCTGCTGATCTGGTTCTATGGCTCTAAAGCAGCTCTGCTGACCTGGTTCTATGGCTCTAAAGCAGCTCTGCTGACCTGGTTCTCTGGCTGTGAAGCAGTTCTGCTGACCTGGTTCTTAGGCTCTAGAGCAGCTCTGCCGACCTGGTTATCTGGCTCTACAACGGCTCTGCTGACCTGGTGGGTCTCTGGCTCTAAAGCAGCTCTGCTGACCTGGTTATATGGCTCTAAAGCAGCTCTGCTGACCCGGTTCTCTGGCTCTATACAGCTCTGCTGACCTGGTTCTCTGGCTCTACAGCAGCTCTGCTGACCCAGTTCTCTTCCTCTAGAGCAGCTCTCCTGACCTGGTTCTCTGGCTCTAAAGCGGCTCTGCTGACCTGGTTCTCTGGCTCTAAAGCAGCTTTGCTGACCTGGTTCTCTGGCTGTGAAGCAGTTCTGCTGACCGGGTTCTTTGGCTCTAAAGCAGCTCTGCTGACCTGGTTTCTCTGGTTCTACAGCAGCTCTGCTGACCTGGTTCTCTGGCTCTACAGCAGCTCTGCTGACCCAGTTCTCTTCCTCTAGAGCAGCTCTCCTGACCTGTTTCTCTGGCTCTAAAGCAGCTCTGCTGACCTGGTTCTCTGGATCTAAAGCAGCTCTGCTGACCTGGTTCTCTGGCTCTAAAGTGGCTCTGCTGACTTGGTTCTCTTGCTCTAAAGCGGCTCTGCTGACCTGGTTCTCTGGCTCTAAAGCAGCTCTGCTGACCTGGTTCTCTGGCTTTGAAGCAGCTCTGCTGACCTGCTTCTCTAGCTCTAAAGCATGACCTGGTTCTATGGCTCTAAAGCAGTTCTGATGACCTGGTTCTCTTGCTTTGAAGCAGGTCTGCTGACCTGATTCTCTGGGTCTAGAGCAGCTCTGCTGACCTGGTTCTCTCCCTCTAAAGCAGCTCTGTTGACCTGGTTCTCTGGCTCTAAAGCAGCTCTGCTGATCAGGTTCTCTCCTTCTAAAGCAGCTCTGCTGACCTGGTTTCTCTGGCTCTACAACAGCTCTGCTGACTTGGTTCTCTGGCTCTAATGCAGCTCTGCCTACCTGGTTCTCTGGCTCTAGAGTAGCTGTGCTGACCTGGTTCTTAGGTTCTAGAACAGCTCTGCTGATGTATTTCTCTGGCTCTAAAGCAGCTCGGCTAACCTGGTTCTCTCGCTATAAAGGAGCTCTGCTGACCTGGTTCTCTGGCTCTAAAGCAGCTCTGCTGATCAGGTTCTCTCCTTCTAAAGCAGCTCTGCTGACCATGGTTTCTCTGGCTCTACAGCAGCTTTGCTGACCTGGTTCTCTGGTTCTAGAGCAGCTCTGCTGACCTGGTTCTTAGGCTCTAGAGCAGCTCTACTGACCTGGTTCTATGGCTCTAAAGCAGCTCTGCTGATCTGGTTCTATGGCTCTAAAGCAGCTCTGCTGACCTGGTTCTATGGCTCTAAAGCAGCTCTGCTGACCTGGTTCTCTGGCTCTGAAGCAGTTCTGCTGACTGGGTTCTCTGGTTCTAAAGCAGCTCTGCTGACCTGGCTTATCTGGTTCTACAGCAGCTCTGCTGACCTGGTTCTCTGGCTCTAGAGCGGCTCTGCTGACTTGGTTCTCTGGCTCTACAACGGCTCTGCAGACCTGGTTCTCTGGCTCTATAGCGGCTCTACCTTCCTGGTTCTCTGGCTCTAGAGCAGCTCTGCTGACCTGGTTCTTAGGTTCTAGAACAGCTCTGCTGATCTATTTCTCTGGCTCTAAAGCAGCTCGGCTCACCTGGTTCTCTGGCTCTAAAGGAGCTCTACTGACCTGGTTCTCTCCCTCTAAAGCAGCTCTGCTGACCTGGTTTCTCTGGCTCTACAGCAGCTTTGCTGACCTGGTTCTCTGGTTCTAGAGCAGCTCTGCTGACCTGGTTCTTAGGCTCTAGAGCAGCTCTACTGACCTGGTTCTATGGCTCTAAAGCAGCTCTGCTGATCTGGTTCTATGGGTCTAAAGCAGCTCTGCTGACCTGGTTCTATGGCTCTAAAGCAGCTCTGCTGACCTGGTTCTCTGGCTGTGAAGCAGTTCTGCTGACCGGGTTCTTTGGCTCTAAAGCAGCTCTGCTGACCTGGTTTCTCTGGTTCTACAGCAGCTCTGCTGACCTGGTTCTCTGGCTCTAGAACGGCTCTGCTGACCAGGTTCTCTGGCTCTACAACGGCTCTGCAGACCTGGTTCTCTGGCTCTATAGCGGCTCTGCTGACTTGGTTCTCTGGCTCTAAAGAGGCTCTGCTGACCTGGTTATCACGCTCTAAAACAGCTCTGCTGACCTGGTTCTCTGGCTCTAGATCAGCTCTGCTGACCTGGTTCTCCGGGTCTAAAGCAGCTCTGCTGACCTGGTTCTCTTGCTTTAGAGCAGCTCTGCTGACCTCATTCTCTGGGTCTAGAGCAGCTCTTCTGACCTGGTTCACTCCCTCTAAAGCAGCTCTGTTGACCTGGTTCTCTGGCTCTTAAGCAGCTCTGCTGACCAGGTTCTCTCCTTCTAACGCAGCTCTGCTGACCTGGTTTCTCTGGCTCTACAACAGCTCTGCTGACCTGGTTCTCTGGCTCTAAAGCAGCTCTGCCTACCTGGTTCTCTGGCTCTAGAGCAGCTCTGCTGACCTGGTTCTTAGGTTCTAGAACAGCTCTGCTGATCTGGTTCTCTGGCTCTAAAGCAGCTTGGCTAACCTAGTTCTCTGGCTCTAAAGTAGTTCTGCTGACCTGGTTCTCTCCCTCTAAAGCAGCTATGCTGACCTGGTTTCTCTGGCTCTACAGCAGCTCTGCTGACCTGGTTCTAGAGCAGTTCTGCTGACCTGGTTCTTAGGCTCTAGAGCAGGTCTACTGACCTGGTTCTATGGCTCTAAAGCAGCTCTGCTGATCTGGTTCTATGGCTCTAAAGCAGCTCTGCTGACCTGGTTCTATGACTTTAAAGCAGCTCTGCTGACCTGGTTCTCTGGCTCTGAAGCAATTCTGCTGACCGGGTTCTCTGACTCTAAAGCAGCTCTGCTGACCTGGTTTCTCTGGTTTTACAGCATCTCTGCTGTCCTGGTTCTCTGGCTCTAGAGCGACTCTGCTGACCTGGTTCTTTGGCTCTACAACGGCTCTGCTGACCTGGTTCTATGGCTCTAAAGCGGCTCTGCTGATTTGGTTCTCTGGCTCTAAAGCGGTTCTGCTGACCTGGTTATCTGGCTCTAAAGCAGCTCTGCTGACCTGGTTCTTAGGCTCTAGATCAGCTCTGTTGACCTGGTTTTCTGGCTCTAAAGCCGCTCTGCTGACCTGGTTCTCTGGCTCTAGAGCAGCTCTGCTGACCTGGTTCTTAGGCTCCAGAGCAGCTCTGCTGACCTGGTTTTGTGGCTCTACAACAGCTCTGCTGACCTGGTTCTCTGGCTCTAAAGCAGCTCTGCTGACCTGTTTCTCTGGTTCTAGAGCAGCTCTGCTGACCTGGTTCTTAGGCTCTAGAGCAGCTCTACTGACCTGGTTCTATGGCTCTAAAGCAGCTCTGCTGATCTGGTTCTATGGCTCTAAAGCAGCTCTGCTGACCTGGTGCTATGGCTCTAAAGCATCTCTGCTGACCTGGTTCTCTGGCTGTGAAGCAGTTCTGCTGACCTGGTTCTTAGGCTCTAGAGCAGCTCTGCCGACCTGGTTCTCTGGCTCTACAACGGCTCTGCTGACCTGGTGGGTCTCTGGCTCTAAAGCAGCTCTGCTGACCTGGTTATATGACTCTAAAGCAGCTCTGCTGACCCGGTTCTCTGGCTCTATACAGCTCTGCTGACCTGGTTCTCTGGCTCTACAGCAGCTCTGCTGACCCAGTTCTCTTCCTCTAGAGCAGCTCTCCTGACCTGGTTCTCTGGCTCTAAAGCGGCTCTGCTGACCTGGTTCTCTGGCTCTAAAGCAGCTTTGGTGACCTGGTTCTCTGGCTGTGAAGCAGTTCTGCTGACCGGGTTCTTTGGCTCTAAAGCAGCTCTGCTGACCTGGTTTCTCTGGTTCTACAGCAGCTCTGCTGACCTGGTTCTCTGGCTCTACAGCAGCTCTGCGGACCCAGTTCTCTTCCTCTAGAGCAGCTCTCCTGACCTGTTTCTCTGGCTCTAAAGCAGCTCTGCTGACCTGGTTCTCTGGATCTAAAGCAGCTCTGCTGACCTGGTTCTCTGGCTCTAAAGTGGCTCTGCTGACTTGGTTCTCTTGCTCTAAAGCGGCTCTGCTGACCTGGTTCTCTGGCTCTAAAGCAGCTCTGCTGACCTGGTTCTCTGGCTTTGAAGCAGCTCTGCTGACCTGCTTCTCTAGCTCTAAAGCATGACCTGGTTCTATGGCTCTAAAGCAGTTCTGATGACCTGGTTCTCTTGCTTTGAAGCAGGTCTGCTGACCTGATTCTCTGGGTCTAGAGCAGCTCTGCTGACCTGGTTCTCTCCCTCTAAAGCAGCTCTGTTGACCTGGTTCTCTGGCTCTAAAGCAGCTCTGCTGATCAGGTTCTCTCCTTCTAAAGCAGCTCTGCTGACCTGGTTTCTCTGGCTCTACAACAGCTCTGCTGACTTGGTTCTCTGGCTCTAAAGCAGCTCTGCCTACCTGGTTCTCTGGCTCCAGAGTAGCTGTGCTGACCTGGTTCTTAGGTTCTAGAACAGCTCTGCTGACGTATTTCTCTGGCTCTAAAGCAGCTCGGCTAACCTGGTTCTCTGGCTCTAAAGGAGCTCTGCTGACCTGGTTCTCTGGCTCTAAAGCAGCTTTGCTGATCAGGTTCTCTCCTTCTAAAGCAGCTCTGCTGACCATGGTTTCTCTGGCTCTACAGCAGCTTTGCTGACCTGGTTCTCTGGTTCTAGAGCAGCTCTGCTGACCTGGTTCTTAGGCTCTAGAGCAGCTCTACTGACCTGGTTCTATGGCTCTAAAGCAGCTCTGCTGATCTGGTTCTATGGCTCTAAAGCAGCTCTGCTGACCTGGTTCTATGGCTCTAAAGCAGCTCTGCTGACCTGGTTCTCTGGCTCTGAAGCAGTTCTGCTGACCGGGTTCTCTGGTTCTAAAGCAGCTCTGCTGACCTGGCTTATCTGGTTCTACAGCAGCTCTGCTGACCTGGTTCTCTGGCTCTAGAGCGGCTCTGCTGACTTGGTTATCTGGCTCTACAACGGCTCTGCAGACCTGGTTCTCTGGCTCTATAGCGGCTCTACCTTCCTGGTTCTATGGCTCTAGAGCAGCTCTGCTGACCTGGTTCTTAGGTTCTAGAACAGCTCTGCTGATCTATTTCTCTGGCTCTAAAGCAGCTCGGCTCACCTGGTTCTCTGGCTCTAAAGGAGCTGTACTGACCTGGTTATCACGCTCTAAAACAGCTCTGCTGACCTGGTTCTCTGGCTCTAGATCAGCTCTGCTGACCTGGTTCTCCGGGTCTAAAGCAGCTCTGCTGACCTGGTTCTCTTGCTTTAGAGCAGCTCTGCTGACCTCATTCTCTGGGTCTAGAGCAGCTCTTCTGACCTGGTTCACTCCCTCTAAAGCAGCTCTGTTGACCTGGTTCTCTGGCTCTAAAGCAGCTCTGCTGACCAGGTTCTCTCCTTCTAACGTAGCTCTGCTGACCTGGTTTCTCTGGCTCTACAACAGCTCTGCTGACCTGGTTCTCTGGCTCTAAAGCAGCTCTGCCTACCTGGTTCTCTGGCTCTAGAGCAGCTCTGCTGACCTGGTTCTTAGGTTCTAGAACAGCTCTGCTGATCTGGTTCTCTGGCTCTAAAGCAGCTTGGCTAACCTAGTTCTCTGGCTCTAAAGTAGTTCTGCTGACCTGGTTCTCTCCCTCTAAAGCAGCTATGCTGACCTGGTTTCTCTGGCTCTACAGCAGCTCTGCTGACCTGGTTCTAGAGCAGTTCTGCTGACCTGGTTCTTAGGCTCTAGAGCAGGTCTACTGACCTGGTTCTATGGCTCTAAAGCAGCTCTGCTGATCTGGTTCTATGGCTCTAAAGCAGCTCTGCTGACCTGGTTCTATGACTTTAAAGCAGCTCTGCTGACCTGGTTCTCTGGCTCTGAAGCAATTCTGCTGACCGGGTTCTCTGACTCTAAAGCAGCTCTGCTGACCTGGTTTCTCTGGTTTTACAGCATCTCTGCTGACCTGGTTCTCTGGCTCTAGAGCGACTCTGCTGACCTGGTTCTTTGGCTCTACAACGGCTCTGCTGACCTGGTTCTATGGCTCTAAAGCGGCTCTGCTGATTTGGTTCTCTGGCTCTAAAGCGGTTCTGCTGACCTGGTTATCTGGCTCTAAAGCAGCTCTGCTGACCTGGTTCTTAGGCTCTAGATCAGCTCTGTTGACCTGGTTTTCTGGCTCTAAAGCCGCTCTGCTGACCTGGTTCTCTGGCTCTAGAGCAGCTCTGCTGACCTGGTTCTTAGGCTCCAGAGCAGCTCTGCTGACCTGGTTTTGTGGCTCTACAACAGCTCTGCTGACCTGGTTCTCTGGCTCTAAAGCAGCTCTGCTGACATGGTTCTCTGGCTCTAAAGCAGATCTGCTGACCTTGTTCTCTGGCTCTAAAGCAGTTCTGCTGATCTGGTTCTCTGAATCTAAAGCAGCTCTGCTGACCTGGTTCTCTCCCTCTAAAGTTGCTCTGCTGACCTGGTTTCTCTGGCTCTATAGCAGCTCTGCTGACCTGGTTCTCAGGCTCTAGAGCAGCTCTGCTGACCTGGCTCTCTGGCTCTAAAGCAGCTCTACTGACCAGGTTCTCTGGCCCCAAAGCAGCTCTGCTGACCTGGTTCTCTCCCTCTAAAGCAGGTCTGCTGACCTGGTTTCTCTGGCACTACAGCAGCTCTTCTGACCTGGTTTTCTGGGTGTAAAGTAGCTCTGCTGACCTGGTTCTCTGGCTCTAAAGCAGCTCTGCTGACCTGGTTCTTAGGCTCTAGAGCAGCTCTGCTGACCTGGTTGTCTGGCTCTACAACGGCTCTGCTGACCTGGTGAGTCTCTGGCTCTAAAGCAGCTCTGCTGACCTGGTTATATGGCTCTAAAGCAGCTCTGCTGACCCGGCTCTCTGGCTCTATACAGCTCTGCTGACCTGGTTCTCTGGCTCTACAGCAGCTCTGCTGACCCAGTTCTCTTCCTCTAGAGCAGCTCTGCTGACCTGGTTCTCTGGCTCTAAAGCGGCTCTGCTGACCTGGTTCTCTGGATCTAAAGCAGCTCTGCTGACCTGGTTCTCTGGCTCTAAAGTGGCTCTGCTGACCTGGTTCTCTGGCTCTAAAGCAGCTCTGCTGACCTGGTTCTCTGGCTCTAAAGCAGCTCTGCTGACCTGGTTCTCTGGCTTTGAAGCAGCTCTGCTGACCTGCTTCTCTAGCTCTAAAGCATGACCTGGTTCTATGGCTCTAAAGCAGTTCTGATGACCTGGTTCTCTTGCTTTGAAGCAGGTCTGCTGACCTGATTCTCTGGGTCTAGAGCAGCTCTGCTGACCTGGTTCTCTCCCTCTAAAGCAGCTCTGTTGACCCGGTTCTCTGGCTCTAAAGCAGCTCTGCTGATCAGGTTCTCTCCTTCTAAAGCAGCTCTGCTGACCTGGTTTCTCTGGCTCTACAACAGCTCTGCTGACTTGGTTCTCTGGCTCTAAAGCAGCTCTGCCTACCTGGTTCTCTGGCTCTAGAGTAGCTGTGCTGACCTGGTTCTTAGGTTCTAGAACAGCTCTGCTGATGTATTTCTCTGGCTCTAAAGCAGCTCGCCTAACCTGGTTCTCTGGCTCTAAAGGAGCTCTGCTGACCTGGTTCTCTGGCTCTAAAGCAGCTCTGCTGATCAGGTTCTCTCCTTCTAAAGCAGCTCTGCTGACCATGGTTTCTCTGGCTCTACAGCAGCTCTGCTGATCTGGTTCTTAGGCTCTAGAGCAGCTCTACTGACCTGGTTCTATGGCTCTAAAGCAGCTCTGCTGATCTGGTTCTATGGCTCTAAAGCAGCTCTGCTGATCAGGTTCTCTCCTTCTAAAGCAGCTCTGCTGACCATGGTTTCTCTGGCTCTACAGCAGCTCTGCTGATCTGGTTCTTAGGCTCTAGAGCAGCTCTACTGACCTGGTTCTATGGCTCTAAAGCAGCTCTGCTGATCTGGTTCTATGGCTCTAAAGCAGCTCTGCTGACCTGGTTCTATGGCTCTAAAGCAGCTCTGCTGACCTGGTTCTCTGGTTCTGAAGCAGTTCTGCTGACCGGGTTCTCTGGTTCTAAAGCAGCTCTGCTGACCTGGTTTATCTGGTTCTACAACGGCTCTGCAGACCTGGTTCTCTGGCTCTATAGCGGCTCTGCCTTCCTGGTTCTCTGGCTCTAGAGCAGCTCTGCTGACCTGGTTCTTAGGTTCTAGAACAGCTCTGCTGATCTATTTCTCTGGCTCTAAAGCAGCTCTGCTGACCTGGTTCTCTGGCTCTAGAGCGGCTCTGCTGACTTGGTTCTCTGGCTCTACAACATCTCTGCAGACCTGGTTCTCTGGCTCTATAGCGGCTCTGCCTTCCTGGTTCTCTGGCTCTAGAGCAGCTCTGCTGACCTGGTTCTTAGGTTCTAGAACAGCTCTGCTGATCTATTTCTCTGGCTCTAAAGCAGCTCGGCTAAGCTGGTTCTCTGGCTCTAAAGGCGCTCTACTGACCTGGTTCTCTCCCTCTAAAGCAGCTCTGCTGACCTGGTTTCTCTGGCTCTACAGCAGCTTTGCTGACCTGGTTCTCTGGTTCTAGAGCAGCTCTGCTGACCTGGTTCTATGGCTCTAAAGCAGCTCTGCTGATCTGGTTCTATGGCTCTAAAGCAGCTCTGCTGACCTGGTTCTATGGCTCTAAAGCAGCTCTGCTGACCAGGTTCTCTGGCTGTGAAGCAGTTCTGCTGACCGGGTTCTCTGGCTCTAAAGCAGCTCTGCTGACCTGGTTTCTCTGGCTCTAGAGCGGCTCTGCTGACCTGGTTCTCTGGCTCTACAACGGCTCTGCAGACCGGGTTCTCTGGTTCTAAAGCAGCTCTGCTGACCTGGTTTATCTGGTTCTACAGCAGCTATGCTGACCTGGTTCTCTGGCTCTAGAGCGGCTCTGCTGACTTGGTTCTCTGGCTCTACAACGGCTCTGCAGACCTCGTTCTCTGGCTCTATAGCGGCTCTGCCTTCCTGGTTCTCTGGCTCTAGAGCAGCTCTGCTGACCTGGTTCTTAGGTTCTAGAACAGCTCTGCTGATCTATTTCTCTGGCTCTAAAGCAGCTTGGCTAACCTGGTTCTCTGGCTCTAAAGGAGCTCTACTGACCTGGTTCTCTCCCTCTAAAGCAGCTCTGCTGACCTGGTTTCTCTGGCTCTACAGCAGCTTTGCTGACCTGGTTCTCTGGTTCTAGAGCAGCTCTGCTGACCTGGTTCTTAGGCTCTAGAGCAGCTCTACTGACCTGGTTCTATGGCTCTAAAGCAGCTCTGCTGATCTGGTTCTATGGGTCTAAAGCAGCTCTGCTGACCTGGTTCTATGGCTCTAAAGCAGCTCTGCTGACCTGGTTCTCTGGCTGTGAAGCAGTTCTGCTGACCGGGTTCTTTGGCTCTAAAGCAGCTCTGCTGACCTGGTTTCTCTGGTTCTACAGCAGCTCTGCTGACCTGGTTCTCTGGCTCTAGAACGGCTCTGCTGACCAGGTTCTCTGGCTCTACAACGGCTCTGCAGACCTGGTTCTCTGGCTCTATAGCGGCTCTGCTGACTTGGTTCTCTGGCTCTAAAGAGGCTCTGCTGACCTGGTTATCACGCTCTAAAACAGCTCTGCTGACCTGGTTCTCTGGCTCTAGATCAGCTCTGCTGACCTGGTTCTCCGGGTCTAAAGCAGCTCTGCTGACCTGGTTCTCTTGCTTTAGAGCAGCTCTGCTGACCTCATTCTCTGGGTCTAGAGCAGCTCTTCTGACCTGGTTCACTCCCTCTAAAGCAGCTCTGTTGACCTGGTTCTCTGGCTCTAAAGCAGCTCTGCTGACCAGGTTCTCTCCTTCTAACGCAGCTCTGCTGACCTGGTTTCTCTGGCTCTACAACAGCTCTGCTGACCTGGTTCTCTGGCTCTAAAGCAGCTCTGCCTACCTGGTTCTCTGGCTCTAGAGCAGCTCTGCTGACCTGGTTCTTAGGTTCTAGAACAGCTCTGCTGATCTGGTTCTCTGGCTCTAAAGCAGCTTGGCTAACCTAGTTCTCTGGCTCTAAAGTAGTTCTGCTGACCTGGTTCTCTCCCTCTAAAGCAGCTATGCTGACCTGGTTTCTCTGGCTCTACAGCAGCTCTGCTGACCTGGCTCTAGAGCAGTTCTGCTGACCTGGTTCTTAGGCTCTAGAGCAGGTCTACTGACCTGGTTCTATGGCTCTAAAGCAGCTCTGCTGATCTGGTTCTATGGCTCTAAAGCAGCTCTGCTGACCTGGTTCTATGACTTTAAAGCAGCTCTGCTGACCTGGTTCTCTGGCTCTGAAGCAATTCTGCTGACCGGGTTCTCTGACTCTAAAGCAGCTCTGCTGACCTGGTTTCTCTGGTTTTACAGCATCTCTGCTGACCTGGTTCTCTGGCTCTAGAGCGACTCTGCTGACCTGGTTCTTTGGCTCTACAACGGCTCTGCTGACCTGGTTCTATGGCTCTAAAGCGGCTCTGCTGATTTGGTTCTCTGGCTCTAAAGCGGTTCTGCTGACCTGGTTATCTGGCTCTAAAGCAGCTCTGCTGACCTGGTTCTTAGGCTCTAGATCAGCTCTGTTGACCTGGTTTTCTGGCTCTAAAGCCGCTCTGCTGACCTGGTTCTCTGGCTCTAGAGCAGCTCTGCTGACCTGGTTCTTAGGCTCCAGAGCAGCTCTGCTGACCTGGTTTTGTGGCTCTACAACAGCTCTGCTGACCTGGTTCTCTGGCTCTAAAGCAGATCTGCTGACCTTGTTCTCTGGCTCTAAAGCAGTTCTGCTGATCTGGTTCTCTGAATCTAAAGCAGCTCTGCTGACCTGGTTCTCTCCCTCTAAAGTTGCTCTGCTGACCTGGTTTCTCTGGCTCTACAGCAGCTCTGCTGACCTGGTTCTCAGGCTCTAGAGCAGCTCTGCTGACCTGGCTCTCTGGCTCTAAAGCAGCTCTACTGACCAGGTTCTCTGGCCCCAAAGCAGCTCTGCTGACCTGGTTCTCTCCCTCTAAAGCAGGTCTGCTGACCTGGTTTCTCTGGCACTACAGCAGCTCTTCTGACCTGGTTTTCTGGGTGTAAAGTAGCTCTGCTGACCTGGTTCTCTGGCTCTAAAGCAGCTCTGCTGACCTGGTTCTTAGGCTCTAGAGCAGCTCTGCTGACCTGGTTGTCTGGCTCTACAACGGCTCTGCTGACCTGGTGAGTCTCTGGCTCTAAAGCAGCTCTGCTGACCTGGTTATATGGCTCTAAAGCAGCTCTGCTGACCCGGCTCTCTGGCTCTATACAGCTCTGCTGACCTGGTTCTCTGGCTCTACAGCAGCTCTGCTGACCCAGTTCTCTTCCTCTAGAGCAGCTCTGCTGACCTGGTTCTCTGGCTCTAAAGCGGCTCTGCTGACCTGGTTCTCTGGATCTAAAGCAGCTCTGCTGACCTGGTTCTCTGGCTCTTAAGTAGCTCTGCTGACCTGGTTCTCTGGCTCTAAAGCGGCTCTGCTGACCTGGTTCTCTGGCTCTAAAGCAGCTCTGCTGACCTGGTTCTCTGGCTTTGAAGCAGCTCTGCTGACCTGCTTCTCTAGCTCTAAAGCATGACCTGGTTCTATGGCTCTAAAGCAGTTCTGATGACCTGGTTCTCTTGCTTTGAAGCAGGGCTGCTGACCTGATTCTCTGGGTCTAGAGCAGCTCTGCTGACCTGGTTCTCTCCCTCTAAAGCAGCTCTGTTGACCCGGTTCTCTGGCTCTAAAGCAGCTCTGCTGATCAGGTTCTCTCCTTCTAAAGCTGCTCTGCTGACCTGGTTTCTCTGGCTCTACAACAGCTCTGCTGACTTGGTTCTCTGGCTCTAAAGCAGCTCTGCCTACCTGGTTCTCTGGCTCTAGAGTAGCTGTGCTGACCTGGTTCTTAGGTTCTAGAACAGCTCTGCTGATGTATTTCTCTGGCTCTAAAGCAGCTCGCCTAACCTGGTTCTCTGGCTCTAAAGGAGCTCTGCTGACCTGGTTCTCTGGCTCTAAAGCAGCTTTGCTGATCAGGTTCTCTCCTTCTTAAGCAGCTCTGCTGACCATGGTTTCTCTGGCTCTACAGCAGCTTTGCTGACCTGGTTCTCTGGTTCTAGAGCAGCTCTGCTGACCTGGTTCTTAGGCTCTAGAGCAGCTCTACTGACCTGGTTCTATGGCTCTAAAGCAGCTCTGCTGATCTGGTTCTATGGCTCTAAAGCAGCTCTGCTGACCTGGTTCTATGGCTCTAAAGCAGCTCTGCTGACCTGGTTCTCTGGTTCTGAAGCAGTTCTGCTGACCGGGTTCTCTGGTTCTAAAGCAGCTCTGCTGACCTGGTTTATCTGGTTCTACAACGGCTCTGCAGACCTGGTTCTCTGGCTCTATAGCGGCTCTGCCTTCCTGGTTCTCTGGCTCTAGAGCAGCTCTGCTGACCTGGTTCTTAGGTTCTAGAACAGCTCTGCTGATCTATTTCTCTGGCTCTAAAGCAGCTCTGCTGACCTGGTTCTCTGGCTCTAGAGCGGCTCTGCTGACTTGGTTCTCTGGCTCTACAACATCTCTGCAGACCTGGTTCTCTGGCTCTATAGCGGCTCTGCCTTCCTGGTTCTCTGGCTCTAGAGCAGCTCTGCTGACCTGGTTCTTAGGTTCTAGAACAGCTCTGCTGATCTATTTCTCTGGCTCTAAAGCAGCTCGGCTAAGCTGGTTCTCTGGCTCTAAAGGCGCTCTACTGACCTGGTTCTCTCCCTCTAAAGCAGCTCTGCTGACCTGGTTTCTCTGGCTCTACAGCAGCTTTGCTGACCTGGTTCTCTGGTTCTAGAGCAGCTCTGCTGACCTGGTTCTGTGGCTCTAAAGCAGCTCTGCTGATCTGGTTCTATGGCTCTAAAGCAGCTCTGCTGACCTGGTTCTATGGCTCTAAAGCAGCTCTGCTGACCAGGTTCTCTGGCTGTGAAGCAGTTCTGCTGACCGGGTTCTCTGGCTCTAAAGCAGCTCTGCTGACCTGGTTTCTCTGGCTCTAGAGCGGCTCTGCTGACCTGGTTCTCTGGCTCTACAACGGCTCTGCAGACCGGGTTCTCTGGTTCTAAAGCAGCTCTGCTGACCTGGTTTATCTGGTTCTACAGCAGCTATGCTGACCTGGTTCTCTGGCTCTAGAGCGGCTCTGCTGACTTGGTTCTCTGGCTCTACAACGGCTCTGCAGACCTCGTTCTCTGGCTCTATAGCGGCTCTGCCTTCCTGGTTCTCTGGCTCTAGAGCAGCTCTGCTGACCTGGTTCTTAGGTTCTAGAACAGCTCTGCTGATCTATTTCTCTGGCTCTAAAGCAGCTTGGCTAACCTGGTTCTCTGGCTCTAAAGGAGCTCTACTGACCTGGTTCTCTCCCTCTAAAGCAGCTCTGCTGACCTGGTTTCTCGGGCTCTACAGCAGCTTTGCTGACCTGGTTCTCTGGTTCTAGAGCAGCTCTGCTGACCTGGTTCTTAGGCTCTAGAGCAGCTCTACTGACCTGGTTCTCTGGCTCTGAAGCAGTTCTGCTGACCGGGTTCTCTGGTTCTAAAGCAGCTCTGCTGACCTGGTTTATCTGGTTCTACATCAGTTCTGCTGACCTGGTTCTCTGGCTCTAGAGCGGCTCTGCTGACCTGGTTCTCTGGCTCTACAACGGCTCTGCAGACCTGGTTCTCTGGCTCTATAGTGGCTCTGCCTACCTGGATCGCTGGCTCTAGAGCAGCTCTGCTGACCTGGTTCTTTTGTTCTAGAACAGCTCTGCTGATCTATTTCTCTGGCTCTAAAGCAGCTCGGCTAACCTGGTTCTCTCGCTCTAAAGGAGCTCTGCTGACCTGGTTCTCTCCCTCTAAAGCAGCTCTGCTGACCTGGTTTCTCTGGCTCTACAGCAGCTTTGCTGACCTGTTTCTCTGGTTCTAGAACAGCTCTGCTGACCTGGTTCTTAGGCTCTAGAGCAGCTCTACTGACCTGGTTCTATGGCTCTAAAGCAGCTCTGCTGATCTGGTTCTATGGCTCTAAAGCAGCTCTGCTGACCTGGTTCTATGGCTCTAAAGCAGCTCTGCTGACCTGGTTCTCTGGCTGTGAAGCAGTTCTGCTGACCAGGTTCTTTGGCTCTAAAGCAGCTCTGCTGACCTGGTTTCTCTGGTTCTACAGCAGCTCTGCTGACCTGGTTCTCTGGCTCTAGAGTGGCTCTGCTGACCAGGTTCTCTGGCTCTACAACGGCACTGCAGACCTGGTTCTCTGGCTCTATAGCGGCTCTGCTGACTTGGTTCTCTGGCTCTAAAGAGGCTCTGCTGACCTGGTTATCAGGCTCTAAAGCAGCTCTGCTGACCTGGTTTCTCTGGCTCTACAGCAGCTTTGCTGACCTGGTTCTCTGGTTCTAGAGCAGCTCTGCTGACCTGGTTCTGTGGCTCTAAAGCAGCTCTGCTGATCTGGTTCTATGGCTCTAAAGCAGCTCTGCTGACCTGGTTCTATGGCTCTAAAGCAGCTCTGCTGACCAGGTTCTCTGGCTGTGAAGCAGTTCTGCTGACCGGGTTCTCTGGCTCTAAAGCAGCTCTGCTGACCTGGTTTCTCTGGCTCTAGAGCGGCTCTGCTGACCTGGTTCTCTGGCTCTACAACGGCTCTGCAGACCGGGTTCTCTGGTTCTAAAGCAGCTCTGCTGACCTGGTTTATCTGGTTCTACAGCAGCTATGCTGACCTGGTTCTCTGGCTCTAGAGCGGCTCTGCTGACTTGGTTCTCTGGCTCTACAACGGCTCTGCAGACCTCGTTCTCTGGCTCTATAGCGGCTCTGCCTTCCTGGTTCTCTGGCTCTAGAGCAGCTCTGCTGACCTGGTTCTTAGGTTCTAGAACAGCTCTGCTGATCTATTTCTCTGGCTCTAAAGCAGCTTGGCTAACCTGGTTCTCTGGCTCTAAAGGAGCTCTACTGACCTGGTTCTCTCCCTCTAAAGCAGCTCTGCTGACCTGGTTTCTCGGGCTCTACAGCAGCTTTGCTGACCTGGTTCTCTGGTTCTAGAGCAGCTCTGCTGACCTGGTTCTTAGGCTCTAGAGCAGCTCTACTGACCTGGTTCTCTGGCTCTGAAGCAGTTCTGCTGACCGGGTTCTCTGGTTCTAAAGCAGCTCTGCTGACCTGGTTTATCTGGTTCTACATCAGTTCTGCTGACCTGGTTCTCTGGCTCTAGAGCGGCTCTGCTGACCTGGTTCTCTGGCTCTACAACGGCTCTGCAGACCTGGTTCTCTGGCTCTATAGTGGCTCTGCCTACCTGGATCGCTGGCTCTAGAGCAGCTCTGCTGACCTGGTTCTTTTGTTCTAGAACAGCTCTGCTGATCTATTTCTCTGGCTCTAAAGCAGCTCGGCTAACCTGGTTCTCTCGCTCTAAAGGAGCTCTGCTGACCTGGTTCTCTCCCTCTAAAGCAGCTCTGCTGACCTGGTTTCTCTGGCTCTACAGCAGCTTTGCTGACCTGTTTCTCTGGTTCTAGAACAGCTCTGCTGACCTGGTTCTTAGGCTCTAGAGCAGCTCTACTGACCTGGTTCTATGGCTCTAAAGCAGCTCTGCTGATCTGGTTCTATGGCTCTAAAGCAGCTCTGCTGACCTGGTTCTATGGCTCTAAAGCAGCTCTGCTGACCTGGTTCTCTGGCTGTGAAGCAGTTCTGCTGACCAGGTTCTTTGGCTCTAAAGCAGCTCTGCTGACCTGGTTTCTCTGGTTCTACAGCAGCTCTGCTGACCTGGTTCTCTGGCTCTAGAGTGGCTCTGCTGACCAGGTTCTCTGGCTCTACAACGGCACTGCAGACCTGGTTCTCTGGCTCTATAGCGGCTCTGCTGACTTGGTTCTCTGGCTCTAAAGAGGCTCTGCTGACCTGGTTATCAGGCTCTAAAGCAGCTCTGCTGACCTGGTTCTCTGGCTCTAGATCAGCTCTGCTGACCTGGCTCTCCGGGTCTAAAGCAGATCTGCTGACCTGGTTCTCTTGCTTTAGAGCAGCTCTGCTGACCTGGTTCTTAGGCTCTAGAGCAGCTCTGCTGACCTGGGTCTCTGGCTCTACAATGGCTCTGCTGACCTGGTTCTCTGGCTCTAAAGCAGCTCTGCTGACCGTGTTCTCTAGCTCTAAAGCAGTTCTGCTGACCGGGGTCTCTGGCTCTAAAGCAGCTCTGCTGACCTGCTTTCTCTGGTTCTACAGCAGCACTGCTGACCTGGTTCTTAGGTTCTAGAACAGCTCTGCTGATCTATTTCTCTGGCTCTAAAGCAGCTCGGCTAACCTGGTTCTCTGGCTCTAAAGGAGCTCTGCTGACCTGGTTTCTCTGGCTCTACAGCAGCTTTGCTGACCTGGTTCTCTGGTTCTCGAGCAGCTCTGCTGACCTGGTTCCTAGGCTCTAGAGCAGCTCTACTGACCTGGTTCTATGGCTTTAAAGCAGCTCTGCTGATCTGGTTCTGTGGCTCTAAAGCAGCTCTGCTGACCTGGTTCTATGGCTCTAAAGCAGCTCTGCTGACCTGGTTCTCTGGCTCTAGAGCGGCTCTGCAGACCTGGTTCTCTGGCTCTATAGCGGCTCTGCCTACCTGTTTCTCTGGCTCTAGCGCAGCTCTGCTGACCTGGTTCTTAGGTTCTAGAACAGCTCTGCTGATCTATTTCTCTGGCTCTAAAGCAGCTCGGCTGACCTGATTCTCTGGCTCTAAAGGAGCTTTGCTGACCTGGTTCTCTCCCTCTAAAGCAGCTCTGCTGACCTGGTTTCTCTGGCTCTACAGCAGCTTTGCTGACCTGGTTCTCTGGTTCTAGAGCAGCTCTGCTGACCTGGTTCTTAGGCTCTAGAGTAGCTCTACTGACCTGGGTCTATGGCTCTAAAACAGCTCTGCTGATCTGGTTCTATGGCTCTAAAGCAGCTCTGCTGATCTGGTTCTATGGCACTAAAGCAGCTCTGCTGACCAGGTTCTATGGCTGTAAAGCAGTTCTGCTGACCGGGTTCTCTGGCTCTAAAGCAGCTCTGCTGACCTGGTTTCTCTGGCTCTAGAGCGGCTCTGCTGACCTGGTTCTCTGGCTCTACAACAGCTCTGCAGACCTGGGTCTCTGGCTCTAAAGCGGCTCTGCTGACCTGGTTCTCTCCCTCTATAGCAGCTCAGCTGACCTGGTTCTCTGGTTCTAAAGCAGCCCTGCTGACCTGGTTCTCTGGCTTGAGAGCAGCTCTGCTGACCTGGTTCGCAGGCTCTAGAACAGCTCTGCTGACGTGGGTCTCTGGCTCTACAACAGTTCTGCTGACCTGGTTCTCTGGCTCTAAAGCAGATCTACTGACCTGGTTCTATGGCTCTAAAGCAGCTCTGCTGATCTGGTTCTCTGGTTCTAAAGCAGCTCTGCTGACCTGGTTTATCTGGTTCTACAGCAGCTATGCTGACCTGGTTCTCTGGCTCTAGAGCGGCTCTGCTGACTTGGTTCTCTGGCTCTACAACGGCTCTGCAGACCTCGTTCTCTGGCTCTATAGCGGCTCTGCCTTCCTGGTTCTCTGGCTCTAGAGCAGCTCTGCTGACCTGGTTCTTAGGTTCTAAAGCAGCTTGGCTAACCTGGTTCTCTGGCTCTAAAGGAGCTCTACTGACCTGGTTCTCTCCCTCTAAAGCAGCTCTGCTGACCTGGTTTCTCGGGCTCTACAGCAGCTTTGCTGACCTGGTTCTCTGGTTCTAGAGCAGCTCTGCTGACCTGGTTCTTAGGCTCTAGAGCAGCTCTACTGACCTGGTTCTCTGGCTCTGAAGCAGTTCTGCTGACCGGGTTCTCTGGTTCTAAAGCAGCTCTGCTGACCTGGTTTATCTGGTTCTACAGCAGTTCTGCTGACCTGGTTCTCTGGCTCTAGAGCGGCTCTGCTGACCTGGTTCTCTGGCTCTACAACGGCTCTGCAGACCTGGTTCTCTGGCTCTATAGCGGCTCTGCCTACCTGGATCGCTGGCTCTAGAGCAGCTCTGCTGACCTGGTTCTTTGGTTCTAGAACAGCTCTGCTGATCTATTTCTCTGGCTCTAAAGCAGCTCGGCTAACCTGGTTCTCTCGCTCTAAAGGAGCTCTGCTGACCTGGTTCTCTCCCTCTAAAGCAGCTCTGCTGACCTGGTTTCTCTGGCTCTACAGCAGCTTAGCTGACCTGTTTCTCTGGTTCTAGAACAGCTCTGCTGACCTGATTCTTAGGCTCTAGAGCAGCTCTACTGACCTGGTTCTATGGCTCTAAAGCAGCTCTGCTGATCTGGTTTTATGGCTCTAAAGCAGCTCTGCTGACCTGGTTCTATGGCTCTAAAGCAGCTCTGCTGACCTGGTTCTCTGGCTGTGAAGCAGTTCTGCTGACCAGGTTCTTTGGCTCTAAAGCAGCTCTGCTGACCTGGTTTCTCTGGTTCTACAGCAGCTCTGCTGACCTGGTTCTCTGGCTCTAGAGTGGCTCTGCTGACCAGGTTCTCTGGCTCTACAACGGCACTGCAGACCTGGTTCTCTGGCTCTATATCGGCTCTGCTGACTTGGTTCTCTGGCTCTAAAGAGGCTCTGCTGACCTGGTTATCAGGCTCTAAAGCAGCTCTGCTGACCTGGTTCTCTGGCTGTAGATCAGCTCTGCTGACCTGGTTCTCCGGGTCTAAAGCAGCTCTGCTAACCTGGTTCTCTTGCTTTAGAGCAGCTCTGCTGACCTGGTTCTTAGGCTCTAGAGCAGCTCTGCTGACCTGGGTCTCTGGCTCTACAATGGCTCTGCTGACCTGGTTCTCTGGCTCTAAAGCAGCTCTGCTGACCGTGTTCTCTAGCTCTAAAGCAGTTCTGCTGACCGGGGTCTCTGGCTATAAAGCAGCTCTGCTGACCTGCTTTCTCTGGTTCTACAGCAGCACTGCTGACCTGGTTCTCTGGCTCTAGAGCGGCTCTGCTGACTTGGTTCTCTGGCTCTACAACGACTCTGCAGACCTGGTTCTCTGGCTCTATAGCGGCTCTGCCTACCTGGTTCTCTGGCTCTAGAGCAGCTCTGCTGACCTGGTTCTTAGGTTCTAGAACAGCTCTGCTGATCTATTTCTCTGGCTCTAAAGAGGCTCGGCTAACCTGGTTCTCTGGCTCTAAAGGAGCTCTGCTGACCTGGTTCCTCTGGCTCTACAGCAGCTTTGCTGACCTAGTTCTCTGGTTCTCGAGCAGCTCTGCTGACCTGGTTCTTAGGCTCTAGAGCAGCTCTACTGACCTGGTTCTATGGCTCTAAAGCAGCTCTGCTGATCTGGTTCTATGGGTCTAAAGCAGCTCTGCTGACCTGGTTCTATGGCTCTAAAGCAGCTCTGCTGACCTGGTTCTCTGGCTGTGAAGCAGTTCTGCTGACCGGGTTCTCTGGCTCTAAAGCAGCTCTGCTGACCTGGTTTCTCTGGCTCTAGAGCGGCTCTGCTGACCTGGTTCTCTGGCTCTACAACAGCTCTGCAGACCTGGGTCTCTGGCTCTAAATCGGCTCTGCTGACCTGGTTCTCTCCCTCTATAGCAGCTCAGCTGACCTGGTTCTCTGGTTCTAAAGCAGCCCTGCTGACCTGGTTCTCTGGCTTGAGAGCAGCTCTGCTGACCTGGTTCGCAGGCTCTAGATCAGCTCTGCTGACGTGGGTCTCTGGCTCTACAACAGTTCTGCTGACCTGGTTCTCTGGCTCTAAAGCAGCTCTACTGACCTGGTTCTATGGCTCTAAAGCAGCTCTGCTGATCTGGTTATATGGGTCTAAAGCAGCTCTGCTGACCTGGTTCTATGGCTCTAAAGCAGCTCTGCTGACCTGGTTCTCTGGCTCTGAAGCAGTTCTGCTGACCGGGTTCTCTGGCTCTAAAGCAGCTCTGCTGACCTGGTTTCTCTGGTTCTACAGCAGCTCTGCTGACGTGGTTCTCTGGCTCTGACGCAGTTCTGCTGACCGGGTTCTCTGGCTCTACAACGTGTCTGCTGACCTGGTTCTCTGGCTCTAAAGCAGCTCTGCTGACCTGGTTCTCTGGCTCTAAAGCAGATCTGCTGACCTGGTTCTCTGGCTCTAAAGCAGTTCTGCTGATCTGGTTCTCTGACTCTAAAGCAGCTCTGCTGACCTGGTTCTCTCCCTCTAAAGTAGCTCTGCTGACCTGGTTTCTCTGGCTCTACAGCAGCTCTGCTGACCTGGTTCTCAGGCTCTAGAGCAGCTCTGCTGACCTGGCTCTCTGGCTCTAAAGCAGCTCTACTGACCAGGTTCTCTGGCCCCAAAGCAGCTCTGCTGACCTGGTTCTCTCCCTCTAAAGCAGGTCTGCTGACCTGGTTTCTCTGGCACTACAGCAGCTCTGCTGACCTGGTTCTTAGGCTCTAAAGCAGCTCTTCTGACCTGGTTCTTAGGCTCTAGAGCAGCTCTGCTGACCTGGTTTTCTGGCTCTACAACGGCTCTGCTGACCTGGTGGGTCTCTGGCTCTAAAGCAGCTCTGCTGACCTGGTTATATGGCTCTAAAGCAGCTCTGCTGACCCGGTTCTCTGGCTCTACAGCAGCTCTGCTGACCCAGTTCTCTTCCTCTAGAGCAGCTCTCCTGACCTGGTTCTCTGGCTCTAAAGCGGCTCTGCTGACCTGGTTCTCTGGATCTAAAGCAGCTCTGCTGACCTGGTTCTCTGGCTCTAAAGTGGCTCTGCTGACCTGGTTCTCTGGCTCTAAAGCGGCTCTGCTGACCTGGTTCTCTGGCTCTAAAGCAGCTCTGCTGACCTGGTTCTCTGGCTTTGAAGCAGCTCTGCTGACCTGCTTCTCTAGCTCTAAAGCATGACCTGGTTCTATGGCTCTAAAGCAGTTCTGATGACCTGGTTCTCTTGCTTTGAAGCAGGTCTGCTGACCTGATTCTCTGGGTCTAGAGCAGCTCTGCTGACCTGGTTCTCTCCCTCTAAAGCAGCTCTGTTGACCTGGTTCTCTGGCTCTAAAGCAGCTCTGCTGATCAGGTTCTCTCCTTCTAAAGCAGCTCTGGTGACCTGGTTTCTCTGGCTCTACAACAGCTCTGCTGACTTGGTTCTCTGGCTCTAAAGCAGCTCTGCCTACCTGGTTCTCTGGCTCTAGAGTAGCTGTGCTGACCTGGTTCTTAGGTTCTAGAACAGCTCTGCTGATGTATTTATCTGTCTCTAAAGCAGCTCGGCTAACCTGGTTCTCTGGCTCTAAAGGAGCTCTGCTGACCTGGTTCTCTGGCTCTAAAGCAGCTCTGCTGATCAGTTTCTCTCCTTCTAAAGCAGCTCTGCTGACCTGGTTTCTCTGGCTCTACAGCAGCTTTTCTGACCTGGTTCTCTGGTTCTAGAGCAGCTCTGCTGACCTGGTTCTTAGGCTCTAGAGCAGCTCTACTGACCTGGTTCTATGGCTCTAAAGCAGCTCTGCTGATCTGGTTCTATGGCTCTAAAGCAGCTCTGCTGACCTGGTTCTATGGCTCTAAGGCAGCTCTGCTGACCGGGTTCTCTGGCTCTGAAGCAGTTCTGCTGACCGGGTTCCCTGGTTCTAAAGCAGCTCTGCTGACCTGGCTTATCTGGTTCTACAGCAGCTCTTCTGACCTGGTTCTCTGGCTCTAGAGTGGCTCTGCTGACTTGGTTCTCTGGCTCTACAACGGCTCTGCAGACCTGGTTCTCTGGCTCTATAGCGGCTCTACCTTCCTGGTTCTCTGGCTCTAGAGCAGCTCTGCTGACCTGGTTCTTAGGTTCTAGAACAGCTCTGCTGATCTATTTCTCTGGCTCTAAAGCAGCTCGGCTAACCTAGTTCTCTGGCTCTAAAGGAGCTCTACTGACCTGGTTCTCTCCCTCTAAAGCAACTCTGCTGACCTGGTTTCTCTGGCTCTAGAGCAGCTTTGCTGACCTGGTTCTCTGGTTCTAGAGCAGCTCTGCTGACCTGGTTCTTAGGCTCTAGAGCAGCTCTACTGACCTGGTTCTATGGCTCTAAAGCAGCTCTGCTGATCTGGTTCTATGGCTCTAAAGCAGCTCTGCTGACCTGGTTCTATGGCTCTAAAGCAGCTCTGCTGACCTGGTTGTCTGGCTCTACAACGGCTCTGCAGACCGGGTTCTCTGGTTCTAAAGCAGCTCTGCTGACCTGGTTTATCTGGTTCTACAGCAGCTCTGCTGACCTGGTTCTCTGGCTCTAGAGCGGCTCTGCTGACTTGGTTCTCTGGCTCTACAACGGCTCTGCGGACCTGGTTCTCTGGCTCTATAGCGGCTCTGCCTTCCTGGTTCTCTGGCTCTAGAGCAGCTCTGCTGACCTGGTTCTTAGGTTCTAGAACAGCTCTGCTGATCTATTTCTCTGGCTCTAAAGCAGCTCGGCTAACCTGGTTCTCTGGCTCTAAAGGAGCTCTACTGACCTGGTTCTCTCACTCGAAAGCATCTCTGCTGACCTGGTTTCTCTGGCTCTACAGCAGCTTTGCTGACCTGGTTCTCTGGTTCTAGAGCAGCTCTGCTGACCTGGTTCTTAGGCTCTAGAGCAGCTCTACTGACCTGGTTCTCTGGCTCTGAAGCAGATCTACTGACCGGGTTCTCTGGCTCTACAGCAGCTCTGCTGACCCAGTTCTCTTCCTCTAGAGCAGCTCTCCTGACCTGGTTCTCTGGCTCTAAAGCGGCTCTGCTGACCTGGTTCTCTGGATCTAAAGCAGCTCTGCTGACCTGGTTCTCTGGCTCTAAAGTGGCTCTGCTGACCTGGTTCTCTGGCTCTAAAGCGGCTCTGCTGACCTGGTTCTCTGGCTCTAAAGCAGCTCTGCTGACCTGGTTCTCTGGCTTTGAAGCAGCTCTGCTGACCTGCTTCTCTAGCTCTAAAGCATGACCTGGTTCTATGGCTCTAAAGCAGTTCTGATGACCTGGTTCTCTTGCTTTGAAGCAGGTCTGCTGACCTGATTCTCTGGGTCTAGAGCAGCTCTGCTGACCTGGTTCTCTCCCTCTAAAGCAGCTCTGTTGACCTGGTTCTCTGGCTCTAAAGCAGCTCTGCTGATCAGGTTCTCTCCTTCTAAAGCAGCTCTGCTGACCTGGTTTCTCTGGCTCTACAACAGCTCTGCTGACTTGGTTCTCTGGCTCTAAAGCAGCTCCGCCTACCTGGTTCTCTGGCTCTAGAGTAGCTGTGCTGACCTGGTTCTTAGGTTCTAGAACAGCTCTGCTGATGTATTTATCTGTCTCTAAAGCAGCTCGGCTAACCTGGTTCTCTGGCTCTAAAGGAGCTCTGCTGACCTGGTTCTCTGGCTCTAAAGCAGCTCTGCTGATCAGTTTCTCTCCTTCTAAAGCAGCTCTGCTGACCTGGTTTCTCTGGCTCTACAGCAGCTTTGCTGACCTGGTTCTCTGGTTCTAGAGCAGCTCTGCTGACCTGGTTCTTAGGCTCTAGAGCAGCTCTACTGACCTGGTTCTATGGCTCTAAAGCAGCTCTGCTGATCTGGTTCTATGGCTCTAAGCAGCTCTGCTGACCTGGTTCTATGGCTCTAAAGCAGCTCTGCTGACCGGGTTCTCTGGCTCTGAAGCAGTTCTGCTGACCGGGTTCCCCGGTTCTAAAGCAGCTCTGCTGACCTGGCTTATCTGGTTCTACAGCAGCTCTTCTGACCTGGTTCTCTGGCTCTAGAGTGGCTCTGCTGACTTGGTTCTCTGGCTCTACAACGGCTCTGCAGACCTGGTTCTCTGGCTCTATAGCGGCTCTACCTTCCTGGTTCTTTGGCTCTAGAGCAGCTCTGCTGACCTGGTTCTTAGGTTCTAGAACAGCTCTGCTGATCTATTTCTCTGGCTCTAAAGCAGCTCGGCTAACCTAGTTCTCTGGCTCTAAAGGAGCTCTACTGACCTGGTTCTCTCCCTCTAAAGCAACTCTGCTGACCTGGTTTCTCTGGCTCTAGAGCAGCTTTGCTGACCTGGTTCTCTGGTTCTAGAGCAGCTCTGCTGACCTGGTTCTTAGGCTCTAGAGCAGCTCTACTGACCTGGTTCTATGGCTCTAAAGCAGCTCTGCTGATCTGGTTCTATGGGTCTAAAGCAGCTCTGCTGACCTGGTTCTATGGCTCTAAAGCAGCTCTGCTGACCTGGTTCTCTGGCTGTGAAGCAGTTCTGCTGACCGGGTTCTCTGGCTCTAAAGCAGCTCTGCTGACCTGGTTTCTCTGGCTCTAGAGCGGCTCTGCTGACCTGGTTCTCTGGCTCTACAACAGCTCTGCAGACCTGGGTCTCTGGCTCTAAAGCGGCTCTGCTGACCTGGTTCTCTCCCTCTATAGCAGCTCAGCTGACCTGGTTCTCTGGTTCTAAAGCAGCCCTGCTGACCTGGTTCTCTGGCTTGAGAGCAGCTCTGCTGACCTGGTTCGCAGGCTCTAGATCAGCTCTGCTGACGTGGGTCTCTGGCTCTACAACAGTTCTGGTGACCTGGTTCTCTGGCTCTAAAGCAGCTCTACTGACCTGGTTCTATGGCTCTAAAGCAGCTCTGCTGATCTGGTTATATGAGTCTAAAGCAGCTCTGCTGACCTGGTTCTATGGCTCTAAAGCAGCTCTGCTGACCTGGTTCTCTGGCTCTGAAGCAGTTCTGCTGACCGGGTTCTCTGGCTCTAAAGCAGCTCTGCTGACCTGGTTTCTCTGGTTCTACAGCAGCTCTGCTGACGTGGTTCTCTGGCTCTGACGCAGTTCTGCTGACCGGGTTCTCTGGCTCTACAACGTGTCTGCTGACCTGGTTCTCTGGCTCTAAAGCAGCTCTGCTGACCTGGTTCTCTGGCTCTAAAGCAGATCTGCTGACCTGGTTCTCTGGCTCTAAAGCAGTTCTGCTGATCTGGTTCTCTGACTCTAAAGCAGCTCTGCTGACCTGGTTCTCTCCCTCTAAAGTAGCTCTGCTGACCTGGTTTCTCTGGCTCTACAGCAGCTCTGCTGACCTGGTTCTCAGGCTCTAGAGCAGCTCTGCTGACCTGGCTCTCTGGCTCTAAAGCAGCTCTACTGACCAGGTTCTCTGGCCCCAAAGCAGCTCTGCTGACCTGGTTCTCTCCCTCTAAAGCAGGTCTGCTGACCTGGTTTCTCTGGCACTACAGCAGCTCTGCTGACCTGGTTCTTAGGCTCTAAAGCAGCTCTTCTGACCTGGTTCTTAGGCTCTAGAGCAGCTCTGCTGACCTGGTTTTCTGGCTCTACAACAGCTCTGCTGACCTGGTGGGTCTCTGGCTCTAAAGCAGCTCTGCTGACCTGGTTATATGGCTCTAAAGCAGCTCTGCTGACCCGGTTCTCTGGCTCTACAGCAGCTCTGCTGACCCAGTTCTCTTCCTCTAGAGCAGCTCTCCTGACCTGGTTCTCTGGCTCTAAAGCGGCTCTGCTGACCTGGTTCTCTGGATCTAAAGCAGCTCTGCTGACCTGGTTCTCTGGCTCTAAAGTGGCTCTGCTGACCTGGTTCTCTGGCTCTAAAGCGGCTCTGCTGACCTGGTTCTCTGGCTCTAAAGCAGCTCTGCTGACCTGGTTCTCTGGCTTTGAAGCAGCTCTGCTGACCTGCTTCTCTAGCTCTAAAGCATGACCTGGTTCTATGGCTCTAAAGCAGTTCTGATGACCTGGTTCTCTTGCTTTGAAGCAGGTCTGCTGACCTGATTCTCTGGGTCTAGAGCAGCTCTGCTGACCTGGTTCTCTCCCTCTAAAGCAGCTCTGTTGACCTGGTTCTCTGGCTCTAAAGCAGCTCTGCTGATCAGGTTCTCTCCTTCTAAAGCAGCTCTGCTGACCTGGTTTCTCTGGCTCTACAACAGCTCTGCTGACTTGGTTCTCTGGCTCTAAAGCAGCTCTGCCTACCTGGTTCTCTGGCTCTAGAGTAGCTGTGCTGACCTGGTTCTTAGGTTCTAGAACAGCTCTGCTGATGTATTTATCTGTCTCTAAAGCAGCTCGGCTAACCTGGTTCTCTGGCTCTAAAGGAGCTCTGCTGACCTGGTTCTCTGGCTCTAAAGCAGCTCTGCTGATCAGTTTCTCTCCTTCTAAAGCAGCTCTGCTGACCTGGTTTCTCTGGCTCTACAGCAGCTTTGCTGACCTGGTTCTCTGGTTCTAGAGCCGCT
This sequence comes from Triturus cristatus, assembly GCF_964204655.1. Lineage (NCBI taxonomy): Eukaryota > Metazoa > Chordata > Amphibia > Caudata > Salamandridae > Triturus > Triturus cristatus. The sequence goes on from NW_028187318.1 coordinate 1,057,909, forward strand.
CTGCTGACCTGGTTCTTAGGCTCTAGAGCAGCTCTACTGACCTGGTTCTATGGCTCTAAAGCAGCTCTGCTGATCTGGTTCTATGGCTCTAAAGCAGCTCTGCTGACCTGGTTCTATGGCTCTAAAGCAGCTCTGCTGACCGGGTTCTCTGGCTCTGAAGCAGTTCTGCTGACCGGGTTCCCTGGTTCTAAAGCAGCTCTGCTGACCTGGCTTATCTGGTTCTACAGCAGCTCTTCTGACCTGGTTCTCTGGCTCTAGAGTGGCTCTGCTGACTTGGTTCTCTGGCTCTACAACGGCTCTGCAGACCTGGTTCTCTGGCTCTATAGCGGCTCTACCTTCCTGGTTCTCTGGCTCTAGAGCAGCTCTGCTGACCTGGTTCTTAGGTTCTAGAACAGCTCTGCTGATCTATTTCTCTGGCTCTAAAGCAGCTCGGCTAACCTAGTTCTCTGGCTCTAAAGGAGCTCTACTGACCTAGTTCTCTCCCTCTAAAGCAACTCTGCTGACCTGGTTTCTCTGGCTCTAGAGCAGCTTTGCTGACCTGGTTCTCTGGTTCTAGAGCAGCTCTGCTGACCTGGTTCTTAGGCTCTAGAGCAGCTCTACTGACCTGGTTCTATGGCTCTAAAGCAGCTCTGCTGATCTGGTTCTATGGCTCTAAAGCAGCTCTGCTGACCTGGTTCTATGGCTCTAAAGCAGCTCTGCTGACCTGGTTGTCTGGCTCTACAACGGCTCTGCAGACCGGGTTCTCTGGTTCTAAAGCAGCTCTGCTGACCTGGTTTATCTGGTTCTACAGCAGCTCTGCTGACCTGGTTCTCTGGCTCTAGAGCGGCTCTGCTGACTTGGTTCTCTGGCTCTACAACGGCTCTGCGGACCTGGTTCTCTGGCTCTATAGCGGCTCTGCCTTCCTGGTTCTCTGGCTCTAGAGCAGCTCTGCTGACCTGGTTCTTAGGTTCTAGAACAGCTCTGCTGATCTATTTCTCTGGCTCTAAAGCAGCTCGGCTAACCTGGTTCTCTGGCTCTAAAGGAGCTCTACTGACCTGGTTCTCTCACTCGAAAGCATCTCTGCTGACCTGGTTTCTCTGGCTCTACAGCAGCTTTGCTGACCTGGTTCTCTGGTTCTAGAGCAGCTCTGCTGACCTGGTTCTTAGGCTCTAGAGCAGCTCTACTGACCTGGTTCTCTGGCTCTGAAGCAGATCTACTGACCGGGTTCTCTGGCTCTACAGCAGCTCTGCTGACCCAGTTCTCTTCCTCTAGAGCAGCTCTCCTGACCTGGTTCTCTGGCTCTAAAGCGGCTCTGCTGACCTGGTTCTCTGGATCTAAAGCAGCTCTGCTGACCTGGTTCTCTGGCTCTAAAGTGGCTCTGCTGACCTGGTTCTCTGGCTCTAAAGCGGCTCTGCTGACCTGGTTCTCTGGCTCTAAAGCAGCTCTGCTGACCTGGTTCTCTGGCTTTGAAGCAGCTCTGCTGACCTGCTTCTCTAGCTCTAAAGCATGACCTGGTTCTATGGCTCTAAAGCAGTTCTGATGACCTGGTTCTCTTGCTTTGAAGCAGGTCTGCTGACCTGATTCTCTGGGTCTAGAGCAGCTCTGCTGACCTGGTTCTCTCCCTCTAAAGCAGCTCTGTTGACCTGGTTCTCTGGCTCTAAAGCAGCTCTGCTGATCAGGTTCTCTCCTTCTAAAGCAGCTCTGCTGACCTGGTTTCTCTGGCTCTACAACAGCTCTGCTGACTTGGTTCTCTGGCTCTAAAGCAGCTCTGCCTACCTGGTTCTCTGGCTCTAGAGTAGCTGTGCTGACCTGGTTCTTAGGTTCTAGAACAGCTCTGCTGATGTATTTATCTGTCTCTAAAGCAGCTCGGCTAACCTGGTTCTCTGGCTCTAAAGGAGCTCTGCTGACCTGGTTCTCTGGCTCTAAAGCAGCTCTGCTGATCAGTTTCTCTCCTTCTAAAGCAGCTCTGCTGACCTGGTTTCTCTGGCTCTACAGCAGCTTTGCTGACCTGGTTCTCTGGTTCTAGAGCAGCTCTGCTGACCTGGTTCTTAGGCTCTAGAGCAGCTCTACTGACCTGGTTCTATGGCTCTAAAGCAGCTCTGCTGATCTGGTTCTATGGCTCTAAGCAGCTCTGCTGACCTGGTTCTATGGCTCTAAAGCAGCTCTGCTGACCGGGTTCTCTGGCTCTGAAGCAGTTCTGCTGACCGGGTTCCCCGGTTCTAAAGCAGCTCTGCTGACCTGGCTTATCTGGTTCTACAGCAGCTCTTCTGACCTGGTTCTCTGGCTCTAGAGTGGCTCTGCTGACTTGGTTCTCTGGCTCTACAACGGCTCTGCAGACCTGGTTCTCTGGCTCTATAGCGGCTCTACCTTCCTGGTTCTCTGGCTCTAGAGCAGCTCTGCTGACCTGGTTCTTAGGTTCTAGAACAGCTCTGCTGATCTATTTCTCTGGCTCTAAAGCAGCTCGGCTAACCTAGTTCTCTGGCTCTAAAGGAGCTCTACTGACCTGGTTCTCTCCCTCTAAAGCAACTCTGCTGACCTGGTTTCTCTGGCTCTAGAGCAGCTTTGCTGACCTGGTTCTCTGGTTCTAGAGCAGCTCTGCTGACCTGGTTCTTAGGCTCTAGAGCAGCTCTACTGACCTGGTTCTATGGCTCTAAAGCAGCTCTGCTGATCTGGTTCTATGGGTCTAAAGCAGCTCTGCTGACCTGGTTCTATGGCTCTAAAGCAGCTCTGCTGACCTGGTTCTCTGGCTGTGAAGCAGTTCTGCTGACCGGGTTCTCTGGCTCTAAAGCAGCTCTGCTGACCTGGTTTCTCTGGCTCTAGAGCGGCTCTGCTGACCTGGTTCTCTGGCTCTACAACAGCTCTGCAGACCTGGGTCTCTGGCTCTAAAGCGGCTCTGCTGACCTGGTTCTCTCCCTCTATAGCAGCTCAGCTGACCTGGTTCTCTGGTTCTAAAGCAGCCCTGCTGACCTGGTTCTCTGGCTTGAGAGCAGCTCTGCTGACCTGGTTCGCAGGCTCTAGATCAGCTCTGCTGACGTGGGTCTCTGGCTCTACAACAGTTCTGCTGACCTGGTTCTCTGGCTCTAAAGCAGCTCTACTGACCTGGTTCTATGGCTCTAAAGCAGCTCTGCTGATCTGGTTATATGGGTCTAAAGCAGCTCTGCTGACCTGGTTCTATGGCTCTAAAGCAGCTCTGCTGACCTGGTTCTCTGGCTCTGAAGCAGTTCTGCTGACCGGGTTCTCTGGCTCTAAAGCAGCTCTGCTGACCTGGTTTCTCTGGTTCTACAGCAGCTCTGCTGACGTGGTTCTCTGGCTCTGACGCAGTTCTGCTGACCGGGTTCTCTGGCTCTACAACGTGTCTGCTGACCTGGTTCTCTGGCTCTAAAGCAGCTCTGCTGACCTGGTTCTCTGGCTCTAAAGCAGATCTGCTGACCTGGTTCTCTGGCTCTAAAGCAGTTCTGCTGATCTGGTTCTCTGACTCTAAAGCAGCTCTGCTGACCTGGTTCTCTCCCTCTAAAGTAGCTCTGCTGACCTGGTTTCTCTGGCTCTACAGCAGCTCTGCTGACCTGGTTCTCAGGCTCTAGAGCAGCTCTGCTGACCTGGCTCTCTGGCTCTAAAGCAGCTCTACTGACCAGGTTCTCTGGCCCCAAAGCAGCTCTGCTGACCTGGTTCTCTCCCTCTAAAGCAGGTCTGCTGACCTGGTTTCTCTGGCACTACAGCAGCTCTGCTGACCTGGTTCTTAGGCTCTAAAGCAGCTCTTGTGACCTGGTTCTTAGGCTCTAAAGCAGCTCTGCTGACCTGGTTTTCTGGCTCTACAACGGCTCTGCTGACCTGGTGGGTCTCTGGCTCTAAAGCAGCTCTGCTGACCTGGTTATATGGCTCTAAAGCAGCTCTGCTGACCCGGTTCTCTGGCTCTACAGCAGCTCTGCTGACCCAGTTCTCTTCCTCTAGAGCAGCTCTCCTGACCTGGTTCTCTGGCTCTAAAGCGGCTCTGCTGACCTGGTTCTCTGGATCTAAAGCAGCTCTGCTGACCTGGTTCTCTGGCTCTAAAGTGGCTCTGCTGACCTGGCTCTCTGGCTCTAAAGCGGCTCTGCTGACCTGGTTCTCTGGCTCTAAAGCAGCTCTGCTGACCTGGTTCTCTGGCTTTGAAGCAGCTCTGCTGACCTGCTTCTCTAGCTCTAAAGCATGACCTGGTTCTATGGCTCTAAAGCAGTTCTGATGACCTGGTTCTCTTGCTTTGAAGCAGGTCTGCTGACCTGATTCTCTGGGTCTAGAGCAGCTCTGCTGACCTGGTTCTCTCCCTCTAAAGCAGCTCTGTTGACCTGGTTCTCTGGCTCTAAAGCAGCTCTGCTGATCAGGTTCTCTCCTTCTAAAGCAGCTCTGCTGACCTGGTTTCTCTGGCTCTACAACAGCTCTGCTGACTTGGTTCTCTGGCTCTAAAGCAGCTCTGCCTACCTGGTTCTCTGGCTCTAGAGTAGCTGTGCTGACCTGGTTCTTAGGTTCTAGAACAGCTCTGCTGATGTATTTATCTGTCTCTAAAGCAGCTCGGCTAACCTGGTTCTCTGGCTCTAAAGGAGCTCTGCTGACCTGGTTCTCTGGCTCTAAAGCAGCTCTGCTGATCAGTTTCTCTCCTTCTAAAGCAGCTCTGCTGACCTGGTTTCTCTGGCTCTAAAGCAGCTCTTCTGACCTGGTTCTTAGGCTCTAGAGCAGCTCTGCTGACCTGGTTTTCTGGCTCTACAACGGCTCTGCTGACCTGGTGGGTCTCTGGCTCTAAAGCAGCTCTGCTGACCTGGTTATATGGCTCTAAAGCAGCTCTGCTGACCCGGTTCTCTGGCTCTACAGCAGCTCTGCTGACCCAGTTCTCTTCCTCTAGAGCAGCTCTCCTGACCTGGTTCTCTGGCTCTAAAGCGGCTCTGCTGACCTGGTTCTCTGGATCTAAAGCAGCTCTGCTGACCTGGTTCTCTGGCTCTAAAGTGGCTCTGCTGACCTGGTTCTCTGGCTCTAAAGCAGCTCTGCTGACCTGGTTCTCTGGCTTTGAAGCAGCTCTGCTGACCTGCTTCTCTAGCTCTAAAGCATGACCTGGTTCTATGGCTCTAAAGCAGTTCTGATGACCTGGTTCTCTTGCTTTGAAGCAGGTCTGCTGACCTGATTCTCTGGGTCTAGAGCAGCTCTGCTGACCTGGTTCTCTCCCTCTAAAGCAGCTCTGTTGACCTGGTTCTCTGGCTCTAAAGCAGCTCTGCTGATCAGGTTCTCTCCTTCTAAAGCAGCTCTGCTGACCTGGTTTCTCTGGCTCTACAACAGCTCTGCTGACTTGGTTCTCTGGCTCTAAAGCAGCTCTGCCTACCTGGTTCTCTGGCTCTAGAGTAGCTGTGCTGACCTGGTTCTTAGGTTCTAGAACAGCTCTGCTGATGTATTTATCTGTCTCTAAAGCAGCTCGGCTAACCTGGTTCTCTGGCTCTAAAGGAGCTCTGCTGACCTGGTTCTCTGGCTCTAAAGCAGCTCTGCTGATCAGTTTCTCTCCTTCTAAAGCAGCTCTGCTGACCTGGTTTCTCTGGCTCTACAGCAGCTTTGCTGACCTGGTTCTCTGGTTCTAGAGCCGCTCTGCTGACCTGGTTCTTAGGCTCTAGAGCAGCTCTACTGACCTGGTTCTATGGCTCTAAAGCAGCTCTGCTGATCTGGTTCTATGGCTCTAAAGCAGCTCTGCTGACCTGGTTCTATGGCTCTAAAGCAGCTCTGCTGACCGGGTTCTCTGGCTCTGAAGCAGTTCTGCTGACCGGGTTCCCTGGTTCTAAAGCAGCTCTGCTGACCTGGCTTATCTGGTTCTACAGCAGCTCTTCTGACCTGGTTCTCTGGCTCTAGAGTGGCTCTGCTGACTTGGTTCTCTGGCTCTACAACGGCTCTGCAGACCTGGTTCTCTGGCTCTATAGCGGCTCTACCTTCCTGGTTCTCTGGCTCTAGAGCAGCTCTGCTGACCTGGTTCTTAGGTTCTAGAACAGCTCTGCTGATCTATTTCTCTGGCTCTAAAGCAGCTCGGCTAACCTAGTTCTCTGGCTCTAAAGGAGCTCTACTGACCTAGTTCTCTCCCTCTAAAGCAACTCTGCTGACCTGGTTTCTCTGGCTCTAGAGCAGCTTTGCTGACCTGGTTCTCTGGTTCTAGAGCAGCTCTGCTGACCTGGTTCTTAGGCTCTAGAGCAGCTCTACTGACCTGGTTCTATGGCTCTAAAGCAGCTCTGCTGATCTGGTTCTATGGCTCTAAAGCAGCTCTGCTGACCTGGTTCTATGGCTCTAAAGCAGCTCTGCTGACCTGGTTGTCTGGCTCTACAACGGCTCTGCAGACCGGGTTCTCTGGTTCTAAAGCAGCTCTGCTGACCTGGTTTATCTGGTTCTACAGCAGCTCTGCTGACCTGGTTCTCTGGCTCTAGAGCGGCTCTGCTGACTTGGTTCTCTGGCTCTACAACGGCTCTGCGGACCTGGTTCTCTGGCTCTATAGCGGCTCTGCCTTCCTGGTTCTCTGGCTCTAGAGCAGCTCTGCTGACCTGGTTCTTAGGTTCTAGAACAGCTCTGCTGATCTATTTCTCTGGCTCTAAAGCAGCTCGGCTAACCTGGTTCTCTGGCTCTAAAGGAGCTCTACTGACCTGGTTCTCTCACTCGAAAGCATCTCTGCTGACCTGGTTTCTCTGGCTCTACAGCAGCTTTGCTGACCTGGTTCTCTGGTTCTAGAGCAGCTCTGCTGACCTGGTTCTTAGGCTCTAGAGCAGCTCTACTGACCTGGTTCTCTGGCTCTGAAGCAGATCTACTGACCGGGTTCTCTGGCTCTACAGCAGCTCTGCTGACCCAGTTCTCTTCCTCTAGAGCAGCTCTCCTGACCTGGTTCTCTGGCTCTAAAGCGGCTCTGCTGACCTGGTTCTCTGGATCTAAAGCAGCTCTGCTGACCTGGTTCTCTGGCTCTAAAGTGGCTCTGCTGACCTGGTTCTCTGGCTCTAAAGCGGCTCTGCTGACCTGGTTCTCTGGCTCTAAAGCAGCTCTGCTGACCTGGTTCTCTGGCTTTGAAGCAGCTCTGCTGACCTGCTTCTCTAGCTCTAAAGCATGACCTGGTTCTATGGCTCTAAAGCAGTTCTGATGACCTGGTTCTCTTGCTTTGAAGCAGGTCTGCTGACCTGATTCTCTGGGTCTAGAGCAGCTCTGCTGACCTGGTTCTCTCCCTCTAAAGCAGCTCTGTTGACCTGGTTCTCTGGCTCTAAAGCAGCTCTGCTGATCAGGTTCTCTCCTTCTAAAGCAGCTCTGCTGACCTGGTTTCTCTGGCTCTACAACAGCTCTGCTGACTTGGTTCTCTGGCTCTAAAGCAGCTCTGCCTACCTGGTTCTCTGGCTCTAGAGTAGCTGTGCTGACCTGGTTCTTAGGTTCTAGAACAGCTCTGCTGATGTATTTATCTGTCTCTAAAGCAGCTCGGCTAACCTGGTTCTCTGGCTCTAAAGGAGCTCTGCTGACCTGGTTCTCTGGCTCTAAAGCAGCTCTGCTGATCAGTTTCTCTCCTTCTAAAGCAGCTCTGCTGACCTGGTTTCTCTGGCTCTACAGCAGCTTTGCTGACCTGGTTCTCTGGTTCTAGAGCAGCTCTGCTGACCTGGTTCTTAGGCTCTAGAGCAGCTCTACTGACCTGGTTCTATGGCTCTAAAGCAGCTCTGCTGATCTGGTTCTATGGCTCTAAGCAGCTCTGCTGACCTGGTTCTATGGCTCTAAAGCAGCTCTGCTGACCGGGTTCTCTGGCTCTGAAGCAGTTCTGCTGACCGGGTTCCCCGGTTCTAAAGCAGCTCTGCTGACCTGGCTTATCTGGTTCTACAGCAGCTCTTCTGACCTGGTTCTCTGGCTCTAGAGTGGCTCTGCTGACTTGGTTCTCTGGCTCTACAACGGCTCTGCAGACCTGGTTCTCTGGCTCTATAGCGGCTCTACCTTCCTGGTTCTCTGGCTCTAGAGCAGCTCTGCTGATCTGGTTCTTAGGTTCTAGAACAGCTCTGCTGATCTATTTCTCTGGCTCTAAAGCAGCTCGGCTAACCTAGTTCTCTGGCTCTAAAGGAGCTCTACTGACCTGGTTCTCTCCCTCTAAAGCAACTCTGCTGACCTGGTTTCTCTGGCTCTAGAGCAGCTTTGCTGACCTGGTTCTCTGGTTCTAGAGCAGCTCTGCTGACCTGGTTCTTAGGCTCTAGAGCAGCTCTACTGACCTGGTTCTATGGCTCTAAAGCAGCTCTGCTGATCTGGTTCTATGGGTCTAAAGCAGCTCTGCTGACCTGGTTCTATGGCTCTAAAGCAGCTCTGCTGACCTGGTTCTCTGGCTGTGAAGCAGTTCTGCTGACCGGGTTCTCTGGCTCTAAAGCAGCTCTGCTGACCTGGTTTCTCTGGCTCTAGAGCGGCTCTGCTGACCTGGTTCTCTGGCTCTACAACAGCTCTGCAGACCTGGGTCTCTGGCTCTAAAGCGGCTCTGCTGACCTGGTTCTCTCCCTCTATAGCAGCTCAGCTGACCTGGTTCTCTGGTTCTAAAGCAGCCCTGCTGACCTGGTTCTCTGGCTTGAGAGCAGCTCTGCTGACCTGGTTCGCAGGCTCTAGATCAGCTCTGCTGACGTGGGTCTCTGGCTCTACAACAGTTCTGCTGACCTGGTTCTCTGGCTCTAAAGCAGCTCTACTGACCTGGTTCTATGGCTCTAAAGCAGCTCTGCTGATCTGGTTATATGGGTCTAAAGCAGCTCTGCTGACCTGGTTCTATGGCTCTAAAGCAGCTCTGCTGACCTGGTTCTCTGGCTCTGAAGCAGTTCTGCTGACCGGGTTCTCTGGCTCTAAAGCAGCTCTGCTGACCTGGTTTCTCTGGTTCTACAGCAGCTCTGCTGACGTGGTTCTCTGGCTCTGACGCAGTTCTGCTGACCGGGTTCTCTGGCTCTACAACGTGTCTGCTGACCTGGTTCTCTGGCTCTAAAGCAGCTCTGCTGACCTGGTTCTCTGGCTCTAAAGCAGATCTGCTGACCTGGTTCTCTGGCTCTAAAGCAGTTCTGCTGATCTGGTTCTCTGACTCTAAAGCAGCTCTGCTGACCTGGTTCTCTCCCTCTAAAGTAGCTCTGCTGACCTGGTTTCTCTGGCTCTACAGCAGCTCTGCTGACCTGGTTCTCAGGCTCTAGAGCAGCTCTGCTGACCTGGCTCTCTGGCTCTAAAGCAGCTCTACTGACCAGGTTCTCTGGCCCCAAAGCAGCTCTGCTGACCTGGTTCTCTCCCTCTAAAGCAGGTCTGCTGACCTGGTTTCTCTGGCACTACAGCAGCTCTGCTGACCTGGTTCTTAGGCTCTAAAGCAGCTCTTCTGACCTGGTTCTTAGGCTCTAGAGCAGCTCTGCTGACCTGGTTTTCTGGCTCTACAACGGCTCTGCTGACCTGGTGGGTCTCTGGCTCTAAAGCAGCTCTGCTGACCTGGTTATATGGCTCTAAAGCAGCTCTGCTGACCCGGTTCTCTGGCTCTACAGCAGCTCTGCTGACCCAGTTCTCTTCCTCTAGAGCAGCTCTCCTGACCTGGTTCTCTGGCTCTAAAGCGGCTCTGCTGACCTGGTTCTCTGGATCTAAAGCAGCTCTGCTGACCTGGTTCTCTGGCTCTAAAGTGGCTCTGCTGACCTGGTTCTCTGGCTCTAAAGCGGCTCTGCTGACCTGGTTCTCTGGCTCTAAAGCAGCTCTGCTGACCTGGTTCTCTGGCTTTGAAGCAGCTCTGCTGACCTGCTTCTCTAGCTCTAAAGCATGACCTGGTTCTATGGCTCTAAAGCAGTTCTGATGACCTGGTTCTCTTGCTTTGAAGCAGGTCTGCTGACCTGATTCTCTGGGTCTAGAGCAGCTCTGCTGACCTGGTTCTCTCCCTCTAAAGCAGCTCTGTTGACCTGGTTCTCTGGCTCTAAAGCAGCTCTGCTGATCAGGTTCTCTCCTTCTAAAGCAGCTCTGCTGACCTGGTTTCTCTGGCTCTACAACAGCTCTGCTGACTTGGTTCTCTGGCTCTAAAGCAGCTCTGCCTACCTGGTTCTCTGGCTCTAGAGTAGCTGTGCTGACCTGGTTCTTAGGTTCTAGAACAGCTCTGCTGATGTATTTATCTGTCTCTAAAGCAGCTCGGCTAACCTGGTTCTCTGGCTCTAAAGGAGCTCTGCTGACCTGGTTCTCTGGCTCTAAAGCAGCTCTGCTGATCAGTTTCTCTCCTTCTAAAGCAGCTCTGCTGACCTGGTTTCTCTGGCTCTACAGCAGCTTTGCTGACCTGGTTCTCTGGTTCTAGAGCAGCTCTGCTGACCTGGTTCTTAGGCTCTAGAGCAGCTCTACTGACCTGGTTCTATGGCTCTAAAGCAGCTCTGCTGATCTGGTTCTATGGCTCTAAAGCAGCTCTGCTGACCTGGTTCTATGGCTCTAAAGCAGCTCTGCTGACCGGGTTCTCTGGCTCTGAAGCAGTTCTGCTGACCGGTTTCCCTGGTTCTAAAGCATCTCTGCTGACCTGGCTTATCTGGTTCTACAGCAGCTCTTCTGACCTGGTTCTCTGGCTCTAGAGTGGCTCTGCTGACTTGGTTCTCTGGCTCTACAACGGCTCTGCAGACCTGGTTCTCTGGCTCTATAGCGGCTCTACCTTCCTGGTTCTCTGGCTCTAGAGCAGCTCTGCTGACCTGGTTCTTAGGTTCTAGAACAGCTCTGCTGATCTATTTCTCTGGCTCTAAAGCAGCTCGGCTAACCTAGTTCTCTGGCTCTAAAGGAGCTCTACTGACCTGGTTCTCTCCCTCTAAAGCAACTCTGCTGACCTGGTTTCTCTGGCTCTAGAGCAGCTTTGCTGACCTGGTTCTCTGGTTCTTGAGCAGCTCTGCTGACCTGGTTCTTAGGCTCTAGAGCAGCTCTACTGACCTGGTTCTATGGCTCTAAAGCAGCTCTGCTGATCTGGTTCTATGGCTCTAAAGCAGCTCTGCTGACCTGGTTCTATGGCTCTAAGCAGCTCTGCTGACCTGGTTGTCTGGCTCTACAACGGCTCTGCAGACCGGGTTCTCTGGTTCTAAAGCAGCTCTGCTGACCTGGTTTATCTGGTTCTACAGCAGCTCTGCTGACCTGGTTCTCTGGCTCTAGAGCGGCTCTGCTGACTTGGTTCTCTGGCTCTACAACGGTTCTGCGGACCTGGTTCTCTGGCTCTATAGCGGCTCTGCCTTCCTGGTTCTCTGGCTCTAGAGCAGCTCTGCTGACCTGGTTCTTAGGTTCTAGAACAGCTCTGCTGATCTATTTCTCTGGCTCTAAAGCAGCTCGGCTAACCTGGTTCTCTGGCTCTAAAGGAGCTCTACTGACCTGGTTCTCTCACTCGAAAGCATCTCTGCTGACCTGGTTTCTCTGGCTCTACAGCAGCTTTGCTGACCTGGTTCTCTGGTTCTAGAGCAGCTCTGCTGACCTGGTTCTTAGGCTCTAGAGCAGCTCTACTGACCTGGTTCTCTGGCTCTGAAGCAGATCTACTGACCGGGTTCTCTGGCTCTACAGCAGCTCTGCTGACCCAGTTCTCTTCCTCTAGAGCAGCTCTCCTGACCTGGTTCTCTGGCTCTAAAGCGGCTCTGCTGACCTGGTTCTCTGGATCTAAAGCAGCTCTGCTGACCTGGTTCTCTGGCTCTAAAGTGGCTCTGCTGACCTGGTTCTCTGGCTCTAAAGCGGCTCTGCTGACCTGGTTCTCTGGCTCTAAAGCAGCTCTGCTGACCTGGTTCTCTGGCTTTGAAGCAGCTCTGCTGACCTGCTTCTCTAGCTCTAAAGCATGACCTGGTTCTATGGCTCTAAAGCAGTTCTGATGACCTGGTTCTCTTGCTTTGAAGCAGGTCTGCTGACCTGATTCTCTGGGTCTAGAGCAGCTCTGCTGACCTGGTTCTCTCCCTCTGAAGCAGCTCTGTTGACCTGGTTCTCTGGCTCTAAAGCAGCTCTGCTGATCAGGTTCTCTCCTTCTAAAGCAGCTCTGCTGACCTGGTTTCTCTGGCTCTACAACAGCTCTGCTGACTTGGTTCTCTGGCTCTAAAGCAGCTCTGCCTACCTGGTTCTCTGGCTCTAGAGTAGCTGTGCTGACCTGGTTCTTAGGTTCTAGAACAGCTCTGCTGATGTATTTATCTGTCTCTAAAGCAGCTCGGCTAACCTTGTTCTCTGGCTCTAAAGGAGCTCTGCTGACCTGGTTCTCTGGCTCTAAAGCAGCTCTGCTGATCAGTTTCTCTCCTTCTAAAGCAGCTCTGCTGACCTGGTTTCTCTGGCTCTACAGCAGCTTTGCTGACCTGGTTCTCTGGTTCTAGAGCAGCTCTGCTGACCTGGTTCTTAGGCTCTAGAGCAGCTCTACTGACCTGGTTCTATGGCTCTAAAGCAGCTCTGCTGATCTGGTTCTATGGCTCTAAGCAGCTCTGCTGACCTGGTTCTATGGCTCTAAAGCAGCTCTGCTGACCGGGTTCTCTGGCTCTGAAGCAGTTCTGCTGACCGGGTTCCCGGTTCTAAAGCAGCTCTGCTGACCTGGCTTATCTGGTTCTACAGCAGCTCTTCTGACCTGGTTCTCTGGCTCTAGAGTGGCTCTGCTGACTTGGTTCTCTGGCTCTACAACGGCTCTGCAGACCTGGTTCTCTGGCTCTATAGCGGCTCTACCTTCCTGGTTCTCTGGCTCTAGAGCAGCTCTGCTGACCTGGTTCTTAGGTTCTAGAACAGCTCTGCTGATCTATTTCTCTGGCTCTAAAGCAGCTCGGCTAACCTAGTTCTCTGGCTCTAGAGGAGCTCTACTGACCTGGTTCTCTCCCTCTAAAGCAACTCTGCTGACCTGGTTTCTCTGGCTCTAGAGCAGCTTTGCTGACCTGGTTCTCTGGTTCTAGAGCAGCTCTGCTGACCTGGTTCTTAGGCTCTAGAGCAGCTCTACTGACCTGGTTCTATGGCTCTAAAGCAGCTCTGCTGATCTGGTTCTATGGGTCTAAAGCAGCTCTGCTGACCTGGTTCTATGGCTCTAAAGCAGCTCTGCTGACCTGGTTCTCTGGCTGTGAAGCAGTTCTGCTGACCGGGTTCTCTGGCTCTAAAGCAGCTCTGCTGACCTGGTTTCTCTGGCTCTAGAGCGGCTCTGCTGACCTGGTTCTCTGGCTCTACAACAGCTCTGCAGACCTGGGTCTCTGGCTCTAAAGCGGCTCTGCTGACCTGGTTCTCTCCCTCTATAGCAGCTCAGCTGACCTGGTTCTCTGGTTCTAAAGCAGCCCTGCTGACCTGGTTCTCTGGCTTGAGAGCAGCTCTGCTGACCTGGTTCGCAGGCTCTAGATCAGCTCTGCTGACGTGGGTCTCTGGCTCTACAACAGTTCTGCTGACCTGGTTCTCTGGCTCTAAAGCAGCTCTACTGACCTGGTTCTATGGCTCTAAAGCAGCTCTGCTGATCTGGTTATATGGGTCTAAAGCAGCTCTGCTGACCTGGTTCTATGGCTCTAAAGCAGCTCTGCTGACCTGGTTCTCTGGCTCTGAAGCAGTTCTGCTGACCGGGTTCTCTGGCTCTAAAGCAGCTCTGCTGACCTGGTTTCTCTGGTTCTACAGCAGCTCTGCTGACGTGGTTCTCTGGCTCTGACGCAGTTCTGCTGACCGGGTTCTCTGGCTCTACAACGTGTCTGCTGACCTGGTTCTCTGGCTCTAAAGCAGCTCTGCTGACCTGGTTCTCTGGCTCTAAAGCAGATCTGCTGACCTGGTTCTCTGGCTCTAAAGCAGTTCTGCTGATCTGGTTCTCTGACTCTAAAGCAGCTCTGCTGACCTGGTTCTCTCCCTCTAAAGTAGCTCTGCTGACCTGGTTTCTCTGGCTCTACAGCAGCTCTGCTGACCTGGTTCTCAGGCTCTAGAGCAGCTCTGCTGACCTGGCTCTCTGGCTCTAAAGCAGCTCTACTGACCAGGTTCTCTGGCCCCAAAGCAGCTCTGCTGACCTGGTTCTCTCCCTCTAAAGCAGGTCTGCTGACCTGGTTTCTCTGGCACTACAGCAGCTCTGCTGACCTGGTTCTTAGGCTCTAAAGCAGCTCTTCTGACCTGGTTCTTAGGCTCTAGAGCAGCTCTGCTGACCTGGTTTTCTGGCTCTACAACGGCTCTGCTGACCTGGTGGGTCTCTGGCTCTAAAGCAGCTCTGCTGACCTGGTTATATGGCTCTAAAGCAGCTCTGCTGACCCGGTTCTCTGGCTCTACAGCAGCTCTGCTGACCCAGTTCTCTTCCTCTAGAGCAGCTCTCCTGACCTGGTTCTCTGGCTCTAAAGCGGCTCTGCTGACCTGGTTCTCTGGATCTAAAGCAGCTCTGCTGACCTGGTTCTCTGGCTCTAAAGTGGCTCTGCTGACCTGGTTCTCTGGCTCTAAAGCGGCTCTGCTGACCTGGTTCTCTGGCTCTAAAGCAGCTCTGCTGACCTGGTTCTCTGGCTCTAAAGCAGCTCTGCTGATCAGTTTCTCTCCTTCTAAAGCAGCTCTGCTGACCTGGTTTCTCTGGCTCTACAGCAGCTTTGCTGACCTGGTTCTCTGGTTCTAGAGCAGCTCTGCTGACCTGGTTCTTAGGCTCTAGAGCAGCTCTACTGACCTGGTTCTATGGCTCTAAAGCAGCTCTGCTGATCTGGTTCTATGGCTCTAAAGCAGCTCTGCTGACCTGGTTCTATGGCTCTAAAGCAGCTCTGCTGACTGGGTTCTCTGGCTCTGAAGCAGTTCTGCTGACCGGTTTCCCTGGTTCTAAAGCAGCTCTGCTGACCTGGCTTATCTGGTTCTACAGCAGCTCTTCTGACCTGGTTCTCTGGCTCTAGAGTGGCTCTGCTGACTTGGTTCTCTGGCTCTACAACGGCTCTGCAGACCTGGTTCTCTGGCTCTATAGCGGCTCTACCTTCCTGGTTCTCTGGCTCTAGAGCAGCTCTGCTGACCTGGTTCTTAGGTTCTAGAACAGCTCTGCTGATCTATTTCTCTGGCTCTAAAGCAGCTCGGCTAACCTAGTTCTCTGGCTCTAAAGGAGCTCTACTGACCTGGTTCTCTCCCTCTAAAGCAACTCTGCTGACCTGGTTTCTCTGGCTCTAGAGCAGCTTTGCTGACCTGGTTCTCTGGTTCTTGAGCAGCTCTGCTGACCTGGTTCTTAGGCTCTAGAGCAGCTCTACTGACCTGGTTCTATGGCTCTAAAGCAGCTCTGCTGATCTGGTTCTATGGCTCTAAAGCAGCTCTGCTGACCTGGTTCTATGGCTCTAAGCAGCTCTGCTGACCTGGTTGTCTGGCTCTACAACGGCTCTGCAGACCGGGTTCTCTGGTTCTAAAGCAGCTCTGCTGACCTGGTTTATCTGGTTCTACAGCAGCTCTGCTGACCTGGTTCTCTGGCTCTAGAGCGGCTCTGCTGACTTGGTTCTCTGGCTCTACAACGGTTCTGCGGACCTGGTTCTCTGGCTCTATAGCGGCTCTGCCTTCCTGGTTCTCTGGCTCTAGAGCAGCTCTGCTGACCTGGTTCTTAGGTTCTAGAACAGCTCTGCTGATCTATTTCTCTGGCTCTAAAGCAGCTCGGCTAACCTGGTTCTCTGGCTCTAAAGGAGCTCTACTGACCTGGTTCTCTCACTCGAAAGCATCTCTGCTGACCTGGTTTCTCTGGCTCTACAGCAGCTTTGCTGACCTGGTTCTCTGGTTCTAGAGCAGCTCTGCTGACCTGGTTCTTAGGCTCTAGAGCAGCTCTACTGACCTGGTTCTCTGGCTCTGAAGCAGATCTACTGACCGGGTTCTCTGGCTCTACAGCAGCTCTGCTGACCCAGTTCTCTTCCTCTAGAGCAGCTCTCCTGACCTGGTTCTCTGGCTCTAAAGCGGCTCTGCTGACCTGGTTCTCTGGATCTAAAGCAGCTCTGCTGACCTGGTTCTCTGGCTCTAAAGTGGCTCTGCTGACCTGGTTCTCTGGCTCTAAAGCGGCTCTGCTGACCTGGTTCTCTGGCTCTAAAGCAGCTCTGCTGACCTGGTTCTCTGGCTTTGAAGCAGCTCTGCTGACCGGTTTCCCTGGTTCTAAAGCATCTCTGCTGACCTGGCTTATCTGGTTCTACAGCAGCTCTTCTGACCTGGTTCTCTGGCTCTAGAGTGGCTCTGCTGACTTGGTTCTCTGGCTCTACAACGGCTCTGCAGACCTGGTTCTCTGGCTCTATAGCGGCTCTACCTTCCTGGTTCTCTGGCTCTAGAGCAGCTCTGCTGACCTGGTTCTTAGGTTCTAGAACAGCTCTGCTGATCTATTTCTCTGGCTCTAAAGCAGCTCGGCTAACCTAGTTCTCTGGCTCTAAAGGAGCTCTACTGACCTGGTTCTCTCCCTCTAAAGCAACTCTGCTGACCTGGTTTCTCTGGCTCTAGAGCAGCTTTGCTGACCTGGTTCTCTGGTTCTTGAGCAGCTCTGCTGACCTGGTTCTTAGGCTCTAGAGCAGCTCTACTGACCTGGTTCTATGGCTCTAAAGCAGCTCTGCTGATCTGGTTCTATGGCTCTAAAGCAGCTCTGCTGACCTGGTTCTATGGCTCTAAGCAGCTCTGCTGACCTGGTTGTCTGGCTCTACAACGGCTCTGCAGACCGGGTTCTCTGGTTCTAAAGCAGCTCTGCTGACCTGGTTTATCTGGTTCTACAGCAGCTCTGCTGACCTGGTTCTCTGGCTCTAGAGCGGCTCTGCTGACTTGGTTCTCTGGCTCTACAACGGTTCTGCGGACCTGGTTCTCTGGCTCTATAGCGGCTCTGCCTTCCTGGTTCTCTGGCTCTAGAGCAGCTCTGCTGACCTGGTTCTTAGGTTCTAGAACAGCTCTGCTGATCTATTTCTCTGGCTCTAAAGCAGCTCGGCTAACCTGGTTCTCTGGCTCTAAAGGAGCTCTACTGACCTGGTTCTCTCACTCGAAAGCATCTCTGCTGACCTGGTTTCTCTGGCTCTACAGCAGCTTTGCTGACCTGGTTCTCTGGTTCTAGAGCAGCTCTGCTGACCTGGTTCTTAGGCTCTAGAGCAGCTCTACTGACCTGGTTCTCTGGCTCTGAAGCAGATCTACTGACCGGGTTCTCTGGCTCTACAGCAGCTCTGCTGACCCAGTTCTCTTCCTCTAGAGCAGCTCTCCTGACCTGGTTCTCTGGCTCTAAAGCGGCTCTGCTGACCTGGTTCTCTGGATCTAAAGCAGCTCTGCTGACCTGGTTCTCTGGCTCTAAAGTGGCTCTGCTGACCTGGTTCTCTGGCTCTAAAGCGGCTCTGCTGACCTGGTTCTCTGGCTCTAAAGCAGCTCTGCTGACCTGGTTCTCTGGCTTTGAAGCAGCTCTGCTGACCTGCTTCTCTAGCTCTAAAGCATGACCTGGTTCTATGGCTCTAAAGCAGTTCTGATGACCTGGTTCTCTTGCTTTGAAGCAGGTCTGCTGACCTGATTCTCTGGGTCTAGAGCAGCTCTGCTGACCTGGTTCTCTCCCTCTGAAGCAGCTCTGTTGACCTGGTTCTCTGGCTCTAAAGCAGCTCTGCTGATCAGGTTCTCTCCTTCTAAAGCAGCTCTGCTGACCTGGTTTCTCTGGCTCTACAACAGCTCTGCTGACTTGGTTCTCTGGCTCTAAAGCAGCTCTGCCTACCTGGTTCTCTGGCTCTAGAGTAGCTGTGCTGACCTGGTTCTTAGGTTCTAGAACAGCTCTGCTGATGTATTTATCTGTCTCTAAAGCAGCTCGGCTAACCTTGTTCTCTGGCTCTAAAGGAGCTCTGCTGACCTGGTTCTCTGGCTCTAAAGCAGCTCTGCTGATCAGTTTCTCTCCTTCTAAAGCAGCTCTGCTGACCTGGTTTCTCTGGCTCTACAGCAGCTTTGCTGACCTGGTTCTCTGGTTCTAGAGCAGCTCTGCTGACCTGGTTCTTAGGCTCTAGAGCAGCTCTACTGACCTGGTTCTATGGCTCTAAAGCAGCTCTGCTGATCTGGTTCTATGGCTCTAAGCAGCTCTGCTGACCTGGTTCTATGGCTCTAAAGCAGCTCTGCTGACCGGGTTCTCTGGCTCTGAAGCAGTTCTGCTGACCGGGTTCCCGGTTCTAAAGCAGCTCTGCTGACCTGGCTTATCTGGTTCTACAGCAGCTCTTCTGACCTGGTTCTCTGGCTCTAGAGTGGCTCTGCTGACTTGGTTCTCTGGCTCTACAACGGCTCTGCAGACCTGGTTCTCTGGCTCTATAGCGGCTCTACCTTCCTGGTTCTCTGGCTCTAGAGCAGCTCTGCTGACCTGGTTCTTAGGTTCTAGAACAGCTCTGCTGATCTATTTCTCTGGCTCTAAAGCAGCTCGGCTAACCTAGTTCTCTGGCTCTAGAGGAGCTCTACTGACCTGGTTCTCTCCCTCTAAAGCAACTCTGCTGACCTGGTTTCTCTGGCTCTAGAGCAGCTTTGCTGACCTGGTTCTCTGGTTCTAGAGCAGCTCTGCTGACCTGGTTCTTAGGCTCTAGAGCAGCTCTACTGACCTGGTTCTATGGCTCTAAAGCAGCTCTGCTGATCTGGTTCTATGGGTCTAAAGCAGCTCTGCTGACCTGGTTCTATGGCTCTAAAGCAGCTCTGCTGACCTGGTTCTCTGGCTGTGAAGCAGTTCTGCTGACCGGGTTCTCTGGCTCTAAAGCAGCTCTGCTGACCTGGTTTCTCTGGCTCTAGAGCGGCTCTGCTGACCTGGTTCTCTGGCTCTACAACAGCTCTGCAGACCTGGGTCTCTGGCTCTAAAGCGGCTCTGCTGACCTGGTTCTCTCCCTCTATAGCAGCTCAGCTGACCTGGTTCTCTGGTTCTAAAGCAGCCCTGCTGACCTGGTTCTCTGGCTTGAGAGCAGCTCTGCTGACCTGGTTCGCAGGCTCTAGATCAGCTCTGCTGACGTGGGTCTCTGGCTCTACAACAGTTCTGCTGACCTGGTTCTCTGGCTCTAAAGCAGCTCTACTGACCTGGTTCTATGGCTCTAAAGCAGCTCTGCTGATCTGGTTATATGGGTCTAAAGCAGCTCTGCTGACCTGGTTCTATGGCTCTAAAGCAGCTCTGCTGACCTGGTTCTCTGGCTCTGAAGCAGTTCTGCTGACCGGGTTCTCTGGCTCTAAAGCAGCTCTGCTGACCTGGTTTCTCTGGTTCTACAGCAGCTCTGCTGACGTGGTTCTCTGGCTCTGACGCAGTTCTGCTGACCGGGTTCTCTGGCTCTACAACGTGTCTGCTGACCTGGTTCTCTGGCTCTAAAGCAGCTCTGCTGACCTGGTTCTCTGGCTCTAAAGCAGATCTGCTGACCTGGTTCTCTGGCTCTAAAGCAGTTCTGCTGATCTGGTTCTCTGACTCTAAAGCAGCTCTGCTGACCTGGTTCTCTCCCTCTAAAGTAGCTCTGCTGACCTGGTTTCTCTGGCTCTACAGCAGCTCTGCTGACCTGGTTCTCAGGCTCTAGAGCAGCTCTGCTGACCTGGCTCTCTGGCTCTAAAGCAGCTCTACTGACCAGGTTCTCTGGCCCCAAAGCAGCTCTGCTGACCTGGTTCTCTCCCTCTAAAGCAGGTCTGCTGACCTGGTTTCTCTGGCACTACAGCAGCTCTGCTGACCTGGTTCTTAGGCTCTAAAGCAGCTCTTCTGACCTGGTTCTTAGGCTCTAGAGCAGCTCTGCTGACCTGGTTTTCTGGCTCTACAACGGCTCTGCTGACCTGGTGGGTCTCTGGCTCTAAAGCAGCTCTGCTGACCTGGTTATATGGCTCTAAAGCAGCTCTGCTGACCCGGTTCTCTGGCTCTACAGCAGCTCTGCTGACCCAGTTCTCTTCCTCTAGAGCAGCTCTCCTGACCTGGTTCTCTGGCTCTAAAGCGGCTCTGCTGACCTGGTTCTCTGGATCTAAAGCAGCTCTGCTGACCTGGTTCTCTGGCTCTAAAGTGGCTCTGCTGACCTGGTTCTCTGGCTCTAAAGCGGCTCTGCTGACCTGGTTCTCTGGCTCTAAAGCAGCTCTGCTGACCTGGTTCTCTGGCTCTAAAGCAGCTCTGCTGATCAGTTTCTCTCCTTCTAAAGCAGCTCTGCTGACCTGGTTTCTCTGGCTCTACAGCAGCTTTGCTGACCTGGTTCTCTGGTTCTAGAGCAGCTCTGCTGACCTGGTTCTTAGGCTCTAGAGCAGCTCTACTGACCTGGTTCTATGGCTCTAAAGCAGCTCTGCTGATCTGGTTCTATGGCTCTAAAGCAGCTCTGCTGACCTGGTTCTATGGCTCTAAAGCAGCTCTGCTGACTGGGTTCTCTGGCTCTGAAGCAGTTCTGCTGACCGGTTTCCCTGGTTCTAAAGCAGCTCTGCTGACCTGGCTTATCTGGTTCTACAGCAGCTCTTCTGACCTGGTTCTCTGGCTCTAGAGTGGCTCTGCTGACTTGGTTCTCTGGCTCTACAACGGCTCTGCAGACCTGGTTCTCTGGCTCTATAGCGGCTCTACCTTCCTGGTTCTCTGGCTCTAGAGCAGCTCTGCTGACCTGGTTCTTAGGTTCTAGAACAGCTCTGCTGATCTATTTCTCTGGCTCTAAAGCAGCTCGGCTAACCTAGTTCTCTGGCTCTAAAGGAGCTCTACTGACCTGGTTCTCTCCCTCTAAAGCAACTCTGCTGACCTGGTTTCTCTGGCTCTAGAGCAGCTTTGCTGACCTGGTTCTCTGGTTCTTGAGCAGCTCTGCTGACCTGGTTCTTAGGCTCTAGAGCAGCTCTACTGACCTGGTTCTATGGCTCTAAAGCAGCTCTGCTGATCTGGTTCTATGGCTCTAAAGCAGCTCTGCTGACCTGGTTCTATGGCTCTAAGCAGCTCTGCTGACCTGGTTGTCTGGCTCTACAACGGCTCTGCAGACCGGGTTCTCTGGTTCTAAAGCAGCTCTGCTGACCTGGTTTATCTGGTTCTACAGCAGCTCTGCTGACCTGGTTCTCTGGCTCTAGAGCGGCTCTGCTGACTTGGTTCTCTGGCTCTACAACGGTTCTGCGGACCTGGTTCTCTGGCTCTATAGCGGCTCTGCCTTCCTGGTTCTCTGGCTCTAGAGCAGCTCTGCTGACCTGGTTCTTAGGTTCTAGAACAGCTCTGCTGATCTATTTCTCTGGCTCTAAAGCAGCTCGGCTAACCTGGTTCTCTGGCTCTAAAGGAGCTCTACTGACCTGGTTCTCTCACTCGAAAGCATCTCTGCTGACCTGGTTTCTCTGGCTCTACAGCAGCTTTGCTGACCTGGTTCTCTGGTTCTAGAGCAGCTCTGCTGACCTGGTTCTTAGGCTCTAGAGCAGCTCTACTGACCTGGTTCTCTGGCTCTGAAGCAGATCTACTGACCGGGTTCTCTGGCTCTACAGCAGCTCTGCTGACCCAGTTCTCTTCCTCTAGAGCAGCTCTCCTGACCTGGTTCTCTGGCTCTAAAGCGGCTCTGCTGACCTGGTTCTCTGGATCTAAAGCAGCTCTGCTGACCTGGTTCTCTGGCTCTAAAGTGGCTCTGCTGACCTGGTTCTCTGGCTCTAAAGCGGCTCTGCTGACCTGGTTCTCTGGCTCTAAAGCAGCTCTGCTGACCTGGTTCTCTGGCTTTGAAGCAGCTCTGCTGACCTGCTTCTCTAGCTCTAAAGCATGACCTGGTTCTATGGCTCTAAAGCAGTTCTGATGACCTGGTTCTCTTGCTTTGAAGCAGGTCTGCTGACCTGATTCTCTGGGTCTAGAGCAGCTCTGCTGACCTGGTTCTCTCCCTCTGAAGCAGCTCTGTTGACCTGGTTCTCTGGCTCTAAAGCAGCTCTGCTGATCAGGTTCTCTCCTTCTAAAGCAGCTCTGCTGACCTGGTTTCTCTGGCTCTACAACAGCTCTGCTGACTTGGTTCTCTGGCTCTAAAGCAGCTCTGCCTACCTGGTTCTCTGGCTCTAGAGTAGCTGTGCTGACCTGGTTCTTAGGTTCTAGAACAGCTCTGCTGATGTATTTATCTGTCTCTAAAGCAGCTCGGCTAACCTTGTTCTCTGGCTCTAAAGGAGCTCTGCTGACCTGGTTCTCTGGCTCTAAAGCAGCTCTGCTGATCAGTTTCTCTCCTTCTAAAGCAGCTCTGCTGACCTGGTTTCTCTGGCTCTACAGCAGCTTTGCTGACCTGGTTCTCTGGTTCTAGAGCAGCTCTGCTGACCTGGTTCTTAGGCTCTAGAGCAGCTCTACTGACCTGGTTCTATGGCTCTAAAGCAGCTCTGCTGATCTGGTTCTATGGCTCTAAGCAGCTCTGCTGACCTGGTTCTATGGCTCTAAAGCAGCTCTGCTGACCGGGTTCTCTGGCTCTGAAGCAGTTCTGCTGACCGGGTTCCCGGTTCTAAAGCAGCTCTGCTGACCTGGCTTATCTGGTTCTACAGCAGCTCTTCTGACCTGGTTCTCTGGCTCTAGAGTGGCTCTGCTGACTTGGTTCTCTGGCTCTACAACGGCTCTGCAGACCTGGTTCTCTGGCTCTATAGCGGCTCTACCTTCCTGGTTCTCTGGCTCTAGAGCAGCTCTGCTGACCTGGTTCTTAGGTTCTAGAACAGCTCTGCTGATCTATTTCTCTGGCTCTAAAGCAGCTCGGCTAACCTAGTTCTCTGGCTCTAGAGGAGCTCTACTGACCTGGTTCTCTCCCTCTAAAGCAACTCTGCTGACCTGGTTTCTCTGGCTCTAGAGCAGCTTTGCTGACCTGGTTCTCTGGTTCTAGAGCAGCTCTGCTGACCTGGTTCTTAGGCTCTAGAGCTGCTCTACTGACCTGGTTCTATGGCTCTAAAGCAGCTCTGCTGATCTGGTTCTATGGGTCTAAAGCAGCTCTGCTGACCTGGTTCTATGGCTCTAAAGCAGCTCTGCTGACCTGGTTCTCTGGCTGTGAAGCAGTTCTGCTGACCGGGTTCTCTGGCTCTAAAGCAGCTCTGCTGACCTGGTTTCTCTGGCTCTAGAGCGGCTCTGCTGACCTGGTTCTCTGGCTCTACAACAGCTCTGCAGACCTGGGTCTCTGGCTCTAAAGCGGCTCTGCTGACCTGGTTCTCTCCCTCTATAGCAGCTCAGCTGACCTGGTTCTCTGGTTCTAAAGCAGCCCTGCTGACCTGGTTCTCTGGCTTGAGAGCAGCTCTGCTGACCTGGTTCGCAGGCTCTAGATCAGCTCTGCTGACGTGGGTCTCTGGCTCTACAACAGTTCTGCTGACCTGGTTCTCTGGCTCTAAAGCAGCTCTACTGACCTGGTTCTATGGCTCTAAAGCAGCTCTGCTGATCTGGTTATATGGGTCTAAAGCAGCTCTGCTGACCTGGTTCTATGGCTCTAAAGCAGCTCTGCTGACCTGGTTCTCTGGCTCTGAAGCAGTTCTGCTGACCGGGTTCTCTGGCTCTAAAGCAGCTCTGCTGACCTGGTTTCTCTGGTTCTACAGCAGCTCTGCTGACGTGGTTCTCTGGCTCTGACGCAGTTCTGCTGACCGGGTTCTCTGGCTCTACAACGTGTCTGCTGACCTGGTTCTCTGGCTCTAAAGCAGCTCTGCTGACCTGGTTCTCTGGCTCTAAAGCAGATCTGCTGACCTGGTTCTCTGGCTCTAAAGCAGTTCTGCTGATCTGGTTCTCTGACTCTAAAGCAGCTCTGCTGACCTGGTTCTCTCCCTCTAAAGTAGCTCTGCTGACCTGGTTTCTCTGGCTCTACAGCAGCTCTGCTGACCTGGTTCTCAGGCTCTAGAGCAGCTCTGCTGACCTGGCTCTCTGGCTCTAAAGCAGCTCTACTGACCAGGTTCTCTGGCCCCAAAGCAGCTCTGCTGACCTGGTTCTCTCCCTCTAAAGCAGGTCTGCTGACCTGGTTTCTCTGGCACTACAGCAGCTCTGCTGACCTGGTTCTTAGGCTCTAAAGCAGCTCTTCTGACCTGGTTCTTAGGCTCTAGAGCAGCTCTGCTGACCTGGCTTTCTGGCTCTACAACGGCTCTGCTGACCTGGTGGGTCTCTGGCTCTAAAGCAGCTCTGCTGACCTGGTTATATGGCTCTAAAGCAGCTCTGCTGACCCGGTTCTCTGGCTCTACAGCAGCTCTGCTGACCCAGTTCTCTTCCTCTAGAGCAGCTCTCCTGACCTGGTTCTCTGGCTCTAAAGCGGCTCTGCTGACCTGGTTCTCTGGATCTAAAGCAGCTCTGCTGACCTGGTTCTCTGGCTCTAAAGTGGCTCTGCTGACCTGGTTCTCTGGCTCTAAAGCGGCTCTGCTGACCTGGTTCTCTGGCTCTAAAGCAGCTCTGCTGACCTGGTTCTCTGGCTTTGAAGCAGCTCTGCTGACCTGCTTCTCTAGCTCTAAAGCATGACCTGGTTCTATGGCTCTAAAGCAGTTCTGATGACCTGGTTCTCTTGCTTTGAAGCAGGTCTGCTGACCTGATTCTCTGGGTCTAGAGCAGCTCTGCTGACCTGGTTCTCTCCCTCTAAAGCAGCTCTGTTGACCTGGTTCTCTGGCTCTAAAGCAGCTCTGCTGATCAGGTTCTCTCCTTCTAAAGCAGCTCTGCTGACCTGGTTTCTCTGGCTCTACAACAGCTCTGCTGACTTGGTTCTCTGGCTCTAAAGCAGCTCTGCCAACCTGGTTCTCTGGCTCTAGAGTAGCTGTGCTGACCTGGTTCTTAGGTTCTAGAACAGCTCTGCTGATGTATTTATCTGTCTCTAAAGCAGCTCGGCTAACCTGGTTCTCTGGCTCTAAAGGAGCTCTGCTGACCTGGTTCTCTGGCTCTAAAGCAGCTCTGCTGATCAGTTTCTCTCCTTCTAAAGCAGCTCTGCTGACCTGGTTTCTCTGGCTCTACAGCAGCTTTGCTGACCTGGTTCTCTGGTTCTAGAGCAGCTCTGCTGACCTGGTTCTTAGGCTCTAGAGCAGCTCTACTGACCTGGTTCTATGGCTCTAAAGCAGCTCTGCTGATCTGGTTCTATGGCTCTAAAGCAGCTCTGCTGACCTGGTTCTATGGCTCTAAAGCAGCTCTGCTGACCGGGTTCTCTGGCTCTGAAGCAGTTCTGCTGACCGGTTTCCCTGGTTCTAAAGCAGCTCTGCTGACCTGGCTTATCTGGTTCTACAGCAGCTCTTCTGACCTGGTTCTCTGGCTCTAGAGTGGCTCTGCTGACTTGGTTCTCTGGCTCTACAACGGCTCTGCAGACCTGGTTCTCTGGCTCTATAGCGGCTCTACCTTCCTGGTTCTCTGGCTCTAGAGCAGCTCTGCTGACCTGGTTCTTAGGTTCTAGAACAGCTCTGCTGATCTATTTCTCTGGCTCTAAAGCAGCTCGGCTAACCTAGTTCTCTGGCTCTAAAGGAGCTCTACTGACCTGGTTCTCTCCCTCTAAAGCAACTCTGCTGACCCGGTTTCTCTGGCTCTAGAGCAGCTTTGCTGACCTGGTTCTCTGGTTCTAGAGCAGCTCTGCTGACCTGGTTCTTAGGCTCTAGAGCAGCTCTACTGACCTGGTTCTATGGCTCTAAAGCAGCTCTGCTGATCTGGTTCTATGGCTCTAAAGCAGCTCTGCTGACCTGGTTCTATGGCTCTAAGCAGCTCTGCTGACCTGGTTGTCTGGCTCTACAACGGCTCTGCAGACCGGGTTCTCTGGTTCTAAAGCAGCTCTGCTGACCTGGTTTATCTGGTTCTACAGCAGCTCTGCTGACCTGGTTCTCTGGCTCTAGAGCGGCTCTGCTGACTTGGTTCTCTGGCTCTACAACGGTTCTGCGGACCTGGTTCTCTGGCTCTATAGCGGCTCTGCCTTCCTGGTTCTCTGGCTCTAGAGCAGCTCTGCTGACCTGGTTCTTAGGTTCTAGAACAGCTCTGCTGATCTATTTCTCTGGCTCTAAAGCAGCTCGGCTAACCTGGTTCTCTGGCTCTAAAGGAGCTCTACTGACCTGGTTCTCTCACTCGAAAGCATCTCTGCTGACCTGGTTTCTCTGGCTCTACAGCAGCTTTGCTGACCTGGTTCTCTGGTTCTAGAGCAGCTCTGCTGACCTGGTTCTTAGGCTCTAGAGCAGCTCTACTGACCTGGTTCTCTGGCTCTGAAGCAGATCTACTGACCGGGTTCTCTGGCTCTACAGCAGCTCTGCTGACCCAGTTCTCTTCCTCTAGAGCAGCTCTCCTGACCTGGTTCTCTGGCTCTAAAGCGGCTCTGCTGACCTGGTTCTCTGGATCTAAAGCAGCTCTGCTGACCTGGTTCTCTGGCTCTAAAGTGGCTCTGCTGACCTGGTTCTCTGGCTCTAAAGCGGCTCTGCTGACCTGGTTCTCTGGCTCTAAAGCAGCTCTGCTGACCTGGTTCTCTGGCTTTGAAGCAGCTCTGCTGACCTGCTTCTCTAGCTCTAAAGCATGACCTGGTTCTATGGCTCTAAAGCAGTTCTGATGACCTGGTTCTCTTGCTTTGAAGCAGGTCTGCTGACCTGATTCTCTGGGTCTAGAGCAGCTCTGCTGACCTGGTTCTCTCCCTCTGAAGCAGCTCTGTTGACCTGGTTCTCTGGCTCTAAAGCAGCTCTGCTGATCAGGTTCTCTCCTTCTAAAGCAGCTCTGCTGACCTGGTTTCTCTGGCTCTACAACAGCTCTGCTGACTTGGTTCTCTGGCTCTAAAGCAGCTCTGCCTACCTGGTTCTCTGGCTCTAGAGTAGCTGTGCTGACCTGGTTCTTAGGTTCTAGAACAGCTCTGCTGATGTATTTATCTGTCTCTAAAGCAGCTCGGCTAACCTGGTTCTCTGGCTCTAAAGGAGCTCTGCTGACCTGGTTCTCTGGCTCTAAAGCAGCTCTGCTGATCAGTTTCTCTCCTTCTAAAGCAGCTCTGCTGACCTGGTTTCTCTGGCTCTACAGCAGCTTTGCTGACCTGGTTCTCTGGTTCTAGAGCAGCTCTGCTGACCTGGTTCTTAGGCTCTAGAGCAGCTCTACTGACCTGGTTCTATGGCTCTAAAGCAGCTCTGCTGATCTGGTTCTATGGCTCTAAGCAGCTCTGCTGACCTGGTTCTATGGCTCTAAAGCAGCTCTGCTGACCGGGTTCTCTGGCTCTGAAGCAGTTCTGCTGACCGGGTTCCCCGGTTCTAAAGCAGCTCTGCTGACCTGGCTTATCTGGTTCTACAGCAGCTCTTCTGACCTGGTTCTCTGGCTCTAGAGTGGCTCTGCTGACTTGGTTCTCTGGCTCTACAACGGCTCTGCAGACCTGGTTCTCTGGCTCTATAGCGGCTCTACCTTCCTGGTTCTCTGGCTCTAGAGCAGCTCTGCTGACCTGGTTCTTAGGTTCTAGAACAGCTCTGCTGATCTATTTCTCTGGCTCTAAAGCAGCTCGGCTAACTTAGTTCTCTGGCTCTAAAGGAGCTCTACTGACCTGGTTCTCTCCCTCTAAAGCAACTCTGCTGACCTGGTTTCTCTGGCTCTAGAGCAGCTTTGCTGACCTGGTTCTCTGGTTCTAGAGCAGCTCTGCTGACCTGGTTCTTAGGCTCTAGAGCAGCTCTACTGACCTGGTTCTATGGCTATAAAGCAGCTCTGCTGATCTGGTTCTATGGGTCTAAAGCAGCTCTGCTGACCTGGTTCTATGGCTCTAAAGCAGCTCTGCTGACCTGGTTCTCTGGCTGTGAAGCAGTTCTGCTGACCGGGTTCTCTGGCTCTAAAGCAGCTCTGCTGACCTGGTTTCTCTGGCTCTAGAGCGGCTCTGCTGACCTGGTTCTCTGGCTCTACAACAGCTCTGCAGACCTGGGTCTCTGGCTCTAAAGCGGCTCTGCTGACCTGGTTCTCTCCCTCTATAGCAGCTCAGCTGACCTGGTTCTCTGGTTCTAAAGCAGCCCTGCTGACCTGGTTCTCTGGCTTGAGAGCAGCTCTGCTGACCTGGTTCGCAGGCTCTAGATCAGCTCTGCTGACGTGGGTCTCTGGCTCTACAACAGTTCTGCTGACCTGGTTCTCTGGCTCTAAAGCAGCTCTACTGACCTGGTTCTATGGCTCTAAAGCAGCTCTGCTGATCTGGTTATATGGGTCTAAAGCAGCTCTGCTGACCTGGTTCTATGGCTCTAAAGCAGCTCTGCTGACCTGGTTCTCTGGCTCTGAAGCAGTTCTGCTGACCGGGTTCTCTGGCTCTAAAGCAGCTCTGCTGACCTGGTTTCTCTGGTTCTACAGCAGCTCTGCTGACGTGGTTCTCTGGCTCTGACGCAGTTCTGCTGACCGGGTTCTCTGGCTCTACAACGTGTCTGCTGACCTGGTTCTCTGGCTCTAAAGCAGCTCTGCTGACCTGGTTCTCTGGCTCTAAAGCAGATCTGCTGACCTGGTTCTCTGGCTCTAAAGCAGTTCTGCTGATCTGGTTCTCTGACTCTAAAGCAGCTCTGCTGACCTGGTTCTCTCCCTCTAAAGTAGCTCTGCTGACCTGGTTTCTCTGGCTCTACAGCAGCTCTGCTGACCTGGTTCTCAGGCTCTAGAGCAGCTCTGCTGACCTGGCTCTCTGGCTCTAAAGCAGCTCTACTGACCAGGTTCTCTGGCCCCAAAGCAGCTCTGCTGACCTGGTTCTCTCCCTCTAAAGCAGGTCTGCTGACCTGGTTTCTCTGGCACTACAGCAGCTCTGCTGACCTGGTTCTTAGGCTCTAAAGCAGCTCTTCTGACCTGGTTCTTAGGCTCTAGAGCAGCTCTGCTGACCTGGTTTTCTGGCTCTACAACGGCTCTGCTGACCTGGTGGGTCTCTGGCTCTAAAGCAGCTCTGCTGACCTGGTTATATGGCTCTAAAGCAGCTCTGCTGACCCGGTTCTCTGGCTCTACAGCAGCTCTGCTGACCCAGTTCTCTTCCTCTAGAGCAGCTCTCCTGACCTGGTTCTCTGGCTCTAAAGCGGCTCTGCTGACCTGGTTCTCTGGATCTAAAGCAGCTCTGCTGACCTGGTTCTCTGGCTCTTAAGTGGCTCTGCTGACCTGGTTCTCTGGCTCTAAAGCGGCTCTGCTGACCTGGTTCTCTGGCTCTAAAGCAGCTCTGCTGACCTGGTTCTCTGGCTTTGAAGCAGCTCTGCTGACCTGCTTCTCTAGCTCTAAAGCATGACCTGGTTCTATGGCTCTAAAGCAGTTCTGATGACCTGGTTCTCTTGCTTTGAAGCAGGTCTGCTGACCTGATTCTCTGGGTCTAGAGCAGCTCTGCTGACCTGGTTCTCTCCCTCTAAAGCAGCTCTGTTGACCTGGTTCTCTGGCTCTAAAGCAGCTCTGCTGATCAGGTTCTCTCCTTCTAAAGCAGCTCTGCTGACCTGGTTTCTCTGGCTCTACAACAGCTCTGCTGACTTGGTTCTCTGGCTCTAAAGCAGCTCTGCCTACCTGGTTCTCTGGCTCTAGAGTAGCTGTGCTGACCTGGTTCTTAGGTTCTAGAACAGCTCTGCTGATGTATTTATCTGTCTCTAAAGCAGCTCGGCTAACCTGGTTCTCTGGCTCTAAAGGAGCTCTGCTGACCTGGTTCTCTGGCTCTAAAGCAGCTCTGCTGATCAGTTTCTCTCCTTCTAAAGCAGCTCTGCTGACCTGGTTTCTCTGGCTCTACAGCAGCTTTGCTGACCTGGTTCTCTGGTTCTAGAGCAGCTCTGCTGACCTGGTTCTTAGGCTCTAGAGCAGCTCTACTGACCTGGTTCTATGGCTCTAAAGCAGCTCTGCT
This sequence comes from Triturus cristatus, assembly GCF_964204655.1. Lineage (NCBI taxonomy): Eukaryota > Metazoa > Chordata > Amphibia > Caudata > Salamandridae > Triturus > Triturus cristatus. The sequence continues at coordinate 1,087,368 of NW_028187318.1, forward strand.
GATCTGGTTCTTTGGCTCTAAAGCAGCTCTGCTGACCTGGTTCTATGGCTCTAAAGCAGCTCTGCTGACCGGGTTCTCTGGCTCTGAAGCAGTTCTGCTGACCGGGTTCCCTGGTTCTAAAGCAGCTCTGCTGACCTGGCTTATCTGGTTCTACAGCAGCTCTTCTGACCTGGTTCTCTGGCTCTAGAGTGGCTCTGCTGACTTGGTTCTCTGGCTCTACAACGGCTCTGCAGACCTGGTTCTCTGGCTCTATAGCGGCTCTACCTTCCTGGTTCTCTGGCTCTAGAGCAGCTCTGCTGACCTGGTTCTTAGGTTCTAGAACAGCTCTGCTGATCTATTTCTCTGGCTCTAAAGCAGCTCGGCTAACCTAGTTCTCTGGCTCTAAAGGAGCTCTACTGACCTGGTTCTCTCCCTCTAAAGCAACTCTGCTGACCTGGTTTCTCTGGCTCTAGAGCAGCTTTGCTGACCTGGTTCTCTGGTTCTAGAGCAGCTCTGCTGACCTGGTTCTTAGGCTCTAGAGCAGCTCTACTGACCTGGTTCTATGGCTCTAAAGCAGCTCTGCTGATCTGGTTCTATGGCTCTAAAGCAGCTCTGCTGACCTGGTTCTATGGCTCTAAAGCAGCTCTGCTGACCTGGTTGTCTGGCTCTACAACGGCTCTGCAGACCGGGTTCTCTGGTTCTAAAGCAGCTCTGCTGACCTGGTTTATCTGGTTCTACAGCAGCTCTGCTGACCTGGTTCTCTGGCTCTAGAGCGGCTCTGCTGACTTGGTTCTCTGGCTCTACAACGGCTCTGCGGACCTGGTTCTCTGGCTCTATAGCGGCTCTGCCTTCCTGGTTCTCTGGCTCTAGAGCAGCTCTGCTGACCTGGTTCTTAGGTTCTAGAACAGCTCTGCTGATCTATTTCTCTGGCTCTAAAGCAGCTCGGCTAACCTGGTTCTCTGGCTCTAAAGGAGCTCTACTGACCTGGTTCTCTCACTCGAAAGCATCTCTGCTGACCTGGTTTCTCTGGCTCTACAGCAGCTTTGCTGACCTGGTTCTCTGGTTCTAGAGCAGCTCTGCTGACCTGGTTCTTAGGCTCTAGAGCAGCTCTACTGACCTGGTTCTCTGGCTCTGAAGCAGATCTACTGACCGGGTTCTCTGGCTCTACAGCAGCTCTGCTGACCCAGTTCTCTTCCTCTAGAGCAGCTCTCCTGACCTGGTTCTCTGGCTCTAAAGCGGCTCTGCTGACCTGGTTCTCTGGATCTAAAGCAGCTCTGCTGACCTGGTTCTCTGGCTCTAAAGTGGCTCTGCTGACCTGGTTCTCTGGCTCTAAAGCGGCTCTGCTGACCTGGTTCTCTGGCTCTAAAGCAGCTCTGCTGACCTGGTTCTCTGGCTTTGAAGCAGCTCTGCTGACCTGCTTCTCTAGCTCTAAAGCATGACCTGGTTCTATGGCTCTAAAGCAGTTCTGATGACCTGGTTCTCTTGCTTTGAAGCAGGTCTGCTGACCTGATTCTCTGGGTCTAGAGCAGCTCTGCTGACCTGGTTCTCTCCCTCTAAAGCAGCTCTGTTGACCTGGTTCTCTGGCTCTAAAGCAGCTCTGCTGATCAGGTTCTCTCCTTCTAAAGCAGCTCTGCTGACCTGGTTTCTCTGGCTCTACAACAGCTCTGCTGACTTGGTTCTCTGGCTCTAAAGCAGCTCTGCCTACCTGGTTCTCTGGCTCTAGAGTAGCTGTGCTGACCTGGTTCTTAGGTTCTAGAACAGCTCTGCTGATGTATTTATCTGTCTCTAAAGCAGCTCGGCTAACCTGGTTCTCTGGCTCTAAAGGAGCTCTGCTGACCTGGTTCTCTGGCTCTAAAGCAGCTCTGCTGATCAGTTTCTCTCCTTCTAAAGCAGCTCTGCTGACCTGGTTTCTCTGGCTCTACAGCAGCTTTGCTGACCTGGTTCTCTGGTTCTAGAGCAGCTCTGCTGACCTGGTTCTTAGGCTCTAGAGCAGCTCTACTGACCTGGTTCTATGGCTCTAAAGCAGCTCTGCTGATCTGGTTCTATGGCTCTAAGCAGCTCTGCTGACCTGGTTCTATGGCTCTAAAGCAGCTCTGCTGACCGGGTTCTCTGGCTCTGAAGCAGTTCTGCTGACCGGGTTCCCCGGTTCTAAAGCAGCTCTGCTGACCTGGCTTATCTGGTTCTACAGCAGCTCTTCTGACCTGGTTCTCTGGCTCTAGAGTGGCTCTGCTGACTTGGTTCTCTGGCTCTACAACGGCTCTGCAGACCTGGTTCTCTGGCTCTATAGCGGCTCTACCTTCCTGGTTCTCTGGCTCTAGAGCAGCTCTGCTGACCTGGTTCTTAGGTTCTAGAACAGCTCTGCTGATCTATTTCTCTGGCTCTAAAGCAGCTCGGCTAACCTAGTTCTCTGGCTCTAAAGGAGCTCTACTGACCTGGTTCTCTCCCTCTAAAGCAACTCTGCTGACCTGGTTTCTCTGGCTCTAGAGCAGCTTTGCTGACCTGGTTCTCTGGTTCTAGAGCAGCTCTGCTGACCTGGTTCTTAGGCTCTAGAGCAGCTCTACTGACCTGGTTCTATGGCTCTAAAGCAGCTCTGCTGATCTGGTTCTATGGGTCTAAAGCAGCTCTGCTGACCTGGTTCTATGGCTCTAAAGCAGCTCTGCTGACCTGGTTCTCTGGCTGTGAAGCAGTTCTGCTGACCGGGTTCTCTGGCTCTAAAGCAGCTCTGCTGACCTGGTTTCTCTGGCTCTAGAGCGGCTCTGCTGACCTGGTTCTCAGGCTCTACAACAGCTCTGCAGACCTGGGTCTCTGGCTCTAAAGCGGCTCTGCTGACCTGGTTCTCTCCCTCTATAGCAGCTCAGCTGACCTGGTTCTCTGGTTCTAAAGCAGCCCTGCTGACCTGGTTCTCTGGCTTGAGAGCAGCTCTGCTGACCTGGTTCGCAGGCTCTAGATCAGCTCTGCTGACGTGGGTCTCTGGCTCTACAACAGTTCTGCTGACCTGGTTCTCTGGCTCTAAAGCAGCTCTACTGACCTGGTTCTATGGCTCTAAAGCAGCTCTGCTGATCTGGTTATATGGGTCTAAAGCAGCTCTGCTGACCTGGTTCTATGGCTCTAAAGCAGCTCTGCTGACCTGGTTCTCTGGCTCTGAAGCAGTTCTGCTGACCGGGTTCTCTGGCTCTAAAGCAGCTCTGCTGACCTGGTTTCTCTGGTTCTACAGCAGCTCTGCTGACGTGGTTCTCTGGCTCTGACGCAGTTCTGCTGACCGGGTTCTCTGGCTCTACAACGTGTCTGCTGACCTGGTTCTCTGGCTCTAAAGCAGCTCTGCTGACCTGGTTCTCTGGCTCTAAAGCAGATCTGCTGACCTGGTTCTCTGGCTCTAAAGCAGTTCTGCTGATCTGGTTCTCTGACTCTAAAGCAGCTCTGCTGACCTGGTTCTCTCCCTCTAAAGTAGCTCTGCTGACCTGGTTTCTCTAGCTCTACAGCAGCTCTGCTGACCTGGTTCTCAGGCTCTAGAGCAGCTCTGCTGACCTGGCTCTCTGGCTCTAAAGCAGCTCTACTGACCAGGTTCTCTGGCCCCAAAGCAGCTCTGCTGACCTGGTTCTCTCCCTCTAAAGCAGGTCTGCTGACCTGGTTTCTCTGGCACTACAGCAGCTCTGCTGACCTGGTTCTTAGGCTCTAAAGCAGCTCTTCTGACCTGGTTCTTAGGCTCTAGAGCAGCTCTGCTGACCTGGTTTTCTGGCTCTACAACGGCTCTGCTGACCTGGTGGGTCTCTGGCTCTAAAGCAGCTCTGCTGACCTGGTTATATGGCTCTAAAGCAGCTCTGCTGACCCGGTTCTCTGGCTCTACAGCAGCTCTGCTGACCCAGTTCTCTTCCTCTAGAGCAGCTCTCCTGACCTGGTTCTCTGGCTCTAAAGCGGCTCTGCTGACCTGGTTCTCTGGCTCTAAAGCAGCTCTGCTGATCAGTTTCTCTCCTTCTAAAGCAGCTCTGCTGACCTGGTTTCTCTGGCTCTACAGCAGCTTTGCTGACCTGGTTCTCTGGTTCTAGAGCAGCTCTGCTGACCTGGTTCTTAGGCTCTAGAGCAGCTCTACTGACCTGGTTCTATGGCTCTAAAGCAGCTCTGCTGATCTGGTTCTATGGCTCTAAGCAGCTCTGCTGACCTGGTTCTCTGGCTCTGAAGCAGTTCTGCTGACCGGGTTCCCCGGTTCTAAAGCAGCTCTGCTGACCTGGCTTATCTGGTTCTACAGCAGCTCTTCTGACCTGGTTCTCTGGCTCTAGAGTGGCTCTGCTGACTTGGTTCTCTGGCTCTACAACGGCTCTGCAGACCTGGTTCTCTGGCTCTATAGCGGCTCTACCTTCCTGGTTCTCTGGCTCTAGAGCAGCTCTGCTGACCTGGTTCTTAGGTTCTAGAACAGCTCTGCTGATCTATTTCTCTGGCTCTAAAGCAGCTCGGCTAACCTAGTTCTCTGGCTCTAAAGGAGCTCTACTGACCTGGTTCTCTCCCTCTAAAGCAACTCTGCTGACCTGGTTTCTCTGGCTCTAGAGCAGCTTTGCTGACCTGGTTCTCTGGTTCTAGAGCAGCTCTGCTGACCTGGTTCTTAGGCTCTAGAGCAGCTCTACTGACCTGGTTCTATGGCTCTAAAGCAGCTCTGCTGATCTGGTTCTATGGGTCTAAAGCAGCTCTGCTGACCTGGTTCTATGGCTCTAAAGCAGCTCTGCTGACCTGGTTCTCTGGCTGTGAAGCAGTTCTGCTGACCGGGTTCTCTGGCTCTAAAGCAGCTCTGCTGACCTGGTTTCTCTGGCTCTAGAGCGGCTCTGCTGACCTGGTTCTCTGGCTCTACAACAGCTCTGCAGACCTGGGTCTCTGGCTCTAAAGCGGCTCTGCTGACCTGGTTCTCTCCCTCTATAGCAGCTCAGCTGACCTGGTTCTCTGGTTCTAAAGCAGCCCTGCTGACCTGGTTCTCTGGCTTGAGAGCAGCTCTGCTGACCTGGTTCGCAGGCTCTAGATCAGCTCTGCTGACGTGGGTCTCTGGCTCTACAACAGTTCTGCTGACCTGGTTCTCTGGCTCTAAAGCAGCTCTACTGACCTGGTTCTATGGCTCTAAAGCAGCTCTGCTGATCTGGTTATATGGGTCTAAAGCAGCTCTGCTGACCTGGTTCTATGGCTCTAAAGCAGCTCTGCTGACCTGGTTCTCTGGCTCTGAAGCAGTTCTGCTGACCGGGTTCTCTGGCTCTAAAGCAGCTCTGCTGACCTGGTTTCTCTGGTTCTACAGCAGCTCTGCTGACGTGGTTCTCTGGCTCTGACGCAGTTCTGCTGACCGGGTTCTCTGGCTCTACAACGTGTCTGCTGACCTGGTTCTCTGGCTCTAAAGGAGCTCTGCTGACCTGGTTCTCTGGCTCTAAAGCAGATCTGCTGACCTGGTTCTCTGGCTCTAAAGCAGTTCTGCTGATCTGGTTCTCTGACTCTAAAGCAGCTCTGCTGACCTGGTTCTCTCCCTCTAAAGTAGCTCTGCTGACCTGGTTTCTCTGGCTCTACAGCAGCTCTGCTGACCTGGTTCTCAGGCTCTAGAGCAGCTCTGCTGACCTGGCTCTCTGGCTCTAAAGCAGCTCTACTGACCAGGTTCTCTGGCCCCAAAGCAGCTCTGCTGACCTGGTTCTCTCCCTCTAAAGCAGGTCTGCTGACCTGGTTTCTCTGGCACTACAGCAGCTCTGCTGACCTGGTTCTTAGGCTCTAAAGCAGCTCTTCTGACCTGGTTCTTAGGCTCTAGAGCAGCTCTGCTGACCTGGTTTTCTGGCTCTACAACGGCTCTGCTGACCTGGTGGGTCTCTGGCTCTAAAGCAGCTCTGCTGACCTGGTTATATGGCTCTAAAGCAGCTCTGCTGACCCGGTTCTCTGGCTCTACAGCAGCTCTGCTGACCCAGTTCTCTTCCTCTAGAGCAGCTCTCCTGACCTGGTTCTCTGGCTCTAAAGCGGCTCTGCTGACCTGGTTCTCTGGATCTAAAGCAGCTCTGCTGACCTGGTTCTCTGGCTCTAAAGTGGCTCTGCTGACCTGGTTCTCTGGCTCTAAAGCGGCTCTGCTGACCTGGTTCTCTGGCTCTAAAGCAGCTCTGCTGACCTGGTTCTCTGGCTTTGAAGCAGCTCTGCTGACCTGCTTCTCTAGCTCTAAAGCACGACCTGGTTCTATGGTTCTAAAGCAGTTCTGATGACCTGGTTCTCTTGCTTTGAAGCAGGTCTGCTGACCTGATTCTCTGGGTCTAGAGCAGCTCTGCTGACCTGGTTCTCTCCCTCTAAAGCAGCTCTGTTGACCTGGTTGTCTGGCTCTAAAGCAGCTCTGCTGATCAGGTTCTCTCCTTCTAAAGCAGCTCTGCTGACCTGGTTTCTCTGGCTCTACAACAGCTCTGCTGACTTGGTTCTCTGGCTCTAAAGCAGCTCTGCCTACCTGGTTCTCTGGCTCTAGAGTAGCTGTGCTGACCTGGTTCTTAGGTTCTAGAACAGCTCTGCTGATGTATTTATCTGTCTCTAAAGCAGCTCGGCTAACCTGGTTCTCTGGCTCTAAAGGAGCTCTGCTGACCTGGTTCTCTGGCTCTAAAGCAGCTCTGCTGATCAGTTTCTCTCCTTCTAAAGCAGCTCTGCTGACCTGGTTTCTCTGGCTCTACAGCAGCTTTGCTGACCTGGTTCTCTGGTTCTAGAGCAGCTCTGCTGACCTGGTTCTTAGGCTCTAGAGCAGCTCTACTGACCTGGTTCTATGGCTCTAAAGCAGCTCTGCTGATCTGGTTCTATGGCTCTAAAGCAGCTCTGCTGACCTGGTTCTATGGCTCTAAAGCAGCTCTGCTGACCGGGTTCTCTGGCTCTGAAGCAGTTCTGCTGACCGGGTTCCCTGGTTCTAAAGCAGCTCTGCTGACCTGGCTTATCTGGTTCTACAGCAGCTCTTCTGACCTGGTTCTCTGGCTCTAGAGTGGCTCTGCTGACTTGGTTCTCTGGCTCTACAACGGCTCTGCAGACCTGGTTCTCTGGCTCTATAGCGGCTCTACCTTCCTGGTTCTCTGGCTCTAGAGCAGCTCTGCTGACCTGGTTCTTAGGTTCTAGAACAGCTCTGCTGATCTATTTCTCTGGCTCTAAAGCAGCTCGGCTAACCTAGTTCTCTGGCTCTAAAGGAGCTCTACTGACCTGGTTCTCTCCCTCTAAAGCAACTCTGCTGACCTGGTTTCTCTGGCTCTAGAGCAGCTTTGCTGACCTGGTTCTCTGGTTCTAGAGCAGCTCTGCTGACCTGGTTCTTAGGCTCTAGAGCAGCTCTACTGACCTGGTTCTATGGCTCTAAAGCAGCTCTGCTGATCTGGTTCTATGGCTCTAAAGCAGCTCTGCTGACCTGGTTCTATGGCTCTAAAGCAGCTCTGCTGACCTGGTTGTCTGGCTCTACAACGGCTCTGCAGACCGGGTTCTCTGGTTCTAAAGCAGCTCTGCTGACCTGGTTTATCTGGTTCTACAGCAGCTCTGCTGACCTGGTTCTCTGGCTCTAGAGCGGCTCTGCTGACTTGGTTCTCTGGCTCTACAACGGCTCTGCGGACCTGGTTCTCTGGCTCTATAGCGGCTCTGCCTTCCTGGTTCTCTGGCTCTAGAGCAGCTCTGCTGACCTGGTTCTTAGGTTCTAGAACAGCTCTGCTGATCTATTTCTCTGGCTCTAAAGCAGCTCGGCTAACCTGGTTCTCTGGCTCTAAAGGAGCTCTACTGACCTGGTTCTCTCACTCGAAAGCATCTCTGCTGACCTGGTTTCTCTGGCTCTACAGCAGCTTTGCTGACCTGGTTCTCTGGTTCTAGAGCAGCTCTGCTGACCTGGTTCTTAGGCTCTAGAGCAGCTCTACTGACCTGGTTCTCTGGCTCTGAAGCAGATCTACTGACCGGGTTCTCTGGCTCTACAGCAGCTCTGCTGACCCAGTTCTCTTCCTCTAGAGCAGCTCTCCTGACCTGGTTCTCTGGCTCTAAAGCGGCTCTGCTGACCTGGTTCTCTGGATCTAAAGCAGCTCTGCTGACCTGGTTCTCTGGCTCTAAAGTGGCTCTGCTGACCTGGTTCTCTGGCTCTAAAGCGGCTCTGCTGACCTGGTTCTCTGGCTCTAAAGCAGCTCTGCTGACCTGGTTCTCTGGCTTTGAAGCAGCTCTGCTGACCTGCTTCTCTAGCTCTAAAGCATGACCTGGTTCTATGGCTCTAAAGCAGTTCTGATGACCTGGTTCTCTTGCTTTGAAGCAGGTCTGCTGACCTGATTCTCTGGGTCTAGAGCAGCTCTGCTGACCTGGTTCTCTCCCTCTAAAGCAGCTCTGTTGACCTGGTTCTCTGGCTCTAAAGCAGCTCTGCTGATCAGGTTCTCTCCTTCTAAAGCAGCTCTGCTGACCTGGTTTCTCTGGCTCTACAACAGCTCTGCTGACTTGGTTCTCTGGCTCTAAAGCAGCTCTGCCTACCTGGTTCTCTGGCTCTAGAGTAGCTGTGCTCACCTGGTTCTTAGGTTCTAGAACAGCTCTGCTGATGTATTTATCTGTCTCTAAAGCAGCTCGGCTAACCTGGTTCTCTGGCTCTAAAGGAGCTCTGCTGACCTGGTTCTCTGGCTCTAAAGCAGCTCTGCTGATCAGTTTCTCTCCTTCTAAAGCAGCTCTGCTGACCTGGTTTCTCTGGCTCTACAGCAGCTTTGCTGACCTGGTTCTCTGGTTCTAGAGCAGCTCTGCTGACCTGGTTCTTAGGCTCTAGAGCAGCTCTACTGACCTGGTTCTATGGCTCTAAAGCAGCTCTGCTGATCTGGCTCTATGGCTCTAAGCAGCTCTGCTGACCTGGTTCTATGGCTCTAAAGCAGCTCTGCTGACCGGGTTCTCTGGCTCTGAAGCAGTTCTGCTGACCGGGTTCCCCGGTTCTAAAGCAGCTCTGCTGACCTGGCTTATCTGGTTCTACAGCAGCTCTTCTGACCTGGTTCTCTGGCTCTAGAGTGGCTCTGCTGACTTGGTTCTCTGGCTCTACAACGGCTCTGCAGACCTGGTTCTCTGGCTCTATAGCGGCTCTACCTTCCTGGTTCTCTGGCTCTAGAGCAGCTCTGCTGACCTGGTTCTTAGGTTCTAGAACAGCTCTGCTGATCTATTTCTCTGGCTCTAAAGCAGCTCGGCTAACCTAGTTTTCTGGCTCTAAAGGAGCTCTACTGACCTGGTTCTCTCCCTCTAAAGCAACTCTGCTGACCTGGTTTCTCTGGCTCTAGAGCAGCTTTGCTGACCTGGTTCTCTGGTTCTAGAGCAGCTCTGCTGACCTGGTTCTTAGGCTCTAGAGCAGCTCTACTGACCTGGTTCTATGGCTCTAAAGCAGCTCTGCTGATCTGGTTCTATGGGTCTAAAGCAGCTCTGCTGACCTGGTTCTATGGCTCTAAAGCAGCTCTGCTGACCTGGTTCTCTGGCTGTGAAGCAGTTCTGCTGACCGGGTTCTCTGGCTCTAAAGCAGCTCTGCTGACCTGGTTTCTCTGGCTCTAGAGCGGCTCTGCTGACCTGGTTCTCTGGCTCTACAACAGCTCTGCAGACCTGGGTCTCTGGCTCTAAAGCGGCTCTGCTGACCTGGTTCTCTCCCTCTATAGCAGCTCAGCTGACCTGGTTCTCTGGTTCTAAAGCAGCCCTGCTGACCTGGTTCTCTGGCTTGAGAGCAGCTCTGCTGACCTGGTTCGCAGGCTCTAGATCAGCTCTGCTGACGTGGGTCTCTGGCTCTACAACAGTTCTGCTGACCTGGTTCTCTGGCTCTAAAGCAGCTCTACTGACCTGGTTCTATGGCTCTAAAGCAGCTCTGCTGATCTGGTTATATGGGTCTAAAGCAGCTCTGCTGACCTGGTTCTATGGCTCTAAAGCAGCTCTGCTGACCTGGTTCTCTGGCTCTGAAGCAGTTCTGCTGACCGGGTTCTCTGGCTCTAAAGCAGCTCTGCTGACCTGGTTTCTCTGGTTCTACAGCAGCTCTGCTGACGTGGTTCTCTGGCTCTGACGCAGTTCTGCTGACCGGGTTCTCTGGCTCTACAACGTGTCTGCTGACCTGGTTCTCTGGCTCTAAAGCAGCTCTGCTGACCTGGTTCTCTGGCTCTAAAGCAGATCTGCTGACCTGGTTCTCTGGCTCTAAAGCAGTTCTGCTGATCTGGTTCTCTGACTCTAAAGCAGCTCTGCTGACCTGGTTCTCTCCCTCTAAAGTAGCTCTGCTGACCTGGTTTCTCTGGCTCTACAGCAGCTCTGCTGACCTGGTTCTCAGGCTCTAGAGCAGCTCTGCTGACCTGGCTCTCTGGCTCTAAAGCAGCTCTACTGACCAGGTTCTCTGGCCCCAAAGCAGCTCTGCTGACCTGGTTCTCTCCCTCTAAAGCAGGTCTGCTGACCTGGTTTCTCTGGCACTACAGCAGCTCTGCTGACCTGGTTCTTAGGCTCTAAAGCAGCTCTTCTGACCTGGTTCTTAGGCTCTAGAGCAGCTCTGCTGACCTGGTTTTCTGGCTCTACAACGGCTCTGCTGACCTGGTGGGTCTCTGGCTCTAAAGCAGCTCTGCTGACCTGGTTATATGGCTCTAAAGCAGCTCTGCTGACCCGGTTCTCTGGCTCTACAGCAGCTCTGCTGACCCAGTTCTCTTCCTCTAGAGCAGCTCTCCTGACCTGGTTCTCTGGCTCTAAAGCGGCTCTGTTGACCTGGTTCTCTGGATCTAAAGCAGCTCTGCTGACCTGGTTCTCTGGCTCTAAAGTGGCTCTGCTGACCTGGTTCTCTGGCTCTAAAGCGGCTCTGCTGACCTGGTTCTCTGGCTCTAAAGCAGCTCTGCTGACCTGGTTCTCTGGCTTTGAAGCAGCTCTGCTGACCTGCTTCTCTAGCTCTAAAGCATGACCTGGTTCTATGGCTCTAAAGCAGTTCTGATGACCTGGTTCTCTTGCTTTGAAGCAGGTCTGCTGACCTGATTCTCTGGGTCTAGAGCAGCTCTGCTGACCTGGTTCTCTCCCTCTAAAGCAGCTCTGTTGACCTGGTTCTCTGGCTCTAAAGCAGCTCTGCTGATCAGGTTCTCTCCTTCTAAAGCAGCTCTGCTGACCTGGTTTCTCTGGCTCTACAACAGCTCTGCTGACTTGGTTCTCTGGCTCTAAAGCAGCTCTGCCTACCTGGTTCTCTGGCTCTAGAGTAGCTGTGCTGACCTGGTTCTTAGGTTCTAGAACAGCTCTGCTGATGTATTTATCTGTCTCTAAAGCAGCTCGGCTAACCTGGTTCTCTGGCTCTAAAGGAGCTCTGCTGACCTGGTTCTCTGGCTCTAAAGCAGCTCTGCTGATCAGTTTCTCTCCTTCTAAAGCAGCTCTGCTGACCTGGTTTCTCTGGCTCTACAGCAGCTTTGCTGACCTGGTTCTCTGGTTCTAGAGCAGCTCTGCTGACCTGGTTCTTAGGCTCTAGAGCAGCTCTACTGACCTGGTTCTATGGCTCTAAAGCAGCTCTGCTGATCTGGTTCTATGGCTCTAAAGCAGCTCTGCTGACCTGGTTCTATGGCTCTAAAGCAGCTCTGCTGACCGGGTTCTCTGGCTCTGAAGCAGTTCTGCTGACCGGGTTCCCTGGTTCTAAAGCAGCTCTGCTGACCTGGCTTATCTGGTTCTACAGCAGCTCTTCTGACCTGGTTCTCTGGCTCTAGAGTGGCTCTGCTGACTTGGTTCTCTGGCTCTACAACGGCTCTGCAGACCTGGTTCTCTGGCTCTATAGCGGCTCTACCTTCCTGGTTCTCTGGCTCTAGAGCAGCTCTGCTGACCTGGTTCTTAGGTTCTAGAACAGCTCTGCTGATCTATTTCTCTGGCTCTAAAGCAGCTCGGCTAACCTAGTTCTCTGGCTCTAAAGGAGCTCTACTGACCTGGTTCTCTCCCTCTAAAGCAACTCTGCTGACCTGGTTTCTCTGGCTCTAGAGCAGCTTTGCTGACCTGGTTCTCTGGTTCTAGAGCAGCTCTGCTGACCTGGTTCTTAGGCTCTAGAGCAGCTCTACTGACCTGGTTCTATGGCTCTAAAGCAGCTCTGCTGATCTGGTTCTATGGCTCTAAAGCAGCTCTGCTGACCTGTTTCTATGGCTCTAAAGCAGCTCTGCTGACCTGGTTGTCTGGCTCTACAACGGCTCTGCAGACCGGGTTCTCTGGTTCTAAAGCAGCTCTGCTGACCTGGTTTATCTGGTTCTACAGCAGCTCTGCTGACCTGGTTCTCTGGCTCTAGAGCGGCTCTGCTGACTTGGTTCTCTGGCTCTACAACGGCTCTGCGGACCTGGTTCTCTGGCTCTATAGCGGCTCTGCCTTCCTGGTTCTCTGGCTCTAGAGCAGCTCTGCTGACCTGGTTCTTAGGTTCTAGAACAGCTCTGCTGATCTATTTCTCTGGCTCTAAAGCAGCTCGGCTAACCTGGTTCTCTGGCTCTAAAGGAGCTCTACTGACCTGGTTCTCTCACTCGAAAGCATCTCTGCTGACCTGGTTTCTCTGGCTCTACAGCAGCTTTGCTGACCTGGTTCTCTGGTTCTAGAGCAGCTCTGCTGACCTGGTTCTTAGGCTCTAGAGCAGCTCTACTGACCTGGTTCTCTGGCTCTGAAGCAGATCTACTGACCGGGTTCTCTGGCTCTACAGCAGCTCTGCTGACCCAGTTCTCTTCCTCTAGAGCAGCTCTCCTGACCTGGTTCTCTGGCTCTAAAGCGGCTCTGCTGACCTGGTTCTCTGGCTCTAAAGCAGCTCTGCTGATCAGTTTCTCTCCTTCTAAAGCAGCTCTGCTGACCTGGTTTCTCTGGCTCTACAGCAGCTTTGCTGACCTGGTTCTCTGGTTCTAGAGCAGCTCTGCTGACCTGGTTCTTAGGCTCTAGAGCAGCTCTACTGACCTGGTTCTATGGCTCTAAAGCAGCTCTGCTGATCTGGTTCTATGGCTCTAAGCAGCTCTGCTGACCTGGTTCTATGGCTCTAAAGCAGCTCTGCTGACCGGGTTCTCTGGCTCTGAAGCAGTTCTGCTGACCGGGTTCCCCGGTTCTAAAGCAGCTCTGCTGACCTGGCTTATCTGGTTCTACAGCAGCTCTGCTGATCAGGTTCTCTCCTTCTAAAGCAGCTCTGCTGACCTGGTTTCTCTGGCTCTACAACAGCTCTGCTGACTTGGTTCTCTGGCTCTAAAGCAGCTCTGCCTACCTGGTTCTCTGGCTCTAGAGTAGCTGTGCTGACCTGGTTCTTAGGTTCTAGAACAGCTCTGCTGATGTATTTATCTGTCTCTAAAGCAGCTCGGCTAACCTGGTTCTCTGGCTCTAAAGGAGCTCTGCTGACCTGGTTCTCTGGCTCTAAAGCAGCTCTGCTGATCAGTTTCTCTCCTTCTAAAGCAGCTCTGCTGACCTGGTTTCTCTGGCTCTACAGCAGCTTTGCTGACCTGGTTCTCTGGTTCTAGAGCAGCTCTGCTGACCTGGTTCTTAGGCTCTAGAGCAGCTCTACTGACCTGGTTCTATGGCTCTAAAGCAGCTCTGCTGATCGGGTTCTATGGCTCTAAGCAGCTCTGCTGACCTGGTTCTATGGCTCTAAAGCAGCTCTGCTGACCGGGTTCTCTGGCTCTGAAGCAGTTCTGCTGACCGGGTTCCCCGGTTCTAAAGCAGCTCTGCTGACCTGGCTTATCTGGTTCTACAGCAGCTCTTCTGACCTGGTTCTCTGGCTCTAGAGTGGCTCTGCTGACTTGGTTCTCTGGCTCTACAATGGCTCTGCAGACCTGGTTCTCTGGCTCTATGGCGGCTCTACCTTCCTGGTTCTCTGGCTCTAGAGCAGCTCTGCTGACCTGGTTCTTAGGTTCTAGAACAGCTCTGCTGATCTATTTCTCTGGCTCTAAAGCAGCTCGGCTAACCTAGTTCTCTGGCTCTAAAGGAGCTCTACTGACCTGGTTCTCTCCCTCTAAAGCAACTCTGCTGACCTGGTTTCTCTGGCTCTAGAGCAGCTTTGCTGACCTGGTTCTCTGGTTCTAGAGCAGCTCTGCTGACCTGGTTCTTAGGCTCTAGAGCAGCTCTACTGACCTGGTTCTATGGCTCTAAAGCAGCTCTGCTGATCTGGTTCTATGGCTCTAAAGCAGCTCTGCTGACCTGGTTCTATGGCTCTAAAGCAGCTCTGCTGACCTGGTTGTCTGGCTCTACAACGGCTCTGCAGACCGGGTTCTCTGGTTCTAAAGCAGCTCTGCTGACCTGGTTTATCTGGTTCTACAGCAGCTCTGCTGACCTGGTTCTCTGGCTCTAGAGCGGCTCTGCTGACTTGGTTCTCTGGCTCTACAACGGCTCTGCGGACCTGGTTCTCTGGCTCTATAGCGGCTCTGCCTTCCTGGTTCTCTGGCTCTAGAGCAGCTCTGCTGACCTGGTTCTTAGGTTCTAGAACAGCTCTGCTGATCTATTTCTCTGGCTCTAAAGCAGCTCGGCTAACCTGGTTCTTTGGCTCTAAAGGAGCTCTACTGACCTGGTTCTCTCCCTCGAAAGCATCTCTGCTGACCTGGTTTCTCTGGCTCTACAGCAGCTTTGCTGACCTGGTTCTCTGGTTCTAGAGCAGCTCTGCTGACCTGGTTCTTAGGCTCTAGAGCAGCTCTACTGACCTGGTTCTCTGGCTCTGAAGCAGATCTACTGACCGGGTTCTCTGGTTCTAAAGCAGCTCTGCTGACCTGGTTTATCTGGTTCTACAGCAGCTCTGCTGACCTGGTTTTCTGGCTCTAGAGCGGCTCTGCTGACCTGGTTCTCTGGCTCTACAACGGCTCTGCAGACCTGGTTCTCTGGCTCTATAGCGGCTCTGCCTACCTGGTTTGCTGGCTCTAGAGCAGCTCTGCTGACCTGGTTCTTAGGTTCTAGAACAGCTCTGCTGATCTATTTCACTGGCTCTAAAGCAGCTCGGCTAACCTGGTTCTCTCGCTCTAAAGGAGCTCTGCTGACCTGGTTCTCTCCCTCTAAAGCAGCTCTGCTGACCTGGTTTCTCTGGCTCTACAGCAGCTTTGCTGACCTGTTTCTCTGGTTCTAGAGCAGCTCTGCTGACCTGGTTCTTAGGCTCTAGAGCAGCTCTACTGACCTGGTTCTATGGCTCTAAAGCAGCTCTGCTGATCTGGTTCTATGGCTCTAAAGCAGCTCTGCTGACCTGGTTCTATGGCTCTAAAGCAGCTCTACTGACCTGGTTCTCTGGCTGTGAAGCAGTTCTGCTGACCTGGTTCTTAGGCTCTAGAGCAGCTCTGCCGACCTGGTTCTCTGGCTCTACAACGGCTCTGCTGACCTGGTGGGTCTCTGGCTCTAAAGCAGCTCTGCTGACCTGGTTATATGGCTCTAAAGCATCTCTGCTGACCCGGTTCTCTGGCTCTATACAGCTCTGCTGACCTGGTTCTCTGGCTCTACAGCAGCTCTGCTGACCCAGTTCTCTTCCTCTAGAGCAGCTCTCCTGACCTGGTTCTCTGGCTCTAAAGCGGCTCTGCTGACCTGGTTCTCTGGATCTAAAGCAGCTCTGCTGACCTGGTTCTCTGGCTCTAAAGCAGCTCTGCTGACCTGGTTCTCTGGCTTTGAAGCAGCTCTGCTGACCTGCTTCTCTAGCTCTAAAGCATGACCTGGTTCTATGGCTCTAAAGCAGTTCTGATGACCTGGTTCTCTTGCTTTGAAGCAGGTCTGCTGACCTGATTCTCTGGGTCTAGAGCAGCTCTGCTGACCTGGTTCTCTCCCTCTAAAGCAGCTCTGTTGACCTGGTTCTCTGGCTCTAAAGCAGCTCTGCTGATCAGGTTCTCTCCTTCTAAAGCAGCTCTGCTGACCTGGTTTCTCTGGCTCTACAACAGCTCTGCTGACTTGGTTCTCTGGCTCTAAAGCAGCTCTGCCTACCTGGTTCTCGGCTCTAGAGTAGCTGTGCTGACCTGGTTCTTAGGTTCTAGAACAGCTCTGCTGATGTATTTATCTGGCTCTAAAGCAGCTCGGCTAACCTGGTTCTCTGGCTCTAAAGGAGCTCTGCTGACCTGGTTCTCTGGCTCTAAAGCCGCTCTGCTGATCAGTTTCTCTCCTTCTAAAGCAGCTCTGCTGACCTGGTTTCTCTGGCTCTACAGCAGCTTTGCTGACCTGGTTCTCTGGTTCTAGAGCAGCTCTGCTGACCTGGTTCTTAGGCTCTAGAGCAGCTCTAGTGACCTGGTTCTATGGCTCTAAAGCAGCTCTGCTGATCTGGTTCTATGGCTCTAAAGCAGCTCTGCTGACCTGGTTCTATGGCTCTAAAGCAGCTCTGCTGACCTGGTTCTCTGGCTCTGAAGCAGTTCTGCTGACCGGGTTCCCCGGTTCTAAAGCAGCTCTGCTGACCTGGCTTATCTGGTTCTACAGCAGCTCTTCTGACCTGGTTCTCTGGCTCTAGAGTGGCTCTGCTGACTTGGTTCTCTGGCTCTACAACGGCTCTGCAGACCTGGTTCTCTGGCTCTATAGCGGCTCTACCTTCCTGGTTCTCTGGCTCTAGAGCAGCTCTGCTGACCTGGTTCTTAGGTTCTAGAACAGCTCTGCTGATCTATTTCTCTGGCTCTAAAGCAGCTCGGCTAACCTAGTTCTCTGGCTCTAAAGGAGCTCTACTGACCTGGTTCTCTCCCTCTAAAGCAGCTCTGCTGACCTGGTTTCTCTGGCTCTAGAGCAGCTTTGCTGACCTGGTTCTCTGGTTCTAGAGCAGCTCTGCTGACCTGGTTCTTAGGCTCTAGAGCAGCTCTACTGACCTGGTTCTATGGCTCTAAAGCAGCTCTGCTGATCTGGCTCTATGGCTCTAAAGCAGCTCTGCTGACCTGGTTCTATGGCTCTAAAGCAGCTCTGCTGACCTGGTTCTTTGGCTCTACAACGGCTCTGCAGACCGGGTTCTCTGGTCCTAAAGCAGCTCTGCTGACCTGGTTTATCTGGTTCTACAGCAGCTCTGCTGACCTGGTTCTCTGGCTCTATAGCGGCTCTGCCTTCCTGGTTCTCTGGCTCTAGAGCAGCTCTGCTGACCTGGTTCTTAGGTTCTAGAACAGCTCTGCTGATCTATTTCTCTGGCTCTAAAGCAGCTCGGCTAACCTGGTTCTCTGGCTCTAAAGGAGCTCTACTGACCTGGTTCTCTCCCTCGAAAGCATATCTGCTGACCTGGTTTCTCTGGCTCTACAGCAGCTTTGCTGACCTGGTTCTCTGGTTCTAGAGCAGCTCTGCTGACCTGGTTCTTAGGCTCTAGAGCAGCTCTACTGACCTGGTTCTCTGGCTCTGAAGCAGATCTACTGACCGGGTTCTCTGGTTCTAAAGCAGCTCTGCTGACCTGGTTTATCTGGTTCTACAGCAGCTCTGCTGACCTGGTTTTCTGGCTCTAGAGCGGCTCTGCTGACCTGGTTCTCTGGCTCTACAACGGCTCAGCAGACCTGGTTCTCTGGCTCTATAGCGGCTCTGCCTACCTGGTTTGCTGGCTCTAGAGCAGCTCTGCTGACCTGGTTCTTAGGTTGTAGAACAGCTCTGCTGATCTATTTCACTGGCTCTAAAGCAGCTCGGCTAACCTGGTTCTCTCGCTCTAAAGGAGCTCTGCTGACCTGGTTCTCTCCCTCTAAAGCAGCTCTGCTGACCTGGTTTCTCTGGCTCTACAGCAGGTTTGCTGACCTGTTTCTCTGGTTCTAGAGCAGCTCTGCTGACCTGGTTCTTAGGCTCTAGAGCAGCTCTACTGACCTGGTTCTATGGCTGTGAAGCAGTTCTGCTGACCTGGTTCTTAGGCTCTAGAGCAGCTCTGCCGACCTGGTTCTCTGGCTCTACAACGGCTCTGCTGACCTGGTGGGTCTCTGGCTCTAAAGCAGCTCTGCTGACCTGGTTATATGGCTCTAAAGCAGCTCTGCTGACCCGGTTCTCTGGCTCTATACAGCTCTGCTGACCTGGTTCTCTGGCTCTACAGCAGCTCTGCTGACCCAGTTCTCTTCCTCTAGAGCAGCTCTCCTGACCTGGTTCTCTGGCTCTAAAGCGGCTCTGCTGACCTGGTTCTCTGGCTCTAAAGCAGCTTTGCTGACCTGGTTCTCTGGCTGTGAAGCAGTTCTGCTGACCGGGTTCTTTGGCTCTAAAGCAGCTCTGCTGACCTGGTTTCTCTGGTTCTACAGCAGCTCTGCTGACCTGGTTCTCTGGCTCTACAGCAGCTCTGCTGACCCAGTTCTCTTCCTCTAGAGCAGCTCTCCTGACCTGTTTCTCTGGCTCTAAAGCAGCTCTGCTGACCTGGTTCTCTGGATCTAAAGCAGCTCTGCTGACCTGGTTCTCTGGCTCTAAAGTGGCTCTGCTGACTTGGTTCTCTTGCTCTAAAGCGGCTCTGCTGACCTGGTTCTCTGGCTCTAAAGCAGCTCTGCTGACCTGGTTCTCTGGCTTTGAAGCAGCTCTGCTGACCTGCTTCTCTAGCTCTAAAGCATGACCTGGTTCTATGGCTCTAAAGCAGTTCTGATGACCTGGTTCTCTTGCTTTGAAGCAGGTCTGCTGACCTGATTCTCTGGCTCTAGAGCAGCTCTGCTGACCTGGTTCTCTCCCTCTAAAGCAGCTCTGTTGACGTGGTTCTCTGGCTCTAAAGCAGCTCTGCTGATCAGGTTCTCTCCTTCTAAAGCAGCTCTGCTGACCTGGTTTCTCTGGCTCTACAACAGCTCTGCTGACTTGGTTCTCTGGCTCTAAAGCAGCTCTGCCTACCTGGTTCTCTGGCTCTAGAGTAGCTGTGCTGACCTGGTTCTTAGGTTCTAGAACAGCTCTGCTGATGTATTTCTCTGGCTCTAAAGCAGCTCGCCTAACCTGGTTCTCTGGCTCTAAAGGAGCTCTGCTGACCTGGTTCTCTGGCTCTAAAGCAGCTCTGCTGATCAGGTTCTCTCCTTCTAAAGCAGCTCTGCTGACCATGGTTTCTCTGGCTCTACAGCAGCTTTGCTGACCTGGTTCTCTGGTTCTAGAGCAGCTCTGCTGACCTGGTTCTTAGGCTCTAGAGCAGCTCTACTGACCTGGTTCTATGGCTCTAAAGCAGCTCTGCTGATCTGGTTCTATGGCTCTAAAGCAGCTCTGCTGACCTGGTTCTATGGCTCTAAAGCAGCTCTGCTGACCTGGTTCTCTGGCTCTGAAGCAGTTCTGCTGACCGGGTTCTCTGGTTCTAAAGCAGCTCTGCTGACCTGGCTTATCTGGTTCTACAGCAGCTCTGCTGACCTGGTTCTCTGGCTCTAGAGCGGCTCTGCTGACTTGGTTCTCTGGCTCTACAACGGCTCTGCAGACCTTGTTCTCTGGCTCTATAGCGGCTCTACCTTCCTGGTTCTCTGGCTCTAGAGCAGGTCTGCTGACCTGGTTCTTAGGTTCTAGAACAGCTCTGCTGATCTATTTCTCTGGCTCTAAAGCAGCTCGGCTAACCTGGTTCTCTGGCTCTAAAGGAGCTCTACTGACCTGGTTCTCTCCCTCTAAAGCAGCTCTGCTGACCTGGTTCTCTGGCTCTAGATCAGCTCTGCTGACCTGGTTCTCCGGGTCTAAAGCAGCTCTGCTGACCTGGTTCTCTTGCTTTAGAGCAGCTCTGCTGACCTGGTTCTTAGGCTCTAGAGCAGCTCTGCTGACCTGGGTCTCTGGCTCTACAATGGCTCTGCTGACCTGTTTCTCTGGCTCTAAAGCAGCTCTGCTGACCGTGTTCTCAAGCTCTAAAGCAGTTCTGCTGACCGGGGTCTCTGGCTCTAAAGCAGCTCTGCTGACCTGCTTTCTCTGGTTCTACAGCAGCTCTGCTGACCTGGTTCTCTGGCTTTAGAGCGGCTCTGCTGACTTGGTTCTCTACCTCTAAAGCAGCTCTGCTGACCTGGTTTCTCTGGCTCTACAGCAGCTTTGCTGACCTGTTTCTCTGGTTCTAGAGCAGCTCTGCTGACCTGGTTCTTAGGCTCTAGAGCAGCTCTACTGACCTGGTTCTATGGCTCTAAAGCAGCTCTGCTGATCTGGTTCTATGGCTCTAAAGCAGCTCTGCTGACCTGGTTCTCTGGCTCTAAAGCAGCTCTGCTGACCTGGTTCTCTGGCTGTGAAGCAGTTCTGCTGACCGGGGTTTTTGGCTCTAAAGCAGCTCTGCTGACCTGGTTTCTCTGGTTCTACAGCAGCTCTGCTGACCTGGTTCTCTGGCTCTAGAACGGCTCTGCTGACCAGGTTCTCTGGCTCTACAACAGCTCTGCAGACCTGGTTCTCTGGCTCTATAGCGGCTCTGCTGACTTGGTTCTCTGGCTCTAAAGAGGCTCTGCTGACCTGGTTATCACGCTCTAAAACAGCTCTGCTGACCTGGTTCTCTGGCTCTAGATCAGCTCTGCTGACCTGGTTCTCCGGGTCTAAAGCAGCTCTGCTGACCTGGTTCTCTTGCTTTAGAGCAGCTCTGCTGACCTGGTTCTTAGGCTCTAGAGCAGCTCTGCTGACCTGGGTCTCTGGCTCTACAACGGCTCTGCAGACCTGGTTCTCTGGCTCTATAGCGGCTCTGCCTACCTGGTTTGCTGGCTCTAGAGCAGCTCTGCTGACCTGGTTCTTAGGTTCTAGAACAGCTCTGCTGATCTATTTCACTGGCTCTAAAGCAGCTCGGCTAACCTGGTTCTCTCGCTCTAAAGGAGCTCTGCTGACCTGGTTCTCTCCCTCTAAAGCAGCTCTGCTGACCTGGTTTCTCTGGCTCTACAGCAGCTTTGCTGACCTGTTTCTCTGGTTCTAGAGCAGCTCTGCTGACCTGGTTCTTAGGCTCTAGAGCAGCTCTACTGACCTGGTTCTATGGCTCTAAAGCAGCTCTGCTGATCTGGTTCTATGGCTCTAAAGCAGCTCTGCTGACCTGGTTCTATGGCTCTAAAGCAGCTCTACTGACCTGGTTCTCTGGCTGTGAAGCAGTTCTGCTGACCTGGTTCTTAGGCTCTAGAGCAGCTCTGCCGACCTGGTTCTCTGGCTCTACAACGGCTCTGCTGACCTGGTGGGTCTCTGGCTCTAAAGCAGCTCTGCTGACCTGGTTATATGGCTCTAAAGCATCTCTGCTGACCCGGTTCTCTGGCTCTATACAGCTCTGCTGACCTGGTTCTCTGGCTCTACAGCAGCTCTGCTGACCCAGTTCTCTTCCTCTAGAGCAGCTCTCCTGACCTGGTTCTCTGGCTCTAAAGCGGCTCTGCTGACCTGGTTCTCTGGATCTAAAGCAGCTCTGCTGACCTGGTTCTCTGGCTCTAAAGCAGCTCTGCTGACCTGGTTCTCTGGCTTTGAAGCAGCTCTGCTGACCTGCTTCTCTAGCTCTAAAGCATGACCTGGTTCTATGGCTCTAAAGCAGTTCTGATGACCTGGTTCTCTTGCTTTGAAGCAGGTCTGCTGACCTGATTCTCTGGGTCTAGAGCAGCTCTGCTGACCTGGTTCTCTCCCTCTAAAGCAGCTCTGTTGACCTGGTTCTCTGGCTCTAAAGCAGCTCTGCTGATCAGGTTCTCTCCTTCTAAAGCAGCTCTGCTGACCTGGTTTCTCTGGCTCTACAACAGCTCTGCTGACTTGGTTCTCTGGCTCTAAAGCAGCTCTGCCTACCTGGTTCTCGGCTCTAGAGTAGCTGTGCTGACCTGGTTCTTAGGTTCTAGAACAGCTCTGCTGATGTATTTATCTGGCTCTAAAGCAGCTCGGCTAACCTGGTTCTCTGGCTCTAAAGGAGCTCTGCTGACCTGGTTCTCTGGCTCTAAAGCCGCTCTGCTGATCAGTTTCTCTCCTTCTAAAGCAGCTCTGCTGACCTGGTTTCTCTGGCTCTACAGCAGCTTTGCTGACCTGGTTCTCTGGTTCTAGAGCAGCTCTGCTGACCTGGTTCTTAGGCTCTAGAGCAGCTCTAGTGACCTGGTTCTATGGCTCTAAAGCAGCTCTGCTGATCTGGTTCTATGGCTCTAAAGCAGCTCTGCTGACCTGGTTCTATGGCTCTAAAGCAGCTCTGCTGACCTGGTTCTCTGGCTCTGAAGCAGTTCTGCTGACCGGGTTCCCCGGTTCTAAAGCAGCTCTGCTGACCTGGCTTATCTGGTTCTACAGCAGCTCTTCTGACCTGGTTCTCTGGCTCTAGAGTGGCTCTGCTGACTTGGTTCTCTGGCTCTACAACGGCTCTGCAGACCTGGTTCTCTGGCTCTATAGCGGCTCTACCTTCCTGGTTCTCTGGCTCTAGAGCAGCTCTGCTGACCTGGTTCTTAGGTTCTAGAACAGCTCTGCTGATCTATTTCTCTGGCTCTAAAGCAGCTCGGCTAACCTAGTTCTCTGGCTCTAAAGGAGCTCTACTGACCTGGTTCTCTCCCTCTAAAGCAGCTCTGCTGACCTGGTTTCTCTGGCTCTAGAGCAGCTTTGCTGACCTGGTTCTCTGGTTCTAGAGCAGCTCTGCTGACCTGGTTCTTAGGCTCTAGAGCAGCTCTACTGACCTGGTTCTATGGCTCTAAAGCAGCTCTGCTGATCTGGCTCTATGGCTCTAAAGCAGCTCTGCTGACCTGGTTCTATGGCTCTAAAGCAGCTCTGCTGACCTGGTTCTTTGGCTCTACAACGGCTCTGCAGACCGGGTTCTCTGGTCCTAAAGCAGCTCTGCTGACCTGGTTTATCTGGTTCTACAGCAGCTCTGCTGACCTGGTTCTCTGGCTCTATAGCGGCTCTGCCTTCCTGGTTCTCTGGCTCTAGAGCAGCTCTGCTGACCTGGTTCTTAGGTTCTAGAACAGCTCTGCTGATCTATTTCTCTGGCTCTAAAGCAGCTCGGCTAACCTGGTTCTCTGGCTCTAAAGGAGCTCTACTGACCTGGTTCTCTCCCTCGAAAGCATATCTGCTGACCTGGTTTCTCTGGCTCTACAGCAGCTTTGCTGACCTGGTTCTCTGGTTCTAGAGCAGCTCTGCTGACCTGGTTCTTAGGCTCTAGAGCAGCTCTACTGACCTGGTTCTCTGGCTCTGAAGCAGATCTACTGACCGGGTTCTCTGGTTCTAAAGCAGCTCTGCTGACCTGGTTTATCTGGTTCTACAGCAGCTCTGCTGACCTGGTTTTCTGGCTCTAGAGCGGCTCTGCTGACCTGGTTCTCTGGCTCTACAACGGCTCAGCAGACCTGGTTCTCTGGCTCTATAGCGGCTCTGCCTACCTGGTTTGCTGGCTCTAGAGCAGCTCTGCTGACCTGGTTCTTAGGTTGTAGAACAGCTCTGCTGATCTATTTCACTGGCTCTAAAGCAGCTCGGCTAACCTGGTTCTCTCGCTCTAAAGGAGCTCTGCTGACCTGGTTCTCTCCCTCTAAAGCAGCTCTGCTGACCTGGTTTCTCTGGCTCTACAGCAGGTTTGCTGACCTGTTTCTCTGGTTCTAGAGCAGCTCTGCTGACCTGGTTCTTAGGCTCTAGAGCAGCTCTACTGACCTGGTTCTATGGCTGTGAAGCAGTTCTGCTGACCTGGTTCTTAGGCTCTAGAGCAGCTCTGCCGACCTGGTTCTCTGGCTCTACAACGGCTCTGCTGACCTGGTGGGTCTCTGGCTCTAAAGCAGCTCTGCTGACCTGGTTATATGGCTCTAAAGCAGCTCTGCTGACCCGGTTCTCTGGCTCTATACAGCTCTGCTGACCTGGTTCTCTGGCTCTACAGCAGCTCTGCTGACCCAGTTCTCTTCCTCTAGAGCAGCTCTCCTGACCTGGTTCTCTGGCTCTAAAGCGGCTCTGCTGACCTGGTTCTCTGGCTCTAAAGCAGCTTTGCTGACCTGGTTCTCTGGCTGTGAAGCAGTTCTGCTGACCGGGTTCTTTGGCTCTAAAGCAGCTCTGCTGACCTGGTTTCTCTGGTTCTACAGCAGGTCTGCTGACCTGGTTCTCTGGCTCTACAGCAGCTCTGCTGACCCAGTTCTCTTCCTCTAGAGCAGCTCTCCTGACCTGTTTCTCTGGCTCTAAAGCAGCTCTGCTGACCTGGTTCTCTGGATCTAAAGCAGCTCTGCTGACCTGGTTCTCTGGCTCTAAAGTGGCTCTGCTGACTTGGTTCTCTTGCTCTAAAGCGGCTCTGCTGACCTGGTTCTCTGGCTCTAAAGCAGCTCTGCTGACCTGGTTCTCTGGCTTTGAAGCAGCTCTGCTGACCTGCTTCTCTAGCTCTAAAGCATGACCTGGTTCTATGGCTCTAAAGCAGTTCTGATGACCTGGTTCTCTTGCTTTGAAGCAGGTCTGCTGACCTGATTCTCTGGCTCTAGAGCAGCTCTGCTGACCTGGTTCTCTCCCTCTAAAGCAGCTCTGTTGACCTGGTTCTCTGGCTCTAAAGCAGCTCTGCTGATCAGGTTCTCTCCTTCTAAAGCAGCTCTGCTGACCTGGTTTCTCTGGCTCTACAACAGCTCTGCTGACTTGGTTCTCTGGCTCTAAAGCAGCTCTGCCTACCTGGTTCTCTGGCTCTAGAGTAGCTGTGCTGACCTGGTTCTTAGGTTCTAGAACAGCTCTGCTGATGTATTTCTCTGGCTCTAAAGCAGCTCGCCTAACCTGGTTCTCTGGCTCTAAAGGAGCTCTGCTGACCTGGTTCTCTGGCTCTAAAGCAGCTCTGCTGATCAGGTTCTCTCCTTCTAAAGCAGCTCTGCTGACCATGGTTTCTCTGGCTCTACAGCAGCTTTGCTGACCTGGTTCTCTGGTTCTAGAGCAGCTCTGCTGACCTGGTTCTTAGGCTCTAGAGCAGCTCTACTGACCTGGTTCTATGGCTCTAAAGCAGCTCTGCTGATCTGGTTCTATGGCTCTAAAGCAGCTCTGCTGACCTGGTTCTATGGCTCTAAAGCAGCTCTGCTGACCTGGTTCTCTGGCTCTGAAGCAGTTCTGCTGACCGGGTTCTCTGGTTCTAAAGCAGCTCTGCTGACCTGGCTTATCTGGTTCTACAGCAGCTCTGCTGACCTGGTTCTCTGGCTCTAGAGCGGCTCTGCTGACTTGGTTCTCTGGCTCTACAACGGCTCTGCAGACCTTGTTCTCTGGCTCTATAGCGGCTCTACCTTCCTGGTTCTCTGGCTCTAGAGCAGGTCTGCTGACCTGGTTCTTAGGTTCTAGAACAGCTCTGCTGATCTATTTCTCTGGCTCTAAAGCAGCTCGGCTAACCTGGTTCTCTGGCTCTAAAGGAGCTCTACTGACCTGGTTCTCTCCCTCTAAAGCAGCTCTGCTGACCTGGTTCTCTGGCTCTAGATCAGCTCTGCTGACCTGGTTCTCCGGGTCTAAAGCAGCTCTGCTGACCTGGTTCTCTTGCTTTAGAGCAGCTCTGCTGACCTGGTTCTTAGGCTCTAGAGCAGCTCTGCTGACCTGGGTCTCTGGCTCTACAATGGCTCTGCTGACCTGTTTCTCTGGCTCTAAAGCAGCTCTGCTGACCGTGTTCTCAAGCTCTAAAGCAGTTCTGCTGACCGGGGTCTCTGGCTCTAAAGCAGCTCTGCTGACCTGCTTTCTCTGGTTCTACAGCAGCTCTGCTGACCTGGTTCTCTGGCTTTAGAGCGGCTCTGCTGACTTGGTTCTCTACCTCTAAAGCAGCTCTGCTGACCTGGTTTCTCTGGCTCTACAGCAGCTTTGCTGACCTGTTTCTCTGGTTCTAGAGCAGCTCTGCTGACCTGGTTCTTAGGCTCTAGAGCAGCTCTACTGACCTGGTTCTATGGCTCTAAAGCAGCTCTGCTGATCTGGTTCTATGGCTCTAAAGCAGCTCTGCTGACCTGGTTCTCTGGCTCTAAAGCAGCTCTGCTGACCTGGTTCTCTGGCTGTGAAGCAGTTCTGCTGACCGGGTTTTTTGGCTCTAAAGCAGCTCTGCTGACCTGGTTTCTCTGGTTCTACAGCAGCTCTGCTGACCTGGTTCTCTGGCTCTAGAACGGCTCTGCTGACCAGGTTCTCTGGCTCTACAACAGCTCTGCAGACCTGGTTCTCTGGCTCTATAGCGGCTCTGCTGACTTGGTTCTCTGGCTCTAAAGAGGCTCTGCTGACCTGGTTATCACGCTCTAAAACAGCTCTGCTGACCTGGTTCTCTGGCTCTAGATCAGCTCTGCTGACCTGGTTCTCCGGGTCTAAAGCAGCTCTGCTGACCTGGTTCTCTTGCTTTAGAGCAGCTCTGCTGACCTGGTTCTTAGGCTCTAGAGCAGCTCTGCTGACCTGGGTCTCTGGCTCTACAATGGCTCTGCTGACCTGTTTCTCTGGCTCTAAAGCAGCTCTGCTGACCGTGTTCTCTAGCTCTAAAGCAGTTCTGCTGACCAGGGTCTCTGGCTCTAAAGCAGCTCTGCTGACCTGCTTTCTCTGGTTCTACAGCAGCTCTGCTGACCTGGTTCTCTGGCTTTATAGCGGCTCTGCTGACTTGGTTCTCTGGCTCTACAACGGCTCTGCAGACTTGGTTCTCTGGCTCTATAGCGGCTCTGCCTACCTGGTTCTTTGGCTCTAGAGCAGCTCTGCTGACCTGGTTCTTAGGTTCTAGAACAGCTCTGCTGATCTATTTCTCTGGCTCTAAAGCAGCTCGGCTAACCTGGTTCTCTGGCTCTAAAGGAGCTCTGCTGACCTGGTTTTTCTGGCTCTACAGCAGCTTTGCTGACCTGGTTCTCGAGCAGCTCTGCTGACCTGGTTCTTAGGCTCTAGAGCAGCTCTACTGACCTGCTTCTATGGCTCTAAAGCAGCTCTGCTGATCTGGTTCTATGGCTCTAAAGCAGCTCTGCTGACCTGGTTCTATGGCTCTAAAGCAGCTCTGCTGACCTGGTTCTCTGGCTCTAGAGCGGCTCTGCAGACCTGGTTCTCTGGCTCTATAGCGGCTCTGCCTACCTGGTTCTCTGGCTCTAGAGCAGCTCTGCTGACCTGGTTCTAAGGTTCTAGAACAGCTCTGCTGATCTATTTCTCTGTCTCTAAAGCAGCTCGGCTAACCTGGTCCTCTGGCTCTAAAGGAGCTCTGCTGACCTGGTTCTCTGGCTCTAAAGCAGCTCTGCTGATCAGTTTCTCTCCTTCTAAAGCAGCTCTGCTGACCTGGTTTCTCTGGCTCTACAGCAGCTTTGCTGACCTGGTTCTCTGGTTCTAGAGCAGCTCTGCTGACCTGGTTCTTAGGCTCTAGAGCAGCTCTACTGACCTGGTTCTATGGCTCTAATGCAGCTCTGCAGCTCTGCTGACCTGGTTCTATGGCTCTAAAGCAGCTCTGCTGACCTGGTTCTCTGGTTCTAAAGCAGCTTTGCTGACCTGGTTTATCTGGTTCTACAGCAGCTCTGCTGACCTGGTTCTCTGGCTCTAGAGCGGCTCTGCTGACCTGCTTCTCTGGCTCTAAAGCATGACCTGGTTCTATGGCTCTAAAGCAGTTCTGCTGACCTGGTTCTCTTGCTTTAAAGCAGATCTGCTGACCTGATTCCCTGGGTCTAGAGCAGCTCTGCTGACCAGGTTCGCTCCTTCTAATGCAGCTCTGCTGACCTGGTTTCTCTGTCTCTACAACAGCTCTGCTGACCTGGTTCTCTGGCTCTAAAGCAGCTCTGCCTACCTGGTTCTCTGGCTCTAGAGCAGCTCTGCTGACCTGGTTCTTAGATTCTAGAACAGCTCTGCTGATCTGGGTCTCTGGCTCTAAAGCAGCTTGGCTAACCTGGTTCTCTGGCTCTAAAGTAGTTCTGCTGACCTGGTTCTCTCCCTCTCAAGCAGCTATGCTGACCTGGTTTCTCTGGCTCTACAGCAGCTCTTCTGACCTGGTTCTAGAGCAGTTCTGCTGACCTGGTTCTTAGGCTCTAGAGCAGGTCTACTGACCTGGTTCTATGGCTCTAAAGCAGCTCTGCTGATCTGGTTCTATGGCTCTAAAGCAGCTCTGCTGACCTGGTTCTATGGCTTTAAAGCAGCTCTGCTGACCTGGTTCTCTGACTCTGAAGCTACTCTGCTGACCGGGTTCTCTGACTCTAAAGCAGCTCTGCTGACCTGGTTTCTCTGGTTTTACAGCATCTCTGCTGACCTGGTTCTCTGGCTCTAGAGCGACTCTGCTGACCTGGTTCTCTGGCTCTACAACGGCTCTGCTGACCTGGTTCTATGGCTCTAAAGCGGCTCTGCTGATTTGGTTCTCTGGCTCTAAAGCGGTTCTGCTGACCTGGTTATCTGGCTCTAAAGCAGCTCTGCTGACCTGGTTCTTAGGCTCTAGATCAGCTCTGTTGACCTGGTTCTCTGGCTCTAAAGCCGCTCTGCTGACCTGGTTCTCTGGCTCTAGAGCAGCTCTGCTGACCTGGTTCTTAGGCTCCAGAGCAGCTCTGCTGACCTGGTTCTCTGGCTCTACAACGGCTCTGCTGACCTGGTTCTCTGGCTCTAAAGCAGCTCTCCTGACCTGGTTCTCTGGCTCTAAAGCAGATCTGCTGACCTTGTTCTCTGGCTCTAAAGCAGTTCTGCTGATCTGGTTCTCTGACTCTAAAGCAGCTCTGCTGACCTGGTTCTCTCCCTCTAAAGTAGCTCTGCTGACCTGGTTTCTCTGGCTCTACAGCAGCTCTGCTAACCTGGTTCTCAGGCTCTAGAGCAGCTCTGCTGACCTGGCTCTCTGGCTCTAAAGCAGCTCTACTGACCAGGTTCTCTGGCCCCAAAGCAGCTCTGCTGACCTGGTTCTCTCCCTTTAAAGCAGGTCTGCTGACCTGGTTTCTCTGGCACTACAGCAGCTCTTCTGACCTGGTTATCTGGCTGTAAAGTAGCTCTGCTGACCTGGTTCTCCGGCTCTAAAGCAGCTCTGCTGACCTGGTTCTTAGGCTCTAGAGCAGCTCTGCTGACCTGGTTCTCTGGCTCTACAACGGCTCTGCTGACCTGGTTGGTCTCCGGCTCTAAAGCAGCTCTGCTGACCTGGTTCTTAGGCTGTAGAGCAGCTCTGCTGACCTGGTTCTCTGGCTCTACAACGACTCTGCTGACCTGGTGGGTCTCTGGCTCTAAAGCAGCTCTGCTGACCTGGTTATATGGCTCTAAAGCAGCTCTGCTGACCCGGTTCTATGGCTTTAAAGCAGCTCTGCTGACCTGGTTCTCTGGCTCTACAGCAACTCTGCTGACCCAGTTCTCTTCCTCTAGAGCAGCTCTGCTGACCTGGTTCTCTGGCTCTAAAGCGGCTCTGCTGACCTGGTTCTCTGGATCTAAAGCAGCTCTGCTGACCTGGTTCTCTGGCTCTAAAGTGGCTCTGCTGACCTGGTTCTCTGGCTCTAAAGCGGCTCTGCTGACCTGGTTCTCTGGCTCTAAAGCAGCTCTGCTGACCTGGTTCTCTGGCTTTGAAGCAGCTCTGCTGACCTGCTTCTCTAGGTCTAAAGCATGACCTGGTTCTATGGCTCTAAAGCAGTTCTGATGACCTGGTTCTCTTGGTTTGAAGCAGGTCTGCCGACCTGATTCTCTGGGTCTAGAGCAGCTCTGCTGACCTGGTTCTCTCCCTCTAAAGCAGCTCTGTTGACCTTGTTCTCTGGCTCTAAAGCAGCTCTGCTGATCAGGTTCTCTCCTTCTAAAGCAGCTCTGCTGACCTGGTTTCTCTGGCTCTACAACAGCTCTGCTGACTTGGTTCTCTGGCTCTAAAGCAGCTCTGCCTACCTGGTTCTTTGGCTCTAGAGTAGCTGTGCTGACCTGGTTCTTAGGTTCTAGAACAGCTCTGCTGATGTATTTCTCTGGCTCTAAAGCAGCTCGGCTAACCTGGTTCTCTGGCTCTAAAGGAGCTCTGCTGACCTGGTTCTCTGGCTCTAAAGCAGCTCTGCTGATCAGTTTCTCTCCTTCTAAAGCAGCTCTGCTGACCTGGTTTCTCTGGCTCTACAGCAGCTTTGCTGACCTGGTTCTCGAGCAGCTCTGCTGACCTGGTTCTTAGGCTCTAGAGCAGCTCTACTGACCTGGTTCTATGGCTCTAAAGCAGCTCTGCTGATCTGGTTCTATGGCTCTAAAGCAGCTCTGCTGACCTGGTTCTATGGCTCTAAAGCAGCTCTGCTGACCTGGTTCTCTGGTTCTGAAGCAGTTCTGCTGACCGGGTTCTCTGGTTCTAAAGCAGCTCTGCTGACCTGGTTTATCTGGTT
Organism: Triturus cristatus; assembly: GCF_964204655.1. Taxonomy (NCBI): domain Eukaryota; kingdom Metazoa; phylum Chordata; class Amphibia; order Caudata; family Salamandridae; genus Triturus; species Triturus cristatus. The sequence goes on from NW_028187318.1 coordinate 1,117,208, forward strand.
CTACAGCAGCTCTGCTGACCTGGTTCTCTGGCTCTAGAGCGGCTCTGCTGACTTGATTCTCTGGCTCTACAACGGCTCTGCAGACCTGGTTCTCTGTCTCTATAGCGGCTCTGCCTTCCTGGTTCTCTGGCTCTAGAGCAGCTCTGCTGACCTGATTCTTAGGTTCTAGAACAGCTCTGCTGATCTATTTCTCTGGCTCTAAAGCAGCTCGGCTAAGCTGGTTCTCTGGCTCTAAAGGAGCTCTACTGACCTGGTTCTCTCCCTCTAAAGCAGCTCTGCTGACCTGGTTTCTCTGGCTCTACAGCAGCTTTGCTGACCTGGTTCTCTGGTTCTAGAGCAACTCTGCTGACCTGGTTCTATGGCTCTAAAGCAGCTCTGCTGATCTGGTTCTATGGCTCTAAAGCAGCTCTGCTGACCTGGTTCTATGGCTCTAAAGCAGCTCTGCTGACCTGGTTCTCTGGCTGTGAAGCAGTTCTGCTGACCGGGTTCTTTGGCTCTAAAGCAGCTCTGCTGACCTGGTTTCTCTGGCTCTAGAGCGGCTCTGCTGACCTGGTTCCCTGGCTCTACAACAGCTCTGCAGACAGGGTTCTCTGGTTCTAAAGCAGCTCTGGTGACCTGGTTTATCTGGTTCTACAGCAGCTATGCTGACCTGGTTCTCTGGCTCTAGAGCGGCTCTGCTGACTTGGTTCTCTGGCTCTACAACGGCTCTGCAGACCTCGTTCTCTGGCTCTATAGCGGCTCTGCCTTCCTGGTTCTCTGGCTCTAGAGCAGCTCTGCTGACCTGGTTCTTAGGTTCTAGAACAGCTCTGCTGATCTATTTCTCTGGCTCTAAAGCAGCTCGGCTAACCTGGTTCTCTGGCTCTAAAGGAGCTCTACTGACCTGGTTCTCTCCCTCTAGCAGCTCTGCTGACCTGGTTTCTCTGGCTCTACAGCAGCTTTGCTGACCTGGTTCTCTGGTTCTAGAGCAGCTCTGCTCACCTGGTTCTTAGGCTCTAGAGCAGCTCTACTGACCTGGTTCTCTGGCTCTGAAGCAGTTTTGCTGACCGGGTTCTCTGGTTCTAAAGCAGCTCTGCTGACCTGGTTTATCTGGTTCTACAGCAGCTCTGCTGACCTGGTTCTCTGGCTCTAGAGCGGCTCTACTGACCTGGTTCTCTGGCTCTACAACGGCTCTGCAGACCTGGTTTTCTGGCTCTATAGTGGCTCTGCCTACCTGGATCGCTGGCTCTAGAGCAGCTCTGCTGACCTGGTTCTTTGGTTCTAGAACAGCTCTGCTGATCTATTTCTCTGGCTCTAAAGCAGCTCGGCTAACCTGGTTCTCTCGCTCTAAAGGAGCTCTGCTGACCTGGTTCTCTCCCTCTAAAGCAGCTCTGCTGACCTGGTTTCTCTGGCTCTACAGCAGCTTTGCTGACCTGTTTCTCTGGTTCTAGAACAGCTCTGCTGACCTGGTTCTTAGGCTCTAGAGCAGCTCTACTGACCTGGTTCTATGGCTCTAAAGCAGCTCTGCTGATCTGGTTCTATGGCTCTAAAGCAGCTCTGCTGACCTGGTTCTATGGCTCTAAAGCAGCTCTGCTGACCTGGTTCTCTGGCTGTGAAGCAGTTCTGCTGACCGGGTTCTTTGGCTCTAAAGCAGCTCTGCTGACCTGGTTTCTCTGGTTCTACAGCAGCTCTGCTGACCTGGTTCTCTGGCTCTAGAGCGGCTCTGCTGACCAGGTTCTCTGGCTCTACAACGGCTCTGCAGACCTGGTTCTCTGGCTCTATAGCGGCTCTGCTGACTTGGTTCTCTGGCTCTAAAGAGGCTCTGCTGACCTGGTTATCAGGCTCTAAAGCAGCTCTGCTGACCTGGTTCTCTGGCTCTAGATCAGCTCTGCTGACCTGGTTCTCCGGGTCTAAAGCAGCTCTGCTGACCTGGTTCTCTTGCTTTAGAGCAGCTCTGCTGACCTGGTTCTTAGGCTCTACAATGGCTCTGCTGACCTGGTTCTCTGGCTCTAAAGCAGCTCTGCTGACCGTGTTCTCTAGCTCTAAAGCAGTTCTGCTGACCGGGGTCTCTGGCTCTAAAGCAGCTCTGCTGACCTGCTTTCTCTGGTTCTACAGCAGCTCTGCTGACCTGGTTCTCTGGCTCTAGAGCGGCTCTGCTGACTTGGTTCTCTGGCTCTACAACGGCTCTGCAGACCTGGTTCTCTGGCTCTATAGCGGCTCTGCCTACCTGGTTCTCTAGCTCTAGAGCAGCTCTGCTGACCTGGTTCTTAGGTTCTAGAACAGCTCTGCTGATCTATTTCTCTGGCTCTAAAGCAGCTCGGCTAGTCTGGTTCTCTGGCTCTAAAGGAGCTCTGCTGAACTGGTTTCTCTGGCTCTACAGCAGCTTTGCTGACCTGGTTCTCTGGTTCTCGAGCAGCTCTGCTGACCTGGTTCTTAGGCTCTAGAGCAGCTCTACTGACCTGGTTCTATGGCTCTAAAGCAGATCTGCTGATCTGGTTCTGTGGCTCTAAAGCAGCTCTGCTGACCTGGTTCTATGGCTCTAAAGCAGCTCTGCAGACCTGGTTCTCTCCCTCTAAAGCAGCTCTGCTGACCTGGTTTCTCTGGCTCTACAGCAGCTTTGCTGACCTGTTTCTCTGGTTCTAGAACAGCTCTGCTGACCTGGTTCTTAGGCTCTAGAGCAGCTCTACTGACCTGGTTCTATGGCTCTAAAGCAGCTCTGCTGATCTGGTTCTATGGCTCTAAAGCAGCTCTGCTGACCTGGTTCTATGGCTCTAAAGCAGCTCTGCTGACCTGGTTCTCTGGCTGTGAAGCAGTTCTGCTGACCGGGTTCTTTGGCTCTAAAGCAGCTCTGCTGACCTGGTTTCTCTGGTTCTACAGCAGCTCTGCTGACCTGGTTCTCTGGCTCTAGAGCGGCTCTGCTGACCAGGTTCTCTGGCTCTACAACGGCTCTGCAGACCTGGTTCTCTGGCTCTATAGCGGCTCTGCTGACTTGGTTCTCTGGCTCTAAAGAGGCTCTGCTGACCTGGTTATCAGGCTCTAAAGCAGCTCTGCTGACCTGGTTCTCTGGCTCTAGATCAGCTCTGCTGACTTGGTTCTCCGGGTCTAAAGCAGCTCTGCTGACCTGGTTCTCTTGCTTTAGAGCAGCTCTGCTGACCTGGTTCTTAGGCTCTACAATGGCTCTGCTGACCTGGTTCTCTGGCTCTAAAGCAGCTCTGCTGACCGTGTTCTCTAGCTCTAAAGCAGTTCTGCTGACCTGGTTCTCTGGCTCTAGAGCGGCTCTGCTGACTTGGTTCTCTGGCTCTACAACGGCTCTGCAGACCTGGTTCTCTGGCTCTATAGCGGCTCTGCCTACCTGGTTCTCTAGCTCTAGAGCAGCTCTGCTGACCTGGTTCTTAGGTTCTAGAACAGCTCTGCTGATCTATTTCTCTGGCTCTAAAGCAGCTCGGCTAGTCTGGTTCTCTGGCTCTAAAGGAGCTCTGCTGAACTGGTTTCTCTGGCTCTACAGCAGCTTTGCTGACCTGGTTCTCTGGTTCTCGAGCAGCTCTGCTGACCTGGTTCTTAGGCTCTAGAGCAGCTCTACTGACCTGGTTCTATGGCTCTAAAGCAGATCTGCTGATCTGGTTCTGTGGCTCTAAAGCAGCTCTGCTGACCTGGTTCTATGGCTCTAAAGCAGCTCTGCTGACCTGGTTCTCTGGCTCTAGAGGGGCTCTGCAGACCTGGTTCTCTGGCTCTATAGCGGCACTGCCTACCTGGTTCTCTGGCTCTAGAGCAGCTCTGCTGACCTGGTTCTTAGGTTCTAGAACAGCTCTGCTGATCTATTTCTCTGGCTCTAAAGCAGCTCGGCTGACCTGGTTCTCTGGCTCTAAAGGAGCTCTGCTGACCTGGTTCTCTCCCTCTAAAGCAGCTCTGCTGACCTGGTTTCTCTGGCTCTACAGCAGCTTTGCTGACCTGGTTCTCTGGTTCTAGAGCAGCTCTGCTGACCTGGTTCTTAGGCTCTAGAGCAGCTCTACTGACCTGGGTCTATGGCTCTAAAGCCGCTCTGCTGATCTGGTTCTATGGCCCTAAAGCAGCTCTGCTGACCAGGTTCTATGGCTGTGAAGCAGTTCTGCTGACCGGGTTCTCTGGCTCTAAAGCAGCTCTGCTGACCTGGTTTCTCTGGCTCTAGAGCGGCTCTGCTGACCTGGTTCTCGGGCTCTACAACAGCTCTGCAGACCTGGGTCTCTGGCTCTAAAGCAGCTCTGCTGACCTGGTTTCTTTGGCTCTACAACAGTTCTGCTGACCTGGTTCTCTGGCTCTAAAGCAGCTCTACTGACCTGGTTCTATGGCTCTAAAGCAGCTCTGCTGATCTGGTTATATGGGTCTAAAGCAGCTCTGCTGACCTGGTTCTATGGCTCTAAAGCAGCTCTGCTGACCTGGTTCTCTGGCTCTGAAACAGTTCTGCTGACCGGGTTCTGTGGCTCTAAAGCAGCTCTGCTGACCTGGTTTATCTGGTTCAACAGCAGCCCTGCTGACGTGGTTCTCTGGCTCTGAAGCAGTTCTGCTGACCGGGTTCTCTGGCTCTACAACGGGTCTGCTGACCTGGTTCTCTGGCTCTAAAGCAGATCTGCTGACCTGGTTCTCTGGCTCTAAAGCAGTTCTGCTGATCTGGTTCTCTGACTCTAAAGCAGCTCTGCTGACCTGGTTCTCTCCCTCTAAAGTAGCTCTGCTGACCTGGTTTCTCTGGCTCTACAGCAGCTCTGCTGACCTGGTTCTCAGGCTCTAGAGCAGCTCTGCTGACCTGGCTCTCTGGCTCTAAAGCAGCTCTATTGACCATGTTCTCTGGCCGCAAAGCAGCTCTGCTGACCTGGTTCTCTCCCTCTAAAGCAGGTCTGCTGACCTGGTTTCTCTGGCACTACAGCAGCTCTGCTGACCTGGTTCTTAGGCTCTAAAGCAGCTCTGCTGACCTGGTTCTTAGGCTCTAGAGCAGCTCTGCTGATCTGGTTCTCTGGCTTTAAAGCAGCTCTGCTGACCTGCTTCTCTAGCTCTAAAGCATGACCTGGTTCTATGGCTCTTAAGCAGTTCTGATGACCTGGTTCTCTTGCTTTGAAGCAGCTCTGCTGACCTGGTTCTCTGGCTCTAAAGCGGCTCTGCTGACCTGGTTCTCTGGATCTAAAGCAGCTCTGCTGACCTGATTCTCTGGCTATAAAGTGGCTCTGCTGACCTGGTTCTCTGGCTCTAAAGCGGCTCTGCTGACCTGGTTCTCTGGCTCTAAAGCAGCTCTGCTGACCTGGTTCTCTGGCTTTGAAGCAGCTCTGCTGACCTGATTGTCTGGGTCTAGAGCAGCTCTGCTGACCTGGTTCTCTCCCTCTAAAGCAGCTCTGTTGACCTGGTTCTCTGGCTCTAAAGCAGCTCTGCTGATCAGGTTCTCTCCTTCTAAAGCAGCTCTGCTGACCTGGTTTCTCTGGCTCTACAACAGCTCTGCTGACTTGGTTCTCTGGCTCTAAAGCAGCTCTGCCTACCTGGTTCTCTGGCTCTAGAGTAGCTGTGCTGACCTGGTTCTTAGGTTCTAGAACAGCTCTGCTGATGTATTTCTCTGGCTCTAAAGCAGCTCGGCTAACCTGGTTCTCTGGCTCTAAAGGAGCTCTGCTGATCTGGTTCTCTGGCTCTAAAGCAGCTCTGCTGAGCAGGTTCTCTCCTTCTAAAGCAGCTCTGCTGACCTGGTTCTTAGGCTCTAGAGCAGCTCTACTGACCTGGTTCTATGGCTCTAAAGCAGCTCTGCTGATCTGGTTCTATGGCTCTAAAGCAGCTCTGCTGACCTGGTTCTATGGCTCTAAAGCAGCTCTGCTGACCTGGTTCTCTGGCTCTGAAGCAGTTCTGCTGACCTGGTTCTCTCCCTCTAAAGCAGCTCTGCTGACCTGGTTTCTCTGGCTCTACAGCAGCTTTGCTGACCTGGTTCTCTGGTTCTAGAGCAGCTCTGCTGACCTGGTTCTTAGGCTCTAGAGCAGCTCTACTGACCTGGTTCTATGGCTCTAAAGCAGCTCTGCTGACCTGGTTCTATGGCTCTAAAGCAGCTCTGCTGACCTGGTTCTATGGCTCTAAAGCAGCTCTGCTGACCTGGTTCTCTGGCTCTACAACGGCTCTGCAGACCGGGTTCTCTGGTTCTAAAGCAGCTCTGCTGACCTGGTTTATCTGGTTCTACAGCAGCTCTGCTGACCTGGTTCTCTGGCTCTAGAGCAGCTCTGCTGACCTGGTTCTTAGGTTCTAGAACAGCTCTGCTGATCTATTTCTCTGGCTCTAAAGCAGCTCGGCTAACCTGGTTCTTTGGCTCTAAAGGAGCTCTACTGACCTGGTTCTCTCCCTCTAAAGCAGCTCTGCTGACCTGGTTTCTCTGGCTCTACAGCAGCTTTGCTGACCTGGTTCTCTGGTTCTAGAGCAGCTCTGCTGACCTGGTTCTTAGGCTCTAGAGCAGCTCTACTGACCTGGTTCTCTGGCTCTGAAGCAGTTCTACTGACCGGGTTCCCTGGTTCTAAAGCAGCTCTGCTGACTCGGTTTATCTGGTTCTACAGCAGCTCTGCTGACCTGGTTTTCTGGCTCTACAACGGCTCTGCAGACCTGGTTCTCTGGCTCTATAGCGGCTCTGCCTACCTGGTTCGCTGGCTCTAGAGCAGCTCTGCTGACCTGGTTCTTAGGTTCTAGAACAGCTCTGCTGATCTATTTCACTGGCTCTAAAGCAGCTCGGCTAACCTGGTTCTCTCGCTCTAACGGAGCTCTGCTGACCTGGTTCTCTCCCTCTAAAGCAGCTCTGCTGACCTGGTTTCTCTGGCTCTACAGCAGCTTTGCTGACCTGTTTCTCTGGTTCTAGAGCAGCTCTGCTGACCTGGTTCTTAGGCTCTAGAGCAGCTCTACTGACCTGGTTCTATGGCTCTAAAGCAGCTCTGCTGATCTGGTTCTATGGCTCTAAAGCAGCTCTGCTGACCTGGTTCTATGGCTCTAAAGCAGCTCTGCTGACCTGGTTCTCTGGCTGTGAAGCAGTTCTGCTGACCGGGTTCTTTGGCTCTAAAGCAGCTCTGCTGACCTGGTTTCTCTGGTTCTACAGCAGCTCTGCTGACCTGGTTCTCTGGCTCTAGAACGGCTCTGCTGACCAGGTTCTCTGGCTCTACAACGGCTCTGCAGACCTGGTTCTCTGGCTCTATAGCGGCTCTGCTGACTTGGTTCTCTGGCTCTAAAGAGGCTTTGCTGACCTGGTTATCAGGCTCTAAAACAGCTCTGCTGACCTGGTTCTCTGGCTCTAGATCAGCTCTGCTGACTTGGTTCTCTGGGTCTAAAGCAGCTCTGCTGACCTGGTTCTCTTGCTTTAGAGCAGCTCTGCTGACCTGGTTCTTAGGCTCTAGAGCAGCTCTGCTGACCTGGGTCTCTGGCTCTACAATGGCTCTGCTGACCTGGTTCTCTGGCTCTAAAGCAGCTCTGCTGACCGTGTTCTCTAGCTCTCAAGCAGTTCTGCTGACCGGGGTCTCTGGCTCTAAAGCAGCTCTGCTGACCTGCTTTCTCTGGTTCTACAGCAACTCTGCTGACCTGGTTCTCTGGCTTTAGAGCGGCTCTGCTGACTTGGTTCTCTGGCTCTACATTGGCTCTGCAGACCTGGTTCTCTGGCTCTATAGCGGCTCTGCCTACCTGGTTCTCTGGCTCTAGAGCAGCTCTGCTGACCTGGTTCTTAGGTTCTAGAACAGCTCTGCTGATCTATTTCTCTGGCTCTAAAGCAGCTCGGCTAACCTGGTTCTCTGGCTCTAAAGGAGCTCTGCTGACCTGGTTTCTCTGGCTCTACAGCAGCTTTGCTGACCTAGTTCTCTGGTTCTCGAGCAGCTCTGCTGACCTGGTTCTTAGGCTCTAGAGCAGCTCTACTGACCTGGTTCTATGGCTCTAAAGCAGCTCTGCTGGTCTGGTTCTATGGCTCTAAAGCAGCTCTGCTGACCTGGTTCTGCAGCTCTGCTGACCTGGTTCTCTGGCTCTAGAGCGGCTCTGCAGACCTGGTTCTCTGGCTCTATAGCGGCTCTGCCTACCTGGTTCTCTGGCTCTAGAGCAGCTCTGCTGACCTGGTTCTTAGGTTCTAGAACAGCTCTGCTGATCTATTTCTCTACCTCTAAAGCAGCTCGGCTAACCTGGTTCTCTGGCTCTAAAGGAGCTCTGCTGACCTGGTTCTCTCCCTCTAAAGCAGCTCTGCTGACCTGGTTTCTCTGGCTCTACAGCAGCTTTGCTGACCTGGTTCTCTGGTTCTAGAGCAGCTCTGCTGACCTTGTTCTTAGGCTCTAGAGCAGCTCTACTGACCTGGGTCTATGGCTCTAAAGCAGCTCTGCTGATCTGGTTCTGTGGCTCTAAAGCAGCTCTGGTGAACTGGTTCTATGGCTCTAAAGCAGCTCTGCTGACCAGGTTCTCTGGCTGTGAAGCAGTTCTGCTGACCGGGTTCTCTGGCTCTAAAGCAGCTCTGCTGACCTGGTTTCTCTGGCTCTAGAGCGGCTCTGCTGACCTGGTTCTCTGGCTCTACAACAGCTCTGCAGACCTGGGTCTCTGGCTCTAAAGCAGCTCTGCTGACCTGGTTTCTTTGACTCTACAACAGTTCTGCTGACCTGGTTCTCTGGATCTAAAGCAGCTCTACTGACCTGGTTCTATGGCTCTAAAGCAGCTCTGCTGATCTGGTTCTATGGGTCTAAAGCAGCTCTGCTGACCTGGTTCTATGGCTCTAAAGCAGCTCTGCTGACCTGGTTCTCTGGCTCTGAAGCAGTTCTGCTGACCGGGATCTCTGGCTCTAAAGCAGCTCTGCTGACCTGGTTTCTCTGGTTCTACAGCAGCTCTGCTGACGTGGTTCTCTGGCTCTGAAGCAGTTCTGCTGACCGGGTTCTCTGGCTCTACAACGGATCTGCTGACCTGGTTCTCTGGCTCTAAAGCAGCTCTGCTGACCTGGTTCTCTGGCTCTAAAGCAGATCTGCTGACCTGGTTCTCTGGCTCTAAAGCAGTTCTGCTGATCTGGTTCTCTGACTCTAAAGCAGCTCTGCTGACCTGGTTCTCTCCCTCTAAAGTTGCTCTGCTGACCTGGTTTCTCTGGCTCTACAGCAGCTCTGCTGACCTGGTTCTCAGGCTCTAGAGAAGCTCTGCTGACCTGGCTCTCTGGCTCTAAAGCAGAGCTACTGACCAGGTTCTCTGGCCCCAAAGCAGCTCTGCTGACCTGGTTCTCTCCCTCTAAAGCAGGTCTGCTGACCTGGTTTCTCTGGCACTACAGCAGCTCTTCTGACCTGGTTTTCTGGCTGTAAAGTAGCTCTGCTGACCTGGTTCTCTGGCTCTAAAGCTGCTCTGCTGACCTGGTTCTTAGGCTCTAGAGCAGCTCTGCTGACCTGGTTCTCTGGCTCTACAACGGCTCTGCTGACCTGGTGGGTCTCTGGCTCTAAAGCAGGTCTGCTGACCTGGTTATATGGCTCTAAAGCAGCTCTGCTGACCCGGTTCTCTGGCTCTATATAGCTCTGCTGACCTGGTTCTCTGGCTCTACAGAAGCTCTGCTGACCCAGTTCTCTGCCTCTAGAGCAGCTCTGCTGACCTGGTTCTCTGGCGCTAAAGCGGCTCTGCTGACCTGGTTCTCTGGATCTAAAGCAGCTCTGCTGACCTGGTCCTCTGGCTCTACAACGGCTCTGCAGACCTGGTTCTCTGGCTCTATAGCGGCTCTGCCTACCTGGTTCGCTGGCTCTAGAGCAGCTCTGCTGACCTGGTTCTTAGGTTCTAGAACAGATCTGCTGATCTTTTTCTCTGGCTCTGAAGCAGCTCGGCTAACCTGGTTCTCTCGCTCTAAAGGAGCTCTGCTGACCTGGTTCTCTCCCTCTAAAGCAGCTCTGCTGACCTGGTTTCTCTGGCTCTACAGCAGCTTTGCTGACCTGTTTCTCTGGTTCTAGAGCAGCTCTGCTGACCTGGTTCTTAGGCTCTAGAGCAGCTCCACTGACCTGGTTCTCTGGGTCTAGAGCAGCTCTGCTGACCTGGTTCTATGGCTCTAAAGCAGCTCTGCTGACCTGGTTCTATGGCTCTAAAGCAGCTCTGCTGACCTGGTTCTCTGGCTGTGAAGCAGTTCTCCTGACCGGGTTCTTTGGCTCTAAAGCAGCTCTGCTGACCTGGTTTCTCTGGTTCTACAGCAGCTCTGCTGACCTGGTTCTCTGGCTCTAGAGCGGCTCTGCTGACCAGGTTCTCTGGCTCTACAACGGCTCTGCAGACCTGGTTCTCTGGCTCTATAGTGGCTCTGCTGACTTGGTTCTCTGGCTCTAAAGAGGCTCTGCTGACCTGGTTATCAGGCTCTAAAGCAGCTTTGCTGACCTGTTTCTCTGGTTCTAGAACAGTTCTGCTGACCTGGTTCTCTGGCTCTAGATCAGCTCTGCTGACCTGGTTCTCCGGGTCTAAAGCAGCTCTGCTGACCTGGTTCTCTTGCTTTAGAGCAGCTCTGCTGACCTGGTTCTTAGGCTCTAGAGCAGCTCTGCTGACCTGGGTCTCTGGCTCTACAATGGCTCTGCTGACCTGGTTCTCTGGCTCTAAAGCAGCTCTGCTGACCGTGTTCTCTAGCTCTAAAGCAGTTCTGCTGACCGGGGTCTCTGGCTCTAAAGCAGCTCTGCTGACCTGCTTTCTCTGGTTCTAGAGCAGCTCTGCTGACCTGGTTCTCTGGCTCTAAAGTGGCTCTGCTGACCTGGTTCTCTGGCTCTAAAGCGGCTCTGCTGACCTGGTTCTCTGGCTCTAAAGCAGCTCTGCTGACCTGGTACTCTGGCTTTGAAGCAGCTCTGCTGACCTGCTTCTCTAGGTCTAAAGCATGACCTGGTTCTATGGCTCTAAAGCAGTTCTGATGACCTGGTTCTCTTGCTTTGAAGCAGGTCTGCTGACCTGATTCTCTGGGTCTAGAGCAGCTCTGCTGACTTGGTTCTCTCCCTCTAAAGCAGCTCTGTTGACCTGGTTCTCTGGCTCTAAAGCAGCTCTGCTGAGCTCTGCTGACCTGGTTTCTCTGGCTCTACAACAGCTCTGCTGACCTGGTTCTCTGGCTCTAAAGCAGCTCTACTGACCTGGTTCTATGGCTTTAAAGCAGCTCTGCTGATCTGGTTCTATGGGTCTAAAGAAGCTCTGCTGACCTGGTTCTATGGCTCTGAAGCAGTGCTGCTGACCCGGATCTCTGGCTCTAAAGCAGCTCTGCTGACCTGGTTTCTCTGGTTCTACAGTGGCTCTGCTGACCTGGTTTTCTGGCTGTAAACTAGCTCTGCTGACCTGGTTCTCTGGCTCTAAAGCTGCTCTGCTGACCTGGTTCTTAGGCTCTAGAGCAGCTCTGCTGACCTGGTTCTCTGGCTCTACAACGGCTCTGCTGACCTGGTGGGTCTCTGGCTCTAAAGCAGGTCTGCTGACCTGGTTATATGGCTCTAAAGCAGCTCTGCTGACCCGGTTCTCTGGCTCTATATAGCTCTGCTGACCTGGTTCTCTGGCTCTACAGAAGCTCTGCTGACCCAGTTCTCTGCCTCTAGAGCAGCTCTGCTGACCTGGTTCTCTGGCGCTAAAGCGGCTCTGCTGACCTGGTTCTCTGGCTCAAAAGTGGCTCTGCAGACCTGGTTCTCTGGCTCTATAGCGGCTCTGCCTACCTGGTTCGCTGGCTCTAGAGCAGCTCTGCTGACCTGGTTCTTAGGTTCTAGAACAGATCTGCTGATCTTTTTCTCTGGCTCTGAAGCAGCTCGGCTAACCTGGTTCTCTCGCTCTAAAGGAGCTCTGCTGACCTGGTTCTCTCCCTCTAAAGCAGCTCTGCTGACCTGGTTTCTCTGGCTCTACAGCAGCTTTGCTGACCTGTTTCTCTGGTTCTAGAGCAGCTCTGCTGACCTGGTTCTTAGGCTCTAGAGCAGCTCCACTGACCTGGTTCTCTGGGTCTAGAGCAGCTCTGCTGACCTGGTTCTATGGCTCTAAAGCAGCTCTGCTGACCTGGTTCTATGGCTCTAAAGCAGCTCTGCTGACCTGGTTCTCTGGCTGTGAAGCAGTTCTGCTGACCGGGTTCTTTGGCTCTAAAGCAGCTCTGCTGACCTGGTTTCTCTGGTTCTACAGCAGCTCTGCTGACCTGGTTCTCTGGCTCTAGAGCGGCTCTGCTGACCAGGTTCTCTGGCTCTACAACGGCTCTGCAGACCTGGTTCTCTGGCTCTATAGTGGCTCTGCTGACTTGGTTCTCTGGCTCTAAAGAGGCTCTGCTGACCTGGTTATCAGGCTCTAAAGCAGCTTTGCTGACCTGTTTCTCTGGTTCTAGAACAGTTCTGCTGACCTGGTTCTCTGGCTCTAGATCAGCTCTGCTGACCTGGTTCTCCGGGTCTAAAGCAGCTCTGCTGACCTGGTTCTCTTGCTTTAGAGCAGCTCTGCTGACCTGGTTCTTAGGCTCTAGAGCAGCTCTGCTGACCTGGGTCTCTGGCTCTACAATGGCTCTGCTGACCTGGTTCTGTGGCTCTAAAGCAGCTCTGCTGACCGTGTTCTCTAGCTCTAAAGCAGTTCTGCTGACCGGGGTCTCTGGCTCTAAAGCAGCTCTGCTGACCTGCTTTCTCTGGTTCTAGAGCAGCTCTGCTGACCTGGTTCTCTGGCTCTAAAGTGGCTCTGCTGACCTGGTTCTCTGGCTCTAAAGCGGCTCTGCTGACCTGGTTCTCTGGCTCTAAAGCAGCTCTGCTGACCTGGTACTCTGGCTTTGAAGCAGCTCTGCTGACCTGCTTCTCTAGGTCTAAAGCATGACCTGGTTCTATGGCTCTAAAGCAGTTCTGATGACCTGGTTCTCTTGCTTTGAAGCAGGTCTGCTGACCTGATTCTCTGGGTCTAGAGCAGCTCTGCTGACTTGGTTCTCTCCCTCTAAAGCAGCTCTGTTGACCTGGTTCTCTGGCTCTAAAGCAGCTCTGCTGAGCTCTGCTGACCTTGGTTTCTCTGGCTCTACAACAGCTCTGCTGACCTGGTTCTCTGGCTCTAAAGCAGCTCTACTGACCTGGTTCTATGGCTCTAAAGCAGCTCTGCTGATCTGGTTCTATGGGTCTAAAGAAGCTCTGCTGACCTGGTTCTATGGCTCTGAAGCAGTTCTGCTGACCCGGATCTCTGGCTCTAAAGCAGCTCTGCTGACCTGGTTTCTCTGGTTCTACAGCAGCTCTGCTGACATGGTTCTCTGGCTCTGAAGCAGTTCTGCTGACCGGGTTCTCTGGCTCTACAACGGGTCTGCTGACCTGGTTCTCTGGCTCTAAAGCAGCTCTGCTGACCTGGTTCTCTGGCTCTAAAGCAGATCTGCTGACCTGGTTCTCTGGCTCTAAAGCAGTTCTGCTTATCTGGTTCTCTGACTCTAAAGCAGCTCTGCTGACCTGGTTCTCTCCCTCTAAAGTAGCTCTGCTGACCTGGTTTCTCTGGCTCTACAGCAGCTCTGCTGACCTGGTTCTCAGGCTCTAGAGCAGCTCTGCTGACCTGGCTCTCTTGCTCTAAAGCAGCTCTACTGACCAGGTTCTCTGGCCCCAAAGCAGCACTGCTGACCTGGTTCTCTCCCTCTAAAGCAGGTCTGCTGACCTGGTTTCTCTGGCACTACAGCAGCTCTTCTGACCTGGTTTTCTGGCTGTAAAGTAGCTCTGCTGACCTGGTTCTCTGACTCTAAAGCAGCTCTGCTGACCTGGTTCTTAGGCTCTAGAGCAGCTCTGCTGACCTGGTTCTCTGGCTCTACAACGGCTCTGCTGACCTGGTGGGTCTCTGGCTCTAGAGCAGCTCTGCTGACCTGGTTATATGGCTCTAAAGCAGCTCTGCTGACCCGGTTCTCTGGCTCTATACAGCTCTGCTGACCTGGTTCTCTGGCTCTACAGAAGCTCTGCTGACCCAGTTCTCTGCCTCTAGAGCAGCTCTGCTGACCTGGTTCTCTGGCGCTAAAGCGGCTCTGCTGACCTGGTTCTCTGGATCTAAAGCAGCTCTGCTGACCTGATTCTCTGGCTCTAAAGTGGCTCTGCTGACCTGGTTCTCTGGCTCAAAAGCGGCTCTGCTGACCTGGTTCTCTGGCTCTAAAGCAGCTCTGCTGACCTGGTTCTCTGGCTTTGAAGCAGCTCTGCTGACCTGCTTCTCTGGGTCTAAAGCATGACCTGGTTCTATGGCTCTAAAGCAGTTCTGATGACCTGGTTCTCTTGCTTTGAAGCAGGTCTGCTGACCTGATTCTCTGGGTCTAGAGCAGTTCTTCTGACCTGGTTCTCTCCCTCTAAAGCAGCTCTGTTGACCTGGTTCTCTGGCTCTAAAGCAGCTCTGCTGAGCTCTGCTGACCTGGTTTCTCTGGCTCTACAACAGCTCTGCTGACTTGGTTCTCTGGCTCTAAAGCAGCTCTGCCTACCTGGTTCTCTGGCTCTAGAGTAGCTGTGCTGACCTGGTTCTTAGGTTCTAGAACAGCTCTGCTGATGTATTTCTCTGGCTCTAAAGCAGCTCGGCTAACCTGGTTCTCTGGCTCTAAAGGAGCTATGCTGACCTGGTTCTCTGGCTCTAAAGCAGCTCTGCTGATCAGGTTCTCTCCTTCTAAAGCAGCTCTGCTGACCTGGTTTCTCTGGCTCTACGGCAGCTTTGCTGATCTGGTTCTCTGGTTCTAGAGCAGCTCTGCTGACCTGGTTCTTAGGCTCTAGAGCAGCTCTACTGACCTGGTTCTATGGCTCTAAAGCAGCTCTGCTGATCTGGTTCTATGGCTCTAAAGCAGCTCTGCTGACCTGGTTCTATGGCTCTAAAGCAGCTCTGCTGACATGGTTCTCTGGCTCTGAAGCAGTTCTGCTGACCGGGATCTCTGGTTCTAAAGCAGCTCTGCTGACCTGGTTTATCTGGTTCTACAGCAGCTCTGCTGACCTGGTTCTCTGGCTCTAGAGCGGCTCTGCTGACTTGGTTCTCTGGCTCTACAACGGCTCTGCAGACCTGGTTCTCTGGCTCTATAGCGGCTCTGCCTTCCTGGTTCTCTGGCTCTAGAGCAGCTCTGCTGACCTGGTTCTTAGGTTCTAGAACAGCTCTGCTGATCTATTTCTCTGGCTCTAAAGCAGCTCGGCTAATCTGGTTCTCTGGCTCTAAAGGAGCTCTACTGACCTGGTTCTCTCCCTCTAAAGCAGCTCCGCTGACCTGCTGACCTGGTTTCTCTGGCTCTACAGCAGCTTTGCTGACCTGGTTCTCTGGTTCTAGAGCAGCTCTGCTGACCTGGTTCTTAGGCTCTAGAGCAGCTCTACTGACCTGGTTCTATGGCTCTAAAGCAGCTCTGCTGATCTGGTTCTATGGCTCAAAAGCAGCTCTGCTGACCTGGTTCTATGGCTGTGAAGCAGTTGTGCTGACCGGGTTCTCTGGCTCTAAAGCAGCTCTGCTGACCTGGTTTCTCTGGCTCTAGAGCGGCTCTGCTGACCTGGTTCTCTGGCTCTACAATGGCTCTGCAGACCTGGTTCTCTGGCTCTAAAGCATCTCTGCTGACCTGGTTTCCCTGGCTCTACAACAGCTCTGCTGACCTGGTTCTCTGGCTCTAAAGCAGCTCCGCCTACCTGGTTCTCTGGCTCTAGAGTAGCTCTGCTGACCTGGTTCTTAGGTTCTAGAACAGATCTGCTGATCTATTTCTCTGGCTCTAAAGCAGCTCGGCTAACCTGCTTCTCTCGCTCTAAAGGAGCTCTGCTGACCTGGTTCTCTCCCTCTAAAGCAGCTCTGCTGACCTGGTTTCTCTGGCTCTACAGCAGCTTTGCTGACCTGTTTCTCTGGTTCTAGAGCAGCTCTGCTGACCTGGTTCTTAGGCTCTAGAGCAGCTCCACTGACCTGGTTCTATGGCTCTAAAGCAGCTCTGCTGGTCTGGTTCTATGGCTCTAAAGCAGCTCTGCTGACCTGGTTCTATGGCTCTAAAGCATCTCTGCTGACCTGGTTCTCTGGCTGTGAAGCAGTTCTGCTGACCGGGTTCTTTGGCTCTAAAGCAGCTCTGCTGACCTGGTTTCTCTGGTTCTACAGCAGCTCTGCTGACCTGGTTCTCTGGCTCTAGAGCGGCTCTGCTGACCAGGTTCTCTGGCTCTACAACGGCTCTGCAGACCTGGTTCTCTGGCTCTATAGCAGCTCTGCTGACTTGGTTCTCTGGCTCTAAAGAGGCTCTGCTGACCTGGTTATCAGGCTCTAAAGCAGCTTTGCTGACCTGTTTCTCTGGTTCTAGAACAGTTCTGCTGACCTGGTTCTCTGGCTCTAGATCAGCTCTGCTGACCTGGTTCTCCGGGTCTAAAGCAGCTCTGCTGACCTGGTTCTCTTGCTTTAGAGCAGCTCTGCTGACCTAGTTCTTAGGCTCTAGAGCAGCTCTGCTGACCTGGGTCTCTGGCTCTACAATGGCTCTGCTGACCTGGTTCTCTGGCTCTAAAGCAGCTCTGCTGACCGTGTTCTCTAGCTCTAAAGCAGTTCTGCTGACCGGGGTCTCTGGCTCTAAAGCAGCTCTGCTGACCTGCTTTCTCTGGTTCTACAGCAGCTCTGCTGACCTGGTTCTCTGGCTCTAAAGTGGCTCTGCTGACCTGGTTCTCTGGCTCTAAAGCGGCTCTGATGACCTGGTTCTCTGGCTCTAAAGCAGCTCTGCTGACCTGGTTCTCTGGCTTTGAAGCAGCTCTGCTGACCTGCTTCTCTGGGTCTAAAGCATGACCTGGTTCTATGGCTCTAAAGCAGTTCTGATGACCTGGTTCTCTTGCTTTGAAGCAGGTCTGCTGACCTGATTCTCTGGGTCTAGAGCAGTTCTTCTGACCTGGTTCTCTCCCTCTAAAGCAGCTCTGTTGACCTGGTTCTCTGGCTCTAAAGCAGCTCTGCTGAGCTCTGCTGACCTGGTTTCTCTGGCTCTACAACAGCTCTGCTGACTTGGTTCTCTGGCTCTAAAGCAGCTCTGCCTACCTGGTTCTCTGGCTCTAGAGTAGCTGTGCTGACCTGGTTCTTAGGTTCTAGAACAGCTCTGCTGATGTATTTCTCTGGCTCTAAAGCAGCTCGGCTAACCTGGTTCTCTGGCTCTAAAGGAGCTATGCTAACCTGGTTCTCTGGCTCTAAAGCAGCTCTGCTGATCAGGTTCTCTCCTTCTAAAGCAGCTCTGCTGACCTGGTTTCTCTGGCTCTACGGCAGCTTTGCTGATCTGGTTCTCTGGTTCTAGAGCAGCTCTGCTGACCTGGTTCTTAGGCTCTAGAGCAGCTCTACTGACCTGGTTCTATGGCTCTAAAGCAGCTCTGCTGATCTGGTTCTATGGCTCTAAAGCAGCTCTGCTGACCTGGTTCTATGGCTCTAAAGCAGCTCTGCTGACATGGTTCTCTGGCTCTGAAGCAGTTCTGCTGACCGGGATCTCTGGTTCTAAAGCAGCTCTGCTGACCTGGTTTATCTGGTTCTACAGCAGCTCTGCTGACCTGGTTCTCTGGCTCTAGAGCGGCTCTGCTGACTTGGTTCTCTGGCTCTACAACGGCTCTGCAGACCTGGTTCTCTGGCTCTATAGCGGCTCTGCCTTCCTGGTTCTCTGGCTCTAGAGCAGCTCTGCTGACCTGGTTCTTAGGTTCTAGAACAGCTCTGCTGATCTATTTCTCTGGCTCTAAAGCAGCTCGGCTAATCTGGTTCTCTGGCTCTAAAGGAGCTCTACTGACCTGGTTCTCTCCCTCTAAAGCAGCTCCGCTGACCTGCTGACCTGGTTTCTCTGGCTCTACAGCAGCTTTGCTGACCTGGTTCTCTGGTTCTAGAGCAGCTCTGCTGACCTGGTTCTTAGGCTCTAGAGCAGCTCTACTGACCTGGTTCTATGGCTCTAAAGCAGCTCTGCTGATCTGGTTCTATGGCTCAAAAGCAGCTCTGGTGACCTGGTTCTATGGCTGTGAAGCAGTTGTGCTGACCGGGTTCTCTGGCTCTAAAGCAGCTCTGCTGACCTGGTTTCTCTGGCTCTAGAGCGGCTCTGCTGACCTGGTTCTCTGGCTCTACAATGGCTCTGCAGACCTGGTTCTCTGGCTCTAAAGCATCTCTGCTGACCTGGTTTCCCTGGCTCTACAACAGCTCTGCTGACCTGGTTCTCTGGCTCTAAAGCAGCTCCGCCTACCTGGTTCTCTGGCTCTAGAGTAGCTCTGCTGACCTGGTTCTTAGGTTCTAGAACAGATCTGCTGATCTATTTCTCTGGCTCTAAAGCAGCTCGGCTAACCTGCTTCTCTCGCTCTAAAGGAGCTCTGCTGACCTGGTTCTCTCCCTCTAAAGCAGCTCTGCTGACCTGGTTTCTCTGGCTCTACAGCAGCTTTGCTGACCTGTTTCTCTGGTTCTAGAGCAGCTCTGCTGACCTGGTTCTTAGGCTCTAGAGCAGCTCCACTGACCTGGTTCTATGGCTCTAAAGCAGCTCTGCTGGTCTGGTTCTATGGCTCTAAAGCAGCTCTGCTGACCTGGTTCTATGGCTCTAAAGCATCTCTGCTGACCTGGTTCTCTGGCTGTGAAGCAGTTCTGCTGACCGGGTTCTTTGGCTCTAAAGCAGCTCTGCTGACCTGGTTTCTCTGGTTCTACAGCAGCTCTGCTGACCTGGTTCTCTGGCTCTAGAGCGGCTCTGCTGACCAGGTTCTCTGGCTCTACAACGGCTCTGCAGACCTGGTTCTCTGGCTCTATAGCAGCTCTGCTGACTTGGTTCTCTGGCTCTAAAGAGGCTCTGCTGACCTGGTTATCAGGCTCTAAAGCAGCTTTGCTGACCTGTTTCTCTGGTTCTAGAACAGTTCTGCTGACCTGGTTCTCTGGCTCTAGATCAGCTCTGCTGACCTGGTTCTCCGGGTCTAAAGCAGCTCTGCTGACCTGGTTCTCTTGCTTTAGAGCAGCTCTGCTGACCTAGTTCTTAGGCTCTAGAGCAGCTCTGCTGACCTGGGTCTCTGGCTCTACAATGGCTCTGCTGACCTGGTTCTCTGGCTCTAAAGCAGCTCTGCTGACCGTGTTCTCTAGCTCTAAAGCAGTTCTGCTGACCGGGGTCTCTGGCTCTAAAGCAGCTCTGCTGACCTGATTTCTCTGGTTCTACAGCAGCTCTGCTGACCTGGTTCTCTGGCTCTAAAGTGGCTCTGCTGACCTGGTTCTCTGGCTCTAAAGCGGCTCTGATGACCTGGTTCTCTGGCTCTAAAGCAGCTCTGCTGACCTGGTTCTCTGGCTTTGAAGCAGCTCTGCTGACCTGCTTCTCTGGGTCTAAAGCATGACCTGGTTCTATGGCTCTAAAGCAGTTCTGATGACCTGGTTCTCTTGCTTTGAAGCAGGTCTGCTGACCTGATTCTCTGGGTCTAGAGCAGTTCTTCTGACCTGGTTCTCTCCCTCTAAAGCAGCTCTGTTGACCTGGTTCTCTGGCTCTAAAGCAGCTCTGCTGACTTGGTTCTCTGGCTCTAAAGCAGCTCTGCCTACCTGGTTCTCTGGCTCTAGAGTAGCTGTGCTGACCTGGTTCTTAGGTTCTAGAACAGCTCTGCTGATGTATTTCTCTGGCTCTAAAGCAGCTCGGCTAACCTGGTTCTCTGGCTCTAAAGGAGCTATGCTGACCTGGTTCTCTGGCTCTAAAGCAGCTCTGCTGATCAGGTTCTCTCCTTCTAAAGCAGCTCTGCTGACCTGGTTTCTCTGGCTCTACAGCAGCTTTGCTGATCTGGTTCTCTGGTTCTAGAGCAGCTCTGCTGACCTGGTTCTTAGGCTCTAGAGCAGCTCTACTGACCTGGTTCTATGGCTCTAAAGCAGCTCTGCTGATCTGGTTCTATGGCTCTAAAGCAGCTCTGCTGACCTGGTTCTATGGCTCTAAAGCAGCTCTGCTGACATGGTTCTCTGGCTCTGAAGCAGTTCTGCTGACCGGGATCTCTGGTTCTAAAGCAGCTCTGCTGACCTGGTTTATCTGGTTCTACAGCAGCTCTGCTGACCTGGTTCTCTGGCTCTAGAGCGGCTCTGCTGACTTGGTTCTCTGGCTCTACAACGGCTCTGCAGACCTGGTTCTCTGGCTCTATAGCGGCTCTGCCTTCCTGGTTCTCTGGCTCTAGAGCAGCTCTGCTGACCTGGTTCTTAGGTTCTAGAACAGCTCTGCTGATCTATTTCTCTGGCTCTAAAGCAGCTCGGCTAATCTGGTTCTCTGGCTCTAAAGGAGCTCTACTGACCTGGTTCTCTCCCTCTAAAGCAGCTCCGCTGACCTGCTGACCTGGTTTCTCTGGCTCTACAGCAGCTTTGCTGACCTGGTTCTCTGGTTCTAGAGCAGCTCTGCTGACCTGGTTCTTAGGCTCTAGAGCAGCTCTACTGACCTGGTTCTATGGCTCTAAAGCAGCTCTGCTGATCTGGTTCTATGGCTCAAAAGCAGCTCTGCTGACCTGGTTCTATGGCTGTGAAGCAGTTGTGCTGACCGGGTTCTCTGGCTCTAAAGCAGCTCTGCTGACCTGGTTTCTCTGGCTCTAGAGCGGCTCTGCTGACCTGGTTCTCTGGCTCTACAATGGCTCTGCAGACCTGGTTCTCTGGCTCTAAAGCATCTCTGCTGACCTGGTTTCCCTGGCTCTACAACAGCTCTGCTGACCTGGTTCTCTGGCTCTAAAGCAGCTCCGCCTACCTGGTTCTCTGGCTCTAGAGTAGCTCTGCTGACCTGGTTCTTAGGTTCTAGAACAGATCTGCTGATCTATTTCTCTGGCTCTAAAGCAGCTCGGCTAACCTGCTTCTCTCGCTCTAAAGGAGCTCTGCTGACCTGGTTCTCTCCCTCTAAAGCAGCTCTGCTGACCTGGTTTCTCTGGCTCTACAGCAGCTTTGCTGACCTGTTTCTCTGGTTCTAGAGCAGCTCTGCTGACCTGGTTCTTAGGCTCTAGAGCAGCTCCACTGACCTGGTTCTATGGCTCTAAAGCAGCTCTGCTGGTCTGGTTCTATGGCTCTAAAGCAGCTCTGCTGACCTGGTTCTATGGCTCTAAAGCATCTCTGCTGACCTGGTTCTCTGGCTGTGAAGCAGTTCTGCTGACCGGGTTCTTTGGCTCTAAAGCAGCTCTGCTGACCTGGTTTCTCTGGTTCTACAGCAGCTCTGCTGACCTGGTTCTCTGGCTCTAGAGCGGCTCTGCTGACCAGGTTCTCTGGCTCTACAACGGCTCTGCAGACCTGGTTCTCTGGCTCTATAGCAGCTCTGCTGACTTGGTTCTCTGGCTCTAAAGAGGCTCTGCTGACCTGGTTATCAGGCTCTAAAGCAGCTTTGCTGACCTGTTTCTCTGGTTCTAGAACAGTTCTGCTGACCTGGTTCTCTGGCTCTAGATCAGCTCTGCTGACCTGGTTCTCCGGGTCTAAAGCAGCTCTGCTGACCTGGTTCTCTTGCTTTAGAGCAGCTCTGCTGACCTAGTTCTTAGGCTCTAGAGCAGCTCTGCTGACCTGGGTCTCTGGCTCTACAATGGCTCTGCTGACCTGGTTCTCTGGCTCTAAAGCAGCTCTGCTGACCGTGTTCTCTAGCTCTAAAGCAGTTCTGCTGACCGGGGTCTCTGGCTCTAAAGCAGCTCTGCTGACCTGCTTTCTCTGGTTCTACAGCAGCTCTGCTGACCTGGTTCTCTGGCTCTAAAGTGGCTCTGCTGACCTGGTTCTCTGGCTCTAAAGCGGCTCTGATGACCTGGTTCTCTGGCTCTAAAGCAGCTCTGCTGACCTGGTTCTCTGGCTTTGAAGCAGCTCTGCTGACCTGCTTCTCTGGGTCTAAAGCATGACCTGGTTCTATGGCTCTAAAGCAGTTCTGATGACCTGGTTCTCTTGCTTTGAAGCAGGTCTGCTGACCTGATTCTCTGGGTCTAGAGCAGTTCTTCTGACCTGGTTCTCTCCCTCTAAAGCAGCTCTGTTGACCTGGTTCTCTGGCTCTAAAGCAGCTCTGCTGAGCTCTGCTGACCTGGTTTCTCTGGCTCTACAACAGCTCTGCTGACTTGGTTCTCTGGCTCTAAAGCAGCTCTGCCTACCTGGTTCTCTGGCTCTAGAGTAGCTGTGCTGACCTGGTTCTTAGGTTCTAGAACAGCTCTGCTGATGTATTTCTCTGGCTCTAAAGCAGCTCGGCTAACCTGGTTCTCTGGCTCTAAAGGAGCTATGCTGACCTGGTTCTCTGGCTCTAAAGCAGCTCTGCTGATCAGGTTCTCTCCTTCTAAAGCAGCTCTGCTGACCTGGTTTCTCTGGCTCTACGGCAGCTTTGCTGATCTGGTTCTCTGGTTCTAGAGCAGCTCTGCTGACCTGGTTCTTAGGCTCTAGAGCAGCTCTACTGACCTGGTTCTATGGCTCTAAAGCAGCTCTGCTGATCTGGTTCTATGGCTCTAAAGCAGCTCTGCTGACCTGGTTCTATGGCTCTAAAGCAGCTCTGCTGACATGGTTCTCTGGCTCTGAAGCAGTTCTGCTGACCGGGATCTCTGGTTCTAAAGCAGCTCTGCTGACCTGGTTTATCTGGTTCTACAGCAGCTCTGCTGACCTGGTTCTCTGGCTCTAGAGCGGCTCTGCTGACTTGGTTCTCTGGCTCTACAACGGCTCTGCAGACCTGGTTCTCTGGCTCTATAGCGGCTCTGCCTTCCTGGTTCTCTGGCTCTAGAGCAGCTCTGCTGACCTGGTTCTTAGGTTCTAGAACAGCTCTGCTGATCTATTTCTCTGGCTCTAAAGCAGCTCGGCTAATCTGGTTCTCTGGCTCTAAAGGAGCTCTACTGACCTGGTTCTCTCCCTCTAAAGCAGCTCCGCTGACCTGCTGACCTGGTTTCTCTGGCTCTACAGCAGCTTTGCTGACCTGGTTCTCTGGTTCTAGAGCAGCTCTGCTGACCTGGTTCTTAGGCTCTAGAGCAGCTCTACTGACCTGGTTCTATGGCTCTAAAGCAGCTCTGCTGATCTGGTTCTATGGCTCAAAAGCAGCTCTGGTGACCTGGTTCTATGGCTGTGAAGCAGTTGTGCTGACCGGGTTCTCTGGCTCTAAAGCAGCTCTGCTGACCTGGTTTCTCTGGCTCTAGAGCGGCTCTGCTGACCTGGTTCTCTGGCTCTACAATGGCTCTGCAGACCTGGTTCTCTGGCTCTAAAGCATCTCTGCTGACCTGGTTTCCCTGGCTCTACAACAGCTCTGCTGACCTGGTTCTCTGGCTCTAAAGCAGCTCCGCCTACCTGGTTCTCTGGCTCTAGAGTAGCTCTGCTGACCTGGTTCTTAGGTTCTAGAACAGATCTGCTGATCTATTTCTCTGGCTCTAAAGCAGCTCGGCTAACCTGCTTCTCTCGCTCTAAAGGAGCTCTGCTGACCTGGTTCTCTCCCTCTAAAGCAGCTCTGCTGACCTGGTTTCTCTGGCTCTACAGCAGCTTTGCTGACCTGTTTCTCTGGTTCTAGAGCAGCTCTGCTGACCTGGTTCTTAGGCTCTAGAGCAGCTCCACTGACCTGGTTCTATGGCTCTAAAGCAGCTCTGCTGGTCTGGTTCTATGGCTCTAAAGCAGCTCTGCTGACCTGGTTCTATGGCTCTAAAGCATCTCTGCTGACCTGGTTCTCTGGCTGTGAAGCAGTTCTGCTGACCGGGTTCTTTGGCTCTAAAGCAGCTCTGCTGACCTGGTTTCTCTGGTTCTACAGCAGCTCTGCTGACCTGGTTCTCTGGCTCTAGAGCGGCTCTGCTGACCAGGTTCTCTGGCTCTACAACGGCTCTGCAGACCTGGTTCTCTGGCTCTATAGCAGCTCTGCTGACTTGGTTCTCTGGCTCTAAAGAGGCTCTGCTGACCTGGTTATCAGGCTCTAAAGCAGCTTTGCTGACCTGTTTCTCTGGTTCTAGAACAGTTCTGCTGACCTGGTTCTCTGGCTCTAGATCAGCTCTGCTGACCTGGTTCTCCGGGTCTAAAGCAGCTCTGCTGACCTGGTTCTCTTGCTTTAGAGCAGCTCTGCTGACCTAGTTCTTAGGCTCTAGAGCAGCTCTGCTGACCTGGGTCTCTGG
This sequence comes from Triturus cristatus, assembly GCF_964204655.1. Classification (NCBI taxonomy): domain Eukaryota; kingdom Metazoa; phylum Chordata; class Amphibia; order Caudata; family Salamandridae; genus Triturus; species Triturus cristatus. The sequence goes on from NW_028187318.1 coordinate 1,141,039, forward strand.
CTCTACAATGGCTCTGCTGACCTGGTTCTCTGGCTCTAAAGCAGCTCTGCTGACCGTGTTCTCTAGCTCTAAAGCAGTTCTGCTGACCGGGGTCTCTGGCTCTAAAGCAGCTCTGCTGACCTGCTTTCTCTGGTTCTACAGCAGCTCTGCTGACCTGGTTCTCTGGCTCTAAAGTGGCTCTGCTGACCTGGTTCTCTGGCTCTAAAGCGGCTCTGATGACCTGGTTCTCTGGCTCTAAAGCAGCTCTGCTGACCTGGTTCTCTGGCTTTGAAGCAGCTCTGCTGACCTGCTTCTCTGGGTCTAAAGCATGACCTGGTTCTATGGCTCTAAAGCAGTTCTGATGACCTGGTTCTCTTGCTTTGAAGCAGGTCTGCTGACCTGATTTTCTGGGTCTAGAGCAGTTCTTCTGACCTGGTTCTCTCCCTCTAAAGCAGCTCTGTTGACCTGGTTCTCTGGCTCTAAAGCAGCTCTGCTGAGCTCTGCTGACCTGGTTTCTCTGGCTCTACAACAGCTCTGCTGACTTGGTTCTCTGGCTCTAAAGCAGCTCTGCCTACCTGGTTCTCTGGCTCTAGAGTAGCTGTGCTGACCTGGTTCTTAGGTTCTAGAACAGCTCTGCTGATGTATTTCTCTGGCTCTAAAGCAGCTCGGCTAACCTGGTTCTCTGGCTCTAAAGGAGCTATGCTGACCTGGTTCTCTGGCTCTAAAGCAGCTCTGCTGATCAGGTTCTCTCCTTCTAAAGCAGCTCTGCTGACCTGGTTTCTCTGGCTCTACAGCAGCTTTGCTGATCTGGTTCTCTGGTTCTAGAGCAGCTCTGCTGACCTGGTTCTTAGGCTCTAGAGCAGCTCTACTGACCTGGTTCTATGGCTCTAAAGCAGCTCTGCTGATCTGGTTCTATGGCTCTAAAGCAGCTCTGCTGACCTGGTTCTATGGCTCTAAAGCAGCTCTGCTGACATGGTTCTCTGGCTCTGAAGCAGTTCTGCTGACCGGGATCTCTGGTTCTAAAGCAGCTCTGCTGACCTGGTTTATCTGGTTCTACAGCAGCTCTGCTGACCTGGTTCTCTGGCTCTAGAGCGGCTCTGCTGACTTGGTTCTCTGGCTCTACAACGGCTCTGCAGACCTGGTTCTCTGGCTCTATAGCGGCTCTGCCTTCCTGGTTCTCTGGCTCTAGAGCAGCTCTGCTGACCTGGTTCTTAGGTTCTAGAACAGCTCTGCTGATCTATTTCTCTGGCTCTAAAGCAGCTCGGCTAATCTGGTTCTCTGGCTCTAAAGGAGCTCTACTGACCTGGTTCTCTCCCTCTAAAGCAGCTCCGCTGACCTGCTGACCTGGTTTCTCTGGCTCTACAGCAGCTTTGCTGACCTGGTTCTCTGGTTCTAGAGCAGCTCTGCTGACCTGGTTCTTAGGCTCTAGAGCAGCTCTACTGACCTGGTTCTATGGCTCTAAAGCAGCTCTGCTGATCTGGTTCTATGGCTCAAAAGCAGCTCTGCTGACCTGGTTCTATGGCTGTGAAGCAGTTGTGCTGACCGGGTTCTCTGGCTCTAAAGCAGCTCTGCTGACCTGGTTTCTCTGGCTCTAGAGCGGCTCTGCTGACCTGGTTCTCTGGCTCTACAATGGCTCTGCAGACCTGGTTCTCTGGCTCTAAAGCATCTCTGCTGACCTGGTTTCCCTGGCTCTACAACAGCTCTGCTGACCTGGTTCTCTGGCTCTAAAGCAGCTCCGCCTACCTGGTTCTCTGGCTCTAGAGTAGCTCTGCTGACCTGGTTCTTAGGTTCTAGAACAGATCTGCTGATCTATTTCTCTGGCTCTAAAGCAGCTCGGCTAACCTGCTTCTCTCGCTCTAAAGGAGCTCTGCTGACCTGGTTCTCTCCCTCTAAAGCAGCTCTGCTGACCTGGTTTCTCTGGCTCTACAGCAGCTTTGCTGACCTGTTTCTCTGGTTCTAGAGCAGCTCTGCTGACCTGGTTCTTAGGCTCTAGAGCAGCTCCACTGACCTGGTTCTATGGCTCTAAAGCAGCTCTGCTGGTCTGGTTCTATGGCTCTAAAGCAGCTCTGCTGACCTGGTTCTATGGCTCTAAAGCATCTCTGCTGACCTGGTTCTCTGGCTGTGAAGCAGTTCTGCTGACCGGGTTCTTTGGCTCTAAAGCAGCTCTGCTGACCTGGTTTCTCTGGTTCTACAGCAGCTCTGCTGACCTGGTTCTCTGGCTCTAGAGCGGCTCTGCTGACCAGGTTCTCTGGCTCTACAACGGCTCTGCAGACCTGGTTCTCTGGCTCTATAGCAGCTCTGCTGACTTGGTTCTCTGGCTCTAAAGAGGCTCTGCTGACCTGGTTATCAGGCTCTAAAGCAGCTTTGCTGACCTGTTTCTCTGGTTCTAGAACAGTTCTGCTGACCTGGTTCTCTGGCTCTAGATCAGCTCTGCTGACCTGGTTCTCCGGGTCTAAAGCAGCTCTGCTGACCTGGTTCTCTTGCTTTAGAGCAGCTCTGCTGACCTAGTTCTTAGGCTCTAGAGCAGCTCTGCTGACCTGGGTCTCTGGCTCTACAATGGCTCTGCTGACCTGGTTCTCTGGCTCTAAAGCAGCTCTGCTGACCGTGTTCTCTAGCTCTAAAGCAGTTCTGCTGACCAGGGTCTCTGGCTCTAAAGCAGCTCTGCTGACCTGCTTTCTCTGGTTCTACAGCAGCTCTGCTGACCTGGTTCTCTGGCTCTAAAGTGGCTCTGCTGACCTGGTTCTCTGGCTCTAAAGCGGCTCTGATGACCTGGTTCTCTGGCTCTAAAGCAGCTCTGCTGACCTGGTACTCTGGCTTTGAAGCAGCTCTGCTGACCTGCTTCTCTAGGTCTAAAGCATGACCTGGTTCTATGGCTCTAAAGCAGTTCTGATGACCTGGTTCTCTTGCTTTGAAGCAGGTCTGCTGACCTGATTCTCTGGGTCTAGAGCAGCTCTGCTGACCTGGTTCTCTCCCTCTAAAGCAGCTCTGTTGACCTGGTTCTCTGGCTCTAAAGCAGCTCTGCTGAGCTCTGCTGACCTGGTTTCTCTGGCTCTACAACAGCTCTGCTGACCTGGTTCTCAGGCTCTAGAGCAGCTCTGCTGACCTGGCTCTCTGGCTCTAAAGCAGCTCTACTGACCAGGTTCTCTGGCCCCAAAGCAGCTCTGCTGACCTGGTTCTCTCCCTCTAAAGTAGCTCTGCTGACCTGGTTTCTCTGGCTCTACAGCAGCTCTGCTGACCTGGTTCTCAGGCTCTAGAGCAGCTCTGCTGACCTGGCTCTCTGGCTCTAAAGCAGCTCTACTGACCAGGTTCTCTGGCCCCAAAGCAGCACTGCTGACCTGGTTCTCTCCCTCTAAAGCAGGTCTGGTGACCTGGTTTCTCTGGCACTACAGCAGCTCTTCTGACCTGGTTTTCTGGCTGCAAAGTAGCTCTGCTGACCTGGTTCTCTGGCTCTAAAGCAGCTCTGCTGACCTGGTTCTTAGGCTCTAGAGCAGCTCTGCTGACCTGGTTCTCTGGCTCTACAACGGCTCTGCTGACCTGGTGGGTCTCTGGCTCTAAAGCAGCTCTGCTGACCTGGTTATATGGCTCTAAAGCAGCTCTGCTGACCCGGTTCTCTGGCTCTATTCAGCTCTGCTGACCTGGTTCTCTGGCTCTACAGAAGCTCTGCTGACCCAGTTCTCTGCCTCTAGAGCAGCTCTGCTGACCTGGTTCTCTGGCGCTAAAGCGGCTCTGCTGACCTGGTTCTCTGGATCTAAAGCAGCTCTGCTGACCTGGTTCTCTGGCTCTAAAGTGACTCTGCTGACCTGGTTCTCTGGCTCAAAAGCGGCTCTGCTGACCTGGTTCTCTGGCTCTAAAACAGCTCTGCTGACCTGGTTCTCTGGCTTTGAAGCAGCTCTGCTGACCTGCTTCTCTGGGTCTAAAGCATGACCTGATTCTATGGCTCTAAAGCAGTTCTGATGACCTGGTTCTCTTGCTTTGAAGCAGGTCTGCTGACCTGATTCTCTGGGTCTAGAGCAGCTCTTCTGACCTGGTTCTCTCCCTCTAAAGCAGCTCTGTTGACCTGGTTCTCTGGCTCTAAAGCAGCTCTGCTGAGCTCTGCTGACCTGGTTTCTCTGGCTCTACAACAGCTCTGCTGACTTGGTTCTCTGGCTCTAAAGCAGCTCTGCCTACCTGGTTCTCTGGCTCTAGAGTAGCTGTGCTGACCTGGTTCTTAGGTTCTAGAACAGCTCTGCTGATGTATTTCTCTGGCTCTAAAGCAGCTCGGCTAACCTGGTTCTCTGGCTCTAAAGGAGCTATGCTGACCTGGTTCTCTGGCTCTAAAGTAGCTCTGCTGATCAGGTTCTCTCCTTCTAAAGCAGCTCTGCTGACCTGGTTTCTCTGGCTCTACAGCAGCTTTGCTGACCTGGTTCTCTGGTTCTAGAGCAGCTCTGCTGACCTGGTTCTTAGGCTCTACAGCAGCTCTACTGACCTGGTTCTATGGCTCTAAAGCAGCTCTGCTGATCTGGTTCTATGGCTCTAAAGCAGCTCTGCTGACCTGGTTATATGGCTCTAAAGCAGCTCTGCTGACATGGTTCTCTGGCTCTGAAGCAGTTCTGCTGACCGGGATCTCTGGTTCTAAAGCAGCTCTGCTGACCTGGTTTATCTGATTCTACAGCAGCTCTGCTGACCTGGTTCTCTGGCTCTAGAGCGGCTCTGCTGACTTGGTTCTCTGGCTCTACAACGGCTCTGCAGACCTGGTTCTCTGGCTCTATAGCGGCTCTGCCTTCCTGGTTCTCTGGCTCTAGAGCAGCTCTGCTGACTTGGTTCTTAGGTTCTAGAACAGCTCTGCTGATCTATTTCTCTGGCTCTAAAGCAGCTCGGCTAACCTGGTTCTCTGGCTCTAGAGTAGCTCTGCTGACCTGGTTCTTAGGTTCTAGAACAGATCTGCTGATCTATTTCTCTGGCTCTAAAGCAGCTCGGCTAACCTGCTTCTCTCGCTCTAAAGGAGCTCTGCTGACCTGGTTCTCTCCCTCTAAAGCAGCTCTGCTGACCTGGTTTCTCTGGCTCTACAGCAGCTTTGCTGACCTGTTTCTCTGGTTCTAGAGCAGCTCTGCTGACCTGGTTCTTAGGCTCTAGAGCAGCTCCACTGACCTGGTTCTATGGCTCTAAAGCAGCTCTGCTGGTCTGGTTCTATGGCTCTAAAGCAGCTCTGCTGACCTGGTTCTATGGCTCTAAAGCATCTCTGCTGACCTGGTTCTCTGGCTGTGAAGCAGTTCTGCTGACCGGGTTCTTTGGCTCTAAAGCAGCTCTGCTGACCTGGTTTCTCTGGTTCTACAGCAGCTCTGCTGACCTGGTTCTCTGGCTCTAGAGCGGCTCTGCTGACCAGGTTCTCTGGCTCTACAACGGCTCTGCAGACCTGGTTCTCTGGCTCTATAGCAGCTCTGCTGACTTGGTTCTCTGGCTCTAAAGAGGCTCTGCTGACCTGGTTATCAGGCTCTAAAGCAGCTTTGCTGACCTGTTTCTCTGGTTCTAGAACAGTTCTGCTGACCTGGTTCTCTGGCTCTAGATCAGCTCTGCTGACCTGGTTCTCCGGGTCTAAAGCAGCTCTGCTGACCTGGTTCTCTTGCTTTAGAGCAGCTCTGCTGACCTAGTTCTTAGGCTCTAGAGCAGCTCTGCTGACCTGGGTCTCTGGCTCTACAATGGCTCTGCTGACCTGGTTCTCTGGCTCTAAAGCAGCTCTGCTGACCGTGTTCTCTAGCTCTAAAGCAGTTCTGCTGACCAGGGTCTCTGGCTCTAAAGCAGCTCTGCTGACCTGCTTTCTCTGGTTCTACAGCAGCTCTGCTGACCTGGTTCTCTGGCTCTAAAGTGGCTCTGCTGACCTGGTTCTCTGGCTCTAAAGCGGCTCTGATGACCTGGTTCTCTGGCTCTAAAGCAGCTCTGCTGACCTGGTACTCTGGCTTTGAAGCAGCTCTGCTGACCTGCTTCTCTAGGTCTAAAGCATGACCTGGTTCTATGGCTCTAAAGCAGTTCTGATGACCTGGTTCTCTTGCTTTGAAGCAGGTCTGCTGACCTGATTCTCTGGGTCTAGAGCAGCTCTGCTGACCTGGTTCTCTCCCTCTAAAGCAGCTCTGTTGACCTGGTTCTCTGGCTCTAAAGCAGCTCTGCTGAGCTCTGCTGACCTGGTTTCTCTGGCTCTACAACAGCTCTGCTGACCTGGTTCTCAGGCTCTAGAGCAGCTCTGCTGACCTGGCTCTCTGGCTCTAAAGCAGCTCTACTGACCAGGTTCTCTGGCCCCAAAGCAGCTCTGCTGACCTGGTTCTCTCCCTCTAAAGTATCTCTGCTGACCTGGTTTCTCTGGCTCTACAGCAGCTCTGCTGACCTGGTTCTCAGGCTCTAGAGCAGCTCTGCTGACCTGGCTCTCTGGCTCTAAAGCAGCTCTACTGACCAGGTTCTCTGGCCCCAAAGCAGCACTGCTGACCTGGTTCTCTCCCTCTAAAGCAGGTCTGGTGACCTGGTTTCTCTGGCACTACAGCAGCTCTTCTGACCTGGTTTTCTGGCTGCAAAGTAGCTCTGCTGACCTGGTTCTCTGGCTCTAAAGCAGCTCTGCTGACCTGGTTCTTAGGCTCTAGAGCAGCTCTGCTGACCTGGTTCTCTGGCTCTACAACGGCTCTGCTGACCTGGTGGGTCTCTGGCTCTAAAGCAGCTCTGCTGACCTGGTTATATGGCTCTAAAGCAGCTCTGCTGACCCGGTTCTCTGGCTCTATACAGCTCTGCTGACCTGGTTCTCTGGCTCTACAGAAGCTCTGCTGACCCAGTTCTCTGCCTCTAGAGCAGCTCTGCTGACCTGGTTCTCTGGCGCTAAAGCGGCTCTGCTGACCTGGTTCTCTGGATCTAAAGCAGCTCTGCTGACCTGGTTCTCTGGCTCTAAAGTGACTCTGCTGACCTGGTTCTCTGGCTCAAAAGCGGCTCTGCTGACCTGGTTCTCTGGCTCTAAAACAGCTCTGCTGACCTGGTTCTCTGGCTTTGAAGCAGCTCTGCTGACCTGCTTCTCTGGGTCTAAAGCATGACCTGATTCTATGGCTCTAAAGCAGTTCTGATGACCTGGTTCTCTTGCTTTGAAGCAGGTCTGCTGACCTGATTCTCTGGGTCTAGAGCAGCTCTTCTGACCTGGTTCTCTCCCTCTAAAGCAGCTCTGTTGACCTGGTTCTCTGGCTCTAAAGCAGCTCTGCTGAGCTCTGCTGACCTGGTTTCTCTGGCTCTACAACAGCTCTGCTGACTTGGTTCTCTGGCTCTAAAGCAGCTCTGCCTACCTGGTTCTCTGGCTCTAGAGTAGCTGTGCTGACCTGGTTCTTAGGTTCTAGAACAGCTCTGCTGATGTATTTCTCTGGCTCTAAAGCAGCTCGGCTAACCTGGTTCTCTGGCTCTAAAGGAGCTATGCTGACCTGGTTCTCTGGCTCTAAAGTAGCTCTGCTGATCAGGTTCTCTCCTTCTAAAGCAGCTCTGCTGACCTGGTTTCTCTGGCTCTACAGCAGCTTTGCTGACCTGGTTCTCTGGTTCTAGAGCAGCTCTGCTGACCTGGTTCTTAGGCTCTACAGCAGCTCTACTGACCTGGTTCTATGGCTCTAAAGCAGCTCTGCTGATCTGGTTCTATGGCTCTAAAGCAGCTCTGCTGACCTGGTTATATGGCTCTAAAGCAGCTCTGCTGACATGGTTCTCTGGCTCTGAAGCAGTTCTGCTGACCGGGATCTCTGGTTCTAAAGCAGCTCTGCTGACCTGGTTTATCTGATTCTACAGCAGCTCTGCTGACCTGGTTCTCTGGCTCTAGAGCGGCTCTGCTGACTTGGTTCTCTGGCTCTACAACGGCTCTGCAGACCTGGTTCTCTGGCTCTATAGCGGCTCTGCCTTCCTGGTTCTCTGGCTCTAGAGCAGCTCTGCTGACTTGGTTCTTAGGTTCTAGAACAGCTCTGCTGATCTATTTCTCTGGCTCTAAAGCAGCTCGGCTAACCTGGTTCTCTGGCTCTAAAGGAGCTCTACTGACCTGGTTCTCTCCCTCTAAAGCAGCTCTGCTGACCTGCTGACCTGGTTTCTCTGGCTCTACAGCAGCTTTGCTGACCTGGTTCTCTGGTTCTAGAGCAGCTCTGCTGACCTGGTTCTTAGGCTCTAGAGCAGCTCTACTGACCTGGTTCTATGGCTCTAAAGCAGCTCTGCTGATCTGGTTCTATGGCTCTGAAGCAGCTCTGCTGACCTGGTTCTATGGCTCTAAAGCAGCTCTGCTGACCTGGTTCTCTGGCTGTGAAGCAGTTCTGCTGACCGGTTTCTCTGGCTCTAAAGCAGCTCTGCTGACCTGGTTCTTAGGCTCTAGAGCAGCTCTGCTGACCTGGTTCTCTGGCTCTACAACGGCTCTGCTGACCTGGTGGGTCTCTGGCTCTAAAGCAGCTCTGCTGACCTGGTTATATGGCTCTAAAGCAGCTCTGCTGACCCGGTTCTCTGGCTCTATACAGCTCTGCTGACCTGGTTCTCTGGCTCTACAGAAGCTCTGCTGACCCAGTTCTCTGCCTCTAGAGCAGCTCTGCTGACCTGGTTCTCTGGCGCTAAAGCGGCTCTGCTGACCTGGTTCTCTGGATCTAAAGCAGCTCTGCTGACCTGGTTCTCTGGCTCTAAAGTGACTCTGCTGACCTGGTTCTCTGGCTCAAAAGCGGCTCTGCTGACCTGGTTCTCTGGCTCTAAAACAGCTCTGCTGACCTGGTTCTCTGGCTTTGAAGCAGCTCTGCTGACCTGCTTCTCTGGGTCTAAAGCATGACCTGATTCTATGGCTCTAAAGCAGTTCTGATGACCTGGTTCTCTTGCTTTGAAGCAGGTCTGCTGACCTGATTCTCTGGGTCTAGAGCAGCTCTTCTGACCTGGTTCTCTCCCTCTAAAGCAGCTCTGTTGACCTGGTTCTCTGGCTCTAAAGCAGCTCTGCTGAGCTCTGCTGACCTGGTTTCTCTGGCTCTACAACAGCTCTGCTGACTTGGTTCTCTGGCTCTAAAGCAGCTCTGCCTACCTGGTTCTCTGGCTCTAGAGTAGCTGTGCTGACCTGGTTCTTAGGTTCTAGAACAGCTCTGCTGATGTATTTCTCTGGCTCTAAAGCAGCTCGGCTAACCTGGTTCTCTGGCTCTAAAGGAGCTATGCTGACCTGGTTCTCTGGCTCTAAAGTAGCTCTGCTGATCAGGTTCTCTCCTTCTAAAGCAGCTCTGCTGACCTGGTTTCTCTGGCTCTACAGCAGCTTTGCTGACCTGGTTCTCTGGTTCTAGAGCAGCTCTGCTGACCTGGTTCTTAGGCTCTACAGCAGCTCTACTGACCTGGTTCTATGGCTCTAAAGCAGCTCTGCTGATCTGGTTCTATGGCTCTAAAGCAGCTCTGCTGACCTGGTTATATGGCTCTAAAGCAGCTCTGCTGACATGGTTCTCTGGCTCTGAAGCAGTTCTGCTGACCGGGATCTCTGGTTCTAAAGCAGCTCTGCTGACCTGGTTTATCTGATTCTACAGCAGCTCTGCTGACCTGGTTCTCTGGCTCTAGAGCGGCTCTGCTGACTTGGTTCTCTGGCTCTACAACGGCTCTGCAGACCTGGTTCTCTGGCTCTATAGCGGCTCTGCCTTCCTGGTTCTCTGGCTCTAGAGCAGCTCTGCTGACTTGGTTCTTAGGTTCTAGAACAGCTCTGCTGATCTATTTCTCTGGCTCTAAAGCAGCTCGGCTAACCTGGTTCTCTGGCTCTAAAGGAGCTCTACTGACCTGGTTCTCTCCCTCTAAAGCAGCTCTGCTGACCTGCTGACCTGGTTTCTCTGGCTCTACAGCAGCTTTGCTGACCTGGTTCTCTGGTTCTAGAGCAGCTCTGCTGACCTGGTTCTTAGGCTCTAGAGCAGCTCTACTGACCTGGTTCTATGGCTCTAAAGCAGCTCTGCTGATCTGGTTCTATGGCTCTGAAGCAGCTCTGCTGACCTGGTTCTATGGCTCTAAAGCAGCTCTGCTGACCTGGTTCTCTGGCTGTGAAGCAGTTCTGCTGACCGGTTTCTCTGGCTCTAAAGCAGCTCTGCTGACCTGGTTTCTCTGGCTCTAGAGCGGCTCTGCTGACCTGGTTCTCTGGCTCTACAACGGCTCTGCAGACCTGGTTCTCTGGCTCTAAAGCATCTCTGCTGACCTGGTTTCCCTGGCTCTACAACAACTCTGCTGACCTGGTTCTCTGGCTCTAAAGCAGCTCCGCCTACCTGGTTCTCTGGCTCTAGAGTAGCTCTGCTGACCTGGTTCTTAGGTTCTAGAACAGCTCTGCTGATCTATTTCTCTGGCTCTAAAGCAGCTCGGCTATCCTGCTTCTCTGGCTCTAAAGGAGCTCTGCTGACCTTGTTCTTTCCCTCTAAAGCAGCTCTGCTGACCTGGTTTCTCTGGCTCTACAGCAGCTTTGCTGACCTGGTTCCATGGCTCTAAAGCAGCTCTGCTGATCTGGTTCTATGGCTCTAAAGCAGCTCTGCTGATCTGGTTCTATTGCTCTAAAGCAGCTCTGCTGACCTGGTTCTCTGGCTCTGAAGCAGTTCTGCTGACTGGGTTCTCTGGCTCTAAAGCTGCTCTGCTGACCTTGTTTCTCTGGTTCTACAGCAGCTCTGCTGACCTGGTTCTCTGGCTCTAGAGCGGCTCTGCTGACCTGGTCCTCTGGCTCTACAACGGCTCTGCAGACCTGGTTCTCTGGCTCTATAGCGGCTCTGCCTACCTGATTCGCTGGCTCTGGAGCAGCTCTGCTGACCTGGTTCTTAGGTTCTAGAACAGATCTGCTGATCTATTTCTCTGGCTCTAAAGCAGCTCGGCTAACCTGGCTCTCTCGCTCTAAAGGAGCTCTGCTGACCTGGTTCTCTCCCTCTAAAGCAGCTCTGCTGACCTGGTTTCTCTGGCTCTACAGCAGCTTTGCTGACCTGTTTCTCTGGTTATAGAACAGCTCTGCTGACCTGGTTCTTAGGCTCTAGAGCAGCTCTACTGACCTGGTTCTATGGCTCTAAAGCAGCTCTGCTGAGCTGGATCTATGGCTCTAAAGCAGCTCTGCTGGCCTGGTTCTATGGCTCTAAAGCAGCTCTGCTGACCTGGTTCTCTGGCTGTGAAGCAGTTCTGCTGACCGGGTTCTTTGGCTCAAAAGCAGCTCTGCTGACCTGGTTTCTCTGGTTCTACAGCAGCTCTGCTGACCTGGTTCTCTGGCTCTAGAGCGGCTCTGCTGACCAGGTTCTCTGGCTCTACAACGGCTCTGCAGACCTGGTTCTCTGGCTCTATAGCGGCTCTGCTGACTTGGATCTCTGGCTCTAAAGAGGCTCTGCTGACCTGGTTATCAGGCTCTAAAGCAGCTTTGCTGACCTGTTTCTCTGGTTCTAGAACAGTTCTGCTGACCTGGTTCTCTGGCTCTAGATCAGCTCTGCTGACCTGGTTCTCCGGGTCTAAAGCAGCTCTGCTGACCTGTTTCTCTTGCTTTAGAGCAGCTCTGCTGACCTGGTTCTTAGGCTCTAGAGCAGCTCTGCTGACCTGGGTCTCTGGCTCTACAATGGCTCTGCTGACCTGGTTCTCTGGCTCTAAAGCAGCTCTGCTGACCGTGTTCTCTAGCTCTAAAGCAGTTCTGCTGACCGGGGTCTCTGGCTCTAAAGCAGCTCTGCTGACCTGCTTTCTCTGGTTCTACAGCAGCTCTGCTGACCTGGTTCTCTGGCTCTAAAGTGGCTCTGCTGACCTGGTTCTCTGGCTCTAAAGCGGCTCTGCTGACCTGGTTCTCTGGCTCTAAAGCAGCTCTGCTGACCTGGTACTCTGGCTTTGAAGCAGCTCTGCTGACCTGCTTCTCTAGGTCTAAAGCATGACCTGGTTCTATGGCTCTAAAGCAGTTCTGATGACCTAGTTCTCTTGCTTTGAAGCAGGTCTGCTGACCTGATTCTCTGGGTCTAGAGCAGCTCTGCTGACCTGGTTCTCTCCCTCTAAAGCAGCTCTGTTGACCTGGTTCTCTGGCTCTAAAGCAGCTCTGCTGAGTTCTGCTGACCTGGTTTCTCTGGCTCTACAACAGCTCTGCTGACTTGGTTCTCTGGCTCTAAAGCAGCTCTGCCTACCTGGTTCTCTGGCTCTAGGGTATCTGTGCTGACCTGGTTCTTAGGTTCTAGAACAGCTCTGCTGATGTATTTCTCTGGCTCTAAAGCAGCTCGGCTAACCTGGTTCTCTGGCTCTAAAGGAGCTCTGCTGACCTGGTTCTCTTGCTCTAAAGCAGCTCTGCTGATCAGGTTCTCTCCTTCTAAAGCAGCTCTGCTGACCTGGTTTCTCTGGCTCTACAGCAGCTATGCTGACCTGGTTCTCTGGTTCTAGAGCAGCTCTGCTGACCTGGTTCTTAGGCTCTAGAGCAGCTCTACTGATCTGGTTCTATGGCTCTAAAGCAGCTCTGCTGATCTGGTTCTATGGCTCTAAAGCAGCTCTGCTGACCTGGTTCTATGGCTCTAAAGCAGCTCTGCTGACCTGGTTCTCTGGCTCTGAAGCGGTTCTGCTGACCGGGTTCTCTGGTTCTAAAGCAGCTCTGCTGACCTGGTTTATCTGGTTCTACAGCAGCTCTGCTGACCTGGTTCTCTGGCTCTAGAGCGGCTCTGCTGACTTGGTTCTCTGGCTCTACAACGGCTCTGCAGACCTGGTTCTCTGGCTCTATAGCGGCTCTGCCTTCCTGGTTCTCTGGCTCTAGAGCAGCTCTGCTGACCTGGTTCTTAGGTTCTAGAACAGCTCTGCTGATCTATTTCTCTGGCTCTAAAGCAGCTCGGCTAACCTGGTTCTCTGGCTCTAAAGGAGCTCTACTGACCTGGTTCTCTCCCTCTAAAGCAGCTCTGCTGACCTGGTTTATCTGGCTCTACAGCAGCTTTGCTGCCCTGGTTCTCTGGTTCTAGAGCAGCTCTGCTGACCTGGTTCTTAGGCTCTAGAGCAGCTCTACTGACCTGGTTCTATGGCTCTAAAGCAGCTCTGCTGATCTGGTTCTCTGGCTCTAAAGCAGCTCTGCTGACCTGGTTCTATGGCTCTAAAGCAGCTCTGCTGACCTGGTTCTCTGGCTGTGAAGCAGTTCTGCTGACCGGGTTCTCTGGCTCTAAAGCAGCTCTGCTGACCTGGTTTCTCTGGCTCTAGAGCGGCTCTGCTGACCTGGTTCTCTGGCTCTACAACGGCTCTGCATACCTGGTTCTCTGGCTCTAAAGCATCTCTGCTGACCTGGTTTCCCTGGCTCTACAACAGCTCTGCTGACCTGGTTCTCTGGCTCTAAAGCAGCCCCGCCTACCTGGTTCTCTGGCTCTAGAGTAGCTCTGCTCACCTGGTTCTTAGGTTCTAGAACAGCTCTGCTGATCTATTTCTCTGGCTCTAAAGCAGCTCGGCTAACCTGCTTCTCTGGCTCTAAAGGAGCTCTGCTGACCTTGTTCTTTCCCTCTAAAGCAGCTCTGCTGACCTGGTTTCTCTGGCTCTACAGCAGCTTTGCTGACCTGGTTCTATGGCTCTAAAGCAGCTCTGCTGATCTGGTCCTATGGCTCTAAAGCAGCTCTGCTGATCTGGTTCTATGGCTCTAAAGCAGCTCTGCTGACCTGGTTCTCTGGCTCTGAAGCAGTTCTGCTGACCAGGTTCTCTGGCTCTAAAGCTGCTCTGCTGACCTTGTTTCTCTGGTTCTACAGCAGCTCTGCTGACCTGGTTCTCTGGCTCTAGAGCGGCTCTGCTGACCTGGTTCTCTGGCTCTACAACGGCTCTGCAGACCTGGTTCTCTGGCTCTATAGCGGCTCTGCCTACCTGGTTCGCTGGCTCTAGAGCAGCTCTGCTGACCTGGTTTTTAGGTTCTAGAACAGCTCTGCTGATCTATTTCTCTGGCTCTAAAGCAACTCGGCTAACCTGGTTCTCTCGCTCTAAAGGAGCTCTGCTGACCTGGTTCTCTGGCTCTACAACGGCTCTGCAGACCTGGTTCTCTGGCTCTATAGCGGCTCTGCTGACTTGGATCTCTGGCTCTAAAGAGGCACTGCTGACCTGGTTATCAGGCTCTAAAGCAGCTTTGCTGACCTGTTTCTCTGGTTCTAGAACAGTTCTGCTGACCTGGTTCTCTGGCTCTAGATCAGCTCTGCTGACCTGGTTCTCCGGGTCTAAAGCAGCTCTGCTGACCTGGTTCTCTTGCTTTAGAGCAGCTCTGCTGACCTGGTTCTTAGGCTCTAGAGCAGCTCTGCTGACCTGGGTCTCTGGCTCTACAATGGCTCTGCTGACCTGGTTCTCTGGCTCTAAAGCAGCTCTGCTGACCGTGTTCTCTAGCTCTAAAGCAGTTCTGCTGACCGGGGTCTCTGGCTCTAAAGCAGCTCTGCTGACCTGCTTTCTCTGGTTCTACAGCAGCTCTGCTGACCTGGTTCTCTGGCTCTAAAGTGGCTCTGCTGACCTGGTTCTCTGGCTCTAAAGCGGCTCTGCTGACCTGGTTCTCTGGCTCTAAAGCAGCTCTGCTGACCTGGTACTCTGGCTTTGAAGCAGCTCTGCTGACCTGCTTCTCTAGGTCTAAAGCATGACCTGGTTCTATGGCTCTAAAGCAGTTCTGATGACCTGGTTCTCTTGCTTTGAAGCAGGTCTGCTGACCTGATTCTCTGGGTCTAGAGCAGCTCTGCTGACCTGGTTCTCTCCCTCTAAAGCAGCTCTGTTGACCTGGTTCTCTGGCTCTAAAGCAGCTCTGCTGAGTTCTGCTGACCTGGTTTCTCTGGCTCTACAACAGCTCTGCTGACTTGGTTCTCTGGCTCTAAAGCAGCTCTGCCTACCTGGTTCTCTGGCTCTAGGGTATCTGTGCTGACCTGGTTCTTAGGTTCTAGAACAGCTCTGCTGATGTATTTCTCTGGCTCTAAAGCAGCTCGGCTAACCTGGTTCTCTGGCTCTAAAGGAGCTCTGCTGACCTGGTTCTCTTGCTCTAAAGCAGCTCTGCTGATCAGGTTCTCTCCTTCTAAAGCAGCTCTGCTGACCTGGTTTCTCTGGCTCTACAGCAGCTATGCTGACCTGGTTCTCTGGTTCTAGAGCAGCTCTGCTGACCTGGTTCTTAGGCTCTAGAGCAGCTCTACTGATCTGGTTCTATGGCTCTAAAGCAGCTCTGCTGATCTGGTTCTATGGCTCTAAAGCAGCTCTGCTGACCTGGTTCTATGGCTCTAAAGCAGCTCTGCTGACCTGGTTCTCTGGCTCTGAAGCGGTTCTGCTGACCGGGTTCTCTGGTTCTAAAGCAGCTCTGCTGACCTGGTTTATCTGGTTCTACAGCAGCTCTGCTGACCTGGTTCTCTGGCTCTAGAGCGGCTCTGCTGACTTGGTTCTCTGGCTCTACAACGGCTCTGCAGACCTGGTTCTCTGGCTCTATAGTGGCTCTGCCTTCCTGGTTCTCTGGCTCTAGAGCAGCTCTGCTGACCTGGTTCTTAGGTTCTAGAACAGCTCTGCTGATCTATTTCTCTGGCTCTAAAGCAGCTCGGCTAACCTGGATCTCTGGCTCTAAAGGAGCTCTACTGACCTGGTTCTCTCCCTCTAAAGCAGCTCTGCTGACCTGGTTTATCTGGCTCTACAGCAGCTTTGCTGCCCTGGTTCTCTGGTTCTAGAGCAGCTCTGCTGACCTGGTTCTTAGGCTCTAGAGCAGCTCTACTGACCTGGTTCTATGGCTCTAAAGCAGCTCTGCTGATCTGGTTCTCTGGCTCTAAAGCAGCTCTGCTGACCTGGTTCTATGGCTCTAAAGCAGCTCTGCTGACCTGGTTCTCTGGCTGTGAAGCAGTTCTGCTGACCGGGTTCTCTGGCTCTAAAGCAGCTCTGCTGACCTGGTTTCTCTGGCTCTAGAGCGGCTCTGCTGACCTGGTTCTCTGGCTCTACAACGGCTCTGCATACCTGGTTCTCTGGCTCTAAAGCATCTCTGCTGACCTGGTTTCCCTGGCTCTACAACAGCTCTGCTGACCTGGTTCTCTGGCTCTAAAGCAGCTCCGCCTACCTGGTTCTCTGGCTCTAGAGTAGCTCTGCTCACCTGGTTCTTAGGTTCTAGAACAGCTCTGCTGATCTATTTCTCTGGCTCTAAAGCAGCTCGGCTAACCTGCTTCTCTGGCTCTAAAGGAGCTCTGCTGACCTTGTTCTTTCCCTCTAAAGCAGCTCTGCTGACCTGGTTTCTCTGGCTCTACAGCAGCTTTGCTGACCTGGTTCTATGGCTCTAAAGCAGCTCTGCTGATCTGGTTCTATGGCTCTAAAGCAGCTCTGCTGATCTGGTTCTATGGCTCTAAAGCAGCTCTGCTGACCTGGTTCTCTGGCTCTGAAGCAGTTCTGCTGACCAGGTTCTCTGGCTCTAAAGCTGCTCTGCTGACCTTGTTTCTCTGGTTCTACAGCAGCTCTGCTGACCTGGTTCTCTGGCTCTAGAGCGGCTCTGCTGACCTGGTTCTCTGGCTCTACAACGGCTCTGCAGACCTGGTTCTCTGGCTCTATAGCGGCTCTGCCTACCTGGTTCACTGGCTCTAGAGCAGCTCTGCTGACCTGGTTCTTAGGTTCTAGAACAGCTCTGCTGATCTATTTCTCTGGCTCTAAAGCAACTCGGCTAACCTGGTTCTCTCGCTCTAAAGGAGCTCTGCTGACCTGGTTCTCTCCCTCTAAAGCAGCTCTGCTGACCTGGTTTCTCTGGCTCTACAGCAGCTTTGCTGACCTGTTTCTCTGGTTCTAGAAGAGCTCTGCTGACCTGGTTCTTAGGCTCTAGAGCAGCTCTACTGACCTGGTTCTATGGCTCTAAAGCAGCTCTGCTGATATGGTTCTATGGCTCTAAAGCAGCTCTGCTGACCTGGTTCTATGGCTCTAAAGCAGCTCTGCTGACCTGGTTCTCTGGCTGTGAAGCAGTTCTGCTGACCGGGTTCTTTGGCTCTAAAGCAGCTCTGCTGACCTGGTTTCTCTGGTTCTACAGCAGCTCTGCTGACCAGGTTCACTGGCTCTACAACGGCTCTGCAGACCTGGTTCTCTGGCTCTATAGCGGCTCTGCTGACTTGGTTTTCTGGCTCTAAAGAGGCTCTGCTGACCCTGTTATCAGGCTCTAAAGCAGCTTTGCTGACCTGTTTCTCTGGTTCTAGAACAGTTCTGCTGTCCTGGTTATCTGGCTCTAGATCAGCTCTGATGACCTGGTTCTCCGGGTCTAAAGCAGCTCTGCTGACCTGGTTCTCTTGCTTTAGAGCAGCTCTGCTGACCTGGTTCTTAGGCTCTAGAGCAGCTCTGCTGACCTGGGTCTCTGGCTCTACAATGGCTCTGCTGACCTGGTTCTCTGGCTCTAAAGCAGCTCTGCTGACCGTGTTCTCTAGCTCTAAAGCAGTTCTGCTGACCGGGGTCTCTGGCTCTAAAGCAGCTCTGCTGACCTGCTTTCTCTGGTTCTACAGCAGCTCTGCTGACCTGGTTCTCTGGCTATAGAGCGGCTCTGCTGACTTGGTTCTCTGGCTCTACAACGGCTCTGCAGACCTGGTACTCTAGCTCTATACCGGCTCTGCCTACCTGGTTCTCTGGCTCTAGAGCAGCTCTGCTGATCTATTTCTCTGGCTCTAAAGCAGCTCGGCTAACCTGGTTCTCTGGCTCTAAAGGAGCTCTGCTGACCTGGTTTCTCTGGCTCTACAGCAGCTTTGCTGACCTGGTTCTCTGGTTCTAGAGCAGCTCTGCTGACCTGGTTCTTAGGCTCTAGAGCAGCTCTACTGACCTGGTTCTATGGCTCTAAAGCAGCTCTGCTGACCTGGTTCTATGGTTTTAAAGCAGCTCTGCTGACCTGGTTCTCTGGCTCTAAAGCAGCTCTGCTGACCTGGTTTCTCTGGTTCTACAGCAGCTCTGCTGACCTGGTTCTCTGGCTCTAGAGTGGCTCTGCTGACTTGGTTCTCTGGCTCTACATCGGCTGTGCAGACCTGGTTCTCTGGCTCTATAGCGGCTCTTCCTACCTGGTTCTCTGGCTCTAGAGCAGCTCTGCTGACCTGGTTCTTAGGTTCTAGAACAGCTCTGCTGATCTATTTCTCTGGCTCTAAAGCAGCTCGGCTAACCTGGTTCTCTGGCTCTAAAGGAGCTCTGCTTACCTGGTTCTCTCCCTCTAAAGCAGCTCTGCTGACCTGGTTTCTCTGGCTCTACAGCAGCTTTGCTGACCTTGTTCTCTGGTTCTAGAGCAGCTCTGCTGACCTGGTTGTTAGGGTCTAGAGCAGCTCTACTGACCTGGGTCTATGGCTCTAAAGCAGCTCTGCTGATCTGGTTCAATGGCTCTAAAGCAGCTCTGCTGACCAGGTTCTCTGGCTGTGAAGCAGTTCTGCTGACCGGGTTCTCTGGCTCTAAAGCAGCTCTGCTGACTTGGTTTCTATGGCTCTAGAGCAGCTCTGCTGACCTGGTTCTCTTGCTCTACAACAGCTCTGCAGACCTGGGTCTCTGGCTCTAAAGCAGCTCTGCTGACCTGGTTTCTTTGGCTCTACAACAGCTCTGCTGACCTGGTTCTCTGGCTCTAAAGCAGCTCTACTGACCTGGTTCTATGGCTCTAAAGCAGCTCTGCTGATCTGGTTCTATGGGTCTAAAGAAGCTCTGCTGACCTGGTTCTATGGCTCTAAAGCAGCTCTGCTGACCTGGTTCTATGGCTCTAAAGCAGCTCTGCTGACCTGGTTCTCTGGCTCTAAAGCAGCTCTGCTGACCTGGTTTCTCTGGTTCTACAGCAGCTCTGCTGACCTGGTTCTATGGCTCTAAAGCAGCTCTGCTGATCTGGTTCTATGGCTCTAAAGCAGCTCTGCTGATCTGGTTCTATGGCTCTAAAGTAGCTCTGCTGACCTGGTTCTCTGGCTCTGAAGCAGTTCTGCTGACCAGGTTCTCTGGCTCTAAAGCTGCTCTGCTGACCTTGTTTCTCTGGTTCTACAGCAGCTCTGCTGACCTGGTTCTCTGGCTCTAGAGCGGCTCTGCTGACCTGGTTCTCTGGCTCTACAACGGCTCTGCAGACCTGGTTCTCTGGCTCTATAGCGGCTCTGCCTACCTGGTTCGCTGGCTCTAGAGCAGCTCTGCTGACCTGGTTCTTAGGTTCTAGAACAGCTCTGCTGATCTATTTCTCTGGCTCTAAAGCAACTCGGCTAACCTGGTTCTCTCGCTCTAAAGGAGCTCTGCTGACCTGGTTCTCTCCCTCTAAAGCAGCTCTGCTGACCTGGTTTCTCTGGCTCTACAGCAGCTTTGCTGACCTGTTTCTCTGGTTCTAGAAGAGCTCTGCTGACCTGGTTCTTAGGCTCTAGAGCAGCTCTACTGACCTGGTTCTATGGCTCTAAAGCAGCTCTGCTGATATGGTTCTATGGCTCTAAAGGAGCTCTGCTGACCTGGTTCTATGGCTCTAAAGCAGCTCTGCTGACCTGGTTCTCTGGCTGTGAAGCAGTTCTGCTGACCGGGTTCTTTGGCTCTAAAGCAGCTCTGCTGACCTGGTTTCTCTGGTTCTACAGCAGCTCTGCTGACCTGGTTCTCTGGCTCTAGAGCGGCTCTGCTGACCAGGTTCACTGGCTCTACAACGGCTCTGCAGACCTGGTTCTCTGGCTCTATAGCGGCTCTGCTGACTTGGTTTTCTGGCTCTAAAGAGGCTCTGCTGACCTGGTTATCAGGCTCTAAAGCAGCTTTGCTGACCTGTTTCTCTGGTTCTAGAACAGTTCTGCTGTCCTGGTTATCTGGCTCTAGATCAGCTCTGATGACCTGGTTCTCCGGGTCTAAAGCAGCTCTGCTGACCTGGTTCTCTTGCTTTAGAGCAGCTCTGCTGACCTGGTTCTTAGGCTCTAGAGCAGCTCTGCTGACCTGGGTCTCTGGCTCTACAATGGCTCTGCTGACCTGGTTCTCTGGCTCTAAAGCAGCTCTGCTGACCGTGTTCTCTAGCTCTAAAGCAGTTCTGCTGACCGGGGTCTCTGGCTCTAAAGCAGCTCTGCTGACCTGCTTTCTCTGGTTCTACAGGAGCTCTGCTGACCTGGTTCTCTGGCTATAGAGCGGCTCTGCTGACTTGGTTCTCTGGCTCTACAACGGCTCTGCAGACCTGGTACTCTAGCTCTATAGCGGCTCTGCCTACCTGGTTCTCTGGCTCTAGAGCAGCTCTGCTGACCTGGTTCTTAGGTTCTAGAACAGCTCTGCTGATCTATTTCTCTGGCTCTAAAGCAGCTCGGCTAACCTGGTTCTCTGGCTCTAAAGGAGCTCTGCTGACCTGGTTTCTCTGGCTCTACAGCAGCTTTGCTGACCTGGTTCTCTGGTTCTAGAGCAGCTCTGCTGACCTGGTTCTTAGGCTCTAGAGCAGCTCTACTGGCCTGGTTCTATGGCTCTAAAGCAGCTCTGCTGACCTGGTTCTATGGCTCTAAAGCAGCTCTGCTGACCTGGTTCTCTGGCTCTAAAGCAGCTCTGCTGACCTGGTTTCTCTGGTTCTACAGCAGCTCTGCTGACCTGGTTCTCTGGCTCTAGAGCGGCTCTGCTGACTTGGTTCTCTGGCTCTACAACGGCTGTGTAGACCTGGTTCTCTGGCTCTATAGCGGCTCTGCCTACCTGGTTCTCTGGCTCTAGAGCAGCTCTGCTGACCTGGTTCTTAGGTTCTAGAACAGCTCTGCTGATCTATTTCTCTGGCTCTAAAGCAGCTCGGCTAACCTGGTTCTCTGGCTCTAAAGGAGCTCTGCTTACCTGGTTCTCTCCCTCTAAAGCAGCTCTGCTGACCTGGTTTCTCTGGCTCTACAGCAGCTTTGCTGACCTTGTTCTCTGGTTCTAGAGCAGCTCTGCTGACCTGGTTGTTAGGGTCTAGAGCAGCTCTACTGACCTGGGTCTATGGCTCTAAAGCAGCTCTGCTGATCTGGTTCAATGGCTCTAAAGCAGCTCTGCTGACCAGGTTCTCTGGCTGTGAAGCAGTTCTGCTGACCGGGTTCTCTGGCTCTAAAGCAGCTCTGCTGACTTGGTTTCTATGGCTCTAGAGCAGCTCTGCTGACCTGGTTCTCTTGCTCTACAACAGCTCTGCAGACCTGGGTCTCTGGCTCTAAAGCAGCTCTGCTGACCTGGTTTCTTTGGCTCTACAACAGCTCTGCTGACCTGGTTCTCTGGCTCTAAAGCAGCTCTACTGACCTGGTTCTATGGCTCTAAAGCAGCTCTGCTGATCTGGTTCTATGGGTCTAAAGAAGCTCTGCTGACCTGCTTCTATGGCTCTAAAGCAGCTCTGCTGACCTGGTTCTATGGCTCTAAAGCAGCTCTGCTGACCTGGTTTCTCTGGTTCTACAGCAGCTCTGCTGACGTGGTTCTCTGGCTCTAGAGCGGCTCTGCTGACTTGGTTCTCTGGCTCTACAAATGATGTGCAGACCTGGTTCTCTGGCTCTATAGCGGCTCTGCCTACCTGGTTCTCTGGCCCTAGAGCAGCTCTGCTGACCTGGTTCTTAGGTTCTAGAACAGCTCTGCTGATCTATTTCTCTGGCTCTAAAGCAGCTCGGCTAACCTGGTTCTCTGGTTCTAAAGGAGCTCTGCTGACCTGGTTCTCTCCCTCTAAAGCAGCTCTGCTGACCTGGTTTCTCTGGCTCTACAGCAGCTTTGCTGACCTGGTTCTCTGGTTCTAGAGCAGCTCTGCTGACCTGGTTCTTAGGCTCTAGAGCAGCTCTACTGACCTGGGTCTATGGCTCTAAAGCAGCTGTGCTGATCTGGTTCTATGGCTCTAAAGCAGCTCTGCTGACCAGGTTCTCTGGCTGTGAAGCAGTTCTGCTGACCGGGTTCTCTGGCTCTAAAGCAGCTCTGCTGACCTGGTTTCTCTGGCTCGAGAGCGGCTCTGCTGACCTGGTTCTCTGGCTCTACAACAGCTCTGCAGACCTGGGTCTCTGGCTCTAAAGCAGCTCTGCTGACCTGGTTTCTTTGGCTCTACAACAGCTCTGCTGACCTGGTTCTCTGGCTCTAAAGCAGCTCTACTGACCTGGTTCTATGGCTCTAAAGCAGCTCTGCTAATCTGGTTCTATGGGTCTAAAGCAGCTCTGCTGGCCTGGTTCTATGGCTCTAAAGCAGCTCTGCTGACCTGGTTCTCTGGCTCTGAAGCAGTTCTGCTGACCGGGTTCTCTGGCTCTAAAGCAGCTCTGCTGACCTGGTTTCTCTGGTTCTTGAGCAGCTCTGCTGACGTGGTTCTCTGGCTCTACAACGGCTCTGCAGACCTGGTTCTCTGGCTCTATAGCGGCTCTGCCTACCTGGTTCTCTGGCTCTAGAGCAGCTCCGCTGACCTAGTTCTTAGGTTCTAGAACAGCTCTGCTGGTCTATTTCTCTGGCTCTAAAGCAGCTCGGCTAACCTGGTTCTCTGGCTCTAAAGGAGCTCTGCTGACCTGGTTTCTCTGGCTCTACAGCAGCTTTGCTGACCTGGTTCTCTGGTTCTAGAGCAGCTCTGCTGACCTGGTTCTTAGGCTCTAGAGCAGCTCTACTGACCTGGTTATATGGCTCTAAAGCAGCTCTGCTGACCTGGTTCTATGGCTCTAAAGCAGCTCTGCTGACCTGGTTCTCTGGCTCTAAAGCAGCTCTGCTGACCTGGTTTCTCTGGTTCTACAGCAGCTCTGCTGACCTGGTTCTCTGGCTCTAGAGCGGCTCAGCTGACTTGGTTCTCTGGCTCTACAACGGCTGTGCAGACCTGGTTCTCTGGCTCTATAGCGGCTCTGCCTACCTGGTTCTCTGGCTCTAGAGCAGCTCTGCTGACCTGGTTCTTAGGTTCTAGAACAGCTCTGCTGATCTATTTCTCTGGCTCTAAAGCAGCTCGGCTAACCTGGTTCTCTGGCTCTAAAGGAGCTCTGCTGATCTGGTTCTCTCCCTCTAAAGCAGCTCTGCTGACCTGGTTTCTCTGGCTCTACAGCAGCTTTGCTGACCTGGTTCTCTGGGTCTAGAGCAGCTCTGCTGACCTGGTTGTTAGGCTCTAGAGCAGCTCTACTGACCTGGGTCTATGGCTCTAAAGCAGCTCTGCTGATCTGGTTCTATGGCTCTAAAGCAGCTCTGCTGACCATGTTCTCTGGCTGTGAAGCAGTTCTGCTGACCGGGTTCTCTGGCTCTAAAGCAGCTCTGTTGACTTGGTTTCTATGGCTCTAGAGCGGCTCTGCTGACCTGGTTCTCTTGCTCTACAACAGCTCTGCAGACCTGGGTCTCTGGCTCTAAAGCAGCTCTGCTGACCTGGTTTCTTTGGCTCTACAACAGCTCTGCTGACCTGGTTCTCTGGCTCTAAAGCAGCTCTACTGACCTGGTTCTATGGCTCTAAAGCAGCTCTGCTGATCTGGTTCTATGGGTCTAAAGCAGCTCTGCTGACCTGGTTCTATGGTTCTAAAGCAGCTCTGCTGACCTGGTTCTATGGCTCTAAAGCAGCTCTGCTGACCTGGTTCTCTGGCTCTAAAGCAGCTCTGCTGACCTGGTTTCTCTGGTTCTACAGCAGCTCTGCTGACGTGGTTCTCTGGCTCTAGAGCGGCTCTGCTGACTTGGTTCTCAGGCTCTACAAATGCTGTGCAGACCTGGTTCTCTGGCTCTATAGCGGCTCTGCCTACCTGGTTCTCTGGCTCAAGAGCAGCTCTGCTGACCTGGTTTTTAGGTTCTAGAACAGCTCTGCTGATCTATTTCTCTGGCTCTAAAGCAGCTCGACTAACCTGGTTCTCTGGCTCTAAAGGAGCTCTGCTTACCTGGTTCTCTCCCTCTAAAGCAGCTCTGCTGACCTGGTTTCTCTGGCTCTACAGCAGCTTTGCTGACCTTGTTCTCTGGTTCTAGAGCAGCTCTGCTGACCTGGTTGTTAGGGTCTAGAGCAGCTCTACTGACCTGGGTCTATGGCTCTAAAGCAGCTCTGCTGATCTGGTTCAATGGCTCTAAAGCAGCTCTGCTGACCAGGTTCTCTGGCTGTGAAGCAGTTCTGCTGACCGGGTTCTCTGGCTCTAAAGCAGCTCTGCTGACTTGGTTTCTATGGCTCTAGAGCAGCTCTGCTGACCTGGTTCTCTTGCTCTACAACAGCTCTGCAGACCTGGGTCTCTGGCTCTAAAGCAGCTCTGCTGACCTGGTTTCTTTGGCTCTACAACAGCTCTGCTGACCTGGTTCTCTGGCTCTAAAGCAGCTCTACTGACCTGGTTCTATGGCTCTAAAGCAGCTCTGCTGATCTGGTTCTATGGGTCTAAAGAAGCTCTGCTGACCTGGTTCTATGGCTCTAAAGAAGCTTTGCTGACCTGGTTCTATGGCTCTAAAGCAGCTCTGCTGACCTGGTTTCTCTGGTTCTACAGCAGCTCTGCTGACGTGGTTCTCTGGCTCTAGAGCGGCTCTGCTGACTTGGTTCTCTGGCTCTACAAATGCTGTGCAGACCTGGTTCTCTGGCTCTATAGCGGCTCTGCCTACCTGGTTCTCTGGCCCTAGAGCAGCTCTGCTGACCTGGTTCTTAGGTTCTAGAACAGCTCTGCTGATCTATTTCTCTGGCTCTAAAGCAGCTCGGCTAACCTGGTTCTCTGGCTCTAAAGGAGCTCTGCTTACCTGGTTCTCTCCCTCTAAAGCAGCTCTGCTGACCTGGTTTCTCTGGCTCTACAGCAGCTTTGCTGACCTTGTTCTCTGGTTCTAGAGCAGCTCTGCTGACCTGGTTGTTAGGGTCTAGAGCAGCTCTACTGACCTGGGTCTATGGCTCTAAAGCAGCTCTGCTGATCTGGTTCAATGGCTCTAAAGCAGCTCTGCTGACCAGGTTCTCTGGCTGTGAAGCAGTTCTGCTGACCGGGTTCTCTGGCTCTAAAGCAGCTCTGCTGACTTGGTTTCTATGGCTCTAGAGCAGCTCTGCTGACCTGGTTCTCTTGCTCTACATTAGCTCTGCAGACCTGGGTCTCTGGCTCTAAAGCAGCTCTGCTGACCTGGTTTCTTTGGCTCTACAACAGCTCTGCTGACCTGGTTCTCTGGCTCTAAAGCAGCTCTACTGACCTGGTTCTATGGCTCTAAAGCAGCTCTGCTGATCTGGTTCTATGGGTCTAAAGAAGCTCTGCTGACCTGGTTCTATGGCTCTAAAGCAGCTCTGCTGACCTGGTTCTATGGCTCTAAAGCAGCTCTGCTGACCTGGTTTCTCTGGTTCTACAGCAGCTCTGCTGACGTGGTTCTCTGGCTCTAGAGCGGCTATGCTGACTTGGTTCTCTGGCTCTACAAATGCTGTGCAGACCTGGTTCTCTGGCTCTATAGCGGCTCTGCCTACCTGGTTCTCTGGCCCTAGAGCAGCTCTGCTGACCTGGTTCTTAGGTTCTAGAACAGCTCTGCTGATCTATTTCTCTGGCTCTAAAGCAGCTCGGCTAACCTGGTTCTCTGGTTCTAAAGGAGCTCTGCTGACCTGGTTCTCTCCCTCTAAAGCAGCTCTGCTGACCTGGTTTCTCTGGCTCTACAGCAGCTTTGCTGACCTGGTTCTCTGGTTCTAGAGCAGCTCTGCTGACCTGGTTCTTAGGCTCTAGAGCAGCTCTACTGACCTGGGTCTATGGCTCTAAAGCAGCTGTGCTGATCTGGTTCTATGGCTCTAAAGCAGCTCTGCTGACCAGGTTCTCTGGCTGTGAAGCAGTTCTGCTGACCGGGTTCTCTGGCTCTAAAGCAGCTCTGCTGACCTGGTTTCTCTGGCTCTAGAGCGGCTCTGCTGACCTGGTTCTCTAGCTCTACAACAGCTCTGCAGACCTGGGTCTCTGGCTCTAAAGCAGCTCTGCTGACCTGGTTTCTTTGGCTCTACAACAGCTCTGCTGACCTGGTTCTCTGGCTCTAAAGCAGCTCTACTGACCTGGTTCTATGGCTCTAAAGCAGCTCTGTTAATCTGGTTCTATGGGTCTAAAGCAGCTCTGCTGGCCTGGTTCTATGGCTCTAAAGCAGCTCTGCTGACCTGGTTCTCTGGCTCTGAAGCAGTTCTGCTGACCGGGTTCTCTGGCTCTAAAGCAGCTCTGCTGACCTGGTTTCTCTGGTTCTTGAGCAGCTCTGCTGACGTGGTTCTCTGGCTCTACAACGGCTCTGCAGACCTGGTTCTCTGGCTCTATAGCGGATCTGCCTACCTGGTTCTCTGGCTCTAGAGCAGCTCCGCTGACCTAGTTCTTAGGTTCTAGAACAGCTCTGCTGGTCTATTTCTCTGGCTCTAAAGCAGCTCGGCTAACCTGGTTCTCTGGCTCTAAAGGAGCTCTGCTGACCTGGTTTCTCTGGCTCTACAGCAGCTTTGCTGACCTGGTTCTCTGGTTCTAGAGCAGCTCTGCTGACCTGGTTCTTAGGCTCTAGAGCAGCTCTACTGACCTGGTTATATGGCTCTAAAGCAGCTCTGCTGACCTGGTTCTATGGCTCTAAAGCAGCTCTGCTGACCTGGTTCTCTGGCTCTAAAGCAGCTCTGCTGACCTGGTTTCTCTGGTTCTACAGCAGCTCTGCTGACCTGGTTCTCTGGCTCTAGAGCGGCTCAGCTGACTTGGTTCTCTGGCTCTACAACGGCTGTGCAGACCTGGTTCTCTGGCTCTATAGCGGCTCTGCCTACCTGGTTCTCTGGCTCTAGAGCAGCTCTGCTGACCTGGTTCTTAGGTTCTAGAACAGCTCTGCTGATCTATTTCTCTGGCTCTAAAGCAGCTCGGCTAACCTGGTTCTCTGGCTCTAAAGGAGCTCTGCTGACCTGGTTCTCTCCCTCTAAAGCAGCTCTGCTGACCTGGTTTCTCTGGCTCTACAGCAGCTTTGCTGACCTGGTTCTCTGGTTCTAGAGCAGCTCTGCTGACCTGGTTGTTAGGCTCTAGAGCAGCTCTACTGACCTGGGTCTATGGCTCTAAAGCAGCTCTGCTGATCTGGTTCTATGGCTCTAAAGCAGCTCTGCTGACCATGTTCTCTGGCTGTGAAGCAGTTCTGCTGACCGGGTTCTCTGGCTCTAAAGCAGCTCTGTTGACTTGGTTTCTATGGCTCTAGAGCGGCTCTGCTGACCTGGTTCTCTTGCTCTACAACAGCTCTGCAGACCTGGGTCTCTGGCTCTAAAGCAGCTCTGCTGACCTGGTTTCTTTGGCTCTACAACAGCTCTGCTGACCTGGTTCTCTGGCTCTAAAGCAGCTCTACTGACCTGGTTCTATGGCTCTAAAGCAGCTCTGCTGATCTGGTTCTATGGGTCTAAAGCAGCTCTGCTGACCTGGTTCTATGGCTCTAAAGCAGCTCTGCTGACCTGGTTCTATGGCTCTAAAGCAGCTCTGCTGACCTGGTTCTCTGGCTCTAAAGCAGCTCTGCTGACCTGGTTTCTCTGGTTCTACAGCAGCTCTGCTGACGTGGTTCTCTGGCTCTAGAGCGGCTCTGCTGACTTGGTTCTCAGGCTCTACAAATGCTGTGCAGACCTGGTTCTCTGGCTCTATAGCGGCTCTGCCTACCTGGTTCTCTGGCTCAAGAGCAGCTCTGCTGACCTGGTTTTTAGGTTCTAGAACAGCTCTGCTGATCTATTTCTCTGGCTCTAAAGCAGCTCGGCTAACCTGGTTCTCTGGCTCTAAAGGAGCTCTGCTTTCCTGGTTCTCTCCCTCTAAAGCAGCTCTGCTGACCTGGTTTCTCTGGCTCTACAGCAGCTTTGCTGACCTTGTTCTCTGGTTCTAGAGCAGCTCTGCTGACCTGGTTGTTAGGGTCTAGAGCAGCTCTACTGACCTGGGTCTATGGCTCTAAAGCAGCTCTGCTGATCTGGTTCAATGGCTCTAAAGCAGCTCTGCTGACCAGGTTCTCTGGCTGTGAAGCAGTTCTGCTGACCGGGTTCTCTGGCTCTAAAGCAGCTCTGCTGACTTGGTTTCTATGGCTCTAGAGCAGCTCTGCTGACCTGGTTCTCTTGCTCTACAACAGCTCTGCAGACCTGGGTCTCTGGCTCTAAAGCAGCTCTGCTGACCTGGTTTCTTTGGCTCTACAACAGCTCTGCTGACCTGGTTCTCTGGCTCTAAAGCAGCTCTACTGACCTGGTTCTATGGCTCTAAAGCAGCTCTGCTGATCTGGTTCTATGGGTCTAAAGAAGCTCTGCTGACCTGGTTCTATGGCTCTAAAGAAGCTCTGCTGACCTGGTTCTATGGCTCTAAAGCAGCTCTGCTGACCTGGTTTCTCTGGTTCTACAGCAGCTCTGCTGACGTGGTTCTCTGGCTCTAGAGCGGCTCTGCTGACTTGGTTCTCTGGCTCTACAAATGCTGTGCAGACCTGGTTCTCTGGCTCTATAGCGGCTCTGCCTACCTGGTTCTCTGGCCCTAGAGCAGCTCTGCTGACCTGGTTCTTAGGTTCTAGAACAGCTCTGCTGATCTATTTCTCTGGCTCTAAAGCAGCTCGGCTAACCTGGTTCTCTGGTTCTAAAGGAGCTCTGCTGACCTGGTTCTCTCCCTCTAAAGCAGCTCTGCTGACCTGGTTTCTCTGGCTCTACAGCAGCTTTGCTGACCTAGTTCTCTGGTTCTAGAGCAGCTCTGCTGACCTGGTTCTTAGGCTCTAGAGCAGCTCTACTGACCTGGGTCTATGGCTCTAAAGCAGCTGTGCTGATCTGGTTCTATGGCTCTAAAGCAGCTCTGCTGACCAGGTTCTCTGGCTGTGAAGCAGTTCTGCTGACCGGGTTCTCTGGCTCTAAAGCAGCTCTGCTGACCTGGTTTCTCTGGCTCTAGAGCGGCTCTGCTGACCTGGTTCTCTGGCTCTACAACAGCTCTGCAGACCTGGGTCTCTGGCTCTAAAGCAGCTCTGCTGACCTGGTTTCTTTGGCTCTACAACAGCTCTGCTGACCTGGTTCTCTGGCTCTAAAGCAGCTCTACTGACCTGGTTCTATGGCTCTAAAGCAGCTCTGCTAATCTGGTTCTATGGGTCTAAAGCAGCTCTGCTGGCCTGGTTCTATGGCTCTAAAGCAGCTCTGCTGACCTGGTTCTCTGGCTCTGAAGCAGTTCTGCTGACCGGGTTCTCTGGCTCTAAAGCAGCTCTGCTGACCTGGTTTCTCTGGTTCTTGAGCAGCTCTGCTGACGTGGTTCTCTGGCTCTACAACGGCTCTGCAGACCTGGTTCTCTGGCTCTATAGCGGCTCTGCCTACCTGGTTCTCTGGCTCTAGAGCAGCTCCGCTGACCTAGTTCTTAGGTTCTAGAACAGCTCTGCTGGTCTATTTCTCTGCCTCTAAAGCAGCTCGGCTAACCTGGTTCTCTGGCTCTAAAGGAGCTCTGCTGACCTGGTTTCTCTGGCTCTACAGCAGCTTTGCTGACCTGGTTCTCTGGTTCTAGAGCAGGTCTGCTGACCTGGTTCTTAGGCTCTAGAGCAGCTCTACTGACCTGGTTATATGGCTCTAAAGCAGCTCTGCTGACCTGGTTCTATGGCTCTAAAGCAGCTCTGCTGACCTGGTTCTCTGGCTCTAAAGCAGCTCTGCTGACCTGGTTTCTCTGGTTCTACAGCAGCTCTGCTGACCTGGTTCTCTGGCTCTAGAGCGGCTCAGCTGACTTGGTTCTCTGGCTCTACAACGGCTGTGCAGACCTGGTTCTCTGGCTCTATAGCGGCTCTGCCTACCTGGTTCTCTGGCTCTAGAGCAGCTCTGCTGACCTGGTTCTTAGGTTCTAGAACAGCTCTGCTGATCTATTTCTCTGGCTCTAAAGCAGCTCGGCTAACCTGGTTCTCTGGCTCTAAAGGAGCTCTGCTGACCTGGTTCTCTCCCTCTAAAGCAGCTCTGCTGACCTGGTTTCTCTGGCTCTACAGCAGCTTTGCTGACCTGGTTCTCTGGTTCTAGAGCAGCTCTGCTGACCTGGTTGTTAGGCTCTAGAGCAGCTCTACTGACCTGGGTCTATGGCTCTAAAGCAGCTCTGCTGATCTGGTTCTATGGCTCTAAAGCAGCTCTGCTGACCATGTTCTCTGGCTGTGAAGCAGTTCTGCTGACCGGGTTCTCTGGCTCTAAAGCAGCTCTGTTGACTTGGTTTCTATGGCTCTAGAGCGGCTCTGCTGACCTGGTTCTCTTTCTCTACAACAGCTCTGCAGACCTGGGTCTCTGGCTCTAAAGCAGCTCTGCTGACCTGGTTTCTTTGGCTCTACAACAGCTCTGCTGACCTGGTTCTCTGGCTCTAAAGCAGCTCTACTGACCTGGTTCTATGGCTCTAAAGCAGCTCTGCTGATCTGGTTCTATGGGTCTAAAGCAGCTCTGCTGACCTGGTTCTATGGCTCTAAAGCAGCTCTGCTGACCTGGTTCTATGGCTCTAAAGCAGCTCTGCTGACCTGGTTCTCTGGCTCTAAAGCAGCTCTGCTGACCTGGTTTCTCTGGTTCTACAGCAGCTCTGCTGACGTGGTTCTCTGGCTCTAGAGCGGCTCTGCTGACTTGGTTCTCAGGCTCTACAAATGCTGTGCAGACCTGGTTCTCTGGCTCTATAGCGGCTCTGCCTACCTGGTTCTCTGGCTCAAGAGCAGCTCTGCTGACCTGGTTTTTAGGTTCTAGAACAGCTCTGCTGATCTATTTCTCTGGCTCTAAAGCAGCTCGGCTAACCTGGTTCTCTGGCTCTAAAGGAGCTCTGCTGACCTGGTTCTCTCACTCTAAAGCAGCTCTGCTGACCTGGTTTCTCTGGCTCTACAGCAGCTTTGCTGACCTGGTTCTCTGGTTCTAGAGCAGCTCTGCTGACCTGGTTCTTAGGCTCTAGAGCAACTCTACTGACCTGGGTCTATGGCTCTAAAGCAGCTCTGCTGATCTGGTTCTATGGCTCTAAAGCAGCTCTGCGGACCAGGTTCTCTGGCTGTGAAGCAGTTCTGCTGACCGGGTTCTCTGGCTCTAAAACAGCTCTGCTGACCTGGTTTCTCTGGCTCTAGAGCGGCTCTGCTGACCTGGTTCTCTGGCTCTACACCAGCTCTGCAGACCTGGGTCTCTGGCTCTAAAGCAGCTCTGCTGACCTGGTTTCTTTGGCTCTACAACAGCTCTGCTGACCTGGTTCTCTGGCTCTAAAGCAGCTCTACTGACCTGGTTCTATGGCTCTAAAGCAGCTCTGCTAATCTGGTTCTATGGGTCTAAAGCAGCTCTGCTGGCCTGGTTCTATGGCTCTAAAGCAGCTCTGCTGACTTGGTTCTCTGGCTCTGAAGCAGTTCTGCTGACCGGGTTCTCTGGCTCTAGAGCAGCTCTGCTGACCTGGTTCTCTGGTTCTAGAGCAGCTCTGCTGACCTGGTTTTTAGGCTCTAGAGCAGCTCTACTGACCTGGTTCTATTGCTCTAAAGCAGCTCTGCTGACCTGGTTCTATGGCTCTAAAGCAGCTCTGCTGACCTAGTTCTCTGGCTGTGAAGCAGTTCTGCTGACCGGGTTCTCTGGCTCTAGAGCAGCTCTGCTGACCTGGTTTCTCTGGCTCTAGAGCGGCTCTGCTGACCTGGTTCTCTGGCTCTACAACGGCTCTGCAGACCTGGTTCTCTGGCTGTAAAGCAGCTCTGCTGACCTGGTTTCTCTGGCTCTACAACAGCTCTGCTGACCTGGTTCTCTGGCTCTAACGCAGCTCTGCCTACCTGGTTCTCTGGCTCTAAAGCAGCTCTGCTGATCTGGTTCTATGGCTCTAAAGCAGCTCTGCTGACCTGGTTCTATGGCTCTAAAGCAGCTCTGCTGACATGGTTCTCTGGCTCTGAAGCAGTTCTGCTGACCGGGTTCTCTGGCTCTATAGCGGCTCTGCCTACCTGGTTCTTAGGTTCCAGAACTGCTCCGCTGATCTCTTTCTCTGGCTCTAAAGCAGCTCGGCTAACCTGGTTCTCTGGCTCTAAAGGAGCTCTGCTGACCTGGTTCTCTCCCTCTAAAGCAACTCTGCTGACCTGGTTTCTCTGGCTCTACAGCAGCTTTGCTGACCTGGTTCTCTGGTTCTAGAGCAGCTCTGTGACCTGGTTCTTAGGCTCTAGAGCAGCTCTACTGACCTGGTTCTATGGCTCTAAAGCAGCTCTGCTGATCTGGTTCTATGGCTCTAAAGCAACTCTGCTGACCTGGTTCTATGGCTCTAAAGCAGCTCTGCTGACCTGGTTCTCTGGCTCTGAAGCAGTTCTGCTGACCGGGTTCTCTGGTTCTACAGCAGCTCTGCTGACCTGGTTCTCTGGCTCTAGAGCGGCTCTGCTGACTTGGTTCTCTGGCTCTACAACGGCTCTGCAGACCTGGTTCTCTGGCTCCATAGCGGCTCTACCTTCCTGGTTCTCTGGCTCTAGAGCAGGTCTGCTGACCTGGTTCTTAGGTTCTAGAACAGCTCTGCTGATCTATTTCTCTGGCTCTAAAGCAGCTCGGCTAACCTGGTTCTCTGGCTCTAAAGGAGCTCTACTGACCTGGTTCTCTCCCTCTAAAGCAGCTCTGCTGACCTGGTTCTCTGGCTCTAAAGCAGCTCTGCTGACCTGGTTTCTCTGGTTCTACAGCAGCTCTGCTGACGTGGTTCTCTGGCTCTAGAGCGGCTCTGCTGACTTGGTTCTCAGGCTCTACGAATGCTGTGCAGACCTGGTTCTCTGGCTCTATAGCGGCTCTGCCTACCTGGTTCTCTGGCTCAAGAGCAGCTCTGCTGACCTGGTTTTTAGGTTCTAGAACAGCTCTGCTGATCTATTTCTCTGGCTCTAAAGCAGCTCGGCTAACCTGGTTCTCTGGCTCTAAAGGAGCTCTGCTGACCTGGTTCTCTCCCTCTAAAGCAGCTCTGCTGACTTGGTTCTCTGGCTCTACAACGGCTCTGCAGACCTGGTTCTCTGGCTCCATAGCGGCTCTACCTTCCTGGTTCTCTGGCTCTAGAACAGGTCTGCTGACCTGGTTCTTAGGTTCTAGAACAGCTCTGCTGATCTATTTCTCTGGCTCTAAAGCAGCTCGGCTAACCTGGTTCTCTGGCTCTAAAGGAGCTCTACTGACCTGGTTCTCTCCCTCTAAAGCAGCTCTGCTGACCTGGTTCTCTGGCTCTAAAGCAGCTCTGCTGACCTGGTTTCTCTGGTTCTACAGCAGCTCTGCTGACGTGGTTCTCTGGCTCTAGAGCGGCTCTGCTGACTTGGTTCTCAGGCTCTACGAATGCTGTGCAGACCTGGTTCTCTGGCTCTATAGCGGCTCTGCCTACCTGGTTCTCTGGCTCAAGAGCAGCTCTGCTGACCTGGTTTTTAGGTTCTAGAACAGCTCTGCTGATCTATTTCTCTGGCTCTAAAGCAGCTCGGCTAACCTGGTTCTCTGGCTCTAAAGGAGCTCTGCTGACCTGGTTCTCTCCCTCTAAAGCAGCTCTGCTGGCCTGGTTCTATGGCTCTAAAGCAGCTCTGCTGACTTGGTTCTCTGGCTCTGAAGCAGTTCTGCTGACCGGGTTCTCTGGCTCTAGAGCAGCTCTGCTGACCTGGTTCTCTGGTTCTAGAGCAGCTCTGCTGACCTGGTTTTTAGGCTCTAGAGCAGCTCTACTGACCTGGTTCTATTGCTCTAAAGCAGCTCTGCTGACCTGGTTCTATGGCTCTAAAGCAGCTCTGCTGACCTAGTTCTCTGGCTGTGAAGCAGTTCTGCTGACCGGGTTCTCTGGCTCTAGAGCAGCTCTGCTGACCTGGTTTCTCTGGCTCTAGAGCGGCTCTGCTGACCTGGTTCTCTGGCACTACAACGGCTCTGCAGACCTGGTTCTCTGGCTGTAAAGCAGCTCTGCTGACCTGGTTTCTCTGGCTCTACAACAGCTCTGCTGACCTGGTTCTCTGGCTCTAACGCAGCTCTGCCTACCTGGTTCTCTGGCTCTAAAGCAGCTCTGCTGATCTGGTTCTATGGCTCTAAAGCAGCTCTGCTGACCTGGTTCTATGGCTCTAAAGCAGCTCTGCTGACATGGTTCTCTGGCTCTGAAGCAGTTCTGCTGACCGGGTTCTCTGGCTCTATAGCGGCTCTGCCTACCTGGTTCGCTGGGTCTAGACCAGCTCTGCTGACCTGGTTCTTAGGTTCCAGAACTGCTCCGCTGATCTCTTTCTCTGGCTCTAAAGCAGCTCGGCTAACCTGGTTCTCTGGCTCTAAAGGAGCTCTGCTGACCTGGTTCTCTCCCTCTAAAGCAACTCTGCTGACCTGGTTTCTCTGGCTCTACAGCAGCTTTGCTGACCTGGTTCTCTGGTTCTAGAGCAGCTCTGTGACCTGGTTCTTAGGCTCTAGAGCAGCTCTACTGACCTGGTTCTATGGCTCTAAAGCAGCTCTGCTGATCTGGTTCTATGGCTCTAAAGCAACTCTGCTGACCTGGTTCTATGGCTCTAAAGCAGCTCTGCTGAGCTGGTTCTCTGGCTCTGAAGCAGTTCTGCTGACCGGGTTCTCTGGTTCTAAAGCAGCTCTGCTGACCTGGCTTATCTGGTTCTACAGCAGCTCTGCTGACCTGGTTCTCTGGCTCTAGAGCGGCTCTGCTGACTTGGTTCTCTGGCTCTACAACGGCTCTGCAGACCTGGTTCTCTGGCTCCATAGCGGCTCTACCTTCCTAGTTCTCTGGCTCTAGAGCAGGTCTGCTGACCTGGTTCTTAGGTTCTAGAACAGCTCTGCTGATCTATTTCTCTGGCTCTAAAGCAGCTCGGCTAACCTGGTTCTCTGGCTCTAAAGGAGCTCTACTGACCTGGTTCTCTCCCTCTAAAGCAGCTCTGCTGACCTGGTTCTCTGGCTCTAAAGCAGCTCTGCTGACCTGGTTTGTCTGGTTCTACAGCAGCTCTGCTGACGTGGTTCTCTGGCTCTAGAGCGGCTCTGCTGACTTGGTTCTCAGGCTCTACAAATGCTGTGCAGACCTGGTTCTCTGGCTCTATAGCGGCTCTGCCTACCTGGTTCTCTGGCTCAAGAGCAGCTCTGCTGACCTGGTTTTTAGGTTCTAGAACAGCTCTGCTGATCTATTTCTCTGGCTCTAAAGCAGCTCGGCTAACCTGGTTCTCTGGCTCTAAAGGAGCTCTGCTGACCTGGTTCTCTCCCTCTAAAGCAGCTCTGCTGACCTGGTTTCTCTGGCTCTACAGCAGCTTTGCTGACCTGGTTCTCTGGTTCTAGAGCAGCTCTGCTGACCTGGTTCTTAGGCTCTAGAGCAGCTCTACTGACCTGGGTCTATGGCTCTAAAGCAGCTCTGCTGATCTGGTTCTATGGCTCTAAAGCAGCTCTGCGGACCAGGTTCTCTGGCTGTGAAGCAGTTCTGCTGACCGGGTTCTCTGGCTCTAAAGCAGCTCTGCTGACCTGGTTTCTCTGGCTCTAGAGCGGCTCTGCTGACCTGGTTCTCTGGCTCTACAATAGCTCTGCAGACCTGGGTCTCTGGCTCTAAAGCAGCTCTGCTGACCTGGTTTCTTTGGCTCTACAACAGCTCTGCTGACCTGGTTCTCTGGCTCTAAAGCAGCTCTACTGACCTGGTTCTATGGCTCTAAAGCAGCTCTGCTAATCTGGTTCTATGGGTCTAAAGCAGCTCTGCTGGCCTGGTTCTATGGCTCTAAAGCAGCTCTGCTGACCTGGTTCTCTGGCTCTGAAGCAGTTCTGCTGACCGGGTTCTCTGGCTCTAGAGCAGCTCTGCTGACCTGGTTCTCTGGTTCTAGAGCAGCTCTGCTGACCTGGTTTTTAGGCTCTAGAGCAGCTCTACTGACCTGGTTCTATTGCTCTAAAGCAGCTCTGCTGACCTGGTTCTATGGCTCTAAAGCAGCTCTGCTGACCTAGTTCTCTGGCTGTGAAGCAGTTCTGCTGACCGGGTTCTCTGGCTCTAGAGCAGCTCTGCTGACCTGGTTCTCTCCCTCTAAAGCAGCTCTGCTGACCTGGTTTCTCTGGCTCTACAGCAGCTTTGCTGACCTGGTTCTCTGGCTGCAAAGCAGTTCTGCTGACCAGGTTCTTTGGCTCTAAAGCAGCTCTGCTGACCTGGTTTCTCTAGTTCTACAGCAGCTCTGCTGACCTGGTTCTCTGGCTCTAGAGCGGCTCTGCTGACCTGGTTCTCTGGCTCTAAAGCAGCTCTGCTGACTTGGTTCTCTGGCTCTAAAGCGGCTCTGCTGTCTTGGTTATCTGGCTCTAAAGCAGCTCTGCTGACCGGGTTCTCTGGCTCTATAGCGGCTCTGCCTACCTGGTTCGCTGGGTCTAGACCAGCTCTGCTGACCTGGTTCTTAGGTTCCAGAACTGCTCCGCTGATCTATTTCTCTGGCTCTAAAGCAGCTCGGCTAACCTGGTTCTCTGGCTCTAAAGGAGCTCTGCTGACCTGGTTCTCTCCCTCTAAAGCAACTCTGCTGACCTGGTTTCTCTGGCTCTACAGCAGCTTTGCTGACCTGGTTCTCTGGTTCTAGAGCAGCTCTGTGACCTGGTTCTTAGGCTCTAGAGCAGCTCTACTGACCTGGTTCTATGGCTCTAAAGCAGCTCTGCTGATCTGGTTCTATGGCTCTAAAGCAACTCTGCTGACCTGGTTCTATGGCTCTAAAGCAGCTCTGCTGACCTGGTTCTCTGGCTGCGAAGCAGTTCTGCTGACCAGGTTCTTTGGCTCTAAAGCAGCTCTGCTGACCTGGTTTCTCTAGTTCTACAGCAGCTCTGCTGACCTGGTTCTCTGGCTCTAGAGCGGCTCTGCTGACCTGGTTCTCTGGCTCTACAACGGCTCTGCTGACTTGGTTCTCTGGCTCTAAAGCGGCTCTGCTGTCTTGGTTATCTGGCTCTAAAGCAGCTCTGTTGACCTGGTTTTCTGGCTCTAAAGCAGCTCTGCTGACCTGGTTCTCTAGCTGTGAAGCAGTTCTGCTGACCAGGTTCTTTGGCTCTAAAGCAGCTCTGCTGACCTGGTTTCTCTAGTTCTATAGCAGCTCTGCTGACCTGGTTCTCTGGCTCTAGAGCGGCTCTGCTGACCTGGTTCTCTGGCTCTACAACGGCTCTGCTGACTTGGTTCTCTGGCTCTAAAGCGGCTCTGCTGTCTTGGTTATCTGGCTCTAAAGCAGCTCTGCTGACCTGGTTTTCTGGCTCTAGATCAGCTCTGCTGACCTGGTTCTCCGGGTCTAAAGCAGCTCTGCTGACCTGGTTCTCTGGCTTTAGAGCAGCTCTGCTGACCTGGTTCTTAGGCTCTAGAGCAGCTCTGCTGACTTGGTTCTCTGGCTCTAAAGCGGCTCTGCTGTCTTGTTTATCTGGCTCTAAAACAGCTCTGCTGACCTGGTTTTCTGGCTCTAGATCAGCTCTGCTGACCTGGTTCTCCGGGTCTAAAGCAGCTCTGCTGACCTGGTTCTCTGGCTCTAAAGCAGCTCTGCTGACCTGGTTTCTCTGGTTCTACAGCAGCTCTGCTGACCTGCTTCTCTGGCTCTAGAGCGGCTCTGCTGACTTGGTTCTCTGGCTCTACAACGGCTCTGCAGACCTGGTTCTCTGGCTCTATAGCGGCTCTGCCTACCTGGTTCTCTGGCTCTAGAGCAGCTCTGCTGACCTGGTTCTTAGGTTCTAGAACAGCTCTCCTGATCTCCTTCTCTGGCTCTAAAACAGCTCGGCTAACCTGGTTCTCTGGCTCTAAAGGAGCTCTGCTGACCTGGTTCTCTCCCTCTAAAGCAGCTCTGCTGACCTGGTTTCTCTGGCTCTACAGCAGCTTTGCTGACCTGGTTCTCTGGCTGCAAAGCAGTTCTGCTGACCAGGTTCTTTGGCTCTAAAGCAGCTCTGCTGACCTGGTTTCTCTAGTTCTACAGCAGCTCTGCTGACCTGGTTCTCTGGCTCTAGAGCGGCTCTGCTGACCTGGTTCTCTGGCTCTACAACGGCTCTGCTGACTTGGTTCTCTGGCTCTAAAGCGGCTCTGCTGTCTTGGTTATCTGGCTCTAAAGCAGCTCTGCTGACCTGGTTCTCCGGGTCTAAAGCAGCTCTGCTGACCTGGTTCTCTGGCTTTAGAGCAGCTCTGCTGACCTGGTTCTTAGGCTCTAGAGCAGCTCTGCTGACTTGGTTCTCTGGCTCTAAAGCGGCTCTGCTGTCTTGTTTATCTGGCTCTAAAACAGCTCTGCTGACCTGGTTTTCTGGCTCTAGATCAGCTCTGCTGACCTGGTTCTCCGGGTCTAAAGCAGCTCTGCTGACCTGGTTCTCTGGCTCTAAAGCAGCTCTGCTGACCTGGTTTCTCTGGTTCTACAGCAGCTCTGCTGACCTGCTTCTCTGGCTCTAGAGCGGCTCTGCTGACTTGGTTCTCTGGCTCTACAACGGCTCTGCAGACCTGGTTCTCTGGCTCTATAGCGGCTCTGCCTACCTGGTTCTCTGGCTCTAGAGCAGCTCTGCTGACCTGGTTCTTAGGTTCTAGAACAGCTCTCCTGATCTCCTTCTCTGGCTCTAAAACAGCTCGGCTAACCTGGTTCTCTGGCTCTAAAGGAGCTCTGCTGACCTGGTTCTCTCCCTCTAAAGCAGCTCTGCTGACCTGGTTTCTCTGGCTCTACAGCAGCTTTGCTGACCTGGTTCTCTGGCTGCAAAGCAGGTCTGCTGACCAGGTTCTTTGGCTCTAAAGCAGCTCTGCTGACCTGGTTTCTCTAGTTCTACAGCAGCTCTGCTGACCTGGTTCTCTGGCTCTAGAGCGGCTCTGCTGACCTGGTTCTCTGGCTCTACAACGGCTCTGCTGACTTGGTTCTCTGGCTCTAAAGCGGCTCTGCTGTCTTGGTTATCTGGCTCTAAAGCAGCTCTGCTGACCTGGTTTTCTGGCTCTAGATCAGCTCTGCTGACCTGGTTCTCCGGGTCTAAAGCAGCTCTGCTGACCTGGTTCTCTGGCTTTAGAGCAGCTCTGCTGACCTGGTTCTTAGGCTCTAGAGCAGCTCTGCTGACCTGGGTCTCTGGCTCTACAATGGCTCTGCTGACCTGGTTCTCTGGCTCTAAAGCAGCTCTGCTGACCTGGTTTCTCTGGTTCTACAGCAGCTCTGCTGACCTGCTTCTCTGGCTCTAGAGCGGCTCTGCTGACTTGGTTCTCTGGCTCTACAACGGCTCTGCAGACCTGGTTCTCTGGCTCTATAGCGGCTCTGCCTACCTGGTTCTCTGGCTCTAGAGCAGCTCTGCTGACCTGGTTCTTAGGTTCTAGAACAGCTCTGCTGATCTCTTTCTCTGGCTCTAAAACAGCTCGGCTAACCTGGTTCTCTGGCTCTAAAGGAGCTCTGCTGACCTGGTTCTCTCCCTCTAAAGCAGCTCTGCTGACCTGGTTTCTCTGGCTCTACAGCAGCTTTGCTGACCTGGTTCTCAGGTTCTAGAGCAGCTCTGCTGACCTGGTTCTTAGGCTCTAGAGCAGCTCTACTGACCTAGTTCTATGGCTCTAAAGCAGCTCTGCTGATCTGGTTCTATGGCTCTAAAGCAGCTCTGCTGACCTGGTTCTATGGCTCTAAAGCAGCTCTGCTGACTTCGTTCTCTGGCTGTGAAGCAGTTCTGCTGACCCGGTTCTCTGTCTCTAAAGCAGCTCTGGTGACCTGGTTTCTCTGGCTCTAGAGCGGCTCTGCTGACCTGGTTCTCTGGCTCTACAACGGCTATGTAGACCTGGTTCTCTGGCTCTAAAGCAGCTCTGCTGACCTGGTTTCTCTGGCTCTACAGCAGCTTTGCTGACCTAGTTCTCTGGTTGTAGAGCAGCTCTGCTGACCTGGTTCTATGGCTCTAAAGCAGTTCTGATGACCTGGTTCTCTTGCTTTGAAGCAGGTCTACTGACCTGATTCTCTGGGTCTAGAGCCGCTCTGCTGACCTGGTTCTCTCCCTCTAAAGCAGCTATGTTGACCTGGTTCTCTGGCTCTAAAGCAGCTCTGCTGACCAGGTTCTCTCCTTCTAAAGCAGCTCTGCTGACCTGGTTTCTCTGGCTCTACAACAGCTCTGCTGACCTGGTTCTCTCCCTCTAAAGCAGCTCTACTGACCTGGTTTCTCTGGCTCTACAGCAGCTTTGCTGACCTGGTTCTCTGGTTCTAGAGCAGCTCTGCTGACCTGGTTCTTAGGCTCTAGAGCAGCTCTACTGACCTGGTTCCATGGCTCTAATGCAGCTCTGCTGATCTGGTTCTATGGCTCTAAAGCAGCTCTGCTGACCTGGTTCTATGGCTCTAAAGCAGCTCTGCTGTCCTGGTTCTCTGGTTCTAAAGCAGTTCTGCTGACCGGGTTCTCTGGCACTAAAGCAGCTCTGCTGACCTGGTTTCTCTGGTTCCACAGCAGCTCTGCTGACCTGGCTCTTTTGCTCTAGAGCGGCTCTGCTGAATTTGTTCTCTGGCTCTACAACGGCTCTGCAGACCTGGTTCTCTGGCTCTATAGCGGCTCTGCCTACGTGGTTCTCTGGCTCTAGAGCAGCTCTGCTGACCTGGTTCTTAGGTTCTAGAACAGCTCTGCTGATCTATTTCTCTGGCTCTAAAGCAGCTCGGCTAACCTGGTTCTATGGCTCTAAAGGAGCTCTGCTGACCTGGTTCTCTCCCTCTACAGCAGCTCTGCTGACCTGGTGTAGGAGAGTAGCATCGACTGCATAGTTGCCACCGACTTTTTGCTGATGTTTTCACTGTTTTTATGACTTTAGCCAGGCTGTGGCCCTGCTATCCAGGACCCCAGCCTATCTGCTTCCTCTGTTAAACAATGTGAGTACCCTAGGTACCAACCAATTGGATGCTGGGCATGCCCTACCAGTCCCTTGTAGATGGTACCCTAGGTACCCAGGGCATGGGTCCCCCAGTAGGCCTACCAGGGCTGCAGCACTTATTGTGCCACCCTGGGACAGCCACACAAACTGACACCACCAGACCACTACTGTAGTCTGGGTAAGGTGGTGCTAGCACCCCTTACAGGGATGTAGGTACCCTATATCCCACACCCTTACAACACATATACTCTCATAGGTCACCCTATGGCAGGCCCTGGTAATCCTACAGGGCTGGGTGCTGAGGTATGTGTGAGGGGGGACCCCTACGTGAGTAGGACCTCTCTGCAACCTTCGTAAAATCGTTACTGGGTTGTTTGTAGTGTAGCCATACCATATACTCTTAACCGCATTATAAGTTATCGCGTCATCGCTGTAACTTGGGAATGGCTACACAGAACCATATCGTGTTTGGTGTCAAACATGAAGGAATCATACCCCCAGTCCAGCCATGGGCATGAGGGTACGATTCCCCCTTGCTAGGAGGGTGATATGGGAAAAGCGGTAGAATTTAGACACCAATTTAAAAGTGCACATGTACCACAAAATGGCTACTGTCCGCCACCTACACGACTCTGGCTGGCTGTTGCTGGGGAAAACCCCAGCCTCGCCATCTGGACAATAGGGCTCCTGTGGCAGGGAGGTGCCAGCACCTCCCCAGACAGGATATGTGGATTGGAACAGGGTGGGTGCACCAAATGTCCTTTCAGAGTTGCACGTAGGCAGCTGCAGAGCCCCAATTCTGCATACACCGCCTGGAACCGGTTCAGGGGCATCCTGCCCCTCGCTCAGGCGGGAAACACACAAAGGGGAGTGGGTGTAGTCACCCTTTCCCGCCTCTACTCTGATTGGTAGGCTCTATTTGGGACCATCCCCTAATCTTGGGGATATATGTGAATAACCTGGCCCCAGAGCCTCAGATTCGTCCAGAACTTAACAGAACTGACCTTCGACGAGCTGCTGCCCAGCTGACTGAAGAAATCTCCCTTGGGATAAAGGAGTTATCCCCCTGCTTGGCAGGCACCTAAAGACTGCAAGATACC
The DNA here is from genome assembly GCF_964204655.1 of Triturus cristatus. NCBI lineage: Eukaryota > Metazoa > Chordata > Amphibia > Caudata > Salamandridae > Triturus > Triturus cristatus. Next base: position 1,182,428 of record NW_028187318.1, read on the forward strand.
CGGTTGGAACTTCGCTGCTCTCACGAACTTCGACGCCTTCCATCAACCTTGAGGTGGGTCTCCAGTGCATCCCAGAGTCCTGTGAGTGTGCCCAGCAAGTCTGAGCACCGTGGACCACGTGGGTGCCGAGATCCCTGCATACCCCGAGACCCTGGCAACCTCTTGCATAGCACACGACCCCGACCAGTGGGGAAGTTGTGCTTTGGCCCATTTCTGAGCCAACCTTCACGCAGCATCCGTGCCAAAGCTCAGCTCCCAAGTCCGCTCCGGTGGCCCGTGGGAGCCCTTTTACGCACTCCATTTTGCTGCCTTCTGCGGTCCCTTGTCTGTCGACTTGTGGGCCCTGACGGAGGACAATCTACCTTTCCAAGAGTTCCCCTGGTTGCTCCATACCTGCTCTGCGCTCCCTGCAAAGGAGAGCACCCTCAGACCTCGTGGGTCTGCACCAGCAGCTGCTTTGTATATCTTGCGTGGGTTGTGGTTGCCAATGCTTAGTGGATCCAATCGGGACACTAACACCGCAGCGACCCTCAGCCGACATGGGACAGTCGCCCTCCAGAAGCTGGCCTTCCTTGAAGCCTCCCGGAGCCCGTGACTGCAGAGCCCAGCTGTACCTTCCTCACCTGAAGCACCCGACATCCACGAGCTCCTTCCTGTGAGCTCCCTGGTCACTGTGCCGTGACCCAGACTCTGTCCCCTCTGCTTTCAGGTCCTTCTCTACATTTCCTACATCTTCAATCTTCACGACTTCAGCGACGCTTTCAGCTAGCAGCAGTTTGGACTACTTTTCCATTGAAAATCAGCCCGCGACCCGACACCAGAATCGACCTATGCACCCGGCTTCCCTGGGGCAGGTAACAGTGGTACTTCGGTACTCCCGTGGTGGTGGGCTCTCCGAAGCCTTAAGTCTCAAGCCTTAACTTTGTACTACTGCTAGAAGTGTCTTTAAACTTTAAATATTCAACCGCGACATTCTCCATAGGCTAACATTGCGATCCCGATAGCAGCTTCTCGCACTGCACACGCCTCCCGTGGGTCCCCTTCCTCATAACTGTGGGTGGATTCTGAAGGGGCAAGCGATCCTGAATGCCCTAGGCATTGCCTGTAGAATTGTCGTGGTTCTTATACCACTATTTTAGTATATGGTTTGGTCCCCCCCTGGGGCCCATTGATTTCTGTGCTATTTATTGTGTTTATAAATGCTTGTTTGAAGTGTAACTTTGCCACTAGCCACATAAAGTGACTGTGGGATTCTGTCTAGAATAAATACATATATTTTATATATATACCTGCGTGGGCTACTCTTTCATTTGGTTATTCAAGAGGTTATTATAGTAAAACAATAAGCTTAACACTCCTTCAAGACTTAGCCTGAAGGCTGCTCTCCACAGCTACCACTAGGATAGCTTTCTTTAAAGGTTGTCTTAAACCTATCATCAATAAGAGTCGAATTGTACTGGTGCAAGGTGTCCCTATAACTAGGAACAGCATATGCCAGGCCAACTTCTCACATTGGTGTGCAGTGGTTGGATTCAAGCTTGCCATTGTTTTACCAGATAACAAATTGAATTTCTAAAGTGAAAGCCACTAGGTACCAAAGGTACATATAAATTCAAGCTAGAATACAATAAGTTCTACTGAACTTAGAGTTGTGTGTAGAGGGTTTAGCACACCTTGACTACAACTCAAGAGAGGGTTCAGTAGGCCACACTTAGTGTAGGTAGATACACCACTATCACTACACTAGACATGTCTTCAGGTGCAGGTGCCACTAAGGCTATGGAAGGACCCCAAAGGGTCCCAGTTGATAAGTATGATCATCTCTCCTTTGCTGAGCTCAGGGAGATGTGCACCCTTAGAAAACTGAAGACAAACAAAGGTGCCAACACCCAACGTCTCAGGGAAATCCTGCTCATAGCTGACTTTATGGAGTCCATAGGGTCCAGTGGGGTGGACAGAGTGGGTGAGCATCCATCAGAAGAGGACACTCCCAGAGTGGACTCTGATGAGGACCAGGAAGAGGATGAAAGTCCTGACCTGGAAGAAACAAACCACTCACAAACTGGAGGTGATGGCCCAAGAGGCACTCCCTCCATCCTTAAAAGGAGAGTGGTGGATCCCAGAAGGAACAGATCCCCTCAGTGGGATCCAACCATTCTGAGAGATCCAAAGGGTCCTCTGCCTCTTCTCAGAGAAGAGAATCCTCTCGTGAGAGGAAATGCAGACTGATCAAATTTGAGCAGGCTAAGCTTCAGCTTAAAAGAGAACAGTTAGCATTGGACAGGGAAGCCCTGGGGCTTCAGAAAGCTTCAATGAAGTGGGGTCTAGAGACCCCTGGTGGCAGTAAGGAAACCCCTAGAGTTAGAGAGAAAGTCCCTGACAATAGGAACCTCCACAAGATTGTGCCCCCCTATCAGAATGGGGATGACATCCACAAATGCATATCTGCTCTTGAGAGGGCCTGTAGAGTACAGAGGGTCCCAGTAGAGCAGTGGGCAGCAATCCTGTGGCTCTCCTTTTCAGATAAAGGTAGAGACAAGCTCCTCTCTGTAAGAGAAGAGGATACTGATGATTATTATATCTTGAAAGCTGCTTTAATAGATGGGTTTGGCTTAACCACTGATCAATACAGACTTAAGTTCAGAGACACCCAGAAAGCACAGAATCAAGATGGGGTAGACTTTGTGGATTGTGCAACCAAGGCACTGGAAGGTTGGTTAACTGGCAGTAAAGTAAATGATTATACAGGATTATACAATCTCATAATGAGGGAGCAGATCCTTAATAATTGTCAGAATCAGCTCTAACATCAGCACCTGGTTGACTCTGATCTGACCTCTCCCCAAGAATTGGGAAAGAAGGCAGACAAATGGGTCAGAACCAGGATTAAGCAAAAGGTCCAGCCCTTGGGAGGTGCAACTAAAAAGGAAGATGCCAAGAACTCTGACAAGGGTGGGGAAAAGGGAAAAGACCAGCAGTCTTCAACAGGCCCCCAAAAAGCAGCATCTGAGAATACCAAGAACAACAAACCCAAACAACCAAGGAAGCCATGGTGTAAGCACTGTAAACAGACTACCCATTGGACTTCAGATTGTAATAAGGCCAAAGACTCCAAAAGCACCACACCTGCCCCTAAGGCTCCTGTTCCCCCTAGTACAGTTATAGGTGTCGGTGCACAGAACAAGGGCATAGTAGGGTTGACCCTGGGATCTGGAGAGGACTCTGGCCTAGTCAGAACTCCTACTCAGGCTGTTCTAGTTTGTGATGGGGACTTGTCCCTGTTTGTGAGCCCCAGTGGTCTGGGCAAATACAGACAACAGCCAACCATAAATGGAAGGGAGTCACTAGCTTACAGGGATACAGGGGCTAGTGTCACTATGGTGACCAAGGACCTTGTAGACCCTAGCCAGATCATACTTGGAGAGATATACCAAGTGACCAATGCTAGCAACGTTAGTACAGACCATGCTCTAGCTGTTGTGAACTTCTCCTGGGGAGGGGTAACTGGCCTCAATAAAGTTGTGGTGAGTGCAGACCTACCTGTTGAATGTTTACTAGGGAATGATTTGGAGACCTCAGCATGGGCTGAGGTGCAGCTAAGTACCCATGCAGCAATGTTGGGTATACCAGCAGAAGTATTTGCCCTGACAAGGTCAAAAGCAAAGCTGACAGGAACTGAACAGGCCTTGGATCCTGGAAAAATGGACCAAGGGCCTTCCAAGAGGAGGAGTAGCAGGGGTAAGGCAGATCCTTCCCCCCAGGATCAGTCTGTAGAGATTCTCTTAGCAGAAGAGGATCTATCTCCTGAAGAAGGAACTGCCCCAGAGGAACTGGAACCTGATCAGGTTGAGTTCTTGGGGGCAGGGGGACCTTCTAGGGCAGACTTGAGCCTGGAGCAGCAGAGCTGCCCCACTCTTGAACCCCTCAGACAGCAAGCTGCTGCTGAGGCTGCAGGGAATGCCAGTGGGACCCATAAGATTTATTGGGATGAAGGGCTCCTTTACTCTGAGGGTCGAGACCCCAAGCCTGGTGCAGCCAGGAGGTTGGTCATACCTCAGAAGTTTAGGGGCTTCCTGCTCTCACTGGCCCATGATATTCCCTTAGCAGGACACCTGGGCCAAAACAAGACCTGGGACAGAATTGTCTCTCACTTTCATTGGCCCAAAATGAGTGAAGACTGTAAGAGCTTTTGCAGCTCTTGCATTACCTGCCAGGCAAGTGGCAAGGCAGGTAAATCCACCAAGGCCCCCCTGATACCATTACCCGTGGTGGGGGTGCCCTTTGAGCGGGTGGGAATTGACATTGTTGGTCCCCTGGACCCACCAACAGCCTCTGGGCACAGGTTCATTCTAGTGGTAGTGGATCATGCCACTAGATACCCAGAAGCTATTCCCCTTAGGACCATCACAGCTCCTGTGGTGGCAAGGGCCCTCCTTGGAGTCTTCTCCAGGGTGGGGTTTCCTAAGGAGGTATTGTCTGACAGAGGTACAAACTTTATGAGTAGTTACCTGAAGGCAATGTGGAAGGAGTGTGGTGTTAACTACAAGTTCACCACCCCTTACCATCCTCAATGCAATGGTCTTGTTGAAAGGTTCAACAAGACCTTAAAGGGTATGATTAAAGGACTACCAGAAAAGCTTAGGCGAAAATGGGATGTTCTTCTGCCCTGCCTTCTCTTTGCATACAGAGAGGTGCCACAGAAGGGGGTTGGCTACAGCCCTTTTGAACTTTTGTTTGGCCATCCTGTTAGAGGGCCACTTTGTCTAGTGAAGGAGGGATGGGAGCAACCTCTCAAACCCCCTAAACAGGACATAGTGGACTATGTACTTGGTCTCCGCTCCCGGATGGCTGAGTATATGAAGAAGACAACTAAAAACCTGGAGGCAAGTCAGGAATTACAGAAAGCCTGGCATGACCAAAAGGCCGTCCTGGTGGTGTACCAGCCAGGGCAGAAGGTATGGGTGTTGGAGCCAGTGGCCCCAGCAGCTCTCCAAGATAAGTGGAGTGGACCCCATACCATTTTGGAGAAAAAGGGAGAGGTTACCTACCTGGTAGACCTTGGCACTCCCAGAAGTCCCCACAGGGTACTTCATGTGAATAGGTTGAAAGCATATGTGGACAGGGCTGACATGGGCTTGCTCATGGCAACAGATGAGGGACAGGAGGAAGAGAGTGACCCTCTCCCAGACCTGCTCTCTCAGAACCCTGACGATGGGTCAGTGGATGGAGTAGCCTTGGCAGGCAGCCTCACTGATCAGCAGCAAGCAGACTGTAGACAGGTTCTACAAGCTTACAGACATATGTTTTCTCTGACTCCTAGACAGACCACCTGGTGCACTCACAAAGTGGACACTGGGGACAGTCTGCCTGTCAAGAATAAAATCTACAGGCAACCTGATCATGTCAGGGACTGCATTAGGACTGAAGTCCAAAAGATGTTGGAGTTGGGAGTGATTGAGCCCTCAGATAGCCCTTGGGCTAGCCCAGTAGTCCTAGTACCAAAACCTCACACCCAGGGTGGTAAGAGAGAGATGAGGTTCTGTGTAGACTACAGGGGACTCAATGCATTCACTAAGACTGATGCTCATCCAATTCCCAGAGCAGATGAGCTCATAGATAGGTTGGCCTCAGCCAAATAGCTGAGCACATTTGATCTGACAGCTGGCTACTGGCAGATAAGGTTAGCTGAGTCTGCAAAAGCCAAAACAGCATTTTCTACCCCTAGTGGGCATTATCAATTTATTGTGATGCCCTTTGGTTTGAAAAATGCACCTGCCACTTTTCAAAGGTTGTTGAACCAAGTCCTCTCAAGCCTGGAAGACTTTAGTGCAGCATATCTAGATGATATTTCTGTCTTTAGCTCCACCTGGGAAGATCACCTGATCCACCTGAGGAAAGTTTTAGAAGCCCTGCAGAAGGCTGGGCTCACTATCAAGGCTACTAAGTGCCAGATAGGGCAGAGTCAGGTTGTATACCTGGGACACCTTGTAGGTGGAGGCCAGGTTCAACCCTTACAGAGCAAAATCCAGACCATCATGGACTGGGTTGCTCCAACCACCCAGACTCAGGTTCGAGCTTTCTTGGGCCTGACTGGTTATTATAGGAGATTTGTAAAGGGATATGGATCCATAGTGACCCCCTTGAATGATCTCACCTCCAAGAGGATGCCCAAAAAGGTTCAGTGGACTGTCAGCTGTCAGAAAGCTTTTGATGACCTTAAACAGGCAATGTGCTCTGCTCCAGTGCTCCAAAGCCCCAACTACTCCAAAGAATTCATAGTTCAAACTGATGCTTCAGAGGTGGGGGTAGGTGCTGTGTTATCACAACTGAATGAGGAGGGCCAGGATCAACCAGTAGCTTTTATTAGCAGAAGGTTGACCCCCAGAGAGAAACGTTGGTCAGCCATAGAGAGGGAGGCCTTTGCTGTGGTCTGGGCCCTGAAGAAGCTGAGGCCATACTTGTTTGGCACTCACTTCATTGTTCAGACAGACCATAAGCCCCTCCTATGGCTAAAACAGATGAAGGGTGAAAACCCCAAACTACTCAGGTGGTCCATTTCCCTACAGGGGATGGACCATACAGTGGAACATAGACCTGGGCGCAACCACGCCAATGCAGATGGCCTCTCCAGATATTTCCACTTAGAACATGAAGACTCAACTGGTCAAGGTTAGTTTAATGTCCCTGCGTTTGGGGGGGGGGGGGTTATGTAGGAGAGTGGCATCGACTGCATAGTTGCCCCCAACTTTTTGCTGATGTTTTGACTGTTTTTATGACTTTAGCCAGGCTGTGGCCCTGCTATCCAGGACCCCAGCCTAACTGCTTCCTCTGTTAAACAATGTGAGTACCCTAGGTACCAACCAATTGGATGCTGGGCATGCCCTACCAGTCCCTTGTAGATGGTACCCTAGGTACCCTGGGCATGGGTCCCCCAGTAGGCCTACCAAGGCTGCAGCACTTATTGTGCCACCCTGGGACAGCCACACAAACTGACACCACCAGACCACTACTGTATCTGGGTAAGGTGGTGCTAGCACCCCTTACAGGGATGTAGGTACCCTATATCCCACACCCTTACAACACATATACTCTCATAGGTCACCCCTATGGCAGGCCCTGGTAATCCTACAGGGCTGGGTGCTGAGGTATGTGTGAGGGGGGACCCCTACGTGAGTAGGACCTCTCTGCAACCTTCGTAAAATCGTTACTGGGTTGTTTGTAGTGTAGCCATACCATATACTCCTAACCGCATTATAAGTTATCGCGTCATCGCTGTAACTTGGGAATGGCTACACAGAACCATATCGTGTTTGGTGTCAAACATGAAGGAATCATACCCCCAGTCCAGCCATGGGCATGAGGGTACGATTCCCCCTTGCTAGGAGGGTGATATGGGAAAAGCGGTAGAATTTAGACACCAATTTAAAAGTGCACATGTACCACAAAATGGCTACTGTCCGCCACCTACACGACTCTGGCTGGCTGTTGCTGGGGAAAACCCCAGCCTCGCCATCTGGACAATAGGGCTCCTGTAGCAGGGAGGTGCCAGCACCTCCCCAGACAGGATATGTGGATTGGAACAGGGTGGGTGCACCAAATGTCCTTTCAGAGTTGCACGTAGGCAGCTGCAGAGCCCCAATTCTGCATACACCGCCTGGAACCGGTTCAGGGGCACACTGCCCCTCGCCCAGGCAGGAAACACACAAAGGGTAGTGGGTGTAGCCACCCTTTCCCGCCGCTACTCTGATTGGTAGGCTCTATTTGGGACCATCCCCTAATCTTGGGGATATATGTGAATAACCTGGCCCCAGAGCCTCAGATTCGTCCAGAACTTAACAGAACTGACCTTCGACGAGCTGCTGCCCAGCTGACTGAAGAAATCTCCCTTGGGATAAAGGAGTTATCCCCCTGCTTGGCAGGCACCTAAAAGACTGCAAGATACCCGGTTGGAACTTCGCTGCTCTCACGAACTCCGACGCCTTCCATCAACCTTGAGGTGGGTCTCCAGTGCATCCCAGAGTCCTCTGAGTGTGCCCAGCAAGTCTGAGTACCGTGGACCTCGTGGGTGCCGAGATCCCTGCATACCCCGAGACCCCGGCCACCTCTTGCATAGCACACGACCCCGACCAGTGGGGAAGTTGTGCTTTGGCCCATTTCTGAGCCAACCTTCACGCAGCATCCGTGCCAAAGCTCAGCTCCCTAGTCCGCTCCGGTGGCCCGTGGGAGCCCTTTTACGCACTCCATTTTGCTGCCTTCCACGGTCCCTTGTCTGTCGACTTGTGGGCCCTGACGGAGGACAATCTAACTTTCCAAGAGTTCACCTGGTTGCTCCAGGCCTGCTCTGCGCTCCCTGCAAAGGAGAGCACCCTCAGACCTCGTGGGTCTGCACCAGCAGCTGCTTTGTATATCTTGCATGGGTTGCGGTTGCCAATGCTTAGTGGATCCAATCGGGACACTAACACCGCAGCGACCCTCATCTGACGTGGGACAGTTGCCCTCCAGAAGCTGGCCTTCCTTGAAGCCTCCCGGAGCCCGTGACTGCAGAGCCCAGCTGTACCTTCCTCACCTGAAGCACCCGACATCCACAAGCTCCTTCCTGTGAGCTCCCTGGTCACTGTGCCGTGACCCAGACTCTGTCCCCTCTGCTTTCAGGTCCTTCTCTACATTTCCTAAATCTTTAATCTTCACGACTTCAGCGACGCTTTCAGCTAGCAGCAGTTTGGACTACTTTTCCATTGAAAATCAGCCCGCGACCCGACACCAGAATCGACCTATGCACCCGGCTTCCCTGGGGCAGGTAACAGTGGTACTTCGGTACTCCCGTGGTGGTGGGCTCTCCAAAGCCTTAAGTCTCAAGCCTTAACTTTGTACTACTGCTAGAAGTGTCTTTAAACTTTAAATATTCAACCGCGACATTCTCCAAAGGCTAACATTGCGATCCCGATAGCAGCTTCTCGCACTGCACACGCCTCCCGTGGGTCCCCTTCCTCATAACTGTGGGTGGATTCTGAAGGGGCAAGCGATCCTGAATGCCCTAGGCATTGCCTGTAGAATTGTCGTGGTTCTTATACCACTATTTTAGTATATGGTTTGGTCCCCCCCCGGGGCCCATTGATTTCTGTGCTATTTATTGTGTTTATAAATGCTTGTTTGAAGTGTAACTTTGCCACTAGCCACATAAAGTGACTGTGGGATTCTGTCTAGAATAAATACATATATTTTATATATATACCTGCGTGGGCTACTCTTTCATTTGGTTATTCAAGAGGTTATTATGGTAAAACAATAAGCTTAACACTCCTTCAAGACTTAGCCTGAAGGCTGCTCTCCACAGCTACCACTAGGATAGCTTTCTTTAAAGGTTGTCTTAAACCTATCATCAATAAGAGTCGAATTGTACTGGTGCAAGGTGTCCCTATAACTAGGAACAGCATATGCCAGGCCAACTTCTCACACCTGGTTTCTCTGGCTCTACAGCAGCTTTGCTGACCTGGTTCTCTGGTTCTAGAGCAGCTCTGCTGACCTGGTTCTTAGGCTCTAGAGCTACTCTACTGACCTGGTTCTATGGCTCTAAAGCAGCTCTGCTGATCTGGTTCTATGGCTCTAAAGCAGCTCTGCTGACCTGGTTCTATGGCTCTAAAGCAGCTCTGTTGACCTGGTTCTCTGGCTGTGAAGCAGTTCTGCTGACCGGGTTCTCTGGCTCTAAAGCAGCTCTGCTGACCTGGTTTCTCTGGCTCTAGAGCGGCTCTGCTGACCTGGTTCTCTGGCTCTACAACATATCTGCAGACCTGGTTCTCTGGCTCTAAAGCAGCTCTGCTGACCTGGTTTCTCTGGCTCTACAACAGCTCTGCTGACCTGGTTCTCTGGCTCTAAAGCAGCTCTGCCTACCTGGTTCTCTGGCTCTAGAGTAGCTCTGCTGACCTGGTTCTTAGGTTCTAGAACAGCTCTGCTGATCTATTTCTCTGGCTCTAAAGCAGCTCGGCTAACCTGGTTCTCTGGCTCTAAAGGAGCTCTGCTGACCATGTTCTCTCCCTCTAAAGCAGCTTTACTGACCTGGTTTCTCTGACTCTACATCTGCTTTGCTGACCTGGTTCTCTGGTTCTAGAGCAGCTCTACTGACCTGGTTCTTAGGCTCTAGAGCAGCTCTACTGACCTGGTTCTATGGCTCTAAAGCAGCTCTGCTGATCTGGTTCTATGGCTCTAAAGCATCTCTGATGACCTGGTTCTATGGCTCTAAAGCAGCTCTGCTAACCTGGTTCTCTGGCTGTGAAGCAGTTCTGCTGACCGGGTTCTCTGGCTCTAAAGCAGCTCTGCTGACCTGGTTTCTCTGGTTCTACAGCAGCTCTGCTGACCTGGTTCTCTGGCTCTAGAGCGGCTCTGCTGACTTTGTTCTCTGGCTCTACAACGGCTCTGCAGACCTGGTTCTCTGGCTCTATAGTGGCTCTGCTGACTTGGTTCTCTGGCTCTAAAGCGGCTCTGCTGACCTGGGCCTCTGGCTCTACAATGGCTCTGCTAACCTGGTTCTCTGGCTCTAAAGCAGCTCTGCTGACCATGTTCTCTGGCTCTAAAGCAGCTCTGCTGACCTGGTTCTCTGGCTCTAAAGCAGTTCTGCTGATCTGGTTCTCTGACCCTGAAGCAGCTCTGCTGACCTGGTTCCTCCCTCTAAAGCAGCTCTACTGACCTGGTTTCGCTGGCTCTACAGCAGCTCTGCTGACCTGGTTCTCAGGCTCTAGAGCAGCTCTGCTGACCTTGTTCTCTGGCTCTAAAGCAGCTCTGCTGACCTGGTTCTCTGGCTCTAAAGCAGCCCTGCTGACCTGGTTCTCTACCTCTAAAGCAGGTCTGATGACCTGGTTTCTCTGGCACTACAGCAGCTCTGCTGACCTGGTTCTCTGGCTGCAAAGTAGCTCTGCTGACCTGGTTCTCTGGCTCTAAAGCAGCTCTGCTGACCTGGTTCTTAGGCTCTAGAGCAGCTCTGCTGACCTGGATCTCTGGGTCTACAACGGCTCTGCTGACTTGGTTCTCTGGCTCTAAAGCAGCTCTGCTGACCTGGTTCTCTTGCTTAGAAGCAGCTCTGCTGACGTGAATCTCTGGCTCTAGAGCAGCTCTGCTGACCTGCTTCTTAGCCTCTAGAGCAGCTCTGCTGACCTGGGTCTCTGGCTCTACAACGGATCTGCTGACCTGATTCTCTGGCTCTAAAGCAGCTCTGCTGACCTGGTTCTCTGGCTCTAAAGCAGCTCTGCTGACCTGGTTCTCTGGCTCTAAAGCAGCTCTGCTGACCCGGTTCTCTGGCTCTATACAGCTCTGCTGACCTCTTTCTCTGGCTCTACAGCAGCTCTGCTGACCCGGTTCTCTCCCTCTAGAGCAGCTCTGCTATCCCGGTTCTTATGCTCTAGAGCAGCTCTGCTGACCTGGTTCTCTGGCTTTCAAGCAGCTCTGCTGACCTGGTTCTCTGGTTATTAAGCGCCTCTGCTCATCTGGTTCTCTGGATCTAAAGCAGCTCTGCTGACCTGGTTCTCTGGCTCTAAAGTGGCTCTGCTGACCTGCTTCTCTGGCTCTAAAGCGGCTCTGCTGACCTGGTTTTCTGGCTCTAAAGCAACTCTGCTGACCTGAATCTCAGGTTTTGAACCAGCTCTGCTGACATGCTTCTCTGACTCTAAAGCATGGCCTGGTTCTATGGCTCTAAAGCAGTTCTGGTGACCTGGTTCTCTTGCTTTGCAGCAGCTCTGCTGACCTGATTCTCTGGCTCTAGAGCAGCACTGCTGACCTGGTTCTTAGCCTCTAGAGCAGCTCTGCTGACCTGGTTCTATGGCTCTAAAGAAGCATTGCTGACCTGGTTCTCTGGCAAAAAAGCGGCTCAGCTGACCTGGTTTTCTCCCTCTATAGCAGCTCTTCTGACCTGGTTCCCTGGCTCTAAAGCAGCTCTGCTGGACCTGGTTCTTAGGCTCTAAAGCAGCTATGCTTACCTGGTTTTCTGGCTCTACAACTGCTGTGCTGACCTGGTTCTCTGGCTCTACAACGGCTCTGCTGACCTGGTTCTCTGTCTCTACAGCAGCTCTGCTGACCTGGTTCTCAGACTCTAGAGCAGCTCTGCTGACCTGGTTCTCTGGCTCTAAAGCAGCTCTGCTGACCTGGTTCTCTGGCTCTAAAGCAGCTCTGCTGACCTGGTTCTCTCCCTCTAAAGCCGCTCTGCTGACCTGGTTTCTCTGGCATTACAGCAGCTCTGCTGACCTGGTTCTCTGGCTGTAAAGTAGCTCTGCTGACCTGGTTCTCTGGCTCTAAAGCAGCTCTCCTGACCTGGTTCTTAGGCTCTAGAGCAGTTCTGCTGACCTGGTTCTCTGGCTCTACAACAAATCTGCTGACCTGGTTCTCTGGCTCTAAAGCAGGTCTGCTGACCTGGTTATATGGCTCTAAAGCAGCTCTGTTGACCCGGTTCTCTGGCTCTCTACAGCTCTGCTTACCTGGTTCTCTGGCTCTACAGCAGCTCTGCTGACCCGGTTCTCTGCCTCTAGAGCAGCTCTGTTGACCCGGTTCTTAGGCTCTAGAGCAGCTTTGCTGACCTTGTTCTCTGGCTTTCAAGCAGCTCTGCTGACCTGGTTCTCTGGCTCTAAAGCGGCTCTGCTGACTTGGTTTTCTGGTTCTAAAGCCGCTCTGCTGACCTGGTTCTCTGGCTCTAAAGTGGCTCTGCTGACCTGGTTCTCTGGCTCTAAAGCAGCCAGCTGACCTGGTTCTCTGGCTTTGAAGCAGCTCTGCTGACCTGCTTCTCTGGCTCCAAAGCATGACCTGGTTCTGTGGCTCTAAAGCAGCTCTGCTTACCTGGTACGCTGGCTCTAGATCAGCTCTGCTGACCTGGTTCTCCGGCTCTAATGCAGCTCTGCTGACCTGGTTCTCTGGCTCTAGAGCAGCTCTGCTGACCTGGCTCTTAGGCTCTAGAGCAGCTCTGCTGACCTGGGTCTCTGGCTCTACAACGGCTCTGCTGACCTGGTTCTCTGGCTCTAAAGCAGCTCTGCTGACCTCGTTCTCTGGCTGGAAAGCAGCTCTGCTGACCTGATTCTAATGGCTCTAAAGCAGCTCTGCTGACGTGGTTCTCTGGCGCTAAAGCGCCACTGCGGACCTGGTTCTCTCCCTCTATAGCACATCTGCTGACCTGGTTCTCTGGCTCTAAAGCAGCTCTCCTGACCTGGTTCTCTGGCTCGAGAGCAGCTCTTCTGACCTGGTTCTTAGGCTATAGAGCAGCTCAGCTGACCTAGTTCTCTGGTTCTAAAGCAGCTCCGCTGACCTGGTTCTCTGACTTGAGAGCAGCTCTGCTGACCTGGTTCTTAGGCTCCAGAACAGCTCTGCTTACCTGGTTCTCTAGTTCTACAACGGCTCTGTTGACCTGGTTCTCTGGCTCTAAAGCAGCTCTGCTGACCTGGTTCTATGGCTCTAAAGCAGCTCTGCTGACCTGGTTCTCTGGCTCTAAAGCGGCTCTGCTGACTTGGTTCTCTGGCTCTAAAGTGGCTCTGCTGACCTGCTTATCTGGCTCTAGAGCAGCTCTGCTGACCTGGTTCTTAGGCTCTAGAGCAGCTCTGCTGACCTGGGTCTCCGGCTCTACAACGGCTCTGCTGACCTGGTTTCTCAAGCTCTACAGCAGCTCTGCTGACCTTGTTCTCTGGTTCTAGAGCAGCTCTGCTGACCTGGTTCTTAGGTTCTAGAGCAGCTCTACTGACCTGGTTCTATAGCTCTAAAGCAGCTCTGCTGACCTGGTTCTATGGCTCTAGAGCAGCTCTGATGACCTGGTTCTTAGGTTCTAGAACAGCTCTGCTGATCTGGTTCTCTGGCTCTAAAGCAGATCGGCTACACTGATTCTCTGGCTCTAAAGCAGCTCTGCTGACCTGGTTCTCTCCCTCTAAGCAGCTCTGCTGACCTGGTTTCTCTGGCTCTACAGCAGCTCTGCTGACCTTGTTCTCTGGATCTAGAGCAGCTCTGCTGACCTGGTTCTTAGGCTCTAGAGCAGCTCTACTGACCTGGTTCTATGGCTTTAAAGCAGCTCTGCTGATCTGGTTCTATGGCTCTAAAGCAGCTCTGCTGACCTGGTTCTATGGCTCTAAAGCAGCTCTGCTGACCTGGTTCTCTGGCTCTGAAGCAGCTATGCTGTCCTGGTTCTCTGGCTCTAAAACAGCTCTGCTGACCTCGTTTCTCTCGTTCTACAGCAGCTCTGCTGACCTGGTTCTCTGGCTCTAGAGCGGCTCTGCTGACCTTGTTCTCTGGCTCTACAACGGCTGTGCAGACCTGGTTCTCTGGCTCTAAAGCGCTCTGCTGACTTGGTTCTCTGGCCCTAATGCAGCTCTGCTGACCTTGTTGTTATCTGGCTCTAAAACAGCTCTGCTGACCTGGTTCTCTGGCTCTAGATCAGCTCTGCTGACCTGGTTCTCCGGCTCTAATGCAGCTCTGCTGAACTGGTTCTCTGGCTCTAGAGCAGCTCTGCTGACCTGGGTCTCTGGCTCTACAACAGCTCTGCTGACCTGGTTCTCTGGCTCTAAAGCAGCTCTGCTGACCTGGTTCTCTGGCTCTAAAGCAGCTCTGCTGACGTGGTTCTCTGGCGCTAAAGCACCACTGCTGACCTGGTTCTCTCCCTCTATAGCACCTCCGCTGACTTGGTTCTCTGGCTCTAAAGCAGCTGTCCCGACCTGGTTCTCTGGCTCGAGAGCAGCACTGCTGACCTGGTTCTTAGGCTCTATAGCAGCTCAGCTGACCTAGTTCTCTGGCTCTACAATGGCTCTGCTGACCTGGTCCTCTGGCTCTAAAGCAGCTCTGCTGATCTGGTTCACTCCCTCTAAAGCAGCTCTCATGACCTGTTTCTCTGGCTCTAAAGCAGCTCTGCTGACCTGGTTCTCTGGTTCTAGAGCAGCTCTGCTGACCTGGTTCTCTGGCTCTAAAGCGGTTCTGTGGACCTGGTTATCTGGCTTTAAAGCAGCTCTGCTGATCTGGTTCTCTGGCTCTAGAGCATCTCTGCTGACCTGGTTCTTAGGCTCTAGAGCTGCTCTGCTGACCTGGTTCTCTAGCTCTACAACGGCTCTGCTGACCTGGTTCACTGGCTTTAAAGCAGCTCTGGTGACCTGGTTCTATGGCTCTAAAGCAGCTCTGCTAACCTGGTTCTCTGGCTCTAAAGGAGCTCTGCTGACCTTGTTCTCTCCCTCTAAAGCAGCTCTACTGACCTGGTTTCTCTGGCTCTACAGCAGCTTTGCTGACCTGGTTCTCTGGTTCTAGAGCAGCTCTGCTGACCTGGTTCTTAGGCTCTAGAGCAGCTCTGCTGACCTGGTTCTTAGGCTCTAGAGCAGCTCTATTGACCTGGTTCTATGGCTCTAAAGCAGCTCCTCTGATCTGGTTCTATGGATCTAAAGCAGCTCTGCTGACCTGGTTCTATGGCTCTAAAGCAGCTCTGCTGACCTGGTTCTCTGGCTGTGAAGCAGTTCTGCTGACCGGGTTCTCTGGCTCTAAAGCAGCTCTGTTGACCTGGTTTCTCTGGCTCTAGAGCGGCTCTGCTGACCTGGTTCTCTGGCTCTACAACGGCCCTGCAGACTTTGTTCTCTGGCTCTAAAGCAGCTCTGCTGACCTGGTTTCTCTGGCTCTACAACAGCTCTGCTGACCTGGTTCTCCTGATCTAAAGCAGCTCTGCCTACCTGGTTCTCTGGCTCTAGAGTAGCTGTGCTGACCTGGTTCTTAGATTCTAGAACAGCTCTGCTGATCTATTTCTCTGGCTCTAAAGCAGCTCGGCTAACCTGGTTCTCTGGCTCTAAAGGAGCTCTGCTGACCTTGTTCTGTCCCTCTCAAGCAGCTCTGCTGACCTGGTTTCTCTGGCTCTACAGCAGCTTTGCTGACCTGGGTCTCTGGTTCTAGAGCAGCTCTGCTGACCTGGTTCTTAGGCTCTAGAGCAGCTCTACTGACCTGGTTCTATGGCTCTAAAGCAGCTCTGTTGATCTGGTTCTATGGCTCTAAAGCAGCTCTGCTGACCTGGTTCTATGGCTCTAAAGCAGCTCTGCTGACCTGGTTCTCTGGCTGTGAAGCAGTTCTGCTGACCGGGTTCTCTGGCTCTAACGCAGCTCTGCTGACCTGGTTTCTCTGGTTCTACAGCAGCTCTGCTGGCCTGGTTCTCTGGCTCTAGAGCGGCTCTGCTGACCTGGTTCTCTGGCTCTACAACGGCTCTGCAGACCTGGTTCTCTGGCTCTATAGCAGCTCTGCTGACTTGGTTCTCTGGCTCTAAACCGGCTCTGCTGACCTGGTTATCTGGCTCCAAAGCAGCTCTGCTGACCTGGTTCTCTGGCTCTAGATCAGCTCTGCTGACCTGGTTCTCCGGGTCTAAAGCAGCTCTGCTGACCTGGTTCTCTGGCTTTAGAGCAGCTCTGCTGACCTGGTTCTTAGGCTCTAGAGCAGTTCTGCTGACCTGGGTATCTGGCTCTACAATGGCTCTGCTGACCTGGTTCTTAGGCTCTAGAGCAGCTCTGCTGACCTGGGTCTCCGGCTCTACAACGGCTCTGCTGACCTGGTTTCTCAAGCTCTACAGCAGCTCTGCTGACCTTGTTCTCTGGTTCTAGAGCAGCTCTGCTGACCTGGTTCTTAGGTTCTAGAGCAGCTCTACTGACCTGGTTCTATAGCTCTAAAGCAGCTCTGCTGACCTGGTTCTATGGCTCTAGAGCAGCTCTGATGACCTGGTTCTTAGGTTCTAGAACAGCTCTGCTGATCTGGTTCTCTGGCTCTAAAGCAGATCGGCTACACTGATTCTCTGGCTCTAAAGCAGCTCTGCTGACCTGGTTCTCTCCCTCTAAGCAGCTCTGCTGACCTGGTTTCTCTGGCTCTACAGCAGCTCTGCTGACCTTGTTCTCTGGATCTAGAGCAGCTCTGCTGACCTGGTTCTTAGGCTCTAGAGCAGCTCTACTGACCTGGTTCTATGGCTTTAAAGCAGCTCTGCTGATCTGGTTCTATGGCTCTAAAGCAGCTCTGCTGACCTGGTTCTATGGCTCTAAAGCAGCTCTGCTGACCTGGTTCTCTGGCTCTGAAGCAGCTATGCTGTCCTGGTTCTCTGGCTCTAAAACAGCTCTGCTGACCTCGTTTCTCTCGTTCTACAGCAGCTCTGCTGACCTGGTTCTCTGGCTCTAGAGCGGCTCTGCTGACCTTGTTCTCTGGCTCTACAACGGCTGTGCAGACCTGGTTCTCTGGCTCTAAAGCGCTCTGCTGACTTGGTTCTCTGGCCCTAATGCAGCTCTGCTGACCTTGTTGTTATCTGGCTCTAAAACAGCTCTGCTGACCTGGTTCTCTGGCTCTAGATCAGCTCTGCTGACCTGGTTCTCCGGCTCTAATGCAGCTCTGCTGAACTGGTTCTCTGGCTCTAGAGCAGCTCTGCTGACCTGGGTCTCTGGCTCTACAACAGCTCTGCTGACCTGGTTCTCTGGCTCTAAAGCAGCTCTGCTGACCTGGTTCTCTGGCTCTAAAGCAGCTCTGCTGACGTGGTTCTCTGGCGCTAAAGCACCACTGCTGACCTGGTTCTCTCCCTCTATAGCACCTCCGCTGACTTGGTTCTCTGGCTCTAAAGCAGCTGTCCCGACCTGGTTCTCTGGCTCGAGAGCAGCACTGCTGACCTGGTTCTTAGGCTCTATAGCAGCTCAGCTGACCTAGTTCTCTGGCTCTACAATGGCTCTGCTGACCTGGTCCTCTGGCTCTAAAGCAGCTCTGCTGATCTGGTTCACTCCCTCTAAAGCAGCTCTCATGACCTGTTTCTCTGGCTCTAAAGCAGCTCTGCTGACCTGGTTCTCTGGTTCTAGAGCAGCTCTGCTGACCTGGTTCTCTGGCTCTAAAGCGGTTCTGTGGACCTGGTTATCTGGCTTTAAAGCAGCTCTGCTGATCTGGTTCTCTGGCTCTAGAGCATCTCTGCTGACCTGGTTCTTAGGCTCTAGAGCTGCTCTGCTGACCTGGTTCTCTAGCTCTACAACGGCTCTGCTGACCTGGTTCACTGGCTTTAAAGCAGCTCTGGTGACCTGGTTCTATGGCTCTAAAGCAGCTCTGCTAACCTGGTTCTCTGGCTCTAAAGGAGCTCTGCTGACCTTGTTCTCTCCCTCTAAAGCAGCTCTACTGACCTGGTTTCTCTGGCTCTACAGCAGCTTTGCTGACCTGGTTCTCTGGTTCTAGAGCAGCTCTGCTGACCTGGTTCTTAGGCTCTAGAGCAGCTCTGCTGACCTGGTTCTTAGGCTCTAGAGCAGCTCTATTGACCTGGTTCTATGGCTCTAAAGCAGCTCCTCTGATCTGGTTCTATGGATCTAAAGCAGCTCTGCTGACCTGGTTCTATGGCTCTAAAGCAGCTCTGCTGACCTGGTTCTCTGGCTGTGAAGCAGTTCTGCTGACCGGGTTCTCTGGCTCTAAAGCAGCTCTGTTGACCTGGTTTCTCTGGCTCTAGAGCGGCTCTGCTGACCTGGTTCTCTGGCTCTACAACGGCCCTGCAGACTTTGTTCTCTGGCTCTAAAGCAGCTCTGCTGACCTGGTTTCTCTGGCTCTACAACAGCTCTGCTGACCTGGTTCTCCTGATCTAAAGCAGCTCTGCCTACCTGGTTCTCTGGCTCTAGAGTAGCTGTGCTGACCTGGTTCTTAGATTCTAGAACAGCTCTGCTGATCTATTTCTCTGGCTCTAAAGCAGCTCGGCTAACCTGGTTCTCTGGCTCTAAAGGAGCTCTGCTGACCTTGTTCTGTCCCTCTCAAGCAGCTCTGCTGACCTGGTTTCTCTGGCTCTACAGCAGCTTTGCTGACCTGGGTCTCTGGTTCTAGAGCAGCTCTGCTGACCTGGTTCTTAGGCTCTAGAGCAGCTCTACTGACCTGGTTCTATGGCTCTAAAGCAGCTCTGTTGATCTGGTTCTATGGCTCTAAAGCAGCTCTGCTGACCTGGTTCTATGGCTCTAAAGCAGCTCTGCTGACCTGGTTCTCTGGCTGTGAAGCAGTTCTGCTGACCGGGTTCTCTGGCTCTAACGCAGCTCTGCTGACCTGGTTTCTCTGGTTCTACAGCAGCTCTGCTGGCCTGGTTCTCTGGCTCTAGAGCGGCTCTGCTGACCTGGTTCTCTGGCTCTACAACGGCTCTGCAGACCTGGTTCTCTGGCTCTATAGCAGCTCTGCTGACTTGGTTCTCTGGCTCTAAACCGGCTCTGCTGACCTGGTTATCTGGCTCCAAAGCAGCTCTGCTGACCTGGTTCTCTGGCTCTAGATCAGCTCTGCTGACCTGGTTCTCCGGGTCTAAAGCAGCTCTGCTGACCTGGTTCTCTGGCTTTAGAGCAGCTCTGCTGACCTGGTTCTTAGGCTCTAGAGCAGTTCTGCTGACCTGGGTATCTGGCTCTACAATGGCTCTGCTGACCTGGTTCTCTGGCTCTAAAGCAGCTCTGCTGACCATGTTCTCTGGCTCTAAAGCAGCTCTGCTGACCTGGTTCTCTGGCTCTAAAGCAGTTCTGCTGATCTGGTTCTCTGACTCTGAAGCAGCTCTGCTGACCTGGTTCCTCCCTCTAAAGCAGCTCTACTGACCTGGTTTCTCTGGCTCTACAGCAGCTCTGCTGACCTGGTTCTCAGGCTCCAGAGCAGCTCTGCTGACCTTGTTCTCTGGATCTAAAGCAGCTCTGCTGACCTGGTTCTCTGGCTCTAAAGCAGCCCTGCTGACCTGGTTCTCTCCCTCTAAAGCAGGCCTGATGACCTGGTTTCTCTAGCACTACAGCAGCTCTGCTGACCTGGTTCTCTGGCTGCAAAGTAGCTCTGCTGACCTGGTTCTCTGACTCTAAAGCAGCTCTGCTGACCTGGTTCTTAGGCTCTAGAGCAGCTCTGCTGACCTGGTTCTCTGGCTCTAAAGCAGCTCTGCTGACGTGGTTCTCTGGCGCTAAAGCGCCACTGCTGACCTGGTTCTCTCCCTCTATAGCACCTCTGCTGACTTGGTTCTCTGGCTCTAAAGCAGCTGTCCCGACCTGGTTCTCTGGCTCGAGAGCAGCACTGCTGACCTGGTTCTTAGGCTCTATAGCAACTCAGCTGACCTAGTTCTCTGGCTCTACAATGGCTCTGCTGACCTGGTCCTCTGGCTCTAAAGCAGCTCTGCTGATCTGGTTCACTCCCTCTAAAGCAGCTCTCATGACCTGTTTCTCCGGCTCTAAAGCAGCTCTGCTGACCTGGTTCTCTGGTTCTAGAGCAGCTATGCTGACCTGGTTCTCTGGCTCTAAAGTGGCTCTGTGGACCTGGTTCTCTGGCTTTAAAGCAGCTCTGCTGATCTGGTTCTCTGGCTCTAGTGCATCTCTGCTGACCTGGTTCTTAGGCTCTAGATCTGCTCTGCTAACCTGGTTCTCTAGCTCTACAACGGCTCTGCTGACCTGGTTCACTGGCTTTAAAGCAGCTCTGGTGACCTGGTTCTATGGCTCTAAAGCAGCACTGCTGACCTGGTTCTCTGGTTCTACAGCAGCTCTGCTGACCTGGTTCTCTGGCTCTAAAGCAGCTCTGCTGACCATGGTTCTCTGGCTTTAAAGCGGCTCTGCTGGCCTGGTTATCTGGCTCCAAAGCAGCTCTGCTGACCTGGTTCTCTGGTTCTAGAACAGCTCTGCTGATCTATCTCTCTGGCTCTAAAGCAGCTCGGCTTACCTGGTTCTCTGGCTCTAAAGGAGCTCTGCTGACCTTGTTCTCTCCCTCTAAAGCAGCTCTACTGACCTGGTTTCTCTGGCTCTACAGCAGCTTTGCTGACCTGGTTCTCTGGTTCTAGAGCAGCTCTGCTGACCTGGTTCTTAGGCTCTAGAGCAGCTCTGCTGACCTGGTTCTTAGGCTCTAGAGCAGCTCTACTGACCTGGTTCTATGGCTCTAAAGCAGCTCTGCTGATCTGGTTCTATGGATCTAAAGCAGCTCTGCTGACCTGGTTCTATGGCTCTAAATCAGCTCTGCTGACCTGGTTCTCTGGCTGTGAAGCAGTTCTGCTGACCGGGTTCTCTGGCTCTAAAGCAGCTCTGTTGACCTGGTTTCTCTGGCTCTAGAGCGGCTCTGCTGACCTGGTTCTCTGGCTCTACAACGGCCCTGCAGACTTTGTTCTCTGGCTCTAAAGCAGCTCTGCTGACCTGGTTTCTCTGGCTCTACAACAGCTCTGCTGACCTGGTTCTCCTGATCTAAAGCAGCTCTGCCTACCTGGTTCTCTGGCTCTAGAGTAGCTGTGCTGACCTGGTTCTTAGATTCTAGAACAGCTCTGCTGATCTATTTCTCTGGCTCTAAAGCAGCTCGGCTAACCTGGTTCTCTGGCTCTAAAGGAGCTCTGCTGACCTTGTTCTGTCCCTCTCAAGCAGCTCTGCTGAACTGGTTTCTCTGGCTCTACAGCAGCTTTGCTGACCTGGGTCTCTGGTTCTAGAGCAGCTCTGCTGACCTGGTTCTTAGGCTCTAGAGCAGCTCTACTGACCTGGTTCTATGGCTCTAAAGCAGCTCTGTTGATCTGGTTCTATGGCTCTAAAGCAGCTCTGCTGACCTGGTTCTATGGCTCTAAAGCAGCTCTGCTGACCTGGTTCTCTGGCTGTGAAGCAGTTCTGCTGACCGGGTTCTCTGGCTCTAAAGCAGCTCTGCTGACCTGGTTTCTCTGGTTCTACAGCAGCTCTGCTGACCTGGTTCTCTGGCTCTAGAGCGGCTCTGCTGACCTGGTTCTCTGGCTCTACAACGGCTCTGCAGACCTGGTTCTCTGGCTCTATAGCAGCTCTGCTGACTTGGTTCTCTGGCTCTAAAGCGGCTCTGCTGACCTGGTTATCTGGCTCTAAAGCAGCTCTGCTGACCTGGTTCTCTGGCTCTAGATCAGCTCTGCTGACCTGGTTCTCCGGGTCTAAAGCAGCTCTGCTGACCTGGTTCTCTGGCTTTAGAGCAGCTCTGCTGACCTGGTTCTTAGGCTCTAGAGCAGTTCTGCTGACCTGGTTCTCTGGCTCTACAATGGCTCTGCTGACCTGGTTCTCTGGCTCTAAAGCAGCTCTGCTGACCATGTTCTCTGGCTCTAAAGCAGCTCTGCTGACCTGGTTCTCTGGCTCTAAAGCAGTTCTGCTGATCTGGTTCTCTGACTCTGAAGCAGCTCTGCTGACCTGGTTCCTCCCTCTAAAGCAGCTCTACTGACCTGGTTTCTCTGGCTCTACAGCAGCTCTGCTGACCTGGTTCTCTGGCCCTAAAGCAGCCCTGCTGACCTGGTTCTCTCCCTCTAAAGCAGGTCTGATGACCTGGTTTCTCTAGCACTACAGCAGCTCTGCTGACCTGGTTCTCTGGCTGCAAAGTAGCTCTGCTGACCTGGTTCTCTGGCTCTAAAGCAGCTCTGCTGACCTGGTTCTTAGGCTCTAGAGCAGCTCTGCTGACCTGGTTCTCTGGGTCTACAACGGCTCTGCTGACTTGGTTCTCTGGCTCTAAAGCAGCTCTGCTGACCTGGTTCTCTTGCTTAGAAGCAGCTCTGCTGACCTGTATCCCTGGCTCTAGAGCAGCTCTGCTGACCTGGTTCTTAGCCTCTAGAGCAGCTCTGCTGACCTGGGTCTCTGGCTCTACAACGGCTCTGCTGACATGATTCTCTGTCTCTAAAGCAGCTCTGCTGACCTGGTTCTCTGGCTCTAAAGCAGCTCTGCTGACCTGGTTCTCTGGCTCTAAAGCAGCTCTGCTGACCCGGTTCTCTGGCTCTATACAGCTCTGCTGACCTTTTTCTCTGGCTCTACAGCAGCTCTGCTGACCCGGTTCTCTGCCTCTAGAGCAGCTCTGCTGACCCGGTTCTTATGCTCTAGAGCAGCTCTGCTGACCTGGTTCTCTGGCTTTCAAGCAGCCCTGCTGACCTGGTTCTCTCGTTATAAAGTGGCTCTGCTGATCTGGTTCTCTGCATCTAAAGCAGCTCTGCTGACCTGGTTCTCTGGCTCTAAAGGGGCTCTGCTGACCTTTTTCTCTCGCTCTAAAGCGGCTCTGCTGACCTGGTTCTCTGGCTCTAAAGCAACTCTGCTGACCTGAATCTCTGGTTTTGAAGCAGCTCTGCTGACATGCATCTCTGACTCTAAAGCATGGCCTGGTTCTATGGCTCTAAAGCAGTTCTGGTGACCTGGTTCTCTTGCTTTGCAGCAGCTCTGCTGACCTGATTCTCTGGCTCTAGAGCTGCACTGCTGACCTGGTTCTTAGCCTCTAGAGCAGCTCTGCTGACCTGGTTCTATGGCTCTAAAGCAGCTCTGCTGACCTGGTTCTCTGGCGCTAAAGCGGCTCAGCTGACCTGGTTTTCTCCCTCTATAGCAGCTCTTCTGACCTCGTTCCCTGGCTCTAAAGCAGCTCTGCTGGACCTGGTTCTTAGGCTCTAGAGCAGCTCTGCTTAACTGGTTTTCTGGCTCTACAACTGCTATGCTGACCTGGTTCTCTGGCTCTACAACGGCTCTGCTGACCTGGTTCTCTGGCTCTACAGCAGCTCTGCTGACCTGGTTCTCAGACTCTAGAGCAGCTCTTCTGACCTGGTTCTCTGGCTCTAAAGCAGCTCTGCTGACCTGGTTCTCTGGCTCTAAAGCAGCTCTGCTGACCTGGTTCTCTGGCTGTAAAGTAGCTCTGCTGACCTGGTTCTCTGGCTCTAAAGCAGCTCTGCTGACCTGGTTCTTAGGCTCTAGAGCAGTTCTGCTGACCTGGTTCTCTGGCTCTACAACAAATCTGCTGACCTGGTTCTCTGGCTCTAAAGCAGCTCTGCTGACCTGGTTATATGGCTCTAAAGCAGCTCTGTTGACCCGGTTCTCTGGCTCTATACAGCTCTGCTGACCTGGTTCTCTGGCTCTACAGCAGCTCTGCTGACCCGGTTCTCTGCCTCTAGAGCAGCTCTGTTGACCCGGTTCTTAGGCTCTAGAGCAGCTTTGCTGACCTTGTTCACTGGCTTTCAAGCAGCTCTGCTGACCTGGTTCTCTGGCTCTAAAGCGGCTCTGCTGACCTGGTTCTCTGGCTCTAAAGTGGCTCTGCTGACCTGGTTCTCTGGCTCTAAAGCGGTTCTGCTGACCTGGTTCTCTGGCTCTAAAGCAGCCAGCTGACCTGGTTCTCTGGCTTTGAAGCAGCTCTGCTGACCTGCTTCTCTGGCTCCAAAGCATGACCTGGTTCTGTGGCTCTAAAGCAGCTCTGCTGACCTGGTACTCTGGCTCTAGATCAGCTCTGCTGACCTGGTTCTCCGGCTCTAATGCAGCTCTGCTGACCTGGTTCTCTGGCTCTAGAGCAGCTCTGCTGACCTGGCTCTTAGGCTCTAGAGCAGCCCTGCTGACCTGGGTCTCTGGCTCTACAACGGCTCTGCTGACCTGGTTCTCTGGCTCTAAAGCAGCTCTGCTGACCTCGTTCTCTGGCTCGAAAGCAGCTCTGCTGACGTGATTCTCTGGCTCTAAAGCAGCTCTGCTGACGTGGTTCTCTGGCGCTAAAGCGCCACTGCGGACCTGGTTCTCTCCCTCTATAGCACATCTGCTGACCTGGTTCTCTGGCTCTAAAGCAGCTCTCCTGACCTGGTTCTCTGGCTCGAGAGCAGCTCTGCTGATCTGGTTCTTAGGCTATAGAGCAGCTCAGCTGACCTAGTTCTCTGGTTCTAAAGCAGCTCCGCAGACCTTGTTCTCTGGCTTGAGAGCAGCTCTGCTGACCTGGTTCTTAGGCTCCAGAACAGCTCTGCTGACCTGGTTCTCTAGTTCTACAACAGCTCTGTTGACCTGGTTCTCTGGCTCTAAACCAGCTCTGCTGACCTGGTTCTATGGCTCTAAAGCAGCTCTGCTGACTTGGTTCTCTGGCTCTAAAGCGGCTCTGCTGACTTAGTTCTCTGGCTCTAAAGTGGCTCTGCTGACCTGCTTATCTGGCTCTAGAGCAGCTCTGCTGACCTGGTTCTTAGGCTCTAGAGCAGCTCTGCTGACATGGTTCTCTGGCTTTAAAGCAGCTCTGCTGACCTGGTTCTCTGGTGCTAAAGCGGCTCTGCTGACCTGGTTCTCTCCCTCTATAGCAGCTCTGCTGACCTGGTTCTCAAGCTCTAAAGCAGCTCCGCTGACCTGGTTCTCTGGCTGGAGAGCAGCTCTGCTGACCTGGTTCTCTGGCTGTAAAGTAGCTCTGCTGACCTGGTTCTCTGGCTCTAAAGCAGCTCTGCTGACCTGGTTCTTAGGCTCTAGAGCAGCTCTGCTGACCTGGTTCTCTCACTCTAAAGCAGCTCCGCTGACCTGGTTCTCTGGCTGGAGAGCAGCTCTGCTGACCTGGTTCTCTGGCTGTAAAGTAGCTCTGCTGACCTGCTTATCTGGCTCTAGAGCAGCTCTGCTGACCTGGTTCTTAGGCTCTAGAGCAGCTCTACTGAATTGGTTCTATGGCTCTAAAGCAGCTCTGCTGACCTGGTTCTTAGGTTCTAGAACAGCTCTGCTGATCTGGTTCTCTGGCTCTAAAGCAGATCGGCTAAACTGATTCTCTGGCTCTAAAGCAGCTCTGCTGACCTGGTTCTCTCCCTCTAAGCAGCTCTGCTGACCTGGTTTCTCTGGCTCTACAGCAGCTCTGCCGACCTTGTTCTCTGGATCTAGAGCAGCTCTGCTGACCTGGTTCTTAGGCTCTAGAGCAGATCTACTGACCTGGTTCTATGGCTTTAAAGCAGCTCTGCTGATCTGGATCTATGGCTCTAAAGCAGCTCTGCTGACCTGGTTCTATGGCTCTAAAGCAGCTCTGCTGACCTGGTTCTCTCGCTCTGAAGCAGCTATGCTGTCCTGGTTCTCTGGCTCTAAAACAGCTCTGCTGACCTGGTTTCTCTGGTTCTACAGCAGCTCTGCTGACCTGGTTCTCTGGCTCTAGAGCGGCTCTGCTGACCTTGTTCTCTGGCTCTACAACGGCTGTGCAGACCTGGTTCTCTGGCTCTAAAGCGGCTCTGCTGACTTGGTTCTCCGGCCCTAAAGCAGCTCTGCTGACCTTGTTGGTATCTGGCTCTAAACCAGCTCTGCTGACCTGGTTCTCTGGCTCTAGATCAGCTCTGCTGACCTGGTTCTCCGGCTCTAATGCAGCTCTGCTGAACTGGTTCTCTGGCTCTAGAGCAGGTCTGCTGACCTGGGTCTCTGGGTCTACAACGGCTCTGCTGACCTGGTTCTCTGGCTCTAAAGCAGCTCTGCTGACCTGGTTCTCTGGCTCTAAAGCAGCTCTGCTGACGTGGTTCTCTGGCGCTAAAGCGCCACTGCGGAACTGGTTCTCTCCCTCTATAGCACCTCTGCTGACTTGGTTCTCTGGCTCTAAAGCAGCTGTCCTGACCTGGTTCTCTGGCTCGAGAGCAGCACTGCTGACCTGGTTCTTAGGCTCTAGAGCAGCTCAGCTGACCTAGTTCTCTGGCTCTACAATGGCTCTGCTGACCTCGTTCTCTGACTCTAAAGCAGCTCTGCTGACCTGGTCCTCTGGCTCTAAAGCAGTTCTGCTGATCTGGTTCAGTCCCTCTAAAGCAGTTCTCATGACCTGTTTCTCTGGCTCAAAAGCAGCTCTGCAGACCTGGTTCTCTGGTTCTAGAGCAGCTCTGCTGACCTGGTTCTCTGGCTCTAAAGCGGCTCTGTGGACCGGGTTCTCTGGCTTTAAAGCAGCTTTGCTGATCTGGTTCTCTGGCTTGAGAGCAGCTCTGCTGACCTGGTTCTTAGGCTCCAGAACAGCTCTGCTTACCTGGTTCTCTAGTTCTACAACGGCTCTGTTGACCTGGTTCTCTGGCTTTAAAGCAGCTCTGGTGAGCTGGTTCTATGGCTCTAAAGCAGCTCTGCTGACCTGGTTCTCTGGCTCTACAGCAGCTCTGCTGACCTGGTTCTCTGGCTCTAAAGCAGCTCTGCTGACCATGGTTTTCTGGCTTTAAAGCAGATCTGCTGACCTGATTCTCTGGTGCTAAAGCGGCTCCGCTGACCTGGTTCTCTCCCTCTATAGCAGCTCCGCTGACCTGGTTATCTGGTTCTAAAGCAGCTCCGCTGACCTGGTTCTCTGGCTTGAGAGCAGCTCTGCTGACCTGGTTCTTAGGCTCTGGAACAGCTCTGCTGACCTGCGTCTCTGGCTCTACAATGGCTCTGCTGACCTGGTTCTCTGGCTCTAAAGCAGCTCTGCTGACCTGGTTCTATGGCTCTAAAGCAACTCTGCTGACCTGGTTCTCTGGCTCTAAAGCGGCTCTGCTGCCCTCGTTCTCTGGCTCTAGATCAGCTCTGCTGACCTGGTTCTGTGGCTCTAAAGCAGCTCTGCTGACCTGGTTCTCTGGCTCTACAGCAGCTCTGCTGACCTGGTTCTTAGGCTCTAGAGCAGCTCTGCTGACCTGGGTCTCTGGCTCTACAACGGCTCTGCTGACCTGGTTCTCTGGCTCTAAAGCAGCTCTGCTGACCTGGTTCTCTGGCTCTAACGCAGCTCTGCTGACCTCGTTCTCAGGCTCTAAAGCAGGTCTGCTGACCTGGTTCTCTCCCTCTAAAGCAGCTCTGCTGACCTGGTTTCTCTGGCTCTACAGCAGCTCTGCTGACCTGGTTCTCAGGCTCTAGAGCAGCTCTGCTGACCTGGTTCTCTGGCTCTAAAGCAGCTCTGCTGACCTGGTTCTCTGGCTCCAAAGCAGCTCTACTGACCTGGTTTTCTCCCTCTAAAGCAGGTCTGCTGACCTGGTTTCTCTGGCACTACAGCAGCTCTGCTGACCTGGTTCTCTGGCTGTAAAGTAGCTCTGCTGACCTGGTTCTCTGGCTCTAAAGCAGCTCTGCTGACCTGGTTCTTAGACTCTAGAGCAGCTCTGCTGACCTTGTTCTCTGGCTCTACAACTGCTCTGCTGACCTGGTTCTCTGGCTCTAAAGCAGCTCTGAAGACCTGGTTATATGGTTCTAAAGCAGCTCTGCTGACCCGGTTCTCTGGCTCTATGCAGCTCTCCTGACCTGGTTCTCTTGCTCTACAGCAGCTCTGCTGACCCGGTTCTCTTGCTCTACAGCAGCTCTGCTGACCCGGTTCTCTGCCTCTAGAGCAGCTCTGCTGACCCGGTTCTTAGGCTCTAGAGCAGCTCTGCTGACCTGGTTCTCTGGCTTTCAAGCAGCTCTGTTGAGCTGGTTCTCTGACTCTAAAGCGGCTCTGATGATGTGGTTCTCTGGATCTAAAGCAGCTCTGCTGACCTGGTTCTCTGGCTCTAAAGTGGCTCTGCTGACCTGGTTCGATGGCTCTAAAGCGCCTCTGCTGACCTTTTTCTCTAGCTTTAAAGCAGCTCTTTTGACCTGGTTCTCTGGCTTTGAAGCAGCTCTGCTGACCTGCTTCTCTGACTCTAAAGCATGACCTGGTTCTATGGCTCTAAAGCAGTTCTGCTGACCTGGTTCTCTTGCTTTGAAGCAGCTCTGCTGACCTGATGCTCTGGCTCTAGAGAAGCTCTGCTGACCTGGTTCTTAGACTCTAGAGCAGCTCTGCTGACCTGGTTCTCTGGCTCTAAAGCAGCTCTGCTGACCTGGTTCTCTTGCTCTAAAGCAGCTCTGCTGACCTGGTTCTCTGGCTCTAAAGCAGCTCTCCTGACCTAGTTCTCTGGCTCGAGAGCAGCTCTGCTGACTTGGTTCTTAGGCTCTAGAGCAGCTCAGCTGACCTAGTTCTCTGGCTCTACAATGGCTCTGCTGACCTGGTTCTCTGGCTCTAAAGCAGCACTGCTGACCTGGTTTTCTGGCTCTAAAGCAGCTCTGCTGATCTGGTTCACTCCCTCTAAAGCAGCTTTGCTGACCTGTTTCTCTGGATCTAAAGCAGCTCTGCTGACCTGGTTCTCTGGCTCTAGAGTAGTCCTGCTGACCTGGTTCTCTGGCTGTAGAGCAGCTCTACTGACCTGGTTCTCTGGCTCTAAAGCGGCTCTGCTGACATGGTTCTCTGGTTTTAAAGCAGCTCTGCTGACCTGGTTCTCTGGTTCTAAAGCGGCTCTGCTGACCTGGTTCTCTCTCTCTATAGCAGCTCCGCTGACCTGGTTCTCAAGCTCTAAAGCAGCTCCGCTGACCTGGTTCTCTGGCTTGAGAGCAGCTCTGCTGACCTGGTTCTCTGGCTGTAAAGTAGCTCTGCTGACCTGGTTCTCTGGCTCTAAAGCAGCTCTGCTGACCAGATTCTTAGGCTCTAGAGCAGCTCTGCTGACCTGGTTCTCTGGCTCTACAACGGCTCTGCTAACCTGGTTCTCTGGCTCCAAAGCAGCTCTGCTGACCCGGTTATATGACTCTAAAGCAGCTCTGCTGACCCGGTTCTTAGGTTCTAGAGCAGCTCTGCTGACATGGTTCTCTGGCTTTCAAGCAGCTATGCTGACCTGGTTCTCTGGCTCTAAAGCAGCTCTGCTGATGTGGTTCTCTGGATCTAAAGCAGCTCTGCTGACCTGGTTCTCTGGCTGGAAAGTGTCTCTGCTGACCTGGTTCTCTGGCTCTAAAGCGGCTCTGCTGACCCGGTCCTCTAGCTCTAAAGCAGCTCTGATGACCTATTTCTCTGGCTTTGAAGCAGATCTGCTGACCTACGTCTCTGACTCTAAAGCATGACTTGGTTCTATGGCTCCCAAGCAGTTCTGTGGACCTGGTTCTCTGGCTTTAAAGCAGCTCTGCTGATCTGGTTCTCTGGCTCTCGAGCATCTCTGCTGACCTGGTTCTTAGGCTCTAGAGCTGCTCTGCTGACCTGGTTCTCTAGCTCTACAACGGCTCTGCTGACCTAGTTCACTGGCTTTAAAGCAGCTCTGGTGACCTGGTTCTATGGCTCTAAAGCAGCTCTGCTGACCTGGTTCTCTGGCTCTACAGCAGCTCTGCTGACCTGGTTCTCTGGCTCTAAAGCAGCTCTGCTGACCATGCTTCTCTGGCTTTAAAGCAGATCTGCTGACCTGATTCTCTGGTGCTAAAGCGGCTCTGCTGACCTGGTTCTCTCCCTCTATAGCAGCTCCGCTGACCTGGTTCTCTGGTTCTAAAGCAGCTCCGCTGACCTGGTTCTCTGGCTTGAGAGCAGCTCTGCTGACCTGGTTCTTAGGCGCTAGAACAGCTCTGCTGACCTGCGTCTCTGGCTCTACAATGGCTCTGCTGACCTGGTTCACTGGCTCTAAAGCAGCTCTGCTGACCTGGTTCTATGGCTCTAAAGCAACTCTGCTGACCTGGTTCTCTGGCTCTAAAGCGGCTCTGCTGACTTGGTTCTCTGGCTCTAAAGCAGCTCTGCAGACCTGGTTATCTGGCTCTATAGCAGCTCTGCTGTCCTCGTTCTCTCGCTCTAGATCAGCTCTGCTGACCTGGTTCTGTGGCTCTAAAGCAGCTCTGCTGACCTGGTTCTCTGGCTCTACAGCAGCTCTGCTGACCTGGTTCTTAGGCTCTAGAGCAGCTCTGCTGACCTGTGTTTCTGGCTCTACAACGGCTCTGCTGACCTGGTTTTCTGGCTATAAAGCAGCTCTGCTGACCTGGTTCTCTGGCTCTAACGCAGCTCTGCTGACCTGGTTCTCAGGCTCTAAAGCAGTTCTGCTGATCTGGTTATCTGACTCTAAAGCAGCTCTGCTGACCTGGTTCTCTACCTCTAAAGCAGCTCTGCTGACCTGGTTTCTCTGGCTCTACAGCAGCTCTGCTGACCTGGTTCTCAGGCTCTAGAGCAGCTCTGCTGACCTGGTTCACTGGCTCTAAAGCAGGTCTGCTGACCTGGTTCTCTGGCTCCAAAGCAGCTCTGCTGACCTAGTTCTCTCCCTCTAAAGCAGGTCTGCTGACCTGGTTTTTCTGGCACTACAGCAGCTCTGCTGACCTGGTTCTCTGGCTGTAAAGTAGCTCTGCTGACCTGGTTCTCTGGCTCTAAAGCAGCTCTGCTGACCTGGTTCTTAGACTCTAGAGCAGCTCTGCTGACCTTGTTCTCTGGCTCTACAACGGCTCTGCTGACCTGGTTCTCTGGCTCTAAAGCAGCTCTGAAGACCTTGTTATATGGTTCTAAAGCAGCTCTGCTGACCCGGTTCTCTGGCTCTATACAGCTCTGCTGACCTGGTTCTCTTGCTCTACAGCAGCTCTGCTGACCCGGTTCTCTGCCTCTAGAGCAGATCTGCTGACCCGGTTCTTAGGCTCTAGAGCAGCTCTGCTGACCTGGTTCTCTGGCTTTCAAGCAGCTCTGCTGACCTGGTTCTCTGACTCTAAAGCGGCTCTGATGATGTGGTTCTCTGGATCTAAAGCAGCTTGGCTGACCTGGTTCTCTGGCTCTAAAGTGGCTCTGCTGACCTGGTTCGATGGCTCTAAAGCGCCTCTGCTGACCTTTTTCTCTAGCTCTAAAGCAGCTCTGCTGACCTGGTTCTCTGGCTTTGAAGCCGCTCTGCTGACCTGCTTCTCTGACTCTAAAGCATGACCTGGTTCTATGGCTCTAAAGCAGTTCTGCTGACCTGGTTCTCTTGCTTTGAAGCAGCTCTGCTGACCTGATTCTCTGGCTCTAGAGAAGCTCTGCTGACCTGGTTCTTAGACTCTAGAGCAGCTCTGCTGACCTGGTTCTCTGGCTCTAAAGCAGCTCTGCTGACCTGGTTCTCTGGCTCTAAAGCAGCTCTGCTGACCTGGTTCTCTGGCTCTAAAGCAGCTCTCCTGACCTAGTTCTCTGGCTCGAGAGCAGCTCTGCTGACCTGGTTCTTAGGCTCTAGAGCAGCTCAGCTGACCTAGCTCTCTGGCTCTACAATGGCTCTGCTGACCTGGTTCTCTGGCTCTAAAGCAGCTCTGCTGATCTGGTTCACTCCCTCTAAAGCAGCTTTGCTGACCTGTTTCTCTGGATCTAAAGCAGTTCTGCTGACCTGGTTCTCTGGCTCTAAAGCAGCTCTACTGACCTGGTTCTCTGGCTCTAAAGCGGCTCTGCTGACATGGTTCTCTGGCTTTAAAGCAGCTCTGCTGACCTGGTTCTCTGGTGCTAAAGCGGCTCTGCTGACCTGGTTCTCTCCCTCTATAGCAGCTCCGCTGACCTGGTTCTCAAGCTCTAAAGCAGCTCCGCTGACCTGGTTCTCTGGCTTGAGAGCAGCTCTGCTGACCTGGTTCTCTGGCTGTAAAGTAGCTCTGCTGACCTGGTTCTCTGGCTCTAAAGCAGCTCTGCTGACCTGGTTCTTAGGCTCTAGAGCAGCTCTGCTGACCTGGTTCTCTGGCTCTACAACAGCTCTGCTAACCTGGTTCTCTGTCTCTAAAGCAGCTCTGCTGACCTGGTTATATGGCTCTAAAGCAGCTCTGCTGACCCGGTTCTTAGGTTCTAGAGCAGCTCTGCTGACATGGTTCTCTAGCTTTCAAGCAGCTCTGCTGACCTGGTTCTCTGGCTCTAAAGCGGCTCTGCTGATGTGGTTCTCTGGATCTAAAGCAGCTCTGCTGACCTGGTTCTCTGGCTGGAAAGTGTCTCTGCTGACCCGGTTCTCTAGCTCTAAAGCAGCTCTGCTGACCTATTTCTCTGGCTTTGAAGCAGATCTGCTGACCTACGTCTCTGACTCTAAAGCATGACCTGGTTCTATGGCTGCCAAGCAGTTCTGCTGACCTGGTTCTCTTGCTTTGAAGCAGCTCTGCTGATCTGATTCTCTGGCTCTAGAGCAGCTCTGCTGACCTGGTTCTTAGGCTCTAGAGCAGCTCTGCTGACCTGGTTCTCTGGCTCTACAACGGCTCTGCTAACCTGGTTCTCTGGCTCTAAAGCAGCTCTGCTGACCTGGTTATATGGCTCTAAAGCAGTTCTGCTGACCCGGTTCTTAGGTTCTAGAGCAGCTCTGCTGACATGGTTCTCTAGCTTTCAAGCAGCTCTGCTGACCTGGTTCTCTGGCTCTAAAGCGGCTCTGCTGATGTGGTTCTCTGGATCTAAAGCAGCTCTGCTGACCTGGTTCTCTGGCTGGAAAGTGTCTCTGCTGACCTGGTTCTCTGGCTCTAAAGCGGCTCTGCTGACCCGGTTCTCTAGCTCTAAAGCAGCTCTGCTGACCTATTTCTCTGGCTTTGAAGCAGATCTGCTGACCTACGTCTCTGACTCTAAAGCATGACCTGGTTCTATGGCTGCCAAGCAGTTCTGCTGACCTGGTTCTCTTGCTTTGAAGCAGCTCTGCTGATCTGATTCTCTGGCTCTAGAGCAGCTCTGCTGACCTGGTTCTTAGGCTCTAGAGAAGCTCTGCTGACCTGGGTCTCTGGCTCTACAACGGCTCTGCTGACCTGGTTCTCTTGCTCTAAAGCAGCTCTGCTGACCTGGTTCTTTGGCTCTAAAGCAGCTCTGCTGAGCTGGTTCTCTGGCTCTAGAGCAGCTCTGCTGACCTGGTTCTCTGGCTCTACAACGGCTCTGCTGACCTGGTTCTCTGGCTCTAAAGCAGCTCTGCTGACCTGGTTCTCTGGCTTTAAAGCAGTTCTGCTGATCTGGTTCTCTGACTCTAAAGCAGTTCTGCTGATCTGGTTCTCTGACTCTAAAGCAGTTCTGCTGATCTGGTTCTCTGACTCTAAAGCAGCTCTGCTGACCTGGTTCTCTCCCTCTAAAGGCTGCTGACCTGTTTTCTCTGGCTCTACAGCAGCTCTGCTGACCTGGTTCTCAGGCTCTAGAGCAGCTCTGCTGACCTGGCTCTCTGGCTCTAAAGCATCTCTGCTGACCAGGTTCTCTGGCTCCAAAGCAGCTCTGCTGACCTGGTTCTCTCCCTCTAAAGCAGGTCTGCTGAACTGGTTTCTCTGGCATGACAACAGCTCTGCTGACCTGGTTTTCTAGCTCTAAAGCAGCTCTGCTGACCTGGTTCTTAGGCTCTAGAGCAGTTCTGCTGACCTGGTTCTCTTGCTTTGAAGCAGGTCTGTTGACCTGATTCTCTGGGTCTAGAGCAGCTCTGCTGGCCAGGTTCTCTCCCTCTAAAGCGGCTCTGCTGACCTGGTTCTCTGGATCTAAAGCAGCTCTGCTGACCTGGTTTCTCTGGTTCTACAACAGCTCTGCTGACCTGGTTCTCTGGCTCTAAAGCAGCTCTGCCTACCTGGTTCTCTGGCTCTAGAGCAGCTCTGCTGACCTGGTTCTTAGGTTCTAGAACAGCTCTGCTGATCTGGTTCTCTGGCTCTAAAGCAGCTCGGCTAACCTGGTTCTCTGGTTCTAGAGCAGTTCTGCGGACCTGGTTCATAGGCTCTAGAGCAGCTCTACTGACCTGGTTCTATGGCTCTAAAGCAGCTCTGCTGATCTGGTTCTATGGCTCTAAAGCAGCTCTGCTGACCTGGTTCTATGGCTCTACAGCAGCTCTGCTGACCTGGTTCTCTGGCTCTGAAGCAACTCCGCTGACTGGGTTCTCTGGCTCTAAAGCAGCTCTGCTGACCTGGTTTCTCTGGTTTTACAGCATCTCTGCTGACCTGGTTCTCTGGCTCTAGAGCGACTCTGCTGACCTGGTTCTCTCGCTCTACAACGGCTCTGCAGACCTGGTTCTATGGCTCTTAAGCGGCTCTGCTGACCTGGTTATCTCGCTCTAAAGCCGCTCTGCTGACCTGGTTCTTAGGCTCTAGATAAGCTCTGTTGACCTGGTTCTCTGGCTCTAAAGCCGCTCTGCTGACCTGGTTCTCTGGCTCTAGAGCAGCTCTGCTGACCTGGTTCTTAGGCTCTAGAGCAGCTCTGCTGACCTGGTTCTCTGGCTCTACAACGGCTCTGCTGACCTGGTTCTCTGGCTCTAAAGCAGCTCTGCTGACCTGGTTCTCTGGCTCTAAAGCAGATCTGCTGACCTGGTTCTCTGGCTCTAAAGCAGTTCTGCTGATCTGGTTCTCTCCCTCTAAAGTAGCTCTGCTGACCTGGTTTCTCTGGCTCTACAGCAGCTCTGTTGACCTGGTTCTCAGGCTCTAGAGCAGCTCTGCTGACCTGGCTCTCTGGCTCTACAGCAGCTCTACTGACCAAGATCTCTGGCTCCAAAGAAGCTCTGCTGATCTGGTTCTCTCCCTCTAGAGCAGGTCTGCTGAACTGGTTTCTCTGGCATGACAACAGCTCTGCTGACCTGGTTTTCTGGCTCTAATGCAGCTCTGCTGACCTGGTTCTTAGGCTCTAGAGCAGCTCTGCTGACCTGGTTGTCTGGCTCTACAACGGCTCTGCTGACCTGGTTCTCTGGCTCTAAAGCAGCTCTGCTGACCTGGTTCTCTGGCTCTAAAGCAGCTCTGCTGACACGGTTCTCTGGCTCTATACAGCTCTGCTGACCTGGTTCTCTGGCTCTACAGCAGCTCTGCTGACCCGGTTCTCTGCCTCTAGAGCAGCTCTGCTGACCCAGTTCTTAGGCTCTAGAGCAGCTCTTCTGACCTGGTTCTCTGGCTCTAAAGCGGCTCTGCTGACCTGGTTCTCTGGCTGTAAAGTAGCTCTGCTGACCTGGTTCTCTGGCTCTAAAGCAGCTCTGCTGACCAGGTTCTTAGGCTCTAGAGCAGCTCTGCTGACCTGGTTCTCTGGCTCTACAACGGCTCTGCTAACCTGGTTCTCTGGCTCCAAAGCAGCTCTGCTGACCCGGTTATATGACTCTAAAGCAGCTCTGCTGACCCGGTTCTTAGGTTCTAGAGCAGCTCTGCTGACATGGTTCTCTGGCTTTCAAGCAGCTATGCTGACCTGGTTCTCTGGCTCTAAAGCAGCTCTGCTGATGTGGTTCTATGGATCTAAAGCAGCTCTGCTGACCTGGTTCTCTGGCTGGAAAGTGTCTCTGCTGACCTGGTTCTCTGGCTCTAAAGCGGCTCTGCTGACCCGGTCCTCTAGCTCTAAAGCAGCTCTGATGACCTATTTCTCTGGCTTTGAAGCAGATCTGCTGACCTACGTCTCTGACTCTAAAGCATGACTTGGTTCTATGGCTCCCAAGCAGTTCTGTGGACCTGGTTCTCTGGCTTTAAAGCAGCTCTGCTGATCTGGTTCTCTGGCTCTCGAGCATCTCTGCTGACCTGGTTCTTAGGCTCTAGAGCTGCTCTGCTGACCTGGTTCTCTAGCTCTACAACGGCTCTGCTGACCTAGTTCACTGGCTTTAAAGCAGCTCTGGTGACCTGGTTCTATGGCTCTAAAGCAGCTCTGCTGACCTGGTTCTCTGGCTCTACAGCAGCTCTGCTGACCTGGTTCTCTGGCTCTAAAGCAGCTCTGCTGACCATGCTTCTCTGGCTTTAAAGCAGATCTGCTGACCTGATTCTCTGGTGCTAAAGCGGCTCTGCTGACCTGGTTCTCTCCCTCTATAGCAGCTCCGCTGACCTGGTTCTCTGGTTCTAAAGCAGCTCCGCTGACCTGGTTCTCTGGCTTGAGAGCAGCTCTGCTGACCTGGTTCTTAGGCGCTAGAACAGCTCTGCTGACCTGCGTCTCTGGCTCTACAATGGCTCTGCTGACCTGGTTCACTGGCTCTAAAGCAGCTCTGCTGACCTGGTTCTATGGCTCTAAAGCAACTCTGCTGACCTGGTTCTCTGGCTCTAAAGCGGCTCTGCTGACTTGGTTCTCTGGCTCTAAAGCAGCTCTGCAGACCTGGTTATCTGGCTCTATAGCAGCTCTGCTGTCCTCGTTCTCTCGCTCTAGATCAGCTCTGCTGACCTGGTTCTGTGGCTCTAAAGCAGCTCTGCTGACCTGGTTCTCTGGCTCCACAGCAGCTCTGCTGACCTGGTTCTTAGGCTCTAGAGCAGCTCTGCTGACCTGTGTCTCTGGCTCTACAACGGCTCTGCTGACCTGGTTTTCTGGCTATAAAGCAGCTCTGCTGACCTGGTTCTCTGGCTCTAACGCAGCTCTGCTGACCTGGTTCTCAGGCTCTAAAGCAGTTCTGCTGATCTGGTTATCTGACTCTAAAGCAGCTCTGCTGACCTGGTTCTCTACCTCTAAAGCAGCTCTGCTGACCTGGTTTCTCTGGCTCTACAGCAGCTCTGCTGACCTGGTTCTCAGGCTCTAGAGCAGCTCTGCTGACCTGGTTCACTGGCTCTAAAGCAGGTCTGCTGACCTGGTTCTCTGGCTCCAAAGCAGCTCTGCTGACCTAGTTCTCTCCCTCTAAAGCAGGTCTGCTGACCTGGTTTTTCTGGCACTACAGCATCTCTGCTGACCTGGTTCTCTGGCTGTAAAGTAGCTCTGCTGACCTGGTTCTCTGGCTCTAAAGCAGCTCTGCTGACCTGGTTCTTAGACTCTAGAGCAGCTCTGCTGACCTTGTTCTCTGGCTCTACAACGGCTCTGCTGACCTGGTTCTCTGGCTCTAAAGCAGCTCTGAAGACCTTGTTATATGGTTCTAAAGCAGCTCTGCTGACCCGGTTCTCTGGCTCTATACAGCTCTGCTGACCTGGTTCTCTTGCTCTACAGCAGCTCTGCTGACCCGGTTCTCTGCCTCTAGAGCAGATCTGCTGACCCGGTTCTTAGGCTCTAGAGCAGCTCTGCTGACCTGGTTCTCTGGCTTTCAAGCAGCTCTGCTGACCTGGTTCTCTGACTCTAAAGCGGCTCTGATGATGTGGTTCTCTGGATCTAAAGCAGCTTGGCTGACCTGGTTCTCTGGCTCTAAAGTGGCTCTGCTGACCTGGTTCGATGGCTCTAAAGCGCCTCTGCTGACCTTTTTCTCTAGCTCTAAAGCAGCTCTGCTGACCTGGTTCTCTGGCTTTGAAGCCGCTCTGCTGACCTGCTTCTCTGACTCTAAAGCATGACCTGGTTCTATGGCTCTAAAGCAGTTCTGCTGACCTGGTTCTCTTGCTTTGAAGCAGCTCTGCTGACCTGATTCTCTGGCTCTAGAGAAGCTCTGCTGACCTGGTTCTTAGACTCTAGAGCAGCTCTGCTGACCTGGTTCTCTGGCTCTAAAGCAGCTCTGCTGACCTGGTTCTCTGGCTCTAAAGCAGCTCTGCTGACCTGGTTCTCTGGCTCTAAAGCAGCTCTCCTGACCTAGTTCTCTGGCTCGAGAGCAGCTCTGCTGACCTGGTTCTTAGGCTCTAGAGCAGCTCAGCTGACCTAGCTCTCTGGCTCTACAATGGCTCTGCTGACCTGGTTCTCTGGCTCTAAAGCAGCTCTGCTGATCTGGTTCACTCCCTCTAAAGCAGCTTTGCTGACCTGTTTCTCTGGATCTAAAGCAGTTCTGCTGACCTGGTTCTCTGGCTCTAAAGCAGCTCTACTGACCTGGTTCTCTGGCTCTAAAGCGGCTCTGCTGACATGGTTCTCTGGCTTTAAAGCAGCTCTGCTGACCTGGTTCTCTGGTGCTAAAGCGGCTCTGCTGACCTGGTTCTCTCCCTCTATAGCAGCTCCGCTGACCTGGTTCTCAAGCTCTAAAGCAGCTCCGCTGACCTGGTTCTCTGGCTTGAGAGCAGCTCTGCTGACCTGGTTCTCTGGCTGTAAAGTAGCTCTGCTGACCTGGTTCTCTGGCTCTAAAGCAGCTCTGCTGACCTGGTTCTTAGGCTCTAGAGCAGCTCTGCTGACCTGGTTCTGTGGCTCTACAACAGCTCTGCTAACCTGGTTCTCTGGCTCTAAAGCAGCTCTGCTGACCTGGTTATATGGCTCTAAAGCAGCTCTGCTGACCCGGTTCTTAGGTTCTAGAGCAGCTCTGCTGACATGGTTCTCTAGCTTTCAAGCAGCTCTGCTGACCTGGTTCTCTGGCTCTAAAGCGGCTCTGCTGATGTGGTTCTCTGGATCTAAAGCAGCTCTGCTGACCTGGTTCTCTGGCTGGAAAGTGTCTCTGCTGACCCGGTTCTCTAGCTCTAAAGCAGCTCTGCTGATCTATTTCTCTGGCTTTGAAGCAGATCTGCTGACCTACGTCTCTGACTCTAAAGCATGACCTGGTTCTATGGCTGCCAAGCAGTTCTGCTGACCTGGTTCTCTTGCTTTGAAGCAGCTCTGCTGATCTGATTCTCTGGCTCTAGAGCAGCTCTGCTGACCTGGTTCTTAGGCTCTAGAGCAGCTCTGCTGACCTGGTTCTCTGGCTCTACAACGGCTCTGCTAACCTGGTTCTCTGGCTCTAAAGCAGCTCTGCTGACCTGGTTATATGGCTCTAAAGCAGTTCTGCTGACCCGGTTCTTAGGTTCTAGAGCAGCTCTGCTGACATGGTTCTCTAGCTTTCAAGCAGCTCTGCTGACCTGGTTCTCTGGCTCTAAAGCGGCTCTGCTGATGTGGTTCTCTGGATCTAAAGCAGCTCTGCTGACCTGGTTCTCTGGCTGGAAAGTGTCTCTGCTGACCTGGTTCTCTGGCTCTAAAGCGGCTCTGCTGACCCGGTTCTCTAGCTCTAAAGCAGCTCTGCTGACCTATTTCTCTGGCTTTGAAGCAGATCTGCTGACCTACGTCTCTGACTCTAAAGCATGACCTGGTTCTATGGCTGCCAAGCAGTTCTGCTGACCTGGTTCTCTTGCTTTGAAGCAGCTCTGCTGATCTGATTCTCTGGCTCTAGAGCAGCTCTGCTGACCTGGTTCTTAGGCTCTAGAGAAGCTCTGCTGACCTGGGTCTCTGGCTCTACAACGGCTCTGCTGACCTGGTTCTCTTGCTCTAAAGCAGCTCTGCTGACCTGGTTCTTTGGCTCTAAAGCAGCTCTGCTGAGCTGGTTCTCTGGCTCTAGAGCAGCTCTGCTGACCTGGTTCTCTGGCTCTACAACGGCTCTGCTGACCTGGTTCTCTGGCTCTAAAGCAGCTCTGCTGACCTGGTTCTCTGGCTTTAAAGCAGTTCTGCTGATCTGGTTCTCTGACTCTAAAGCAGTTCTGCTGATCTGGTTCTCTGACTCTAAAGCAGTTCTGCTGATCTGGTTCTCTGACTCTAAAGCAGCTATGCTGACCTGGTTCTCTCCCTCTAAAGGCTGCTGACCTGTTTTCTCTGGCTCTACAGCAGCTCTGCTGACCTGGTTCTCAGGCTCTAGAGCAGCTCTGCTGACCTGGCTCTCTGGCTCTAAATCATCTCTGCTGACCAGGTTCTCTGGCTCCAAAGCAGCTCTGCTGACCTGGTTCTCTCCCTCTAAAGCAGGTCTGCTGAACTGGTTTCTCTGGCATGACAACAGCTCTGCTGACCTGGTTTTCTAGCTCTAAAGCAGCTCTGCTGACCTGGTTCTTAGGCTCTAGAGCAGTTCTGCTGACCTGGTTCTCTTGCTTTGAAGCAGGTCTGCTGACCTGATTCTCTGGGTCTAGAGCAGCTCTGCTGGCCAGGTTCTCTCCCTCTAAAGCGGCTCTGCTGACCTGGTTCTCTGGATCTAAAGCAGCTCTGCTGACCTGGTTTCTCTGGTTCTACAACAGCTCTGCTGACCTGGTTCTCTGGCTCTAAAGCAGCTCTGCCTACCTGGTTCTCTGGCTCTAGAGCAGCTCTGCTGACCTGGTTCTTAGGTTCTAGAACAGCTCTGCTGATCTGGTTCTCTGGCTCTAAAGCAGCTCGGCTAACCTGGTTCTCTGGTTCTAGAGCAGTTCTGCGGACCTGGTTCATAGGCTCTAGAGCAGCTCTACTGACCTGGTTCTATGGCTCTAAAGCAGCTCTGCTGATCTGGTTCTATGGCTCTAAAGCAGCTCTGCTGACCTGGTTCTATGGCTCTACAGCAGCTCTGCTGACCTGGTTCTCTGGCTCTGAAGCAACTCCGCTGACTGGGTTCTCTGGCTCTAAAGCAGCTCTGCTGACCTGGTTTCTCTGGTTTTACAGCATCTCTGCTGACCTGGTTCTCTGGCTCTAGAGCGACTCTGCTGACCTGGTTCTCTCGCTCTACAACGGCTCTGCAGACCTGGTTCTATGGCTCTTAAGCGGCTCTGCTGACCTGGTTATCTCGCTCTAAAGCCGCTCTGCTGACCTGGTTCTTAGGCTCTAGATAAGCTCTGTTGACCTGGTTCTCTGGCTCTAAAGCCGCTCTGCTGACCTGGTTCTCTGGCTCTAGAGCAGCTCTGCTGACCTGGTTCTTAGGCTCTAGAGCAGCTCTGCTGACCTGGTTCTTAGGCTCTAGAGCAGCTCTGCTGACCTGGTTCTCTGGCTCTACAACGGCTCTGCTGACCTGGTTCTCTGGCTCTAAAGCAGCTCTGCTGACCTGGTTCTCTGGCTCTAAAGCAGATCTGCTGACCTGGTTCTCTGGCTCTAAAGCAGTTCTGCTGATCTGGTTCTCTCCCTCTAAAGTAGCTCTGCTGACCTGGTTTCTCTGGCTCTACAGCAGCTCTGTTGACCTGGTTCTCAGGCTCTAGAGCAGCTCTGCTGACCTGGCTCTCTGGCTCTACAGCAGCTCTACTGACCAAGATCTCTGGCTCCAAAGAAGCTCTGCTGACCTGGTTCTCTCCCTCTAAAGCAGGTCTGCTGACCTGGTTTCTCTGGCACTACAGCAGCTCTTCTGACCTGGTTTTCTGGCTGTAAAGTAGCTCTGCTGACCTGGTTCTCTGGCTCCAAAGCAGCTCTGCTGACCTGGTTCTCTCCCTCTAGAGCAGGTCTGCTGAACTGGTTTCTCTGGCATGACAACAGCTCTGCTGACCTGGTTTTCTGGCTCTAATGCAGCTCTGCTGACCTGGTTCTTAGGCTCTAGAGCAGCTCTGCTGACCTGGTTGTCTGGCTCTACAACGGCTCTGCTGACCTGGTTCTCTGGCTCTAAAGCAGCTCTGCTGACCTGGTTCTCTGGCTCTAAAGCAGCTCTGCTGACACGGTTCTCTGGCTCTATACAGCTCTGCTGACCTGGTTCTCTGGCTCTACAGCAGCTCTGCTGACCCGGTTCTCTGCCTCTAGAGCAGCTCTGCTGACCCAGTTCTTAGGCTCTAGAGCAGCTCTTCTGACCTGGTTCTCTGGCTCTAAAGCGGCTCTGCTGACCTGGTTCTCTGGATCTAAAGCAGCTCTGCTGACCTGGTTCTCTGGCTCTAAAGTGGCTCTCCTGACCTGGTTGTCTGGCTCTAAAGCAGCTCTGCTGACCTGGTTCTCTGGCTATAAAGCTGCTCTGCTGACCTGGTTCTCTGGCTTTAAAGCAGCTCTGCTGACCTGCTTCTCTGGCTCTAAAGCATGACCTGGTTCTATGGCTCTAAAGCAGTTCTGCTGACCTGGTTCTCTTGCTTTGAAGCAGGTCTGCTGACCTGATTCTCTGGGTCTAGAGCAGCTCTGCTGACCTGGTTCTCTCCCTCTAAAGCTGCTCTGTTGACCTGGTTCTCTGGCTCTAAAGCAGCTCTGCTGGCCAGGTTCTCTCCCTCTAAAGCGGCTCTGCTGACCTGGTTCTCTGGATCTAAAGCAGCTCTGCTGACCTGGTTTCTCTGGCTCTACAGCAGCTCTGCTGACCTGGTTCTCTGGCTCTAAAGCAGCTCTGCCTACCTGGTTCTCTGGCTCTAGAACAGCTCTGCTTATCTGGTTCTCTGGCTCTAAAGCAGCTCGGCTAACCTGGTTCTCAGGCTCTAAAGCAGTTTTGCTGATCTGGTTATCTGACTCTAAAGCAGGTCTGCTGACATGGTTCTCTCCCTCTAAAGCAGCTCTGCTGACCTGGTTTCCCTGGCTCTACAGCAGCTGTGCTGACCTGGTTCTCAGGCTCTAGAGCAGCTCTGCTGACCTGGTTCTCTGGCTCTAAAGCAGCTCTGCTGACCTGGTTCTCTGGCTCCAAAGCAGCTCTACTGACCTGGTTCTCTCCCTCTAAAGCAGGCCTGCTGACCTGGTTTCTCTGGCACTACAGCAGCTCTGCTGACCTGGTTCTCTGGCTGTAAAGTAGCTCTGCTGACCTGGTTCTCTGGCTCTAAAGCAGCTCTGCTGACCTGGTTCTTAGACTCTAGAGCAGCTCTGCTGACCTTGTTCTCTGGCTCTACAACGGCTCTGCTGACCTGGTTCTCTGGCTCTAAAGCAGCTCTGAAGACCTGGTAATATGGTTCTAAAGCAGCTCTGCTGACCCGGTTCTCTGGCTCTATACAGCTCTGCTGACCTGGTTCTCTTGCTCTACAGCAGCTCTGCTGACCCGGTTCTCTGCCTCTAGAGCAGCTCTGCTGACCCGGTTCTTAGGCTCTAGAGCAGCTCTGCTGACCTGGTTCTCTGGCTTTCAAGCAGCTCTGCTGACCTGGTTCTCTGACTCTAAAGCGGCTCTGATGATGTGGTTCTCTGGATCTAAAGCAGCTCTGCTGACCTGGTTCTCTGGCTCTAAAGTGGCTCTGCTGACCTGGTTCGATGGCTCTAAAGCGCCTCTGCTGACCTTTTTCTCTAGCTCTAAAGCAGCTCTGATGACCTGGTTCTCTGGCTTTGAAGCAGCTCTGCTGACCTGCTTCTCTGACTCTAAAGCATGACCTGGTTCTATGGCTCTAAAGCAGTTCTGCTGACCTGGTTCTCTTGCTTTGAAGCAGCTCTGCTGACCTGATTCTCTGGCTCTACAGAAGCTCTGCTGACCTGGTTCTTAGACTCTAGAGCAGCTCTGCTGACCTGGTTCTCTGGCTCTAAAGCAGCTCTGCTGACCTGGTTCTCTGGCTCTAAAGCAGCTCTCCTGACCTAGTTCTCTGGCTCGAGAGCAGCTCTGCTGACCTGGTTCTTAGGCTCTAGAGCAGCTCAGCTGACCTAGTTCTCTGGCTCTACAATGGCTCTGCTGACCTGGTTCTCTGGCTCTAAAGCAGCTCTGCTGACCTGGTTTTCTGGCTCTAAAGCAGCTCTGCTGACCTGGTTTTCTGGATCTAAAGCAGCTCTGCTGATCTGGTTCACTCCCTCTAAAGCAGCTTTGCTG
This sequence comes from Triturus cristatus, assembly GCF_964204655.1. NCBI lineage: Eukaryota > Metazoa > Chordata > Amphibia > Caudata > Salamandridae > Triturus > Triturus cristatus. The sequence continues at coordinate 1,225,845 of NW_028187318.1, forward strand.
ACCTGTTTCTCTGGATCTAAAGCAGCTCTGCTGACCTGGTTCTCTGGCTCTAGAGTAGCCCTGCTGACCTGGTTCTCTGGCTCTAAAGCAGCTCTGCTGACCTGGTTCTCTGGCTCTAAAGCAGCTCTCCTGACCTAGTTCTCTGGCTCGAGAGCAGCTCTGCTGACCTGGTTCTTAGGCTCTAGAGCAGCTCAGCTGACCTAGTTCTCTGGCTCTACAATGGCTCTGCTGACCTGGTTCTCTGGCTCTAAAGCAGCTCTGCTGACCTGGTTTTCTGGCTCTAAAGCAGCTCTGCTGACCTGGTTTTCTGGCTCTAAAGCAGCTCTGCTGATCTGGTTCACTCCCTCTAAAGCAGCTTTGCTGACCTGTTTCTCTGGATCTAAAGCAGCTCTGCTGACCTGGTTCTCTGGCTCTAGAGTAGCTGTGCTGACCTGGTTCTCTGGCTCTAGAGCAGCTCTACTGACCTGGTTCTCTGGCTCTAAAGCGGCTCTGCTGACATGGTTCTCTGGCTTTAAAGCAGCTCTGCTGACCTGGTTCTCTGGTGCTAAAGCGGCTCTGCTGACCTGGTTTTCTCCCTCTATAGCAGCTCCGCTGACCTGGTTCTCAAGCTCTAAAGCAGCTCCGCTGACCTGGTTCTCTGGCTTGAGAGCAGCTCTGCTGACCTGGTTCTCTGGCTGTAAAGTAGCTCTGCTGACCTGGTTCTCTGGCTCTAAAGCAGCTCTGCTGACCTGGTTCTTAGGCTCTAGAGCAGCTCTGCTGACCTGGTTCTCTGGCTCTACAACGGCTCTGCTAACCTGATTCTCTGGCTCCAAAGCAGCTCTGCTGACCTGGTTATATGGCTCTAAAGCAGCTCTGCTGACCCGGTTCTTAGGTTCTAGAGCAGCTCTGCTGACCTGGTTCTCTGGCTTTCAAGCAGCTCTGCTGACCTGGTTCTCTGGCTCTAAAGCGGCTCTGCTGATGTGGTTCTCTGGATCTAAAGAAGCTCTGCTGACCTGGTTCTCTGGCTGGAAAGTGTCTCTGCTGACCTGGTTCTCTGGCTCTAAAGCGGCTCTGCTGACCCGGTTCTCTAGCTCTAAAGCAGCTCTGCTGACCTATTTCTCTGGCTTTGAAGCAGATCTGCTGACCTACGTCTCTGACTCTAAAGCATGACCTGGTTCTATGGCTCCCAAGCAGTTCTGTGGACCTGGTTCTCTGGCCTTAAAGCAGCTCTGCTGATCTGGTTCTCTGGCTCCAGAGCATCTCTGCTGACCTGGTTCTTAGGCTCTAGAGCTGCTCTGCTGACCTGGTTCTCTAGCTCTACAACGGCTCTGCTGACCTGGTTCACTGGCTTGAAATCAGCTCTGGTGACCTGGTTCTATGGCTCTAAAGCAGCTCTGCTGACCTGGTTCTCTGGCTCTACAGCAGCTCTGCTGACCTGGTTCTCTGGCTCTAAAGCAGCTCTGCTGACCATGCTTCTCTGGCTTTAAAGCAGATCTGCTGACCTGATTCTCTGGTGCTAAAGCGGCTCTGCTGACCTGGTTCTCTCCCTCTATAGCAGCTCCACTGACCTGGTTCTCTGGTTCTAAAGCAGCTCCGCTGACCTGGTTCTCTGGCTTGAGAGCAGCTCTGCTGACCTGGTTCTTAGGCTCTAGAACAGCTCTGCTGACCTGCGTCTCTGGCTCTACAATGGCTCTGCTGACCTGGTTCTCTGGCTCTAAAGCAGCTCTGCTGACCTGGTTCTATGGCTCTAAAGCAACTCTGCTGACCTGGTTCTTTGGCTCTAAAGTGGCTCTGCTGACTTGGTTCTCTGGCTCTAAAGCGGCTCTGCAGACCTGGTTATCTGGCTCTAAAGCAGCTCTGCTGACCTGGTTCTGTGGCTCTAAAGCAGCTCTGCTGACCTGGTTTTCTGGCTCTACAGCAGCTCTGCTGACCTGGTTCTTAGGCTCTAGAGCAGCTCTGCTGACCTGGGTCTCTGGCTCTACAACGGCTCTGCTGACCTGGTTCTCTGGCTCTAGAGTAAGCCTGCTGACCTGGTTCTCTGGCTCTAGAGCAGCTCTACTGACCTGGTTCTCTGGCTCTAAAGCGGCTCTGCTGACATGGTTCTCTGGCTTTAAAGCAGCTCTGCTGACCTGGTTCTCTGGTGCTAAAGCGGCTCTGCTGACCTGGTTCTCTCCCTCTGTAGCAGCTCCGCTGACCTGGTTCTCAAGCTCTAAAGCAGCTCCGCTGACCTGGTTCTCTGGTTTGAGAGCAGCTCTGCTGACCTGGTTCTCTGGCTGTAAATTAGCTCTGCTGACCTGGTTCTCTGGCTCTATACAGCTCTGCTGACCTGGTTCTCTTGCTCTACAGCAGCTCTGCTGACCCGGTTCTCTGCCTCTAGAGCAGCTCTGCTGACCCGGTTCTTAGGCTCTAGAGCAGCTCTGCTGACCTGGTTCTCTGGCTTTCAAGCAGCTCTGCTGACCTGGTTCTCTGACTCTAAAGCGGCTCTGATGATGTGGTTCTCTGGATCTAAAGCAGCTCTGCTGACCTGGTTCTCTGGCTCTAAAGTGGCTCTGCTGACCTGGTTCGATGGCTCTAAAGCGCCTCTGCTGACCTTTTTCTCTAGCTCTAAAGCAGCTCTGATGACCTGGTTCTCTGGCTTTGAAGCAGCTCTGCTGACCTGCTTCTCTGACTCTAAAGCATGACCTGGTTCTATGGCTCTAAAGCAGTTCTGCTGACCTGGTTCTCTTGCTTTGAAGCAGCTCTGCTGACCTGATTCTCTGGCTCTACAGAAGCTCTGCTGACCTGGTTCTTAGACTCTAGAGCAGCTCTGCTGACCTGGTTCTCTGGCTCTAAAGCAGCTCTGCTGACCTGGTTCTCTGGCTCTAAAGCAGCTCTCCTGACCTAGTTCTCTGGCTCGAGAGCAGCTCTGCTGACCTGGTTCTTAGGCTCTAGAGCAGCTCAGCTGACCTAGTTCTCTGGCTCTACAATGGCTCTGCTGACCTGGTTCTCTGGCTCTAAAGCAGCTCTGCTGACCTGGTTTTCTGGCTCTAAAGCAGCTCTGCTGACCTGGTTTTCTGGATCTAAAGCAGCTCTGCTGATCTGGTTCACTCCCTCTAAAGCAGCTTTGCTGACCTGTTTCTCTGGATCTAAAGCAGCTCTGCTGACCTGGTTCTCTGTCTCTAGAGTAGCCCTGCTGACCTGGTTCTCTGGCTCTAAAGCAGCTCTGCTGACCTGGTTCTCTGGCTCTAAAGCAGCTCTCCTGACCTAGTTCTCTGGCTCGAGAGCAGCTCTGCTGACCTGGTTCTTAGGCTCTAGAGCAGCTCAGCTGACCTAGTTCTCTGGCTCTACAATGGCTCTGCTGACCTTGTTCTCTGGCTCTAAAGCAGCTCTGCTGACCTGGTTTTCTGGCTCTAAAGCAGCTCTGCTGACCTGGTTATCTGGCTCTAAAGCAGCTCTGCTGATCTGGTTCACTCCCTCTAAAGCAGCTTTGCTGACCTGTTTCTCTGGATCTAAAGCAGCTCTGCTGACCTGGTTCTCTGGCTCTAGAGTAGCTGTGCTGACCTGGTTCTCTGGCTCTAGAGCAGCTCTACTGACCTGGTTCTCTGGCTCTAAAGCGGCTCTGCTGACATGGTTCTCTGGCTTTAAAGCAGCTCCGCTGACCTGGTTCTCAAGCTCTAAAGCAGCTCCGCTGACCTGGTTCTCTGGCTTGAGAGCAGCTCTGCTGACCTGGTTCTCTGGCTGTAAAGTAGCTCTGCTGACCTGGTTCTCTGGCTCTAAAGCAGCTCTGCTGACCTGATTCTTAGGCTCTAGAGCAGCTCTGCTGACCTGGTTCTCTGGCTCTACAACGGCTCTGCTAACCTGATTCTCTGGCTCCAAAGCAGCTCTGCTGACCTGGTTATATGGCTCTAAAGCAGCTCTGCTGACCCGGTTCTTAGGTTCTAGAGCAGCTCTGCTGACCTGGTTCTCTGGCTTTCAAGCAGCTCTGCTGACCTGGTTCTCTGGCTCTAAAGCGGCTCTGCTGATGTGGTTCTCTGGATCTAAAGCAGCTCTGCTGACCTGGTTCTCTGGCTGGAAAGTGTCTCTGCTGACCTGGTTCTCTGGCTCTAAAGCGGCTCTGCTGACCCGGTTCTCTAGCTCTAAAGCAGCTCTGCTGACCTATTTCTCTGGCTTTGAAGCAGATCTGCTGACCTACGTCTCTGACTCTAAAGCATGACCTGGTTCTATGGCTCCCAAGCAGTTCTGTGGACCTGGTTCTCTGGCCTTAAAGCAGCTCTGCTGATCTGGTTCTCTGGCTCCAGAGCATCTCTGCTGACCTGGTTCTTAGGCTCTAGAGCTGCTCTGCTGACCTGGTTCTCTAGCTCTACAACGGCTCTGCTGACCTGGTTCACTGGCTTGAAATCAGCTCTGGTGACCTGGTTCTATGGCTCTAAAGCAGCTCTGCCGACCTGGTTCTCTGGCTCTACAGCAGCTCTGCTGACCTGGTTCTCTGGCTCTAAAGCAGCTCTGCTGACCATGCTTCTCTGGCTTTAAAGCAGATCTGCTGACCTGATTCTCTGGTGCTAAAGCGGCTCTGCTGACCTGGTTCTCTCCCTCTATAGCAGCTCCACTGACCTGGTTCTCTGGTTCTAAAGCAGCTCTGCTGACCTGGTTCTCTGGCTTGAGAGCAGCTCTGCTGACCTGGTTCTTAGGCTCTAGAACAGCTCTGCTGACCTGCGTCTCTGGCTCTACAATGGCTCTGCTGACCTGGTTCTCTGGCTCTAAAGCAGCTCTGCTGACCTGGTTCTATGGCTCTAAAGCAACTCTGCTGACCTGGTTCTTTGGCTCTAAAGTGGCTCTGCTGACTTGGTTCTCTGGCTCTAAAGCGGCTCTGCAGACCTGGTTATCTGGCTCTAAAGCAGCTCTGCTGACCTGGTTCTGTGGCTCTAAAGCAGCTCTGCTGACCTGGTTTTCTGGCTCTACAGCAGCTCTGCTGACCTGGTTCTTAGGCTCTAGAGCAGCTCTGCTGACCTGGGTCTCTGGATCTACAACGGCTCTGCTGACCTGGTTCTCTGGCTCTAGAGTAAGCCTTCTGACCTGGTTCTCTGGCTCTAGAGCAGCTCTACTGACCTGGTTCTCTGGCTCTAAAGCGGCTCTGCTGACATGGTTCTCTGGCTTTAAAGCAGCTCTGCTGACCTGGTTCTCTGGTGCTAAAGCGGCTCTGCTGACCTGGTTCTCTCCCTCTGTAGCAGCTCCGCTGACCTGGTTCTCAAGCTCTAAAGCAGCTCCGCTGACCTGGTTCTCTGGTTTGAGAGCAGCTCTGCTGACCTGGTTCTCTGGCTGTAAAGTAGCTCTGCTGACCTGGTTCTCTGGCTCTAAAGCATCTCTGCTGACCTGGTTCTTAGGCTCTAGAGCAGCTCTGCTGACCTGGTTCTCTGGCTCTACAACGGCTCTGCTAACCCGGTTCTCTGGCTCCAAAGCAGCTCTGCTGACCTGGTTATATGGCTCTAAAGCAGCTCTGCTGGTCCGGTTCTTAGGTTCTAGAGCAGCTCTGCTGACCTGGTTCTCTGGCTTTCAAGCAGCTCTGCTGACCTAGTTCTCTGGCTCTAAAGCGGCTCTGCTGATGTGGTTCTCTGGATCTAAAGCAGCTCTGCTGACCTGGCTCTCTGGCTGGAAAGTGTCTCTGCTGACCTGCTTCTCTGGCTCTAAAGCGGCTCTGCTGACCCAGTTCTCTAGCTCTAAAGCAGCTCTGCTGACCTATTTCTCTGGCTTTGAAGCAGATCTGCTGACCTACGTCTCTGACTCTAAAGCATGACCTGGTTCTATGGCTCCCAAGCAGTTCTGTGGACCTGGTTCTCTGGCTTTAAAGCAGCTTTGCTGATCTGGTTCTCTGGCTCTAGAGCATCTCTGCTGACCTGGTTCTTAGGCTCTAGAGCTGCTCTGCTGACCTGGTTCTCTAGCTCTACAACGGCTCTGCTGACCTGGTTCACTGGCTTTAAAGCAGCTCTGGTGACCTGGTTCTATGGCTCTAAAGCAGCTCTGCTGACCTGGTTCTCTGGCTCTACAGCAGCTCTGCTGACCTGGTTCTCTGGCTCTAAAGCAGCTCTGCTGACCATGCTTCTCTGGCTTTAAAGCAGATCTGCTGACCTGATTCTCTGGTGCTAAAGCGGCTCTGCTGACCTGGTTCTCTCCCTCTATAGCAGCTCCGCTGACCTGGTTCTCTGGTTCTAAAGCAGCTCCGCTGACCTGGTTCTCTGGCTCTAGAGCAGCTCTGCTGACCTGGTTCTCTGGCTCTAAAGCAGCTCTGCTGACCTGGTTCTCTGGCTCCAAAGCAGCTCTACTGACCTGGTTCTCTCCCTCTAAAGCAGGTCTGCTGACCTGGTTTCTCTGGCACTACAGCAGCTCTGCTGACCTGGTTCTCTGGCTGTAAAGTAGCTCTGCTGACCCGGTTCTCAGGCTCTAAAGCAGCTCTGCTGACCTGGTTCTTAGACTCTAGAGCAGCTCTGCTGACCTTGTTCTCTGGCTCTACAATGGCTCTGCTGACCTGGTTGTCTGGCTCTAAAGCAGCTCTGAAGACCTGGTTATATGGTTCTAAAGCAGCTCTGCTGACCCGGTTCTCTGGCTCTATACAGCTCTGCTGACCTGGTTCTCTTGCTCTACAGCAGCTCTGCTGACCCGGTTCTCTGCCTCTAGAGCAGCTCTGCTGACCCGGTTCTTAGGCTCTAGAGCAGCTCTGCTGACCTGGTTCTCTGGCTTTCAAGCAGCTCTGCTGACCTGGTTCTCTGACTCTAAAGCGGCTCTGCTGACCTGGTTCGATGGCTCTAAAGCGCCTCTGCTGACCTTTTTGTCTAGCTCTAAAGCAGCTCTGCTGACCTGGTTCTCTGGCTTTGAAGCAGCTCTGCTGACCAGCTTCTCTGACTCTAAAGCATGACCTGGTTCTATGGCTCTAAAGCAGTTCTGCTGACCTGGTTCTCTTGCTTTGAAGCAGCTCTGCTGACCTGATTCTCTGGCTCTAGAGAAGCTCTGCTGACCTGGTTCTTAGACTCTAGAGCAGCTCTGCTGACCTGGTTCTCTGGCTCTAACGCAGCTCTGCTGACCTGGTTCTCTGGCTCTAAAGCAGCTCTGCTGACCTGGTTCTCTGTCTCTAAAGCAGCTCTCCTGACCTAGTTCTCTGGCTCGAGAGCAGCTCTGCTGACCTGGTTCTTAGGCTCTAGAGAAGCTCAGCTGACCTAGTTCTCTGGCTCTACAATGGCTCTGCTGACCTGGTTCTCTGGCTCTAAAGCAGCTCTGCTGACCTGGTTTTCTGGCTCTAAAGCAGCTCAGCTGATCTGGTTCACTCCCTCTAAATCAACTTTGCTGACCTGTTTCTCTGGATCTAAAGCAGCTCTGCTGACCTGGTTCTCTGGCTCTAGAGTAGCCCTGCTGACCTGGTTCTCTGGTTCTAGAGCAGCTCTACTGACCTGATTCTCTGGCTCTAAAGCGGCTCTGCTGACATGGTTCTCTGGCTTTAAAGCAGCTCTGCTGACCTGGTTCTCTGGTGCTAAAGCGGCTCTGCTGACCTGGTTCTCTCCCTCTATAGCAGCTCCGCTGACCTGGTTCTCAAGCTCTAAAGCAGCTCAGCTGACCTGGTTCTCTGGCTGGAGAGCAGCTCTGCTGACCTGGTTCTCTGGCTGTAAAGTAGCTCTGCTGACCTGGTTCTCTGGCTCTAAAGCAGCTCTGCTGACCTGGTTCTTAGGTTCTAGAGCAGCTCTGCTGACCTGGTTCTCTGGCTCTATAACGGCTCTGCTAACCTGGTTCTCTGGCTCTAAAGCAGCTCTGCTGACCTGGTTATATGGTTCTAAAGCAGCTCTGCTGACCCGGTTCTTAGGTTCTAGAGCAGCTCTGCTGACATGGTTCTCTGGCTTTCAAGCAGCTCTGCTGACCTGGTTCTCTGGCTCTAAAGTGGCTCTGCTGATGTGGTTCTCTGGATCTAAAGCAGCTCTGCTGACCTGGTTCTCTGGCTGGAAAGTGTCTCTGCTGACCTGGTTCTCTGGCTCTAAAGCGGCTCTGCTGACCCGGTTCTCTAGCTCTAAAGCAGCTCTGCTGACCTGGTTCTCTGGTTCTAAAGCAGCTCCGCTGACCTGGTTCTCTGGCTTGAGAGCAGCTCTGCTGACCTGGTTCTTAGGCTCTAGAACAGCTCTGCTGACCTGCATCTCTGGCTCTACAATGGCTCTGCTGACCTGGTTCTATGGCTCTAAAGCAACTCTGCTGACCTGGTTCTCTGGCTCTAAAGTGGCTCTGCTGACTTGGTTCTCTGGCTCTAAAGCGGCTCTGCAGACCTGGTTATCTGGCTCTAAAGCAGCTCTGCTGACCTGGTTCTGTGGCTCTAAAGCAGCTCTGCTGACCTGGTTTTCTGGCTCTACAGCAGCTCTGCTGATCTGGTTCTCTCCCTCTAAAGCAGCTCTGCTGACCTGGTTTCTCTGGCTCTACAGCAGCTCTGCTGACATGGTTCTCAGGCTCTAGAGCAGCTCTGCTGACCTGGTTCTCTTGCTTTGAAGCAGGTCTGCTGACCTGATTCTCTGGGTCTAGAGCAGCTCTGCTTACCTGGTTCTCTCCCTCTAAAGCTGCTTTGTTGACCTGGTTCTCTGGCTCTAAAGCAGCTCTGCTGGCCAGGTTCTCTCCCTCTAAAGCGGCTCTGCTGACCTGGTTCTCTGGATCTAAAGCAGCTCTGCTGACCTGGTTTCTCTGGCTCTACAACAGCTCTGCTGACCTGGTTCTCTGGCTCTAAAGCAGCTCTGCATACCTAGTTCTCTGGCTCTAGAGCAGCTCTGCTGACCCGGTTCTTAGGTTCTAGAACAGCTCTGCTGATCTGGTTCTCTGGCTCTAAAGCAGCTCGGCTAACCTGGTTCTCTGGCTCTAAAGTAGTTCTGTTTACCTGGTTCTCTCCCTCTAAAGCAGCTCTGCTGACCTGGTTTCTCTGGCTCTACAGCAGCTCTGCTGACCTGGTTCTCTGGTTCTAGAGCAGTTCTGCGGACCTGGTTAATAGGCTCTAGAGCAGCTCTACTGACCTGGTTCTATGGCTCTAAAGCAGCTCTGCTGACCTGGTTCTCTGGCTCTGAAGCAACTCTGCTGACTGGGTTCTCTGGCTCTAAAGCAGCTCTGCTGACCTGGTTTCTCTGGTTTTACAGCATCTCTGCTGACCTGGTTCTCTGGCTCTAGAGCGACTCTGCTGACCTGGTTCTCTCGCTCTACAACGGCTCTGCAGACCTGGTTCTATGGCTCTTAAGCGGCTCTACTGACCTGGTTATCTCGCTCTAAAGCAGCTCTGCTGACCTTGTTCTTAGGCTCTAGATAAGCTCTGTTGACCTGGTTCTCTGGCTCTAAAGCCGCTCTGCTGACCTGGTTCTCTGGCTCTAGAGCAGCTCTGCTGACCTGGTTCTTAGGCTCTAGAGCAGCTCTGCTGACCTGGTTCTCTAGCTCTACAACAGCTCTGCTGACCTGGTTCTCTGGCTCTAAAGCAGCTCTGCTGACCTGGTTCTCTGGCTCTAAAGCAGATCTGCTGACCTGGTTCTCTGGCTCTAAAGCAGTTCTGCTGATCTGGTTCTCTCCCTCTAAAGTAGCTCTGCTGACCTGGTTTCTCTGGCTCTACAGCAGCTCTGCTGACCTGGTTCTCAGGCTTTAGAGCAGCTCTGCTGACCTGGCTCTCTGGCTCTACAGCAGCTCTACTGACCAGGTTCTCTGGCTCCAAAGCAGCTTTGGTGACCTGGTTCTGTCCCTCTAAAGCAGGTCTGCTGACCTGGTTTCTCTGGCACTACAGCAGCTCTTCTGACCTGGTTTTCTGGCTGTAAAGTAGCTTTGCTGACCTGGTTCTCTGGCTCCAAAGCAGCTCTGCTGACCTGGTTCTCTCCCTTTAAAGCAGGTCTGCTGAACTGGTTTCTCTGGCATGATAACAGCTCTGCTGACCTGGTTTTCTGGCTCTAATGCAGCTCTGCTGACCTGGTTCTTAGGCTCTAGAGCAGCTCTGCTGACCTGGTTGTCTGGCTCTACAACGGCTCTGCTGACCTGGTTCTCTGGCTCTAAAGCAGCTCTGCTGACCTGGTTCTCTGGCTCTAAAGCAGCTCTGCTGACACGGTTCTCTGGCTCTATACAGGTCTGCTGACCTGGTTTTCTGGCTCTACAGCAGCTCTGCTGACCCGGTTCTCTGCCTCTAGAGCAGCTCTGCTGACCCAGTTCTTAGGCTCTAGAGCAGCTCTTCTGACCTGGTTCTCTGGCTCTAAAGCGGCTCTGCTGACCTGGTTCTCTGGATCTAAAGCACCTCTGCTGACCTGGTTCTCTGGCTCTAAAGTGGCTCTCCTGACCTGGTTCTCTGGCTCTAAAGCAGCTCTGCTGACCTGGTTCTCTGGCTATAAAGCTGCTCTGCTGACCTGGTTCTCTGGCTTTGAAGCAGCTCTGCTGACCTGCTTCTCTGGCTCTAAAGCATGACCTGGTTCTATGGCTCTAAAGCAGTTCTGCTGACCTGGTTCTCTTGCTTTGAAGCAGGTCTGCTGACCTGATTCTCTGGGTCTAGAGCAGCTCTGCTGACCTGGTTCTCTCCCTCTAAAGCTGCTCTGTTGACCTGGTTCTCTGGCTCTAAAGCAGCTCTGCTGGCCAGGTTCTCTCCCTCCAAAGCGGCTCTGCTGACCTGGTTCTCTGGATCTAAAGCAGCTCTGCTGACCTGGTTTCTCTGGCTCTACAACAGCTCTGCTGACCTGGTTCTCTGGCTCTAAAGCAGCTCTGCCTACCTGGTTCTCTGGCTCTAGAGCAGCTCTGCGGACCTGGTTCTTAGGTTCTAGAACAGCTCTGCTGATCTGGTTCTCTGGCTCTAAAGCAGCTCGGCTAACCTGGTTCTCAGGCTCTAAAGCAGTTCTGCTGATCTGGTTATCTGACTCTAAAGCAGGTCTGCTGACCTGGTTCTCTCCCTCTAAAGCAGGTCTGCTGAACTGGTTTCTCTGGCATGACAACAGCTCTGCTGACCTGGTTTTCTGGCTCTAATGCAGCTCTGCTGACCTGGTTCTTAGGCTCTAGAGCAGCTCTGCTGACCTGGTTGTCTGGCTCTACAACTGCTCTGCTGACCTGGTTCTCTGGCTCTAAAGCAGCTCTGCTGACCTGGTTCTCTGGCTCTAAAGCAGCTCTGCTGACACGGTTCTCTGCCTCTAGAGCAGCTCTGCTGACCCAGTTCTTAGGCTCTAGAGCAGCTCTTCTGACCTGGTTCTCTGGCTCTAAAGCGGCTCTGCTGACCTGGTTCTCTGGATCTAAAGCACCTCTGCTGACCTGGTTCTCTGGCTCTAAAGTGGCTCTCCTGACCTGGTTCTCTGGCTCTAAAGCAGCTCTGCTGACCTGGTTCTCTGGCTATAAAGCTGCTCTGCTGACCTGGTTCTCTGGCTTTGAAGCAGCTCTGCTGACCTGCTTCTCTGGCTCTAAAGCATGACCTGGTTCTCTGGCTCTAAAGCAGTTCTGCTGACCTGGTTCTCTTGCTTTGAAGCAGGTCTGCTGACCTGATTCTCTGGGTCTAGAACAGCTCTGCTGACCTGGTTCTCTCCCTTTAAAGCTGCTCTGTTGACCTGGTTCTCTGGCTCTAAAGCAGCTCTGCTGGCCAGGTTCTCTCCCTCTAAAGCGGCTCTGCTAACCTGGTTCTCTGGATCTAAAGCAGCTCTGCTGACCTGGTTTCTCTGGCTCTACAACAGCTCTGCTGACCTGGTTCTCTGGCTCTAAATCAGCTCTGCCTACCTGGTTCTCTGGCTCTAGAGCAGCTCTGCGGACCTGGTTCTTAGGTTCTAGAACAGCTCTGCTGATCTGGTTCTCTGGCTCTAAAGCAGCTCGGCTAACCTGGTTCTCAGGCTCTAAATCAGTTCTGCTGATCTGGTTATCTGACTCTAAAGCAGGTTTGCTGACCTGGTTCTCTCCCTCTAAAGCAGCTCTGCTGACCTGGTTTCTCTGGCTCTACAGCAGCTCTGCTGACCTGGTTTTCAGGCTCTAGAGCAGCTCTGCTGACCTGGTTCTCTGGCTCTAAAGCAGCTCTGCTGACCTGGTTCTCTGGCTCTAAAGCAGCTCGGCTAACCTGGTTCTCAGGCTCTAAAGCAGTTCTGCTGATCTGGTTCTCTGGCTCCAAAGCAGCTCTACTAACCTGGTTCTCTCCCTCTAAAGCAGGTCTGCTGACCTGGTTTCTCTGGCACTACAGCAGCTCTGCTGACCTGGTTCTCTGGCTGTAAAGTAGCTCTGCTGACCCGGTTCTCAGGCTCTAAAGCAGCTCTGCTGACCTGGTTCTTAGACTCTAGAGCAGCTCTGCTGACCTTGTTCTCTGGCTCTACAATGGCTCTGCTGACCTGGTTCTCTGGCTCTAAAGCAGCTCTGAAGACCTGGTTATATGGTTCTAAAGCAGCTCTGCTGACCCGGTTCTCTGGCTCTATACAGCTCTGCTGACCTGGTTCTCTTGCTCTACAGCAGCTCTGCTGACCCGGTTCTCTGCCTCTAGAGCAGCTCTGCTGACCCGGTTCTTAGGCTCTGGAGCAGCTCTGCTGACCTGGTTCTCTGGCTTTCAAGCAGCTCTGCTGACCTGGTTCTCTGACTCTAAAGCGGCTCTGCTGACCTGGTTCGATGGCTCTAAAGCGCCTCTGCTGACCTTTTTCTCTAGCTCTAAAGCAGCTCTGCTGACCTGGTTCTCTGGCTTTGAAGCAGCTCTGCTGACCTGCTTCTCTGACTCTAAAGCATGACCTGGTTCTATGGCTCTAAAGCAGTTCTGCTGACCTGGTTCTCTTGCTTTGAAGCAGCTCTGCTGACCTGATTCTCTGGCTCTAGAGAAGCTCTGCTGACCTGGTTCTTAGACTCTAGAGCAGCTCTGCTGACCTGGTTCTCTGGCTCTAAAGCAGCTCTGCTGACCTGGTTCTCTGGCTCTAAAGCAGCTCTGCTGACCTGGTTCTCTGTCTCTAAAGCAACTCTCCTGACCTAGTTCTCTGGCTCGAGAGCAGCTCTGCTGACCTGGTTCTTAGGCTCTAGAGAAGCTCAGCTGACCTAGTTCTCTGGCTCTACAATGGCTCTGCTGACCTGGTTCTCTGGCTCTAAAGCAGCTCTGCTGACCTGGTTTTCTGGCTCTAAAGCAGCTCAGCTGATCTGGTTCACTCCCTCTAAATCAACTTTGCTGACCTGTTTCTCTGGATCTAAAGCAGCTCTGCTGACCTGGTTCTCTGGCTCTAGAGTAGCCCTGCTGACCTGGTTCTCTGGCTCTAGAGCAGCTCTACTGACCTGATTCTCTGGCTCTAAAGCGGCTCTGCTGACATGGTTCTCTGGCTTTTGTGGTAAATATTCTTTTTTACCTTGACTGAATTTCATGCGGAATCTAAAATAAAGTAAAATAGCTCAGAATAACAAGAGGCAGAATCCGTGGTATAAGAGATTTTCTGAATGGGCTTTATTCCAAAATGGCCGACTCGAGTGGCGGCCTTCAGGTTCCGTCACCACGAGGGTTCAGGAAGTGAAGTACAATACTTTATTGACAAGAAGTAACTTTTATAGTTCATACATTACAATGAAATGAATGCAAAAGGCGTAACAATTGATAAGAGAGATGACATAGTGGTACGTAATCGAAACTAGGCGTAATAAGGAGCAGAAAGAAACATGATTGGCTCTGATTATCATGCATAGGTGGATCTATAAGATAATACTTAACATAGATGCGCGCGCAGCAGCATGACGTGTGATTGACGTGCAACTAGGGGGTGAAGGGGACTTGACATTTAGCTCTACATGTGGAGACGAGAAGTCTGGGGGGTCAAGTCAACCTAATCCCAAATCATATCTAACATCCTATGTTTAGAGAACTATGTTATCCACAAGAAAAGACTCTCGGACAGAATCTATTCTATACTGACTGTGTGTGCGTGTACAAGCGTCTAAGTGTCTATATGAGATGCGAGGGGCAGAAAACTTTCCATGGCAACAGGGCTATGAATTACTTGCAGGAGGACGGAAAGGCCGAGTCCTTTGCTTGTGAGCTTAGAGGAAATGTTTACCTAAATCACTGGACAGGAATGCATCGGCCGAAGAGCAAAGTAGATAATTCGAAGGTGAAATACAGCTTCTTGGCAGGCAGGCAAAACTGGCCGAGGCAGGCACCGTTAGCTGCACAGGGAGTAGGACAAAGTTCATGGATACAGATGCGAGCTCAAGCTGAAGCTGTCAGAGACAGAGAGCAGGGAAGGCTTTGAGGACAGAATCGGGCCTACTCGCCTGAACTGTAAAAATGGAGTAACTGAGCCATATAAAGTCGGTGGCCTTTCATACTTAGGAAGCGAATATCCAGCCCATTCATGGCGGATCTGACAGAGAACATGTTGACGGTGGACGCACATATGTTTGCGTTTTGGAAACTGGAACTGGAGGCAACATACATGTACTTGTGACATGCACATAGAACCGTTGGGGTCCAAGATAGGGGACATAACTGATCAGGAAAATCCACATTTCCACATTCCCTCCTTGTCCCCTACTTGCCCTTCAAGAGATATCAATCTTCATCATTCCATCGATTTGCTCATGGAGCATCATTTCTTCTTCCTTCTTCTTCCGGCATTTTGAACGAGAACCTTGATATGGAATGCATGATGTGGCACACAGACCACAAATCGCTGGTCCACATTGCAGGCATAAACAACAACTGAAGAGCATAAGAAGGCCAATACCTAGGAAGGATAGAACTCTCCATCCCCAGGCTGATATCACACTCCAAAACCACCCGGACCACGTCCAAGTGCCTGGATTTTCGTGTATCTGGCTCACAATCTTATGAAGGCGTGTTATAGCTTTATATACAGATGGCGAATTTTCTGGTATGAATATGCAGCAGCTGGATCCGATGACCCTGCAAGCTCCGCCCCTATCGGCCAGGATGACGTCAAGGACAAGACGATTCTGGAGAACAACAATTCTCATTACTGATTGTTCCTCTGTCAGATTGCCTAGGGCGGCTATAGTCTCGTTTACTACAGCTTCGAGAGTCTTGGTTAGTTTACGTATCAGCTTACTATTTGATATTGTACCTATATAGGGAAAGATGCCTTTATTGAAATCTACATACTTGTCCCATGCTGTCTCAGTATAATCGACAACTGGGAGATCTCTTCGCTCTCTATTGTGTACTAAATGAACATTCCGATAATAATCAGGTGGAGCTAGAAAAACAGGTGGCAGAAGGAATGCTATGTAACAGGTACCATCCCAATCTAGAGGCAGACGCATATATGCCGTCTGACCACATATAAAGTAAGAATGGCGAGAAGCTCTAAATGAAGATTTACCTTGATCACTATATTCTACTGTAGTAACGCATTGGCTATGGCCCATATGTATGGAACCAACTTTTCTTACACATAATTCACCCTTAACTGAAAATACTGACATAGTGGGCAGAATTAGTTCAACTTCGGATTTGACATTCAGAATCATAAGATTAGGTGTAAAATTACCTAATTTATACACTTCATTTTCTAGATCAGTTCCTGTTCTACTGGGGCGACCCTCCTTATTAGGATGACAGACTTTGAATAAAACTAGATTCAGATTTCCCCATATCCAATGTTGTTGATAAACTGCTGTGTCTGGGTCTATGGAATTTAGTAAACTAAACCATGCTCCACAGGAGCCATTGTGTGTGAACGGATGTGGAAAGAAAGGCAGAACTCCTTTGTTATTCTGATAGGGAGGGAGTCGGCCACACACCCAACAATTGGTGGCATTACTAGTCTGATGGGAATGATGTAACATACTAATGAAAGTGTTATTGCGCAGCGCAAGTCTATAAGATAATTCATGTGGCGGTAGGTCGCTAAAAGAATGTTCAGCAGCAACATTATAAACATGTCTAGAAATAGGATGATATATGTGCAAAATCACACTCGTAATAATTATTAAAACACTCAATAAAAACAAAATTAATAATGTCCTTATACAGTAGCTACGCAGTGATTTACAATACGCCTGTCGTTTCAACATTTCTCGGGTATTTTCTCTACTCAGGTCCAAGGGATACATGTCGGAGACAATTCAACCGCTTCACCTTGGAGAGGACTTAAACAATCAAATTGCTCGACTGTTTGGGCCTAAGCTTTAATTTATAGCACTGAGAGTCATTCTGTTCAACAAAAGGAAGTTTTGAATCAGTCTGTGAGGGAGTGCAGGGCACAGTGTCTATATCCGAGGATAGTCCATGAAATTTCTTAATGTTGCTGGAATGTATCCAGCCCTTGCGGCCCTCAACTTTCACGGCTGTTCTTGTGGTCAGCAGGACTAGCTTCGGTGCTTTCCACCTGGGCTCCAACTGGGTCTTCCGATCAAAATTTCTCACAAACACCAGATCCCCCGGAGCAACGTCATGGGGTTTCACCTCAGTGTTGTCAGGAAAAGCTGCAGTTACCTGTGAACGACAAGATTGTAGTGCAGACATCAAGGAAGCCAAGTAATCTGTCAGCATATTACAATTAACATCAGTTATTTTACGTGGTATAGGCGTCCCCCACATATTTGGTGGTCTTCCGAAGATCACCTCATACGGGGATAGCCCTGTTCGAGAGTGTGCTACCATTCTTATGTAAAATAGTGCAACTGGTAATGCTACTATCCAGTCAACACCTTTTTCCTTACATATTTTAGACAATCTGATTTTCAAAATTTGATTATGTCGTTCCACGAGACCTGCTGCCTCGGGGTGTCGGACACAGTGGAATTTCCACTGATATCCCAACAAAAGTGAGACATGTTTCATTAATTCGGATGAGAAAGACTGGCCGTTATCTGAATATACAACACGTGGTAAACCGTACCGCGGGAAGAATTCTCGAACTAACTGTTTGGCAGTAGTCGGGGCCGTGTAATCTGATACTGGGTACGCCTCAGTCCATCGGGAGAGAGCGCAGACAACTACCAGAACATATTTGAATCCTCGACATCGTTCCATCTGGATATAATCCATTTGGAGCACTTCAAAAGGATGATCAGGAGTCTGGAATCCACCCTGTTCTACGGGAACACTTTTTCCTGGGTTGAACTGACAACATATCATACAGGTACGGACTTTTTGTTTAGCTGCTGCTCGTAAATGTTTGTTGAACCAAATGTGTTGAATGCTATCTAGCATAGCTTTCTCTCCTAGATGCGCTGGGCTGTGAATTGTAGCTATAATGGCCTGGACCATAGAGTCAGGAAGAAACCATACAGATTTCTCCTTCGTCATCCATCCCTGATCTGTCTGGATCCCTCCTAGTTCAGTCCATTTCTTTAATTCCTCTGCAGTAGCATGTGTCTGTATGTCAATTACGTCAAGTGCGGGATCCTTAATTGTCATACACTGTGTTGGTGTCTGAACTATTGGCTTTGTCATGTCTAATGTGCGATTCTGAGCAGTCTGTTTAGCTGTTCTGTCAGCTAAATCATTGCCTTGAGAAATGATATCAGTAACCTTCGTGTGTGCTTTACATTTCATAATCGATATGGCAGTTGGTAGATGTATTGCGTCTAACAAGGCATGAATGAGGGTTCCGTGCTGAATGTGGGCACCATGGGAGGTTAAATAACCTCTCTCTCGCCACAGCACGCCGAAGTCGTGTACAACTCCGAATGCATAACGTGAGTCAGTGTATACATTAACTTTCTTATTTGTGGCTTGAATACAGGCTTGTGTTAGAGCAATAAGTTCTGCTGCTTGGGCTGACAAAGTATCTATACAATTTGTCTCAATAACTTCAGTGTCTGTTGTGACTGCATACGCGGCCACTAAGTCTCCTGTACTTGCTCTCATGCACGATCCATCTACATACAACGTCAGGTCTGGATCTATCAATGGAACGTCTGTCAAGTCTTGTCTAGGTTTCGTCTTTATTTCAATAATTTCAACACAATCATGAGCTAGTGGGTCTGTTCCAATTACAGGTAATAGTGTAGCAGGATTCAATGTATTACACCGTCGGATCTCTATGTGTGGCTGAAACAATGTCAGTTCATAACCGGTAAGTCTTGCTATGGTCAAGTGTTGTGTTTGTGTTCGGTTCACAAGAACTTCTACTGCATGTGGTACTTGTACTGTCAATGGATGTCCTAACACTATGGCATCGCTTTGTCTGATTGCTAAAGCTGTTGCTGCCACTGATTTCAGGCATGCGGGCAAAGCCTGAGCTACGGGATCTAATGTACTGGAAAAATAAGCACATGGCTTGCGTGATCCTGCTTGTTCCTGTGTGAGTACTGACAAAGCGGTACCTTCGCGTTCTGTGACAAAGAGTGTAAAATGTTTGCTATAACATGGTGTTGCTAAAACAGGTGCTTGACATAAAGCTTCCTTTAAGCTTTCAAAAGCTTGTGTATGTTCCTGAGTCCAAGGGAGAACAGTCGATGTGGCTGCCTCCTGTGTGGTTAACTGAATGAGTGGTTTTGCTAGAAATGCGTACTGAGGGATCCACTGCCTACAATATGAAGTGAGGCCTATGAAAGCCCGCACCTCCTTTTGTGTCTGGGGTATTGACATGTTAGCAATTAACTGGATGCGATCTGGTGTAAGCTGCCTTCCCTCCTTGGACAGCGAGTGACCAAGATAAATAACTCGCTGGGCACAGAATTGCAGCTTAGAGGGAGACACTTTGTGCCCCTTGTCGGCTAGAAAATGTAAAACTGTCAGAGAAGCCTTTTCACATTCAGGTTCGCTTCTCGCGGTGATCAGCAGATCATCGACATATTGAAGCAGTGCAGTATTGACTGGCATGTGGATACTGTCAAGTTCTCGTTTCAGTGCTTGGCTGTAGATGCTGGGGCTTTCTGTGAATCCTTGGGGAGCGCGTGAGAATTTAAAGCTGCGCCCATTTAAACTGAATCCGAACAAATATTGGCTTTCCGGATCTATTGGGACGCTAAAAAAGGCATTCTTGAGATCAATTACAGTAAAGAATGTTGCTTCGGAATCAATTGCTGTCAATAATGATGATATATCGGGGACCACAGGAAATTGTGGCACAATGCACTTGTTTAGTTCCCGCAAATCAATAACCAATCGGTATACTGGCGGAGCAGTAGGGTCAGTTCGTTTAAGAATCGGAATTATCGGTGAATTACATACATTGGAGTCTGTTTCTACAACTACTCCTTGGGCAATTAACTCATCAATGATTTTCAGCAAAGCCACTACAGCATCTTGCGGTAACTTGTATTGTCGCATTCGTGGTAATACCACTCCTGCCTTGAGTGTAACTCGGTATGGCGTAATGTTCATGCAACCAACATCAGTAGGGCCTTGTGCCCATAGATGTGCTGGTAAAGTCTGTAGTCGGGGATCCATGTCTCTAGACACATAGTGACCTTTAAAATCACGTAAAAACAACCTTATTCCTTCCGGAGAACAACATATTATGGCTCCTAGGGCTTTCAGAGTTTTAATTCCTAACAAATTTTCTGGGCATGATTTAGTAAGCAATAAATCTGTAGTTCGTGTCAAAGGTCCTATCGTAAGTGGAAGAGGCTGTGATACTTCGTTAACAATAGGTTTTCCTGAAAAACCAAGGGAAACATTTTGAGAGCCTGAGAGGGGTGCCCCTGGAACTTCACTACGTTTTATAGTTGTACGACTTGCCCCTGTATCGAGTAAGAATTTTCTATCTTGACCTAATAATTCACTATGTACATAAGGTCCTTCTTGATCTACAGGAATCTCGATAAGCGGTAAGTCAACTTCCCTCTCTAGGCTGGTTCATGCGTAACGCTGATACTCAGGATATTCATACTGTGCAGTCTGATACATTTGTCGTGTGGTGGTTTGTGTGGCAGTAACAGGCAACGGTGGTGCAGCTGGCACAAACTGTATTGGCTGTTGTGCGGCTGGCATGGCCTGGGAATGTGGCATAGCTCCTTGTTCATTCTGATCTTGTCTGAGTGGCCGTGATCTTTCTTGTGTTTTACCTATGGCGATATTGTGTTTTAAAACTGGACAATCGTGTACGTAATGACCTGGCTTTTTGCAATAATTGCATGTCCCTTTTACCGGTCCTGCTGAATCGGACTGTGTCATACCCTTTTTATGTCCTTCAGCCGGTACTGTCTGAGACACTAGCATTTTCATTTTTGTATCTTTCATACGTCTTTGTTCGTGTTCTTGTTCATCCCTAATTCTATTGTGATGATACTGTAACATTTGTAGCATTTGTGACGGAGTGTTACTTTGCCAGGTACTCTCGAATTTCAATATTCTATTCTTTACTGGAGGTAATGCATTTTCTACTAATTTTGTCACAAATAAATGTGGATACGACTCACTACTTGTTTTTATACCACTATTTATTCCAAAACATTTTTCAAATCGGGCATAATAGTCACTTGTGTCTTCATCATGCTTTTGTTTACAGGCCGTGATTGCACCCCAATCTTCCTTTTTCGTAGTTAACAAACGTGGCAGTACTTGTACTAGTAAACCTGGTAATGCTTTGACTTTATCCCCGAGCCCTGAACCTGCAGCTCGGGCCTTTTCTTCTGTTTCTAATGCTGTCCAATCTATCTTTTGGTCTCCCACTTCCCACTCTTTTTCTTTCAGTTTTTCATAAATACCAGCAGGTAAGAGCACCTTTAATATCGTCATAATATCAGGATAGGTATACTCTCCCATCAGCAACATGTCCTTAATTTCTCGGTGGAAACCCGCTGGGTCTTTGTCATGACTTGGTACTATTTTCTTCATTTCTAACAATTCAATTTTTGATATGGGTGTGTATACAAATACACGGTGAAACTCATTGTCTTCGCCTTTTATTGGGTGTACTTCTCGTAAGGGATTTTGTCTATCCATATAATACGGCGTTCTTTCTCTGCGGGGCAGCGGGAAAGAATCCGGATTTACAAAAAGGACATACTGTTTACGTGACACTAATATTTCTTTAATCAACTTGTTACTAGAACCTCTCCATCTGTTCGTGAGTAGTTCCGTTAATATATCAGGTAAAGGACCAGGGTCAGCATGTTGGCTCTTATATAATATAAGGAGTTGCTGAATCATATAGATTCCAGCTAAACGTTGTTCATCTGCACTAAGGTTAAAAAACGTGTGTGCTACGGTCTCATCACCGTATTTTTCAGGACTGTCAATCCAGTGAACGGCTGATCTGGCCAATTCTTGCTCATCCATGGAATCGAGGAGGTGGTAACCCCTTCGTTCTCGTAGTAGTTTATCTGCGGCTTGGAACAGATGTTCAGGAGACTTTAAATTTATTACAGGCGTCGGATACGTTCTGCTATTATTTGGACATACAGAGTGTATGGGATCAGAAAAACATCTAGTATTATCACAGGATCTTCCTCTGCCTACGTATGCTATGGTTTCTGACTGTCTTGCGGAATTCCCTGATTCGGAGACTTCATCTTGCTCGAACTCGTCTGTTTCCAATCTTTCTTCGTGAATGCGTTCTATTTCTCTACGGATTTTTCGGCACATGGCTATTATACAGTTTTTCTTATCGTGTCTCCCTTCTGATATATTCTGGCTCCATCTTGTAAGAATAAGCATTGTATTCGGGTCTACCCCCGGACGGTCTTGATTTCTGATCACGCAGTTTATGAGGAAACGTAACAGTTCCCCCTGTATCTCTACTTTCTGGAATTCCATAGCTCTGTTAATACATTCTGGGTCTCGCCCTGTTTGGACAAAATGATATATGTTATCTAGATGCGTAGTCATTCCTGGTAACCTCGCTAAATACTCTGCGGCTCGTCTGATACGTAATGATGCCAGGACCATTTCGTCCTCTTTACCGACCACCGGGTCATATCTACAATCTATAAGGAGTTCCTTAAGCGTACGTTCACTTACGAATTTGGGTGTACGTGAATGCGCTGATTCTTGAAAAATAAGTTTATTTATTCTAGGTGGCGTAAAAGTATTGCTTGCACCTCCCGTGGCCCCTTCAGGGGCGTCGGGTGTGAATGGATTCGTCGAACGTGACACAGCAACTATAGGTGTCGATACCACTGTAGAATCGACTGCGGGGACAGATGCGGAAACAGACGTGCTTGCGGGAGCTCGCGTCGGGACTTGCTGTTGCACGGGGACAGATACCTGATCCTGACGTTGAACCCCTCCGCCAGACGGTCTATGTGGTGTGGGGTTAGCATACTCGGGAGCTGCGTCATCTAGATATGAGGAAAGAAAAACATCTTCTGCGGTTCTGGGATGCCCTTTTGGATGTACCTTAATTGGAAATAATGGGGGTGGCAAGTCTTTTGGCATCTCTGGAACAGCCTTAGGTAGTCCTTCGGCTAGGAGGGGATACATACCACTCATAAGAGCGTTTCTTTGTCTATCTACTTGTTCTGATTTTACTCGGATACCTTCCTCAATTAATATATTTTCTTGAACTTCCTTTGAACTCTCTTTACTCCTCTCTTCCTGTCTACATGCTTTTTCTGTACGTCTATGAGATTCTTTACGCCATAACTCAACAGCGTCTTTCTGTGACTGTCTGACTTTTCTTTTCCATAACTCTTCCTCCACTTTCATGATGCACTCTGCATCCCAGGTTCCCGCTGCGGGCCACCTTTGACTTTCCGGCAATCCCTTGGTATAATCTACCCATAGATCAAGAAACAATATGGCATCTAAGCCATGCTTGTGATACATAAAATGCCCTGGGGTGTCCCTAGGAGGAATAGGAACTGCTTCTTCGAGCACCCCTTTTCTGGTAGTAATCTGTCTTAACTTCGAGAAGAGCGGCATCTCGACAACTGATCTGATACTTACTCTTGAATTCACTTAATACGGAAAACACAATAATGAACGGTGAACAATGAACAATCATTCATACCACAATACGCAAGACATTTGAACACTTTAAACATTTAAACATTAAACATTTTAACCTTTAAAAATGACCAACAATGATGACAGTCTGCATAACTAATCACCAAGCAGAATTCTTGACAATAACTAGATACTTCGGAATACTTGATATACTGCTAAACAGTACATATACACTGCTAAACAGTGCAGACCGGATTTGTGTACCCAAATCCGTCTTGACCGGCACAACCTATGTGCTGTCAACACGCCTCCCCGGCGATGGTACTCACCGAGTAGCTCCTTGAAACGGAAGGCCTCAGAGAATGAACGGGACTCGATGACTGCGGACAGCGGACCCTCTGGACATCGGGATTTCGAAAACCTGGTGGGCCTCTGTATACCTCGGATCTTGCTCTCTCAGCTAGGCTCTGGTCGGGATACTTCGCACTTCTCACCGCCTCGTCTGGGTTGATCGCAGCCTCAGTCGCCCCCGCTTGACCGGAGGGAGCTTACAGGAAATCCTGCTGGTACGCGTTTATGGTCCGTCCAGCTGTGGCAGGAGACCGGGCCTGCAACGCACCGCCGGCGCGTGAGATGAGAAAGTGTCCCTGTTCGGGCGCCATTATGTGGTAAATATTCTTTTTTACCTTGACTGAATTTCATGCGGAATCTAAAATAAAGTAAAATAGCTCAGAATAACAAGAGGCAGAATCCGTGGTATAAGAGATTTTCTGAATGGGCTTTATTCCAAAATGGCCGACTCGAGTGGCGGCCTTCAGGTTCCGTCACCACGAGGGTTCAGGAAGTGAAGTACAATACTTTATTGACAAGAAGTAACTTTTATAGTTCATACATTACAATGAAATGAATGCAAAAGGCGTAACAATTGATAAGAGAGATGACATAGTGGTACGTAATCGAAACTAGGCGTAATAAGGAGCAGAAAGAAACATGATTGGCTCTGATTATCATGCATAGGTGGATCTATAAGATAATACTTAACATAGATGCGCGCGCAGCAGCATGACGTGTGATTGACGTGCAACTAGGGGGTGAAGGGGACTTGACATTTAGCTCTACATGTGGAGACGAGAAGTCTGGGGGGTCAAGTCAACCTAATCCCAAATCATATCTAACATCCTATGTTTAGAGAACTATGTTATCCACAAGAAAAGACTCTCGGACAGAATCTATTCTATACTGACTGTGTGTGCGTGTACAAGCGTCTAAGTGTCTATATGAGATGCGAGGGGCAGAAAACTTTCCATGGCAACAGGGCTATGAATTACTTGCAGGAGGACGGAAAGGCCGAGTCCTTTGCTTGTGAGCTTAGAGGAAATGTTTACCTAAATCACTGGACAGGAATGCATCGGCCGAAGAGCAAAGTAGATAATTCGAAGGTGAAATACAGCTTCTTGGCAGGCAGGCAAAACTGGCCGAGGCAGGCACCGTTAGCTGCACAGGGAGTAGGACAAAGTTCATGGATACAGATGCGAGCTCAAGCTGAAGCTGTCAGAGACAGAGAGCAGGGAAGGCTTTGAGGACAGAATCGGGCCTACTCGCCTGAACTGTAAAAATGGAGTAACTGAGCCATATAAAGTCGGTGGCCTTTCATACTTAGGAAGCGAATATCCAGCCCATTCATGGCGGATCTGACAGAGAACATGTTGACGGTGGAGCACATATGTTTGCGTTTTGGAAACTGGAACTGGAGGGAACATACATGTACTTGTGACATGCACATAGAACCGTTGGGGTCCAAGATAGGGGACATAACTGATCAGGAAAATCCACATTTCCACACTTTAAAGCAGCTCTGCTGACCTGGTTCTCTGGTGCTAAAGCGGCTCTGCTGACCTGGTTCTCTCCCTCTATAGCAGCTCCGCTGACCTGGTTCTCAAGCTCTAAAGCAGCTCCGCTGACCTGGTTCTCTGGCTGGAGAGCAGCTCTGCTGACCTGGTTCTCTGGCTGTAAAGTAGCTCTGCTGACCTGGTTCTCTGGCTCTAAAGCAGCTCTGCTGACCTGGTTCTTAGGCTCTAGAGCAGCTCTGCTGACCTGGTTCTCTGGCTCTACAACGGCTCTGCTAACCTGGTTCTCTGGCTCTAAAGCAGCTCTGCTGACCTGGTTATATGGCTCTAAAGCAGCTCTGCTGACCCGGTTCTTAGGTTCTAGAGCAGCTCTGCTGACATGGTTCTCTGGCTTTCAAGCAGCTCTGCTGACCTGGTTCTCTGGCTCTAAAGTGGCTCTGCTGATGTGGTTCTCTGGATCTAAAGCAGCTCTGCTGACCTGGTTCTCTGGCTGGAAAGTGTCTCTGCTGACCTGGTTCTCTGGCTCTAAAGCGGCTCTGCTGACCCGGTTCTCTAGCTCTAAAGCAGCTCTGCTGACCTATTTCTCTGGCTTTGAAGCAGATCTGCTGACCTACATCTCTGACTCTAAAGCATGACCTGGTTCTATGGCTCCCAAGCAGTTCTGCTGACCTGGTTCTCTTGCTTTGAAGCAGCTCTGCTGATCTGATTCTCTGGCTCTAGAGCAGCTCTGCTGACCTGGTTCTTAGGCTCTAGAGAAGCTCTGCTGACCTGGGTCTCTGGCTCTACAACGGCTCTGCTGACCTGGTTCTCTTGCTCTAAAGCAGCTCTGCTGACCTGGTTCTTTGGCTCTAAAGCAGCTCTGCTGAGCTGGTTCTCTGGCTCTAGAGCAGCTCTGCTGACCTGGTTCTCTGGCTCTACAACGGCTCTGCTGACCTGGTTCTCTGGCTCTAAAGCAGCTCTGCTGACTTGGTTCTCTGGCTCTAAAGCAGTTCTGCTGATCTGGTTCTCTGACTCTAAAGCAGTTCTGCTGATCTGGTTCTCTGACTCTAAAGCAGCTCTGCTGACCTGGTTCTCTCACTCTAAAGCAGCTCTGCTGACCTGGTTTCTCTGGCTCTACAGCAGCTCTGCTGACCTGGTTCTCAGGCTCTAGAGCAGCTCTGCTGACCTGGCTCTCTGGCTCTAAAGCATCTCTGCTGACCAGGTTCTCTGGCTCCAAAGCAGCTCTGCTGACCTGGTTCTCTCCCTCTAAAGCAGGTCTGCTGAACTGGTTTCTCTAGCATGACAACAGCTCTGCTGACCTGGTTTTCTAGCTCTAAAGCAGCTCTGCTGACCTGATTCTTAGGCTCTAGAGCAGCTCTGCTGACCTGGTTGTCTGGCTCTACAATAGCTCTGCTGACCTGGTTCTCTGGCTCTAAAGCAGCTCTGCTCACCTGGTTCTCTGGCTCTAAAGCAGCTCTGCTGACACGGTTCTCTGGCTCTATACAGCTCTGCTGACCTGGTTCTCTGGCTCTACAGCAGCTCTGCTGACCCAGTTCTCTGCCTCTAGAGCAGCTCTGCTGACCCAGTTCTTAGGCTCTAGAGCAGCTCTTCTGACCTGGTTCTCTAGCTCTAAAGCGGCTCTGCTGACCTGTTTCTCTAGATCTAAAGCAGCTCTGCTGACCTGGTTCTCTGGCTCTAAAGTGGCTCTCCTGACCTGGTTCTCTGGCTCTAAAGCAGCTCTGCTGACCTGCTTCTCTGGCTCTAAAGCATGACCTGGTTCTCTGGCTTTGAAGCAGCTCTGCTGACCTGCTTCTCTGGCTCTAAAGCATGACCTGGTTCTATGGCTCTAAAGCAGTTCTGCTGACCTGGTTCTCTTGCTTTGAAGCAGGTCTGCTGACCTGATTCTCTGGGTCTAGAGCAGCTCTGCTTACCTGGTTCTCTCCCTCTAAAGCTGCTTTGTTGACCTGGTTCTCTGGCTCTAAAGCAGCTCTGCTGGCCAAGTTCTCTCCCTCTAAAGCGGCTCTGCTGACCTGGTTCTCTGGATCTAAAGCAGCTCTGCTGACCTGGTTTCTCTGGCTCTACAGCAGCTCTGCTGACCTGGTTCTCTGGCTCTAAAGCAGCTCTGCATACCTGGTTCTCTGGCTCTAGAGCAGCTCTGCTGACCTGGTTCTTAGGTTCTAGAACAGCTCTGCTGATCTGGTTCTCTGGCTCTAAAGCAGCTCGGCTAACCTGGTTCTCTGGCTCTAAAGTAGTTCTGTTTACCTGGTTCTCTCCCTCTAAAGCAGCTCTGCTGACCTGGTTTCTCTGGCTCTACAGCAGCTCTGCTGACCTGGTTCTATGGCTCTAAAGCAGCTCTGCTGACCTGGTTCTCTGGCTCTGAAGCAACTCTGCTGACCTGGTTCTCTGGCTCTAAAGCAGCTCTGCATACCTGGTTCTCTGGCTCTAGAGCAGCTCTGCTGACCCGGTTCTTAGGTTCTAGAACAGCTCTGCTGATCTGGTTCTCTGGCTCTAAAGCAGCTCGGCTAACCTGGTTCTCTGGCTCTAAAGTAGTTCTGTTTACCTGGTTCTCTCCCTCTAAAGCAGCTCTGCTGACCTGGTTTCTCTGGCTCTACAGCAGCTCTGCTGACCTGGTTCTCTGGTTCTAGAGCAGTTCTGCGGACCTGGTTAATAGGCTCTAGAGCAGCTCTACTGACCTGGTTCTATGGCTCTAAAGCAGCTCTGCTGATCTGGTTCTATGGCTCTAAAGCAGCTCTGCTGACCTGGTTCTATGGCTCTAAAGCAGCTCTGCTGACCTGGTTCTCTGGCTCTGAAGCAACTCTGCTGACTGGGTTCTCTGGCTCTAAAGCAGCTCTGCTGACCTGGTTTCTCTGGTTTTACAGCATCTCTGCTGACCTGGTTCTCTGGCTCTAGAGCGACTCTGCTGACCTGGTTCTCTCGCTCTACAACGGCTCTGCAGACCTGGTTCTATGGCTCTTAAGCGGCTCTACTGACCTGGTTATCTCGCTCTAAAGCAGCTCTGCTGACCTGGTTCTTAGTCTCTAGATAAGCTCTGTTGACCTGGTTCTCTGGCTCTAAAGCCGCTCTGCTGACCTGGTTCTCTGGCTCTAGAGCAGCTCTGCTGACCTGGTTCTTAGGCTCTAGAGCAGCTCTGCTGACCTGGTTCTCTAGCTCTACAACGGCTCTGCTGACCTGGTTCTCTGGCTCTAAAGCAGCTCTGCTGACCTGGTTCTCTGGCTCTAAAGCAGATCTGCTGACCTGGTTCTCTGGCTCTAAAGCAGTTCTGCTGATCTGGTTCTCTCCCTCTAAAGTAGCTCTGCTGACCTGGTTTCTCTGGCTCTACAGCAGCTCTGCTGACCTGGTTCTCAGGCTTTAGAGCAGCTCTGCTGACCTGGCTCTCTGGCTCTACAGCAGCTCTACTGACCAGGTTCTCTGGCTCCAAAGCAGCTTTGGTGACCTGGTTCTCTCCCTCTAAAGCAGGTCTGCTGACCTGGTTTCTCTGGCACTACAGCAGCTCTTCTGACCTGGTTTTCTGGCTGTAAAGTAGCTTTGCTGACCTGGTTCTCTGGCTCCAAAGCAGCTCTGCTGACCTGGTTCTCTCCCTCTAAAGCAGGTCTGCTGAACTGGTTTCTCTGGCATGATAACAGCTCTGCTGACCTGGTTTTCTGGCTCTAATGCAGCTCTGCTGACCTGGTTCTTAGGCTCTAGAGCAGCTCTGCTGACCTGGTTGTCTGGCTCTACAACGGCTCTGCTGACCTGGTTCTCTGGCTCTAAAGCAGCTCTGCTGACCTGGTTCTCTGGCTCTAAAGCAGCTCTGCTGACACGGTTCTCTGGCTCTATACAGCTCTGCTGACCTGGTTTTCTGGCTCTACAGCAGCTCTGCTGACCCGGTTCTCTGCCTCTAGAGCAGCTCTGCTGACCCAGTTCTTAGGCTCTAGAGCAGCTCTTCTGACCTGGTTCTCTGGCTCTAAAGTGGCTCTGCTGACCTGGTTCTCTGGATCTAAAGCACCTCTGCTGACCTGGTTCTCTGGCTCTAAAGTGGCTCTCCTGACCTGGTTCTCTGGCTCTAAAGCAGCTCTGCTGACCTGGTTCTCTGGCTATAAAGCTGCTCTGCTGACCTGGTTCTCTGGCTTTGAAGCAGCTCTGCTGACCTGCTTCTCTGGCTCTAAAGCATGACCTGGTTCTATGGCTCTAAAGCAGTTCTGCTGACCTGGTTCTCTTGCTTTGAAGCAGGTCTGCTGACCTGATTCTCTGGGTCTAGAGCAGCTCTGCTGACCTGGTTCTCTCCCTCTAAAGCTGCTCTGTTGACCTGGTTCTCTGGCTCTAAAGCAGCTCTGCTGGCCAGGTTCTCTCCCTCTAAAGCGGCTCTGCTGACCTGGTTCTCTGGATCTAAAGCAGCTCTGCTGACCTGGTTTCTCTGGCTCTACAACAGCTCTGCTGACCTGGTTCTCTGGCTCTAAAGCAGCTCTGCCTACCTGGTTCTCTGGCCCTAGAGCAGCTCTGCGGACCTGGTTCTTAGGTTCTAGAACAGCTCTGCTGATCTGGTTCTCTGGCTCTAAAGCAGCTCGGCTAACCTGGTTCTCAGGCTCTAAAGCAGTTCTGCTGATCTGGTTATCTGACTCTAAAGCAGGTCTGCTGACCTGGTTCTCTCCCTCTAAAGCAGCTCTGCTGACCTGGTTTCTCTGGCTCTACAGCAGCTCTGCTGACCTGGTTTTCAGGCTCTAGAGCAGCTCTGCTGACCTGGTTCTCTGGCTCTAAAGCAGCTCTGCTGACCTGGTTCTCTGGCTCTAAAGCAGCTCGGCTAACCTGGTTCTCAGGCTCTAAAGCAGTTCTGCTGATCTGGTTCTCTGGCTCCAAAGCAGCTCTACTAACCTGGTTCTCTCCCTCTAAAGCAGGTCTGCTGACCTGGTTTCTCTGGCACTACAGCAGCTCTGCTGACCTGGTTCTCTGGCTGTAAAGTAGCTCTGCTGACCCGGTTCTCAGGCTCTAAAGCAGCTCTGCTGACCTGGTTCTTAGACTCTAGAGCAGCTCTGCTGACCTTGTTCTCTGGCTCTACAATGGCTCTGCTGACCTGGTTCTCTGGCTCTAAAGCAGCTCTGAAGACCTGGTTATATGGTTCTAAAGCAGCTCTGCTGACCCGGTTCTCTGGCTCTATACAGCTCTGCTGACCTGGTTCTCTTGCTCTACAGCAGCTCTGCTGACCCGGTTCTCTGCCTCTAGAGCAGCTCTGCTGACCCGGTTCTTAGGCTCTGGAGCAGCTCTGCTGACCTGGTTCTCTGGCTTTCAAGCAGCTCTGCTGACCTGGTTCTCTGACTCTAAAGCGGCTCTGCTGACCTGGTTCGATGGCTCTAAAGCGCCTCTGCTGACCTTTTTCTCTAGCTCTAAAGCAGCTCTGCTGACCTGGTTCTCTGGCTTTGAAGCAGCTCTGCTGACCTGCTTCTCTGACTCTAAAGCATGACCTGGTTCTATGGCTCTAAAGCAGTTCTGCTGACCTGGTTCTCTTGCTTTGAAGCAGCTCTGCTGACCTGATTCTCTGGCTCTAGAGAAGCTCTGCTGACCTGGTTCTTAGACTCTAGAGCAGCTCTGCTGACCTGGTTCTCTGGCTCTAAAGCAGCTCTGCTGACCTGGTTCTCTGGCTCTAAAGCAGCTCTGCTGACCTGGTTCTCTGTCTCTAAAGCAACTCTCCTGACCTAGTTCTCTGGCTCGAGAGCAGCTCTGCTGACCTGGTTCTTAGGCTCTAGAGAAGCTCAGCTGACCTAGTTCTCTGGCTCTACAATGGCTCTGCTGACCTGGTTCTCTGGCTCTAAAGCAGCTCTGCTGACCTGGTTTTCTGGCTCTAAAGCAGCTCAGCTGATCTGGTTCACTCCCTCTAAATCAACTTTGCTGACCTGTTTCTCTGGATCTAAAGCAGCTCTGCTGACCTGGTTCTCTGGCTCTAGAGTAGCCCTGCTGACCTGGTTCTCTGGCTCTAGAGCAGCTCTACTGACCTGATTCTCTGGCTCTAAAGCGGCTCTGCTGACATGGTTCTCTGGCTTTAAAGCAGCTCTGCTGACCTGGTTCTCTGGTGCTAAAGCGGCTCTGCTGACCTGGTTCTCTCCCTCTATAGCAGCTCCGCTGACCTGGTTCTCAAGCTCTAAAGCAGCTCCGCTGACCTGGTTCTCTGGCTGGAGAGCAGCTCTGCTGACCTGGTTCTCTGGCTGTAAAGTAGCTCTGCTGACCTGGTTCTCTGGCTCTAAAGCAGCTCTGCTGACCTGGTTCTTAGGCTCTAGAGCAGCTCTGCTGACCTGGTTCTCTGGCTCTACAACGGCTCTGCTAACCTGGTTCTCTGGCTCTAAAGCAACTCTGCTGACCTGGTTATATGGCTCTAAAGCAGCTCTGCTGACCCGGTTCTTAGGTTCTAGAGCAGCTCTGCTGACATGGTTCTCTGGCTTTCAAGCAGCTCTGCTGACCTGGTTCTCTGGCTCTAAAGTGGCTCTGCTGATGTGGTTCTCTGGATCTAAAGCAGCTCTGCTGACCTGGTTCTCTGGCTGGAAAGTGTCTCTGCTGACCTGGTTCTCTGGCTCTAAAGCGGCTCTGCTGACCCGGTTCTCTAGCTCTAAAGCAGCTCTGCTGACCTATTTCTCTGGCTTTGAAGCAGATCTGCTGACCTACATCTCTGACTCTAAAGCATGACCTGGTTCTATGGCTCCCAAGCAGTTCTGCTGACCTGGTTCTCTTGCTTTGAAGCAGCTCTGCTGATCTGATTCTCTGGCTCTAGAGCAGCTCTGCTGACCTGGTTCTTAGGCTCTAGAGAAGCTCTGCTGACCTGGGTCTCTGGCTCTACAACGGCTCTGCTGACCTGGTTCTCTTGCTCTAAAGCAGCTCTGCTGACCTGGTTCTTTGGCTCTAAAGCAGCTCTGCTGAGCTGGTTCTCTGGCTCTAGAGCAGCTCTGCTGACCTGGTTCTCTGGCTCTACAACGGCTCTGCTGACCTGGTTCTCTGGCTCTAAAGCAGCTCTGCTGACTTGGTTCTCTGGCTCTAAAGCAGTTCTGCTGATCTGGTTCTCTGACTCTAAAGCAGTTCTGCTGATCTGGTTCTCTGACTCTAAAGCAGCTCTGCTGACCTGGTTCTCTCACTCTAAAGCAGCTCTGCTGACCTGGTTTCTCTGGCTCTACAGCAGCTCTGCTGACCTGGTTCTCAGGCTCTAGAGCAGCTCTGCTGACCTGGCTCTCTGGCTCTAAAGCATCTCTGCTGACCAGGTTCTCTGGCTCCAAAGCAGCTCTGCTGACCTGGTTCTCTCCCTCTAAAGCAGGTCTGCTGAACTGGTTTCTCTAGCATGACAACAGCTCTGCTGACCTGGTTTTCTAGCTCTAAAGCAGCTCTGCTGACCTGATTCTTAGGCTCTAGAGCAGCTCTGCTGACCTGGTTGTCTGGCTCTACAATAGCTCTGCTGACCTGGTTCTCTGGCTCTAAAGCAGCTCTGCTCACCTGGTTCTCTGGCTCTAAAGCAGCTCTGCTGACACGGTTCTCTGGCTCTATACAGCTCTGCTGACCTGGTTCTCTGGCTCTACAGCAGCTCTGCTGACCCAGTTCTCTGCCTCTAGAGCAGCTCTGCTGACCCAGTTCTTAGGCTCTAGAGCAGCTCTTCTGACCTGGTTCTCTAGCTCTAAAGCGGCTCTGCTGACCTGTTTCTCTAGATCTAAAGCAGCTCTGCTGACCTGGTTCTCTGGCTCTAAAGTGGCTCTCCTGACCTGGTTCTCTGGCTCTAAAGCAGCTCTGCTGACCTGCTTCTCTGGCTCTAAAGCATGACCTGGTTCTCTGGCTTTGAAGCAGCTCTGCTGACCTGCTTCTCTGGCTCTAAAGCATGACCTGGTTCTATGGCTCTAAAGCAGTTCTGCTGACCTGGTTCTCTTGCTTTGAAGCAGGTCTGCTGACCTGATTCTCTGGGTCTAGAGCAGCTCTGCTTACCTGGTTCTCTCCCTCTAAAGCTGCTTTGTTGACCTGGTTCTCTGGCTCTAAAGCAGCTCTGCTGGCCAAGTTCTCTCCCTCTAAAGCGGCTCTGCTGACCTGGTTCTCTGGATCTAAAGCAGCTCTGCTGACCTGGTTTCTCTGGCTCTACAGCAGCTCTGCTGACCTGGTTCTCTGGCTCTAAAGCAGCTCTGCATACCTGGTTCTCTGGCTCTAGAGCAGCTCTGCTGACCTGGTTCTTAGGTTCTAGAACAGCTCTGCTGATCTGGTTCTCTGGCTCTAAAGCAGCTCGGCTAACCTGGTTCTCTGGCTCTAAAGTAGTTCTGTTTACCTGGTTCTCTCCCTCTAAAGCAGCTCTGCTGACCTGGTTTCTCTGGCTCTACAGCAGCTCTGCTGACCTGGTTCTATGGCTCTAAAGCAGCTCTGCTGACCTGGTTCTCTGGCTCTGAAGCAACTCTGCTGACCTGGTTCTCTGGCTCTAAAGCAGCTCTGCATACCTGGTTCTCTGGCTCTAGAGCAGCTCTGCTGACCCGGTTCTTAGGTTCTAGAACAGCTCTGCTGATCTGGTTCTCTGGCTCTAAAGCAGCTCGGCTAACGCTCTAAAGTAGTTCTGTTTACCTGGTTCTCTCCCTCTAAAGCAGCTCTGCTGACCTGGTTTCTCTGGCTCTACAGCAGCTCTGCTGACCTGGTTCTCTGGTTCTAGAGCAGTTCTGCGGACCTGGTTAATAGGCTCTAGAGCAGCTCTACTGACCTGGTTCTATGGCTCTAAAGCAGCTCTGCTGATCTGGTTCTATGGCTCTAAAGCAGCTCTGCTGACCTGGTTCTATGGCTCTAAAGCAGCTCTGCTGACCTGGTTCTCTGGCTCTGAAGCAACTCTGCTGACTGGGTTCTCTGGCTCTAAAGCAGCTCTGCTGACCTGGTTTCTCTGGTTTTACAGCATCTCTGCTGACCTGGTTCTCTGGCTCTAGAGCGACTCTGCTGACCTGGTTCTCTCGCTCTACAACGGCTCTGCAGACCTGGTTCTATGGCTCTTAAGCGGCTCTACTGACCTGGTTATCTCGCTCTAAAGCAGCTCTGCTGACCTGGTTCTTAGTCTCTAGATAAGCTCTGTTGACCTGGTTCTCTGGCTCTAAAGCCGCTCTGCTGACCTGGTTCTCTGGCTCTAGAGCAGCTCTGCTGACCTGGTTCTTAGGCTCTAGAGCAGCTCTGCTGACCTGGTTCTCTAGCTCTACAACGGCTCTGCTGACCTGGTTCTCTGGCTCTAAAGCAGCTCTGCTGACCTGGTTCTCTGGCTCTAAAGCAGATCTGCTGACCTGGTTCTCTGGCTCTAAAGCAGTTCTGCTGATCTGGTTCTCTCCCTCTAAAGTAGCTCTGCTGACCTGGTTTCTCTGGCTCTACAGCAGCTCTGCTGACCTGGTTCTCAGGCTTTAGAGCAGCTCTGCTGACCTGGCTCTCTGGCTCTACAGCAGCTCTACTGACCAGGTTCTCTGGCTCCAAAGCAGCTTTGGTGACCTGGTTCTCTCCCTCTAAAGCAGGTCTGCTGACCTGGTTTCTCTGGCACTACAGCAGCTCTTCTGACCTGGTTTTCTGGCTGTAAAGTAGCTTTGCTGACCTGGTTCTCTGGCTCCAAAGCAGCTCTGCTGACCTGGTTCTCTCCCTCTAAAGCAGGTCTGCTGAACTGGTTTCTCTGGCATGATAACAGCTCTGCTGACCTGGTTTTCTGGCTCTAATGCAGCTCTGCTGACCTGGTTCTTAGGCTCTAGAGCAGCTCTGCTGACCTGGTTGTCTGGCTCTACAACGGCTCTGCTGACCTGGTTCTCTGGCTCTAAAGCAGCTCTGCTGACCTGGTTCTCTGGCTCTAAAGCAGCTCTGCTGACACGGTTCTCTGGCTCTATACAGCTCTGCTGACCTGGTTTTCTGGCTCTACAGCAGCTCTGCTGACCCGGTTCTCTGCCTCTAGAGCAGCTCTGCTGACCCAGTTCTTAGGCTCTAGAGCAGCTCTTCTGACCTGGTTCTCTGGCTCTAAAGTGGCTCTGCTGACCTGGTTCTCTGGATCTAAAGCACCTCTGCTGACCTGGTTCTCTGGCTCTAAAGTGGCTCTCCTGACCTGGTTCTCTGGCTCTAAAGCAGCTCTGCTGACCTGGTTCTCTGGCTATAAAGCTGCTCTGCTGACCTGGTTCTCTGGCTTTGAAGCAGCTCTGCTGACCTGCTTCTCTGGCTCTAAAGCATGACCTGGTTCTATGGCTCTAAAGCAGTTCTGCTGACCTGGTTCTCTTGCTTTGAAGCAGGTCTGCTGACCTGATTCTCTGGGTCTAGAGCAGCTCTGCTGACCTGGTTCTCTCCCTCTAAAGCTGCTCTGTTGACCTGGTTCTCTGGCTCTAAAGCAGCTCTGCTGGCCAGGTTCTCTCCCTCTAAAGCGGCTCTGCTGACCTGGTTCTCTGGATCTAAAGCAGCTCTGCTGACCTGGTTTCTCTGGCTCTACAACAGCTCTGCTGACCTGGTTCTCTGGCTCTAAAGCAGCTCTGCCTACCTGGTTCTCTGGCTCTAGAGCAGCTCTGCGGACCTGGTTCTTAGGTTCTAGAACAGCTCTGCTGATCTGGTTCTCTGGCTCTAAAGCAGCTCGGCTAACCTGGTTCTCAGGCTCTAAAGCAGTTCTGCTGATCTGGTTATCTGACTCTAAAGCAGGTCTGCTGACCTGGTTCTCTCCCTCTAAAGCAGGTCTGCTGAACTGGTTTCTCTGGCATGACAACAGCTCTGCTGACCTGGTTTTCTGGCTCTAATGCAGCTCTGCTGACCTGGTTCTTAGGCTCTAGAGCAGCTCTGCTGACCTGGTTGTCTGGCTCTACAACGGCTCTGCTGACCTGGTTCTCTGGCTCTAAAGCAGCTCTGCTGACCTGGTTCTCTGGCTCTAAAGCAGCTCTGCTGACACGGTTCTCTGCCTCTAGAGCAGCTCTGCTGACCCAGTTCTTAGGCTCTAGAGCAGCTCTTCTGACCTGGTTCTCTGGCTCTAAAGCGGCTCTGCTGACCTGGTTCTCTGGATCTAAAGCACCTCTGCTGACCTGGTTCTCTGGCTCTAAAGTGGCTCTCATGACCTGGTTCTCTGGCTCTAAAGCAGCTCTGCTGACCTGGTTCTCTGGCTATAAAGCTGCTCTGCTGACCTGGTTCTCTGGCTTTGAAGCAGCTCTGCTGACCTGCTTCTCTGGCTCTAAAGCATGACCTGGTTCTCTGGCTCTAAAGCAGTTCTGCTGACCTGGTTCTCTTGCTTTGAAGCAGGTCTGCTGACCTGATTCTCTGGGTCTAGAGCAGCTCTGCTGACCTGGTTCTCTCCCTCTAAAGCTGCTCTGTTGACCTGGTTCTCTGGCTCTAAAGCAGCTCTGCTGGCCAGGTTCTCTCCCTCTAAAGCGGCTCTGCTGACCTGGTTCTCTGGATCTAAAGCAGCTCTGCTGACCTGGTTTCTCTGGCTCTACAACAGCTCTGCTGACCTGGTTCTCTGGCTCTAAAGCAGCTCTGCCTACCTGGTTCTCTGGCTCTAGAGCAGCTCTGCGGACCTGGTTCTTAGGTTCTAGAACAGCTCTGCTGATCTGGTTCTCTGGCTCTAAAGCAGCTCGGCTAACCTGGTTCTCAGGCTCTAAAGCAGTTCTGCTGATCTGGTTATCTGACTCTAAAGCAGGTCTGCTGACCTGGTTCTCTCCCTCTAAAGCAGCTCTGCTGACCTGGTTTCTCTGGCTCTACAGCAGCTCTGCTGACCTGGTTCTCAGGCTCTAGAGCAGCTCTGCTGACCTGGTTCTCTGGCTCTAAAGCAGCTCTGCTGACCTGGTTCTCTGGCTCCAAAGCAGCTCTACTGACCTGGTTCTCTCCCTCTAAAGCAGGTCTGCTGACCTGGTTTCTCTGGCACTACAGCAGCTCTGCTGACCTGGTTCTCTGGCTGTAAAGTAGCTCTGCTGACCCGGTTCTCAGGCTCTAAAGCAGCTCTGCTGACCTGGTTCTTAGACTCTAGAGCAGCTCTGCTGACCTTGTTCTCTGGCTCTACAATGGCTCTGCTGACCTGGTTCTCTGGCTCTAAAGCAGCTCTGAAGACCTGGTTATATGGTTCTAAAGCAGCTCTGCTGACCCGGTTCTCTGGCTCTATACAGCTCTGCTGACCTGGTTCTCTTGCTCTACAGCAGCTCTGCTGACCCGGTTCTCTGCCTCTAGAGCAGCTCTGCTGACCCGGTTCTTAGGCTCTAGAGCAGCTCTGCTGACCTGGTTCTCTGGCTTTCAAGCAGCTCTGCTGACCTGGTTCTCTGACTCTAAAGCGGCTCTGCTGACCTGGTTCGATGGCTCTAAAGCGCCTCTGCTGACCTTTTTCTCTAGCTCTAAAGCAGCTCTGCTGACCTGGTTCTCTGGCTTTGAAGCAGCTCTGCTGACCTGCTTCTCTGACTCTAAAGCATGACCTGGTTCTATGGCTCTAAAGCAGTTCTGCTGACCTGGTTCTCTTGCTTTGAAGCAGCTCTGCTGACCTGATTCTCTGGCTCTAGAGAAGCTCTGCTGACCTGGTTCTTAGACTCTAGAGCAGCTCTGCTGACCTGGTTCTCTGGCTCTAAAGCAGCTCTGCTGACCTGGTTCTCTGGCTCTAAAGCAGCTCTGCTGACCTGGTTCTCTGTCTCTAAAGCAGCTCTCCTGACCTAGTTCTCTGGCTCGAGAGCAGCTCTGCTGACCTGGTTCTTAGGCTCTAGAGAAGCTCAGCTGACCTAGTTCTCTGGCTCTACAATGGCTCTGCTGACCTGGTTCTCTGGCTCTAAAGCAGCTCTGCTGACCTGGTTTTCTGGCTCTAAAGCAGCTCAGCTGATCTGGTTCACTCCCTCTAAATCAACTTTGCTGACCTGTTTCTCTGGATCTAAAGCAGCTCTGCTGACCTGGTTCTCTGGCTCTAGAGTAGCCCTGCTGACCTGGTTCTCTGGCTCTAGAGCAGCTCTACTGACCTGATTCTCTGGCTCTAAAGCGGCTCTGCTGACATGGTTCTCTGGCTTTAAAGCAGCTCTGCTGACCTGGTTCTCTGGTGCTAAAGCGGCTCTGCTGACCTGGTTCTCTCCCTCTATAGCAGCTCCGCTGACCTGGTTCTCAAGCTCTAATGCAGCTCCGCTGACCTGGTTCTCTGGCTTGAGAGCAGCTCTGCTGACCTGGTTCTATGGCTGTAAGGTAGCTCTGCTGACCTGGTTCTCTGGCTCTAAAGCAGCTCTGCTGACCTGGTTCTTAGGCTCTAGAGCAGCTCTGCTGACCTGGTTCTCTGGCTCTACAACAGCTCTGCTAACTTGGTTCTCTGGCTCCAAAGCAGCTCTGCTGACCTGGTTATATGGCTCTAAAGCAGCTCTGCTGACCCAGTTCTTAGGTGCTAGAGCAGCTCTGCTGACCTGGTTCTCTGGCTTTCAAGCAGCTCTGCTGACCTGGTTCTCTGACTCTAAAGCGGCTCTGCTGACCTGGTTCGATGGCTCTAAAGCGCCTCTGCTGACCTTTTTCTCTAGCTCTAAAGCAGCTCTGCTGACCTGGTTCTCTGGCTTTGAAGCAGCTCTGCTGACCTGCTTCTCTGACTCTAAAGCATCACCTGGTTCTATGGCTCTAAAGCAGTTCTGCTGACCTGGTTCTCTTACTTTGAAGCAGCTCTGCTGACCTGATTCTCTGGCTCTAGAGAAGCTCTGCTGACCTGGTTCTTAGACTCTAGAGCAGCTCTGCTGACCTGGTTCTCTGGCTCTAAAGCAGCTCTGCTGACCTGGTTCTCTGGCTCTAAAGCAGCTCTGCTGACCTGGTTCTCTGTCTCTAAAGCAGCTCTCCTGACCTAGTTCTCTGGCTCGAGAGCAGCTCTGCTGACCTGGTTCTTAGGCTCTAGAGAAGCTCAGCTGACCTAGTTCTCTGGCTCTACAATGGCTCTGCTGACCTGGTTCTCAGGCTCTAAAGCAGCTCTGCTGACCTGGTTTTCTGGCTCTAAAGCAGCTCAGCTGATCTGGTTCACTCCCTCTAAAGCAACTTTGCTGACCTGTTTCTCTGGATCTAAAGCAGCTCTGCTGACCTGGTTCTCTGGCTCTATAGTAGCCCTGCTGACCTGGTTCTCTGGCTCTAGAGCAGCTCTACTGACCTGGTTCTCTGGCTCTAAAGCGGCTCTGCTGACATGGTTCTCTGGCTTTAAAGCAGCTCTGCTGACCTGGTTCTCTGGTGCTAAAGCGGCTCTGCTGACCTGGTTCTCTCCCTCTATAGCAGCTCCGCTGACCTGGTTCTCAAGCTCTAAAGCAGCTCCGCTGACCTGGTTCTCTGGCTTGAGAGCAGCTCTGCTGACCTGGTTCTCTGGCTGTAAGGTAGCTCTGCTGACCTGGTTCTCTGGCTCTAAAGCAGCTCTGCTGACCTGGTTCTTAGGCTCTAGAGCAGCTCTGCTGACCTGGTTCTCTGGCTCTACAATGGCTCTGCTAACTTGGTTCTCTGGCTCCAAAGCAGCTCTGCTGACCT
The DNA here is from genome assembly GCF_964204655.1 of Triturus cristatus. Taxonomy (NCBI): domain Eukaryota; kingdom Metazoa; phylum Chordata; class Amphibia; order Caudata; family Salamandridae; genus Triturus; species Triturus cristatus. Next base: position 1,264,797 of record NW_028187318.1, read on the forward strand.
GGTTATATGGCTCTAAAGCAGCTGTGCTGACCCGGTTCTTAGGTTCTAGAGCAGCTCTGCTGACCTGGTTCTCTGGCTTTCAAGCAGCTCTGCTGACCTGGTTCTCTGGCTCTAAAGCGGCACTGCTGATGTGGTTCTCTGGATCTAAAGCAGCTCTTCTGACCTGGTTTTCTGGCTGGAAAGTGTCTCTGCTGACCTGGTTCTCTGGCTCTAAAGCGTCTCTGCTGACCCGGTTCTCTAGCTCTAAAGCAGCTCTGCTGACCTATTTCTCTGGCTTTGAAGCAGATCTGCTGACCTACGTCTCTGACTCTAAAGCATGACCTGGTTCTATGGCTCCCAAGCAGTTCTGTGGACCTGGTTCTCTGGCTTTAAAGCAGCTCTGCTGATCTGGTTCTCTGGCTCTAGAGCATCTCTGCTGACCTGGTTCTTAGGCTCTAGAGCTGCTCTGCTGACCTGGTTCTCTAGCTCTACAACGGCTCTGCTGACCTGGTTCACTGGCTTTAAAGCAGCTCTGGTGACCTGGTTCTATGGCTCTAAAGCAGCTCTGCTGACCTGGTTCTCTGGCTCTACAGCAGCTCTGCTGACCTGGTTCTCGGGCTCTAAAGCAGCTCTGCTGACCATGCTTCTCTGGCTTTCAAGCAGATCTGCTGACCTGATTCTCTGGTGCTAAAGCGGCTCTGCTGACATGGTTCTCTCCCTCTATAGCAGCTCCGCTGACCTGGTTCTCTGGTTCTAAAGCAGCTCCGCTGACCTGGTTCGCTGGCTTGAAAGCAGCTCTGCTGACCTGGTTCTTAGGCTCTAGAACAGCTCTGCTGACCTGCGTCTCTGGCTCTACAATGGCTCTGCTGACCTGGTTCTCTGGCTCTAAAGCAGCTCTGCTGACCTGGTTCTATGGCTCTAAAGCAACTCTGCTGACCTGGTTCTCTGGCTCTAAAGTGGCTCTGCTGACTTGGTTCTCTGGCTCTAAAGCGGCTCTGCAGACCTGGTTATCTGGCTCTAAAGCAGCTCTGCTGCCCTCGTTCTCTGGCTCTAGATCAGCTCTGCTGACCTGGTTCTGTGGCTCTAAAGCAGCTCTGCTGACCTGGTTTTCTGGCTCTACAGCAGCTCTGCTGACCTGGTTCTTAGGCTCTAGAGCAGCTCTGCTGACCTGGGTCTCTGGCTCTACAACGGCTCTGCTGACCTGGTTCTCTGGCTCTAAAGCAGCTCTGCTGACCTGGTACTCTGGCTCTAACGCAGCTCTGCTGACCTGGTTCTCAGGCTCTAAAGCAGTTCTGCTGATCTGGTTATCTGACTCTAAAGCAGCTCTGCTGACCTGGTTCTCTCCCTCTAAAGCAGCTCTGCTGACCTGGTTTCTCTGGCTCTACAGCAGCTCTGCTGACCTGGTTCGCAGGCTCTAGAGCAGCTCTGCTGACCTGGTTCTCTGGCTCTAAAGCAGCTCTGCTGACCTGGTTCTCTCCCTCTAAAGCAGGTCTGCTGACCTGGTTTCTCTGGCACTAAAGCAGCTCTGCTGACCTGGTTCTCTGGCTGTAAAGTAGCTCTGCTGACCTGGTTCTCTGGCTCTAAAGCAGCTCTGCTGACCTGGTTCTTAGACTCTAGAGCAGCTCTGCTGACCTTGTTCTCTGGCTCTACAACGGCTCTGCTGACCTGGTTCTCTGGCTCTAAAGCAGCTCTGAAGACCTGGTTATATGGTTCTAAAGCAGCTCTGCTGACCCGGTTCTCTGGCTCTATACAGCTCTGCTGACCTGGTTCTCTTGCTCTACAGCAGCTCTGCTGACCCGGTTCTCTGCCTCTAGAGCAGCTCTGCTGACCCGGTTCTTAGGCTCTAGAGCAGCTCTGCTGACCTGGTTCTCTGGCTTTCAAGCAGCGCTGCTGACCTGGTTCTGTGACTCTACAGCGGCTCTAAAGATGTGGTTCTCTGGATCTAAAGCAGCTCTGCTGACCTGGTTCTCTGGCTCTAAAGTGACTCTGCTGACCTGGTTCGATGGCTCTAAAGCGCCTCTGCTGACCTTTTTCTCTAGCTCTAAAGCAGCTCTGCTGACCTGGTTCTTTGGCTTTGAAGCAGCTCTGCTGACCTGCTTCTCTGACTCTAAAGCATGACCTGGTTCTATGGCTCTAAAGCAGTTCTGCTGACGTGGTTCTCTTGCTTTGAAGCAGCTCTGCTGACCTGATTCTCTGGCTCTAGAGAAGCTCTGCTGACCTGGTTCTTAGACTCTAGAACAGCTCTGCTGACCTGGTTCTCTGGCTCTAAAGCAGCTCTGCTGACCTGGTTCTCTGGCTCTTAAGCAGCTCTGCTGACCTGGTTCTCTGGCTCTAAAGCAGCTCTCCTGACCTAGTTCTCTGGCTCGAGAGCAGCTCTGCTGACCTGGTTCTTAGGCTCTAGAGCAGCTCAGCTGACCTAGCTCTCTGGCTCTACAATGGCTCTGCTGACCTGGTTCTCTGGCTCTAAAGCAGCTCTGCTGACCTGGTTTTCTGGCTCTAAAGCAGCTCTGCTGATCTGGTTCACTCCCTCTAAAGCAGCTGTGCTGACCTGTTTCTCTGGATCTAAAGCAGCTCTGCTGACCTGGTTCTCTGGCTCTAGAGTAGCCCTGCTGACCTGGTTCTCTGGCTCTAGAGCAGCTCTACTGACCTGGTTCTCTGGCTCTAAAGCGGCTCTGCTGACATGGTTCTCTGGCTTTAAAGCAGCTCTGCTGACCTGGTTCTCTGGTGCTAAAGCGGCTCTGCTGACCTGGTTCTCTCCCTCTATAGCAGCTCCGCTGACCTGGTTCTCAAGCTCTAAAGCAGCTCCCTGACCTGGTTCTCTGGCTTGAGAGGAGCTCTGCTGACCTGGTTCTCTGGCTCTAAAGCAGCTCTGCTGACCTGGTTATATGGCTCTAAAGCAGCTCTGCTGACCCGGTTCTTAGGTTCTAGAGCAGCTCTGCTGACATGGTTCTCTGGCTTTCAAGCAGCTCTGCTGACCTGGTTCTCTGGCTCTAAAGCGGCTCTGCTGATGCGGTTCTTTGGATCTAAAGCAGCTCTGCTGACCTGGTTCTCTGGCTCAAAAGTGTCTCTGCTGACCTGGTTCTCTGGCTCTAAAGCGGCTCTGCTGACCCGGTTCTCTAGCTCTAAAGCAGCTCTGCTGACCTATTTCTCTGGCTTTGAAGCAGATCTGCTGACCTACGTCTCTGACTCTAAAGCATGACCTGGTTCTATGGCTCCCAAGCAGTTCTGCTGACCTGGTTCTCTTGCTTTGAAGCAGCTCTGCTGATCTGATTCTCTGGCTCTAGAGCAGCTCTGCTGACCTGGTTCTTAGGCTCTAGAGAAGCTCTGCTGACCTGGGTCTCTGGCTCTACAACGGCTCTGCTGACCTGGTTCTCTTGCTCTAAAGCAGCTCTGCTGACCTGGTTCTTTGGCTCTAAAGCAGCTCTGCTGAGCTGGTTATCTGGCTCTAAAGCAGCTCTGCTGAGCTGGTTCTCTGGCTCTACAACGGCTCTGCTGACCTGGTTCTCTGGCTCTAAAGCAGCTCTGCTGACCTGGTTCTCTGGCTCTAAAGCAGTTCTGCTGATCTGGTTCTCTGACTCTAAAGCAGTTCTGCTGATCTGGTTCTCTGACTCTAAAGCAGCTCTGCTGACCTGGTTCTCTCCCTCTAAAGCAGCTCTGCTGACCTGGTTTCTCTGGCTCTACAGCAGCTCTGCTGACCTGGTTCTCAGGCTCTAGAGCAGCTCTGCTGACCTGGCTCTCTGGCTCTAAAGCATCTCTGCTGACCAGGTTCTCTGGCTCCAAAGCAGCTCTGCTGACCTGGTTCTCTCCCTCTAAAGCAGGTCTGCTGAACTGGTTTCTCTGGCATGACAACAGCTCTGCTGACCTGGTTTTCTAGCTCTAAAGCAGCTCTGCTGACCTGGTTCTTAGGCTCTAGAGCAGCTCTGCTGACCTGGTTGTCTGGCTCTACAACAGCTCTGCTGACCTGGTTCTCTGGCTCTAAAGCAGCTCTGCTGACCTGGTTCTCTGGCTCTAAAGCAGCTCTGCTGACACGGTTCTCTGGCTCTATACAGCTCTGCTGACCTGGTTCTCTGTCTCTAAAGCAGCTCTCCTGACCTAGTTCTCTGGCTCGAGAGCAGCTCTGCTGACCTGGTTCTTAGGCTCTAGAGAAGCTCAGCTGACCTAGTTCTCTGGCTCTACAATGGCTCTGCTGACCTGGTTCTCTGGCTCTAAAGCAGCTCTGCTGACCTGGTTTTCTGGCTCTAAAGCAGATCTGCTGATCTGGTTCACTCCCTCTAAAGCAACTTTGCTGACCTGTTTCTCTGGATCTAAGGCAGCTCTGCTGACCTGGTTCTCTGGCTCTAGAGTAGCCCTGCTGACCTGGTTCTCTGGCTCTAGAGCAGCTCTACTGACCTGGTTCTCTGGCTCTAAAGCGGCTCTGCTGACATGGTTCTCTGGCTTTAAAGCAGCTCTGCTGACCTGGTTCTCTGGTGCTAAAGCGGCTCTGCTGACCTGGTTCTCTTCCTCTATAGCAGCTCCGCTGACCTGGTTCTCAAGCTCTAAAGCAGCTCCGCTGACCTGGTTCTCTGGCTTGAGAGCAGCTCTGCTGACCTGGTTCTCTGGCTGTAAGGTAGCTCTGCTGACCTGGTTCTCTGGCTCTAAAGCAGCTCCGCTGACCTGGTTCTTAGGCTCTAGAGCAGCTCTGCTGACCTGGTTCTCTGGCTCTACAACGGCTCTGCTAACTTGGTTCTCTGGCTCCAAAGCAGCTCTGCTGACCTGGTTATAGGGCTCTAAAGCAGCTCTGCTGACCCGGTTCTTAGGTTCTAGAGCAGCTCTGCTGACCTGGTTCTCTGGCTTTCAAGCAGCTCTGCTGACCTGGTTCTCTGGCTCTAAAGCGGCTCTGCTGATGTGGTTCTCTGGATCTAAAGCAGCTCTGCTGACCTGGTTCTCTGGCTGGAAAGTGTCTCTGCTGACCTGGTTCTCTGGCTCTAAAGCGGCTCTGCTCACCCGGTTTTCTAGCTCTAAAGCAGCTCTGCTGACCTATTTCTCTGGCTTTGAAGCAGATCTGCAGACCTACGTCTCTGACTCTAAAGCATGACCTGGTTCAATGGCTCCCAAGCAGTTCTGTGGACCTGGTTCTCTGGCTTTAAAGCAGCTCTGCTGAGCTGGTTCTCTGGCTCTAGAGCATCTCTGCTGACCTGGTTCTTAGGCTCTAGAGCTGCTCTGCTGACCTGGTTCTCTAGCTCTACAACGGCTCTGCTGACCTGGTTCACTGGCTTTAAAGCAGCTCTGGTGACCTGGTTCTATGGCTCTAAAGCAGCTCTGCTGACCTGGTTCTCTGGCTCTACAGCAGCTCTGCTGACCTGGTTCTCTGGCTCTAAAGCAGCTCTGCTGACCATGCTTCTCTGGCTTTCAAGCAGATCTGCTGACCTGATTCTCTGGTGCTAAAGCGGCTCTGCTGACCTGGTTCTCTCCCTCTATAGCAGCTCCGCTGACCTGGTTCTCTGGTTCTAAAGCAGCTCCGCTGACCTGGTTCGCTGGCTTGAGAGCAGCTCTGCTGACCTGGTTCTTAGGCTCTAGAACAGCTCTGCTGACCTGCGTCTCTGGCTCTACAATGGCTCTGCTGACCTGGTTCTCTGGCTCTAAAGCAGCTCTGCTGACCTGGTTCTATGGCTCTAAAGCAACTCTGCTGACCTGGTTCTCTGGCTCTAAAGTGGCTCTGCTGACTTGGTTCTCTGGCTCTAAAGCGGCTCTGCAGACCTGGTTATCTGGCTCTAAAGCAGCTCTGCTGCCCTCGTTCTCTGGCTCTAGATCAGCTCTGCTGACCTGGTTCTCTGGCTCTAAAGCAGCTCTGCTGACCTCGTTCTCTGGCTCGAAAGCAGCTCTGCTGACCTGATTCTCTGGCTCTAAAGCAGCTCTGCTGACGTTGTTCTCTGGCGCTAAAGCGCCACTGTGGACCTGGTTCTCTCCCTCTATAGCACATCTGCTGACCTGGTTCTCTGGCTCTAAAGCAGCTCTCCTGACCTAGTTCTCTGGCTCGAGAGCAGCTCTGCTGATCTGGTTCTTAGGCTATAGAGCAGCTCAGCTGACCTAGTTCTCTGGTTCTAAAGCAGCTCCGCAGACCTGGTTCTCTGGCTTGAGAGCAGCTCTGCTGACCTGGTTCTTAGGCTTCAGAACAGCTCTGCTGGCCTGGTTCTCTAGTTCTACAACGGCTCTGTTGACCTGGTTCTCTGGCTCTAAAGCAGCTCTGCTGACCTGGTTCTATGGCTCTAAAGCAGCTCTGCTGACCTGGTTCTCTGGCTCTAAAGCGGCTCTGCTGACTTGGTTCTCTGGCTCTAAAGTGGCTCTGCTGACCTGCTTATCTGGCTCTAGAGCAGCTCTGCTGACCTGTTTCTTAGGCTCTAGAGCAGCTCTGCTGACCTGGGTCTCTGGCTCTACAACGGCTCTGCTGACCTGGTTTCTCTGGCTCTACAGCAGCTCTGCTGACCTTGTTCTCTGGTTCTAGAGCAGCTCTGCTGACCTGGTTCTTAGGCTCTAGAGCAGCTCTACTGACCTGGTTCTATGGCTCTAAAGCAGCTCTGCTGACCTGGTTCTATGGCTCTAGAGCAGCTCTGCTGACCTGGTTCTTAGGTTCTAGAACAGCTCTGCTGATCTGGTTCTCTGGCTCTAAAGCAGATCGGCTAAACTGATTCTCTGGCTCTAAAGCAGCTCTGCTGACCTGGTTCTCTCCCTCTAAGCAGCTCTGCTGACCTGGTTTCTCTGGCTCTACAGCAGCTCTGCTGACCTTGTTCTCTGGGTCTAGAGCAGCTCTGCTGACCTGGTTCTTAGGCTCTAGAGCAGCTCTACTGACCTGGTTCTATGGCTTTAAAGCAGCTCTGCTGATCTGGATCTATGGCTCTAAAGCAGCTCTGCTGACCTGGTTCTATGGTTCTAAAGCAGCTCTGCTGACCTGGTTCTCTGGCTCTGAAGCAGCTATGCTGTCCTGGTTCTCTGGCTCTAAAACAGCTCTGCTGACCTGGTTTCTCTGGTTCTACAGCAGCTCTGCTGACCTGGTTCTCTGGCTCTAGAGCGGCTCTGCTGACCTTGTTCTCTGGCTCTACAACGGCTGTGCAGACCTGGTTCTCTGGCTCTAAAGCGGCTCTGCTGACTTGGTTCTCTGGCCCTAAAGCAGCTCTGCTGACCTTGTTGTTATCTGGCTCTAAAACCGCTCTGCTGACCTGGTTCTCTGGCTCTAGATCAGCTCTGCTGACCTGGTTCTCTGGCTCTAATGCAGCTCTGCTGAACTGGTTCTCTGGCTCTAGAGCAGGTCTGCTGACCTGGGTCTCTGGGTCTACAACGGCTCTGCTGACCTGGTTCTCTGGCTCTAAAGCAGCTCTGCTGACCTGGTTCTCTGGCTCTAAAGCAGCTCCGCTGACGTGGTTCTCTGGCGCTAAAGCGCCACTGCAGACCTGGTTCTCTCCCTCTATAGCACCTCTGCTGACTTGGTTCTCTGTCTCTAAAGCAGCTGTCCTGACCTGGTTCTCTGGCTCAAGAGCAGCACTGCTGACCTGGTTCTTAGGCTCTAGAGCAGCTCAGCTGACCTAGTTCTCTGGCTCTACAATGGCTCTGCTGACCTCGTTCTCTGACTCTAAAGCAGCTCTGCTGACCTGGTCCTCTGGCTCTAAAGCAGTTCTGCTGATCTGGTTCAGTCCCTCTAAAGCAGTTCTCATGACCTGTTTCTCTGGCTCAAAAGCAGCTCTGCAGCCCTGGTTCTCTGGTTCTAGAGCAGCTCTGCTGACCTGGTTCTCTGGCTCTAAAGCGGCTCTGTGGACCGGGTTCTCTGGCTTTAAAGCAGCTCTGCTGATCTGGTTCTCTGGCTCTAGAGCATCTCTGCTGACCTGGTTCTTAGGCTCTAGAGCTGCTCTGCTGACCTGGTTCTCTAGGTCTACAATGGCTCTGCTGACCTGGTTCACTGGCTTTAAAGCAGCTCTGGTGAGCTGGTTTTATGGCTCTAAAGCAGCTCTGCTGACCTGGTTCTCTGGCTCTACAGCAGCTCTGCTGACCTGGTTCTCCGGCTCTAAAGCAGCTCTGCTGACCATGGTTCTCTGGCTTTAAAGCAGATCTGCTGACCTGATTCTCTGGTGCTAAAGCGGCTCCGCTGACCTGGTTCTCTCCCTCTATAGCAGCTCCGCTGACCTGGTTATCTGGTTCTAAAGCAGCTCCGCTGACCTGGTTCTCTGGCTTGAGAGCAGCTCTGCTGACCTGGTTCTTAGTCTCTGGAACAGCTCTGCTGACCTGCGTCTCTGGCTCTACAATGGCTCTGCTGACCTGGTTCTCTGGCTCTAAAGCAGCTCTGCTGACCTGGTTCTATGGCTCTAAAGCAACTCTGCTGACCTGGTTCTCTGGCTCTAAAGCGGCTCTGCTAACTTGGTTCTCTGGCTCTAAAGCGGCTCTGCAGACCTGGTTATCTGGCTCTACAGCAGCTCTGCTGACCTGGTTCTTAGGCTCTAGAGCAGCTCTGCTGACCTGGGTCTCTGGCTTTACAACGGCTCTGCTGACCTGGTTCTCTGGCTCTAAAGCAGCTCTGCTGACCTGGTTCTCTGGCTCTAACGCAGCTCTGCTGACCTGGTTCTCAGGCTCTAAAGCAGGTCTGCTGACCTGGTTTTCTCCCTCTAAAGCAGCTCTGCTGACCTGGTTTCTCTGGCTCTACAGCAGCTCTGATGACCTGGTTCTCTGGCTCTAGATCAGCTCTGCTGACCTGGTTCTCCGGCTCTAATGCAGCTCTGCTGAACTGGTTCTCTGGCTCTAGAGCAGGTCTGCTGACCTGGGTCTCTGGGTCTACAACGGCTCTGCTGACCTGGTTCTCTGGCTCTAAAGCAGCTCTGCTGACCTGGTTCTCTGGCTCAAGAGCAGCACTGCTGACCTGGTTCTTAGGCTCTAGAGCAGCTCAGCTGACCTAATTCTCTGGCTCTACAATGGCTCTGCTGACCTCGTTCTCTGACTCTAAAGCAGCTCTGCTGACCTGGTCCTCTGGCTCTAAAGCAGTTCTGCTGATCTGGTTCAGTCCCTCTAAAGCAGTTCTCATGACCTGTTTCTCTGGCTCAAAAGCAGCTCTGCAGCCCTGGTTCTCTGGTTCTAGAGCAGCTCTGCTGACCTGGTTCTCTGGCTCTAAAGCAGCTCTGGTGAGCTGGTTTTATGGCTCTGAAGCAGCTATGCTGTCCTGGTTCTCTGGCTCTAAAACAGCTCTGCTGACCTTGTTCTCTGGGTCTAGAGCAGCTCTGCTGACCTGGTTCTTAGGCTCTAGAGCAGCTCTACTGACCTGGTTCTATGGCTTTAAAGCAGCTCTGCTGATCTGGATCTATGGCTCTAAAGCAGCTCTGCTGACCTGGTTCTATGGCTCTAAAGCAGCTCTGCTGACCTGGTTCTCTGGCTCTGAAGCAGCTATGCTGTCCTGGTTCTCTGGCTCTAAAACAGCTCTGCTGACCTGGTTTCTCTGGTTCTACAGCAGCTCTGCTGACCTGGTTCTCTGGCTCTAGAGCGGCTCTGCTGACCTTGTTCTCTGGCTCTACAACGGCTGTGCAGACCTGGTTCTCTGGCTCTAAAGCGGCTCTGCTGACTTGGTTCTCTGGCCCTAAAGCAGCTCTGCTGACCTTGTTGTTATCTGGCTCTAAAACAGCTCTGCTGACCTGGTTCTCTGGCTCTAGATCAGCTCTGCTGACCTGGTTCTCCGGCTCTAATGCAGCTCTGCTGAACTGGTTCTCTGGCTCTAGAGCAGGTCTGCTGACCTGGGTCTCTGGGTCTACAACGGCTCTGCTGACCTGGTTCTCTGGCTCTAAAGCAGCTCTGCTGACCTGGTTCTCTGGCTCTAAAGCAGCTCCGCTGACGCGGTTCTCTGGCGCTAAAGCGCCACTGCAGACCTGGTTCTCTCCCTCTATAGCACCTCTGCTGACTTGGTTCTCTGGCTCTAAAGCAGCTGTCCTGACCTGGTTCTCTGGCTCAAGAGCAGCACTGCTGACCTGGTTCTTAGGCTCTAGAGCAGCTCAGCTGACCTAGTTCTCTGGCTCTACAATGGCTCTGCTGACCTCGTTCTCTGACTCTAAAGCAGCTCTGCTGACCTGGTCCTCTGGCTCTAAAGCAGTTCTGCTGATCTGGTTCAGTCCCTCTAAAGCAGTTCTCATGACCTGTTTCTCTGGCTCAAAAGCAGCTCTGCAGCCCTGGTTCTCTGGTTCTAGAGCAGCTCTGCTGACCTGGTTCTCTGGCTCTAAAGCGGCTCTGTGGACCGGGTTCTCTGGCTTTAAAGCAGCTCTGCTGATCTGGTTCTCTGGCTCTAGAGCATCTCTGCTGACCTGGTTCTTAGGCTCTAGAGCTGCTCTGCTGACCTGGTTCTCTAGGTCTACAATGGCTCTGCTGACCTGGTTCACTGGCTTTAAAGCAGCTCTGGTGAGATGGTTTTATGGCTCTAAAGCAGCTCTGCTGACCTGGTTCTCTGGCTCTACAGCAGCTCTGCTGACCTGGTTCTCCGGCTCTAAAGCAGCTCTGCTGACCATGGTTCTCTGGCTTTAAAGCAGATCTGCTGACCTGATTCTCTGGTGCTAAAGCGGCTCCGCTGACCTGGTTCTCTCCCTCTATAGCAGCTCCGCTGACCTGGTTATCTGGTTCTAAAGCAGCTCCGCTGACCTGGTTCTCTGGCTTGAGAGCAGCTCTGCTGACCTGGTTCTTAGTCTCTGGAACAGCTCTGCTGACCTGCGTCTCTGGCTCTACAATGGCTCTGCTGACCTGGTTCTCTGGCTCTAAAGCAGCTCTGCTGACCTGGTTCTATGGCTCTAAAGCAACTCTGCTGACCTGGTTCTCTGGCTCTAAAGCGGCTCTGCTAACTTGGTTCTCTGGCTCTAAAGCGGCTCTGCAGACCTGGTTATCTGGCTCTACAGCAGCTCTGCTGACCTGGTTCTTAGGCTCTAGAGCAGCTCTGCTGACCTGGGTCTCTGGCTTTACAACGGCTCTGCTGACCTGGTTCTCTGGCTCTAAAGCAGCTCTGCTGACCTGGTTCTCTGGCTCTAACGCAGCTCTGCTGACCTGGTTCTCAGGCTCTAAAGCAGGTCTGCTGACCTGGTTTTCTCCCTCTAAAGCAGCTCTGCTGACCTGGTTTCTCTGGCTCTACAGCAGCTCTGATGACCTGGTTCTCTGGCTCTAGATCAGCTCTGCTGACCTGGTTCTCCGGCTCTAATGCAGCTCTGCTGAACTGGTTCTCTGGCTCTAGAGCAGGTCTGCTGACCTGGGTCTCTGGGTCTACAACGGCTCTGCTGACCTGGTTCTCTGGCTCTAAAGCAGCTCTGCTGACCTGGTTCTCTGGCTCAAGAGCAGCACTGCTGACCTGGTTCTTAGGCTCTAGAGCAGCTCAGCTGACCTAATTCTCTGGCTCTACAATGGCTCTGCTGACCTCGTTCTCTGACTCTAAAGCAGCTCTGCTGACCTGGTCCTCTGGCTCTAAAGCAGTTCTGCTGATCTGGTTCAGTCCCTCTAAAGCAGTTCTCATGACCTGTTTCTCTGGCTCAAAAGCAGCTCTGCAGCCCTGGTTCTCTGGTTCTAGAGCAGCTCTGCTGACCTGGTTCTCTGGCTCTAAAGCGGCTCTGTGGACCGGGTTCTCTGGCTTTAAAGCAGCTCTGCTGATCTGGTTCTCTGGCTCTAGAGCATCTCTGCTGACCTGGTTCTTAGGCTCTAGAGCTGCTCTGCTGACCTGGTTCTCTAGGTCTACAATGGCTCTGCTGACCTGGTTCACTGGCTTTAAAGCAGCTCTGGTGAGCTGGTTTTATGGCTCTAAAGCAGCTCTGCTGACCTGGTTCTCTGGCTCTACAGCAGCTCTGCTGACCTGGTTCTCCGGCTCTAAAGCAGCTCTGCTGACCATGGTTCTCTGGCTTTAAAGCAGATCTGCTGACCTGATTCTCTGGTGCTAAAGCGGCTCCGCTGACCTGGTTCTCTCCCTCTATAGCAGCTCCGCTGACCTGGTTATCTGATTCTAAAGCAGCTCCGCTGACCTGGTTCTCTGGCTTGAGAGCAGCTCTGCTGACCTGGTTCTTAGTCTCTGGAACAGCTCTGCTGACCTGCGTCTCTGGCTCTACAATGGCTCTGCTGACCTTGTTCTCTGGCTCTAAAGCAGCTCTGCTGACCTGGTTCTATGGCTCTAAAGCAACTCTGCTGACCTGGTTCTCTGGCTCTAAAGCGGCTCTGCTAACTTGGTTCTCTGGCTCTAAAGCGGCTCTGCAGACCTGGTTATCTGGCTCTAAAGCAGCTCTGCTGCCCTCGTTCTCTGGCTCTAGATCAGCTCTGCTGACCTGGTTCTGTGGCTCTAAAGCAGTTCTGCTGACCTGGTTCTCTTGCTTTGAAGCAGCTCTGCTGACCTGATTCTCTGGCTCTAGAGAAGCTCTGCTGACCTGGTTCTTAGACTCTAGAACAGCTCTGCTGACCTGGTTCTCTGGCTCTAAAGCAGCTCTGCTGACCTGGTTCTCTGGCTCTTAAGCAGCTCTGCTGACCTGGTTCTCTGGCTCTAAAGCAGCTCTCCTGACCTAGTTCTCTGGCTCGAGAGCAGCTCTGCTGACCTGGTTCTTAGGCTCTAGAGCAGCTCAGCTGACCTAGCTCTCTGGCTCTACAATGGCTCTGCTGACCTGGTTCTCTGGCTCTAAAGCAGCTCTGCTGACCTGGTTTTCTGGCTCTAAAGCAGCTCTGCTGATCTGGTTCACTCCCTCTAAAGCAGCTGTGCTGACCTGTTTCTCTGGATCTAAAGCAGCTCTGCTGACCTGGTTCTCTGGCTCTAGAGTAGCCCTGCTGACCTGGTTCTCTGGCTCTAGAGCAGCTCTACTGACCTGGTTCTCTGGCTCTAAAGCGGCTCTGCTGACATGGTTCTCTGGCTTTAAAGCAGCTCTGCTGACCTGGTTCTCTGGTGCTAAAGCGGCTCTGCTGACCTGGTTCTCTCCCTCTATAGCAGCTCCGCTGACCTGGTTCTCAAGCTCTAAAGCAGCTCCCTGACCTGGTTCTCTGGCTTGAGAGGAGCTCTGCTGACCTGGTTCTCTGGCTCTAAAGCAGCTCTGCTGACCTGGTTATATGGCTCTAAAGCAACTCTGCTGACCCGGTTCTTAGGTTCTAGAGCAGCTCTGCTGACATGGTTCTCTGGCTTTCAAGCAGCTCTGCTGACCTGGTTCTCTGGCTCTAAAGCGGCTCTGCTGATGCGGTTCTTTGGATCTAAAGCAGCTCTGCTGACCTGGTTCTCTGGCTCAAAAGTGTCTCTGCTGACCTGGTTCTCTGGCTCTAAAGCGGCTCTGCTGACCCGGTTCTCTAGCTCTAAAGCAGCTCTGCTGACCTATTTCTCTGGCTTTGAAGCAGATCTGCTGACCTACGTCTCTGACTCTAAAGCATGACCTGGTTCTATGGCTCCCAAGCAGTTCTGCTGACCTGGTTCTCTTGCTTTGAAGCAGCTCTGCTGATCTGATTCTCTGGCTCTAGAGCAGCTCTGCTGACCTGGTTCTTAGGCTCTAGAGAAGCTCTGCTGACCTGGGTCTCTGGCTCTACAACTGCTCTGCTGACCTGGTTCTCTTGCTCTAAAGCAGCTCTGCTGACCTGGTTCTTTGGCTCTAAAGCAGCTCTGCTGAGCTGGTTATCTGGCTCTAAAGCAGCTCTGCTGAGCTGGTTCTCTGGCTCTACAACGGCTCTGCTGACCTGGTTCTCTGGCTCTAAAGCAGCTCTGCTGACCTGGTTCTCTGGCTCTAAAGCAGTTCTGCTGATCTGGTTCTCTGACTCTAAAGCAGTTCTGCTGATCTGGTTCTCTGACTCTAAAGCAGCTCTGCTGACCTGGTTCTCTCCCTCTAAAGCAGCTCTGCTGACCTGGTTTCTCTGGCTCTACAGCAGCTCTGCTGACCTGGTTCTCAGGCTCTAGAGCAGCTCTGCTGACCTGGCTCTCTGGCTCTAAAGCATCTCTGCTGACCAGGTTCTCTGGCTCCAAAGCAGCTCTGCTGACCTGGTTCTCTCCCTCTAAAGCAGGTCTGCTGAACTGGTTTCTCTGGCATGACAACAGCTCTGCTGACCTGGTTTTCTAGCTCTAAAGCAGCTCTGCTGACCTGGTTCTTAGGCTCTAGAGCAGCTCTGCTGACCTGGTTGTCTGGCTCTACAACAGCTCTGCTGACCTGGTTCTCTGGCTCTAAAGCAGCTCTGCTGACCTGGTTCTCTGGCTCTAAAGCAGCTCTGCTGACACGGTTCTCTGGCTCTATACAGCTCTGCTGACCTGGTTCTCTGTCTCTAAAGCAGCTCTCCTGACCTAGTTCTCTGGCTCGAGAGCAGCTCTGCTGACCTGGTTCTTAGGCTCTAGAGAAGCTCAGCTGACCTAGTTCTCTGGCTCTACAATGGCTCTGCTGACCTGGTTCTCTGGCTCTAAAGCAGCTCTGCTGACCTGGTTTTCTGGCTCTAAAGCAGATCTGCTGATCTGGTTCACTCCCTCTCAAGCAACTTTGCTGACCTGTTTCTCTGGATCTAAGGCAGCTCTGCTGACCTGGTTCTCTGGCTCTAGAGTAGCCCTGCTGACCTGGTTCTCTGGCTCTAGAGCAGCTCTACTGACCTGGTTCTCTGGCTCTAAAGCGGCTCTGCTGACATGGTTCTCTGGCTTTAAAGCAGCTCTGCTGACCTGGTTCTCTGGTGCTAAAGCGGCTCTGCTGACCTGGTTCTCTTCCTCTATAGCAGCTCCGCTGACCTGGTTCTCAAGCTCTAAAGCAGCTCCGCTGACCTGGTTCTCTGGCTTGAGAGCAGCTCTGCTGACCTGGTTCTCTGGCTGTAAGGTAGCTCTGCTGACCTGGTTCTCTGGCTCTAAAGCAGCTCTGCTGACCTGGTTCTTAGGCTCTAGAGCAGCTCTGCTGACCTGGTTCTTTGGCTCTACAACGGCTCTGCTAACTTGGTTCTCTGGCTCCAAAGCAGCTCTGCTGACCTGGTTATATGGCTCTAAAGCAGCTCTGCTGACCCGGTTCTTAGGTTCTAGAGAAGCTCTGCTGACCTGGTTCTCTGGCTTTCAAGCAGCTCTGCTGACCTGGTTCTCTGGCTCTAAAGCGGCTCTGCTGATGTGGTTCTCTGGATCTAAAGCAGCTCTGCTGACCTGGTTCTCTGGCTGGAAAGTGTCTCTGCTGACCTGGTTCTCTGGCTCTAAAGCGGCTCTGCTCACCCGGTTTTCTAGCTCTAAAGCAGCTCTGCTGACCTATTTCTCTGGCTTTGAAGCAGATCTGCAGACCTACGTCTCTGACTCTAAAGCATGACCTGGTTCAATGGCTCCCAAGCAGTTCTGTGGACCTGGTTCTCTGGCTTTAAAGCAGCTCTGCTGAGCTGGTTCTCTGGCTCTAGAGCATCTCTGCTGACCTGGTTCTTAGGCTCTAGAGCTGCTCTGCTGACCTGGTTCTCTAGCTCTACAACGGCTCTGCTGACCTGGTTCACTGGCTTTAAAGCAGCTCTGGTGACCTGGTTCTATGGCTCTAAAGCAGCTCTGCTGACCTGGTTCTCTGGCTCTACAGCAGCTCTGCTGACCTGGTTCTCTGGCTCTAAAGCAGCTCTGCTGACCATGCTTCTCTGGCTTTCAAGCAGATCTGCTGACCTGATTCTCTGGTGCTAAAGCGGCTCTGCTGACCTGGTTCTCTCCCTCTATAGCAGCTCCGCTGACCTGGTTCTCTGGTTCTAAAGCAGCTCCGCTGACCTGGTTCGCTGGCTTGAGAGCAGCTCTGCTGACCTGGTTCTTAGGCTCTAGAACAGCTCTGCTGACCTGCGTCTCTGGCTCTACAATGGCTCTGCTGACCTGGTTCTCTGGCTCTAAAGCAGCTCTGCTGACCTGGTTCTATGGCTCTAAAGCAACTCTGCTGACCTGGTTCTCTGGCTCTAAAGTGGCTCTGCTGATTCGGTTCTCTGGCTCTAAAGCGGCTCTGCAGACCTGGTTATCTGGCTCTAAAGCAGCTCTGCTGCCCTCGTTCTCTGGCTCTAGATCAGCTCTGCTGACCTGGTTCTCTGGCTCTAAAGCAGCTCTGCTGACCTCGTTCTCTGGCTCGAAAGCAGCTCTGCTGACCTGATTCTCTGGCTCTAAAGCAGCTCTGCTGACGTTGTTCTCTGGCGCTAAAGCGCCACTGTGGACCTGGTTCTCTCCCTCTATAGCACATCTGCTGACCTGGTTCTCTGGCTCTAAAGCAGCTCTCCTGACCTAGTTCTCTGGCTCGAGAGCAGCTCTGCTGATTTGGTTCTTAGGCTATAGAGCAGCTCAGCTGACCTAGTTCTCTGGTTCTAAAGCAGCTCCGCAGACCTGGTTCTCTGGCTTGAGAGCAGCTCTGCTGACCTGGTTCTTAGGCTTCAGAACAGCTCTGCTGACCTGGTTCTCTAGTTCTACAACGGCTCTGTTGACCTGGTTCTCTGGCTCTAAAGCAGCTCTGCTGACCTGGTTCTATGGCTCTAAAGCAGCTCTGCTGACCTGGTTCTCTGGCTCTAAAGCGGCTCTGCTGACTTGGTTCTCTGGCTCTAAAGTGGCTCTGCTGACCTGCTTATCTGGCTCTAGAGCAGCTCTGCTGACCTGTTTCTTAGGCTCTAGAGCAGCTCTGCTGACCTGGGTCTCTGGCTCTACAACGGCTCTGCTGACCTGGTTTCTCTGGCTCTACAGCAGCTCTGCTGACCTTGTTCTCTGGTTCTAGAGCAGCTCTGCTGACCTGGTTCTTAGGCTCTAGAGCAGCTCTACTGACCTGGTTCTATGGCTCTAAAGCAGCTCTGCTGACCTGGTTCTATGGCTCTAGAGCAGCTCTGCTGACCTGGTTCTTAGGTTCTAGAACAGCTCTGCTGATCTGGTTCTCTGGCTCTAAAGCAGATCGGCTAAACTGATTCTCTGGCTCTAAAGCAGCTCTGCTGACCTGGTTCTCTCCCTCTAAGCAGCTCTGCTGACCTGGTTTCTCTGGCTCTACAGCAGCTCTGCTGACCTTGTTCTCTGGATCTAGAGCAGCTCTGCTGACCTGGTTCTTAGGCTCTAGAGCAGCTCTACTGACCTGGTTCTATGGCTTTAAAGCAGCTCTGCTGATCTGGATCTATGGCTCTAAAGCAGCTCTGCTGACCTGGTTCTATGGCTCTAAAGCAGCTCTGCTGACCTGGTTCTCTGGCTCTGAAGCAGCTATGCTGTCCTAGTTCTCTGGCTCTAAAACAGCTCTGCTGACCTGGTTTCTCTGGTTCTACAGCAGCTCTGCTGACCTGGTTCTCTGGCTCTAGAGCGGCTCTGCTGACCTTGTTCTCTGGCTCTACAACGGCTGTGCAGACCTGGTTCTCTGGCTCTAAAGCGGCTCTGTTGACTTGGTTCTCTGGCCCTAAAGCAGCTCTGCTGACCTTGTTGTTATCTGGCTCTAAAACAGCTCTGCTGACCTGGTTCTCTGGCTCTAGATCAGCTCTGCTGACCTGGTTCTCCGGCTCTAATGCAGCTCTGCTGATCTGGTTCTCTTGCTCTAGAGCAGGTCTGCTGACCTGGGTCTCTGGGTCTACAACGGCTCTGCTGACCTGGTTCTCTGGCTCTAAAGCAGCTCTGCTGACCTGGTTCTCTGGCTCTAAAGCAGCTCCGCTGACGTGGTTCTCTGGCGCTAAAGCGCCACTGCAGACCTGGTTCTCTCCCTCTATAGCACCTCTGCTGACTTGGTTCTCTGGCTCTAAAGCAGCTGTCCTGACCTGGTTCTCTGGCTCAAGAGCAGCACTGCTGACCTGGTTCTTAGGCTCTAGAGCAGCTCAGCTGACCTAGTTCTCTGGCTCTACAATGGCTCTGCTGACCTCGTTCTCTGACTCTAAAGCAGCTCTGCTGACCTGGTCCTCTGGCTCTAAAGCAGTTCTGCTGATCTGGTTCAGTCCCTCTAAAGCAGTTCTCATGACCTGTTTCTCTGGCTCAAAAGCAGCTCTGCAGCCCTGGTTCTCTGGTTCTAGAGCAGCTCTGCTGACCTGGTTCTCTGGCTCTAAAGCGGCTCTGTGGACCGGGTTCTCTGGCTTTAAAGCAGCTCTGCTGATCTGGTTCTCTGGCTCTAGAGCATCTCTGCTGACGTGGTTCTTAGGCTCTAGAGCTGCTCTGCTGACCTGGTTCTCTAGGTCTACAATGGCTCTGCTGACCTGGTTCACTGGCTTTAAAGCAGCTCTGGTGAGCTGGTTTTATGGCTCTAAAGCAGCTCTGCTGACCTGGTTCTCTGGCTCTACAGCAGCTCTGCTGACCTGGTTCTCCGGCTCTAAAGCAGCTCTGCTGACCATGGTTCTCTGGCTTTAAAGCAGATCTGCTGACCTGATTCTCTGGTGCTAAAGCGGCTCCGCTGACCTGGTTCTCTCCCTCTATAGCAGCTCCGCTGACCTGGTTATCTGGTTCTAAAGCAGCTCCGCTGACCTGGTTCTCTGGCTTGAGAGCAGCTCTGCTGACCTGGTTCTTAGTCTCTGGAACAGCTCTGCTGACCTGCGTCTCTGGCTCTACAATGGCTCTGCTGACCTGGTTCTCTGGCTCTAAAGCAGCTCTGCTGACCTGGTTCTATGGCTCTAAAGCAACTCTGCTGACCTGGTTCTCTGGCTCTAAAGCGGCTCTGCTAACTTGGTTCTCTGGCTCTAAAGCGGCTCTGCAGACCTGGTTATCTGGCTCTACAGCAGCTCTGCTGACCTGGTTCTTAGGCTCTAGAGCAGCTCTGCTGACCTGGGTCTCTGGCTTTACAACGGCTCTGCTGACCTGGTTCTCTGGCTCTAAAGCAGCTCTGCTGACCTGGTTCTCTGGCTCTAACGCAGCTCTGCTGACCTGGTTCTCAGGCTCTAAAGCAGGTCTGCTGACCTGGTTTTCTCCCTCTAAAGCAGCTCTGCTGACCTGTTTTCTCTGGCTCTACAGCAGCTCTGCTGACCTGGTTCTCAGGCTCTAGAGCAGCTCTGCTGACCTGGCTCTCTCGCTCTAAATCATCTCTGCTGACCAGGTTCTCTGGCTCCAAAGCAGCTCTGCTGACCACGTTCTCTCCCTCTAAAGCAGCTCTGCTGATCTGGTTCTCTGGCTCTAGAGCATCTCTGCTGACCTGATTCTTAGGCTCTAGAGCTGCTCTGCTGACCTGGTTCTCTAGCTCTACAACGGCTCTGCTGACCTAGTTCACTGGCTTTAAAGCAGCTCTGGTGACCTGGTTCTATGGCTCTAAAGCAGCTCTGCTGACCTGGTTCTCTGGCTCTACAGCAGCTCTGCTGACCTGGTTCTCTGGCTCTAAAGCAGCTCTGCTGACCATGCTTCTCTGGCTTTAAAGCAGATCTGCTGACCTGATTCTCTGGTGCTAAAGCGGCTCTGCTGACCTGGTTCTCTCCCTCTATAGCAGCTCCGCTGACCTGGTTCTCTGGTTCTAAAGCAGCTCCGCTGACCTGGTTCTCTGGCTTGAGAGCAGCTCTGCTGACCTGGTTCTTAGGCTCTAGAACAGCTCTGCTGACCTGCGTCTCTGGCTCTACAATGGCTCTACTGACCTGGTTCACTGGCTCTAAAGCAGCTCTGCTGACCTGGTTCTATGGCTCTAAAGCAACTCTGCTGACCTGGTTCTCTGGCTCTAAAGCGGCTCTGCTGACTTGGTTCTCTGGCTCTAAAGCGGCTCTGCAGACCTGGTTATCTGGCTCTAAAGCAGCTCTGCTGCCCTCGTTCTCTGGCTCTAGATCAGCTCTGCTGACCTGGTTCTGTGGCTCTAAAGCAGCTCTGCTGACCTGGTTCTCTGGCTCTACAGCAGCTCTGCTGACCTGGTTCTTAGGCTCTAGAGCAGCTCTGCTGACCTGGGTCTCTGGCTCTACAATGGCTCTGCTGACCTGGTTCTCTGGCTATAAAGCAGCTCTGATGACCTGGTTCTCTGGCTCTAACGCAGCTCTGCTGACCTGGTTCTCAGGCTCTAAAGCAGTTCTGCTGATCTGGTTATCTGACTCTAAAGCAGCTCTGCTGACCTGGTTCTCTCCCTCTAAAGCAGCTCTGCTGACCTGGTTTCTCTGGCTCTACAGCAGCTCTGCTGACCTGGTTCTCAGGCTCTAGAGCAGCTCTGCTGACCTGGTTCTCTGGCTCTAAAGCAGGTCTGCTGACCTGGTTCTCTGGCTCCAAAGCAGCTCTGCTGACCTGGTTCTCTCCCTCTAAAGCAGGTCTGCTGACCTGGTTTCTCTGGCACTACAGCAGCTCTGCTGACCTGGTTCTCTGGCTGTAAAGTAGCTCTGCTGACCTGGTTCTCTGGCTCTAAAGCAGCTCTGCTGACCTGGTTCTTAGACTCTAGAGCAGCTCTGCTGACCTTGTTCTCTGGCTCTACAACGGCTCTGCTGACCTGGTTCTCTGGCTCTAAAGCAGCTCTGAAGACCTTGTTATATGGTTCTAAAGCAGCTCTGCTGACCCGGTTCTCTGGCTCTATACAGCTCTGCTGACCTGGTTCTCTTGCTCTACAGCAGCTCTGCTGACCCGGTTCTCTGCCTCTAGAGCAGATCTGCTGACCCGGTTCTTAGGCTCTAGAGCAGCTCTGCTGACCTGGTTCTCTGGCTTTCAAGCAGCTCTGCTGACCTGGTTCTCTGACTCTAAAGCGGCTCTGATGATGTGGTTCTCTGGATCTAAAGCAGCTCTGCTGACCTGGTTCTCTGGCTCTAAAGTGGCTCTGCTGACCTGGTTCGATGGCTCTAAAGCGCCTCTGCTGACCTTTTTCTCTAGCTCTAAAGCAGCTCTGCTGACCTGGTTCTCTGGCTTTGAAGCAGCTCTGCTGACCTGCTTCTCTGACTCTAAAGCATGACCTGGTTCTATGGCTCTAAAGCAGTTCTGCTGACCTGGTTCTCTTGCTTTGAAGCAGCTCTGCTGACCTGATTCTCTGGCTCTAGAGAAGCTCTGCTGACCTGGTTCTTAGACTCTAGAGCAGCTCTGCTGACCTGGTTCTCTGGCTCTAAAGCAGCTCTGCTGACCTGGTTCTCTGGCTCTAAAGCAGCTCTGCTGACCTGGTTCTCTGGCTCTAAAGCAGCTCTCCTGACCTAGTTCTCTGACTCGAGAGCAGATCTGCTGACCTGGTTCTTAGGCTCTAGAGCAGCTCAGCTGACCTAGCTCTCTGGCTCTACAATGGCTCTGCTGACCTGGTTCTCTGGCTCTAAAGCAGCTCTGCTGACCTGGTTTTCTGGCTCTAAAGCAGCTCTGCTGATATGGTTCACTCCCTCGAAAGCAGCTTTGCTGACCTGTTTCTCTGGATCTAAAGCAGTTCTGCTGACCTGGTTCTCTTGCTTTGAAGCAGCTCTGCTGACCTGATTCTCTGGCTCTAGAGAAGCTCTGCTGACCTGGTTCTTAGACTCTAGAACAGCTCTGCTGACCTGGTTCTCTGGCTCTAAAGCAGCTCTGCTGACCTGGTTCTCTGGCTCTTAAGCAGCTCTGCTGACCTGGTTCTCTGGCTCTAAAGCAGCTCTCCTGACCTAGTTCTCTGGCTCGAGAGCAGCTCTGCTGACCTGGTTCTTAGGCTCTAGAGCAGCTCAGCTGACCTAGCTCTCTGGCTCTACAATGGCTCTGCTGACCTGGTTCTCTGGCTCTAAAGCAGCTCTGCTGACCTGGTTTTCTGGCTCTAAAGCAGCTCTGCTGATCTGGTTCACTCCCTCTAAAGCAGCTGTGCTGACCTGTTTCTCTGGATCTAAAGCAGCTCTGCTGACCTGGTTCTCTGGCTCTAGAGTAGCCCTGCTGACCTGGTTCTCTGGCTCTAGAGCAGCTCTACTGACCTGGTTCTCTGGCTCTAAAGCGGCTCTGCTGACATGGTTCTCTGGCTTTAAAGCAGCTCTGCTGACCTGGTTCTCTGGTGCTAAAGCGGCTCTGCTGACCTGGTTCTCTCCCTCTATAGCAGCTCCGCTGACCTGGTTCTCAAGCTCTAAAGCAGCTCCCTGACCTGGTTCTCTGGCTTGAGAGGAGCTCTGCTGACCTGGTTCTCTGGCTCTAAAGCAGCTCTGCTGACCTGGTTATATGGCTCTAAAGCAGCTCTGCTGACCCGGTTCTTAGGTTCTAGAGCAGCTCTGCTGACATGGTTCTCTGGCTTTCAAGCAGCTCTGCTGACCTGGTTCTCTGGCTCTAAAGCGACTCTGCTGATGCGGTTCTTTGGATCTAAAGCAGCTCTGCTGACCTGGTTCTCTGGCTCAAAAGTGTCTCTGCTGACCTGGTTCTCTGGCTCTAAAGCGGCTCTGCTGACCCGGTTCTCTAGCTCTAAAGCAGCTCTGCTGACCTATTTCTCTGGCTTTGAAGCAGATCTGCTGACCTACGTCTCTGACTCTAAAGCATGACCTGGTTCTATGGCTCCCAAGCAGTTCTGCTGACCTGGTTCTCTTGCTTTGAAGCAGCTCTGCTGATCTGATTCTCTGGCTCTAGAGCAGCTCTGCTGACCTGGTTCTTAGGCTCTAGAGAAGCTCTGCTGACCTGGGTCTCTGGCTCTACAACGGCTCTGCTGACCTGGTTCTCTTGCTCTAAAGCAGCTCTGCTGACCTGGTTCTTTGGCTCTAAAGCAGCTCTGCTGAGCTGGTTATCTGGCTCTAAAGCAGCTCTGCTGAGCTGGTTCTCTGGCTCTACAACGGCTCTGCTGACCTGGTTCTCTGGCTCTAAAGCAGCTCTGCTGACCTGGTTCTCTGGCTCTAAAGCAGTTCTGCTGATCTGGTTCTCTGACTCTAAAGCAGTTCTGCTGATCTGGTTCTCTGACTCTAAAGCAGCTCTGCTGACCTGGTTCTCTCCCTCTAAAGCAGCTCTGCTGACCTGGTTTCTCTGGCTCTACAGCAGCTCTGCTGACCTGGTTCTCAGGCTCTAGAGCAGCTCTGCTGACCTGGCTCTCTGGCTCTAAAGCATCTCTGCTGACCAGGTTCTCTGGCTCCAAAGCAGCTCTGCTGACCTGGTTCTCTCCCTCTAAAGCAGGTCTGCTGAACTGGTTTCTCTGGCATGACAACAGCTCTGCTGACCTGGTTTTCTAGCTCTAAAGCAGCTCTGCTGACCTGGTTCTTAGGCTCTAGAGCAGCTCTGCTGACCTGGTTGTCTGGCTCTACAACAGCTCTGCTGACCTGGTTCTCTGGCTCTAAAGCAGCTCTGCTGACCTGGTTCTCTGGCTCTAAAGCAGCTCTGCTGACACGGTTCTCTGGCTCTATACAGCTCTGCTGACCTGGTTCTCTGTCTCTAAAGCAGCTCTCCTGACCTAGTTCTCTGGCTCGAGAGCAGCTCTGCTGACCTGGTTCTTAGGCTCTAGAGAAGCTCAGCTGACCTAGTTCTCTGGCTCTACAATGGCTCTGCTGACCTGGTTCTCTGGCTCTAAAGCAGCTCTGCTGACCTGGTTTTCTGGCTCTAAAGCAGATCTGCTGATCTGGTTCACTCCCTCTCAAGCAACTTTGCTGACCTGTTTCTCTGGATCTAAGGCAGCTCTGCTGACCTGGTTCTCTGGCTCTAGAGTAGCCCTGCTGACCTGGTTCTCTGGCTCTAGAGCAGCTCTACTGACCTGGTTCTCTGGCTCTAAAGCGGCTCTGCTGACATGGTTCTCTGGCTTTAAAGCAGCTCTGCTGACCTGGTTCTCTGGTGCTAAAGCGGCTCTGCTGACCTGGTTCTCTTCCTCTATAGCAGCTCCGCTGACCTGGTTCTCAAGCTCTAAAGCAGCTCCGCTGACCTGGTTCTCTGGCTTGAGAGCAGCTCTGCTGACCTGGTTCTCTGGCTGTAAGGTAGCTCTGCTGACCTGGTTCTCTGGCTCTAAAGCAGCTCTGCTGACCTGGTTCTTAGGCTCTAGAGCAGCTCTGCTGACCTGGTTCTCTGGCTCTACAACGGCTCTGCTAACTTGGTTCTCTGGCTCCAAAGCAGCTCTGCTGACCTGGTTATATGGCTCTAAAGCAGCTCTGCTGACCCGGTTCTTAGGTTCTAGAGCAGCTCTGCTGACCTGGTTCTCTGGCTTTCAAGCAGCTCTGCTGACCTGGTTCTCTGGCTCTAAAGCGGCTCTGCTGATGTGGTTCTCTGGATCTAAAGCAGCTCTGCTGACCTGGTTCTCTGGCTGGAAAGTGTCTCTGCTGACCTGGTTCTCTGGCTCTAAAGCGGCTCTGCTCACCCGGTTTTCTAGCTCTAAAGCAGCTCTGCTGACCTATTTCTCTGGCTTTGAAGCAGATCTGCAGACCTACGTCTCTGACTCTAAAGCATGACCTGGTTCAATGGCTCCCAAGCAGTTCTGTGGACCTGGTTCTCTGGCTTTAAAGCAGCTCTGCTGAGCTGGTTCTCTGGCTCTAGAGCATCTCTGCTGACCTGGTTCTTAGGCTCTAGAGCTGCTCTGCTGACCTGGTTCTCTAGCTCTACAACGGCTCTGCTGACCTGGTTCACTGGCTTTAAAGCAGCTCTGGTGACCTGGTTCTATGGCTCTAAAGCAGCTCTGCTGACCTGGTTCTCTGGCTCTACAGCAGCTCTGCTGACCTGGTTCTCTGGCTCTAAAGCAGCTCTGCTGACCATGCTTCTCTGGCTTTCAAGCAGATCTGCTGACCTGATTCTCTGGTGCTAAAGCGGCTCTGCTGACCTGGTTCTCTCCCTCTATAGCAGCTCCGCTGACCTGGTTCTCTGGTTCTAAAGCAGCTCCGCTGACCTGGTTCGCTGGCTTGAGAGCAGCTCTGCTGACCTGGTTCTTAGGCTCTAGAACAGCTCTGCTGACCTGCGTCTCTGGCTCTACAATGGCTCTGCTGACCTGGTTCTCTGGCTCTAAAGCAGCTCTGCTGACCTGGTTCTATGGCTCTAAAGCAACTCTGCTGACCTGGTTCTCTGGCTCTAAAGTGGCTCTGCTGATTCGGTTCTCTGGCTCTAAAGCGGCTCTGCAGACCTGGTTATCTGGCTCTAAAGCAGCTCTGCTGCCCTCGTTCTCTGGCTCTAGATCAGCTCTGCTGACCTGGTTCTCTGGCTCTAAAGCAGCTCTGCTGACCTCGTTCTCTGGCTCGAAAGCAGCTCTGCTGACCTGATTCTCTGGCTCTAAAGCAGCTCTGCTGACGTTGTTCTCTGGCGCTAAAGCGCCACTGTGGACCTGGTTCTCTCCCTCTATAGCACATCTGCTGACCTGGTTCTCTGGCTCTAAAGCAGCTCTCCTGACCTAGTTCTCTGGCTCGAGAGCAGCTCTGCTGATCTGGTTCTTAGGCTATAGAGCAGCTCAGCTGACCTAGTTCTCTGGTTCTAAAGCAGCTCCGCAGACCTGGTTCTCTGGCTTGAGAGCAGCTCTGCTGACCTGGTTCTTAGGCTTCAGAACAGCTCTGCTGACCTGGTTCTCTAGTTCTACAACGGCTCTGTTGACCTGGTTCTCTGGCTCTAAAGCAGCTCTGCTGACCTGGTTCTATGGCTCTAAAGCAGCTCTGCTGACCTGGTTCTCTGGCTCTAAAGCGGCTCTGCTGACTTGGTTCTCTGGCTCTAAAGTGGCTCTGCTGACCTGCTTATCTGGCTCTAGAGCAGCTCTGCTGACCTGTTTCTTAGGCTCTAGAGCAGCTCTGCTGACCTGGGTCTCTGGCTCTACAACGGCTCTGCTGACCTGGTTTCTCTGGCTCTACAGCAGCTCTGCTGACCTTGTTCTCTGGTTCTAGAGCAGCTCTGCTGACCTGGTTCTTAGGCTCTAGAGCAGCTCTACTGACCTGGTTCTATGGCTCTAAAGCAGCTCTGCTGACCTGGTTCTATGGCTCTAGAGCAGCTCTGCTGACCTGGTTCTTAGGTTCTGGAACAGCTCTGCTGATCTGGTTCTCTGGCTCTAAAGCAGATCGGCTAAACTGATTCTCTGGCTCTAAAGCAGCTCTGCTGACCTGGTTCTCTCCCTCTAAGCAGCTCTGCTGACCTGGTTTCTCTGGCTCTACAGCAGCTCTGCTGACCTTGTTCTCTGGATCTAGAGCAGCTCTGCTGACCTGGTTCTTAGGCTCTAGAGCAGCTCTACTGACCTGGTTCTATGGCTTTAAAGCAGCTCTGCTGATCTGGATCTATGGCTCTAAAGCAGCTCTGCTGACCTGGTTCTATGGCTCTAAAGCAGCTCTGCTGACCTGGTTCTCTGGCTCTGAAGCAGCTATGCTGTCCTGGTTCTCTGGCTCTAAAACAGCTCTGCTGACCTGGTTTCTCTGGTTCTACAGCAGCTCTGCTGACCTGGTTCTCTGGCTCTAGAGCGGCTCTGCTGACCTTGTTCTCTGGCTCTACAACGGCTGTGCAGACCTGGTTCTCTGGCTCTAAAGCGGCTCTGCTGACTTGGTTCTCTGGCCCTAAAGCAGCTCTGCTGACCTTGTTGTTATCTGGCTCTAAAACAGCTCTGCTGACCTGGTTCTCTGGCTCTAGATCAGCTCTGCTGACCTGGTTCTCCGGCTCTAATGCAGCTCTGCTGATCTGGTTCTCTGGCTCTAGAGCAGGTCTGCTGACCTGGGTCTCTGGGTCTACAACGGCTCTGCTGACCTGGTTCTCTGGCTCTAAAGCAGCTCTGCTGACCTGGTTCTCTGGCTCTAAAGCAGCTCCGCTGACGTGGTTCTCTGGCGCTAAAGCGCCACTGCAGACCTGGTTCTCTCCCTCTATAGCACCTCTGCTGACTTGGTTCTCTGGCTCTAAAGCAGCTGTCCTGACCTGGTTCTCTGGCTCAAGAGCAGCACTGCTGACCTGGTTCTTAGGCTCTAGAGCAGCTCAGCTGACCTAGTTCTCTGGCTCTACAATGGCTCTGCTGACCTCGTTCTCTGACTCTAAAGCAGCTCTGCTGACCTGGTCCTCTGGCTCTAAAGCAGTTCTGCTGATCTGGTTCAGTCCCTCTAAAGCAGTTCTCATGACCTGTTTCTCTGGCTCAAAAGCAGCTCTGCAGCCCTGGTTCTCTGGTTCTAGAGCAGCTCTGCTGACCTGGTTCTCTGGCTCTAAAGCGGCTCTGTGGACCGGGTTCTCTGGCTTTAAAGCAGCTCTGCTGATCTGGTTCTCTGGCTCTAGAGCATCTCTGCTGACCTGGTTCTTAGGCTCTAGAGCTGCTCTGCTGACCTGGTTCTCTAGGTCTACAATGGCTCTGCTGACCTGGTTCACTGGCTTTAAAGCAGCTCTGGTGAGCTGGTTTTATGGCTCTAAAGCAGCTCTGCTGACCTGGTTCTCTGGCTCTACAGCAGCTCTGCTGACCTGGTTCTCCGGCTCTAAAGCAGCTCTGCTGACCATGGTTCTCTGGCTTTAAAGCAGATCTGCTGACCTGATTCTCTGGTGCTAAAGCGGCTCCGCTGACCTGGTTCTCTCCCTCTATAGCAGCTCCGCTGACCTGGTTATCTGGTTCTAAAGCAGCTCCGCTGACCTGGTTCTCTGGCTTGAGAGCAGCTCTGCTGACCTGGTTCTTAGTCTCTGGAACAGCTCTGCTGACCTGCGTCTCTGGCTCTACAATGGCTCTGCTGACCTGGTTCTCTGGCTCTAAAGCAGCTCTGCTGACCTGGTTCTATGGCTCTAAAGCAACTCTGCTGACCTGGTTCTCTGGCTCTAAAGCGGCTCTGCTAACTTGGTTCTCTGGCTCTAAAGCGGCTCTGCAGACCTGGTTATCTGGCTCTAAAGCAGCTCTGCTGCCCTCGTTCTCTGGCTCTAGATCAGCTCTGCTGACCTGGTTCTGTGGCTCTAAAGCAGCTCTGCTGACCTGGTTCTCTGGCTCTACAGCAGCTCTGCTGACCTGGTTCTTAGGCTCTAGAGCAGCTCTGCTGACCTGGGTCTCTGGCTTTACAACGGCTCTGCTGACCTGGTTCTCTGGCTCTAAAGCAGCTCTGCTGATCTGGTTCTCTGACTCTAAAGCAGTTCTGCTGATCTGGTTCTCTGACTCTAAAGCAGCTCTGCTGACCTGGTTCTCTCACTCTAAAGGCTGCTGACCTGTTTTCTCTGGCTCTACAGCAGCTCTGCTGACCTGGTTCTCAGGCTCTAGAGCAGCTCTGCTGACCTGGCTCTCTCGCTCTAAATCATCTCTGCTGACCAGGTTCTCTGGCTCCAAAGCAGCTCTGCTGACCACGTTCTCTCCCTCTAAAGCAGCTCTGCTGATCTGGTTCTCTGGCTCTAGAGCATCTCTGCTGACCTGATTCTTAGGCTCTAGAGCTGCTCTGCTGACCTGGTTCTCTAGCTCTACAACGGCTCTGCTGACCTAGTTCACTGGCTTTAAAGCAGCTCTGGTGACCTGGTTCTATGGCTCTAAAGCAGCTCTGCTGACCTGGTTCTCTGGCTCTACAGCAGCTCTGCTGACCTGGTTCTCTGGCTCTAAAGCAGCTCTGCTGACCATGCTTCTCTGGCTTTAAAGCAGATCTGCTGACCTGATTCTCTGGTGCTAAAGCGGCTCTGCTGACCTGGTTCTCTCCCTCTATAGCAGCTCCGCTGACCTGGTTCTCTGGTTCTAAAGCAGCTCCGCTGACCTGGTTCTCTGGCTTGAGAGCAGCTCTGCTGACCTGGTTCTTAGGCTCTAGAACAGCTCTGCTGACCTGCGTCTCTGGCTCTACAATGGCTCTACTGACCTGGTTCACTGGCTCTAAAGCAGCTCTGCTGACCTGGTTCTATGGCTCTAAAGCAACTCTGCTGACCTGGTTCTCTGGCTCTAAAGCGGCTCTGCTGACTTGGTTCTCTGGCTCTAAAGCGGCTCTGCAGACCTGGTTATCTGGCTCTAAAGCAGCTCTGCTGCCCTCGTTCTCTGGCTCTAGATCAGCTCTGCTGACCTGGTTCTGTGGCTCTAAAGCAGCTCTGCTGACCTGGTTCTCTGGCTCTACAGCAGCTCTGCTGACCTGGTTCTTAGGCTCTAGAGCAGCTCTGCTGACCTGGGTCTCTGGCTCTACAATGGCTCTGCTGACCTGGTTCTCTGGCTATAAAGCAGCTCTGATGACCTGGTTCTCTGGCTCTAACGCAGCTCTGCTGACCTGGTTCTCAGGCTCTAAAGCAGTTCTGCTGATCTGGTTATCTGACTCTAAAGCAGCTCTGCTGACCTGGTTCTCTCCCTCTAAAGCAGCTCTGCTGACCTGGTTTCTCTGGCTCTACAGCAGCTCTGCTGACCTGGTTCTCAGGCTCTAGAGCAGCTCTGCTGACCTGGTTCTCTGGCTCTAAAGCAGGTCTGCTGACCTGGTTCTCTGGCTCCAAAGCAGCTCTGCTGACCTGGTTCTCTCCCTCTAAAGCAGGTCTGCTGACCTGGTTTCTCTGGCACTACAGCAGCTCTGCTGACCTGTTTCTCTGGCTGTAAAGTAGCTCTGCTGACCTGGTTCTCTGGCTCTAAAGCAGCTCTGCTGACCTGGTTCTTAGACTCTAGAGCAGCTCTGCTGACCTTGTTCTCTGGCTCTACAACGGCTCTGCTGACCTGGTTCTCTGGCTCTAAAGCAGCTCTGAAGACCTTGTTATATGGTTCTAAAGCAGCTCTGCTGACCCGGTTCTCTGGCTCTATACAGCTCTGCTGACCTGGTTCTCTTGCTCTACAGCAGCTCTGCTGACCCGGTTCTCTGCCTCTAGAGCAGATCTGCTGACCCGGTTCTTAGGCTCTAGAGCAGCTCTGCTGACCTGGTTCTCTGGCTTTCAAGCAGCTCTGCTGACCTGGTTCTCTGACTCTAAAGCGGCTCTGATGATGTGGTTCTCTGGATCTAAAGCAGCTCTGCTGACCTGGTTCTCTGGCTCTAAAGTGGCTCTGCTGACCTGGTTCGATGGCTCTAAAGCGCCTCTGCTGACCTTTTTCTCTAGCTTTAAAGCAGCTCTGCTGACCTGGTTCTCTGGCTTTGAAGCAGCTCTGCTGACCTGCTTCTCTGACTCTAAAGCATGACCTGGTTCTATGGCTCTAAAGCAGTTCTGCTGACCTGGTTCTCTTGCTTTGAAGCAGCTCTGCTGACCTGATTCTCTGGCTCTAGAGAAGCTCTGCTGACCTGGTTCTTAGACTCTAGAGCAGCTCTGCTGACCTGGTTCTCTGGCTCTAAAGCAGCTCTGCTGACCTGGTTCTCCGGCTCTAAAGCAGCTCTGCTGACCTGGTTCTCTGGCTCTAAAGCAGCTCTCCTGACCTAGTTCTCTGACTCGAGAGCAGATCTGCTGACCTGGTTCTTAGGCTCTAGAGCAGCTCAGCTGACCTAGCTCTCTGGCTCTACAATGGCTCTGCTGACCTGGTTCTCTGGCTCTAAAGCAGCTCTGCTGACCTGGTTTTCTGGCTCTAAAGCAGCTCTGCTGATCTGGTTCACTCCCTCTAAAGCAGCTTTGCTGACCTGTTTCTCTGGATCTAAAGCAGTTCTGCTGACCTGGTTCTCTGGCTCTAAAGCGGCTCTGCTGACATGGTTCTCTGGCTTTAAAGCAGCTCTGCTGACCTGGTTCTCTGGTGCTAAAGCGGCTCTGCTGACCTGGTTCTCTCCCTCTATAGCAGCTCCGCTGACCTGGTTCTCAAGCTCTAAAGCAGCTCCGCTGACCTGGTTCTCTGGCTTGAGAGCAGCTCTGCTGACCTGGTTCTCTGGCTGTAAAGTAGCTCTGCTGACCTGGTTCTCTGGCTCTAAAGCAGCTCTGCTGACCTGGTTCTTAGGCTCTAGAGCAGCTCTGCTGACCTGATTCTCTGGCTCTACAACGGCTCTGCTAACCTGGTTCTCTGGCTCTAAAGCAGCTCTGCTGACCTGGTTATATGGCTCTAAAGCAGCTCTGCTGACCCGGTTCTTAGGTTCTAGAGCAGCTCTGCTGACATGGTTCTCTGGCTTTCAAGCAGCTCTGCTGACCTGGTTCTCTGGCTCTAAAGCGGCTCTGCTGATGTGGATCTCTGGATCTAAAGCAGCTCTGCTGACCTGGTTCTCTGGCTGGAAAGTGTCTCTGCTGACCTGGTTCTCTGGCTCTAAAGCGGCTCTGCTGACCCGGTTCTCTAGCTCTAAAGCAGCTCTGCTGACCTATTTCTCTGGCTTTGAAGCAGATCTGCCGACCTACGTCTCTGACTCTAAAGCATGACCTTGTTCTATGGCTGCCAAGCAGTTCTGCTGACCTGGTTCTCTTGCTTTGAAGCAGCTCTGCTGATCTGATTCTCTGGCTCTAGAGCAGCTCTGCTGACCTGGTTCTTAGGCTCTAGAGAAGCTCTGCTGACCTGGGTCTCTAGCTCTACAACGGCTCTGCTGACCTAGTTCACTGGCTTTAAAGCAGCTCTGGTGACCTGGTTCTATGGCTCTAAAGCAGCTCTGCTGACCTGGTTATCTGGCTCTACAGCAGCTCTGCTGACCTGGTTCTCTGGCTCTAAAGCAGCTCTGCTGACCATGCTTCTCTGGCTTTAAAGCAGATCTGACCTGGTTATCTGGCTCTACAACGGCTCTGCTGACCTGGTTCTCTTGCTCTAAAGCAGCTCTGCTGACCTGGTTCTTTGGCTCTAAAGCAGCTCTGCTGAGCTGGTTCTCCGGCTCTAGAGCAGCTCTGCTGACCTGGTTCTCTGGCTCTACAACGGCTCTGCTGACATGGTTCTCTGGCTCTAAAGCAGCTCTGCTGACCTGGTTCTCTGGCTTTAAAGCAGTTCTGCTGATCTGGTTCTCGGACTCTAAAGCAGTTCTGCTGATCTGGTTCTCTGACTCTAAAGCAGTTCTGCTGATCTGGTTCTCTGACTCTAAAGCAGCTCTGCTGACCTGGTTCTCTCACTCTAAAGGCTGCTGACCTGTTTTCTCTGGCTCTACAGCAGCTCTGCTGACCTGGTTCTCAGGCTCTAGAGCAGCTCTGCTGACCTGGCTCTCTCGCTCTAAAGCATCTCTGCTGACCAGGTTCTCTGGCTCCAAAGCAGCTCTGCTGACCTGGTTCTCTCCCTTTAAAGCAGGTCTGCTGAACTGGTTTCTCTGGCATGACAACAGCTCTGCTGACCTGGTTTTCTAGCTCTAAAGCAGCTCTGCTGACCTGGTTCTTAGGCTCTAGAGCAGTTCTGCTGACCTGGTTCTCTTGCTTTGAAGCAGGTCTGCTGACCTGATTCTCTGGGTCTAGAGCAGCTCTGCTGACCTGGTTCTCTCCCTCTAAAGCTGCTCTGTTGACCTGGTTCTCTGGCTCTAGAGCAGCTCTGCTGGCCAGGTTCTCTCCCTCTAAAGCGGCTCTGCTGACCTGGTTCTCTGGATCTAAAGCAGCTCTGCTGACCTGGTTTCTCTGGTTCTACAACAGCTCTGCTGACCTGGTTCTCTGGCTCTAAAGCAGCTCTGCCTACCTGGTTCTCTGGCTCTAGAGCAGCTCTGCTGACCTGGTTCTTAGGTTCTAGAACAGCTCTGCTGATCTGGTTCTCTGGCTCTAAAGCAGCTCGGCTAACCTGGTTCTCTGGCTCTAAAGTAGTTCTGTTTACCTGGTTCTCTCCCTCTAAAGCAGCTCTGCTGACCTGGTTTCTCTGGCTCTACAGCAGCTCTGCTGACCTGGTTTCTCTGGCTCTACAGCAGCTCTGCTGACCTGGTTCTCAGGCTCTAGAGCAGCTCTGCTGACCTGGCTCTCTGGCTCTAAAGCATCTCTGCTGACCAGGTTCTCTGGCTCCAAAGCAGCTCTGCTGACCTGGTTCTCTCCCTCTAAAGCAGGTCTGCTGAACTGGTTTCTCTGGCATGACAACAGCTCTGCTGACCTGGTTTTCTAGCTCTAAAGCAGCTCTGCTGACCTGGTTCTTAGGCTCTAGAGCAGCTCTGCTGACCTGGTTGTCTGGCTCTACAACAGCTCTGCTGACCTGGTTCTCTGGCTCTATACAGCTCTGCTGACCTGGTTCTCTGTCTCTAAAGCAGCTCTCCTGACCTAGTTCTCTGGCTCGAGAGCAGCTCTGCTGACCTGGTTCTTAGGCTCTAGAGAAGCTCAGCTGACCTAGTTCTCTGGCTCTACAATGGCTCTGCTGACCTGGTTCTCTGGCTCTAAAGCAGCTCTGCTGACCTGGTTTTCTGGCTCTAAAGCAGCTCTGCTGATCTGGTTCACTCCCTCTAAAGCAACTTTGCTGACCTGGTTCTCTGGCTCTAGAGCAGCTCTACTGACCTGGTTCTCTGGCTCTAAAGCGGCTCTGCTGACATGGTTCTCTGGCTTTAAAGCAGCTCTGCTGTCCTGGTTCTCTCCCTCTATAGCAGCTCCGCTGACCTGGTTCTCAAGCTCTAAAGCAGCTCCGCTGACCTGGTTCTCTGGCTTGAGAGCAGCTCTGCTGACCTGGTTCTCTGGCTGGAAGGTAGCTCTGCTGACCTGGTTCTCTGGCTCTAAAGCAGCTCTGCTGACCTGGTTCTTAGGCTCTAGAGCAGCTCTGCTGACCTGGTTCTCTGGCTCTACAACGGCTCTGCTAACTTGGTTCTCTGGCTCCAAAGCAGCTCTGCTGAGCTGGTTATATGGCTCTAAAGCAGCTCTGCTTACCGGTTCTTAGGTTCTAGAGCAGCTCTGCTGACCTGGTTCTCTGGCTTTCAAGCAGCTCTGCTGACCTGGTTCTCTGGCTCTAAAGCGGCTCTGCTGATGTGGTTCTCTGGATCTAAAGCAGCTCTGCTGACCTGGTTCTCTGGCTGGAAAGTGTCTCTGCTGACCTGGTTCTCTGGCTCTAAAGCGGCTCTGCTGACCCGGTTCTCTAGCTCTAAAGCAGCTCTGCTGACCTATTTCTCTGGCTTTGAAGCAGATCTGCTGACCTACGTCTCTGACTCTAAAGCATGACCTGGTTCAATGGCTCCCAAGCAGTTCTGTGGACCTGGTTCTCTGGCTTTAAAGCAGCTCTGCTGAGCTGGTTCTCTGGCTCTAGAGCATCTCTGCTGACCTGGTTCTTAGGCTCTAGAGCTGCTCTGCTGACCTGGTTCTCTAGCTCTACAACGGCTCTGCTGACCTGGTTCACTGGCTTTAAAGCAGCTCTGGTGACCTGGTTCTATGGCTCTAAAGTAGCTCTGCTGACCTGGTTCTCTGGCTCTACAGCAGCTCTGCTGACCTGGTTCTCTGGCTCTAAAGCAGCTCTGCTGACCATGCTTCTCTGGCTTTCAAGCAGATCTGCTGACCTGATTCTCTGGTGCTAAAGCGGCTCTGCTGACCTGGTTCTCTCCCTCTATAGCAGCTCCGCTGACCTGGTTCTCTGGTTCTAAAGCAGCTCCGCTGACCTGGTTCGCTGGCTTGAGAGCAGCTCTGCTGACCTGGTTCTTAGGCTCTAGAACAGCTCTGCTGACCTGCGTCTCTGGCTCTTCAATGGCTCTGCTGACCTGGTTCTCTGGCTCTAAAGCAGCTCTGCTGATCTGGTTCTATGGCTCTAAAGCAACTCTGCCGACCTGGTTCTCTGGCTCAAAAGTGGCTCTGCTGACTTGGTTCTCTGGCTCTAAAGCGGCTCTGCAGACCTGGTTATCTGGCTCTAAAGCAGCTCTGCTGCCCTCGTTCTCTGGCTCTAGATCAGCTCTGCTGACCTGGTTCTCTGGCTCTAAAGCAGCTCTGCTGACCTCGTTCTCTGGCTCGAAAGCAGCTCTGCTGACCTGATTCTCTGGCTCTAAAGCAGCTCTGCTGACGTGGTTCTCTGGCGCTAAAGCGCCACTGCGGACCTGGTTCTCTCCCTCTATAGCACATCTGCTGACCTAGTTCTCTGGCTCTAAAGCAGCTCTCCTGACCTGGTTCTCTGGCTCGAGAGCAGCTCTGCTGATCTGGTTCTTAGGCTATAGAGCAGCTCAGCTGACCTAGTTCTCTGGTTCTAAAGCAGCTCCGCAGACCTGGTTCTCTGGCTTGAGAGCAGCTCTGCTGACCTGGTTCTTAGGCTCCAGAACAGCTCTGCTGACCTGGTTCTCTAGTTCTACAACGGCTCTGTTGACCTGGTTCTCTGGCTCTAAAGCAGCTCTGCTGACCTGGTTCTATGGCTCTAAAGCAGCTCTGCTGACCTGGTTCTCTGGCTCTAAAGCGGCTCTGCTGACTTGGTTCTCTGGCTCTAAAGTGGCTCTGCTGACCTGCTTATCTGGCTCTAGAGCAGCTCTGCTGACCTGGTTCTTAGGCTCTAGAGCAGCTCTGCTGACCTGGGTCTCTGGCTCTACAACGGCTCTGCTGACCTGGTTTCTCTGGCTCTACAGCAGCTCTGCTGACCTTGTTCTCTGGTTCTAGAGCAGCTCTGCTGACCTGGTTCTTAGGCTCTAGAGCAGCTCTACTGACCCGGTTCTATGGCTCTAAAGCAGCTCTGCTGACCTGGTTCTATGGCTCTAGAGCAGCTCTGCTGACCTGGTTCTTAGGTTCTAGAACAGCTCTGCTGATCTGGTTCTCTGGCTCTAAAGCAGATCGGCTAAACTGATTCTCTGGCTCTAAAGCAGCTCTGCTGACCTGGTTCTCTCCCTCTAAGCAGCTCTGCTGACCTGGTTTCTCTGGCTCTACAGCAGCTCTGCTGACCTTGTTCTCTGGATCTAGAGCAGCTCTGCTGACCTGGTTCTTAGGCTCTAGAGCAGCTCTACTGACCTGGTTCTATGGCTTTAAAGCAGCTCTGCTGATCTGGATCTATGGCTCTAAAGCAGCTCTGCTGACCTGGTTCTATGGCTCTAAAGCAGCTCTGCTGACCTGGTTCTCTGGCTCTGAAGCAACTATGCTGTCCTGGTTCTCTGGCTCTAAAACAGCTCTGCTGACCTGGTTTCTCTGATTCTACAGCAGCTCTGCTGACCTGGTTCTCTGGCTCTAGAGCGGCTCTGCTGACCTTGTTCTCTGGCTCTACAACGGCTGTGCAGACCTGGTTCTCTGGCTCTAAAGCGGCTCTGCTGACTTGGTTCTCTGGCCCTAAAGCAGCTCTGCTGACCTTGTTGTTATCTGGCTCTAAAACAGCTCTGCTGACCTGGTTCTCTGGCTCTAGATCAGCTCTGCTGACCTGGTTCTCCGGCTCTAATGCAGCTCTGCTGAACTGGTTCTCTGGCTCTAGAGCAGGTCTGCTGACCTGGGTCTCTGGGTCTACAACGGCTCTGCTGACCTGGTTCTCTGGCTCTAAAGCAGCTCTGCTGACCTGGTTCTCTGGCTCTAAAGCAGCTCTGCTGACCTGGTTCTCTGGCTCTAAAGCAGCTCTCCTGACCTAGTTCTCTGGCTCGAGAGCAGCTCTGCTGACCTGGTTCTTAGGCTCTAGAGCAGCTCAGCTGACCTAGCTCTCTGGCTCTACAATGGCTCTGCTGACCTGGTTCTCTGGTTCTAAAGCAGCTCTGCTGACCTGGTTTTCTGGCTCTAAAGCAGCTCTGCTGACCTGGTTTTCTGGCTCTAAAGCAGCTCTGCTGATCTGGTTCACTCCCTCTAAAGCAGCTTTGCTGACCTGTTTCTCTGGATCTAGAGCAGTTCTGCTGACCTGGTTCTCTGGCTCTAGAGTAGCCCTGCTGACCTGGTTCTCTGGCTCTAGAGCAGCTCTTCTGACCTGGTTCTCTGGCTCTAAAGCGGCTCTGCTGACATGGTTCTCTGGCTTTAAAGCAGCTCTGCTGACCTGGTTCTCTGGTGCTAAAGCGGCTCTGCTGACCCGGTTCTCTCCCTCTATAGCAGCTCCGCTGACCTGGTTCTCAAGCTCTAAAGCAGCTCCGCTGACCTGGTTCTCTGGCTTGAGAGCAGCTCTGCTGACCTGGTTCTCTGGCTGGAAGGTAGCTCTGCTGACCTGGTTCTCTGGCTCTAAAGCAGCTCTGCTGACCTGGTTCTTAGGCTCTAGAGCAGCTCTGCTGACCTGGTTCTCTGGCTCTACAACGGCTCTGCTGACCTGGTTCTCTGGCTCTAAAGCGGCTCTGCCGACCTGGTTCTCTGGCTCTATAGCAGCTCTGCTGACCTGCTTCTCTGGCTCCAAAGCATGCCCTGGTTCTGTGGCTCTAAAGCAGTTCTGCTGACCTGGTTCTCTTGCTTTGAAGCAGCTCTGCTGACCTGATTCTCTGGCTCTAGAGAAGCTCTGCTGACCTGGTTCTTAGACTCTAGAGCAGGTCTGCTGACCTGGTTCTCTGGCTCTAAAGCAGCTCTGCTGACCTGGTTCTCTTGCTCTAAAGCAGCTCTGCTGACCTGGTTCTCTGGCTCTAAAGCAGCTCTCCTGACCTAGTTCTCTGGCTCGAGAGCAGCTCTGCTGACCTGGTTCTTAGGCTCTAGAGCAGCTCAGCTGACCTAGTTCTCTGGCTCTACAATGGCTCTGTTGACCTGGTTCTCTGGCTCTAAAGCAGCACTGCTGACCTGGTTTTCTGGCTCTAAAGCAGCTCTGCTGATCTGGTTCACTCCCTCTAAAGCAGCTTTGCTGACCTGTTTCTCTGGATCTAAAGCAGCTCTGCTGACCTGGTTCTCTGGCTCTAGAGTAGCCCTGCTGACCTGGTTCTCTGGCTCTAGAGCAGCTCTACTGACCTGGTTCTCTGGCTCTAAAGCGGCTCTGCTGACATGGTTCTCTGGCTTTAAAGCAGCTCTGCTGACCTGGTTCTCTGGTGCTAAAGCGGCTCTGCTGACCTGGTTCTCTCCCTCTATAGCAGCTCCGCTGACCTGGTTCTCAAGCTCTAAAGCAGCTCCGCTGACCTGGTTCTCTGGCTTGAGAGCAGCTCTGCTGACCTGGTTCTCTGGCTGTAAAGTAGCTCTGCTGACCTGGTTCTCTGGCTCTAAAGCAGCTCTGCTGACCAGGTTCTTAGGCTCTAGAGCAGCTCTGCTGACCTGGTTCTCTGGCTCTACAACGGCTCTGCTAACCTGGTTCTCTGGCTCCAAAGCAGCTCTGCTGACCTGGTTATATGACTCTAAAGCAGCTCTGCTGACCCGGTTCTTAGGTTCTAGAGCAGCTCTGCTGACATGGTTCTCTGGCTTTCAAGCAGCTATGCTGACCTGGTTCTCTGGCTCTAAAGCGGCTCTGCTGATGTGGTTCTCTGGATCTAAAGCAGCTCTGCTGACCTGGTTCTCTGGCTGGAAAGTGTCTCTGCTGACCTGGTTCTCTGGCTCTAAAGCGGCTCTGCTGACCCGGTCCTCTAGCTCTAAAGCAGCTCTGCTGACCTATTTCTCTGGCTTTGAAGCAGATCTGCTGACCTACGTCTCTGACTCTAAAGCATGACTTGGTTCTATGGCTCCCAAGCAGTTCTGTGGACCTGGTTCTCTGGCTTTAAAGCAGCTCTGCTGATCTGGTTCTCTGGCTCTAGAGCATCTCTGCTGACCTGGTTCTTAGGCTCTAGAGCTGCTCTGCTGACCTGGTTCTCTAGCTCTACAACGGCTCTGCTGACCTAGTTCACTGGCTTTAAAGCAGCTCTGGTGACCTGGTTCTATGGCTCTAAAGCAGCTCTGCTGACCTGGTTATCTGGCTTTACAGCAGCTCTGCTGACCTGGTTCTCTGGCTCTAAAGCAGCTCTGCTGACCATGCTTCTCTGGCTTTAAAGCAGATCTGCTGACCTGATTCTCTGGTGCTAAAGCGGCTCTGCTGACCTGGTTCTCTCCCTCTATAGCAGCTCCGCTGACCTGGTTCTCTGGTTCTAAAGCAGCTCCGCTGACCTGGTTCTCTGGCTTGAGAGCAGCTCTGCTGACCTGGTTCTTAGGCTCTAGAACAGCTCTGCTGACCTGCGTCTCTGGCTCTACAATGGCTCTGCTCACCTGGTTCACTGGCTCTAAAGCAGCTCTGCTGACCTGGTTCTATGGCTCTAAAGCAACTCTGCTGACCTGGTTCTCTGGCTCTAAAGCGGCTCTGCTGACTTGGTTCTCTGGCTCTAAAGCGGCTCTGCAGACCTGGTTATCTGGCTCTAAAGCAGCTCTGCTGCCCTCGTTCTCTGGCTCTAGATCAGCTCTGCTGACCTGGTTCTGTGGCTCTAAAGCAGCTCTGCTGACCTGGTTCTCTGGCTCTACAGCAGCTCTGCTGACCTGGTTCTTAGGCTCTAGAGCAGCTCTGCTGACCTGGGTCTCTGGCTCTACAACGGCTCTGCTGACCTGGTTCTCTGGCTATAAAGCAGCTCTGCTGACCTGGTTCTCTGGCTCTAACGCAGCTCTGCTGACCTGGTTCTCAGGCTCTAAAGCAGTTCTGCTGATCTGGTTATCTGACTCTAAAGCAGCTCTGCTGACCTGGTTCTCTCCCTCTAAAGCAGCTCTGCTGACCTGGTTTCTCTGGCTCTACAGCAGCTCTGCTGACCTGGTTCTCAGGCTCTAGAGCAGCTCTGCTGACCTGGTTCTCTGGCTCTAAAGCAGGTCTGCTGACCTGGTCCTCTGGCTCCAAAGCAGCTCTGCTGACCTGGTTCTCTCCCTCTAAAGCAGGTCTGCTGACCTGGTTTCTCTGGCACTACAGCAGCTCTGCTGACCTGGTTCTCTGGCTGTAAAGTAGCTCTGCTGACCTGGTTCTCTGGCTCTAAAGCAGCTCTACTGACCTGGTTCTTAGACTCTAGAGCAGCTCTGCTGACCTTGTTCTCTGGCTCTACAACGGCTCTGCTCACCTGGTTCTCTGGCTCTAAAGCAGCTCTGAAGACCTTGTTATATGGTTCTAAAGCAGCTCTGCTGACCCGGTTCTCTGGCTCTATACAGCTCTGCTGACCTGGTTCTCTTGCTCTACAGCAGCTCTGCTGACCCGGTTCTCTGCCTCTAGAGCAGATCTGCTGACCCGGTTCTCAAGCTCTAAAGCAGCTCTGCTGACCTGGTTCTCTCCCTCTATAGCAGCTCCGCTGACCTGGTTCTCAAGCTCTAAAGCAGCTCTGCTGACCTGGTTCTCTGGCTTGAGAGCAGCTCTGCTGACCTGGTTCTCTGGCTGTAAAGTAGCTCTGCTGACCTGGTTCTCTGGCTCTAAAGCAGCTCTGCTGACCTGGTTCTTAGGCTCTAGAGCAGCTCTGCTGACCTGGTTCTCTGGCTCTACAACGGCTCTGCTAACCTGGTTCTCTGGCTCTAAAGCAGCTCTGCTGACCTGGTTATATGGCTCTAAAGCAGCTCTGCTGACCCGGTTCTTAGGTTCTAGAGCAGCTCTGCTGACATGGTTCTCTGGCTTTCAAGCAGCTCTGCTGACCTGGTTCTCTGGCTCTAAAGCGGCTCTGCTGATGTGGTTCTCTGGATCTAAAGCAGCTCTGCTGACCTGGTTCTCTGGCTGGAAAGTGTCTCTGCTGACCTGGTTCTCTGGCTCTAAAGCGGCTCTGCTGACCCGGTTCTCTAGCTCTAAAGCAGCTCTGCTGACCTATTTCTCTGGCTATGAAGCAGATCTGCTGACCTACGTCTCTGACTCTAAAGCATGACCTGGTTCTATGGCTGCCAAGCAGTTCTGCTGACCTGGTTCTCTTGCTTTGAAGCAGCTCTGCTGATCTGATTCTCTGGCTCTAGAGCAGCTCTGCTGACCTGGTTCTTAGGCTCTAGAGAAGCTCTGCTGACCTGGGTCTCTGGCTCTACAACGGCTCTGCTGACCTGGTTCTCTTGCTCTAAAGCAGCTCTGCTGACCTGGTTCTTTGGCTCTAAAGCAGCTCTGCTGAGCTGGTTCTCTGGCTCTAGAGCAGCTCTGCTGACCTGGTTCTCTGGCTCTACAACGGCTCTGCTGACCTGGTTCTCTGGCTCTAAAGCAGCTCTGCTGACCTGGTTCTCTGGCTTTAAAGCAGTTCTGCTGATCTGGTTCTCTGACTCTAAAGCAGTTCTGCTGATCTGGTTCTCTGACTCTAAATCAGTTCTGCTGATCTGGTTCTCTGACTCTAAAGCAGCTCTGCTGACCTGGTTCTCTCCCTCTAAAGGCTGCTGACCTGTTTTCTCTGGCTCTACAGCAGCTCTGCTGACCTGGTTCTCAGGC
The DNA here is from genome assembly GCF_964204655.1 of Triturus cristatus. Lineage (NCBI taxonomy): Eukaryota > Metazoa > Chordata > Amphibia > Caudata > Salamandridae > Triturus > Triturus cristatus. Next base: position 1,305,263 of record NW_028187318.1, read on the forward strand.
TCTAGAGCAGCTCTGCTGACCTGGCTCTCTGGCTCTAAAGCATCTCTGCTGACCAGTTTCTCTGGCTCCAAAGCAGCTCTGCTGACCTGGTTCTCTCCCTCTAAAGCAGGTCTGCTGAACTGGTTTCTCTGGCATGACAACAGCTCTGCTGACCTGGTTTTCTAGCTCTAAAGCAGCTCTGCTGACCTGGTTCTTAGGCTCTAGAGCAGTTATGCTGACTTGGTTCTCTTGCTTTGAGGCAGGTCTGCTGCCCTGATTCTTTGGGTCTAGAGCAGCTCTGCTGACCTGGTTCTCTCCCTCTAAAGCTGCTCTGTTGACCTGGTTCTCTGGCTCTAGAGCAGCTCTGCTGGCCAGGTTCTCTCCCTCTAAAGCGGCTCTGCTGACCTGGTTCTCTGGATCTAAAGCAGCTCTGCTGACCTGGTTTCTCTGGTTCTACAACAGCTCTGCTGACCTGGTTCTCTGGCTCTAAAGCAGCTCTGCCTACCTGGTTCTCTGGCTCTAGAGCAGCTCTGCTGACCTAGTTCTTAGGTTCTAGAACAGCTCTGCTGACCCGGTTCTCTGGCTCTATACAGCTCTGCTGACCTGGTTCTCTTGCTCTACAGCAGCTCTGCTGACCCGGTTCTCTGCCTCTAGAGCAGATCTGCTGACCCGGTTCTTAGGCTCTAGAGCAGCTCTGCTGACCTGGTTCTCTGGCTTTCAAGCAGCTCTGCTGACCTGGTTCTCTGACTCTAAAGCGGCTCTGATGATGTGGTTCTCTGGATCTAAAACAGCTCTGCTGACCTGGTTCTCTGGCTCTAAAGTGGCTCTGCTGACCTGGTTCGATGGCTCTAAAGCGCCTCTGCTGACCTTTTTCTCTAGCTCTAAAGCAGCTCTGCTGACCTGGTTCTCTGGCTTTGAAGCAGCTCTGCTGACCTGCTTCTCTGACTCTAAAGCATGACCTGGTTCTATGGCTCTAAAGCAGTTCTGCTGACCTGGTTCTCTTGCTTTGAAGCAGCTCTGCTGACCTGATTCTCTGGCTCTAGAGAAGCTCTGCTGACCTGGTTCTTAGACTCTAGAGCAGCTCTGCTGACCTGGTTCTCTGGCTCTAAAGCAGCTCTGCTGACCTGGTTCTCTGGCTCTAAAGCAGCTCTGCTGACCTGGTTCTCTGGCTCTAAAGCAGCTCTCCTGACCTAGTTCTCTGGCTCGAGAGCAGCTCTGCTGACCTGGTTCTTAGGCTCTAGAGCAGCTCAGCTGACCTAGCTCTCTGGCTCTACAATGGCTCTGCTGACCTGGTTCTCTGGCTCTAAAGCAGCTCTGCTGACCTGGTTTTCTGGCTCTAAAGCAGCTCTGCTGATCTGGTTCACTCCCCCTAAAGCAGCTTTCCTGACCTGTTTCTCTGGATCTAAAGCAGTTCTGCTGACCTGGTTCTCTGGCTCTAGAGTAGCCCTGCTGACCTGGTTCTCTGACTCTAGAGCAGCTCTACTGACCTGGTTCTCTGGCTCTAAAGCGGCTCTGCTGACATGGTTCTCTGGCTTTAAAGCAGCTCTGCTGACCTGGTTCTCTGGTGCTAAAGCGGCTCTGCTGACCTGGTTCTCTCCCTCTATAGCAGCTCCGCTGACCTGGTTCTCAAGCTCTAAAGCAGCTCCGCTGACCTGGTTCTCTGGCTTGAGAGCAGCTCTGCTGACCTGGTTCTCTGGCTGTAAAGTAGCTCTGCTGACCTGGTTCTCTTGCTCTACAGCAGCTCTGCTGACCCGGTTCTCTGCCTCTAGCGCAGATCTGCTGACCCGGTTCTTAGGCTCTAGAGCAGCTCTGCTGACCTGGTTCTCTGGCTTTCAAGCAGCTCTGCTGACCTGGTTCTCTGACTCTAAAGCGGCTCTGATGATGTGGTTCTCTGGATCTAAAACAGCTCTGCTGACCTGGTTCTCTGGCTCTAAAGTGGCTCTGCTGACCTGGTTCGATGGCTCTAAAGAGCCTCTGCTGACCTTTTTCTCTAGCTCTAAAGCAGCTCTGCTGACCTGGTTCTCTGGCTTTGAAGCAGCTCTGCTGACCTGCTTCTCTGACTCTAAAGCATGACCTGGTTCTATGGCTCTAAAGCAGTTCTGCTGACCTGGTTCTCTTGCTTTGAAGCAGCTCTGCTGACCTGATTCTCTGGCTCTAGAGAAGCTCTGCTGACCTGGTTCTTAGACTCTAGAGCAGCTCTGCTGACCTGGTTCTCTGGCTCTAAAGCAGCTCTGCTGACCTGGTTCTCTGGCTCTAAAGCAGCTCTGCTGACCTGGTTCTCTGGCTCTAAAGCAGCTCTCCTGACCTAGTTCTCTGGCTCGAGAGCAGCTCTGCTGACCTGGTTCTTAGGCTCTAGAGCAGCTCAGCTGACCTAGCTCTCTGGCTCTACAATGGCTCTGCTGACCTGGTTCTCTGGCTCTAAAGCAGCTCTGCTGACCTGGTTTTCTGGCTCTAAAGCAGCTCTGCTGATCTGGTTCACTCCCCCTAAAGCAGCTTTCCTGACCTGTTTCTCTGGATCTAAAGCAGTTCTGCTGACCTGGTTCTCTGGCTCTAGAGTAGCCCTGCTGACCTGGTTCTCTGGCTGTAGAGCAGCTCTACTGACCTGGTTCTCTGGCTCTAAAGCGGCTCTGCTGACATGGTTCTCTGGCTTTAAAGCATCTCTGCTGACCTGGTTCTCTGGTGCTAAAGCGGCTCTGCTGACCTGGTTCTCTCCCTCTATAGCAGCTCCGCTGACCTGGTTCTCAAGCTCTAAAGCAGCTCCGCTTGAGAGCAGCTCTGCTGACCTGGTTCTCTGGCTGTAAAGTAGCTCTGCTGACCTGGTTCTCTGGCTCTAAAGCAGCTCTGCTGACCTGGTTCTTAGGCTCTAGAGCAGCTCTGCTGACCTGGTTCTCTGGCTCTACAACGGCTCTGCTAACCTGGTTCTCTGGCTCTAAAGCAGCTCTGCTGACCTGGTTATATGGCTCTAAAGCAGCTCTGCTGACCCGGTTCTTAGGTTCTAGAGCAGCTCTGCTGACCTGGTTCTTAGGCTCTAGAGCAGCTCTGCTGACCTGGTTCTCTGGCTCTACAACGGCTCTGCTAACCTGGTTCTCTGGCTCTAAAGCAGCTCTGCTGACCTGGTTATATGGCTCTAAAGCAGCTCTGCTGACCCGGTTCTTAGGTTCTAGAGCAGCTCTGCTGACATGGTTCTCTGGCTTTCAAGCAGCTCTGCTGACCTGGTTCTCTGGCTCTAAAGCGGCTCTGCTGATGTGGTTCTCTGGATCTAAAGCAGCTCTGCTGACCTGGTTCTCTGGCTGGAAAGTGTCTCTGCTGACCTGGTTCTCTGGCTCTAAAGCGGCTCTGCTGACCCGGTTCTCTAGCTCTAAAGCAGCTCTGCTGACCTATTTCTCTGGCTTTGAAGCAGATCTGCTGACCTACGTCTCTGACTCTAAAGCATGACCTGGTTCTATGGCTGCCAAGCAGTTCTGCTGACCTGGTTCTCTTGCTTTGAAGCAGCTCTGCTGATCTGATTCTCTGGCTCTAGAATAGCTCTGCTGACCTGGTTCTTAGGCTCTAGAGAAGCTCTGCTGACCTGGGTCTCTGGCTCTACAACGGCTCTGCTGACCTGGTTCTCTTGCTCTAAAGCAGCTCTGCTGACCTGGTTCTTTGGCTCTAAAGCAGCTCTGCTGAGCTGGTTCTCTGGCTCTAGAGCAGCTCTGCTGACCTGGTTCTCTGGCTCTACAACGGCTCTGCTGACCTGGTTCTCTGGCTCTAAAGCAGCTCTGCTGACCTGGTTCTCTGGCTTTAAAGCAGTTCTGCTGATCTGGTTCTCTGACTCTAAAGCAGTTCTGCTGATCTGGTTCTCTGACTCTAAAGCAGTTCTGCTGATCTGGTTCTTTGACTCTAAAGCAGCTCTGCTGACCTGGTTCTCTCCCTCTAAAGGCTGCTGACCTGTTTTCTCTGGCTCTACAGCAGCTCTGCTGACCTGGTTCTCAGGCTCTAGAGCAGCTCTGCTGACCTGGCTCTCTGGCTCTAAAGCATCTCTGCTGACCAGGTTCTCTGGCTCCAAAGCAGCTCTGCTGTCCTGGTTCTCTCCCTCTAAAGCAGGTCTGCTGAACTGGTTTCTCTGGCATGACAACAGCTCTGCTGACCTGGTTTTCTAGCTCTAAAGCAGCTCTGCTGACCTGGTTCTTAGGCTCTAGAGCAGTTATGCTGACCTGGTTCTCTTGCTTTGAAGCAGGTCTGCTGACCTGATTCTCTGGGTCTAGAGCAGCTCTGCTGACCTGGTTCTCTCCCTCTAAAGCTGCTCTGTTGACCTGGTTCTCTGGCTCTAGAGCAGCTCTGCTGGCCAGGTTCTCTCCCTCTAAAGCGGCTCTGCTGACCTGGTTCTCTGGATCTAAAGCAGCTCTGCTGACCTGGTTTCTCTGGTTCTACAACAGCTCTGCTGACCTGGTTCTCTGGCTCTAAAGCAGCTCTGCCTACCTGGTTCTCTGGCTCTAGAGCAGCTCTGCTGACCTGGTTCTTAGGTTCTAGAACAGCTCTGCTGACCCGGTTCTCTGGCTCTATACAGCTCTGCTGACCTGGTTCTCTTGCTCTACAGCAGCTCTGCTGACCCGGTTCTCTGCCTCTAGAGCAGATCTGCTGACCCGGTTCTTAGGCTCTAGAGCAGCTCTGCTGACCTGGTTCTCTGGCTTTCAAGCAGCTCTGCTGACCTGGTTCTCTGACTCTAAAGCGGCTCTGATGATGTGGTTCTCTGGATCTAAAACAGCTCTGCTGACCTGGTTCTCTGGCTCTAAAGTGGCTCTGCTGACCTGGTTCAATGGCTCTAAAGCGCCTCTGCTGACCTTTTTCTCTAGCTCTAAAGCAGCTCTGCTGACCTGGTTCTCTGGCTTTGAAGCAGCTCTGCTGACCTGCTTCTCTGACTCTAAAGCATGACCTGGTTCTATGGCTCTAGAGCAGCTCTGCTGACCTGGCTCTCTGGCTCTAAAGCATCTCTGCTGACCAGGTTCTCTGGCTCCAAAGCAGCTCTGCTGACCTGGTTCTCTCCCTCTAAAGCAGGTCTGCTGAACTGGTTTCTCTGGCATGACAACAGCTCTGCTGACCTGGTTTTCTAGCTCTAAAGCAGCTCTGCTGACCTGGTTCTTAGGCTCTAGAGCAGTTATGCTGACCTGGTTCTCTTGCTTTGAAGCAGCTCTGCTGACCTGGTTCTCTCCCTCTAAAGCTGCTCTGTTGACCTGGTTCTCTGGCTCTAGATCAGCTCTGCTGGCCAGGTTCTCTCCCTCTAAAGCGGCTCTGCTGACCTGGTTCTCTGGATCTAAAGCAGCTCTGCTGACCTGGTTTCTCTGGTTCTACAACAGCTCTGCTGACCTGGTTCTCTGGCTCTAAAGCAGCTCTGCCTACCTGGTTCTCTGGCTCCAGAGCAGCTCTGCTGACCTGGTTCTTAGGTTCTAGAACAGCTCTGCTGACCCGGTTCTCTGGCTCTATACAGCTCTGCTGACCTGGTTCTCTTGCTCTACAGCAGCTCTGCTGACCCGGTTCTCTGCCTCTAGAGCAGATCTGCTGACCCGGTTCTTAGGCTCTAGAGCAGCTCTGCTGACCTGGTTCTCTGGCTTTCAAGCAGCTCTGCTGACCTGGTTCTCTGACTCTAAAGCGGCTCTGATGATGTGGTTCTCTCGATCTAAAACAGCTCTGCTGACCTGGTTCTCTGGCTCTAAAGTGGCTCTGCTGACCTGGTTCAAAGGCTCTAAAGCGCCTCTGCTGACCTTTTTCTCTAGCTCTAAAGCAGCTCTGCCTACCTGGTTCTCTGGCTCTAGAGCAGCTCTGCTGACCTGGTTCTTAGGTTCTAGAACAGCTCTGCTGATCTGGTTCTCGGGCTCTAAAGCAGCTCGGCTAACCTGGTTCTCTGGCTCTAAAGTAGTTCTGTTTACCTGGTTCTCTCCCTCTAAAGCAGCTCTGCTGACCTGGTTTCTCTGGCTCTACAGCAGCTCTGCTGACCTGGTTCTCTGGTTCTAGAGCAGTTCTGCGGACCTGGTTCATAGGCTCTAGAGCAGCTCTACTGACCTGGTTCTATGGCTCTAAAGCAGCTCTGCTGACCTGGTTCTATGGCTCTAAAGCAGCTCTGCTGACCTGGTTCTCTGGCTCTGAAGCAACTCCGCTGACTGGGTTCTCTGGCTCTAAAGCAGCTCTGCTGACCTGGTTTCTCTGGTTTTACAGCATCTCTGCTGACCTGGTTCTCTGGCTCTAGAACGACTCTGCTGACCTGGTTCTCTCGCTCTACAACGGCTCTGCAGACCTGGTTCTATGGCTCTTAAGCGGCTCAGCTGACCTGGTTATCTCGCTCTAAAGCCGCTCTGCTGACCTGGTTCTTAGGCTTTAGATAAGCTCTGTTGACCTGGTTCTCTGGCTCTAAAGCCGCTCTGCTGACCTGGTTCTCTGGCTCTAGAGCAGCTCTGCTGACCTGGTTCTTAGGCTCTAGAGCAGCTCTGCTGACCTGGTTCTCTGGCTCTACAACGGCTCTGCTGACCTGGTTCTCTGGCTCTAAAGCAGCTCTGCTGACCTGGTTCTCTGCCTCTAAAGCAGATCTGCTGACCTGATTCTCTGGCTCTAAAGCAGTTCTGCTGATCTGGTTCTCTCCCTCTAAAGTAGCTCTGCTGACCTGGTTTCTCTGGCTCTACAGCAGCTCTGCTGACCTGGTTCTCAGGCTCTAGAGCAGCTCTGCTGACCTGGCTCTCTGGCTCTACAGCAGCTCTACTGACCAGGTTCTCTGGCTCCAAAGCAGCTCTGCTGACCTGGTTCTCTCCCTCTAAAGCAGGTCTGCTGACCTGGTTTCTCTGGCACTACAGCAGCTCTTCTGACCTGGTTTTCTGGCTGTAAAGTAGCTCTGCTGACCTGGTTCTCTGGCTCCAAAGCAGCTCTGCTGACCTGGTTCTCTCCCTCTAAAGCAGGTCTGCTGAACTGGTTTCTCTGGCATGACAACAGCTCTGCTGACCTGGTTTTCTGGCTCTAATGCAGCTCTGCTGACCTGGTTCTTAGGCTCTAGAGAAGCTCTGCTGACCTGGTTGTCTGGCTCTACAACGGCTCTGCTGACCTGGTTCTCTGGCTCTGAAGCAGCTCTGCTGACCTGGTTCTCTGGCTCTAAAGCAGCTCTGCTGACACGGTTCTCTGGCTCTATACAGCTCTGCTGACCTGGTTCTCTGGCTCTACAGCAGCTCTGCTGACCCGGTTCTCTGCCTCTAGAGCAGCTCTGCTGACCCAGTTCTTAGGCTCTAGAGCAGCTCTTCTGACCTGGTTCTCTGGCTCTAAAGCGGCTCTGCTGACCTTTTTTCACTGGATCTAAAGCAGCTCTGCTGACCTGGTTCTCTGGCTCTAAAGTGGCTCTCCTGACCTGGTTGTCTGGCTCTAAAGCAGCTCTGCTGACCTGGTTCTCTGGCTATAAAGCTGCTCTGCTGACCTGGTTCTCTGGCTTTGAAGCAGCTCTGCTGACCTGCTTCTCTGGCTCTAAAGCATGACCTGGTTCTATGGCTCTAAAGCAGTTCAGCTGACCTGGTTCTCTTGCTTTGAAGCAGGTCTGCTGACCTGATTCTCTGGGTCTAGAGCAGCTCTGCTGACCTGGTTCTCTCCCTCTAAAGCTGCTCTGTTGACCTGGTTCTCTGGCTCTAAAGCAGCTCTGCTGGCCAGGTTCTCTCCCTCTAAAGCGGCTCTGCTGACCTGGTTCTCTGGATCTAAAGCAGCTCTGCTAACCTGGTTTCTCTGGCTCTACAACAGCTCTGCTGACCTGGTTCTCTGGCTCTAAAGCAGCTCTGCCTACCTGGTTCTCTGGCTCTAGAGCAGCTCTGCGGACCTGGTTCTTAGGTTCTAGAACAGCTCTGCTGATCTGGTTCTCTGGCTCTAAAGCAGCTCGGCTAACCTAGTTCTCAGGCTCTAAAGCAGTTCTGATGATCTGGTTATCTGACTCTAAAGCAGGTCTGCTGACCTGGTTCTCTCCCTCTAAAGCAGCTCTGCTGACCTGGTTTCCCTGGCTCTACAGCAGCTCTGCTGACCTGGTTCTCAGGCTCTAGAGCAGCTCTGATGACCTGGTTCTCTGGCTCTAAAGCGGCTCTGCTGACATGGTTCTCTGGCTTTAAAGCAGCTCTGCTGACCAGGTTCTCTGGTGCTAAAGCGGCTCTGCTGACCTGGTTCTCTCCCTCTATAGCAGCTCCGCTGACCTGGTTCTCAAGCTCTAAAGCAGCTCCGCTGACCTGGTTCTCTGGCTTGAGAGCAGCTCTGCTGACCTGGTTCTCTGGCTTTAAGGTAGCTCTGCCGACCTGGTTCTCTGGCTCTAAAGCAGCTCTGCTGACCTGGTTCTTAGGCTCTAGAGCAGCTCTGCTGACCTGGTTCTCTGGCTGGAAAGTGTCTCTGCTGACCTGGTTCTCTGGCTCTAAAGCGGCTCTGCTGACCCGGTTCTCTAGCTCTAAAGCAGCTCTGCTGACCTATTTCTGTGGCTTTGAAGCAGATCTGCTGACCTACGTCTCTGACTCTAAAGCATGACCTGGTTCAATGGCTCCCAAGCAGTTCTGTGGACCTGGTTCTCTGGCTTTAAAGCAGCTCTGCTGATCTGGTTCTCTGGCTCTAGAGCATCTCTGCTGACCTGGTTCTTAGGCTCTAGAGCTGCTCTGCTGACCTGGTTCTCTAGCTCTACAACGGCTCTGCTGACCTGGTTCACTTGCTTTAAAGCAGCTCTGGTGACCTGGTTCTATGGCTCTAAAGTAGCTCTGCTGACCTGGTTCTCTGGCTCTACAGCAGCTCTGCTGACCTGGTTCTCTGGCTCTAAAGCAGCTCTGCTGACCATGCTTCTCTGGCTTTCAAGCAGATCTGCTGACCTGATTCTCTGGTGCTAAAGCGGCTCTGCTGACCTGGTTCTCTCCCTCTATAGCAGCTCCGCTGACCTGGTTCTCTGGTTCTAAAGCAGCTCCGCTGACCTGGTTCGCTGGCTTGAGAGCAGCTCTGCTGACCTGGTTCTTAGGCTCTAGAACAGCTCTGCTGACCTGCGTCTCTGGCTCTACAATGGCTCTGCTGACCTGGTTCTCTGGCTCTAAAGCAGCTCTGCTGACCTGGTTCTATGGCTCTAAAGCAACTCTGCTGACCTGGTTCTCTGGCTCCAAAGTGGCTCTGCTGACTTGGTTCTCTGGCTCTAAAGCGGCTCTGCAGACCTGGTTATCTGGCTCTAAAGCAGCTCTGCTGCCCTCGTTCTCTGGCTCTAGATCAGCTCTGCTGACCTGGTTCTCTGGCTCTAAAGCAGCTCTGCTGACCTCGTTCTCTGGCTCGAAAGCAGCTCTGCTGACCTGATTCTCTGGCTCTAAAGCAGCTCTGCTGACGTGGTTCTCTGGCGCTAAAGCGCCACTGTGGACCTGGTTCTCTCCCTCTATAGCACATCTGCTGACCTGGTTCTCTGGCTCTAAAGCAGCTCTCCTGACCTGGTTCTCTGGCTCGAGAGCAGCTCTGCTGATCTGGTTCTTAGGCTATAGAGCAGCTCAGCTGACCTAGTTCTCTGGTTCTAAAGCAGCTCCGCAGACCTGGTTCTCTGGCTTGAGAGCAGCTCTGCTGACCTGGTTCTTAGGCTCCAGAACAGCTCTGCTGACCTGGTTCTCTAGTTCTACAACGGCTCTGTTGACCTGGTTCTCTGGCTCTAAAGCAGCTCTGCTGACCTGGTTCTATGGCTCTAAAGCAGCTCTGCTGACCTGGTTCTCTGGCTCTAAAGCGGCTCTGCTGACTTGGTTCTCTGGCTCTAAAGTGGCTCTGCTGACCTGCTTATCTGGCTCTAGAGCAGCTCTGCTGACCTGGTTCTTAGGCTCTAGAGCAGCTCTGCTGACCTGGGTCTCTGGCTCTACAACGGCTCTGCTGACCTGGTTTCTCTGGCTCTACAGCAGCTCTGCTGACCTTGTTCTCTGGTTCTAGAGCAGCTCTGCTGACCTGGTTCTTAGGCTCTAGAGCAGCTCTACTGACCTGGTTCTATGGCTCTAAAGCAGCTCTGCTGACCTGGTTCTATGGCTCTAGAGCAGCTCTGCTGACCTGGTTCTTAGGTTCTAGAACAGCTCTGCTGATCTGGTTCTCTGGCTCTAAAGCAGATCGGCTAAACTGATTCTCTGGCTCTAAAGCAGCTCTGCTGACCTGGTTCTCTCCCTCTAAGCAGCTCTGCTGACCTGGTTTCTCTGGCTCTACAGCAGCTCTGCTGACCTTGTTCTCTGGATCTAGAGCAGCTCTGCTTACCTGGTTCTTAGGCTCTAGAGCAGCTCTACTGACCTGGTTCTATGGCTTTAAAGCAGCTCTGCTGATCTGGATCTATGGCTCTAAAGCAGCTCTGCTGACCTGGTTCTATGGCTCTAAAGCAGCTCTGCTGACCTGGTTCTCTGGCTCTGAAACAGCTCTGCTGACCTGGTTTCTCTGGTTCTGCAGCAGCTCTGCTGACCTGGTTCTCTGGCTCTAGAGTGGCTCTGCTGACCTTGTTCTCTGGCTCTACAACGGCTGTGCAGACCTGGTTCTCTGGCTCCAAAGCGGCTCTGCTGACTTGGTTCTCTGGCCCTAAAGCAGCTCTGCTGACCTTGTTGTTATCTGGCTCTAAAACAGCTCTGCTGACCTGGTTCTCTGGCTCTAGATCAGCTCTGCTGACCTGGTTCTCCGGCTCTAATGCAGCTCTGCTGAACTGGTTCTCTGGCTCTAGAGCAGGTCTGCTGACCTGGGTCTCTGGGTCTACAACGGCTCTGCTGACCTGGTTCTCTGGCTCTAAAGCAGCTCTGCTGACCTGGTTCTCTGGCTCTAAAGCAGCTCTGCTGACGTGGTTCTCTGGCGCTAAAGCGCCACTGCGGACCTGGTTCTCTCCCTCTATAGCACCTCTGCTGACTTGGTTCTCTGGCTCTAAAGCAGCTGTCCTGACCTGGTTCTCTGGCTCGAGAGCAGCACTGCTGACCTGGTTCTTCGGCTCTAGAGCAGCTCAGCTGACCTAGTTCTCTGGCTCTACAATGGCTCTGCTGACCTCGTTCTCTGACTCTAAAGCAGCTCTGTTGACCTGGTCCTCTGGCTTTAAAGCAGTTCTGCTGATCTGGTTCAGTCCCTCTAAAGCAGTTCTCATGACCTGTTTCTCTGGCTCAAAAGCAGCTCTGCAGACCTGGTTCTCTGGTTCTAGAGCAGCTCTGCTGACCTGGTTCTCTGGCTCTAAAGCGGCTCTGTGGACCGGGTTCTCTGGCTTTAAAGCAGCTCTGCTGATCTGGTTCTCTGGCTCTAGAGCATCTCTGCTGACCTGGTTCTTAGGCTCTAGAGCTGCTCTGCTGACCTGGTTCTCTAGGTCTACAATGGCTCTGCTGACCTGGTTCACTGGCTTTAAAGCAGCTCTGGTGAGCTGGTTCTATGGCTCTAAAGCAGCTCTGCTGACCTGGTCCTCTGGCTCTACAGCAGCTCTGCTGACCTGGGTCTCTGGCTCTACAACGGCTCTGCTGACCTGGTTTCTCTGGCTCTACAGCAGCTCTGCTGACCTTGTTCTCTGGTTCTAGAGCAGCTCTGCTGACCTGGTTCTTAGGCTCTAGAGCAGCTCTACTGACCTGGTTCTATGGCTCTAAAGCAGCTCTGCTGACCTGGTTCTATGGCTCTAGAGCAGCTCTGCTGACCTGGTTCTTAGGTTCTAGAACAGCTCTGCTGATCTGGTTCTCTGGCTCTAAAGCAGATCGGCTAAACTGATTCTCTGGCTCTAAAGCAGCTCTGCTGACCTGGTTCTCTCCCTCTAAGCAGCTCTGCTGACCTGGTTTCTCTGGCTCTACAGCAGCTCTGCTGACCTTGTTCTCTGGATCTAGAGCAGCTCTGCTGACCTGGTTCTTAGGCTCTAGAGCAGCTCTACTGACCTGGTTCTATGGCTTTAAAGCAGCTCTGCTGATCTGGATCTATGGCTCTAAAGCAGCTCTGCTGACCTGGTTCTATGGCTCTAAAGCAGCTCTGCTGACCTGGTTCTCTGGCTCTGAAACAGCTCTGCTGACCTGGTCCTCTGGCTCTACAGCAGCTCTGCTGACCTGGGTCTCTGGCTCTACAACGGCTCTGCTGACCTGGTTTCTCTGGCTCTACAGCAGCTCTGCTGACCTTGTTCTCTGGTTCTAGAGCAGCTCTGCTGACCTGGTTCTTAGGCTCTAGAGCAGCTCTACTGACCTGGTTCTATGGCTCTAAAGCAGCTCTGCTGACCTGATTCTATGGCTCTAGAGCAGCTCTGCTGACCTGGTTCTTAGGTTCTAGAACAGCTCTGCTGATCTGGTTCTCTGGCTCTAAAGCAGATCGGCTAAACTGATTCTCTGGCTCTAAAGCAGCTCTGCTGACCTGGTTCTCTCCCTCTAAGCAGCTCTGCTGACCTGGTTTCTCTGGCTCTACAGCAGCTCTGCTGACCTTGTTCTCTGGATCTAGAGCAGCTCTGCTGACCTGGTTCTTAGGCTCTAGAGCAGCTCTACTGACCTGGTTCTATGGCTTTAAAGCAGCTCTGCTGATCTGGATCTATGGCTCTAAAGCAGCTCTGCTGACCTGGTTCTATGGCTCTAAAGCAGCTCTGCTGACCTGGTTCTCTGGCTCTGAAACAGCTCTGCTGACCTGGTTTCTCTGGTTCTACAGCAGCTCTGCTGACCTGGTTCTCTGGCTCTAGAGTGGCTCTGCTGACCTTGTTCTCTGGCTCTACAACGGCTGTGCAGACCTGGTTCTCTGGCTCTAAAGCGGCTCTGCTGACTTGGTTCTCTGGCCCTAAAGCAGCTCTGCTGACCTTGTTGTTATCTGGCTCTAAAACAGCTCTGCTGACCTGGTTCTCTGGCTCTAGATCAGCTCTGCTGACCTGGTTCTCCGGCTCTAATGCAGCTCTGCTGAACTGGTTCTCTGGCTCTAGAGCAGGTCTGCTGACCTGGGTCTCTGGGTCTACAACGGCTCTGCTGACCTGGTTCTCTGGCTCTAAAGCAGCTCTGCTGACCTGGTTCTCTGGCTCTAAAGCAGCTCTGCTGACGTGGTTCTCTGGCGCTAAAGCGCCACTGCGGACCTGGTTCTCTCCCTCTATAGCACCTCTGCTGACTTGGTTCTCTGGCTCTAAAGCAGCTGTCCTGACCTGGTTCTCTGGCTCGAGAGCAGCACTGCTGACCTGGTTCTTTGGCTCTAGAGCAGCTCAGCTGACCTAGTTCTCTGGCTCTACAATGGCTCTGCTGACCTCGTTCTCTGACTCTAAAGCAGCTCTGCTGACCTGGTCCTCTGGCTCTAAAGCAGTTCTGCTGATCTGGTTCAGTCCCTCTAAAGCAGTTCTCATGACCTGTTTCTCTGGCTCAAAAGCAGCTCTGCAGACCTGGTTCTCTGGTTCTAGAGCAGCTCTGCTGACCTGGTTCTCTGGCTCTAAAGCGGCTCTGTGGACCGGGTTCTCTGGCTTTAAAGCAGCTCTGCTGATCTGGTTCTCTGGCTCTAGAGCATCTCTGCTGATCTGGTTCTTAGGCTCTAGAGCTGCTCTGCTGACCTGGTTCTCTAGGTCTACAATGGCTCTGCTGACCTGGTTCACTGGCTTTAAAGCAGCTCTGGTGAGCTGGTTCTATGGCTCTAAAGCAGCTCTGCTGACCTGGTCCTCTGGCTCTACAGCAGCTCTGCTGACCTGGTTCTCTGGCTCTAAAGCAGCTCTGTTGACCATGGTTCTCTGGCTTTAAAGCAGATCTGCTGACCTGATTCTCTGGTGCTAAAGCGGCTCCGCTGACCTGGTTCTCTCCCTCTATAGCAGCTCCGCTGACCTGGTTATCTGGTTCTAAAGCAGCTCCGCTGACCTGGTTCTCTGGCTTGAGAGCAGCTCTGCTGACCTGGTTCTTAGGCTCTGGAACAGCTCTGCTGACCTGCGTCTCTGGCTCTACAATGGCTCTGCTGACCTGGTTCTCTGGCTCTAAAGCAGCACTGCTGACCTGGTTCTATGGCTCTAAAGCAACTCTGCTGACCTGGTTCTCTGGCTCTAAAGCGGCTCTGCTAACTTGGTTCTCTGGCTCTAAAGCGGCTCTGCAGACCTGGTTATCTGGCTCTAAAGCAGCTCTGCTGCCCTCGTTCTCTGGCTCTAGATCAGCTCTGCTGACCTGGTTCTGTGGCTCTAAAGCAGCTCTGCTGACCTGGTTCTCTGGCTCTACAGCAGCTCTGCTGACCTGGTTTCTAGGCTCTACAGCAGCTCTGCTGACCTGGGTCTCTGGCTCTACAACGGCTCTGCTGACCTGGTTCTCTGGCTCTAAAGCAGCTCTGCTGACCTGGTTCTCTGGCTCTAACGCAGCTCTGCTGACCTGGTTCTCAGGCTCTAAAGCAGGTCTGCTGACCTGGTTCTCTCCCTCTAAAGCAGCTCTGCTGACCTGGTTTCTCTGGCTCTACAGCAGCTCTGCTGACCTGGTTCTCAGTTTTTAGAGCAGCTCTGCTGACCTGGTTCTCTGGCTCTAAAGCAGCTCTGCTGACCTGGTTCTCTGGCTCCAAAGCAGCTCTACTGACCTGGTTCTCTCCCTCTAAAGCAGGTCTGCTGACCTGGTTTCTCTGGCACTACAGCAGCTCTGCTGACCTGGTTCTCTGGCTGTAAAGTAGCTCTGCTGACCTTGTTCTCTGGCTCTAAAGCAGCTCTGCTGACCTGGTTCTTAGACTCTAGAGCAGCTCTGCTGACCTTGTTCTCTGGCTCTACAACGGCTCTGCTGACCTGGTTCTCTGGCTCTAAAGCAGCTCTGAAGACCTGGTTATATGGTTCTAAAGCAGCTCTGCTGACCCGGTTCTCTGGCTCTATACAGCTCTCCTGACCTGGTTCTCTTGCTCTACAGCAGCTCTGCTGACCCGGTTCTCTTGCTCTACAGCAGCTCTGCTGACCCGGTTCTCTGCCTCTAGAGCAGCTCTGCTGACCCGGTTCTTAGGCTCTAGAGCAGCTCTGCTGACCTGGTTCTCTGGCTTTCAAGCAGCTCTGTTGACCTGGTTCTCTGACTCTAAAGCGGCTCTGATGATGTGGTTCTCTGGATCTAAAGCAGCTCTGCTGACCTGGTTCTCTGGCTCTAAAGTGGCTCTGCTGACCTGGTTCGATGGCTCTAAAGCGCCTCTGCTGACCTTTTTCTCTAGCTCTAAAGCAGCTCTGTTGACCTGGTTCTCTGGCTCTGAAGCAGCTCTGCTGACCTGCTTCTCTGACTCTAAAGCATGACCTGGTTCTATGGCTCTAAAGCAGTTCTGCTGACCTGGTTCTCTTGCTTTGAAGCAGCTCTGCTGACCTGGTTCTTAGGCTCTAGAGCAGCTCTGCTGACCTGGTTCTCTGGCTGGAAAGTGTCTCTGCTGACCTGGTTCTCTGGCTCTAAAGCGGCTCTGCTGACCCGGTTCTCTAGCTCTAAAGCAGCTCTGCTGACCTATTTCTGTGGCTTTGAAGCAGATCTGCTGACCTACGTCTCTGACTCTAAAACATGACCTGGTTCAATGGCTCCCAAGCAGTTCTGTGGACCTGGTTCTCTGGCTTTAAAGCAGCTCTGCTGATCTGGTTCTCTGGCTCTAGAGCATCTCTGCTGACCTGGTTCTTAGGCTCTAGAGCTGCTCTGCTGACCTGGTTCTCTAGCTCTACAACGGCTCTGCTGACCTGGTTCACTTGCTTTAAAGCAGCTCTGGTGACCTGGTTCTATGGCTCTAAAGTAGCTCTGCTGACCTGGTTCTCTGGCTCTACAGCAGCTCTGCTGACCTGGTTCTCTGGCTCTAAAGCAGCTCTGCTGACCATGCTTCTCTGGCTTTCAAGCAGATCTGCTGACCTGATTCTCTGGTGCTAAAGCGGCTCTGCTGACCTGGTTCTCTCCCTCTATAGCAGCTCCGCTGACCTGGTTCTCTGGTTCTAAAGCAGCTCCGCTGACCTGGTTCGCTGGCTTGAGAGCAGCTCTGCTGACCTGGTTCTTAGGCTCTAGAACAGCTCTGCTGACCTGCGTCTCTGGCTCTACAATGGCTCTGCTGACCTGGTTCTCTGGCTCTAAAGCAGCTCTGCTGACCTGGTTCTATGGCTCTAAAGCAACTCTGCTGACCTGGTTCTCTGGCTCTAAAGTGGCTCTGCTGACTTGGTTCTCTGGCTCTAAAGCGGCTCTGCAGACCTGGTTATCTGGCTCTAAAGCAGCTCTGCTGCCCTCGTTCTCTGGCTCTAGATCAGCTCTGCTGACCTGGTTCTCTGGCTCTAAAGCAGCTCTGCTGACCTCGTTCTCTGGCTCGAAAGCAGCTCTGCTGACCTGATTCTCTGGCTCTAAAGCAGCTCTGCTGACGTGGTTCTCTGGCGCTAAAGCGCCACTGTGGACCTGGTTCTCTCCCTCTATAGCACATCTGCTGACCTGGTTCTCTGGCTCTAAAGCAGCTCTCCTGACCTGGTTCTCTGGCTCGAGAGCAGCTCTGCTGATCTGGTTCTTAGGCTATAGAGCAGCTCAGCTGACCTAGTTCTCTGGTTCTAAAGCAGCTCCGCAGACCTGGTTCTCTGGCTTGAGAGCAGCTCTGCTGACCTGGTTCTTAGGCTCCAGAACAGCTCTGCTGACCTGGTTCTCTAGTTCTACAACCGCTCTGTTGACCTGGTTCTCTGGCTCTAAAGCAGCTCTGCTGACCTGGTTCTATGGCTCTAAAGCAGCTCTGCTGACCTGGTTCTCTGGCTCTAAAGCGGCTCTGCTGACTTGGTTCTCTGGCTCTAAAGTGGCTCTGCTGACCTGCTTATCTGGCTCTAGAGCAGCTCTGCTGACCTGGTTCTTAGGCTCTAGAGCAGCTCTGCTGACCTGGGTCTCTGGCTCTACAACGGCTCTGCTGACCTGGTTTCTCTGGCTCTACAGCAGCTCTGCTGACCTTGTTCTCTGGTTCTAGAGCAGCTCTGCTGACCTGGTTCTTAGGCTCTAGAGCAGCTCTACTGACCTGGTTCTATGGCTCTAAAGCAGCTCTGCTGACCTGGTTCTATGGCTCTAGAGCAGCTCTGCTGACCTGGTTCTTAGGTTCTAGAACAGCTCTGCTGATCTGGTTCTCTGGCTCTAAAGCAGATCGGCTAAACTGATTCTCTGGCTCTAAAGCAGCTCTGCTGACCTGGTTCTCTCCCTCTAAGCAGCTCTGCTGACCTGGTTTCTCTGGCTCTACAGCAGCTCTGCTGACCTTGTTCTCTGGATCTAGAGCAGCTCTGCTGACCTGGTTCTTAGGCTCTAGAGCAGCTCTACTGACCTGGTTCTATGGCTTTAAAGCAGCTCTGCTGATCTGGATCTATGGCTCTAAAGCAGCTCTGCTGACCTGGTTCTATGGCTCTAAAGCAGCTCTGCTGACCTGGTTCTCTGGCTCTGAAACAGCTCTGCTGACCTGGTTTCTCTGGTTCTGCAGCAGCTCTGCTGACCTGGTTCTCTGGCTCTAGAGTGGCTCTGCTGACCTTGTTCTCTGGCTCTACAACGGCTGTGCAGACCTGGTTCTCTGGCTCCAAAGCGGCTCTGCTGACTTGGTTCTCTGGCCCTAAAGCAGCTCTGCTGACCTTGTTGTTATCTGGCTCTAAAACAGCTCTGCTGACCTGGTTCTCTGGCTCTAGATCAGCTCTGCTGACCTGGTTCTCCGGCTCTAATGCAGCTCTGCTGAACTGGTTCTCTGGCTCTAGAGCAGGTCTGCTGACCTGGGTCTCTGGGTCTACAACGGCTCTGCTGACCTGGTTCTCTGGCTCTAAAGCAGCTCTGCTGACCTGGTTCTCTGGCTCTAAAGCAGCTCTGCTGACGTGGTTCTCTGGCGCTAAAGCGCCACTGCGGACCTGGTTCTCTCCCTCTATAGCACCTCTGCTGACTTGGTTCTCTGGCTCTAAAGCAGCTGTCCTGACCTGGTTCTCTGGCTCGAGAGCAGCACTGCTGACCTGGTTCTTCGGCTCTAGAGCAGCTCAGCTGACCTAGTTCTCTGGCTCTACAATGGCTCTGCTGACCTCGTTCTCTGACTCT
This sequence comes from Triturus cristatus, assembly GCF_964204655.1. NCBI lineage: Eukaryota > Metazoa > Chordata > Amphibia > Caudata > Salamandridae > Triturus > Triturus cristatus. Next base: position 1,323,139 of record NW_028187318.1, read on the forward strand.
AAAGCAGCTCTGTTGACCTGGTCCTCTGGCTTTAAAGCAGTTCTGCTGATCTGGTTCAGTCCCTCTAAAGCAGTTCTCATGACCTGTTTCTCTGGCTCAAAAGCAGCTCTGCAGACCTGGTTCTCTGGTTCTAGAGCAGCTCTGCTGACCTGGTTCTCTGGCTCTAAAGCGGCTCTGTGGACCGGGTTCTCTGGCTTTAAAGCAGCTCTGCTGATCTGGTTCTCTGGCTCTAGAGCATCTCTGCTGACCTGGTTCTTAGGCTCTAGAGCTGCTCTGCTGACCTGGTTCTCTAGGTCTACAATGGCTCTGCTGACCTGGTTCACTGGCTTTAAAGCAGCTCTGGTGAGCTGGTTCTATGGCTCTAAAGCAGCTCTGCTGACCTGGTCCTCTGGCTCTACAGCAGCTCTGCTGACCTGGGTCTCTGGCTCTACAACGGCTCTGCTGACCTGGTTTCTCTGGCTCTACAGCAGCTCTGCTGACCTTGTTCTCTGGTTCTAGAGCAGCTCTGCTGACCTGGTTCTTAGGCTCTAGAGCAGCTCTACTGACCTGGTTCTATGGCTCTAAAGCAGCTCTGCTGACCTGGTTCTATGGCTCTAGAGCAGCTCTGCTGACCTGGTTCTTAGGTTCTAGAACAGCTCTGCTGATCTGGTTCTCTGGCTCTAAAGCAGATCGGCTAAACTGATTCTCTGGCTCTAAAGCAGCTCTGCTGACCTGGTTCTCTCCCTCTAAGCAGCTCTGCTGACCTGGTTTCTCTGGCTCTACAGCAGCTCTGCTGACCTTGTTCTCTGGATCTAGAGCAGCTCTGCTGACCTGGTTCTTAGGCTCTAGAGCAGCTCTACTGACCTGGTTCTATGGCTTTAAAGCAGCTCTGCTGATCTGGATCTATGGCTCTAAAGCAGCTCTGCTGACCTGGTTCTATGGCTCTAAAGCAGCTCTGCTGACCTGGTTCTCTGGCTCTGAAACAGCTCTGCTGACCTGGTCCTCTGGCTCTACAGCAGCTCTGCTGACCTGGGTCTCTGGCTCTACAACGGCTCTGCTGACCTGGTTTCTCTGGCTCTACAGCAGCTCTGCTGACCTTGTTCTCTGGTTCTAGAGCAGCTCTGCTGACCTGGTTCTTAGGCTCTAGAGCAGCTCTACTGACCTGGTTCTATGGCTCTAAAGCAGCTCTGCTGACCTGGTTCTATGGCTCTAGAGCAGCTCTGCTGACCTGGTTCTTAGGTTCTAGAACAGCTCTGCTGATCTGGTTCTCTGGCTCTAAAGCAGATCGGCTAAACTGATTCTCTGGCTCTAAAGCAGCTCTGCTGACCTGGTTCTCTCCCTCTAAGCAGCTCTGCTGACCTGGTTTCTCTGGCTCTACAGCAGCTCTGCTGACCTTGTTCTCTGGATCTAGAGCAGCTCTGCTGACCTGGTTCTTAGGCTCTAGAGCAGCTCTACTGACCTGGTTCTATGGCTTTAAAGCAGCTCTGCTGATCTGGATCTATGGCTCTAAAGCAGCTCTGCTGACCTGGTTCTATGGCTCTAAAGCAGCTCTGCTGACCTGGTTCTCTGGCTCTGAAACAGCTCTGCTGACCTGGTTTCTCTGGTTCTACAGCAGCTCTGCTGACCTGGTTCTCTGGCTCTAGAGTGGCTCTGCTGACCTTGTTCTCTGGCTCTACAACGGCTGTGCAGACCTGGTTCTCTGGCTCTAAAGCGGCTCTGCTGACTTGGTTCTCTGGCCCTAAAGCAGCTCTTCTGACCTTGTTGTTATCTGGCTCTAAAACAGCTCTGCTGACCTGGTTCTCTGGCTCTAGATCAGCTCTGCTGACCTGGTTCTCCGGCTCTAATGCAGCTCTGCTGAACTGGTTCTCTGGCTCTAGAGCAGGTCTGCTGACCTGGGTCTCTGGGTCTACAACGGCTCTGCTGACCTGGTTCTCTGGCTCTAAAGCAGCTCTGCTGACCTGGTTCTCTGGCTCTAAAGCAGCTCTGCTGACGTGGTTCTCTGGCGCTAAAGCGCCACTGCGGACCTGGTTCTCTCCCTCTATAGCACCTCTGCTGACTTGGTTCTCTGGCTCTAAAGCAGCTGTCCTGACCTGGTTCTCTGGCTCGAGAGCAGCACTGCTGACCTGGTTCTTTGGCTCTAGAGCAGCTCAGCTGACCTAGTTCTCTGGCTCTACAATGGCTCTGCTGACCTCGTTCTCTGACTCTAAAGCAGCTCTGCTGACCTGGTCCTCTGGCTCTAAAGCAGTTCTGCTGATCTGGTTCAGTCCCTCTAAAGCAGTTCTCATGACCTGTTTCTCTGGCTCAAAAGCAGCTCTGCAGACCTGGTTCTCTGGTTCTAGAGCAGCTCTGCTGACCTGGTTCTCTGGCTCTAAAGCGGCTCTGTGGACCGGGTTCTCTGGCTTTAAAGCAGCTCTGCTGATCTGGTTCTCTGGCTCTAGAGCATCTCTGCTGACCTGGTTCTTAGGCTCTAGAGCTGCTCTGCTGACCTGGTTCTCTAGGTCTACAATGGCTCTGCTGACCTGGTTCACTGGCTTTAAAGCAGCTCTGGTGAGCTGGTTCTATGGCTCTAAAGCAGCTCTGCTGACCTGGTCCTCTGGCTCTACAGCAGCTCTGCTGACCTGGTTCTCTGGCTCTAAAGCAGCTCTGTTGACCATGGTTCTCTGGCTTTAAAGCAGATCTGCTGACCTGATTCTCTGGTGCTAAAGCGGCTCCGCTGACCTGGTTCTCTCCCTCTATAGCAGCTCCGCTGACCTGGTTATCTGGTTCTAAAGCAGCTCCGCTGACCTGGTTCTCTGGCTTGAGAGCAGCTCTGCTGACCTGGTTCTTAGGCTCTGGAACAGCTCTGCTGACCTGCGTCTCTGGCTCTACAATGGCTCTGCTGACCTGGTTCTCTGGCTCTAAAGCAGCACTGCTGACCTGGTTCTATGGCTCTAAAGCAACTCTGCTGACCTGGTTCTCTGGCTCTAAAGCGGCTCTGCTAACTTGGTTCTCTGGCTCTAAAGCGGCTCTGCAGACCTGGTTATCTGGCTCTAAAGCAGCTCTGCTGCCCTCGTTCTCTGGCTCTAGATCAGCTCTGCTGACCTGGTTCTGTGGCTCTAAAGCAGCTCTGCTGACCTGGTTCTCTGGCTCTACAGCAGCTCTGCTGACCTGGTTTCTAGGCTCTACAGCAGCTCTGCTGACCTGGGTCTCTGGCTCTACAACGGCTCTGCTGACCTGGTTCTCTGGCTCTAAAGCAGCTCTGCTGACCTGGTTCTCTGGCTCTAACGCAGCTCTGCTGACCTGGTTCTCAGGCTCTAAAGCAGGTCTGCTGACCTGGTTCTCTCCCTCTAAAGCAGCTCTGCTGACCTGGTTTCTCTGGCTCTACAGCAGCTCTGCTGACCTGGTTCTCAGTTTTTAGAGCAGCTCTGCTGACCTGGTTCTCTGGCTCTAAAGCAGCTCTGCTGACCTGGTTCTCTGGCTCCAAAGCAGCTCTACTGACCTGGTTCTCTCCCTCTAAAGCAGGTCTGCTGACCTGGTTTCTCTGGCACTACAGCAGCTCTGCTGACCTGGTTCTCTGGCTGTAAAGTAGCTCTGCTGACCTTGTTCTCTGGCTCTAAAGCAGCTCTGCTGACCTGGTTCTTAGACTCTAGAGCAGCTCTGCTGACCTTGTTCTCTGGCTCTACAACGGCTCTGCTGACCTGGTTCTCTGGCTCTAAAGCAGCTCTGAAGACCTGGTTATATGGTTCTAAAGCAGCTCTGCTGACCCGGTTCTCTGGCTCTATACAGCTCTCCTGACCTGGTTCTCTTGCTCTACAGCAGCTCTGCTGACCCGGTTCTCTTGCTCTACAGCAGCTCTGCTGACCCGGTTCTCTGCCTCTAGAGCAGCTCTGCTGACCCGGTTCTTAGGCTCTAGAGCAGCTCTGCTGACCTGGTTCTCTGGCTTTCAAGCAGCTCTGTTGACCTGGTTCTCTGACTCTAAAGCGGCTCTGATGATGTGGTTCTCTGGATCTAAAGCAGCTCTGCTGACCTGGTTCTCTGGCTCTAAAGTGGCTCTGCTGACCTGGTTCGATGGCTCTAAAGCGCCTCTGCTGACCTTTTTCTCTAGCTCTAAAGCAGCTCTGTTGACCTGGTTCTCTGGCTCTGAAGCAGCTCTGCTGACCTGCTTCTCTGACTCTAAAGCATGACCTGGTTCTATGGCTCTAAAGCAGTTCTGCTGACCTGGTTCTCTTGCTTTGAAGCAGCTCTGCTGACCTGATTCTCTGGCTCTAGAGAAGATCTGCTGACCTGGTTCTTAGACTCTAGAGCAGGTCTGCTGACCTGGTTCTCTGGCTCTAAACAGCTCTGCTGACCTGGTTCTCTTGCTCTAAAGCAGCTCTGCTGACCTGGTTCTCTGGCTCTAAAGCAGCTCTCCTGACCTAGTTCTCTGGCTCGAGAGCAGCTCTGTTGACCTGGTTCTTAGGCTCTAGAGCAGCTCAGCTGACCTAGTTCTCTGGCTCTACAATGGCTCTGCTGACCTGGTTCTCTGGCTCTAAAGCAGCACTGCTGACCTGGTTTTCTGGCTCTAAAGCAGCTCTGCTGATCTGGTTCACTCCCTCTAAAGCAGCTTTGCTGACCTGTTTCTCTGGATCTAAAGCAGCTCTGCTGACCTGGTTCTCTAGCTCTAGAGTAGCCCTGCTGACCTGGTTCTCTGGCTCTAGAGCAGCTCTACTGACCTGGTTCTCTGGCTCTAAAGCGGCTCTGTTGACATGGTTCTCTGGTGCTAAAGCGGCTCTGCTGACCTGGTTCTCTCCCTCTATAGCAGCTCCGCTGACCTGGTTCTCAAGCTCTAAAGCAGCTCCGCTGACCTGGTTCTCTGGCTTGAGAGCAGCTCTGCTGACCTGGTTCTCTGGCTGTGACGTAGCTCTGCTGACCTGGTTCTCTGGCTCTAAAGCAGCTCTGCTGACCAGGTTCTTAGGCTCTAGAGAAGCTCTGCTGACCTGGTTCTCTGGCTCTACAACGGCTCTGCTAACCTGGTTCTCTGGCTCCAAAGCAGCTCTGCTGACCTGGTTATATGACTCTAAAGCAGCTCTGCTGACCCGGTTCTTAGGTTCTAGAGCAGCTCTGCTGACATGGTTCTCTGGCTTTCAAGCAGCTATGCTGACCTGGTTCTCTGGCTCTAAAGCGGCTCTGCTGATGTGGTTCTCTGGATCTAAAGCAGCTCTGCTGACCTGGTTCTCTGGCTGGAAAGTGTCTCTGCTGACCTGGTTCTCTGGCTCTAAAGCGGCTCTTCTGACCCGGTCCTCTAGCTCTAAAGCAGCTCTGCTGACCTATTTCTCTGGCTTTGAAGCAGATCTGCTGACCTACGTCTCTGACTCTAAAGCATGACTTGGTTCTATGGCTCCCAAGCAGTTCTGTGGACCTGGTTCTCTGGCTTTAAAGCAGCTCTGCTGATCTGGTTCTCTGGCTCTAGAGCATCTCTGCTGACCTGCTTCTTAGGCTCTAGAGCTGCTCTGCTGACCTGGTTTTCTAGCTCTACAACGGCTCTGCTGACCTAGTTTACTGGCTTTAAAGCAGCTCTGGTGACCTGGTTCTATGGCTCTAAAGCAGCTCTGCTGACCTGGTTCTCTGGCTCTACAGCAGCTCTGCTGACCTGGTTCTCTGGCTCTAAAGCAGCTCTGCTGACCATGCTTCTCTGGCTTTAAAGCAGATCTGCTGACCTGATTCTCTGGTGCTAAAGCGGCTCTGCTGACCTGGTTCTCTCCCTCTATAGCAGCTCCGCTGACCTGGTTCTCTGGTTCTAAAGCAGCTCCGCTGACCTGGTTCTCTGGCTTGAGAGCAGCTCTGCTGACCTGGTTCTTAGGCTCTAGAACAGCTCTGCTGACCTGCGTCTCTGGCTCTACAATGGCTCTGCTGACCTGGTTCACTTGCTCTAAAGCAGCTCTGCTGACCTGGTTCTATGGCTCTAAAGCAACTCTGCTGACCTGGTTCTCTGGCTCTAAAGCGGCTCTGCTGACTTGGTTCTCTGGCTCTAAAGCGGCTCTGCAGACCTGGTTATCTGGCTCTAAAGCAGCTCTGCTGCCCTCGTTCTCTGGCTCTAGATCAGCTCTGCTGACCTAGTTCTGTGGCTCTAAAGCAGCTCTGCTGACCTGGTTCTCTGGCTCTACAGCAGCTCTGCTGACCTGGTTCTTAGGCTCTAGAGCAGCTCTGCTGACCTGGGTCTCTGGCTCTACAACGGCTCTGCTGACCTGGTTCTCTGGCTATAAAGCAGCTCTGCTGACCTGGTTCTCTGGCTCTAACGCAGCTCTGCTGACCTGGTTCTCAGGCTCTAAAGCAGTTCTGCTGATCTGGTTATCTGACTCTAAAGCAGCTCTGCTGACCTGGTTCTCTCCCTCCAAAGCAGCTCTGCTGACCTGGTTTCTCTGGCTCTACAGCAGCTCTGCTGACCTGGTTCTCAGGCTCTAGAGCAGCTCTGCTGACCTGGTTCTCTGGCTCTAAAGCAGGTCTGCTGACCTGGTTCTCTGGCTCCAAAGCAGCTCTGCTGACCTGGTTCTCTCCCTCTAAAGCAGGTGTGCTGACCTGGTTTCTCTGGCACTACAGCAGCTCTGCTGACCTTGTTCTCTGGCTGTAAAGTAGCTCTGCTGACCTGGTTCTCTGGCTCTAAAGCAGCTCTGCTGACCTGGTTCTTAGACTCTAGAGCAGCTCTGCTGACCTTGTTCTCTGGCTCTACAACGGCTCTGCTGACCTGGTTCTCTGGCTCTAAAGCAGCTCTGAAGACCTTGTTATATGGTTCTAAAGCAGCTCTGCTGACCCGGTTCTCTGGCTCTATACAGCTCTGCTGACCTGGTTCTCTTGCTCTACAGCAGCTCTGCTGACCCGGTTCTCTGCCTCTAGAGCAGATCTGCTGACCCGGTTCTTAGGCTCTAGAGCAGCTCTGCTGACCTGGTTCTCTGGCTTTCAAGCAGCTCTGCTGACCTGGTTCTCTGACTCTAAAGCGGCTCTGATGATGTGGTTCTCTGGATCTAAAACAGCTCTGCTGACCTGGTTCTCTGGCTCTAAAGTGGCTCTGCTGACCTGGTTCGATGGCTCTAAAGCGCCTCTGCTGACCTTTTTCTCTAGCTCTAAAGTAGCTCTGCTGACCTGGTTCTCTGGCTTTGAAGCAGCTCTGCTGACCTGCTTCTCTGACTCTCAAGCATGACCTGGTTCTATGGCTCTAAAGCAGTTCTGCTGACCTGGTTCTCTTGCTTTGAAGCAGCTCTGCTGACCTGATTCTCTGGCTCTAGAGAAGCTCTGCTGACCTGGTTCTTAGACTCTAGAGCAGCTCTGCTGACCTGCTTCTCTGGCTCTAAAGCAACTCTGCTGACCTGGTTCTCTGGCTCTAAAGCAGCTCTGCTGACCTGGTTCTCTGGCTCTAAAGCAGCTCTCCTGACCTAGTTCTCTGGCTCGAGAGCAGCTCTGCTGACCTGGTTCTTAGGCTCTAGAGCAGCTCAGCTGACCTAGCTCTCTGGCTCTACAATGGCTCTGCTGACCTGGTTCTCTGGCTCTAAAGCAGCTCTGCTGACATGGTTTTCTGGCTCTAAAGCAGCTCTGCTGATCTGGTTCACTCCCTCTAAAGCAGCTTTGCTGACCTGTTTCTCTGGATCTAAAGCAGTTCTGCTGACCTGGTTCTCTGGCTCTAGAGTAGCCCTGCTGACCTGGTTCTCTGGCTCTAGAGCAGCTCATCTGACCTTGTTCTCTGGCTCTAAAGCGGCTCTGCTGACATGGTTCTCTGGCTTTAAAGCAGCTCTGCTGACCTGGTTCTCTGGTGCTAAAGCGGCTCTGCTGACCTGGTTCTCTCCCTCTATAGCAGCTCCGTTGACCTGGTTCTCAAGCTCTAAAGCAGCTCCGCTGACCTGGTTCTCTGGCTTGAGAGCAGCTCTGCTGACCTGGTTCTCTGGCTGTAAAGTAGCTCTGCTGACCTGGTTCTCTGGCTCTAAAGCAGCTCTGCTGACCTGGTTCTTAGGCTCTAGAGCAGCTCTGCTGACCTGGTTCTCTGGCTCTACAACGGCTCTGCTAACCTGGTTCTCTGGCCCTAAAGCAGCTCTGCTGACCTGGTTATATAGCTCTAAAGCAGCTCTGCTGACATGGTTCTCTGGCTTTCAAGCAGCTCTGCTGACCTGGTTCTCTGGCTCTAAAGCGGCTCTGCTGATGTGGTTCTCTGGATCTAAAGCAGCTCTGCTGACCTGGTTCTCTGGCTGGAAAGTGTCTCTGCTGACCTGGTTCTCTGGCTCTAAAGCGGCTCTGCTGACCCGGTTCTCTAGCTCTAAAGCAGCTCTGCTGACCTATTTCTCTGGCTTTGAAGCAGATCTGCTGACCTACGTCTCTGACTCTAAAGCATGACCTGGTTCTATAGCTGCCAAGCAGTTCTGCTGACCAGGTTCTCTTGCTTTGAAGCAGCTCTGCTGATCTGATTCTCTGGCTCTAGTGCAGCTCTGCTGACCTGGTTCTTAGGCTCTAGATAAGCTCTGCTGACCTGGGTCTCTGGCTCTACAACGGCTCTGCTGACCTGGTTCTCTTGCTCTAAAGCAGCTCTGCTGACCTGGTTCTTTGGCTCTAAAGCAGCTCTGCTGAGCTGGTTCTCTGGCTCTAGAGCAGCTCTGCTGACCTGGTTCTCAGGCTCTACAACGGCTCTGCTGACCTGGTTCTCTGGCTCTAAAGCAGCTCTGCTGACCTGGTTCTCTGGCTTTAAAGCAGTTCTGCTGATCTGGTTCTCTGACTCTAAAGCAGTTCTGCTGATCTGGTTCTCTGACTCTAAAGCAGTTCTGCTGATCTGGTTCTCTGACTCTAAAGCAGCTCTGCTGACCTGGTTCTCTCCCTCTAAAGGCTGCTGACCTGTTTTCTCTGGCTCTACAGCAGCTCTGCTGACCTGGTTCTCAGGCTCTAGAGCAGCTCTGCTGACCTGGCTCTCTGGCTCTAAAGCATCTCTGCTGACCAGGTTCTCTGGCTCCAAAGCAGCTCTGCTGACCTGGTTCTCTCCCTCTAAAGCAGGTCTGCTGAACTTGTTTCTCTGGCATGACAACAGCTCTGCTGACCTGGTTTTCTAGCTCTAAAGCAGCTCTGCTGACCTGGTTCTTAGGCTCTAGAGCAGTTATGCTGACCTGGTTCTCTTGCTTTGAAGCAGGTCTGCTGACCTGATTCTCTGGGTCTAGAGCAGCTCTGCTGACCTGGTTCTCTCCCTCTAAAGCTGCTCTGTTGACCTGGTTCTCTGGCTCTAGAGCAGCTCTGCTGGCCAGGTTCTCTCCCTCGAAAGCGGCTCTGCTGACCTGGTTCTCTGGATCTAAAGCAGCTCTGCTGACCTGGTTTCTCTGGTTCTACAACAGCTCTGCTGACCTGGTTCTCTGGCTCTAAAGCAGCTCTGCCTACCTGGTTCTCTGGCTCTAGAGCAGCTCTGCTGACCTGGTTCTTAGGTTCTAGAACAGCTCTGCTGATCTGGTTCTCTGGCTCTAAAGAAGCTCGGCTAACCTGGTTCTCTGGCTCTAAAGTAGTTCTGTTTACCTGGTTCTCTCCCTCTAAAGCAGCTCTGCTGACCTGGTTTCTCTGGCTCCACAGCAGCTCTGCTGACCTGGTTCTCTGGTTCTAGAGCAGTTCGTGCGGACCTGGTTCATAGGCTCTAGAGCAGCTCTACTGACCTGGTTCTATGGCTCTAAAGCAGCTCTGCTGATCTGGTTCTATGGCTCTAAAGCAGCTCTGCTGACCTGGTTCTATGGCTCTAAAGCAGCTCTGCTGACCTGGTTCTCTGGCTCTGAAGCAACTCCGCTGACTGGGTTCTCTGGCTCTAAAGCAGCTCTGCTGACCTGGTTTCTCTGGTTTTACTGCATCTCTGCTGACCTGGTTCTCTGGCTCTAGAGCGACTCTGCTGACCTGGTTCTCTGGATCTAAAGCAGCTCTGCTGACCTGGTTCTCTGGCTCTAAAGCAGCTCTGCCTACCTGGTTCTCTGGCTCTAGAGCAGCTCTGCGGACCTGGTTCTTAGGTTCTAGAACAGCTCTGCTGATCTGGTTCTCTGGCTCTAAAGCAGCTCGGCTAACCTGGTTCTCAGGCTCTAAAGCAGTTCTGCCGATCTGGTTATCTGACTCTAAAGCAGGTCTGCTGACCTGGTTCTCTCCCTCTAAAGCAGCTCTGCTGACCTGGTTTCCCTGGCTCTACAGCAGCTCTGCTGACCTGGTTCTCAGGCTCTAGAGCAGCTCTGCTGACCTGGTTCTCTGGCTCTAAAGCAGCTCTGCTGACCTGGTTCTCTGGCTCCAAAGCAGCTCTACTGACCTGGTTCTCTCCCTCTAAAGCAGGTCTGCTGACCTGGTTTCTCTGGCACTACAACAGCTCTGCTGACCTGGTTCTCTGGCTGTAAAGTAGCTCTGCTGACCTGGTTCTCTGGCTCTAAAGCAGCTCTGCTGACCTGGTTCTTAGACTCTAGAGCAGCTCTGCTGACCTTGTTCTCTGGCTCTACAACGGCTCTGCTGACCTGGTTCTCTGGCTCTAAAGCAGCTCTGAAGACCTGGTTAGATGGTTCTAAAGCAGCTCTGCTGACCCGGTTCTCTGCCTCTAGAGCAGCTCTGCTGACCCGGTTCTTAGGCTTTAGAGCAGCTCTGCTGACCTGGTTCTCTGGCTTTCAAGCAGCTCTGCTGACCTGGTTCTCTGACTCTAAAGCGGCTCTGATGAGGTGGTTCTCTGGATCTAAAGCAGCTCTGCTGACCTGGTTCTCTGGCTCTAAAGTGGCTCTGCTGACCTGGTTCGATGGCTCTAAAGCGCCTCTGCTGACCTTTTTCTCTAGCTCTAAAGCAGCTCTGCTGACCTGCTTCTCTGGCTTTGAAGCAGCTCTGCTGACCTGCTTCTCTGACTCTAAAGCATGACCTGGTTCTATGGCTCTAAAGCAGTTCTGCTGACCTGGTTCTCTTGCTTTGAAGCAGCTCTGCTGACCTGATTCTCTGGCTCTACAGAAGCTCTGCTGACCTGGTTCTTAGACTCTGGAGCAGCTCTGCTGACCTGGTTCTCTGGCTCTAAAGCAGCTCTGCTGACCTGGTTCTCTGGCTCTAAAGCAACTCTGCTGACCTGGTTCTCTGGCTCCAAAGCAGCTCTCCTGACCTAGTTCTCTGGCGCGAGAGCAGCTCTGCTGACCTGGTTCTTAGGCTCTAGAGCAGCTCAGCTGACCTAGTTCTCTGGCTCTACAATGGCTCTGCTGACCTGGTTCTCTGGCTCTAAAGCAGCTCTGCTGACCTGGTTTTCTGGCTCTAAAGCGGCTCTGCTGATGTGGTTCTCTGGATCTAAAGCAGCTCTGCTGACCTAGTTCTCTGGCTGGAAAGTGTCTCTGCTGACCTGGTTCTCTGGCTCTAAAGCGCCTCTGCTGACCCAGTTCTCTAGCTCTAAAGCAGCTCTGCTGACCTATTTCTCTGGCTTTGAAGCAGATCTGCTGACCTACGTCTCTGACTCTAAAGCATGACCTGGTTCTATGGCTCCCAAGCAGTTCTGTGGACCTGGTTCTCTGGCTTTAAAGCAGCTCTGCTGATCTGGTTCTCTGGATCTAAAGCAGCTCTGCTGACCTAGTTCTCTGGCTGGAAAGTGTCTCTGCTGACCTGGTTCTCTGGCTCTAAAGCGCCTCTGCTGACCCAGTTCTCTAGCTCTAAAGCAGCTCTGCTGACCTATTTCTCTGGCTTTGAAGCAGATCTGCTGACCTACGTCTCTGACTCTAAAGCATGACCTGGTTCTATGGCTCCCAAGCAGTTCTGTGGACCTGGTTCTCTGGCTTTAAAGCAGCTCTGCTGATCTGGTTCTCTGGCTCTAGAGCATCTCTGCTGACCTGGTTCTTAGGCTCTAGAGCTGCTCTGCTGACCTGGTTCTCTAGCTCTACAACGGCTCTGCTGACCTGGTTCACTGGCTTTAAAGCAGCTCTGGTGACCTGGTTCTATGGCTCTAAAGCAGCTCTGCTGACCTGGTTCTCTGGCTCTACAGCAGCTCTGCTGACCTGGTTCTCTGGCTCTAAAGCAGCTCTGCTGACCATGCTTCTCTGGCTTTAAAGCAGATCTGCTGACCTGATTCTCTTGTGCTAAAGCGGCTCTGCTGACCTGGTTCTCTCCCTCTATAGCAGCTCCGCTGACCTGGTTCTCTGGTTCTAAAGCAGCTCCGCTGACCTGGTTCTCTGGCTGGAGAGCAGCTCTGCTGACCTGGTTCTTAGGCTCTAGAACAGCTCTGCTGACCTGCGTCTCTGGCTCTACAATGGCTCTGCTGACCTGGTTCTCTGGCTCTAAAGCAGCTCTGCTGACCTGGTTCTATGGCTCTAAAGCAACTCTGCTGACCTGGTTCTCTGGCTCTAAAGTGGCTCTGCTGACTTGGTTCTCTGGCTCTAAAGCGGCTCTGCAGACCTGGTTATCTGGCTCTAAAGCAGCTCTGCTGACCTGGTTTTCTGGCTCTACAGCTGCTCTGCTGACCTGGTTCTTAGGCTCTAGAGCAGCTCTGCTGACCTGGGTCTCTGGCTCTACAACGGCTCTGCTGACCTGGTTCTCTGGCTCTAACGCAGCTCTGCTGACCTGGTTCTCAGGCTCTAAAGCAGTTCTGCTGATCTGGTTATCTGACTCTAAAGCAGCTCTGCTGACCTGGTTCTCTCCCTCTAAAGCAGCTCTGCTGACCTGGTTTCTCTGGCTCTACAGCAGCTCTGCTGACCTGGTTCTCAGGCTCTAGAGCAGCTCTGCTGACCTGGTTCTCTGGCTCTAAAGCAGCTCTGCTGACCTGGTTCTCTGGCTCCAAAGCAGCTCTGCTGACCTGGTTCTCTCCCTCTAAAGCAGGTCTGCTGACCTGGTTTCTCTGGCACTACAGCAGCTCTGCTGGCCTGGTTCTCTGGCTGTAAAGTAGCTCTTCTGACCTGGTTCTCTGGCTCTAAAGCAGCTCTGCTGACCTGGTTCCTAGACACTAGAGCAGCTCTGCTGACCTTGTTCTCTGGCTCTACAACGGCTCTGCTGACCTGGTTCTCTGGCTCTAAAGCAGCTCTGAATACCTGGTTATATGGTTCTAAAGCAGCTCTGCTGACCCGGTTCTCTGGCTCTATACAGCTCTGCTGACCTGGTTCTCTTGCTCTACAGCAGCTCTGCTGACCCGGTTCTCTGCCTCTAGAGCAGCTCTGCTGACCCGGTTCTTAGGCTCTAGAGCAGCTCTGCTGACCTGGTTCTCTGGCTTTCAAGCAGCTCTGCTGACCTGGTTCTCTGACTCTAAAGCGGCTCTAAAGATGTGGTTCTCTGGATCTAAAGCAGCTCTGCTGACCTGGTTCTCTGGCGCTAAAGTGGCTCTGCTGACCTGGTTCGATGGCTCTAAAGCGCCTCTGCTGACCTTTTTCTCTAGCTCTAAAGCAGCTCTGCTGACCTGGTTCTCTGGCTTTGAAGCAGCTCTGCTGACCTGCTTCTCTGACTCTAAAGCATGACCTCGTTCTATGGCTCTAAAGCAGTTCTGCTGACCTGGTTCTCTTGCTTTGAAGCAGCTCTGCTGACCTTATTCTCTGGCTCTAGAGAAGCTCTGCTGACCTGGTTCTTAGACTCTAGAGCAGCTCTGCTGACCTGGTTCTCTGGCTCTAAAGCAGCTCTGCTGACCTGGTTCTCTGGCTCTAAAGCAGCTCTGCTGGCCTGGTTCTCTGGCTCTAAAGCAGCTCTCCTGACCTAGTTCTCTGGCTCGAGAGCAGCTCTGCTGACCTTGTTCTTAGGCTCTAGAGCAGCTCAGCTGACCTAGCTCTCTGGCTCTACAATGGCTCTGCTGACCTGGTTCTCTGGCTCTAAAGCAGCTCTGCTGACCTGGTTTTCTGGCTCTAAAGCAGCTCTGCTGATCTGGTTCACTCCCTCTAAAGCAGCTTTGCTGACCTGTTTCTCTGGATCTAAAGCAGCTCTGCTGACCTGGTTCTCTGGCTCTAGAGTAGCCCTGCTGACCTGGTTCACTTGTTCTAGAGCAGCTTTACTGACCTGGTTCTCTGGCTCTAAAGCGGCTCTGCTGACATGGTTCTCTGGCTTTAAAGCAGCTCTGCTGACCTGGTTCTCTGGTGCTAAAGCGGCTCTGCTGACCTGGTTCTCTCCCTCTATAGCAGCTCCGCTGACCTGGTTCTCAAGCTCTAAAGCAGCTCCGCTGACCTGGTTCTCTGGCTGGAGAGCAGCTCTGCTGACCTGGTTCTCTGGCTGTAAAGTAGCTCTGCTGACCTGGTTCTCTGGCTCTAAAGCAGCTCTGCTGACCTGGTTCTTAGGCTCTAGAGCAGCTCTGCTGACCTGGTTCTCTGGCTCTACAACGGCTCTGCTAACCTGGTTCTCTGGCTCTAAAGCAGCTCTGCTGACCTGGTTATATGGCTCTAAAACAGCTCCGCTGACCCTGTTTTTAGGTTCTAGAGCAGCTCTGCTGACATGGTTCTCTGGCTTTCAAGCAGCTCTGCTGACCTGGTTCTCTGGCTCTAAAGCGGCTCTGCTGATGTGGTTCTCTGGATCTAAAGTAGCTCTACTGACCTGGTTGTCTGGCTCTAAAGCAGCTCTGCTGACCTGGTTCTTAGACTCTAGAGCAGCTCTGCTGACCTTGTTCTCTGGCTCTACAACGGCTCTGCTGACCTGGTTCTCTGTCTCTAAAGCAGCTTTGAAGACCTGGTTATATGGTTCTAAAGCAGCTCTGCTGACCTGGTTCTCTGGCTGGAAAGTGTCTCTGCTGACCTGGTTCTCTGGCTCTAAAGCGGCTCTGCTGACTCAGTTCTCTAGCTCTAAAGCAGCTCTGCTGACCTATTTCTCTGACTTTGAAGCAGATCTGCTGACCTACGTCTCTGACTCTAAAGCATGACCTGGTTCTATGGCTCCCAAGCAGTTCTGTGGACCTGGTTCTCTGGCTTTAAAGCAGCTCTGCTGATCTGGTTCTCTGGCTCTAGAGCATCTCTGCTGACCTGGTTCTTAGGCTCTAGAGCTGCTCTGCTGACCTGGTTCTCTAGCTCTACAACGGCTCTGCTGACCTGGTTCACTGGCTTTAAAGCAGCTCTGGTGACCTGGTTCTATGGCTCTAAAGCAGCTCTGCTGACCTGGTTCTCTGGCTCTACAGCAGCTCTGCTGACCTGGTTCTCTGGCTCTAAAGCAGCTCTGCTGACCATGCTTCTCTGGCTTTAAAGCAGATCTGCTGACCTGATTCTCTTGTGCTAAAGCGGCTCTGCTGACCTGGTTCTCTCCCTCTATAGCAGCTCCACTGACCTGGTTCTCTGGTTCTAAAGCAGCTCCGCTGACCTGGTTCTCTGGCTTGAGAGCAGCTCTGCTGACCTGGTTCTTAGGCTCTAGGACAGCTCTGCTGACCTGCGTCTCTGGCTCTACAATGGCTCTGCTGACCTGGTTCTCTGGCTCTAAAGCAGCTCTGCTGACCTGGTTCTATGGCTCTAAAGCAACTCTGCTGACCTCGTTCTCTGGCTCTAAAGTGGCTCTGCTGACTTGGTTCTCTGGCTCTAAAGCGGCTCTGCAGACCTGGTTATCTGGCTCTAAAGCAGCTCTGCTGACCTGGTTTTCTGGCTCTACAGCAGCTCTGCTGACCTGGTTCTTAGGCTCTAGAGCAGCTCTGCTGACCTGGGTCTCTGGCTCTACAACGGGTCTGCTGACCTGGTTCTCTGGCTCTAACGCAGCTCTGCTGACCTGGTTCTCAGGCTCTAAAGCAGTTCTGCTGATCCGGTTATCTGACTCTACAGCAGCTCTGCTGACCTGGTTCTCAGGCTCTAGAGCAGCTCTGCTGACCTGGTTCTCTGGCTCTAAAGCAGCTCTGCTGACCTGGTTCTCTGGCTCCAAAGCAGCTCTGCTGACCTGGTTCCCTCCCTCTAAAGCAGGTCTGCTGACCTGGTTTCTCTGGCACTACAGCAGCTCTGCTGGCCTGGTTCTCTGGCTGTAAAGTAGCTCTGCTGACCTGGTTCTCTGGCTCTAAAGCAGCTCTGCTGACCTGGTTCCTAGACACTAGAGCAGATCTGCTGACCTTGTTCTCTGGCTCTACAACGGCTCTGCTGACCTGGTTCTCTGGCTCTAAAGCAGCTCTGAAGACCTGGTTATATGGTTCTAAAGCAGCTCTGCTGACCCGGTTCTCTGGCTCTATACAGCTCTGCTGACCTGGTTCTCTTGCTCTACAGCAGCTCTGCTGACCCGGTTCTCTGCCTCTAGAGCAGCTCTGCTGACCCGGTTCTTAGGCTCTAGAGCAGCTCTGCTGACCTGGTTCTCTGGCTTTCAAGCAGCTCTGCTGACCTGGTTCTCTGACTCTAAAGCGGCTCTAAAGATGTGGTTCTCTGGATCTAAAGCAGCTCTGCTGACCTGGTTCTCTGGCTCTAAAGTGGCTCTGCTGACCTGGTTCGATGGCTCTAAAGCGCCTCTGCTGACCTTTTTCTCTAGCTCTAAAGCAGGTCTGCTGACCTGGTTCTCTGGCTTTGAAGCAGCTCTGCTGACCTGCTTCTCTGACTCTAAAGCATGACCTGGTTCTATGGCTCTAAAGCAGTTCTGCTGACCTGGTTCTCTTGCTTTGAAGCAGCTCTGCTGACCTGATTCTCTGGCTCTAGAGAAGCTCTGCTGACCTGGTTCTTAGACTCTAGAGCAGCTCTGCTGACCTGGTTCTCTGGCTCTAAAGCAGCTCTGCTGACTTGGTTCTCTGGCTCTAAAGCAGCTCTGCTGACCTGGTTCTCTGGCTCTAAAGCAGCTCTCCTGACCTAGTTCTCTGGCTCGAGAGCAGCTCTGCTGACCTGGTTCTTAGGCTCTAGAGCAGCTCAGCTGACCTAGCTCTCTGGCTCTACAATGGCTCTGCTGACCTGGTTCTCTGGCTCTAAAGCAGCTCTGCTGACCTGGTTTTCTGGCTCTAAAGCAGCTCTGCTGATCTGGTTCACTCCCTCTAAAGCAGCTTTGCTGACCTGTTTCTCTGGATCTAAAGCAGCTCTGCTGACCTGGTTCTCTGGCTCTAGAGTAGCCCTGCTGACCTGGTTAACTTGTTCTAGAGCAGCTCTACTGACCTGGTTCTCTGGCTCTAAAGCGGCTCTGCTGACATGGTTCTCTGGCTTTAAAGCAGCTCTGCTGACCTGGTTCTCTGGTGCTAAAGCGGCTCTGCTGACCTGGTTCTCTCCCTCTATAGCAGCTCCGCTGACCTGGTTCTCAAGCTCTAAAGCAGCTCCGCTGACCTGGTTCTCTGGCTGGAGAGCAGCTCTGCTGACCTGGTTCTCTGGCTGTAAAGTAGCTCTGCTGACCTGGTTCTCTGGCTCTAAAGCAGCTCTGCTGACCTGGTTCTTAGGCTCTAGAGCAGCTCTGCTGACCTGGTTCTCTGGCTCTACAACGGCTCTGCTAACCTGGTTCTCTGGCTCAAAAGCAGCTCTGCTGACCTGGTTATATGGCTCTAAAACAGCTCTGCTGACCCGGTTCTTAGGTTCTAGAGCAGCTCTGCTGACATGGTTCTCTGGCTTTCAAGCAGCTCTGCTGACCTGGTTCTCTGGCTCTAAAGCGGCTCTGCTGATGTGGTTCTCTGGATCTAAAGTAGCTCTGCTGACCTGGTTCTCTGGCTCTAAAGCAGCTCTGCTGACCTGGTTCTTAGACTCTAGAGCAGCTCTGCTGACCTTGTTCTCTGGCTCTACAACGGCTCTGCTGACCTGGTTCTCTGGCTCTAAAGCAGCTCTGAAGACCTGGTTATATGGTTCTAAAGCAGCTCTGCTGACCTGGTTCTCTGGCTGGAAAGTGTCTCTGCTGACCTGGTTCTCTGGCTCTAAAGGGGCTCTGCTGACTCAGTTCTCTAGCTCTAAAGCAGCTCTGCTGACCTATTTCTCTGGCTTTGAAGCAGATCTGCTGACCTACGTCTCTGACTCTAAAGCATGACCTGGTTCTATGGCTCCCAAGCAGTTCTATGGACCTGGTTCTCTGGCTTTAAAGCAGCTCTGCTGATCTGGTTCTCTGGCTCTAGAGCATCTCTGCTGACCTGGTTCTTAGGTTCTAGAGCTGCTCTGCTGACCTGGTTCTCTAGCTCTACAACGGCTCTGCTGACCTGGTTCACTGGCTTTAAAGCAGCTCTGGTGACCTGGTTCTATGGCTCTAAAGCAGCTCTGCTGACCTGGTTCTCTGGCTCTACAGCAGCTCTGCTGACCTGGTTCTCTGGCTCTAAAGCAGCTCTGCTGACCATGCTTCTCTGGCTTTAAAGCAGATCTGCTGACCTGATTCTCTTGTGCTAAAGCGGCTCTGCTGACCTGGTTCTCTCCCTCTATAGCAGCTCCGCTGACCTGGTTCTCTGGTTCTAAAGCAGCTCCGCTGACCTGGTTCTCTGGCTTGAGAGCAGCTCTGCTGACCTGGTTCTTAGGCTCTAGAACAGCTCTGCCTCAACGACACCGGCATCCAAGGGAAGGCTCTGGAATGGATCATCTCATACCTCTCCGGCAGAACACAGAGAGTACGCCTCCCTCCGTTCCGCTCCGAGGCCACCGAAGTCATCTGCGGCGTCCCGCAAGGATCGTCGCTCAGCCCTACTCTCTTCAACATCTACATGAAACCCCTCGCTGCCATCGCACGCCAACACAACCTCAACATCATTTCCTACGCCGATGACACCCAGCTGATTCTCTCCCTCTCCAGAGACCCCGACACCGCCAAAGCCAGCCTGCACGAAGGGATGACAGACGTCGCTGAATGGATGAACATCAGCCGCCTGAAACTGAACACGGACAAGACAGAAGTCCTCATTCTGGGACCATCACCCTCCGCATGGGACGACTCCTGGTGGCCCCCGGCACTAGGCACCGCACCTGAACCGACGGACCACGCACGCAACTTGGGCGTCATACTGGATTCCTCCCTATCGATGACCAGACAAGTCAACGCCGTCTCCTCAGCTTGCTTCCACAACCTCCGCTTGCTCCGAAAGATCTTCCGATGGATCCCGACCGAGACCAGGAAGACGGTCACCCACGCTCTCGTCACCAGCAGACTAGACTACGGAAACACCCTCTACGCCGGTACTACAGCCAAGCTTTATAAAAGACTTCAGCGTATCCAGAACGCCTCCGCCCGACTCATCCTGGACGTCCCCCGACGCAGCCACATCTCGTGCCACCTGAGAGACCTGCACTGGCTCCCTGTCAACAAGAGGATCACGTTCAGACTCCTCACCCACGCACACAAGTCCCTCCACGACCTAGGCCCAGGGTACCTCAACAGCCGCCTCACCTTCTACACGCCCACCCGCCGGCTACGTTCCGCTAACCTCGCCCTCGCCGTCGTCCCTCGCATCCAGAGAGCCACCGCTGGAGGAAGGTCATTCTCCTACCTGGCAGCTAAGACTTGGAACTCCCTACCCGTCCACCTGCGGATGACCCAGGACCACCTGGCCTTCAGGAAACAGCTCAAGACCTGGCTGTTCGAGCAGTAGCAGACCCCCTTCCCCAAGCGCCTTGAGACCCTTACGGGTGAGTAGTGCGCGATATAAGTTCCATGATTGATTGATTGATTGATTGCGTCTCTGGCTCTACAATGGCTCTGCTGACCTGGTTCTCTGGCTCTAAAGCAGCTCTGCTGACCTGGTTCTATGGCTCTAAAGCAACTCTGCTGACCTGGTTCTCTGGCTCTAAAGTGGCTCTGCTGACTTGGTTCTCTGGCTCTAAAGCGGCTCTGCAGACCTGGTTATCTGGCTCTAAAGCAGCTCTGCTGACCTGGTTTTCTGGCTCTACAGCAGCTCTGCTGACCTGGTTCTTAGGCTCTAGAGCAGCTCTGCTGACCTGGGTCTCTGGCTCTACAACGGGTCTGCTGACCTGGTTCTCTGGCTCTAACGCAGCTCTGCTGACCTGGTTCTCAGGCTCTAAAGCAGTTCTGCTGATCTGGTTATCTGACTCTAAAGCAGCTCTGCTGACCTGGTTCTCTCCCTCTAAAGCAGCTCTGCTGACGTGGTTTCTCTGGCTCTACAGCAGCTCTGCTGACCTGGTTCTCAGGCTCTAGAGCAGCTCTGCTGACCTAGTTCTCTGGCTCTAAAGCAGCTCTGCTGACCTGGTTCTCTGGCTCCAAAGCAGCTCTGCTGACCTGGTTCTCTCCCTCTAAAGCAGGTCTGCTGACCTGGTTTCTCTGGCACTACAGCAGCTCTGCTGGCCTGGTTCTCTGGCTGTAAAGTAGCTCTGCTGACCTGGTTCTCTGGCTCTAAAGCAGCTCTGCTGACTTGGTTCCTAGACACTAGAGCAGCTCTGCTGACCTTGTTCTCTGGCTCTACAACGGCTCTGCTGACCTGGTTCTCTGGCTCTAAAGCAGCTCTGAAGACCTGGTTATATGGTTCTAAAGCAGCTCTGCTGACCCGGTTCTCTGGCTCTATACAGATCTGCTGACCTGGTTCTCTTGCTCTACAGCAGCTCTGCTGACCCGGTTCTCTGCCTCTAGAGCAGCTCTGCTGACCCGGTTCTTAGGCTCTAGAGCAGCTCTGCTGACCTGGTTCTCTGGCTTTCAAGCAGCTCTGCTGACCTGGTTCTCTGACTCTAAAGCGGCTCTAAAGATGTGGTTCTCTGGATCTAAAGCAGCTCTGCTGACCTGGTTCTCTGGCTCTAAAGTGGCTCTGCTGACCTGGTTCGATGGCTCTAAAGCGCCTCTGCTGACCTTTTTCTCTAGCTCTAAAGCAGCTCTGCTGACCTGGTTCTCTGGCTTTGAAGCAGCTCTGCTGACCTGCTTCTCTGACTCTAAAGCATGACCTGGTTCTATGGCTCTAAAGCAGTTCTGCTGACCTGGTTCTCTTGCTTTGAAGCAGCTCTGCTGACCTGATTCTCTGGCTCTAGAGAAGCTCTGCTGACCTGGTTCTTAGACTCTAGAGCAGCTCTGCTGACCTGGTTCTCTGGCTCTAAAGCAGCTCTGCTGACCTGGTTCTCTGGCTCTAAAGCAGCTCTGCTGACCTGGTTCTCTGGCTCTAAAGCAGCTCTCCTGACCTAGTTCTCTGGCTCGAGAGCAGCTCTGCTGACCTGGTTCTTAGGCTCTAGAGCAGCTCAGCTGACCTAGCTCTCTGGCTCTACAATGGCTCTGCTGACCTGGTTCTCTGGCTCTAAAGCAGCTCTGCTGACCTGGTTTTCTGGCTCTAAAGCAGCTCTGCTGATCTGGTTCACTCCCTCTAAAGCAGCTTTGCTGACCTGTTTCTCTGGATCTAAAGCAGCTCTGCTGACCTGGTTCTCTGGCTCTAGAGTAGCCCTGCTGACCTGGTTCACTTGTTCTAGAGCAGCTCTACTGACCTGGTTCTCTGGCTCTAAAGCGGCTCTGCTGACATGGTTCTCTGGCTTTAAAGCAGCTCTGCTGACCTGGTTCTCTGGTGCTAAAGCGGCTCTGCTGACCTGGTTCTCTCCCTCTATAGCAGCTCCGCTGACCTGGTTCTCAAGCTCTAAAGCAGCTCCGCTGACCTGGTTCTCTGGCTGGAAAGCAGCTCTGCTGACCTGGTTCTCTGGCTGTAAAGTAGCTCTGCTGACCTGGTTCTCTGGCTCTAAAGCAGCTCTGCTGACCTGGTTCTTAGGCTCTAGAGCAGCTCTGCTGACCTGGTTCTCTGGCTCTACAACGGCTCTGCTAACCTGGTTCTCTGGCTCTAAAGCAGCTCTGCTGACCTGGTTATATGGCTCTAAAACAGCTCTGCTGACCCGGTTCTTAGGTTCTAGAGCAGCTCTGCTGACATGGTTCTCTGGCTTTCAAGCAGCTCTGCTGACCTGGTTCTCTGGCTCTAAAGCGGCTCTGCTGATGTGGTTCTCTGGATCTAAAGTAGCTCTGCTGACCCGGTTCTCTGGCTCTAAAGCAGCTCTGCTGACCTGGTTCTTTGACTCTAGAGCAGCTCTGCTGACCTTGTTCTCTGGCTCTACAACTGCTCTGCTGACCTGGTTCTCTGGCTCTAAAGCAGCTCTGCTGACCTGGTTCTCTGGCTCTAAAGCAGCTCTACTGACCTGGTTCTCTGGCTCTAAAGCAGCTCTCCTGACCTAGTTCTCTGGCTCGAGAGCAGCTCTGCTGACCTGGTTCTTAGGCTCTAGAGCATCTCAGCTGACCTAGCTCTCTGGCTCTACAATGGCTCTGCTGACCTGGTTCTCTGGCTCTAAAGCAGCTCTGCTGACCTGGTTTTCTGGCTCTAAAGCAGCTCTGCTGATCTGGTTCACTCCCTCTAAAGCAGCTTTGCTGACCTGTTTCTCTGGATCTAAAGCAGCTCTGCTGACCTGGTTCTCTGGCTCTAGAGTAGCCCTGCTGACCTGGTTCACTTGTTCTAGTGCAGCTCTACTGACCTGGTTCTCTGGCTCTAAAGCGGCTCTGCTGACATGGTTCTCTGGCTTTAAAGCAGCTCTGCTGACCTGGTTCTCTGGTGCTAAAGCGGCTCTGCTGACCTGGTTCTCTCCCTCTATAGCAGCTCCGCTGACCTGGTTCTCAAGCTCTAAAGCAGCTCCGCTGACCTGGTTCTCTGGCTGGAAAGCAGCTCTGCTGACCTGGTTCTCTGGCTGTAAAGTAGCTCTGCTGACCTGGTTCTCTGGCTCTAAAGCAGCTCTGCTGACCTGGTTCTTAGGCTCTAGAGCAGCTCTGCTGACCTGGTTCTCTGGCTCTACAACGGCTCTGCTAACCTGGTTCTCTGGCTCTAGAGCAGCTCTGCTGACCTGGTTCTCTGGCTCTACAACGGCTCTGCTAACCTGGTTCTCTGGCTCTAAAGCAGCTCTGCTGACCTGGTTATATGGCTCTAAAACAGCTCTGCTGACCCGGTTCTTAGGTTCTAGAGCAGCTCTGCTGACATGGTTCTCTGGCTTTCAAGCAGCTCTGCTGACCTGGTTCTCTGGCTCTAAAGCGGCTCTGCTGATGTGGTTCTCTGGATCTAAAGTAGCTCTGCTGACCCGGTTCTCTGGCTCTAAAGCAGCTCTGCTGACCTGGTTCTTTGACTCTAGAGCAGCTCTGCTGACCTTGTTCTCTGGCTCTACAACTGCTCTGCTGACCTGGTTCTCTGGCTCTAAAGCAGCTCTGCTGACCTGGTTCTCTGGCTCTAAAGCAGCTCTACTGACCTGGTTCTCTGGCTCTAAAGCAGCTCTCCTGACCTAGTTCTCTGGCTCGAGAGCAGCTCTGCTGACCTGGTTCTTAGGCTCTAGAGCATCTCAGCTGACCTAGCTCTCTGGCTCTACAATGGCTCTGCTGACCTGGTTCTCTGGCTCTAAAGCAGCTCTGCTGACCTGGTTTTCTGGCTCTAAAGCAGCTCTGCTGATCTGGTTCACTCCCTCTAAAGCAGCTTTGCTGACCTGTTTCTCTGGATCTAAAGCAGCTCTGCTGACCTGGTTCTCTGGCTCTAGAGTAGCCCTGCTGACCTGGTTCACTTGTTCTAGAGCAGCTCTACTGACCTGGTTCTCTGGCTCTAAAGCGGCTCTGCTGACATGGTTCTCTGGCTTTAAAGCAGCTCTGCTGACCTGGTTCTCTGGTGCTAAAGCGGCTCTGCTGACCTGGTTCTCTCCCTCTATAGCAGCTCCGCTGACCTGGTTCTCAAGCTCTAAAGCAGCTCCGCTGACCTGGTTCTCTGGCTGGAAAGCAGCTCTGCTGACCTGGTTCTCTGGCTGTAAAGTAGCTCTGCTGACCTGGTTCTCTGGCTCTAAAGCAGCTCTGCTGACCTGGTTCTTAGGCTCTAGAGCAGCTCTGCTGACCTGGTTCTCTGGCTCTACAACGGCTCTGCTAACCTGGTTCTCTGGCTCTAAAGCAGCTCTGCTGACCTGGTTATATGGCTCTAAAACAGCTCTGCTGACCCAGTTCTTAGGTTCTAGAGCAGCTCTGCTGACATGGTTCTCTGGCTTTCAAGCAGCTCTGCTGACCTGGTTCTCTGGCTCTAAAGCGGCTCTGCTGATGTGGTTCTCTGGATCTAAAGTAGCTCTGCTGACCCGGTTCTCTGGCTCTAAAGAAGCTCTGCTGACCTGGTTCTTAGACTCTAGAGCAGCTCTGCTGACCTTGTTCTCTGGCTCTACAACTGCTCTGCTGACCTGGTTCTCTGGCTCTAAAGCAGCTCTGAAGACCTGGTTATATGGTTCTAAAGCAGCTCTGCTGACCTGGTTCTCTGGCTGGAAAGTGTCTCTGCTGACCTGGTTCTCTGGCTCTAAAGCGGCTCTGCTGACTCAGTTCTCTAGCTCTAAAGCAGCTCTGCTGACCTATTTATCTGGCTTTGAAGCAGATCTGCTGACCTACGTCTCTGACTCTAAAGCATGACCTGGTTCTATGGCTCCCAAGCAGTTCTGTGGACCTGGTTCTCTGGCTTTAAAGCAGCTCTGCTGATCTGGTTCTCTGGCTCTAGAGCATCTCTGCTGACCTGGTTCTTAGGCTCTAGAGCTGCTCTGCTGACCTGGTTCTCTAGCTCTACAACGGCTCTGCTGACCTGGTTCACTGGCTTTAAAGCAGCTCTGGTGACCTGGTTCTATGGCTCTAAAGCAGCTCTGCTGACCTGGTTCTCTGGCTCTACAGCAGCTCTGCTGACCTGGTTCTCTGGCTCTAAAGCAGCTCTGCTGACCATGCTTCTCTGGCTTTAAAGCAGATCTGCTGACCTGATTCTCTTGTGCTAAAGCGGCTCTGCTGACCTGGTTCTCTCCCTCTATAGCAGCTCCGCTGACCTGGTTCTCTGGTTCTAAAGCAGCTCCGCTGACCTGGTTCTCTGGCTTGAGAGCAGCTCTGCTGACCTGGTTCTTAGGCTCTAGAACAGCTCTGCTGACCTGCGTCTCTGGCTCTACAATGGCTCTGCTGACCTGGTTCTCTGGCTCTAAAGCAGCTCTGCTGACCTGGTTCTATGGCTCTAAAGCAACTCTGCTGACCTGGTTCTCTGGCTCTAAAGTGGCTCTGCTGACTTTGTTCTCTGGCTCTAAAGCGGCTCTGCAGACCTGGTTATCTGGCTCTAAAGCAGCTCTGCTGACCTGGTTTTCTGGCTCTACAGCAGCTCTGCTGACCTGGTTCTTAGGCTCTAGAGCAGCTCTGCTGACCTGGTTCTCTGGCTCTACAACGGGTCTGCTGACCTGGTTATCTGGCTCTAACGCAGCTCTGCTGACCTGGTTCTCAGGCTCTAAAGCAGTTCTGCTGATCTGGATATCTGACTCTAAAGCAGCTCTGCTGACCTGGTTCTCTCCCTCTAAAGCAGCTCTGCTGACCTGGTTTCTCTGGCTCTACAGCAGCTCTGCTGACCTGGTTCTCAGGCTCTAGAGCAGCTCTGCTGACCTGGTTCTCTGGCTCTAAAGCAGCTCTGCTGACCTGGTTCTCTGGCTCCAAAGCAGCTCTGCTGACCTGGTTCTCTCCCTCTAAAGCAGGTCTGCTGACCTGGTTTCTCTGGCACTACAGCAGCTCTGCTCGCCTGGTTCTCTGGCTGTAAAGTAGCTCTGCTGACCTGGTTCTCTGGCTCTAAAGCAGCTCTGCTGACCTGGTTCCTAGACACTAGAGCAGCTCTGCTGACCTTGTTCTCTGGCTCTACAACGGCTCTGCTGACCTGGTTCTCTGGCTCTAAAGCAGCTCTGAAGACCTGGTTATATGGTTCTAAAGCAGCTCTGCTGACCCGGTTCTTTGGCTCTATACAGCTCTGCTGACCTGGTTCTCTTGCTCTACAGCAGCTCTGCTGACCCGGTTCTCTGCCTCTAGAGCAGCTCTGCTGACCCGGTTCTTAGGCTCTAGAGCAGCTCTGCTGACCTGGTTCTCTGGCTTTCAAGCAGCTCTGCTGACCTGGTTCTCTGACTCTAAAGCGGCTCTAAAGATGTGGTTCTCTGGATCTAAAGCAGCTCTGCTGACCTGGTTCTCTGGCTCTAAAGTGGCTCTGCTGACCTGGTTCGATGGCTCTAAAGCGCCTCTGCTGACCTTTTTCTCTAGCTCTAAAGCAGGTCTGCTGACCTGGTTCTCTGGCTTTGAAGCAGCTCTGCTGACCTGCTTCTCTGACTCTAAAGCATGACCTGGTTCTATGGCTCTAAAGCAGTTCTGCTGACCTGGTTCTCTTGCTTTGAAGCAGTTCTGCTGACCTGGTTCTCTTGCTTTGAAGCAGCTCTGCTGACCTGATTCTCTGGCTTTAGAGAAGCTCTGCTGACCTGGTTCTTAGACTCTAGAGCAGCTCTGCTTACCTGGTTCTCTGGCTCTAAAGCAGCTCTGCTGACCCGGTTCTCTGGCTCTAAAGCAGCTCTGCTGACCTGGTTCTCTGGCTCTAAAGCAGCTCTCCTGACCTAGTTCTCTGGCTCTAGAGCAGCTCTGCTGACCCGGTTCTTAGGCTCTAGAGCAGCTCTGCTGACCTGGTTCTCTGGCTTTCAAGCAGCTCTGCTGACCTGGTTCTCTGACTCTAAAGCGGCTCTAAAGATGTGGTTCTCTGGATCTAAAGCAGCTCTGCTGACCTGGTTCTCTGGCTCTAAAGTGGCTCTGCTGACCTGGTTCGATGGCTCTAAAGCGCCTCTGCTGACCTTTTTCTCTAGCTCTAAAGCAGGTCTGCTGACCTGGTTCTCTGGCTTTGAAGCAGCTCTGCTGACCTGCTTCTCTGACTCTAAAGCATGACCTGGTTCTATGGCTCTAAAGCAGTTCTGCTGACCTGGTTCTCTTGCTTTGAAGCAGCTCTGCTGACCTGATTCTCTGGCTCTAGAGAAGCTCTGCTGACCTGGTTCTTAGACTCTAGAGCAGCTCTGCTGACCTGGTTCTCTGGCTCTAAAGCAGCTCTGCTGACCTGGTTCTCTGGCTCTAAAGCAGCTCTGCTGACCTGGTTCTCTGGCTCTAAAGCAGCTCTCCTGACCTAGTTCTCTGGCTCGAGAGCAGCTCTGCTGACCTGGTTCTTAGGCTCTAGAGCAGCTCAGCTGACCTAGCTCTCTGGCTCTACAATGGCTCTGCTGACCTGGTTCTCTGGCTCTAAAGCAGCTCTGCTGACCTGGTTTTCTGGCTCTAAAGCAGCTCTGCTGATCTGGTTCACTCCCTCTAAACCAGCTTTGCTGACCTGTTTCTCTGGATCTAAAGCAGCTCTGCTGACCTGGTTCTCTGGCTCTAGAGTAGCCCTGCTGACCTGGTTAACTTGTTCTAGAGCAGCTCTACTGACCTGGTTCTCTGGCTCTAAAGCGGCTCTGCTGACATGGTTCTCTGGCTTTAAAGCAGCTCTGCTGACCTGGTTCTCTGGTGCTAAAGCGGCTCTGCTGACCTGGTTCTCTCCCTCTATAGCAGCTCCGCTGACCTGGTTCTCAAGCTCTAAAGCAGCTCCGCTGACCTGGTTCTCTGGCTGGAGAGCAGCTCTGCTGACCTGGTTCTCTGGCTGTAAAGTAGCTCTGCTGACCTGGTTCTCTGGCTCTAAAGCAGCTCTGCTGACCTGGTTCTTAGGCTCTAGAGCAGCTCTGCTGACCTGGTTCTCTGGCTCTACAACGGCTCTGCTAACCTGGTTCTCTGGCTCTAAAGCAGCTCTGCTGACCTGGTTATATGGCTCTAAAACAGCTCTGCTGACCCGGTTCTTAGGTTCTAGAGCAGCTCTGCTGACATGGTTCTCTGGCTTTCAAGCAGCTCTGCTGACCTGGTTCTCTGGCTCTAAAGCGGCTCTGCTGATGTGGTTCTCTGGATCTAAAGTAGCTCTGCTGACCTGGTTCTCTGGCTCTAAAGCAGCTCTGCTGAACTGGTTCTTAGACTCTAGAGCAGCTCTGCTGACCTTGTTCTCTGGCTCTACAACGGCTCTGCTGACCTGGTTCTCTGGCTCTAAAGCAGCTCTGAAGACCTGGTTATATGGTTCTAAAGCAGCTCTGCTGACCTGGTTCTCTGGCTCTATACAGCTCTGCTGGCCTGGTTCTCTTGCCCTACAGCAGCTCTGCTGACCCGGTTCTCTGCCTCTAGAGCAGCTCTGCTGACCCGGTTCTTAGGCTCTAGAGCAGCTCTGCTGACCTGGTTCTCTGGCTTTCAAGCAGCTCTGCTGACCTGGTTCTCTGACTCTAAAGCGGCTCTAAAGATGTGGTTCTCTGGATCTAAAGCAGCTCTGCTGACCTGGTTCTCTGGCTCTAAAGTGGCTCTGCTGACCTGGTTCGATGGCTCTAAAGCGCCTCTGCTGACCTTTTTCTCTAGCTCTAAAGCAGCTCTGCTGACCTGGTTCTCTGGCTTTGAAGCAGCTCTGCTGACCTGCTTCTCTGACTCTAAAGCATGACCTGGTTCTATGGCTCTAAAGCAGTTCTGCTGACCTGGTTCTCTTGCTTTGAAGCAGCTCTGCTGACCTGATTCTCTGGCTTTAGAGAAGCTCTGCTGACCTGGTTCTTAGACTCTAGAGCAGCTCTGCTTACCTGGTTCTCTGGCTCTAAAGCAGCTCTGCTGACCCGGTTCTCTGGCTCTAAAGCAGCTCTGCTGACCTGGTTCTCTGGCTCTAAAGCAGCTCTCCTGACCTAGTTCTCTGGCTCGAGAGCAGCTCTGCTGATCTGGTTCACTCCCTCTAAAGCAGCTTTGCTGACCTGTTTCTCTGGATCTAAAGCAGCTCTGCTGACCTGGTTCTCTGGCTCTAGAGTAGCCCTGCTGACCTGGTTCACTTGTTCTAGAGCAGCTCTACTGACCTGGTTCTCTGGCTCTAAAGCGGCTCTGCTGACATGGTTCTCTGGCTTTAAAGCATCTCTGCTGACCTGGTTCTCTGGTGCTAAAGCGGCTCTGCTGACCTGGTTCTCTCCCTCTATAGCAGCTCCGCTGACCTGGTTCTCAAGCTCTAAAGCAGCTCCGCTGACCTGGTTCTCTGGCTGGAGAGCAGCTCTGCTGACCTGGTTCTCTGGCTGTAAAGTAGCTCTGCTGACCTGGTTCTCTGGCTCTAAAGCAGCTCTGCTGACCTGGTTCTTCGGCTCTAGAGCAGCTCTGCTGACCTGGTTCTCTGGCTCTACAACGGCTCTGCTAACCTGGTTCTCTGGCTCTAAAGCAGCTCTGCTGACCTGGTTATATGGCTCTAAAGCAGCTCTGCTGACCCGGTTCTTAGGTTCTAGAGCAGCTCTGCTGACATGGTTCTCTGGTTCTAGAGCAGTTCTGCGGACCTGGTTCTCAGGCTCTAGAACAGCTCTGCTGACCTGGTTCTCAGGCTCTAGAGCAGCTCTGCTGACCTGGTTCTCTGGCTCTAGAGCAGCTCTGCTGACCTGGTTCTCTGGCTGTAAAGTAGCTCTGCTGACCTGGTTCTCTGGCTCTAAAGCAGCTCTGCTGACCTGGTTCTTAGACTCTAGAGCAGCTCTGCTGACCTTGTTCTCTGGCTCTACAACGGCTCTGCTGACCTGGTTCTCTGGCTCTAAAGCAGCTCTGAAGACCTGGTTATATGGTTCTAAAGCAGCTCTGCTGACCCGGTTCTCTGGCTCTATACAGCTCTGCTGACCTGGTTCTCTTGCTCAACAGCAGCTCTGCTGACCCGGTTCTCTGCCTCTAGAGCAGCTCTGCTGACCCGGTTCTTAGGCTCTAGAGCAGCTCTGCTGACCTGGTTCTCTGGCTTTCAAGCAGCTCTGCTGACCTGGTTCTGTGACTCTAAAGCGGATCTAAAGATGTGGTTCTCTGGATCTAAAGCAGCTCTGCTGACCTGGTTCTCTGGCTCTAAAGTGGCTCTGCTGACCTGGTTCGATGGCTCTAAAGCGCCTCTGCTGACCTTTTTCTCTAGCTCTAAAGCAGCTCTGCTGACCTGGTTCTCTGGCTTTGAAGCAGCTCTGCTGACCTGCTTCTCTGACTCTAAAGCGGCTCTAAAGATGTGGTTCTCTGGATCTAAAGCAGCTCTGCTGACCTGGTTCTCTGGCTCTAAAGTGGCTCTGCTGACCTGGTTCGATGGCTCTAAAGCGCCTCTGCTGACCTTTTTCTCTAGCTCTAAAGCAGCTCTGCTGACCTGGTTCTCTGGCTTTGAAGCAGCTCTGCTGACCTGCTTCTCTGACTCTAAAGCATGACCTGGTTCTATGGCTCTAAAGCAGTTCTGCTGACCTGGTTCTCTTGCTTTGAAGCAGCTCTGCTGACCTGATTCTCTGGCTCTAGAGAAGCTCTGCTGACCTGGTTCTTAGACTCTAGAGCAGCTCTGCTGACCTGGTTCTCTGGCTCTAAAGCAGCTCTGCTGACCTGGTTCTCTGGCTCTAAAGCAGCTCTGCTGACCTGGTTCTCTGGCTCTAAAGCAGCTCTCCTGACCTAGTTCTCTGGCTCGAGAGCAGCTCTGCTGACCTGGTTCTTAGGCTCTAGATCAGCTCAGCTGACCTAGCTCTCTGGCTCTACAATGGCTCTGCTGACCTGGTTCTCTGGCTCTAAAGCAGCTCTGCTGACCTGGTTTTCTGGCTCTAAAGCAGCTCTGCTGATCTGGTTCACTCCCTCTAAAGCAGCTTTGCTGACCTGTTTCTCTGGATCTAAAGCAGCTCTGCTGACCTGGTTCTCTGGCTCTAGAGTAGCCCTGCTGACCTGGTTCACTTGTTCTAGAGCAGCTCTACTGACCTGGTTCTCTGGCTCTAAAGCGGCTCTGCTGACATGGTTCTCTGGCTTTAAAGCAGCTCTGCTGACCTGGTTCTCTGGTGCTAAAGCGGCTCTGCTGACCTGGTTCTCTCCCTCTATAGCAGCTCCGCTGACCTGGTTCTCAAGCTCTAAAGCAGCTCCGCTGACCTGGTTCTCTGGCTGGAAAGCAGCTCTGCTGACCTGGTTCTCTGGCTGTAAAGTAGCTCTGCTGACCTGGTTCTCTGGCTCTAAAGCAGCTCTGCTGACCTGGTTCTTAGGCTCTAGAGCAGCTCTGCTGACCTGGTTCTCTGGCTCTACAACGGCTCTGCTAACCTGGTTCTCTGGCTCTAAAGCATCTCTGCTGACCTGGTTATATGGCTCTAAAACAGCTCTGCTGACCCGGTTCTTAGGTTCTAGAGCAGCTCTGCTGACATGGTTCTCTGGCTTTCAAGCAGCTCTGCTGACCTGGTTCTCTGGCTCTAAAGCGGCTCTGCTGATGTGGTTCTCTGGATCTAAAGTAGCTCTGCTGACCCGGTTCTCTGGCTCTAAAGCAGCTCTGCTGACCTGGTTCTTAGACTCTAGAGCAGCTCTGCTGACCTTGTTCTCTGGCTCTACAACTGCTGTGCTGACCTGGTTCTCTGGCTCTAAAGCAGCTCTGCTGACCTGGTTCTCTGGCTCTAAAGCAGCTCTGCTGACCTGGTTCTCTGGCTCTAAAGCAGCTCTCCTGACCTAGTTCTCTGGCTCGAGAGCAGCTCTGCTGACCTGGTTCTTAGGCTCTAGAGCAGCTCAGCTGACCTAGCTCTCTGGCTCTACAATGGCTCTGCTGACCTGGTTCTCTGGCTCTAAAGCAGCTCTGCTGACCTGGTTTTCTGGCTCTAAAGCAGCTCTGCTGATCTGGTTCACTCCCTCTAAAGCAGCTTTGCTGACCTGTTTCTCTGGATCTAAAGCAGCTCTGCTGACCTGGTTCTCTGGCTCTAGAGTAGCCCTGCTGACCTGGTTCACTTGTTCTAGAGCAGCTCTACTGACCTGGTTCTCTGGCTCTAAAGCGGCTCTGCTGACATGGTTCTCTGGCTTTAAAGCAGCTCTGCTGACCTGGTTCTCTGGTGCTAAAGCGGCTCTGCTGACCTGGTTCTCTCCCTCTATAGCAGCTCCGCTGACCTGGTTCTCAAGCTCTAAAGCAGCTCCGCTGACCTGGTTCTCTGGCTGGAAAGCAGCTCTGCTGACCTGGTTCTCTGGCTGTAAAGTAGCTCTGCTGACCTGGTTCTCTGGCTCTAAAGCAGCTCTGCTGACCTGGTTCTTAGGCTCTAGAGCAGCTCTGCTGACCTGGTTCTCTGGCTCTACAACGGCTCTGCTAACCTGGTTCTCTGGCTCTAAAGCAGCTCTGCTGACCTGGTTATATGGCTCTAAAACAGCTCTGCTGACCCGGTTCTCTGGCTCTAAAGCGGCTCTGCTGATGTGGTTCTCTGGATCTAAAGTAGCTCTGCTGACCCGGTTCTCTGGCTCTAAAGCAGCTCTGCTGACCTGGTTCTTAGACTCTAGAGCAGCTCTGCTGACCTTGTTCTCTGGCTCTACAACTGCTCTGCTGACCTGGTTCTCTGGCTCTAAAGCAGCTCTGAAGACCTGGTTATATGGTTCTAAAGCAGCTCTGCTGACCTGGTTCTCTGGCTGGAAAGTGTCTCTGCTGACCTGGTTCTCTGGCTCTAAAGCGGCTCTGCTGACTCAGTTCTCTAGCTCTAAAGCAGCTCTGCTGACCTATTTATCTGGCTTTGAAGCAGATCTGCTGACCTACGTCTCTGACTCTAAAGCATGACCTGGTTCTATGGCTCCCAAGCAGTTCTGTGGACCTGGTTCTCTGGCTTTAAAGCAGCTCTGCTGATCTGGTTCTCTGGCTCTAGAGCATCTCTGCTGACCTGGTTCTTAGGCTCTAGAGCTGCTCTGCTGACCTGGTTCTCTAGCTCTACAACGGCTCTGCTGACCTGGTTCACTGGCTTTAAAGCAGCTCTGGTGACCTGGTTCTATGGCTCTAAAGCAGCTCTGCTGACCTGGTTCTCTGGCTCTACAGCAGCTCTGCTGACCTGGTTCTCTGGCTCTAAAGCAGCTCTGCTGACCATGCTTCTCTGGCTTTAAAGCAGATCTGCTGACCTGATTCTCTTGTGCTAAAGCGGCTCTGCTGACCTGGTTCTCTCCCTCTATAGCAGCTCCGCTGACCTGGTTCTCTGGTTCTAAAGCAGCTCCGCTGACCTGGTTCTCTGGCTTGAGAGCAGCTCTGCTGACCTGGTTCTTAGGCTCTAGAACAGCTCTGCTGACCTGCGTCTCTGGCTCTACAATGGCTCTGCTGACCTGGTTCTCTGGCTCTAAAGCAGCTCTGCTGACCTGGTTCTATGGCTCTAAAGCAACTCTGCTGACCTGGTTCTCTGGCTCTAAAGTGGCTCTGCTGACTTGGTTCTCTGGCTCTAAAGCGGCTCTGCAGACCTGGTTATCTGGCTCTAAAGCAGCTCTGCTGACCTGGTTTTCTGGCTCTACAGCAGCTCTGCTGACCTGGTTCTTAGGCTCTAGAGCAGCTCTGCTGACCTGGGTCTCTGGCTCTACAACGGGTCTGCTGACCTGGTTCTCTGGCTCTAACGCAGCTCTGCTGACCTGGTTCTCAGGCTCTAAAGCAGTTCTGCTGATCTGGATATCTGACTCTAAAGCAGCTCTGCTGACCTGGTTCTCTCCCTCTAAAGCAGCTCTGCTGACCTGGTTTCTCTGGCTCTACAGCAGCTCTGCTGACCTGGTTCTCAGGCTCTAGAGCAGCTCTGCTGACCTGGTTCTCTGGCTCTAAAGCAGCTCTGCTGACCTGGTTCTCTGGCTCCAAAGCAGCTCTGCTGACCTGGTTCTCTCCCTCTAAAGCAGGTCTGCTGACCTGGTTTCTCTGGCACTACAGCAGCTCTGCTCGCCTGGTTCTCTGGCTGTAAAGTAGCTCTGCTGACCTGGTTCTCTGGCTCTAAAGCAGCTCTGCTGACCTGGTTCCTAGACACTAGAGCAGCTCTGCTGACCTTGTTCTCTGGCTCTACAACGGCTCTGCTGACCTGGTTCTCTGGCTCTAAAGCAGCTCTGAAGACCTGGTTATATGGTTCTAAAGCAGCTCTGCTGACCCGGTTCTTTGGCTCTATACAGCTCTGCTGACCTGGTTCTCTTGCTCTACAGCAGCTCTGCTGACCCGGTTCTCTGCCT
The DNA here is from genome assembly GCF_964204655.1 of Triturus cristatus. Taxonomy (NCBI): domain Eukaryota; kingdom Metazoa; phylum Chordata; class Amphibia; order Caudata; family Salamandridae; genus Triturus; species Triturus cristatus. The sequence goes on from NW_028187318.1 coordinate 1,356,628, forward strand.
CTAGAGCAGCTCTGCTGACCCGGTTCTTAGGCTCTAGAGCAGCTCTGCTGACCTGGTACTCTGGCTTTCAAGCAGCTCTGCTGACCTGGTTCTCTGACTCTAAAGCGGCTCTAAAGATGTGGTTCTCTGGATCTAAAGCAGCTCTGCTGACCTGGTTCTCTGGCTCTAAAGTGGCTCTGCTGACCTGGTTCGATGGCTCTAAAGCGCCTCTGCTGACCTTTTTCTCTAGCTCTAAAGCAGGTCTGCTGACCTGGTTCTCTGGCTTTGAAGCAGCTCTGCTGACCTGCTTCTCTGACTCTAAAGCATGACCTGGTTCTATGGCTCTAAAGCAGTTCTGCTGACCTGGTTCTCTTGCTTTGAAGCAGCTCTGCTGACCTGATTCTCTGGCTCTAGAGAAGCTCTGCTGACCTGGTTCTTAGACTCTAGAGCAGCTCTGCTGACCTGGTTCTCTGGCTCTAAAGCAGCTCTGCTGACCTGGTTCTCTGGCTCTAAAGCAGCTCTGCTGACCTGGTTCTCTGGCTCTAAAGCAGCTCTCCTGACCTAGTTCTCTGGCTCGAGAGCAGCTCTGCTGACCTGGTTCTTAGGCTCTAGAGCAGCTCAGCTGACCTAGCTCTCTGGCTCTACAATGGCTCTGCTGACCTGGTTCTCTGGCTCTAAAGCAGCTCTGCTGACCTGGTTTTCTGGCTCTAAAGCAGCTCTGCTGATCTGGTTCACTCCCTCTAAAGCAGCTTTGCTGACCTGTTTCTCTGGATCTAAAGCAGCTCTGCTGACCTGGTTCTCTGGCTCTAGAGTAGCCCTGCTGACCTGGTTAACTTGTTCTAGAGCAGCTCTACTGACCTGGTTCTCTGGCTCTAAAGCGGCTCTGCTGACATGGTTCTCTGGCTTTAAAGCAGCTCTGCTGACCTGGTTCTCTGGTGCTAAAGCGGCTCTGCTGACCTGGTTCTCTCCCTCTATAGCAGCTCCGCTGACCTGGTTCTCAAGCTCTAAAGCAGCTCCGCTGACCTGGTTCTCTGGCTGGAGAGCAGCTCTGCTGACCTGGTTCTCTGGCTGTAAAGTAGCTCTGCTGACCTGGTTCTCTGGCTCTAAAGCAGCTCTGCTGACCTGGTTCTTAGGCTCTAGAGCAGCTCTGCTGACCTGGTTCTCTGGCTCTACAACGGCTCTGCTAACCTGGTTCTCTGGCTCTAAAGCAGCTCTGCTGACCTGGTTATATGGCTCTAAAACAGCTCTGCTGACCCGGTTCTTAGGTTCTAGAGCAGCTCTGCTGACATGGTTCTCTGGCTTTCAAGCAGCTCTGCTGACCTGGTTCTCTGGCTCTAAAGCGGCTCTGCTGATGTGGTTCTCTGGATCTAAAGTAGCTCTGCTGACCTGGTTCTCTGGCTCTAAAGCAGCTCTGCTGACCTGGTTCTTAGACTCTAGAGCAGCTCTGCTGACCTTGTTCTCTGGCTCTACAACGGCTCTGCTGACCTGGTTCTCTGGCTCTAAAGCAGCTCTGAAGACCTGGTTATATGGTTCTAAAGCAGCTCTGCTGACCTGGTTCTCTGGCTCTATACAGCTCTGCTGGCCTGGTTCTCTTGCCCTACAGCAGCTCTGCTGACCCGGTTCTCTGCCTCTAGAGCAGCTCTGCTGACCCGGTTCTTAGGCTCTAGAGCAGCTCTGCTGACCTGGTTCTCTGGCTTTCAAGCAGCTCTGCTGACCTGGTTCTCTGACTCTAAAGCGGCTCTAAAGATGTGGTTCTCTGGATCTAAAGCAGCTCTGCTGACCTGGTTCTCTGGCTCTAAAGTGGCTCTGCTGACCTGGTTCGATGGCTCTAAAGCGCCTCTGCTGACCTTTTTCTCTAGCTCTAAAGCAGCTCTGCTGACCTGGTTCTCTGGCTTTGAAGCAGCTCTGCTGACCTGCTTCTCTGACTCTAAAGCATGACCTGGTTCTATGGCTCTAAAGCAGTTCTGCTGACCTGGTTCTCTTGCTTTGAAGCAGCTCTGCTGACCTGATTCTCTGGCTTTAGAGAAGCTCTGCTGACCTGGTTCTTAGACTCTAGAGCAGCTCTGCTGACCTGGTTCTCTGGCTCTAAAGCAGCTCTGCTGACCCGGTTCTCTGGCTCTAAAGCAGCTCTGCTGACCTGGTTCTCTGGCTCTAAAGCAGCTCTCCTGACCTAGTTCTCTGGCTCGAGAGCAGCTCTGCTGATCTGGTTCACTCCCTCTAAAGCAGCTTTGCTGACCTGTTTCTCTGGATCTAAAGCAGCTCTGCTGACCTGGTTCTCTGGCTCTAGAGTAGCCCTGCTGACCTGGTTCACTTGTTCTAGAGCAGCTCTACTGACCTGGTTCTCTGGCTCTAAAGCGGCTCTGCTGACATGGTTCTCTGGCTTTAAAGCATCTCTGCTGACCTGGTTCTCTGGTGCTAAAGCGGCTCTGCTGACCTGGTTCTCTCCCTCTATAGCAGCTCCGCTGACCTGGTTCTCAAGCTCTAAAGCAGCTCCGCTGACCTGGTTCTCTGGCTGGAGAGCAGCTCTGCTGACCTGGTTCTCTGGCTGTAAAGTAGCTCTGCTGACCTGGTTCTCTGGCTCTAAAGCAGCTCTGCTGACCTGGTTCTTCGGCTCTAGAGCAGCTCTGCTGACCTGGTTCTCTGGCTCTACAACAGCTCTGCTAACCTGGTTCTCTGGCTCTAAAGCAGCTCTGCTGACCTGGTTATATGGCTCTAAAGCAGCTCTGCCGACCCGGTTCTTAGGTTCTAGAGCAGCTCTGCTGACATGGTTCTCTGGTTCTAGAGCAGTTCTGCGGACCTGGTTCTCAGGCTCTAGAGCAGCTCTGCTGACCTGGTTCTCTGGCTCTAGAGCAGCTCTGCTGACCTGGTTCTCTGGCTGTAAAGTAGCTCTGCTGACCTGGTTCTCTGGCTCTAAAGCAGCTCTGCTGACCTGGTTCTTAGACTCTAGAGCAGCTCTGCTGACCTTGTTCTCTGGCTCTACAACGGCTCTGCTGACCTGGTTCTCTGTCTCTAAAGCAGCTCTGAAGACCTGGTTATATGGTTCTAAAGCAGCTCTGCTGACCCGGTTCTCTGGCTCTATACAGCTCTGCTGACCTGGTTCTCTTGCTCTACAGCAGGTCTGCTGACCCGGTTCTCTGCCTCTAGAGCAGCTCTGCTGACCCGGTTCTTAGGCTCTAGAGCAGCTCTGCTGACCTGGTTCTCTGGCTTTCAAGCAGCTCTGCTGACCTGGTTCTGTGACTCTAAAGCGGCTCTAAAGATGTGGTTCTCTGGATCTAAAGCAGCTCTGCTGACCTGGTTCTCTGGCTCTAAAGTGGCTCTGCTGACCTGGTTCGATGGCTCTAAAGCGCCTCTGCTGACCTTTTTCTCTAGCTCTAAAGCAGCTCTGCTGACCTGGTTCTCTGGCTTTGAAGCAGCTCTGCTGACCTGCTTCTCTGACTCTAAAGCATGACCTGGTTCTATGGCTCTAAAGCAGTTCTGCTGACCTGGTTCTCTTGCTTTGAAGCAGCTTTGCTGACCTGATTCTCTGGCTCTAGAGAAGCTCTGCTGACCTGGTTCTTAGACTCTAGAGCAGCTCTGCTGACCTGGTTCTCTGGCTCTAAAGCAGCTCTGCTGACCTGGTTCTCTGGCTCTAAAGCAGCTCTGCTGACCTGGTTCTCTGGCTCTAAAGCAGCTCTCCTGACCTAGTTCTCTGGCTCGAGAGCAGCTCTGCTGACCTGGTTCTTAGGCTCTAGAGCAGCTCAGCTGACCTAGCTCTCTGGCTCTACAATGGCTCTGCTGACCTGGTTCTCTGGCTCTAAAGCAGTTCTGCTGACCTGGTTTTCTGGCTCTAAAGCAGCTCTGCTGATCTGGTTCACTCCCTCTAAAGCAGCTGTGCTGACCTGTTTCTCTGGATCTAAAGCAGCTCTGCTGACCTGGTTCTCTGGCTCTAGAGTAGCCCTGCTGACCTGGTTCTCTGGCTCTAGAGCAGCTCTACTGACCTGGTTCTCTGGCTCTAAAGCGGCTCTGCTGACATGGTTCTCTGGCTTTAAAGCAGCTCTGCTGACCTGGTTCTCTGGTGCTAAAGCGGCTCTGCTGACCTGGTTCTCTCCCTCTATAGCAGCTCCGCTGACCTGGTTCTCAAGCTCTAAAGCAGCTCCGCTGACCTGGTTCTCTGGCTTGAGAGCAGCTCTGCTGACCTGGTTCTCTGGCTGTAAATTAGCTCTGCTGACCTGGTTCTCTGGCGGCTCTAAAGCAGCTCTGCTGACCTGGTTCTTAGGCTCTAGAGCAGCTCTGCTGACCTGGTTCTCTGGCTCTACAATGGCTCTGCTAACCTGGTTCTCTGGCTCTAAAGCAGCTCTGCTGACCTGGTTATATGGCTCTAAAGCAGCTCTGCTGACCCGGTTCTTAGGTTCTAGAGCAGCTCTGCTGACATGGTTCTCTGGCTTTCAAGCAGCTCTGCTGACCTGGTTCTCTGGCTCTAAAGCGGCTCTGCTGATGTGGTTCTCTGGATCTAAAGCAGCTCTGCTGACCTGGTTCTCTGGCTGGAAAGTGTCTCTGCTGACCTGGTTCTCTGGCTCTAAAGCGGCTCTGCTGACCCGGTTCTCTAGCTCTAAAGCAGCTCTGCTGACCTATTTCTCTGGCTTTGAAGCAGATCTGCTGACCTACGTCACTGACTCTAAAGCATGACCTGGTGCTATGGCTCCCAAGCAGTTCTGTGGACCTGGTTCTCTGGCTTTAAAGCAGCTCTGCTGATCTGGTTCTCTGGCTCTAGAGCAGCTCGGCTGACCTGGTTCTTAGGCTCTAGAGAAGCTCTGCTGACCTGGGTCTCTGGCTCAACAACGGCTCTGCTGACCTGGTTCTCTTGCTCTAAAGCAGCTCTGCTGACCTGGTTCTTTGGCTCTAATGCAGCTCTGCTGAGCTGGTTCTCTGGCTCTAGAACAGCTCTGCTGACCTGGTTCTCTGGCTCTACAACGGCTCTGCTGACCTGGTTCTCTGGCTCTAAAGCAGCTCTTCTGACCTGGTTCTCTGGCTCTAAAGCAGTTCTGCTGATCTGGTTCTCTGACTCTAAAGCAGTTCTACTGATCTGGTTCTCTGACTCTAAAGCATCTCTGCTGACCAGGTTCTCTGGCTCCAAAGCAGCTCTGCTGACCTGGTTCTCTCCCTCTAAAGCAGGTCTGCTGAACTGGTTTCTCTGGCATGACAACAGATCTGCTGACCTGGTTTTCTAGCTCTAAAGCAGCTCTGCTGACCTGGTTCTTAGGCTCTAGAACAGCTCTGCTGACCTGGTTGACTGGCTCTACAACAGCTCTGCTGACCTGGTTCTCTGGCTCTAAAGCAGCTCTCCTGACCTGGTTCTCTGTCTCTAAAGCAGCTCTCCTGACCTAGTTCTCTGGCTCGAGAGAAGCTCTGCTGACCTGGTTCTTAGGCTCTAGAGAAGCTCAGCTGACCTAGTTCTCTGGCTCTACAATGGCTCTGCTGACCTGGTTCTCTGGCTCTAAAGCAGCTCTGCTGACCTGGTTTTCTGGCTCTAAAGCAGCTCTGCTGATCTGGTTCACTCCCTCTAAAGCAACTTTGCTGACCTGTTTCTCTGGATCTAAAGCAGCTCTGCTGACCTGGTTCTCTGGCTCTAGAGTAGCCCTGCTGACCTGGTTCTCTGGCTCTAGAGCAGCTCTACTGACCTGGTTCTCTGGCTCTAAAGCGGCTCTGCTGACATGGTTCTCTGGCTTTAAAGCAGCTCTGCTGACCTAGTTCTCTGGTGCTAAAGCGGCTCTGCTGACCTGGTTCTCTCCCTCTATAGCAGCTCCGCTGACCTGGTTCTCAAGCTCTAAAGCAGCTCCGCTGACCTGGTTCTCTGGCTTGAGAGCAGCTCTGCTGACCTGGTTCTCTGGTTGTAAGGTAGCTCTGCTGACCTGGTTCTCTGGCTCTAAAGCAGCTCTGCTGACCTGGTTCTTAGGCTCTAGAGCAGCTCTGCTGACCTGCTTCTCTGGCTCTACAACGGCTCTGCTAACTTGGTTCTCTGGCTCCAAAGCAGCTCTGCTGACCTGGTTATATGGCTCTAAAGCAGCTCTGCTGACCCGGTTCTTAGGTTCTAGAGCAGCTCTGCTGACCTGGTTCTCTGGCTTTCAAGCAGCTCTGCTGACCTGGTTCTCTGGCTCTAAAGCGGCTCTGCTGATGTGGTTCTCTGGATCTAAAGCAGCTCTGCTGACCTGGTTCTCTGGATGGAAAGTGTCTCTGCTGACCTGGTTCTCTGGCTCTAAAGCGGCTCTGCTGACCCGGTTCTCTAGCTCTAAAGCAGCTCTGCTGACCTATTTCTCTGGCTTTGAAGCAGATCTGCTGACCTACGTCTCTGACTCTAAAGCATGACCTGGTTCAATGGCTCCCAAGCAGTTCTGTGGACCTGGTTCTCTGGCTTTAAAGCAGCTCTGCTGATCTGGTTCTCTGGCTCTAGAGCATCTCTGCTGACCTGGTTCTTAGGCTCCAGAGCTGCTCTGCTGACCTGGTTCTCTAGCTCTACAACGGCTCTGCTGACCTGGTTCACTGGCTTTAAAGCAGCTCTGGTGACCTGGTTCTATGGCTCTAAAGCAGCTCTGCTGACCTGGTTCTCTGGCTTTACAGCAGCTCTGCTGACCTGGTTCTCTGGCTCTAAAGCAGCTCTGCTGACCATGCTTCTCTGGCTTTCAAGCAGATCTGCTGACCTGATTCTCTGGTGCTAAAGCGGCTCTGCTGACCTGGTTCTCTCCCTCTATAGCAGCTCCGCTGACCTGGTTCTCTGGTTCTAAAGCAGCTCCGCTGACCTGGTTCGCTGGCTTGAGAGCAGCTCTGCTGACCTGGTTCTTAGGCTCTAGAACAGCTCTGCTGACCTGCGTCTCTGGCTCTACAATGGCTCTGCTGACCTGGTTCTCTGGCTCTAAAGCAGCTCTGCTGACCTGGTTCTATGGCTCTAAAGCAACTCTGCTGACCTGGTTCTCTGGCTCTAAAGTGGCTCTGCTGACTTGGTTCTCTGGCTCTAAAGCGGCTCTGCAGACCTGGTTATCTGGCTCTAAAGCAGCTCTGCTGCCCTCGTTCTCTGGCTCTAGATCAGCTCTGCTGACCTGGTTCTGTGGCTCTAAAGCAGCTCTGCTGACCTGGTTTTCTGGCTCTACAGCAGCTCTGCTGACCTGGTTCTTAGGCTCTAGAGCAGCTCTGCTGACCTGGGTCTCTGGCGCTACAACGGCTCTGCTGACCTGGTTCTCTGGCTCTAAAGCAGCTCTGCTGACCTGGTTCTCTGGCTCTAACGCAGCTCTGCTGACCTGGTTCTCAGGCTCTAAAGCAGTTCTGCTGATCTGGTTATCTGACTCTAAAGCAGCTCTGCTGACCTGGTTCTCTCCCTCTAAAGCAGCTCTGCTGACCTGGTTTCTCTGGCTCTACAGCAGCTCTGCTGACCTGGTTCTCAGGCTCTAGAGCAGCTCTGCTGACCTGGTTCTCTGGCTCTAGAGCAGCTCTGCTGACCTGGTTCTCTCCCTCTAAAGCAGGTCTGCTGACCTGGTTTCTCTGGCACTACAGCAGCTCTGCTGACCTGGTTCTCTGGCTGTAAAGTAGCTCTGCTGACCTGGTTCTCTGGCTCTAAAGCAGCTCTGCTGAGCTGGTTCTTAGACTCTAGAGCAGCTCTGCTGACCTTGTTCTCTGGCTCTACAACGGCTCTGCTGACCTGGTTCTCTGGCTCTAAAGCAGCTCTGAAGACCTGGTTATATGGTTCTAAAGCAGCTCTGCTGACCCGGTTCTCTGGCTCTATACAGCTCTGCTGACCTGGTTCTCTTGCTCTACAGCAGCTCTGCTGACCCGGTTCTCTGCCACTAGAGCAGCTCTGCTGACCCGGTTCTTAGGCTCTAGAGCAGCTCTGCTGACCTGGTTCTCTGGCTTTCAAGCAGCTCTGCTGACCTGGTTCTGTGACTCTAAAGCGGCTCTAAAGATGTGGTTCTCTGGATCTAAAGCAGCTTTGCTGACCTGGTTCTCTGGCTCTAAAGTGGCTCTGCTGACCTGGTTCGATGGCTCTAAAGCGCTTCTGCTGACCTTTTTCTCTAGCTCTAAAGCAGCTCTGCTGACCTGGTTCTCTGGCTTTGAAGCAGCTCTGCTGACCTGCTTCTCTGACTCTAGAGAAGCTCGGCTGACCTGGTTCTTAGACTCTAGAGCAGCTCTGCTGACCTGGTTCTCTGGCTCTAAAGCAGCTCTGCTGACCTGGTTCTCTGGCTCTAAAGCAGCTCTGCTGACCTGGTTCTCTGGCTCTAAAGCAGCTCTCCTGACCTAGTTCTCTGGCTCGAGAGCAGCTCTGCTGACCTGGTTCTTAGGCTCTAGAGCAGCTCAGCTGACCTAGCTCTCTGGCTCTACAATGGCTCTGCTGACCTGGTTCTCTGGCTCTAAAGCAGCTCTGCTGACCAGGTTTTCTGGCTCTAAAGCAGCTCTGCTGATCTGGTTCACTCCCTCTAAAGCAGCTGGGCTGACCTGTTTCTCTGGATCTAAAGCAGCTCTGCTGACCTGGTTCTCTGGCTCTAGAGTAGCCCTGCTGACCTGGTTCTCTGGCTCTAGAGCAGCTCTACTGACCTGGTTCTCTGGCTCTAAAGTGGCTCTGCTGACATGGTTCTCTGGCTTTAAAGCAGCTCTGCTGACCTGGTTCTCTGGTGCTAAAGCGGCTCTGCTGACCTGGTTCTCTCCCTCTATAGCAGCTCTGCTGACCTGGTTCTCAAGCTCTAAAGCAGCTCCGCTGACCTGGTTCTCTGGCTTGAGAGCAGCTCTGCTGACCTGGTTCTCTGGCTGTAAATTAGCTCTGCTGACCTGGTTCTCTGGCTCTAAAGCAGCTCTGCTGACCTGGTTCTTAGGCTCTAGAGCAGCTCTGCTGACCTGGTTCTCTGGCTCTACAACGGCTCTGCTAACCTGGTTCTCTGGCTCTAAAGCAGCTCTGCTGACCTGGTAATATGGCTCTAAAGCAGATCTGCTGACCCGGTTCTTAGGTTCTAGAGCAGCTCTGCTGACATGGTTCTCTGGCTTTCAAGCAGCTCTGCTGACCTGGTTCTCTGGCTCTAGAGCAGCTCTACTGACCTGGTTCTCTGGCTCTAAAGCGGCTCTGCTGACATGGTTCTCTGGCTTTAAAGCAGCTCTGCTGACCTGGTTCTCTGGTGCTAAAGCGGCTCTGCTGACCTGGTTCTCTCCCTCTATAGCAGCTCCGCTGACCTGGTTCTCAAGCTCTAAAGCAGCTCCGCTGACCTGGTTCTCTGGCTTGAGAGCAGCTCTGCTGACCTGGTTCTCTGGTTGTAAGGTAGCTCTGCTGACCCGGTTCTATGCCTCTAGAGCAGCTCTGCTGACCCAGTTCTTAGGCTCTAGAGCAGCTCTGCTGACCTGGTTCTCTGGCTCTAAAGCGGCTCAGCTGACCTGGTTCTCTGGATCTAAGGCAGCTCTGCTGACCTGGTTCTCTGGCTCTAAAGTGGCTCTGCTGACCTGGTTCTCTGGCTCTAAAGCAGCTCTGCTGACCTGGTTCTCTGGCTATAAAGCAGCTCTGCTGACCTGATTCTCTTGCTTTGAAGCAGCTCTGCTGACCTGCTTCTCTGGCTCTAAAGCATGACCTGGTTCTATGGCTCTAAAGCAGTTCTGCTGACCTGGTTCTCAGGCTCTAAAGCAGCTCTCCTGACCTGGTTCTCTGGCTCTAAAGCAGATCTGTTGACCTGGTTCTCTGGCTCTAAAGCAGTTCTGCTGATCTGGTTCTCTGACTCTAAAGCAGCTCTGCTGACCTGGTTCTCTCCCTCTAAAGCAGCTCTGCTGACCTGGTTTCTCTGGCTCTACAGCAGCTTTGCTGACCTGGTTCTCTGGTTCTAGAGCAGTTCTACGGACCTGGTTCATAGGCTCTAGAGCAGCTCTACTGACCTGGTTCTATGGCTCTAAAGCAGCTCTGCTGATCTGGTTCTATGGCTCTAAAGCAGCTCTGCTGACCTGGTTCTATGGCTCTAAAGCAGCTCTGCTGACCTGGTTCTCTCCCTATAAAGCAGCTCTGCTGACCTGGTTTCTCTGGCTCTAAAGCAGCTCTGCTGACCTGGTTCTTAGGCTCTAGAGCAGCTCTGCTGACCTGGTTCTCTGGCTCTACAATGGCTCTGCTAACCTGGTTCTCTGGCTCTAAAGCAGCTCTGCTGACCTGGTTATATGGCTCTAAAGCAGCTCTGCTGACCCGGTTCTTAGGTTCTAGAGCAGCTCTGCTGACATGGTTCTCTGGCTTTCAAGCAGCTCTGCTGACCTGGTTCTCTGGCTCTAAAGCGGCTCTGCTGATGTGGTTCTGTGGATCTAAAGCAGCTCTGCTGACCTGGTTCTCTGGCTGGAAAGTGTCTATGCTGACCTGGTTCTCTGGCTCTAAAGCGGCTCTGCTGACCCGGTTCTCTAGCTCTAAAGCAGCTCTGCTGACCTATTTCTCTGGCTTTGAAGCAGATCTGCTGACCTACGTCTCTGACTCCAAAGCATGACCTGGTTCTATGGCTCCCAAGCAGTTCAGCTGACCTGGTTCTCTTGCTTTGAAGCAGCTCTGCTGATCTGATTCTCTGGCTCTAGAGCAGCTCTGCTGACCTGGTTCTTAGGCTCTAGAGAAGCTCTGCTGACCTGGGTCTCTGGCTCTACAACGGCTCTGCTGACCTGGTTCTCTTGCTCTAAAGCAGCTCTGCTGACCTGGTTCTTTGGCTCTAAAGCAGCTCTGCTGAGCTGGTTCTCTGGCTCTAGAGCAGCTCTGCTGACCTGGTTCTCTGGCTCTACAACGGCTCTGCTGACCTGGTTCTCTGGCTCTAAAGCAGCTCTGCTGACCTGGTTCTCTGGCTCTAAAGCAGTTCTGCTGATCTGGTTCTCTGACTCTAAAGCAGTTCTGCTGATCTGGTTCTCTGACTCTAAAGCGGCTCTGCTGACCTGGTTCTCTCCCTCTAAAGCAGCTCTGCTGACCTGGTTTCTCTGGCTCTACAGCAGCTCTGCTGACCTGGTTCTCAGGCTCTACAGCAGCTCTGCTGACCTGGCTCTCTGGCTCTAAAGCATCTCTGCTGACTAGGTTCTCTGGCTCCAAAGCAGCTCTGCTGACCTGGTTCTCTCCCTCTAAAGCAGGTCTGCTGAACTGGTTTCTCTGGCATGACAACAGCTCTGCTGACCTGGTTTTCTAGCTCTAAAGCAGCTCTGCTGACCTGGTTCTTAGGCTCTAGAGCAGCTCTGCTGACCTGGTTGTCTGGCTCTACAACAGATCTGCTGACCTGGTTCTCTGGCTCTAAAGCAGCTCTGCTGACCTGGTTCTCTGGATCTAAAGCAGCTCTGCTGACACGGTTCTCTGGCTCTATACAGCTCTGCTGACCTGGTTCTCTGGCTCTACAGCAGCTCTGCTGACCCAGTTCTCTGCCTCTAGAGCAGCTCTGCTGACCCAGTTCTTAGGCTCTAGAGCAGCTCTTCTGACCTGGTTCTCTGGCTCTAAAGCGGCTCTGCTGACCTGGTTCTCAGGCTCTAGAGCAGCTCTGCTGACCTGGCTCTCTGGCTCTAAAGCATCTCTGCTGACCAGGTTCTCTGGCTCCAAAGCAGCTCTGCTGACCTGGTTCTCTCCCTCTAAAGCAGGTCTGCTGAACTGGTTTCTCTGGCATGACAACAGCTCTGCTGACCTGGTTTTCTAGCTCTAAAGCAGCTCTGCTGACCTGGTTCTTAGGCTCTAGAGCAGCTCTGCTGACCTGGTTGTCTGGCTCTACAACAGATCTGCTGACCTGGTTCTCTGGCTCTAAAGCAGCTCTGCTGACCTGGTTCTCTGGCTCTAAAGCAGCTCTGCTGACACGGTTCTCTGGCTCTATACAGCTCTGCTGACCTGGTTCTCTGGCTCTACAGCAGCTCTGCTGACCCAGTTCTCTGCCTCTAGAGCAGCTCTGCTGACCCAGTTCTTAGGCTCTAGAGCAGCTCTTCTGACCTGGTTCTCTGGCTCTAAAGCGGCTCTGCTGACCTGGTTCTCTGGATCTAAAGCAGCTCTGCTGACCTGCTTCTCTGGCTCTAAAGCATGACCTGGTTCTCTGGCTTTGAAGCAGCTCTGCTGACCTGCTTCTCTGGCTCTAAAGCATGACCTGGTTCTATGGCTCTAAAGGAGTTCTGCTGACCTGGTTCTCTTGCTTTGAAGCAGGTCTGCTGACGTGATTCTCTGGGTCTAGAGCAGCTCTGCTTACCTGGTTCTCTCCCTCTAAAGCTGCTCTGTTGACCTGGTTCTCTGGCTCTAAAGCAGCTCTGGTTCTCTGGATCTAAAGCAGCTCTGCTGACCTGGTTTCTCTTGCTCTACAACAGCTCTGCTGACCTGGTTCTCCGGCTCTAAAGCAGCTCTGCCTACATAGTTCTCTGGCTCTAGAGCAGCTCTGCTGACCTGGTTCTTAGGTTCTAGAACAGCTCTGCTGATCTGGTTCTCTGGCTCTAAAGCAGCTCGGCTAACCTGGTTCTCTGGCTCTAAAGTAGTTCTGTTTACCTGGTTCTCTCCCTCTAAAGCAGCTCTGCTGACCTGGTTTCTCTGGCTCTACAGCAGCTTTGCTGACCTGGTTCTCTGGTTCTAGAGCAGTTCTACGGACCTGGTTCATAGGCTCTAGAGCAGCTCTACTGACCTGGTTCTATGGCTCTAAAGCAGCTCTGCTGATCTGGTTCTATGGCTCTAAAGCAGCTCTGCTGACCTGGTTCTATGGCTCTAAAGCAGCTCTGCTGACCTGGTTTTCTGGCTCTGAAGCAACTCTGCTGACTGGGTTCTCTGGCTCTAAAGCAGCTCTGCTGACCTGGTTTCTCTGGTTTTACAGCATCTCTGCTGACCTGGTTCTCTGGCTCTAAAGCGACTCTGCTGACCTGGTTCTCTCGCTCTACAACGGCTCTGCAGACCTGGTTCTATGGCTCTTAAGCGGCTCTGCTGACCTGGTTATCTCACTCTAAAGCAGCTCTGCTGACCTGGTTCTTAGGCTCTAGATAAGCTCTGTTGACCTGGTTCTCTGGCTCTAAAGCCGCTCTGCTGACCTGGTTCTCTGGCTCTAGAGCAGATCTGCTGACCTGGTTCTTAGGCTCTAGAGCAGCTCTGCTGACCGGGTTCTCTGGCTCTACAACGGCTCTGCTGACCTGGTTCTCTGGCTCTAAAGCACCTCTGCTGACCTGGTTCTCTGGCTCTAAAGCAGATCTGATGACCTGGTTCTCTGGCTCTAAAGCAGTTCTGCTGATCTGGTTCTCTCCCTCTAAAGTAGCTCTGCTGACCTGGTTTCTCTGGCTCTACAGCAGCTCTACTGACCTGGTTCTCAGGCTCTAGAGCAGCTCTGCTGACCTGGCTCTCTGGCTCTACAGCAGCTCTACTGACCAGGTTCTCTGGCTCCAAAGCAGCTCTGCTGACCTGGTTCTCTCCCTCTAAAGCAGGTCTGCTGACCTGGTTTCTCTGGCACTACAGCAGCTCTTCTGACCTGGTTTTCTGGCTGTAAAGTAGCTCTGCTGACCTGGTTCTCTGGCTCCAAAGCTACTCTGCTGACCTGGTTCTCTCCCTCTAAAGCAGGTCTGCTGAACTGGTTTCTCTGGCATGACAACAGCTCTGCTGACCTGGTTTTCTGGCTCTAATGCAGCTCTGCTGACCTGGTTCCTAGACACTAGAGCAGCTCTGCTGACCTTGTTCTCTGGCTCTACAACGGCTCTGCTGACCTGGTTCTCTGGCTCTAAAGCAGCTCTGAAGACCTGGTTATATGGTTCTAAAGCAGCTCTGCTCACCCGGTTCTTTGGCTCTATACAGCTCTGCTGACCTGGTTCTCTTGCTCTACAGCAGCTCTGCTGACCCGGTTCTCTGCCTCTAGAGCAGCTCTGCTGACCCGGTTCTTAGGCTCTAGAGCAGCTCTGCTGACCTGGTTCTCTGGCTTTCAAGCAGCTCTGCTGACCTGGTTCTCTGACTCTAAAGCGGCTCTAAAGATGTGGTTCTCTGGATCTAAAGCAGCTCTGCTGACCTGATTCTCTGGCTCTAAAGTGGCTCTGCTGACCTGGTTCGATGGCTCTAAAGCGCCTCTGCTGACCTTTTTCTCTAGCTCTAAAGCAGGTCTGCTGACCTGGTTCTCTGGCTTTGAAGCAGCTCTGCTGACCTGCTTCTCTGACTCTAAAGCATGACCTGGTTCTATGGCTCTAAAGCAGTTCTGCTGACCTGGTTCTCTTGCTTTGAAGCAGCTCTGCTGACCTGATTCTCTGGCTCTAGAGAAGCTCTGCTGACCTGGTTCTTAGACTCTAGAGCAGCTCTGCTGACCTGGTTCTCTGGCTCTAAAGCAGCTCTGCTGACCTGGTTCTCTGGCTCTAAAGCAGCTCTGCTGACCTGGTTCTCTGGCTCTAAAGCAGCTCTCCTGACCTAGTTCTCTGGCTCGAGAGCAGCTCTGCTGACCTGGTTCTTAGGCTCTAGAGCAGCTCAGCTGACCTAGCTCTCTGGCTCTACAATGGCTCTGCTGACCTGGTTCTCTGGCTCTAAAGCAGCTCTGCTGACCTGGTTTTCTGGCTCTAAAGCAGCTCTGCTGATCTGGTTCACTCCCTCTAAAGCAGCTTTGCTGACCTGTTTCTCTGGATCTAAAGCAGCTCTGCTGACCTGGTTCTCTGGCTCTAGAGTAGCCCTGCTGACCTGGTTAACTTGTTCTAGAGCAGCTCTACTGACCTGGTTCTCTGGCTCTAAAGCGGCTCTGCTGACATGGTTCTCTGGCTTTAAAGCAGCTCTGCTGACCTGGTTCTCTGGTGCTAAAGCGGCTCTGCTGACCTGGTTCTCTCCCTCTATAGCAGCTCCGCTGACCTGGTTCTCAAGCTCTAAAGCAGCTCCGCTGACCTGGTTCTCTGGCTGGAGAGCAGCTCTGCTGACCTGGTTCTCTGGCTGTAAAGTAGCTCTGCTGACCTGGTTCTCTGGCTCTAAAGCAGCTCTGCTGACCTGGTTCTTAGGCTCTAGAGCAGCTCTGCTGACCTGGTTCTCTGGCTCTACAACGGCTCTGCTAACCTGGTTCTCTGGCTCTAAAGCAGCTCTGCTGACCTGGTTATATGGCTCTAAAACAGCTCTGCTGACCCGGTTCTTAGGTTCTAGAGCAGCTCTGCTGACATGGTTCTCTGGCTTTCAAGCAGCTCTGCTGACCTGGTTCTCTGGCTCTAAAGCGGCTCTGCTGATGTGGTTCTCTGGATCTAAAGTAGCTCTGCTGACCTGGTTCTCTGGCTCTAAAGCAGCTCTGCTGACCTGGTTCTTAGACTCTAGAGCAGCTCTGCTGACCTTGTTCTCTAGCTCTACAACGGCTCTGCTGACCTGGTTCTCTGGCTCTAAAGCAGCTCTGAAGACCTGGTTATATGGTTCTAAAGCAGCTCTGCTGACCAGGGTTCTCTGGCTCTATACAGCTCTGCTGGCCTGGTTCTCTTGCCCTACAGCAGCTCTGCTGACCCGGTTCTCTGCCTCTAGAGCAGCTCTGCTGACCCGGTTCTTAGGCTCTAGAGCAGCTCTGCTGACCTGGTTCTCTGGCTTTTAAGCAGCTCTGCTGACCTGGTTCTCTGACTCTAAAGCGGCTCTAAAGATGTGGTTCTCTGGATCTAAAGCAGCTCTGCTGACCTGGTTCTCTGGCTCTAAAGTGGCTCTGCTGACCTGGTTCGATGGCTCTAAAGCGCCTCTGCTGACCTTTTTCTCTAGCTCTAAAGCAGCTCTGCTGACCTGGTTCTCTGGCTTTGAAGCAGCTCTGCTGACCTGCTTCTCTGACTCTAAAGCATGACCTGGTTCTATGGCTCTAAAGCAGTTCTGCTGACCTGGTTCTCTTGCTTTGAAGCAGCTCTGCTGACCTGATTCTCTGGCTTTAGAGAAGCTCTGCTGACCTGGTTCTTAGACTCTAGAGCAGCTCTGCTGACCTGGTTCTCTGGCTCTAAAGCAGCTCTGCTGACCCGGTTCTCTGGCTCTAAAGCAGCTCTGCTGACCTGGTTCTCTGGCTCTAAAGCAGCTCTCCTGACCTAGTTCTCTGGCTCGAGAGCAGCTCTGCTGATCTGGTTGTCTGGCTCTACAACAGATCTGCTGACCTGGTTCTCTGGCTCTAAAGCAGCTCTGCTGACCTGGTTCTCTGGCTCTAAAGCAGCTCTGCTGACACGGTTCTCTGGCTCTATACAGCTCTGCTGACCTGGTTCTCTGGCTCTACAGCAGCTCTGCTGACCCAGTTCTCTGCCTCTAGAGCAGCTCTGCTGACCCAGTTCTTAGGCTCTAGAGCAGCTCTTCTGACCTGGTTCTCTGGCTCTAAAGCGGCTCTGCTGACCTGGTTCTCTGGATCTAAAGCAGCTCTGCTGACCTGCTTCTCTGGCTCTAAAGCATGACCTGGTTCTCTGGCTTTGAAGCAGCTCTGCTGACCTGCTTCTCTGGCTCTAAAGCATGACCTGGTTCTATGGCTCTAAAGGAGTTCTGCTGACCTGGTTCTCTTGCTTTGAAGCAGGTCTGCTGACGTGATTCTCTGGGTCTAGAGCAGCTCTGCTTACCTGGTTCTCTCCCTCTAAAGCTGCTCTGTTGACCTGGTTTTCTGGCTCTAAAGCAGCTCTGGTTCTCTGGATCTAAAGCAGCTCTGCTGACCTGGTTTCTCTTGCTCTACAACAGCTCTGCTGACCTGGTTCTCCGGCTCTAAAGCAGCTCTGCCTACATAGTTCTCTGGCTCTAGAGCAGCTCTGCTGACCTGGTTCTTAGGTTCTAGAACAGCTCTGCTGATCTGGTTCTCTGGCTCTAAAGCAGCTCGGCTAACCTGGTTCTCTGGCTCTAAAGTAGTTCTGTTTACCTGGTTCTCTCCCTCTAAAGCAGCTCTGCTGACCTGGTTTCTCTGGCTCTACAGCAGCTTTGCTGACCTGGTTCTCTGGTTCTAGAGCAGTTCTACGGACCTGGTTCATAGGCTCTAGAGCAGCTCTACTGACCTGGTTCTATGGCTCTAAAGCAGCTCTGCTGATCTGGTTCTATGGCTCTAAAGCAGCTCTGCTGACCTGGTTCTATGGCTCTAAAGCAGCTCTGCTGACCTGGTTCTCTGGCTCTGAAGCAACTCTGCTGACTGGGTTCTCTGGCTCTAAAGCAGCTCTGCTGACCTGGTTTCTCTGGTTTTACAGCATCTCTGCTGACCTGGTTCTCTGGCTCTAAAGCGACTCTGCTGACCTGGTTCTCTCGCTCTACAACGGCTCTGCAGACCTGGTTCTATGGCTCTTAAGCGGCTCTGCTGACCTGGTTATCTCACTCTAAAGCAGCTCTGCTGACCTGGTTCTTAGGCTCTAGATAAGCTCTGTTGACCTGGTTCTCTGGCTCTAAAGCCGCTCTGCTGACCTGGTTCTCTGGCTCTAGAGCAGATCTGCTGACCTGGTTCTTAGGCTCTAGAGCAGCTCTGCTGACCGGGTTCTCTGGCTCTACAACGGCTCTGCTGACCTGGTTCTCTGGCTCTAAAGCACCTCTGCTGACCTGGTTCTCTGGCTCTAAAGCAGATCTGCTGACCTGGTTCTCTGGCTCTAAAGCAGTTCTGCTGATCTGGTTCTCTCCCTCTAAAGTAGCTCTGCTGACCTGGTTTCTCTGGCTCTACAGCAGCTCTACTGACCTGGTTCTCAGGCTCTAGAGCAGCTCTGCTGACCTGGCTCTCTGGCTCTACAGCAGCTCTACTGACCAGGTTCTCTGGCTCCAAAGCAGCTCTGCTGACCTGGTTCTCTCCCTCTAAAGCAGGTCTGCTGACCTGGTTTCTCTGGCACTACAGCAGCTCTTCTGACCTGGTTTTCTGGCTGTAAAGTAGCTCTGCTGACCTGGTTCTCTGGCTCCAAAGCTACTCTGCTGACCTGGTTCTCTCCCTCTAAAGCAGGTCTGCTGAACTGGTTTCTCTGGCATGACAACAGCTCTGCTGACCTGGTTTTCTGGCTCTAATGCAGCTCTGCTGACCTGGTTCCTAGACACTAGAGCAGCTCTGCTGACCTTGTTCTCTGGCTCTACAACGGCTCTGCTGACCTGGTTCTCTGGCTCTAAAGCAGCTCTGAAGACCTGGTTATATGGTTCTAAAGCAGCTCTGCTCACCCGGTTCTTTGGCTCTATACAGCTCTGCTGACCTGGTTCTCTTGCTCTACAGCAGCTCTGCTGACCCGGTTCTCTGCCTCTAGAGCAGCTCTGCTGACCCGGTTCTTAGGCTCTAGAGCAGCTCTGCTGACCTGGTTCTCTGGCTTTCAAGTAGCTCTGCTGACCTGGTTCTCTGACTCTAAAGCGGCTCTAAAGATGTGGTTCTCTGGATCTAAAGCAGCTCTGCTGACCTGGTTCTCTGGCTCTAAAGTGGCTCTGCTGACCTGGTTCGATGGCTCTAAAGCGCCTCTGCTGACCTTTTTCTCTAGCTCTAAAGCAGGTCTGCTGACCTGGTTCTCTGGCTTTGAAGCAGCTCTGCTGACCTGCTTCTCTGACTCTAAAGCATGACCTGGTTCTATGGCTCTAAAGCAGTTCTGCTGACCTGGTTCTCTTGCTTTGAAGCAGCTCTGCTGACCTGATTCTCTGGCTCTAGAGAAGCTCTGCTGACCTGGTTCTTAGACTCTAGAGCAGCTCTGCTGACCTGGTTCTCTGGCTCTAAAGCAGCTCTGCTGACCTGGTTCTCTGGCTCTAAAGCAGCTCTGCTGACCTGGTTCTCTGGCTCTAAAGCAGCTCTCCTGACCTAGTTCTCTGGCTCGAGAGCAGCTCTGCTGACCTGGTTCTTAGGCTCTAGAGCAGCTCAGCTGACCTAGCTCTCTGGCTCTACAATGGCTCTGCTGACCTGGTTCTCTGGCTCTAAAGCAGCTCTGCTGACCTGGTTTTCTGGCTCTAAAGCAGCTCTGCTGATCTGGTTCACTCCCTCTAAAGCAGCTTTGCTGACCTGTTTCTCTGGATCTAAAGCAGCTCTGCTGACCTGGTTCTCTGGCTCTAGAGTAGCCCTGCTGACCTGGTTCACTTGTTCTAGAGCAGCTCGTCTGACCTGGTTCTCTGGCTCTAAAGCGGCTCTGCTGACATGGTTCTCTGGCTTTAAAGCAGCTCTGCTGACCTGGTTCTCTGGTGCTAAAGCGGCTCTGCTGACCTGGTTCTCTCCCTCTATAGCAGCTCCGCTGACCTGGTTCTCAAGCTCTAAAGCAGCTCCGCTGACCTGGTTCTCTGGCTGGAGAGCAGCTCTGCTGACCTGGTTCTCTGGCTGTAAAGTAGCTCTGCTGACCTGGTTCTCTGGCTCTAAAGCAGCTCTGCTGACCTGGTTCTTAGGCTCTAGAGCAGCTCTGCTGACCTGGTTCTCTGGCTCTACAACGGCTCTGCTAACCTGGTTCTCTGGCTCTAAAGCAGCTCTGCTGACCTGGTTATATGGCTCTAAAACAGCTCTGCTGACCCGGTTCTTAGGTTCTAGAGCAGCTCTGCTGACATGGTTCTCTGGCTTTCAAGCAGCTCTGCTGACCTGGTTCTCTGGCTCTAAAGCGGCTCTGCTGATGTGGTTCTCTGGATCTAAAGTAGCTCTGCTGACCTGGTTCTCTGCCTCTAAAGCAGCTCTGCTGACCTGGTTCTTAGACTCTAGAGCAGCTCTGCTGACCTTGTTCTCTAGCTCTACAACGGCTCTGCTGACCTGGTTCTCTGGCTCTAAAGCAGCTCTGAAGACCTGGTTATATGGTTCTAAAGCAGCTCTGCTGACCAGGGTTCTCTGGCTCTATACAGCTCTGCTGGCCTGGTTCTCTTGCCCTACAGCAGCTCTGCTGACCCGGTTCTCTGCCTCTAGAGCAGCTCTGCTGACCCGGTTCTTAGGCTCTAGAGCAGCTCTGCTGACCTGGTTCTCTGGCTTTTAAGCAGCTCTGCTGACCTGGTTCTTTGACTCTAAAGCGGCTCTAAAGATGTGGTTCTCTGGATCTAAAGCAGCTCTGCTGACCTGGTTCTCTGGCTCTAAAGTGGCTCTGCTGACCTGGTTCGATGGCTCTAAAGCGCCTCTGCTGACCTTTTTCTCTAGCTCTAAAGCAGCTCTGCTGACCTGGTTCTCTGGCTTTGAAGCAGCTCTGCTGACCTGCTTCTCTGACTCTAAAGCATGACCTGGTTCTATGGCTCTAAAGCAGTTCTGCTGACCTGGTTCTCTTGCTTTGAAGCAGCTCTGCTGACCTGATTCTCTGGCTTTAGAGAAGCTCTGCTGACCTGGTTCTTAGACTCTAGAGCAGCTCTGCTGACCTGGTTCTCTGGCTCTAAAGCAGCTCTGCTGACCCGGTTCTCTGGCTCTAAAGCAGCTCTGCTGACCTGGTTCTCTGGCTCTAAAGCAGCTCTCCTGACCTAGTTCTCTGGCTCGAGAGCAGCTCTGCTGATCTGGTTCACTCCCTCTAAAGCAGCTTTGCTGACCTGTTTCTCTGGATCTAAAGCAGCTCTGCTGACCTGGTTCTCTGGCTCTAGAGTAGCCCTGCTGACCTGGTTCACTTGTTCTAGAGCAGCTCTACTGACCTGGTTCTCTGGCTCTAAAGCGGCTCTGCTGACATGGTTCTCTGGCTTTAAAGCATCTCTGCTGACCTGGTTCTCTGGTGCTAAAGATGCTCTGCTGACCTGGTTCTCTCCCTCTATAGCAGCTCCGCTGACCTGGTTCTCAAGCTCTAAAGCAGCTCCGCTGACCTGGTTCTCTGGCTGGAGAGCAGCTCTGCTGACCTGGTTCTCTGGCTGTAAAGTAGCTCTGCTGACCTGGTTCTCTGGCTCTAAAGCAGCTCTGCTGACCTGGTTCTTCGGCTCTAGAGCAGCTCTGCTGACCTGGTTCTCTGGCTCTACAACGGCTCTGCTAACCTGGTTCTCTGGCTCTAAAGCAGCTCTGCTGACCTGGTTATATGGCTCTAAAGCAGCTCTGCTGACCCGGTTCTTAGGTTCTAGAGCAGCTCTGCTGACATGGCTCTCTGGTTCTAGAGCAGTTCTGTGGACCTGGTTCTCAGGCTCTAGAACAGCTCTGCTGACCTGGTTCTCAAGCTCTAGAGCAGCTCTGCTGACCTGGTTCTCTGGCTCTAGAGCAGCTCTGCTGACCTGGTTCTCTGGCTGTAAAGTAGCTCTGCTGACCTGGTTCTCTGGCTCTAAAGCAGCTCTGCTGACCTGGTTCTTAGACTCTAGAGCAGCTCTGCTGACCTTGTTCTCTGGCTCTACAACGGCTCTGCTGACCTGGTTCTCTGGCTCTAAAGCAGCTCTGAAGACCTGGTTATATGGTTCTAAAGCAGCTCTGCTGACCCGGTTCTCTGGCTCTATACAGCTCTGCTGACCTGGTTCTCTTGCTCTACAGCAGCTCTGCTGACCCGGTTCTGTGCCTCTAGAGCAGCTCTGCTGACCCGGTTCTTAGGCTCTAGAGCAGCTCTGCTGACCTGGTTCTCTGGCTTTCAAGCAGCTCTGC
The DNA here is from genome assembly GCF_964204655.1 of Triturus cristatus. NCBI lineage: Eukaryota > Metazoa > Chordata > Amphibia > Caudata > Salamandridae > Triturus > Triturus cristatus. The sequence goes on from NW_028187318.1 coordinate 1,377,921, forward strand.
TGACCTGGTTCTGTGACTCTAAAGCGGCTCTAAAGATGTGGTTCTCTGGATCTAAAGCAGCTCTGCTGACCTGGTTCTCTGGCTCTAAAGTGGCTCTGCTGACCTGGTTCGATGGCTCTAAAGCGCCTCTGCTGACCTTTTTCTCTAGCTCTAAAGCAGCTCTGCTGACCTGGTTCTCTGGCTTTGAAGCAGCTCTGCTGACCTGCTTCTCTGACTCTAAAGCATGACCTGGTTCTATGGCTCTAAAGCAGTTCTGCTGACCTGGTTCTCTTGCTTTGAAGCAGCTCTGCTGACCTGATTCTCTGGCTCTAGAGAAGCTCTGCTGACCTGGTTCTTAGACTCTAGAGCAGCTCTGCTGACCTGGTTCTCTGGCTCTAAAGCAGCTCTGCTGACCTGGTTCTCTGGCTCTAAAGCAGCTCTGCTGACCTGGTTCTCTGGCTCTAAAGCAGCTCTCCTGACCTAGTTCTCTGGCTCGAGAGCAGCTCTGCTGACCTGGTTCTTAGGCTCTAGAGCAGCTCAGCTGACCTAGCTCTCTGGCTCTACAATGGCTCTGCTGACCTGGTTCTCTGGCTCTAAAGCAGTTCTGCTGACCTGGTTTTCTGGCTCTAAAGCAGCTCTGCTGATCTGGTTCACTCCCTCTAAAGCAGCTGTGCTGACCTGTTTCTCTGGATCTAAAGCAGCTCTGCTGACCTGGTTCTCTGGCTCTAGAGTAGCCCTGCTGACCTGGTTCTCTGGCTCTAGAGCAGCTCTACTGACCTGGTTCTCTGGCTCTAAAGCGGCTCTGCTGACATGGTTCTCTGGCTTTAAAGCAGCTCTGCTGACCTGGTTCTCTGGTGCTAAAGCGGCTCTGCTGACCTGGTTCTCTCCCTCTATAGCAGCTCCGCTGACCTGGTTCTCAAGCTCTAAAGCAGCTCCGCTGACCTGGTTCTCTGGCTTGAGAGCAGCTCTGCTGACCTGGTTCTCTGGCTGTAAATTAGCTCTGCTGACCTGGTTCTCTGGCGGCTCTAAAGCAGCTCTGCTGACCTGGTTCTTAGGCTCTAGAGCAGCTCTGCTGACCTGGTTCTCTGGCTCTACAACGGCTCTGCTAACCTGGTTCTCTGGCTCTAAAGCAGCTCTGCTGACCTGGTTATATGGCTCTACAGCAGCTCTGCTGACCCGGTTCTTAGGTTCTAGAGCAGCTCTGCTGACATGGTTCTCTGGCTTTCAAGCAGCTCTGCTGACCTGGTTCTCTGGCTCTAAAGCGGCTCTGCTGATGTGGTTCTCTGGATCTAAAGCAGCTCTGCTGACCTGGTTCTCTGGCTGGAAAGTGTCTCTGCTGACCTGGTTCTCTGGCTCTAAAGCGGCTCTGCTGACCCGGTTCTCTAGCTCTAAAGCAGCTCTGCTGACCTATTTCTCTAGCTTTGAAGCAGATCTGCTGACCTACGTCACTGACTCTAAAGCATGACCTGGTGCTATGGCTCCCAAGCAGTTCTGCTGACCTGGTTCTCTTGCTTTGAAGCAGCTCTGCTGATCTGATTCTCTGGCTCTAGAGCAGCTCGGCTGACCTGGTTCTTAGGCTCTAGAGAAGCTCTGCTGACCTGGGTCTCTGGCTCAACAACGGCTCTGCTGACCTGGTTCTCTTGCTCTAAAGCAGCTCTGCTGACCTGGTTCTTTGGCTCTAATGCAGCTCTGCTGAGCTGGTTCTCTGGCTCTAGAACAGCTCTGCTGACCTGGTTCTCTGGCTCTACAACGGCTCTGCTGACCTGGTTCTCTGGCTCTAAAGCAGCTCTTCTGACCTGGTTCTCTGGCTCTAAAGCAGTTCTGCTGATCTGGTTCTCTGACTCTAAAGCAGTTCTGCTGATCTGGTTCTCTGACTCTAAAGCAGCTCTGCTGACCTGGTTCTCTTCCTCTAAAGCAGCTCTGCTGACCTGGTTTCTCTGGCTCTACAGCAGCTCTGCTGACCTGGTTCACAGGCTCTAAAGCAGCTCTGCTGACCTGGCTCTCTGGCTCTAAAGCATCTCTGCTGACCAGGTTCTCTGGCTCCAAAGCAGCTCTGCTGACCTGGTTCTCTCCCTCTAAAGCAGGTCTGCTGAACTGGTTTCTCTGGCATGACAACAGATCTGCTGACCTGGTTTTCTAGCTCTAAAGCAGCTCTGCTGACCTGGTTCTTAGGCTCTAGAACAGCTCTGCTGACCTGGTTGTCTGGCTCTACAACAGCTCTGCTGACCTGGTTCTCTGGCTCTAAAGCAGCTCTGCTGACCTGGTTCTCTGGCTCTAAAGCAGCTCTGCTGACACGGTTCTCTGGCTCTATACAGCTCTGCTGACCTGGTTCTCTGTCTCTAAAGCAGCTCTCCTGACCTAGTTCTCTGGCTCGAGAGAAGCTCTGCTGACCTGGTTCTTAGGCTCTAGAGAAGCTCAGCTGACCTAGTTCTCTGGCTCTACAATGGCTCTGCTGACCTGGTTCTCTGGCTCTAAAGCAGCTCTGCTGACCTTGTTTTCTGGCTCTAAAGCAGCTCTGCTGATCTGGTTCACTCCCTCTAAAGCAACTTTGCTGACCTGTTTCTCTGGATCTAAAGCAGCTCTGCTGACCTGGTTCTCTGGCTCTAGAGTAGCCCTGCTGACCTGGTTCTCTGGCTCTAGAGCAGCTCTACTGACCTGGTTCTCTGGCTCTAAAGCGGCTCTGCTGACATGGTTCTCTGGCTTTAAAGCAGCTCTGCTGACCTGGTTCTCTGGTGCTAAAGCGGCTCTGCTGACCTGGTTCTCTCCCTCTATAGCAGCTCTGCTGACCTGGTTCTCAAGCTCTAAAGCAGCTCCGCTGACCTGGTTCTCTGGCTTGAGAGCAGCTCTGCTGACCTGGTTCTCTGGCTGTAAGGTAGCTCTGCTGACCTGGTTCTCTGGCTCTAAAGCAGCTCTGCTGACCTGGTTCTTAGGCTCTAGAGCAGCTCTGCTGACCTGGTTCTCTGGCTCTACAACGGCTCTGCTAACTTGGTTCTCTGGCTCCAAAGCAGCTCTGCTGACCTGGTTATATGGCTCTAAAGCAGCTCTGCTGACCCGGTTCTTAGGTTCTAGAGCAGCTCTGCTGACCTGGTTCTCTGGCTTTCAAGCAGCTCTGCTGACCTGGTTCTCTGGCTCTAAAGCGGCTCTGCTGATGTGGTTCTCTGGATCTAAAGCAGCTCTGCTGACCTGGTTCTCTGGCTGGAAAGTGTCTCTGCTGACCTGGTTCTCTGGCTCTAAAGCGGCTCTGCTGACCCGGTTCTCTAGCTCTAAAGCAGCTCTGCTGACCTATTTCTCTGGCTTTGAAGCAGATCTGCTGACCTACGTCTCTGACTCTAAAGCATGACCTGGTTCAATGGCTCCCAAGCAGTTCTGTGGACCTGGTTCTCTGGCTCTAGAGCATCTCTGCTGACCTGGTTCTTAGGCTCCAGAGCTGCTCTGCTGACCTGGTTCTCTAGCTCTACAACGACTCTGCTGACCTGGTTCACTGGCTTTAAAGCAGCTCTGGTGACCTGGTTCTATGGCTCTAAAGCAGCTCTGCTGACCTGGTTCTCTGGCTCTACAGCAGCTCTGCTGACCTGGTTCTCTGGCTCTAAAGCAGCTCTGCTGACCATGCTTCTCTGGCTTTCAAGCAGATCTGCTGACCTGATTCTCTGGTGCTAAAGCGGCTCTGCTGACCTGGTTCTCTCCCTCTATAGCAGCTCCGCTGACCTGGTTCTCTGGTTCTAAAGCAGCTCCGCTGACCTGGTTCGCTGGCTTAAGAGCAGCTCTGCTGACCTGGTTCTTAGGCTCTAGAACAGCTCTGCTGACCTGCGTCTCTGGCTCTACAATGGCTCTGCTGACCTGGTTCTCTGGCTCTAAAGCAGCTCTGCTGACCTGGTTCTATGGCTCTAAAGCAACTCTGCTGACCTGGTTCTCTGGCTCTAAAGTGGCTCTGCTGACTTGGTTCTCTGGCTCTAAAGCGGCTCTGCAGACCTGGTTATCTGGCTCTAAAGCAGCTCTGCTGCCCTCGTTCTCTGGCTCTAGATCAGCTCTGCTGACCTGGTTCTGTGGTTCTAAAGCAGCTCTGCTGACCTGGTTTTCTGGCTCTACAGCAGCTCTGCTGACCTGGTTCTTAGGCTCTAGAGCAGCTCTGCTGACCTGGGTCTCTGGCGCTACAACGGCTCTGCTGACCTGGTTCTCTGGCTCTAAAGCAGCTCTGCTGACCTGGTTCTCTGGCTCTAACGCAGCTCTGCTGACCTGGTTCTCAGGCTCTAAAGCAGTTCTGCTGATCTGGTTATCTGACTCTAAAGCAGCTCTGCTGACCTGGTTCTCTCCCTCTAAAGCAGCTCTGCTGACCTGGTTTCTCAGGCTCTACAGCAGCTCTGCTGACCTGGTTCTCAGGCTCTAGAGCAGCTCTGCTGACCTGGCTCTCTGGCTCTAAAGCATCTCTGCTGACCAGGTTCTCTGGCTCCAAAGCAGCTCTGCTGACCTGGTTCTCTCCCTCTAAAGCAGGTCTGCTGAACTGGTTTCTCTGGCATGACAACAGCTCTGCTGACCTGGTTTTCTAGCTCTAAAGCAGCTCTGCTGACCTGGTTCTTAGGCTCTAGAGCAGCTCTGCTGACCTGGTTGTCTGGCTCTACAACAGATCTGCTGACCTGGTTCTCTGGCTCTCAAGCAGCTCTGCTGACCTGGTTCTCTGGCTCTAAAGCAGCTCTGCTGACACGGTTCTCTGGCTCTATACAGCTCTGCTGACCTGGTTCTCTGGCTCTACAGCAGCTCTGCTGACCCAGTTCTCTGCCTCTAGAGCAGCTCTGCTGACCCAGTTCTTAGGCTCTAGAGCAGCTCTTCTGACCTGGTTCTCTGGCTCTAAAGCGGCTCTGCTGACCTGGTTCTCAGGCTCTAGAGCAGCTCTGCTGACCTGGCTCTCTGGCTCTAAAGCATCTCTGCTGACCAGGTTCTCTGGCTCCAAAGCAGCTCTGCTGACCTGGTTCTCTCCCTCTAAAGCAGGTCTGCTGAACTGGTTTCTCTGGCATGACAACAGCTCTGCTGACCTGGTTTTCTAGCTCTAAAGCAGCTCTGCTGACCTGGTTCTTAGGCTCTAGAGCAGCTCTGCTGACCTGGTTGTCTGGCTCTACAACAGATCTGCTGACCTGGTTCTCTGGCTCTAAAGCAGCTCTGCTCACCTGGTTCTCTGGCTCTAAAGCAGCTCTGCTGACACGGTTCTCTGGCTCTATACAGCTCTGCTGACCTGGTTCTCTGGCTCTACAGCAGCTCTGCTGACCCAGTTCTCTGCCTCTAGAGCAGCTCTGCTGACCCAGTTCTTAGGCTCTAGAGCAGCTCTTCTGACCTGGTTCTCTGGCTCTAAAGCGGCTCTGCTGACCTGGTTCTCTGGATCTAAAGCAGCTCTGCTGACCTGCTTCTCTGGCTCTAAAGCATGACCTGGTTCTCTGGCTTTGAAGCAGCTCTGCTGACCTGCTTCTCTGGCTCTAAAGCATGACCTGGTTCTATGGCTCTAAAGGAGTTCTGCTGACCTGGTTCTCTTGCTTTGAAGCAGGTCTGCTGACGTGATTCTCTGGGTCTAGAGCAGCTCTGCTTACCTGGTTCTCTCCCTCTAAAGCTGCTCTGTTGACCTGGTTCTCTGGCTCTAAAGCAGCTCTGGTTCTCTGGATCTAAAGCAGCTCTGCTGACCTGGTTTCTCTTGCTCTACAACAGCTCTGCTGACCTGGTTCTCCGGCTCTAAAGCAGCTCTGCCTACATAGTTCTCTGGCTCTAGAGCAGCTCTGCTGACCTGGTTCTTAGGTTCTAGAACAGCTCTGCTGATCTGGTTCTCTGGCTCTAAAGCAGCTCGGCTAACCTGGTTCTCTGGCTCTAAAGTAGTTCTGTTTACCTGGTTCTCTCCCTCTAAAGCAGCTCTGCTGACCTGGTTTCTCTGGCTCGACAGCAGCTTTGCTGACCTGGTTCATTGGTTCTAGAGCAGTTCTACGGACCTGGTTCATAGGCTCTAGAGCAGCTCTACTGACCTGGTTCTATGGCTCTAAAGCAGCTCTGCTGATCTGGTTCTATGGCTCTAAAGCAGCTCTGCTGACCTGGTTCTATGGCTCTAAAGCAGCTCTGCTGACCTGGTTCTCTGGCTCTGAAGCAACTCTGCTGACTGGGTTCTCTGGCTCTAAAGCAGCTCTGCTGACCTGGTTTCTCTGGTTTTACAGCATCTCTGCTGACCTGGTTCTCTGGCTCTAAAGCGACTCTGCTGACCTGGTTCTCTCGCTCTACAACGGCTCTGCAGACCTGGTTCTATGGCTCTTAAGCGGCTCTGCTGACCTGGTTATCTCACTCTAAAGCAGCTCTGCTGACCTGGTTCTTAGGCTCTAGATAAGCTCTGTTGACCTGGTTCTCTGGCTCTAAAGCCGCTCTGCTGACCTGGTTCTCTGGCTCTAGAGCAGATCTGCTGACCTGGTTCTTAGGCTCTAGAGCAGCTCTGCTGACCGGGTTCTCTGGCTCTACAACGGCTCTGCTGACCTGGTTCTCTGGCTCTAAAGCACCTCTGCTGACCTGGTTCTCTGGCTCTAAAGCAGATCTGCTGACCTGGTTCTCTGGCTCTAAAGCAGTTCTGCTGATCTGGTTCTCTCCCTCTAAAGTAGCTCTGCTGACCTGGTTTCTCTGGCTCTACAGCAGCTCTACTGACCTGGTTCTCAGGCTCTAGAGCAGCTCTGCTGACCTGGCTCTCTGGCTCTACAGCAGCTCTACTGACCAGGTTCTCTGGCTCCAAAGCAGCTCTGCTGACCTGGTTCTCTCCCTCTAAAGCAGGTCTGCTGACCTGGTTTCTCTGGCACTACAGCAGCTCTTCTGACCTGGTTTTCTGGCTGTAAAGTAGCTCTGCTGACCTGGTTCTCTGGCTCCAAAGCAGCTCTGCTGACCTGGTTCTCTCCCTCTAAAGCAGGTCTGCTGAACTGGTTTCTCTGGCATGACAACAGCTCTGCTGACCTGGTTATCTGGCTCTAATGCAGCTCTGCTGACCTGGTTCTTAGGCTCTAGAGCATCTCTGCTGACCTGGTTGTCTGGCTCTACAACGGCTCTGCTGACCTGGTTGTCTGGCTCTAAAGCAGCTCTGCTGACCTGGTTCTCTGGCTCTAAAGCAGCTCTGCTGACACGGTTCTCTGGCTCTATACAGCTCTGCTGACCTGGTTCTCTGGCTCTACAGCAGCTCTGCTGACCCGGTTCTCTGCCTCTAGAGCAGCTCTGCTGACCCAGTTCTTAGGCTCTAGAGCAGCTCTTCTGACCTGGTTCTCTGGCTCTAAAGCGGCTCTGCTGACCTGGTTCTCTGGATCTAAAGCAGCTCTGCTGACCTGGTTCTCTGGCTCTAAAGTGGCTCTCCTGATCTGGTTCTCTGGCTCTAAAGCAGCTCTGCTGACCTGGTTCTCTGGCTATAAATCTGCTCTGCTGACCTGGTTCTCTGGGCTTGAAGCATCTCTGCTGACCTGCTTCTCTGGCTCTAAAGCATGACCTGGTTCTATGGCTCTAAAGCAGTTCTGCTGACCTGGTTCTCTTGCTTTGAAGCAGGTCTGCTGACCTGATTCTCTGGGTCTAGAGCAGCTCTGCTGACCTGGTTCTCTCCCTCTAAAGCTGCTCTGTTGACTTGGTTCTCTGGCTCTAAAGCAGCTCTGCTGGCCAGGTTCTCTCCCTCTAAAGCGGCTCTGCTGACCTGGTTCTCTGGATCTAAAGCAGCTCTGCTGACCTGGTTTCTCTGGCTCTACAACAGCTCTGCTGACCTGGTTCTCTGGCTCTAAAGCAGCTCTGCCTACCTGGTTCTCTGGCTCTAGAGCAGCTCTGCTGACCTGGTTCTTAGGTTCTAGAACAGCTCTGCTGATCTGGTTCTCTGGCTCTAAAGCAGCTCGGCTAACCTGGTTCTCTGGCTCCAAAGTAGTTCTGTTTACCTGGTTCTCTCCCTCTAAAGCAGCTCTGCTGACCTGGTTTCTCTGGCTCTACAGCAGCTCTGCTGGCCTGGTTCTCTGGTTCTAGAGCAGTTCTGGGGACCTGGTTCATAGGCTCTAGAGCAGCTCTACTGACCTGGTTCTATGGCTCTAAAGCAGCTCTGCTGATCTGGTTCTATGGCTCTAAAGCAGCTCTGCTGACCTGGTTCTATGGCTCTAAAGCAGCTCTGCTGACCTGGTTCTCTGGCTCTGAAGCAACTCTGCTGACTGGGTTCTCTGGCTCTAAAGCAGCTCTGCTGACCTGGTTTCTCTGGTTTTACAGCATCTCTGCTGACCTGGTTCTCTGGCTCTAGAGCGACTCTGCTGACCTGGTTCTCTCGCTCTACAACGGCTCTGCAGACCTGGTTCTATGGCTCTTAAGCGGCTCTGCTGACTTGGTTCTCTGGCTCTAAAGCGGCTCTGCTGACCTGGTTATCTCGCTCTAAAGCAGCTCTGCTGACCTGTTTCTTAGGCTCTAGATAAGCTCTGTTGACCTGGTTCTCTGGCTCTAAAGCCGCTCTGCTGACATGGTTCTCTGGCTCTAGAGCAGCTCTGCTGACCTAGTTCTTAGGCTCTAGAGCAGCTCTGCTGACCTGGTTCTCTGGCTCTACAACGGCTCTGCAGACCTGGTTCTATGGCTCTTAAGCGGCTCTGCTGACTTGGTTCTCTGGCTCTAAAGCGGCTCTGCTGACCTGGTTATCTCGCTCTAAAGCAGCTCTGCTGACCTGGTTCTTAGGCTCTAGATAAGCTCTGTTGAGCTGGTTCTCTGGCTCTAAAGCCGCTCTGCTGACATGGTTCTCTGGCTCTAGAGCTGCTCTGCTGACCTAGTTCTTAGGCTCTAGAGCAGCTCTGCTGACCTGGTTCTCTGGCTCTACAATGGCTCTGCTGACCTGGTTCTCTGGCTCTAAAGCAGCTCTGCTGACCTGGTTCTCTGGCTCTAAAGCAGATCTGCTGACCTGGTTCTCTGGCTCTAAAGCAGTTCTGCTGATCTGGTTCTCTCCCTCTAAAGTAGCTCTGCTGACCTGGTTTCTCTGGCTCTACAGCAGCTCTGCTTACCTGGTTCTCAGGTTCTAGAGCAGCTCTGCTGACCTGGCTCTCTGGCTCTAAAGCAGCTCTACTGACCAGGTTCTCTGGCTCCAAAGCAGCTCTGCTGACCTGGTTCTCTCTCTCTAAAGCAGGTCTGCTGACCTGGTTTCTCTGGCACTACAGCAGCTCTTCTGACCTGGTTTTCTGGCTGTAAAGTAGCTCTGCTGACCTGGTTCTCTGGCTGTAAAGTAGCTCTGCTTACCTGGTTGTCTGGCTCTACAACGGCTCTGCTGACCTGGTGGTTCTCTGGCTCTAAAGTAGCTCTGCTGACCTGGGTATATGGCTCTAAAGCAGCTCTGCTGACCCGGTTCTCTGGCTCTATACAGCTCTGCTGACCTGGTTCTCTGGCTCTACAGCAGCTCTGCTGACCCGGTTCTCTGTTTCTAGAGCAGCTCTGCTGACCCCGATCTTAGGCTCTAGAGCAGCTCTGCTGACCTGGTTATATGGCTCTAAAGCGGCTCTGCTGGCCTGGTTCTCTGGATCTAAAGCAGCTCTGCTGACCTGGTTCTCAGGCTCTAAAGTGGCTCTGCTGACCTGGTTCTCTGGCTCTAAAGCGGCTCTGCTGACCTGGTTCTCTGGCTCTAAAGCAGCTCTGCTGACCTGGTTCTCTGGCTTCAAAGCGGCTCTGCTGACCTGCTTCTCTGGCTCTAAAGAATGACCTGGTTCTATGGCTCTAAAGCAGTTCTGATGACCTGGTTCTCTTGCTTTGAAGCAGGTCTGCTGACCTGATTCTCTGGGTCTAGAGCAGCTCTGCTGACCTGGTTCTCTGGCTTTAAAGCAGCTCTGCTGACCTGCTTCTCTGGATCTAAAGCATGACCTGGTTCTATGGCTCTAAAGCAGTTCTGATGACCTGGTTCTCTTGCTTTGAAGCAGGTCTGCTGACCTGATTCTCTGGGTCTAGAGCAGCTCTGCTGACCTGGTTCTCTGGCTTTAAAGCAGCTCTGCTGACCTGCTTCTCTGGCTCTAAAGCATGACCTGGTTCTATGGCTCTAAAGCAGTTCTGATGACCTGGTTCTCTTGCTTTGAAGCAGGTCTGCTGACCTGATTCTCTGGGTCTAGAGCAGCTCTGCTGACCTGGTTCTCTGGCTTTAAAGCAGCTCTGCTGACCTGCTTCTCTGGCTCTGAAGCATGACCTGCTTCTCTGGCTCTAAAGCATGACCTGGTTCTATGGCTCTAAAGCAGCTCTGTTGACCTGGTTCTATGGCTCTAATGCAGCTCTGCTGACCAGGTTCTCTGGCTTTGAAGCAGCTCTGCTGACCTGGTTCTCTGGCTCTAAAGCAGTTCTGCTGATCTGGTTCTCTGACTCTAAAGCAGTTCTGCTGATCTGGTTCTCTGACTCTAAAGCAGCTCTGCTGACCTGGTTCTCTCCCTCTACAGCAGCTCTGCTGACCTGGTTTCTCTGGCTCTACAGCAGCTCTGCTGACCTGGTTCTCAGGCTCTAGAGCAGCTCTGCTGACCTGGCTCTCTGGCTCTAAAGCATCTCTGCTGACCAGGTTCTCTGGCTCCAAAGCAGCTCTGCTGACCTGGTTCTCTCCCTCTAAAGCAGGTCTGCTGAACTGGTTTCTCTGGCATGACAACAGCTCTGCTGACCTGGTTTTCTAGCTCTAAAGCAGCTCTGCTGACCTGGTTCTTAGGCTCTAGAGCAGCTCTGCTGACCTGGTTGTCTGGCTCTACAACAGATCTGCTGACCTGGTTCTCTTGTTCTAAAGCAGCTCTGCTGACCTGGTTCTCTGGCTCTAAAGCGGCTCTGCTGACCTGGTTATCTCGCTCTAAAGCAGCTCTGCTGACCTGGTTCTTAGGCTCTAGATAAGCTCTGTTGACCTGGTTCTCTGGCTCTAAAGCCGCTCTGCTGACATGGTTCTCTGGCTCTAGAGCAGCTCTGCTGACCTAGTTCTTAGGCTCTAGAGCAGCTCTGCTGACCTGGTTCTCTGGCTCTACAACGGCTCTGCAGACCTGGTTCTATGGCTCTTAAGCGGCTCTGCTGACTTGGTTCTCTGGCTCTAAAGCGGCTCTGCTGACCTGGTTATCTTGCTCTAAAGCAGCTCTGCTGACCTAGTTCTTAGGCTCTAGATAAGCTCTGTTGACCTGGTTCTCTGGCTCTAAAGCCGCTCTGCTGACATGGTTCTCTGGCTCTAGAGCAGCTCTGCTGACCTAGTTCTTAGGCTCTAGAGCAGCTCTGCTGACCTGGTTCTCTGGCTCTACAACGGCTCTGCTGACCTGGTTCTCTGGCTCTAAAGCAGCTCTGCTGACCTGGTTCTCTGGCTCTAAAGCAGATCTGCTGACCTGGTTCTCTGGCTCTAAAGCAGTTCTGCTGATCTGGTTCTCTCCCTCTAAAGTAGCTCTGCTGACCTGGTTTCTCTGGCTCTACAGCAGCTCTGCTTACCTGGTTCTCAGGTTCTAGAGCAGCTCTGCTGACCTGGCTCTCTGGCTCTAAAGCAGCTCTACTGACCAGGTTCTCTGGCTCCAAAGCAGCTCTGCTGACCTGGTTCTCTCTCTCTAAAGCAGGTCTGCTGACCTGGTTTCTCTGGCACTACAGCAGCTCTTCTGACCTGGTTTTCTGGCTGCAAAGTAGCTCTGCTGACCTGGTTCTCTGGCTGTAAAGTAGCTCTGCTTACCTGGTTGTCTGGCTCTACAACGGCTCTGCTGACCTGGTGGTTCTCTGGCTCTAAAGTAGCTCTGCTGACCTGGGTATATGGCTCTAAAGCAGCTCTGCTGACCCGGTTCTCTGGCTCTATACAGCTCTGCTGACCTGGTTCTCTGGCTCTACAGCAGCTCTGCTGACCCGGTTCTCTGTTTCTAGAGCAGCTCTGCTGACCCCGATCTTAGGCTCTAGAGCAGCTCTGCTGACCTGGTTATATGGCTCTAAAGCGGCTCTGCTGGCCTGGTTCTCTGGATCTAAAGCAGCTCTGCTGACCTGGTTCTCAGGCTCTAAAGTGGCTCTGCTGACCTGGTTCTCTGGCTCTAAAGCGGCTCTGCTGACCTGGTTCTCTGGCTCTAAAGCAGCTCTGCTGACCTGGTTCTCTGGCTTTAAAGCGGCTCTGCTGACCTGCTTCTCTGGCTCTAAAGAATGACCTGGTTCTATGGCTCTAAAGCAGTTCTGATGACCTGGTTCTCTTGCTTTGAAGCAGGTCTGCTGGCCTGATTCTCTGGGTCTAGAGCATCTCTGCTGACCTGGTTCTCTGGCTTTAAAGCAGCTCTGCTGACCTGCTTCTCTGGATCTAAAGCATGACCTGCTTCTATGGCTCTAAAGCAGTTCTGATGACCTGGTTCTCTTGCTTTGAAGCAGGTCTGCTGACCTGATTCTCTGGGTCTAGAGCAGCTCTGCTGACCTGGTTCTCTGGCTTTAAAGCAGCTCTGCTGACCTGCTTCTCTGGCTCTAAAGCATGACCTGGTTCTATGGCTCTAAAGCAGTTCTGATGACCTGGTTCTCTTGCTTTGAAGCAGGTCTGCTGACCTGATTCTCTGGGTCTAGAGCAGCTCTGCTGACCTGGTTCTCTGGCTTTAAAGCAGCTCTGCTGACCTGCTTCTCTGGCTCTGAAGCATGACCTGCTTCTCTGGCTCTAAAGCATGACCTGGTTCTATGGCTCTAAAGCAGCTCTGTTGACCTGGTTCTCTGGCTCTAATGCAGCTCTGCTGACCAGGTTCTCTGGCTTTGAAGCAGCTCTGCTGACCTGGTTCTCTGGCTCTAAAGCAGTTCTGCTGATCTGGTTCTCTGACTCTAAAGCAGTTCTGCTGATCTGGTTCTCTGACTCTAAAGCAGCTCTGCTGACCTGGTTCTCTCCCTCTAAAGCAGCTCTGCTGACCTGGTTTCTCTGGCTCTACAGCAGCTCTGCTGACCTGGTTCTCAGGCTCTAGAGCAGCTCTGCTGACCTGGCTCTCTGGCTCTAAAGCATCTCTGCTGACCAGGTTCTCTGGCTCCAAAGCAGCTCTGCTGACCTGGTTCTCTCCCTCTAAAGCAGGTCTGCTGAACTGGTTTCTCTGGCATGACAACAGCTCTGCTGACCTGGTTTTCTAGCTCTAAAGCAGCTCTGCTGACCTGGTTCTTAGGCTCTAGAGCAGCTCTGCTGACCTGGTTGTCTGGCTCTACAACAGATCTGCTGACCTGGTTCTCTTGTTCTAAAGCAGCTCTGCTGACCTGGTTCTCTGGCTCTAAAGCAGCTCTGCTGACACGGTTCTCTGGCTCTATACAGCTCTGCTGACCTGGTTCTCTGGCTCTACAGCAGCTCTGCTGACCCAGTTCTCTGCCTCTAGAGCAGCTCTGCTGACCCAGTTCTTAGGCTCTAGAGCAGCTCTTCTGACCTGGTTCTCTGGCTCTAAAGCGGCTCTGCTGACCTGGTTCTCTGGCTCTAAAGTGGCTCTCCTGACCTGGTTCTCTGGCTCTAAAGCAGCTCTGCTGACCTGCTTCTCTGTCTCTAAAGCATGACCTGGTTCTCTGGCTTTGAAGCAGCTCTGCTGACCTGCTTCTCTGGCTCTAAAGCATGACCTGGTTCTATGGCTCTAAAGGAGTTCTGCTGACCTGGTTCTCTTGCTTTGAAGCAGGTCTGCTGACCTGATTCTCTGGGTCTAGAGCAGCTCTGCTTACCTGGTTCTCTCCCTCTAAAGCTGCTCTGTTGACCTGGTTCTCTGGCTCTAAAGCAGCTCTGGTTCTCTGGATCTAAAGCAGCTCTGCTGACCTGGTTTCTCTTGCTCTACAACAGCTCTGCTGACCTGGTTCTCTGGCTCTAAAGCAGCTCTGCCTACATAGTTCTCTGGCTCTAGAGCAGCTCTGCTGACCTGGTTCTTAGGTTCTAGAACAGCTCTGCTGATCTGGTTCTCTGGCTCTAAAGCAGCTCGGCTAACCTGGTTCTCTGGCTCTAAAGTAGTTCTGTTTACCTGGTTCTCTCCCTCTAAAGCAGCTCTGCTGACCTGGTTTCTCTGGCTCTACAGCAGCTTTGCTGACCTGGTTCTCTGGTTCTAGAGCAGTTCTACGTACCTGGTTCATAGGCTCTAGAGCAGCTCTACTGACCTGGTTCTATGGCTCTAAAGCAGCTCTGCTGATCTGGTTCTATGGCTCTAAAGCAGCTCTGCTGACCTGGTTCTATGGCTCTAAAGCAGCTCTGCTGACCTGGTTCTCTGGCTCTGAAGCAACTCTGCTGACTGGGTTCTCTGGCTCTAAAGCAGCTCTGCTGACCTGGTTTCTCTGGTTTTACAGCATCTCTGCTGACCTGGTTCTCTGGCTCTAAAGCGACTCTGCTGACCTGGTTCTCTCGCTCTACAACGGCTCTGCAGACCTGGTTCTATGGCTCTTAAGCGGCTCTGCTGACCTGGTTATCTCGCTCTAAAGCAGCTCTGCTGACCTGGTTCTTAGGCTCTAGATAAGCTCTGTTGACCTGGTTCTCTGGCTCTAAAGCCGCTCTGCTGACCTGGTTCTCTGGCTCTAGAGCAGCTCTGCTGACCTGGTTCTTAGGCTCTAGAGCAGCTCTGCTGACCTGGTTCTCTGGCTCTACAACGGCTCTGCTGACCTGGTTCTCTGGCTCTAAAGCACCTCTGCTGACCTGGTTCTCTGGCTCTAAAGCAGATCTGCTGACCTGGTTCTCTGGCTCTAAAGCAGTTCTGCTGATCTGGTTCTCTCCCTCTAAAGTAGCTCTGCTGACCTGGTTTCTCTGGCTCTACAGCAGCTCTGCTGACCTGGTTCTCAGGCTCTAGAGCAGCTCTGCTGACCTGGCTCTCTGGCTCTACAGCAGCTCTACTGACCAGGTTCTCTGGCTCCAAAGCAGCTCTGCTGACCTGGTTCTCTCCCTCTAAAGCAGGTCTGCTGACCTGGTTTCTCTGGCACTACAGCAGCTCTTCTGACCTGGTTTTCTGGCTGTAAAGTAGCTCTGCTGGCCTGGTTCTCTGGCTCCAAAGCAGCTCTGCTGACCTGGTTCTCTCCCTCTAAAGCAGGTCTGCTGAACTGGTTTCTCTGGCATGACAACAGCTCTGCTGACCTGGTTTTCTGGCTCTAATGCAGCTCTGCTGACCTGGTTCTTAGGCTCTAGAGCATCTCTGCTGACCTGGTTGTCTGGCTCTACAACGGCTCTGCTGACCTGGTTGTCTGGCTCTAAAGCAGCTCTGCTGACCTGGTTCTCTGGCTCTAAAGCAGCTCTGCTGACACGGTTCTCTGGCTCTATACAGCTCTGCTGACCTGGTTCTCTGGCTCTACAGCAGCTCTGCTGACCCGGTTCTCTGCCTCTAGAGCAGCTCTGCTGACCCAGTTCTTAGGCTCTAGAGCAGCTCTTCTGACCTGGTTCTCTGGCTCTGAAGCGGCTCTGCTGACCTGGTTCTCTGGATCTAAAGCAGCTCTGCTGACCTGGTTCTCTGGCTCTAAAGTGGCTCTCTTGACCTGGTTCTCTGGCTCTAAAGCAGCTCTGCTGACCTGGTTCTCTGGCTATAAAGCTGCTCTGCTGACCTGGTTCTCTGGGTTTGAAGCAGCTCTGCTGACCTGCTTCTCTGGCTCTAAAGCATGACCTGGTTCTATGGCTCTAAAGCAGTTCTGCTGACCTGGTTCTCTTGCTTTGAAGCAGGTCTGCTGACCTGATTCTCTGGGTCTAGAGCAGCTCTGCTGAACTGGTTCTCTCCCTGTAAAGCTGCTCTGTTGACCTGGTTCTCTGGCTCTAAAGCAGCTCTGCTGGCCAGGTTCTCTCCCTCTAAAGCGGCTCTGCTGACCTGGTTCTCTGGATCTAAAGCAGCTCTGCTGACCTGGTTTCTCTGGCTCTACAACAGCTCTGCTGACCTGGTTCTCTGGCTCTAAAGCAGCTCTGCCTACCTGGTTCTCTGTCTCTAGAGCAGCTCTGCTGACCTGGTTCTTAGGTTCTAGAACAGCTCTGCTGATCTGGTTCTCTGGCTCTAAAGCAGCTCGGCTAACCTGGTTCTCTGGCTCCAAAGTAGTTCTGTTTACCTGGTTCTCTCCCTCTAAAGCAGCTCTGCTGACCTGGTTTCTCTGGCTCTACAGCAGCTCTGCTGACCTGGTTCTCTGGTTCTAGAGCAGTTCTGCGGACCTGGTTCATAGGCTCTAGAGCAGCTCTACTGACCTGGTTCTATGGCTCTAAAGCAGCTCTGCTGATCTGGTTCTATGGCTCTAAAGCAGCTCTGCTGACCTGGTTCTATGGCTCTAAAGCAACTCTGCTGACCTGGTTCTCTGGCTCTGAAGCAACTCTGCTGACTGGGTTCTCTGGCTCTAAAGCAGCTCTGCTGACCTGGTTTCTCTGGTTTTACAGCATCTCTGCTGACCTGGTTCTCTGGCTCTAGAGCGACTCTGCTGACCTGGTTCTCTCGCTCTACAACGGCTCTGCAGACCTGGTTCTATGGCTCTTAAGCGGCTCTGCTGACTTGGTTCTCTGGCTCTAAAGCGGCTCTGCTGACCTGGTTATCTCGCTCTAAAGCAGCTCTGCTGACCTGGTTCTTAGGCTCTAGATAAGCTCTGTTGACCTGGTTCTCTGGCTCTAAAGCCGCTCTGCTGACATGGTTCTCTGGCTCTAGAGCAGCTCTGCTGACCTAGTTCTTAGGCTCCAGAGCAGCTCTGCTGACCTGGTTCTCTGGCTCTACAACGGCTCTGCAGACCTGGTTCTATGGCTCTTAAGCGGCTCTGCTGACTTGGTTCTCTGGCTCTAAAGCGGCTCTGCTGACCTGGTTATCTTGCTCTAAAGCAGCTCTGCTGACCTAGTTCTTAGGCTCTAGATAAGCTCTGTTGACCTGGTTCTCTGACTCTAAAGCCACTCTGCTGACATGGTTCTCTGGCTCTAGAGCAGCTCTGCTGACCTAGTTCTTAGGCTCTAGAGCAGCTCTGCTGACCTGGTTCTCTGGCTCTACAACGGCTCTGCTGACCTGGTTCTCTGGCTCTAAAGCAGCTCTGCTGACCTGGTTCTCTGGCTCTAAAGCAGATCTGCTGACCTGGTTCTCTGGCTCTAAAGCAGTTCTGCTGATCTGGTTCTCTCCCTCTAAAGTAGCTCTGCTGACCTGGTTTCTCTGGCTCTACAGCAGCTCTGCTTACCTGGTTCTCAGGTTCTAGAGCAGCTCTGCTGACCTGGCTCTCTGGCTCTAAAGCAGCTCTACTGACCAGGTTCTCTGGCTCCAAAGCAGCTCTGCTGACCTGGTTCTCTCTCTCTAAAGCAGGTCTGCTGACCTGTTTTCTCTGGCACTACAGCAGCTCTTCTGACCTGGTTTTCTGGCTGTAAAGTAGCTCTGCTGACCTGGTTCTCTGGCTGTAAAGTAGCTCTGCTTACCTGGTTGTCTGGCTCTACAACGGCTCTGCTGACCTGGTGGTTCTCTGGCTCTAAAGTAGCTCTGCTGACCTGGGTATATGGCTCTAAAGCAGCTCTGCTGACCCGGTTCTCTGGCTCTATACAGCTCTGCTGACCTGGTTCTCTGGCTCTACAGCAGCTCTGCTGACCCGGTTCTCTGCTTCTAGAGCAGCTCTGCTGACCCCGATCTTAGGCTCCAGAGCAGCTCTGCTGGCCTGGTTCTCTGGATCTAAAGCAGCTCTGCTGACCTGGTTCTCAGGCTCTAAAGTGGCTCTGCTGACCTGGTTCTCTGGCTCTAAAGCGGCTCTGCTGACCTGGTTCTCTGGCTCTAAAGTAGCTCTGCTGACCTGGTTCTCTGGCTTTAAAGCAGCTCTGCTGACCTGCTTCTCTGGATCTAAAGCATGACCTGGTTCTATGGCTCTAAAGCAGTTCTGATGACCTGGTTCTCTTGCTTTGAAGCAGGTCTGCTGACCTGATTCTCTGGGTCTAGAGCTGCTCTGCTGACCTGGTTCTCTGGCTTTAAAGCAGCTCTGCTGACCTGCTTCTCTGGCTCTAAAGCATGACCTGGTTCTATGGCTCTAAAGCAGTTCTGATGACCTGGTTCTCTTGCTTTGAAGCAGGTCTGCTGACCTGATTCTCTGGGTCTAGAGCAGCTCTGCTGACCTGGTTATCTGGCTTTAAAGCAGCTCTGCTGACCTGCTTCTCTGGCTCTAAAGCATGACCTGCTTCTCTGGCTCTAAAGAATGACCTGGTTCTATGGCTCTAAAGCAGCTCTGTTGACCTGGTTCTCTGGCTCTAAAGCAGCTCTGCTGACCAGGTTCTCTCCTTCTAAAGTGTGAGAAGTTGGACTGGCATATGCTGGTCACTAGTTATAGTGGCCACCTTGCACCAGTCCAATTCGACTCTTATGGTAGATAGGTTTAAGACAACCTTTTAAAGAAAGCTATCCTAGTGGTAGCTGTGGAGAGCAGCCTTCATGCTAAGTCTCTGAGGAATGTAAAGCAGCTTGTTTTACCTTATAATCTCTTGAATTACCAAATGAAAAGGACACCACACAGGTATATATATCAAATATATATGTATTTATTCTTATATACACTCTACTAATCTCTTTATGAGATTAGAACCCAGATACGCATTCAAATGTCAACACTTCTCAATAAATTAAGCACAAATATGGCTGTAGCCCTAGGGGCGTACCAGACCATATACTAAGAAAATGGTTTAACAAACTCGACTTGCAAAATGAAAAGGCCTTGGGCCTTGGGAATCGCTGGGGCTTCACTTCTGCAGTGTTAGCAGGTAAGTAACAGCCCACGGGAGATGCGTGCAGTGTCTAAACACAGCAGCGGGTTTCCTATTGGTTTCAATGGCACAAGTCGCGGTTTGTAATTTAAAGTTTTAGGGCACTTCGGAAAAGTCAACAAGCAAGCCACTTACAGGGTAAGTATTTCGAGGGCCAACACACACTTGGGCACCGGAGTGCACGAGTTACCTCACCCAGGGAAGCCGGGTGCATAGGTGTCTTTTGGTGTCGGGTCACGATGCTGTTTTCAATGGAGATCACTGAAGACTTGCTGCCTGAGACGACTGGAGAGGTGTCCGCTGGAATCCGAGGATGGATTGAAGTTGAAGAGGACCTGAAAATTGAGGGGACAGAGTTCAAAGTCACTTGCCAGTGACCGGTGGCCAGCAGGATGGATGAACACTGATGTCGCGTTGCTTCAGGTCGTCGATGGTGATTTGTCTCTTCGCTCACGAGGTCCAGGAGAGATCGACGATGACCAGCAGCTAGATTCCGAGGGTCTCACAACGTCTGCAGTGGATGACAGTGTCGGCAACCGAATAGGAGCCAACAAACCTTGGCAACTGCAAGTCTCGTGTGGAGTGAATATTGAAGATGATGCAGACCAGCAAGGTCTGATGGACTTACCCAGCAAGGGTAAGTGAGGGAAGGCCCGGAGCAACCAGGAGAGCCCTTGAAGTTGATGAGAAAGTCTTCGGGTGAGTCACTAGCCAACGGGCAAGCAACCGCGAAGACACCTTTGCAGGAAAAGTTCCACAGGAGCCCACGGTCACTCGGGACGGGGTAGGCTGCTGAATTTCAGTTCCACACCTGCTAGAGACTTGGACTACAGATGGTTCAAAGCACAAGTTTGTAGAACATTGTTTAGGGTTTGCACTCGAAATCAGTGCACGGTTCCCTGGTATTGCTTTTCCTTGTCACTCGTGGGGTCCAGACGCCACAGCTTCGCTGGGGACTCAAAATGGCCGTCGAGAGGTCAGGAAATCTGCTTCAGGGGACGCAAGGACTTCGGACTCCGGCGGGAGCGGTGAAGTTTGCAACCGTTGATCAAGTTACTGGTGCCTGCCAAGCAGGGGAGTCACTCCTTGACTCCAAGGGAGATTCTTCAATCTTCCAGAGATAGTGGAACGTCAAAGGGCCAGGATTCTTCTTTGTAGAGCGTCGTCCAGGTGTAATCTGAATTGCATTGGCAATGCTTGGTATCTTATAGTTAAGATAGGGGAGGGACTAGCTCTATGACCACTCCTCTAAGAGGGTCAGGGTAGTGGGTGGTTACACCCACTTCCCTTTGTCCAGTTTCGTGCCAGAGCAGGGGCAGGTAGCCCCTGAACCGGTTTGAGCTGGCATATGCTCAGAGGAGCCTACTGCTCCGCCAGTGCAGGATTTCAAAGGCACTCTAAGAGTGCACCCACCCAGTTCCAATACACTAAATCCTGTCTGGGAGGTGGTAACACCTCCCTGTGACAGGATACCGTTTGTTGGACTTCCTCCACTGTGAGTTTCGGTCAGCAGCAGGAGGGCAGCCCGGTGTCTGTGCTGGTGGCATCCATTTTGTGATGCCAGGGCTCTAGAAGATTTCTACCGTTTAGTACAGTGGGTACATGTCGTCCCCTCTAGAAGGGTGGGATCATACTCCCACACCAGTTACTGGTGTGGGTGTATGATTCCAAGTTGTTTGACACCAAACACGACATGTTTTGATCCAGTCATTCCAAAGTTAGCATTTACCGTGAGGTTATAATGCACTTAAGAGTATATGGTTTAACCGCATCCACAATCAGCAGCAGAGAATAGATTCTGCCAGCTGCAGATGGGTCCTGCTCATGCAGAAGCACCCCCTCACATAGTAAACCAAGCACCCTGCCCTCAGGATTGTTAGGGCCTGCTAGATGGGTGACTGATAGGTTTATATGTGTGTGTATGGTGAGATATAGGAACCTATACCTCAGTAAGGAGTGCTAACACTACCTCACACAGGCTGCAGTAGCAGGCCTGTGGTGTCAGATTGAGAATGCTTCTCAGGGGTGGCATAATACATGCTGCAGCCCCTGGTAGTCCTGTGAAGTACCAATGCCCTAGGTACCTAAGGTACCATATACTAGGGGCTCATAAGGTACCACAGTATCCAATCACTAGTGCATCTAATATGCACACCAAGTTGTTTAGAGAGATCAGTGAGACTGGGGCCCTGATTAGCAGGGACCCAGCCAGACTATAGTCAGAAACCAGTGTATACATCAGAAAAAAAGTGGGGGCAACATAAGTGCAGATCCTTCTCTCCTACATAAAGCAGCTCTGCTGACCTGGTTTCTCTGGCTCTACAACAGCTCTGCTGACCTGGTTCTCTGGCTCTAAAGCAACTCTGCCTACCTGGTTCTCTGGCTCCAAAGGAGCTCTGCTGACCTGGTTCTTAGGTTCTAGAACAGCTCTGCTGATCTATTTCTCTGGCTCTAAAGCAGCTTGGCTAACCTGGTTCTCTGGCTCTAAAGGAGCTCTGCTGACCTGGTTCTCTTCCTCTAAAGCAGCTCTGCTGACCTGGTTTCTCTCCCTCTAAAGGAGCTCTGTTGACCTGGTTCTCTGGTTCTGGAGCAGCTCTGCTGACCGGGTTCATAGGCTCTAGAGCAGCTCTACTTACCTGGTTCTATGACTCTAAAGCAGTTCTGCTGACCGGGTTCTCTGGCTCTAAAGCAGCTCTGCTGACCTGGTTTCTCTGGTTCTACAGCAGCTCTGCTGACCTGGTTCTCTGGCTCTAGAGCGGCTCTGCTGACCTGGTTCTCTGGCTCTACAACGGCTCTGCAGACCTGGTTCTCTGGCTCTATAGCGGCTCTGCCTACCTGGTTCTCTGGCTCTAGAGCAGCTCTGCTGACCTGGTTCTTAGGTTCTAGAACAGCTCTGCTGATCTATTTCTCTGGCTCTAAAGCAGCTCGGCTAACCTGGTTCTCTGGCTCTAAAGGAGCTCTGCTGACATGGTTCTCTCCCTCTAATACAGCTCTGCTGACCTGGTTTCTCTGGCTCTACAGGAGCTTTGCTGACCTGGTTCTTAGGCTCTAGAGCAGTTCTACTGACCTGGTTCTATGGCTCTAAAGCAGCTCTGCTGATCTGGTTCTATGGCTCTAAAGCAGCTCTGCTGACCTGGTTCTCTGGCAGTGAAGCAGTTCTGCTGACCGGGTTCTCTGGCTCTAAAGCAGCTCTGCTGACCTGGTTTCTCTGGTTCTACAGCAGCTCTGGTGACCTGGTTCTCTGGCTCTAGAGCGGCTCTGCTGACCTGGTTCTCTGGCTCTACAACGGCTCTGCAGACCTGGTTCTCTGGCCCTAAAGCTGCTCTGCTGACCTGGTTTCTCTGGCTCTACAACAGCTCTGCTGACCTGGTTCTCTGGCTCTAAAGCAGCTCTGCCTACCTGGTTCTCTGGCTCAAGAGTAGCTCTGCTGACCTGGTTCTTAGGTTCTAGAACAGCTCTGCTGATCTATTTCTCTGGCTCTAAAGCAGCTCGGCTAACCTGGTTCTCTGGCTTTAAAGGATCTCTGCTGACCTGGTTCTCTCCCTCTAAAGCAGCTCTGCTGACCTGGTTTCTCTGGCTCTACAGCAGCTTTGCTGACCTGGTTCTCTGGTTCTAGAGCAGCTCTTCTGACCTGGTTCTTAGGCTCTAGAGCAGCTCTACTGACCTGGTTCTATGGCTCTAAAGCAGCTTTGCTGATCTGGTTCTATGGCTCTAAAGCAGCTCTGCTGACCTGGTTCTATGGCTCTAAAGCAGCTCTGCTGACCTGATTCTCTGGCTCTGAAGCAGTTCTGCTGACCGGGTTCTTTGGCTCTAAAGCAGCTCTGCTGACCTGGTTTCTCTGGTTCTACAGCAGCTCTGCAGACCTGGTTCTCTGGCTCTATAGTGGCTCTACCTACCTGGTACTCTGGCTCTAGAGCAGCTCTGCTGATCTGGTTCTTAGGTTCTAGAACAACTCTGATGATCTATTTCTCTGGCTCTAAAGCAGCTCGGCTAACCTGGTTCTCTGGCTCTAAAGGAGCTCTGCTGACCTGGTTCTCTCCCTCTAAAGCAGCTCTGCTGACCTGGTTTCTCTGGCTCTACAGCAGCTTTGCTGACCTGGTTCTTAGGCTCTAGAGCAGCTCTACTGACCTGGTTCTATGGCTCTAAAGCAGCTCTGCTGATCTGGTTCTATGGCTCTAAAGCAGTTCTGCTGACCTGGTTCTATGGCTCTAAAGCAGCTCTGCTTACCTGGTTCTCTGGCTGTGAAGCAGTTCTGCTGACCGGGTTCTCTGGCTCTAAAGCAGCTCTGCTGACCTGGTTTCTCTGGTTCTACAGCAGCTCTGCTGACCTGGTTCTCTGGCTCTATAGCGGCTCTGCTGACCTGGTTCTCTGGCTCTACAACGGCTCTGCAGACCTGGTTCTCTGGCTCTACAACGGCTTTACTGACCTCTTTCTCTGGCTCTAGAGCAGCTTTGCTGATCTGTTTCTCTGTGTTTACAACGGTTCTGCTGACCTGGTTTCTCTGGCTCTACAGCAGCTCTGCTGACCTGGTGTTCTGGCTCTAGAGCAGCTCTGCTGATTTGGTTCTCTGGCTCTAAAGCGGCTCTGCTGACCTGGTTATCTGGCTCTAAAGCAGCTCTGCTGACCTGGTTCTCTGGCTCTAGATCAGCTCTGCTGACCTGGTTCTCCAGCTCTAAAGCAGCTCTGCTGACCTGGTTCTCTGGCTTTAGAGCAGCTCTGCTGACTTGGGTCTTAGGCTCTAGAGCAGCTCTGCTGACCTGGGTCTCTGGCTCTACAATGGCTCTGCTGACCTGGTTCTCTGGCTCTAAAGCAGCTCTGCTGACCGTGTTTTCTGGCTCTAAAGCAGCTTTGCTGACCTGGTTCTCTGGCTCTAAAGCAGTTCTGCTGATCTGGTTCTCTGACTCTAAAGCAGCTCTGCTGACCTGGTTCCTCCATCGAAAGCAGCTCTGCTGACCTGGTTTCTCTGGCTCTACAGCAGCTCTGCTGACCTGGTTCTCAGGCTCTAGAGCAGCTCTGCTGACCTGGTTCTCTGGCTCTAAAGCAGCTCTGCTGACCTGGTTCTTAGGCTCTAGAGCAGCTCTGCTGACCTGGTTCTCTGGCTCTACAACGGCTCTGCTAACCTGGTTCTCTTGCTCCAAAGCAGCTCTGCTGACCTGGTTATATGGCTCTAAAGCAGCTCTGCTGACCCGGTTCTTAGGTTCTAGAGCAGCTCTGCTGGCATGGTTCTCTGGCTTTCAAGCAGCTCTGCTGACCTACGTCTCTGACTCTAAAGCATGACCTGGTTCTATGGCTCTCAAGCAGTTCTGTGGACCTGGTTCTCTGGCTTTAAAGCAGCTCTGCTGATCTGGTTCTCTGGCTCTAGAGCATCTCTGCTGACCTGGTTCTTAGGCTCTAGAGCTGCTCTGCTGACCTGGTTCTCTAGCTCTACAACGGCTCTGCTGACCTGGTTCACTGGCTTTAAAGCAGCTCTGGTGACCTGGTTCTATGGCTCTAAAGCAGCTCTGCTGACCTGGTTCTCTGGCTCTACAGCAGCTCTGCTGACCTGGTTCTCTGGCTCTAAAGCAGCTCTGCTTACCATGGTTCTCTGGCTTTAAAGCAAATCTGCTGACCTGATTCTCTGGTGCTAAAGCGGCTCTGCTGACCTGGTTCTTAGGCTCTAGAGCAGCTCTGCTGACCTGGGTCTCTGGCTCTACAACGGCTCTGCTGACCTGGTTCTCTGGCTCTAAAGCAGCTCTGCTGACCTGGTTCTCTGGCTCTAACGCAGCTCTGCTGACCTGGTTCTCAGGCTCTAAAGCAGTTCTGCTGATCTGGTTATCTGACTCTAAAGCAGCTCTGCTGACCTGGTTCTCTCCCTCTAAAGCAGCTCTGCTGACCTGGTTTCTCTGGCTCTACAGCAGCTCTGCTGACCTGGTTCTCAGGCTCTAGAGCAGCTCTGCTGACCTGGTTCTTTGGCTCTAAAGCAGCTCTGCTGACCTAGTTCTCTGGCTCCAAAGCAGCTCTGCTGACCTGGTTCTCTCCCTCTAAAGCAGGTCTGCTGACCTGGTTTCTCTGGCACTACAGCAGCTCTGCTGACCTGGTTCTCTGGCTGTAAAGTAGCTCTGCTGACCTGGTTCTCTGGCTCTAAAGCAGCTCTGCTGACCTGGTTCTTAGACTCTAGAGCAGCTCTGCTGACCTTGTTCTCTGGCTCTACAACGGCTCTGCTGACCTGGTTCTCTGCCTCTAAAGCAGCTCTGAAGACCTGGTTATATGGTTCTAAAGCAGCTCTGCTGACCCGGTTCTCTGGCTCTATACAGCTCTGCTGACCTGGTTCTCTTGCTCTACAGCAGCTCTGCTGACCCGGTTCTCTGCCTCTAGAGCAGCTCTGCTGACCCGGTTCTTAGGCTCTAGAGCAGCTCTGCTGACCTGGTTCTCTGGCTTTCAAGCAGCTCTGCTGACCTGGTTCTCTGACTCTAAAGCGGCTCTGATGATGTGGTTCTCTGGATCTAAAGCAGCTCTGCTGACCTGGTTCTCTGGCTCTAAAGTGGCTCTGCTGACCTGGTTCGATGGCTCTAAAGCGCCTCTGCTGACCTTTTTCTCTAGCTCTAAAGCACCTCTGCTGACCTGGTTCTCTGGCTTTGAAGCAGCTCTGCTGACCTGCGTCTCTGACTCTAAAGCATGACCTGGTTCTATGGCTCTAAAGCAGTTCTGCTGACCTGGTTCTCTTGCTTTGAAGCAGCTCTGCTGACCTGATTCTCTGGCTCTAGAGAAGCTCTGCTGACCTGGTTCTTAGACTCTAGAGCAGCTCTGCTGACCTGGTTCTCTGGCTCTAAAGCAGCTCTGCTGACCTGGTTCTCTGGCTCTAAAGCAGCTCTGCTGACCTGGTTCTCTGACTCTAAAGCAGCTCTCCTGACCTAGTTCTCTGGCTCGAGAGCAGCTCTGCTGACCTGGTTCTTAGGCTCTAGAGCAGCTCAGCTGACCTAGCTCTCTGGATCTACAATGGCTCTGCTGACCTGGTTCTCTGGCTCTAAAGCAGCTCTGCTGACCTGGTTTTCTGGCTCTAAAGCAGCTCTGCTGATCTGGTTCACTCTCTCTAAAGCAGCTTTGCTGACCTGTTTCTCTGGATCTAAAGCAGCTCTGCTGACCTGGTTTCTCTGGCTCTACAGCAGCTCTGCTGACCTGGTTCTCAGGCTCTAGAGCAGCTCTGCTGACCTGGTTCTTTGGCTCTAAAGCAGCTCTGCTGACCTAGTTCTCTGGCTCCAAAGCAGCTCTGCTGACCTGGTTCTCTCCCTCTAAAGCAGGTCTGCTGACCTGGTTTCTCTGGCACTACAGCAGCTCTGCTGACCTGGTTCTCTGGCTGTAAAGTAGCTCTGCTGACCTGGTTCTCTGGCTCTAAAGCAGCTCTGCTGACCTGGTTCTTAGACTCTAGAGCAGCTCTGCTGACCTTGTTCTCTGGCTCTACAACGGCTCTGCTGACCTGGTTCTCTGCCTCTAAAGCAGCTCTGAAGACCTGGTTATATGGTTCTAAAGCAGCTCTGCTGACCCGGTTCTCTGGCTCTATACAGCTCTGCTGACCTGGTTCTCTTGCTCTACAGCAGCTCTGCTGACCCGGTTCTCTGCCTCTAGAGCAGCTCTGCTGACCCGGTTCTTAGGCTCTAGAGCAGCTCTGCTGACCTGGTTCTCTGGCTTTCAAGCAGCTCTGCTGACCTGGTTCTCTGACTCTAAAGCGGCTCTGATGATGTGGTTCTCTGGATCTAAAGCAGCTCTGCTGACCTGGTTCTCTGGCTCTAAAGTGGCTCTGCTGACCTGGTTCGATGGCTCTAAAGCGCCTCTGCTGACCTTTTTCTCTAGCTCTAAAGCACCTCTGCTGACCTGGTTCTCTGGCTTTGAAGCAGCTCTGCTGACCTGCGTCTCTGACTCTAAAGCATGACCTGGTTCTATGGCTCTAAAGCAGTTCTGCTGACCTGGTTCTCTTGCTTTGAAGCAGCTCTGCTGACCTGATTCTCTGGCTCTAGAGAAGCTCTGCTGACCTGGTTCTTAGACTCTAGAGCAGCTCTGCTGACCTGGTTCTCTGGCTCTAAAGCAGCTCTGCTGACCTGGTTCTCTGGCTCTAAAGCAGCTCTGCTGACCTGGTTCTCTGACTCTAAAGCAGCTCTCCTGACCTAGTTCTCTGGCTCGAGAGCAGCTCTGCTGACCTGGTTCTTAGGCTCTAGAGCAGCTCAGCTGACCTAGCTCTCTGGATCTACAATGGCTCTGCTGACCTGGTTCTCTGGCTCTAAAGCAGCTCTGCTGACCTGGTTTTCTGGCTCTAAAGCAGCTCTGCTGATCTGGTTCACTCTCTCTAAAGCAGCTTTGCTGACCTGTTTCTCTGGATCTAAAGCAGCTCTGCTGACCTGGTTCTCTGGCTCTAGAGTAGCCCTGCTGACCTGGTTCTCTGGCAATAGAGCAGCTCTACTGACCTGGTTCTCTGGCTCTAAAGCGGCTCTGCTGACATGGTTCTCTGGCTTTAAAGCAGCTCTGCTGACCTGGTTCTCTGGTGCTAAAGCGGCTCTGCTGACCTGGTTCTTTCCCTCTATAGCAGCTCCGCTGACCTGGTTCTCAAGCTCTAAAGCAGCTCCGCTGACCTGGTTCTCTGGCTTGAGAGCAGCTCTGCTGACCTGGTTCTCTGGCTCTACAACGGCTCTGCTAACCTGGTTCTCTGGCTCTAAAGCAGCTCTGCTGACCTGGTTATATGGCTCTAAAGCAGCTCTGCTGACCTGGTTCTTAGACTCTAGAGCAGCTCTGCTGACCTTGTTCTCTGGCTCTACAACGGCTCTGCTGACCCGGTTCTCTGGCTCTATACAGCTCTGCTGACCTGGTTCTCTTGCTCTACAGCAGCTCTGCTGACCCGGTTCTCTGCCTCTAGAGCAGCTCTGCTGACCCGGTTCTTAGGCTCTAGAGCAGCTCTGCTGACCTGGTTCTCTGGCTTTCAAGCAGCTCTGCTGACCTGGTTCTCTGACTCTAAAGCGGCTCTGATGATGTGGTTCTCTGTATCTAAAGCAGCTCTGCTGACCTGGTTCTCTGGCTCTAAAGTGGCTCTGCTGACCTGGTTCCATGGCTCTAAAGCGCCTCTGCTGACCGTTTTCTCTAGCTCTAAAGCAGCTCTGCTGACCTGGTTCTCTGGCTTTGAAGCAGCTCTGCTGACCTGCTTCTCTGACTCTAAAGCATGACCTGGTTCTATGGCTCTAAAGCATTTCTGCTGACCTGGTTCTCTTGCTTTGAAGCAGCTCTGCTGACCTGATTCTCTGGCTCTAGAGAAGCTCTGTTGACCTGGTTCTTAGACTCTAGAGCAGCTCTGCTGACCTGGTTCTCTGGCTCTAAAGCAGCTCTGCTGACCTGGTTTTCTGGCTCTAAAGCAGCTCTGCTGACCTGGTTCTCTGGCTCTAAAGCAGCTCTCCTGACCTAGTTCTCTGGCTCGAGAGCAGCTCTGCTGACCTGGTTCTTAGGCTCTAGAGCAGCTCAGCTGACCTAGCTCTCTGGCTCTACAATGGCTCTGCTGACCTGGTTCTCTGGCCCTAAAGCAGATCTGCTGACCTGGTTTTCTGGCTCTAAAGCAGCTCTGCTGATCTGGTTCACTCCCTCTAAAGCAGGTTTGCTGACCTGTTTCTCTGGATCTAAAGCAGCTCTGCTGACCTGGTTCTCTGGCTCTAGAGTAGCCCTGCTGACCTGGTTCTCTGGCTCTAGAGCAGCTCTACTGACCTGGTTCTCTGGCTCTAAAGCGACTCTGCTGACATGGTTCTCTGGCTTTAAAGCAGCTCTGCTGACCTGGTTCTCTGGTGCTAAAGCGGCTCTGCTGACCTGGTTCTCTCCCTCTATAGCAGCTCCGCTGACCTGGTTCTCAAGCTCTAAAGCAGCTCCGCTGACCTGGTTCTCTGGCTTGAGAGCAGCTCTGCTGACCTGGTTCTCTAGCTGTAAAGTAGCTCTGCTGACCTGGTTCTCTGGCTCTAAAGCAGCTCTGCTTACCTGGTTCTTAGGCTCTAGAGCAGCTCTGCTGACCTGGTTCTCTGGCTCTACAACGGCTCTGCTAACCTGGTTCTCTGGCTCTAAAGCAGCTCTGCTGACCTGGTTATATGGCTCTAAAGTAGCTCTGCTGACCCGGTTCTTAGGTTCTAGAGCAGCTCTGCTGACATGGGTCTCTGGCTTTCAAGCAGCTCTGCTGACCTGGTTCTCTGGCTCTAAAGCGGCTCTGCTGATGTGGTTCTCTGGCTGGAAAGTGTCTCTGCTGACCTGGTTCTATGGCTCCCAAGCAGTTCTGCTGACCTGGTTCTCTTGCTTGGAAGCAGCTCTGCTGACCTGATTCTCTGGCTCTAGAGCAGCTCTGCTGACCTGGTTCTTAGGCTCTAGAGAAGCTCTGTTGACCTGGGTCTCTGGCTCTACAACGGCTCTGCTGACCGGGTTCTCTTGCTCTAAAGCAGCTCTGCTGACCTGGTTCTTTGGCTCTAAAGCAGCTCTGCTGAGCTGGTTCTCTGGCTCTAGAGCAGCTCTGCTGACCTGGTTCTCTGGCTCTACAATGGCTCTGCTGACCTGGTTCTCTGGCTCTAAAGCAGCTCTGCTGACCTGGTTCTCTGGCTCTAAAGCAGTTCTGCTGATCTGGTTCTCTGACTCTAAAGCAGGTCTGCTGACCTGGTTCTCTCCCTCTAAAGCAGGTCTGCTGAACTGGTTTCTCTGGCATGACAACAGCTCTGCTGACCTGGTTTTCTGGCTCTAATGCAGCTCTGCTGACCTGGTTCTTAGGCTCTAGAGCAGCTCTGCTGACCTGGTAGTCTGGCTCTACAACGGCTCTGCTGACCTGGTTCTCTGGCTCTAAAGCAGCTCTGCTGACCTGGTTCTCTGGCTCGAAAGCAGCTCTGCTGACACGGTTCTCTGGCTCTATACAGCTCTGCTGACCTGGTTCTCTGGCTCTACAGCAGCTCTGCTGACCCGGTTCTCTGCCTCTAGAGCAGTTCTGCTGACCCAGTTCTTAGGCTCTAGAGCAGCTCTTCTGACCTGGTTCTCTGGCTCTAAAGCGGCTCTGCTGACCTGGTTCTCTGGATCTAAAGCAGCTCTGCTGAACTGGTTCTCTGGCTCTAAAGTGGCTCAGCTGACCTGGTTCTCTGGCTCTAAAGCAGCTCTGCTGACCTGGTTCTTTGGCTCTAAAGCAGCTCTGCTGAGCTGGTTCTCTGGCTCTAGAGCAGCTCTGCTGACCTGGTTCTCTGGCTCTACAACGGCTCTGCTGACCTGGTTCTCTGGCTCTAAAGCAGCTCTGCTGACCTGGTTCTCTGGCTCTAAAGCAGTTCTGCTGATCTGGTTCTCTGACTCTAAAGCAGTTCTGCTGATCTGGTTCTCTGACTCTAAAGTAGCTCTGCTGACATGGTTCTCTCCCTCTAAAGCAGCTCTGCTGACCTGGTTTCTCTGGCTCTACAGCAGCTCTGCTGACCTGGTTCTCAGGCTCTAGAGCAGCTCTGCTGACCTGGCTCTCTGGCTCTAAAGCATCTCTGCTGACCAGGTTCTGGCTCCAAAGCAGCTCTGCTGACCTGGTTCTCTCCCTCTAAAGCAGGTCTGCTGAACTGGTTTCTCTGGCATGACAACAGCTCTGCTGACCTGGTTTTATGGATCTAAAGCAGCTCTGCTGACCTGGTTCTTAGGCTCTAGAGCAGATCTGCTGACCTGGTTGTCTGGCTCTACAACGGCTCTGCTGACCTGGTTCTCTGGTTCTAAAGCAGCTCTGCTGACCTGGTTCTCTGGCTCTACAGCAGCTCTGCTGACCGGGTTCTCTGCCTCTAGAGCAGCTCTGCTGACCCACTTCTTAGGCTCTAGAGCAGCTCTTCTGACCTGGTTCTCAGGCTCTAAAGCGGCTCTGCTGACCTGGTTCTCTGGATCTAAAGCAGCTCTGCTGACCTGGTTCTCTGGCTCTAAAGTGGCTCTCCTGACCTGGTTCTCTGGCTCTAAAGCAGCTCTGCTAACCTGGTTCTCTGGCTATAAAGCTGCTCTGCTGACCTGGTTCTCTGGCTTTGAAGCAGCTCTGCTGACCTGCTTCTCTGGCTCTAAAGCATGACCTGGTTCTATGGCTCTAAAGCAGTTCTGCTGACCCGGTTCTCTTGCTTTGAAGCAGGTCTGCAGACCTGATTCTCTGGGTCTAGAGCAGCTCTGCTGACCTGGTTCTCTCCCTCTAAAGCTGCTCTGTTGACCTGGTTCTCTGGCTCTAAAGCAGCTCTGCTGGCCAGGTTCTCTTCCTCTAAAGCGGCTCTGCTGACCTGGTTCTCTGGATCTAAAGCAGCTCTGCTGACCTGGTTTTTCTGTCTCTACAACAGCTCTGCTGACCTGGTTCTCTGGCTCTAAAGCAGCTCTGCCTACCTGATTCTCTGGCTCTAGAGCAGCTCTGTTGACCTGGTTCTTAGGTTCTAGAAAAGCTCTGCTGATCTGGTTCTCTGGCTCTAAAGCAGCTCGGATAACCTGGGTCTCTGGCTCTAAAGTAGTTCTGTTTACCTGGTTCTCTCCCTCTAAAGCAGCTCTGCTGACCTCGTTTCTCTGGCTCTACAGCAGCTCTGCTGACCTGGTTCTCTGTTTCTAGAGCAGTTCTGCGGACCTGGTTCATAGGCTCTAGAGCAGCTCTACTGACCTGGTTCTATGGCTCTAAAGCAGCTCTGCTGATCTGGTTCTATGGCTCTAAAGCAGCTCTGCTGACCTGGTTCTCTGGCTCTAAAGCAGCTCTGCTGACCTGGTTCTCTGGCTCTAAAGCAGTTCTGCTGATCTGGTTCTCTGACTCTAAAGCAGTTCTGCTGATCTGGTTCTCTGACTCTAAAGCAGCTCTGCTGACCTGGTTCTCTCCCTATAAAGCAGCTCTGCTGACCTGGTTTCTCTGGCTCTACAGCAGCTCTGCTGACCTGGTTCTCAGGCTCTAGAGCAGCTCTGCTGACCTGGCTCTCTGGCTCTAAAGCATCTCTGCTGACCAGGTTCTCTGGCTCCAAAGCAGCTCTGCTGACCTGGTTCTCTCCCTCTAAAGCAGGTCTGCTGAACTGGTTTCTCTGGCATGACAACAGCTCTGCTGACCTGGTTTTCTGGCTCTAAAGCAGCTCTGCTGACCATGCTTCTCTGGCTTTCAAGCAGATCTGCTGACCTGATTCTCTGGTGCTAAAGCGGCTCTGCTGACCTGGTTCTCTCCCTCTATAGCAGCTCCGCTGACCTGGTTCTCTGGTTCTAAAGCAGCTCCGCTGACCTGGTTCGCTGGCTTGAGAGCAGCTCTGCTGACCTGGTTCTTAGGCTCTAGAACAGCTCTGCTGACCTGCGTCTCTGGCTCTACAATGGCTCTGCTGACCTGGTTCTCTGGCTCTAAAGCAGCTCTGCTGACCTGGTTCTATGGCTCTAAAGCAACTCTGCTGACCTGGTTCTCTGGCTCTAAAGTGGCTCTGCTGACTTGGTTCTCTGGCTCTAAAGCGGCGCTGCAGACCTGGTTATCTGGCTCTAAAGCAGCTCTGCTGCCCTCGTTCTCTGGCTCTAGATCAGCTCTGCTGACCTGGTTCTCTGGCTCTAAAGCAGCTCTGCTGACCTCGTTCTCTGGCTCGAAAGCAGCTCTGCTGACCTGATTCTCTGGCTCTAAAGCAGCTCTGCTGACGTGGTTCTCTGGCGCTAAAGCGCCACTGCGGACCTGGTTCTCTCCCTCTATAGCACATCTGCTGACCTGGTTCTCTGGCTCTAAAGCAGCTCTCCTGACCTGGTTCTCTGGCTCGAGAGCAGCTGTGCTGATCTGGTTCTTAGGCTATAGAGCAGCTCAGCTGACCTAGTTCTCTGGTTCTAAAGCAGCTCCGCAGACCTGGTTCTCTGGCTTGAGAGCAGCTCTGCTGACCTGGTTCTTAGGCTCCAGAACAGCTCTGCTGACCTGGTTCTCTAGTTCTACAACGGCTCTGTTGACCTGGTTCTATGGCTCTAAAGCAGCTCTGCTGACCTGGTTCTCTGGCTCTAAAGCGGCTCTGCTGACTTGGTTCTCTGGCTCTAAAGTGGCTCCGCTGACCTGGTTCTCTGGCTTGAGAGCAGCTCTGCTGACCTGGTTCTCTAGCTGTAAAGTAGCTCTGCTGACCTGGTTCTCTGGCTCTAAAGCAGCTCTGCTGACCTGGTTCTTAGGCTCTAGAGCAGCTCTGCTGACCTGGTTCTCTGGCTCTACAACGGCTCTGCTAACCTGGTTCTCTGGCTCTAAAGCAGCTCTGCTGACCTGGTTATATGGCTCTAAAGCAGCTCTGCTGACCCGGTTCTTAGGTTCTAGAGCAGCTCTGCTGACATGGTTCTCTGGCTTTCAAGCAGCTCTGCTGACCTGGTTCTCTGGCTCTAAAGCGGCTCTGCTGATGTGGTTCTCTGGCTGGAAAGTGTCTCTGCTGACCTGGTTCTCTGGCTCTAAAGCGGCTCTGCTGACCCGGTTCTCTAGCTCTAAAGCAGCTCTGCTGACCTATTTCTCTGGATTTGAAGCAGATCTGCTGACCTACGTCTCTGACTCTAAAGCATGACCTGGTTCTATGGCTCCCAAGCAGTTCTGCTGACCTGGTTCTCTTGCTTTGAAGCAGCTCTGCTGACCTGATTCTCTGGCTCTAGAGCAGCTCTGCTGACCTGGTTCTTAGGCTCTAGAGAAGCTCTGCTGACCTGGGTCTCTGGCTCTACAACGGCTCTGCTGACCTGGTTCTCTTGCTCTAAAGCAGCTCTGCTGACCTGGTTCTTTGGCTCTAAAGCAGCTCTGCTGAGCTGGTTCTCTGGCTCTAGAGCAGCTCTACTGACCTGGTTCTCTGGCTCTACAACGGCTCTGCTGACCTGGTTCTCTGGCTCTAAAGCAGCTCTGCTGACCTGGTTCTCTGGCTCTAAAGCAGTTCTGCTGATATGGTTCTCTGACTCTAAAGCAGTTCTGCTGATCTGGTTCTCTGACTCTAAAGCAGCTCTGCTGACCTGGTTCTCTCCCTCTAAAGCAGCTCTGCTGACCTGGTTTCTCTGGCTCTACAGCAGCTCTGCTGACCTGGTTCTCAGGCTCTAGAGCAGCTCTGATGACCTGGCTCTCTGGCTCTAAAGCATCTCTGCTGACCAGGTTCTCTGGCTCCAAAGCAGCTCTGCTGACCTGGTTCTCTCCCTCTAAAGCAGGTCTGCTGAACTGGTTTCTCTGGCATGACAACAGCTCTGCTGACCTGGTTCTTAGGCTCTAGAGCAGCTCTGCTGACCTGGTAGTCTGGCTCTACAACGGCTCTGCTGACCTGGTTCTCTGGCTCTAAAGCAGCTCTGCTGACCTGGTTCTCTGGCTCGAAAGCAGCTCTGCTGACACGGTTCTCTGGCTCTATACAGCTCTGCTGACCTGGTTCTCTGGCTCTACAGCAGCTCTGCTGACCCGGTTCTCTGCCTCTAGAGCAGTTCTGCTGACCCAGTTCTTAGGCTCTAGAGCAGCTCTTCTGACCTGGTTCTCTGGCTCTAAAGCGGCTCTGCTGACCTGGTTCTCTGGATCTAAAGCAGCTCTGCTGACCTGGTTCTCTGGCTCTAAAGTGGCTCTGCTGACCTGGTTCTCTGGCTCTAAAGCAGCACTGCTGACCTGGTTCTTTGGCTCTAAAGCAGCTCTGCTGAGCTGGTTCTCTGGCTCTAGAGCAGCTCTGCTGACCTGGTTCTCTGGCTCTACAACGGCTCTGCTGACCTGGTTCTCTGGCTCTAAAGCAGCTCTGCTGACCTGGTTCTCTGGCTCTAAAGCAGTTCTGCTGATCGGGTTCTCTGACTCTAAAGCAGTTCTGCTGATCTGGTTCTCTGACTCTAAAGCAGCTCTGCTGACATGGTTCTCTCCCTCTAAAGCAGCTCTGCTGACCTGGTTTCTCTGGCTCTACAGCAGCTCTGCTGACCTGGTTCTCAGGCTCTAGAGCAGCTCTGCTGACCTGGCTCTCTGGCTCTAAAGCATCTCTGCTGACCAGGTTCTCTGGCTCCAAAGCAGCTCTGCTGACCTGGTTCTCTCCCTCTAAAGCAGGTCTGCTGAACTGGTTTCTCTGGCCTGACAACAGCTCTGCTGACCTGGTTTTCTGGATCTAAAGCAGCTCTGCTGACCTGGTTCTTAGGCTCTAGAGCAGATCTGCTGACCTGGTTGTCTGGCTCTACAACGGCTCTGCTGACCTGGTTCTCTGGTTCTAAAGCAGCTCTCCTGACCTGGTTCTCTGGCTCTAAAGCAGCTCTGCTGACACGGTTCTCTGGTTCTATACAGCTCTGCTGACCTGGTTCTCTGGCTCTACAGCAGCTCTGCTGACCCGGTTCTCTGCCTCTAGAGCAGCTCTGCTGACCCACTTCTTAGGCTCTAGAGCAGCTCTTCTGACCTGGTTCTCTGGCTTTAAAGCGGTTCTGCTGACCTGGTTCTCTGGATCTAAAGCAGCTCTGCTGACCTGGTTCTCAGGCTCTAAAGTGGCTCTCCTGACCTGGTTCTCTGGCTCTAAAGCAGCTCTGCTAACCTGTTTCTCTGGCTATAAAGCTGCTCTGCTGACCTGGTTCTCTGGCTTTGAAGCAGCTCTTCTGACCTGCTTCTCTGGCTCTAAAGCATGACCTGGTTCTATGGCTCTAAAGCAGTTCTGCTGACCCGGTTCTCTTGCTTTGAAGCAGGTCTGCAGACCTGATTCTCCGGGTCTAGAGCAGCTCTGCTGACCTGGTTCTCTCCCTCTAAAGCTGCTCTGTTGACCTGGTTCTCTGGCTCTAAAGCAGCTCTGCTGGCCAGGTTCTCTCCCTCTAAAGCGGCTCTGCTGACCTGGTTCTCTGGATCTAAAGCAGCTCTGCTGACCTGGTTTTTCTGTCTCTACAACAGCTCTGCTGACCTGGTTCTCTGGCTCTAAAGCAGCTCTGCCTACCTGATTCTCTGGCTCTAGAGCAGCGCTGTTGACCTGGTTCTTAGGTTCTAGAACAGCTCTGCTGATCTGGTTCTCTGGCTCTAAAGCAGCTCGGCTAACCTCGTTTCTCTGGCTCTACAGCAGCTCTGCTGACCTGGTTCTCTGTTTCTAGAGCAGTTCTGCGGACCTGGTTCATAGGCTCTAGAGCAGCTCTACTGACCTGGTTCCATGGCTCTAAAGCAGCTCTGCTGATCTGGTTCTATGGCTCTAAAGCAGCTCTGCTGACCTGGTTCTCTGGCTCTAAAGCAGCTCTGCTGACCTGGTTCTCTGGCTCTAAAGCAGTTCTGCTGATCTG
Organism: Triturus cristatus; assembly: GCF_964204655.1. NCBI lineage: Eukaryota > Metazoa > Chordata > Amphibia > Caudata > Salamandridae > Triturus > Triturus cristatus. The sequence goes on from NW_028187318.1 coordinate 1,413,655, forward strand.
GTTCTCTGACTCTAAAGCAGTTCTGCTGATCTGGTTCTCTGACTCTAAAGCAGCTCTGTTGACCTGGTTCTCTCCCTCTAAAGCAGCTCTGCTGACCTGGTTTTTCTGGCTCTACAGCAGCTCTGCTGACCTGGTTCTCAGGCTCTAGAGCAGCTCTGCTGACCTGGCTCTCTGGCTCTAAAGCATCTCTGCTGACCAGGTTCTCTGGCTCCAAAGCAGCTCTGCTGACCTGGTTCTCTCCCTCTAAAGCAGGTCTGCTGAACTGGTTTCTCTGGCATGACAACAGCTCTGCTGACCTGGTTTTCTGGCTCTAAAGCAGCTCTGCTGACCTGGTTCTTAGGCTCTAGAGCAGCTCTGCTGTCCTGGTTCTCTGGCTCTAAAGCAGCTCTGCTGGCCAGGTTCTCTCCCTCTAAAGCGGCTCTGCTGACCTGGTTCTCTGGATCTAAAGCAGCTCTGCTGACCTGGTTTCTCTGGCTCTACAACAGCTCTGCTGACCTGGTTCTCTGGCTCTAAAGCAGCTCTGCCTACCTGGTTCTCTGGCTCTAAAGCAGCTCGGCTAACCTGGTTCTCTGGCTCTAAAGTAGTTCTGTTTACCTGGTTCTCTCCCTCTAAAGCAGCTCTGCTGACCTCGTTTCTCTGGCTCTACAGCAGCTCTGCTGACCTGGTTCTCTGTTTCTAGAGCAGTTCTGGAACCTGGTTCATAGGCTCTAGAGCAGCTCTACTGACCTGGTTCTATGGCTCTAAAGCAGCTCTGCTGATCTGGTTCTATGGCTCTAAAGCAGCTCTGCTGACCTGGTTCTCTGGCTCTAAAGCAGCTCTGCTTACCTGGTTCTCTGGCTCTAAAGCAGTTCTGCTGATCTGGTTCTCTGACTCTGAAGCAGTTCTGCTGATCTGGTTCTCTGACTCTAAAGCAGCTCTGCTGACCTGGTTCTCTCCCTCTAAAGCAGCTCTGCTGACCTGGTTTCTCTGGCTCTACAGCAGCTCTGCTGACCTGGTTCTCAGGCTCTAGAGCAGCTCTGCTGACCTGGCTCTCTGGCTCTAAAGCATCTCTGCTGACCAGGTTCTCTGGCTGCAAAGCAGCTCTGCTGACCTGGTTCTCTCCCTCTAAAGCAGGTCTGCTGAACTGGTTTCTCTGGCATGACAACAGCTCTGCTGACCTGGTTTTCTGGCTCTAAAGCAGCTCTGCTGACCTGGTTCTTAGGCTCTAGAGCAGCTCTGCTGACCTGGTTCTCTGGCTCTAAAGCAGCTCTGCTGGCAAGGTTCTCTCCCTCTAAAGCGGCTCTGCTGACCTGGTTCTCTGGATCTAAAGCAGCTCTGCTGACCTGGTTTCTCTGGCTCTACAACAGCTCTGCTGAACTTGTTCTCTGGCTCTAAAGCAGCTCTGCCTACCTGGTTCTCTGGCTCTAGAGCAGCTCTGCTGACCTGGTTCTTAGGTTCTAGAACAGCTCTGCTGATCTGGTTCTCTGGCTCTAAAGCAGCTCAGCTAACCTGGTTCTCTGGCTCGAAAGTAGTTCTGTTTACCTGGTTCTCTCCCTCTAAAGCAGCTCTGCAGACCTGGTTTCTCTGGCTCTACAGCAGCTCTGCTGACCTGGTTCTCTGGTTCTAGAGCAGTTCTGCGGACCTGGTTCATAGGCTCTAGAGCAGCTCTACTGACCTGGTTCTATGGCTCTAAAGCAGCTCTGCTGATCTGGTTCTATGGCTCTAAAGCAGCTCTGCTGACCTGGTTCTATGGCTCTAAAGCAGCTCTGCTGACCTTGTTCTCTGGCTCTGAAGCAACTCTGCTGACTGGGTTCTCTGGCTCTAAAGCAGCTCTGCTGACCTGATTTCTCTGGTTTTACAGCATCTCTGCTGACCTGGTTCTCTGGCTCTAGAGCGACTCTGCTGACCTGGTTCTCTCGCTCTACAACGGCTCTGCAGACCTGGTTCTATGGCTCTTAAGCGGCTCTGCTGACTTGGTTCTCTGGCTCTAAAGCGGCTCTGCTGACCTGGTTATCTCGCTCTAAAGCAGCTCTGCTGACCTGGTTCTTAGGCTCTAGCTAAGGTCTGTTGACCTTGTTCTCTGGCTCTGAAGCAACTCTGCTGACTGGGTTCTCTGGCTCTAAAGCAGCTCTTCTGACCTGGTTTCTCTGGCTCTACAGCAGCTCTGCTGACCTGGTTCTCAGGCTCTAGAGCAGCTCTGCTGACCTGGCTCTCTGGCTCTAAAGCAGCTCTACTGACCAGGTTCTCTGGCTCCAAAGCAGCTCTGCTGACCTGGTTCTCTCCCTCTAAAGCAGGTCTGCTGACCTGGTTTCTCTGGCACTACAGCAGCTCTTCTGACCTGGTTTTCTGGCTGTAAAGTAGCTCTGCTGACCTGGTTCTCTGGCTGTAAAGTAGCTCTGCTGACCTGGTTCTCTGGCTCTACAACGGCTCTGCTGACCTGGTGGTTCTCTGGCTCTAAAGTAGCTCTGCTGACCTGGTTATATGGCTCTAAAGCAGCTCTGCTGACCCGGTTCTCTGGCTCTATACAGCTCTGCTGACCTGGTTCTCTGGCTCTACAGCAGCTCTGCTGACCCGGTTCTCTGCTTCTAGAGCAGCTCTGCTGACCCGGATCTTAGGCTCTAGAGCAGCTCTGCTGACCTGGTTATATGGCTCTAAAGCGGCTCTGCTGGCCTGGTTCTCTGGATCTAAAGCAGCTCTGCTGACCTGGTTCTCAGGCTCTAAAGTGGCTCTGCTGACCTGGTTCTCTGGCTCTAAAGCGGCTCTGCTGACCTGGTTCTCTGGCTCTAAAGCAGCTCTGCTGACCTGGTTCTCTGGCTTTAAAGCGGCTCTGCTGACCTGCTTCTCTGGCTCTAAAGAATGACCTGGTTCTATGGCTCTAAAGCAGTTCTGATGACCTGGTTCTCTTGCTTTGAAGCAGGTCTGCTGACCTGATTCTCTGGGTCTGGAGCAGCTCTGCTGACCTGGTTCTCTGGCTTTAAAGCAGCTCTGCTGACCTGCTTCTCTGGCTCTAAAGCATGACCTGGTTCTATGGCTCTAAAGCAGTTCTGATGACCTGGTTCTCTTGCTTTGAAGCAGGTCTGCTGACCTGATTCTCTGGGTCTAGAGCAGCTCTGCTGACCTGGTTCTCTGGCTTTAAAGCAGCTCTGCTGACCTGCTTCTCTGGCTCTAAAGCATGACCTGCTTCTCTGGCTCTAAAGCATGACCTGGTTCTATGGCTCTAAAGCAGCTCTGTTGACCTGGTTCTCTGGCTCTAAAGCAGCTCTGCTGACCAGGTTCTGTCCTTCTAAAGTGTGAGAAGTTGGCCTGGCATATGCTGGTCACTAGTTATAGTGGCCACCTTGCACCAGTCTAATTCGACTCTTATGGTAGATAGGTTTAAGACAACCTTTTAAAGAAAGCTATCCTAGTGGTAGCTGTGGAGAGCAGCCTTCATGCTAAGTCTCTGAGGAATGTAAAGCAGCTTGTTTTACCTTATAATCTTTTGAATTACCAAATGAAAAGGACACCACACAGGTATATATATCAAATATATATGTATTTATTCTTATATACACTCTACTAATCTCTTTATGAGATTAGAACCCAGATACACATTCAAATGTCAACACTTCTCAATAAATTAAGCACAAATATGGCTGTAGCCCTAGGGGCGTACCAGACCATATACTAAGAAAATGGTTTAACAAACTCGACTTGCAAAATGAAAAGGCCTTGGGCCTTGGGAATCGCTGGGGCTTCACTTCTGCAGTGTTAGCAGGTAAGTAATCAGCCCACGGGAGATGCGTGCAGTGTCTAAACACAGCCGCGGGTTTCCTATTGGTTTCAATGGCACAAGTCGCGGTTTGTAATTTAAAGTTTTAGGGCACTTCGGAAAAGTCAACAAGCAAGCCACTTACAGGGTAAGTATTTCGAGGGCCAACACACACTTGGGCACCGGAGTGCACGAGTTACCTCACCCAGGGAAGCCGGGTGCATAGGTGTCTTTTGGTGTCGGGTCGCGATGCTGTTTTCAATGGAGATCACTGAAGACTTGCTGCTTGAGACGACTGGAGAGGTGTCCGCTGGAATCCGAGGATGGATTGAAGTTGAAGAGGACCTGAAAATTGAGGGGACAGAGTTCAAAGTCACTTGCCAGTGACCGGTGGCCAGCAGGATGGATGAACACTGATGTCGCGTTGCTTCAGGTCGTCAATGGTGATTTGTCTCTTCGCTCACGAGGTCCAGGAGAGATCGACGATGACCAGCAGCTGGATTCGGAGGGTTCCACAACGTCTGCAGCTGATGACGGTGTCGGCAACCGGATAGGAGCCACCAAACCTTGGCAACTGCAAGTCTTGTGTGGAGTGAATATTGAAGATGATGCAGACCAGCAAGGTCTGATGGACTTACCCAGCAAGGGTAAGTGAGGGCAGGCCCGGAGCAACCAGAAGAGCCCTTGAAGTCGATGAGAAAGTCTTTGGGTGAGTCACTAGCCAACGGGCAAGCAACCGCAAAGACACCTTTGCAGGAAAAGTTCCACAGGAGCCCTCGGTCACTCAGGATGGGGTAGGCTGCTGAATTTCAGTACCACACCTGCTAGGGACTTGGTCTACATGTGGAAATTTAGCTTGTAACTGAACATTATCTGTGCCATCTTGCCTCTCCCCAGCGCCACGCGCAGTGAACGCACGGCCGCCATTTTAGGCACCCCACTCTCTCTCCCTGCACATTGCCGATCGCCAGCGCGTCCCCCTGGCACTGCAAGCATCCCCCGCGCGCCGGCCACCCCCGCTCTCTCATACACGGGCCATAAACCCTCTCCTTCTGCGCGACCCTACCATGAAACCGCATCCCACGCCTGACCGACATCCCATACATGGTCATGCATCTCTTTGATAACCCCCTTCCTCTGCGCCCCATTGTCCGAACCGATCCCAGGCCATCACCTAGCCCTGCGGATGCAGTTTATTGCCCCTACTGTAAGGGAAACACCCCACATCAAAGGGATTACAGTAGATCAAGGCCCCCCACCCCCTGAGACCCGACCGGTCACACACACCCCCGGGAATTGGCGGAATATCCTGCTATGTGATAGCCATCTCCTACTGTGGGTGGAGTGGGGACTTTCACTGTAGATATGTGTGGGAACGAGCTCGAAGTGGGGATTCCGAGGATGTTCTTTCATACATCAAAGTGATCTCAAGAATGTGCCATGTATGATAACCCTGCAATAAAGTCATAAACGTGTGTATAAGAGACCAGGTCTCAGAGATGCAGTTAGAGCACCTCGTGACGATACCTTGCTGTCTGATCTGATGTGTTCTGCTCCGACGGAATAAAACTTTGTTTCCTGCCTTCCAGTCTCCGGCGCCTGCCTCTTTATTGGTTTAACATCGAATGGTATAAGAGGCGATTACCGCCGGGCAATACTTGAAAGGTTATCGACTGAAACTGCCGCTACCATTTAACAATTGGCGTCCCAAGCGTGGGGCCCATCAGCGACACGTGGATCCAGTGGGAGAGGTCCTGATGACAGAGTGAACGACTGCAACGATCGGGAGAGCTCCTGCCCGATAGACCCTCGTCTGGCAGCCGATCATCCAAACTTCACTGGTTCCGAGCAGACCTCTCTCGAGTGATCTACGGTCCTGACTGGGAACCATCAGGAGTGCCGCGGCAAATACGAAGAGTAGAGGACGATCGGGCGCTGGAGGCGGAAGACGAGAAACTGTCCACACGGTCCGGGTAAGGTCGTGAAACACGACAAATTGCAAAACGATTGATTGATTGATTGAAATACTAGTATTGCTTATTGATTGTTCTCTTTGAGATATTCGCTGTCTACAAACGGGGAGGAGTAGAAATACTCTCTCTCTCTCCCTTTGCAGATAGTGAAGGGTAGGTAATGCAGACTTTTGTCCCCGTTGTAACCCGTCGTGCCTATCTTTATCTGCCCACTGATTGATTGTCCGAACATTGATTGTTTTGAAGAATAGTGCTCTTTGAGATATTCTCTGTTTGCAAATAACGTAGAATAGAAATATTCTGTCTAGTCTTTGCAAATAGTGAAGGGTAGGTAACGCAGACTTTTGTCCCCATTGTAACCCGTCGTGCCTATCTTTATCTCCCCATTGATTGATTGATTGTCCGAACACTAGCTGTTCGATATTGGTTCTTTGGAGGTATTCTCTGCTTACAAATAACGAGGAATAGAGATATTCTGTCTAGTCTTTGCAAGCAGTGAAATGATAGGTAGTGCTGACTTTTGTCCCCGTTGAAACCCGTCATGCCTATCTTCTCCCCACTGATTGGTAGTTGGTTCTGCCCGGACCGCTTATTAGAGGTGAACCATCCGGCTCCACTGGAGGGCACCCCTAATAAGGACATGTTCACTAAATATGGACTAGTCGCCGTAGCTTATAGCAAGCTATGGCATAAATATACCAAGAAGGACCCCGAGAGTCAGTGGCCACTGATGGGATCCTTCGACGACCATAAGATAGAAATGCTAGAAATAGCTCTGCGTAGCAATAAGACGACGCCTACTATGCTTGACAGTATCGGCATGTGGCGCAAAGAAGCAACACAACGAAAAAAGAGGGAAGAAGTAAAGGCAGAAAAGGAATTGCGAAAGGCAGCTCACCTTACCGCTAAAAAGTTAGAAGAAGAAATAAAGGAGAGAAGGGAAGTTAAACTAAGACAGGAGCCCGAAACATCAGGCCAGTACCCTGTTAGGACCCCCTCTATGCTCTACCCTGAGTTGTCCTCTAAGCAACGAACGAATGACGAATTACTATTAGGTCCCCCGATCATTTACCTGCCCCCTCCATACGTACCCTCCCAATCAGTAGTGCAACACCCACCACCCCCAAACACGAGCGAAAGCAGTACAGGGGCCTCGGTCCTCACGGCCTCCGCGCCGGCCGAGCCTCTTGTACTGAACACAACGTCGGCAATAACGTTGGATGACCCTGAGATGAGAAAGAAAGATTCCACTAGAATGAATCGACTAACGAAGGGTGAACAAGCAGGAATCGACAAGATAGTAGGGACACTGGTGGAGCGAAAGGAAAGTGAGGAGTATATAACAGACGTGTATAACTCGTATGCCGACAACCGCAGACGACACTTTGTCATACGACTTTGTTATCACGCCCTGAATACATATGAGGATAGGTACCACGATAAAGGTCCCGAAGGCTTAGCGACCCTATATAGGAAGGTAGACATTGGGGAAGAAGGAGAGGGCGATGTGACGAACCTCTTCACTCGTACACTCGAGGTCTATCGACACCTTAAAGAACACAGACAGACAACCAAAGCAGAAACTCCCATAGCGACTAAGCCCCAGGAAGGAAGGACTGATACCATGATGCCCATCAAAGAGGCCGCCCCCTATTGGGTCCCCCCACGAGGTCAGGGAACACATGACGACATCAACCACCAAGATGCGAAGGGAAGGGTTGTATATAATTGGGTCTACCAGCCATGGGACCGACAAGATATTTTGACCTTTAGAAAAACTCTACCCGACTTAAGAAAGAACCCGACTGCCTTCTACACCGAACTAGGTACCGCCTTAGGCTCAACAATAATGACTTTAGCAGATATCGACTTGTTCTTCGGGTTATGTCTGCCGGCTGATGTGTGGAAGCAAATCCGGAAAGTTGACCACACTGAGCCATTCGGATATACCTGGGTACAACTCGATACCATAGAAAAACAGCGAGAACCGGGACAGAAACCCCCGAAAGCCATATTGGAGCTCCCAGACAAGATTGTACAGAAGTTAAAGACTCTAATCCCAGAGAGAAAGGTAGACTGGTCGATAGTGACGGCATGTCGCCAGAAACCCCAGGAGGATGTGTCTGAATACATCTCTCGGTTCGAGACTGTGTTTTCCGATTATAGTGGCCAGGACATGACCACCGCAACCGGACATCACCTCTTTGTCCAGAATTATGTGAAGGGTCTGTCACAAGAAGTCTCCCAGAAACTACAGACCAGTGAGAGTAGTTGGGCAACCTCCAAACCCGCAGCAATCCTCCAGATGGCCCAATACTACGAAAACCAAAAGAATGAGAACGATAGGGCGTCAGAGAGGAAGAAAAAAGAACTGAAGGAGAGGGTAATGATAGCACAGTTGCAAGGGGTGACCATAGGAAGGGAACCCCCAAAAGGGAATTACCAACCAATCGCCCCTAGAAAGCTACCCCCTAGAGACCATACACCTGCACCCTACAACGGACGGAGAGACTTGGATGGGAACCAATGTGCGTTCTGTAGAGGGTTCGGACACTGGAAATCCCAGTGCCCGGTCCTTCTGGAATTGAACAAAAATAAGGACCCCAGAGACACAGCATATGACCCCAGAAATAGAGGACAGGGACGAGGATACACGAACGACGCCATCAACGACAGGCCAGGCAGACCAAACACTTTTGATCGCCCCCGACAGACCCAGTGCCAGCAGTCTGACTACGAAAGCACCCATGACTTTGCATAGGACCGCCAGGGGCAAGGGAGGGATCCAGTCGAACTCCGTGTTGACCAGCAAGGTCCTTACGTCACTGCTAAGGTCTTGGGCACAAAGTCTCCATTTCTGGTAGATACTGGGGCGACACGTAGTGCGTTATCTAAACGACTGATTCCTAGGGCACCCTTGTCTGGCTCACATGTAACCTCAATAGGCTTCGATGGAACGCCCTCCACTAACCCCTTGTCAGCACCAATCTCCTTTGACTTAGACAATAACACCACTGACACGACCTTTCTGCTCTCCTCCAACACCCCCGATGCTATTATGGGACTCGATTTGCTAAAACATTTCCGAGCTACCATCAGATGTTCCCCAGACGGAGTTCGAGTCATCCTGCACGATAACCCAGATCTGTTCAGACCTTGTCGCACACGACGTATGCTCTCTATAACCGATGCTGACCTGTCCCTACTCGACACGTTACCCTCACATCTATGGGCTAAAACCGACTCAGATGTAGGACGCATGGTGATCGACCCAGTACACATAACCGTCCGACCGGACGCAGTGCTCCCAAAGCTTCCACAGTATCGGATATCGCCCGAAGGCGAGAAGGCATTGGTGGAAATCATCGAGTCCCTAGTCGATGCAGGAGTGGTAGAAGAAGTAGTCAGTAATGTTTGCAACAGCCCTATCCTACCCATTGTAAAAAAGCAAGGCGAGGGAGATGAGAAAGCATACCGCTTTATTGTTGACTTACGAGAAGTTAACAAAGTAGTCATACCTCAGTACCCCGTGGTCTCAGACATCACCACCATCCTCACCCTGATTCCGTCCACTGCCACCACCTTTACCGTTATTGATCTCAAGAACGCATTCTTTTCCATCCCCATCCACCCAGACAGCCGCTACCTATTCGGCTTCACTTTAAAGGCCCGTTCGTACAGATTCTGTAGGGCACCCCAAGGCTACACTGAGAGTCCCAGCATTTATAGCCAAGCCCTCAAGAGACAACTAGATGCAGTCCAATTACCCGATGGAGTGGTGTTAATACAGTACGTCGATGACATTCTTTTGGCGGCCGACACCACTCCACTTGCCGTCACAGCCACCATTCACCTCCTCCACTTCCTCGCGAAAAACGGTCACAAGGTCTCCAGAAAGAAGTTACAGTTCTGCCAACCCCAAGTGACATACCTAGGCCACCTCCTATCCAAGGACGGGAGGAAACTTACACCTGACCGAATTCAGACCATCCTAGAAACCCCTGTTCCCAAAACTCAGAAGCAAGTGCGGTCTCTAGTAGGCCTCACCTCCTTCTGTCGACAGTGGTTGCCAAACTTCAGTCTTATTGTAAAACCCCTGCTTTCCCTGTTGGCTAAAGATGCCCCCTTCCCTCTCCCCTGGACACCCGAATGCCAATCCTCCTTCAAAGAACTACGAGATGCCCTCTGCTCAGCACCAGTCCTAGGAACCCCAGACTACACTAAACCTTTCTCCCTCTACACCCACGAAAGGGAGGGATGCGCGTTGTGTGTCCTAACCCAGTCCATAGGTCCTAAACAACGCCCTTGTGCCTACTTCTCTGCCACTCTTGACCCTGTAGCCAGAGCTTTTCCCGCCTGCCTTCGAGCAGTAGCCGCCGCTGCTGTCTCTATCCGGCAAAGTGAGGGGATCGTGCTCTCGAACCCCCTCACTGTATTGGTACCCCATGCGGTTGACACCCTCCTGAACCAAACCAAGACTCAACACCTGACTAGCGCACGACTGACTGGTTACGAACTGACTCTGCTTGCACCCCACATCACATTGAAACGATGCACCACTCTGAATCCAGCTACTCTACTACCTCTCCCTGACACTGACCCCAATGCGTCCCCTATACATGACTGCGTGACCCTCACCGACGAACAAACCAAGAGTAGGGTTGACCTCCGAGATACTGCCTTCCCGGACCCTGACGGAGAACTGTGGGTGGATGGCTCATGTATCAAGCTCCCCGATGGCACCACCTCAGCTGCCTATGCAGTCACCACAGCCCGAACAGTTGTTGAGACAGCCCGCATCACACAGCGATCCGCACAGGCGGCGGAACTAATGGCTCTCACACGAGCATGCATCCTGGCAGCAGGGACAACCGCAAACATTTACACAGACAGTCAGTACGCCTTCGGGGTAGTTCACCACTTTGGGCTCTTATGGAAAGAGAGGGGATTCTTGACTTCCCATGGCACACCCATCCTGCATGGAGATCTAGTCTCTGCCCTGACCGAAGCAGTCCTCCTCCCCACACGGCTGGCTGTGATCAAATGCCAGGCACACAAGAAGGTGACAGACATTATAGGACAGGGAAATGCACTAGCTGACATTACTGCCCGAACCACAGCCGAGAATAGGTCCACGACCCGTATGTACGTGACCAGGTCACAAACTGAGAAATGGAAGGATGCTAGGGAAACGATTAGGGACATCCAATTAGCCAGCTCACCACACAAATTAACTGAATGGGCCCGGGTGGGATTGAAGGACGATGACGGTTGCTGGCGAACTAAAGACTCGAACAAATGGTTGCTACCTGACTCATACTTGATCCCCATGCTGACCATGGCACACTCCCCCGCACACATAGGGTCTGCCCCCATGATCGAACTCATCTCCAAAGTCTGGCACAACGACAAAATCCCAGACTCAGCCAAATGTCTGGTCCAACAATGCCTGGTATGCCTCCAACACAACCCTGGGAAAGGGACTGCTGTACCCCGGGGAGGGTTTGGGGTTCCCAATCACCCCTTTGAAGTCCTACAAATGGACTACATCCAATTAGAAAGGTGCCAAGGTTTGAAGTACGTACTTGTCGTTGTGTGTGCCTTCAGCAAGTGGGTGGAAGCCTACCCAACCCGCGACAACACCGCTATGACTACCGCGAAAGTACTACTGAAGGAATTCTTCCCCCGTTACGGCCTTTGTCGAATTTTGTGGAGTGATAACGGCCCCCACTTTGTAGCCGAGGTTATCCAACTCATCTTAAAGGGGCTGGGTGTAAAACAGAAGTTCCATGCGGTCTTCCATCCCCAATCCGCAGGCTTGGTTGAGCGACATAATGCCACATTGAAGCTTAAGATAGCAAAAATAGTTGCCACCACAGGACTGAAATGGCCAGACGCTCTCCCGCTAGCATTGCTATCAATGCGTTCCACCCCCACCAAACACCACTTAACCCCCTACGAGGTCGTCTTCGGGCGGCCCATGAACCTTTGGACTGCACCAAAGCCAACATCCATCCACGACGTCCTGGACGTCCTCATGTCCGACTATTTGTATAACCTGACTAAAACGTTGTCTGTTATTCATCAGCAGGTGCTGCAAGCCATTCCCGATGTTTCCAGGGGCCCCGGGCACGACATCCAACCCGGCGACTTTGTCTTAGTGCGTAACTTCCAGTGCACCAAGAGTCTGGAGCCCCGGTGGACGGGCCCCCTGCAAGTCCTGATCACCACCCGAACAGCTCTTCGAGTGGAGGGGAAGCGCAATTGGCTGCATGCACACCACTGCAAGAAGGTATCATCGAACCTGACGACCACGGACAACATCACCGCCCAAGAGGAACTTCTGGACAAAGACCGACCATCCCTGAGCCGCTGCCCAGATGCAGAGACACTTGAATTAATGAAATATCCCGATCCCACTGTGCCATCCAAGGAAGGGTATAACCTACGACGAAAGGAGGGAACTTCGGCTAAGCAGACCACAAACTAAGTTGAAATCTCAGAGCGGTTGCCTAGTCACCTCAAAGGCCACCAGGAGAGAAACTAAACAAAGTCTGTGGCTCTGCCCGCTACCGAGTCCCTTGAAGGTGATGGAAGCACCCGACATGAAGATGATGGAAGCAACCGGACGTCCGAAGATCCACTACAAAAATCCAAAGACTGACAAAATGCACAGCTCGAAGACTATTGCACTTTTCATTACCCTTCTCTTTTGCCTTCTCCTCGTGGTCACCTTCTGAATCATAGAGGAGAGCGCACCTGCTCATAGGACATTGCTGACCACCGTTCAACCTACCACCATGAAAGAACACCATCTGATCTCACTTTCACCCCAACTCCGAGAAAGGCGTAAGGAGTTCTGGAATAACTCCTTTGTACAGTTGCTCCACCAACACAATCTTGCCGCCAATGCCACTAATTGCTGGATCTGTGGATTGCTACCACATGCCACCGGACACTCTATCCCTTTCATCCCTTCACCTTTTTCTGTCCATGGCTCCTGCCTCGCTTGGCTAATCCTCCTGCAAGAAAGCTACAAGGATAATGCCACTTCCGGCAAAACGGTGTCACACTTCTACCATGGGTTCTGGCTGAACAAAACTGGAAAAACTTCTGCTCCCTTCTGTCCTCTGAGGTCAAACACTTCCATTCACATGGACATCCCTGCCAAAGAACGAGTTGAAATGCAGGTGTTCAACAACCCAGCCAGACCCACCTTCTCTTACCTCCGGAAACGGACGGCCGCCACACTAACAGTGGCCCTATCCGTCATCAACATCACTGGACTTGTGTGCCTCGAAGGCCTGGGGACGCAGCTGGTGGGCCACAGCTCCTGCCTCATCACCCGAACATTGGACTCAATTGATCCACCCTCCTTTGTTACCTCCCCAAATATGTACTTCGTCTGTGGTACTAAGGCCTACACCTGGCTTCCGAAAGGTTGGGGAGGCACCTGCTACATCGCTTTTGTCCTTCCCCCGACATATGTGGCTCCAGCAAACCATGACCGACAGAAACGTGCCAAAGACATTGTACAAGCCGACTCCACCGGAGCACAGTTCCTGGATGAAGTAAAGGGACTTATTCCCCTCTGGGGTCCACTGGCAAACAGCCGTGCCATCCGCCACTTAACCCAGGCAGTCGAAACAGCAATGAACATTACGGCTGGCGCCCTCGCCAATAACACCGCCGAGCTTCAGGCCGTCCGCCTGATGGCTCTTCAGAACCGCCTCGTTCTAGATGTGGTTCTGGCTGATCGTGGAGGAGCATGCCGCATCATTGGGTCCAGCTGTTGTACCTACGTACCGGATAACTCACCCTCAGTCTACAAAGCAATTGAACACCTCCACAGACTTTCCGCAGAGGTTCATCAGGAGCAAGAAGGATGGTCACTTGGGAGCTGGTTTTGGGACACTATTAAAAGTTGGGGATGGAGGCTGTTTTCATTTATCCTAATACCGATTGTGATACTATGTGGATGTTGCTTGGGGATTCAGTGTCTGCCACCTTTATGTTCGCTTTTTACGAACTGCATCTGCCCTAAGACTTTGAACTTTGAAGCGGAACGAATGAAAGCTCTGTATGAGGTGGAAGTTCGTAGTATTATGGGGATAGATCCGAACTAAACAAGCTGGCGAGATATGTTAAAAGGGAGGACTGTGGAAATTTAGCTTGTAACTGAACATTATCTGCGCCATCTTGCCTCTCCCCAGCGCCACGCGCAGCGAACGCACGGCCGCCATTTTAGGCACCCCACTCTCTCTCCCCGCACATTGCCGATCGCCAGCGCGTCCCCCTGGCGCTGCAAGCATCCCCCGCGCGCCGGCCACCCCCGCTCTCTCATACACGGGCCATAAACCCTCTCCTTCTGCGCGACCCTACCATGAAACCGCATCCCACGCCTGACCGACATCCCATACATGGTCATGCATCTCTTTGATAACCCCCTTCCTCTGCGCCCCATTGTCCGAACCGATCCCAGGCCATCACCTAGCCCTGCGGATGCAGTTTATTGCCCCTACTGTAAGGGAAACACCCCACATCAAAGGGATTACAGTAGATCAAGGCCCCCCACCCAGTGAGACCCAACCGGTCACACACACCCCCGGGAATTGGCGGAATATCCTGCTATGTGATAGCCATCTCCTACTGTGGGTGGGGTGGGGACTTCCACTGTAGATATGTGTGGGAACGAGCTCGAAGTGGGGATTCCGAGGATGTTCTTTCATACATCAAAGTGATCTCAAGAATGTGCCATGTATGATAACCCTGCAATAAAGTCATAAACGTGTGTATAAGAGACCAGGTCTCAGAGATGCAGTTAGAGCACCTCGTGACGATACCTTGCTGTCTGATCTGATGTGTTCTGCTCCGACGGAATAAAACTTTGTTTCCTGCCTTCCAGTCTCTGGCGCCTGCCTCTTTATTGGTTTAACATTGAATGGTATAAGAGGCGATTACCGCCGGGCAATACTTGAAAGGTTATCGACTGAAACTGCCGCTACCATTTAACATACAGATGGTCCAAAGCAAAAGTTTGTAGAATGTTGTTTAGGGTTTGCACTCGAAATCAGTGCACGGTTCCCTGGTATTGCTTTTCCTTGTCACTCATGGGGTCCAGACACCACAGCTTCGCTGGGGACTCAAAATGGCCATCAAGAGGTCAGGAAATCTGCTTCAGGGGACGCAAGGACTTCGGACTCCGGCGGGAGCGGTGAAGTTTGCAACCGTTGATCAAGTTACTGGTGCCTGCCAAGCAGGGGAGTCACTCCTTGACTCCAAGGGAGATTCTTCAGTCTTCCAGAGATAGTGGAACGTCGAAGGGCCAGGATTCTTCTTTGTAGAGCGTCGTCCAGGTGTAATCTGAATTGCATTGGCAATGCTTGATATCTTATAGTTAAGATAGGGGAGGGACTAGCTCTATGACCACTCCTCTAAGAGGGTCAGGGTAGTGGGTGGTTACACCCACTTCCCTTTGTCCAGTTTCGTGCCAGAGCAGGGGCAGGTAGCCCCTGAACCGGTTTGAGCTGGCATATGCACAGAGGAGCCTACTGCTCCCCCAGTGCAGGATTTCAAAGGCACTCTAAGAGTGCACCCACCCAGCTCCAATACACTAAATCCTGTCTGGGAGGTGGTAACACCTCCCTGTGACAGGATACCCTTTGTTGAACTTCCTCCACTGCGAGTTTCGGTCAGCAGCAGGAGGGCAGCAGTGTCTGTGCTGGTGGCATCCATTTTGTGATGCCAGGGCTCTAGAAGATTTCTACGGTTTAGTACAGTGGGTACATGTCGTCCCCTCTAGAAGGGTGGGATCATACTCCTATGATTCCAAGTTGTTTGACACCAAACACAACATGTTTTGATGCAGTCATTCCAAAGTTAGCATTTACCGCGAGGTTATAATGCACTTAAGAGTATATGGTTTAACCGCATCCACAAACAGCAGCAGAGAATAGATTCTGCCAGCTGCAGATGGGTCCTGCTCATGCAGAAGCACCCCCTCACATAGTAAACCAAGCACCCTGCCCTCAGGATTGTTAGGGCCTGCTAGAGGGGTGACTGATAGGTTTATATGTGTGTGTATGGTGAGATATAGGAACCTATACCTCAGTGAGGAGTGCTAACACTACCTCACACAGGCTGCAGTAGCAGGCCTGTGGTGTCAGATTGTGAATGCTTTCCAGGGGTGGCATAATACATGCTGCAGCCCCTGGTAGGCCTGTGAAGTACCAATGCCCTAGGTACCTAAGGTACCACAGTATCCAATCACTAGTGCATCTAATATGCACACCAAGTTGTTTAGAGAGATCAATGAGACTGGGGCTCTGATTAGCAGGGACCCAGACAGACTATAGTCAGAAACCAGTGTATACATCAGAAAAAAAGTGGGGGCAACATAAGTGCAGATCCTACTCTCCTACATAAAGCAGCTCTGCTGACCTGGTTTCTCTGGCTCTACAACAGCTTTGCTGACCTGGTTCTCTGGCTCTAAAGCAGCTCTGCCTACCTGGTTCTCTTTCTCTAAAGGAGCTCTGCTGACCTGGTTCTTAGGTTCTAGAACAGCTCTGCTGATCTATTTCTCTGGCTCTAAAGCAGCTTGGCTAACCTGGTTCTCTGGCTCTAAAGGAGCTTTGCTGACCTGGTTCTCTCCCTCTAAAGCAGCTCTGCTGACCTGGTTTCTCTACCTCTAAAGCAGCTCTGTTGACCTGGTTCTCTGGTTCTGGAGAAGCTCTGCTGACCTGGTTCTTAGGCTCTAGAGCAGCTCTACTGACCTGGTTCTATGACTCTAAAGCAGTTCTGCTGACCGGGTTCTCTGGCTCTAAAGCAGCTCTGCTGACCTGGTTTCTCTGGTTCTACAGCAGCTCTGCTGACCTGGTTTTCTGGCTCTAGAGCGGCTCTGCTGACCTGGTTCTCTGGCTCTACAACGGCTCTGCAGACCTGGTTCTCTGGCTCTATAGCGGCTCTGCCTACCTGGTTCTCTGGCTCTAGAGCAGCTCTGCTGACCTGGTTCTTAGGTTCTAGAACAGGTCTGCTGATCTATTTCTCTGGCTCTAAAGCAGCTCGGCTAACCTGGTTCTCTGGCTCTAAAGGAGCTCTGCTGACATGGTTCTCTGCCTCTAAACCAGATCTGCTGACCTGGTTCTCTGGCTCTAGAGCGGCTCTGCTGACCTGGTTCTCTGGCTCTACAACGGCTCTGCAGACCTGGTTCTCTGGCTCTAAAGCAGCTCTGCTGACCTGGTTTCTCTGGCTCTACAACAGTTCTGCTGACCTGGTTCTCTGGCTCTAAAGCAGCTCTGCCTACCTGGTTCTCTTGCTCTAAAGGAGCTCTGCTGACCTGGTTCTCTCCCTCTAAAGCAGCTCTGCTGACCTGGTTTCTCTGGCTCTACAGCAGCTTTGCTGACCTGGTTCTCTGGTTCTAGAGCAGCTCTTCTGACCTGGTTCTTAGGCTCTAGAGCAGCTCTACTGACCTGGTTCTATGGCTCTAAAGCAGCTTTGCTGATCTGGTTCTATGGCTCTAAAGCAGCTCTGCTGACCTGGTTCTATGGCTCTAAAGCAGCTCTGCTGACCTGGTTCTCTGGCTCTGAAGCAGTTCTTCTGACCGGGTTCTTTGGCTCTAAAGCAGCTCTGCTGACCTGGTTTCTCTGGTTCTACAGCAGCTCTGCAGACCTGGTTCTCTGGCTCTATAGCGGCTCTGCCTACCTGGTTCTCTGGCTCTAGAGCAGCTCTGCTGACCTGGTTCTTAGGTTCTAGAACAGCTCTGCTGATCTATTTCTCTGGCTCTAAAGCAGCTCGGCTAACCTGGTTCTCTGGCTCTAAAGCAGCTCTGCTGACCTGGTTCTCTCCCTCTAAAGCAGCTTTGCTGACCTGGTTTCTCTGGCTCTACAGCAGCTTTGCTGACCTGGTTCTCTGGTTCTAGAGCAGCTCTGCTAACCTGGTTCTTAGGCTCTAGAGCAGCTCTACTGACCTGGTTCTATGGCTCTAAAGCAGCTCTGCTGATCTGGTTCTATGGCTCTAAAGCAGCTCTGCTGACCTGGTTCTATGGCTCTAAAGCAGCTCTGCTTACCTGGTTCTCTGGCTGTGAAGCAGTTCTGCTGACCGGGTTCTCTGGCTCTACAGCAGCTCTGCTGACCTGGTTTCTCTGGTTCTACAGCAGCTCTGCTGACCTGGTTCTCTGGCTCTAGAGCGGCTCTGCTGACCTGGTTCTCTGGCTTTACAACGGCTCTGCAGACTTGGTTCTCTGGCTCTATAGCGGCTCTACTGACTTGGCTCTCTGGCTCTAAAGCAGCTCTGCTGACCTGGTTATCTGGCTCTAAAGCAGCTCTGCTGACCTGGTTCTCTGGCTCTAGATCAGCTCTTCTGACCTGGTTCTCCAGCTCTAAAGCAGCTCTGCTGACCTGGTTCTCTGGCTTTAGAGCAGCTCTGCTGACCTGGTTCTTAGGCTCTAGAGCAGCTCTGCTGACCTGGGTCTCTGGCTCTACAATGGCTCTGCTGACCTGGTTCTCTGGCTCTAAAGCAGCTCTGCTGACCGTGTTCTCTGGCTCTAAAGCAGCTTTGCTGACCTGGTTCTCTGGCTCTAAAGCAGTTCTGCTGATCTGGTTCTCTGACTCTAAAGCTCTGCTGACTTGGTTCCTCCATCGAAAGCAGCTCTGCTGACCTGGTTTCTCTGGCTCTACAGCAGCTCTGCTGACCTGGTTCTCAGGCTCTAAAGCAGCTCTGCTGACCTGGTTCTCTGGCTCTAAAGCAGCTCTGCTGACCTGGTTCTCTCCCTCTAAAGCAGGTCTGATGACCTGGTTTCTCTGGCACTACAGCAGCTCTGCTGACCTGGTTCTCTGGCTGCAAAGTAGCTCTGCTGACCTGGTGCTCTGGCTCTAAAGCAGATATGCTGACCAAGTTCTTAGGCTCTAGAGCAGCTCTGCTGACCTGGTTCTCTGGGTCCACAACGGCTCTGCTGACCTGGTTCTCTGGCTCTATACAGCTCTGCTGAAATTTTTCTCTGGCTCTACAGCAGCTCTGCTGAACCGGTTCTCTGCCTCTAGAGCAGCTCTGCTGACCCGGTTCTTATGCTCTAGAGCAGCTCTGCTGACCTGGTTCTCTGGCTTTCAAGCAACTCTGCTGACCTGGTTCTATGGTTCTAAAGCGGCTCTGCTGATCTGGTTCTATGGAGCAAAAGCAGCTCTGCTGACCTGGTTCGCTGGCTCTAAAGTGGCGCTGCTGACCTGCTTCTCTGGCTCTAAAGCGGCTCTGCTGACCTGGTTCTCTGGCTCTAAAGCAACTCTGCCGACCTGAATCTCTGGTTTTGAAGCAGCTCTGCTGACATGCTTGTCTGACTCTAAAGCATGACCTGGTTCTATGGCTCTAAAGCAGTTCTGCTGACCTGGTTCTCTTGCTTTGAAGCAGCTCTGCTGACCTGATTCTCTGGCTATAGAGGAGCAGCTCTGCTGACCTGGTTCTTAGCCTCTAGAGTAGCTCTGCTGACCTGGGTCTCTGGCTCTACAACGGCTCTGCTGAGCTGGTTCTCTGGCTCTAAAGCAGCTCTGCTGACCTGGTTCTCTGGCTCTATAGCAGCTCTGCTGACCTGATTCTCTGGCTCTAAAGCATCAATTGTTTGTTGGAACGCTTTTCGCCCTCAGTGGGATGGGTATGCCCAGACGTGGGTCCCGTGCTCACTACGCCACTGGAGTCAAGCTATCCTGGCTGATGACGGCTGATAGCCAGAAACCGGTCCTAGGATGCTTGATTCCGGTCCAGGGAAGACATGGCTTGGCAGTTCGGGCTGGACTGTTCCCATGAGGCACAGGCTCAAGACTGATTTGCATATGGCCATGTCTGAACTGGGGTGGCGTAGTGGGCAAAAGAATGATGGATTTAACCCAGATCTCTTGACTGGGGGAGAATGTCTGCATTGTCAGCATTCTGTCCATCATTTGTTTGTTGGAACGTTTTTCGCCCTAATTGGGATGGGTATGCCCAGACGTGGGTCCCGTGCTCACTACGCCACTGGAGTCAAGCTATCCTGGCTGATGACGGCTGATAGCCAGAAACCGGTCCTTGGATGCTTGATTCCGGTCCAGGGATGACATGGCTTGGCAGTTCGGGCTGGACTGTTCCCATGAGGCACAGGCTCAAGACTGATTTGCATATGGCCATGTCTGAACTGGGGTGGCGTAGTGGGCAAAAGAATGATGGATTTAACCCAGATCTCTTGACTGGGGGAGAATGTCTGCATTGTCAGCATTCCGTCCATCATTTGTTTGTTGGAACGCTTTTCGCCCTAAGTGGGATGGGTATGCCCAGACGTGGGTCCCGTGCTCACTACGACACTGGAGTCAAGCTATCTTGGCTGATGACGGCTGATAGCCAGAAACCGGTGTTGTAAATTAAGGCAGAATGTGATTAAGCATTTACTGAAAACATTAATGCTTCCCCTTTTGATCATGTTTTCTTCGTTATGTTGACCGAAGTCCGGACTCCATTTTGTATTGGCATGCTGCCATGTGTTCACCACGAGGAGAGTCCGACCTCTGTGTTAGTTGCTCTTGTAATCTGCCTAGCAACAGTTTATAAATAGCTCTCTCTTGTCCGTCTGGCGCATGCCCAGACTTGACCACATCTGTTATAATTAGCTTTGCTTGACCATGTGTTTTCGCGGGCTCAAGGAGTGTGTTGGCTCCGCCCATGTATTGATTCAGTATCGAGAATGACCATAAATGGTAATGTTCTTCGGCCTCATGTTGTATCCACCCACTTATGAGCCCCTCTGTTGTGTATAAAAGGGGACTGTGTACGAATGTTCTTTGTGCTACTCCATGCAATACTGAAGAGTGTTGTGTGGATTGTAGGACCACCCTTAAGGGTTAATAAACGTTGTTTTGTACTTTGCAGTTTCCGTGCCAACTTCCTTATAGATTCCGTTACAGGAGAGCGAACCCTTGTGTCTTGCGGGCCTAGCTGGGGCCTGTATTCATCAATTGGCGCCCGTCACGTGGGGCTCATCGGCGACTCGGATGCTCGAAGGACTGGTCGCGACGAAGGTGAGGAGTTTGGCCGGGGACGTGATCACTGCCAGCGGCGTCTTAGCCCTGGCATCCCGAGGTTTTTCTTCCTTCCCTTCCGAGCTGACCGTCTGGGTGGCGCCGGTCATCGACTGAGACCTTTTCTGTCGGTCCTGCCGTGAGAGCCGTTTGGGCGATTGTGGAGCTTGGCAGTTGGAACCTGGACTCTTGATTGGTAAGAACCGTTGTACGGTACTTGCTCCGAGTTTTGAAGCCTGGGTTGGCTATTTGAGTTTTGATTGATGATGACTAGTCATATTTTGAATTTGTCTTTGTGAAAATATATGCGTTGCAACACATATAGGCAGGTAATGTGGAGAAATTTCTCCAGGAGCTGTGTAAACTTTGAACGGCGCAACGATTAAGTGCCATTTTTCCTTATAATATTGCATATTTTGCACTATTTCTGAGCATGCCTGCTTTCAGCGCACTCCGTAAGTGGTGCTGCTGTTTGGGTAACCGGTTGAACCTCGAGGAATCTGCTCCAGCTCCCCCAGAGGGGACTCCTAATAGGGATATGTATGTGAAGCATGGTCTTTCTTCCATAATGTACAGCACGCTATGGAGGAAATACACGAGGAAGGATCCTGAGTTGCGATGGCCTTTGTATGGATCGTTTGATATACGTAAGATTGAGTATGTGGAACAGTGTATGTGTAAGCGACGTGCTCGTCAGGATATGTTTGAGTGTGTGCGATTATGGGTGAAGGAAGTGCGTGAGCGAGAGAAACGTGAGAAAGCGCTGTTTGATAAAGAGCAACGGAAGAATGACCATGTGCGAGCGCAGGAAGCGAAGCGTCGGGAGGACAAAGAGCATACGGACAGACAAGAGAAAGAGCATAGGCTACAGGTCTCGGGTCAATATGTTGTTCGCCAGCCGCTTTATCCTGTCCTTAATAATCCTGATGATGATTTTTATTTACTAGATCGCTCTCCGCCCCCTTATGTTGGCGCATCTGCTCCGCGGCCGCAAGATTCTGGCCCGGCTCCGGGTAAGGTCGACACACGGTCCATGTTATCGGCCGAGCATATGGCTGAGCTTCGGAAACTTTCCCTCCGTGCACTTAAGGGCAAGATGTCTAATGAGGAGTTGTTCCATACTTGGGGGTCGTGGCAAGATAGAGAGAGGGTGTATTTTCTGTCTCATTTCGCGGATGAAGTAATTGCTGCTTTCCGAAAATATTCTAGTGTCCTTGAGCCTGACGAAGTGTCTTCGGATGCCGGAGCATTACGTAATGGTGTTTTTTCTCCCCCTAAGGCTCCTGAGGCGGCTCGGCGGCTGTTCGCTTTACGGGACGAGGTGCTGGCCCTTAGAGAGAAAGCACGCCAACAAACGGAGGAGGGGAAGCAGTTGGATTCGTCTGCAGCAGGGGGCCACCCATCCGCCTCCCAGTCAGATAAGGATGACATAGTGCATGCTAAACCAATGCGAGAGGCGGCGCCTTTGTATGTTCCTCCTAAGGGAGCAGGGACTAGCTCGGATATTAACTCCGCCGATGCAAGGGGATATTTTGTATATAACTGGGTTTACACTCCATGGCATAGGGCCGATGTTATGGCACTAAAGAATGCGTTGCCTGACCCCCGCAAGAATCCAGCGGCCTTCTATGAAGAAGTCGAGGGGGCCTTGAATTCTTGCATTATGACCTTAGCGGATATAGACCTGTTCTTTGGCCTTATCCTACCGCCGGATACGTGGCGCTCTGTCCGAAAGGTAGATGATGCGGTTGCCTTCAAGGCCCGGTGGTCCGACCTTGAGGATGAGGATAGGGAACGGAAGCCTGCACAGAAACCACCCCAGAATATTTTAGATCTCCCTGCGGCTATTGTGGCTAAGTTGAAGACGATTATCCCCCCTAAAAAGATTGACTGGAATATGTTAACTGCATGTAAGCAGAAAGTTGACGAGTCAGTTGCGGACTTCTTTACGCGCTTTGAGGAGACGTTTCATGATTTTAGTGGCCAGTCGCTTACTGACGACACGGGCCGCCACCTTTTCGCGGACAAATATGTGGCTAATCTGCTACCGGCAGTTGCGGCCCGGTTAAAAGCGAGCGAGAGTTCCTGGTCCTCCGCGACGCCGACGGCCCTTCTGACTATCGCTCAGTATTATGAGCGTCAGGAGCACGAGGCGCAGGGCCAGGAGGAGAAGAAATCGAAAGATCTCAAAACCAAGGTGATGTTAGCACAAGTATATGGCCCGCCCCGACGGGGTAATAATAATAGAGGAAGGGGCGGATCTTATGGTTCCCCTTCGGGCCGATCTGATTTGAATAGGAACCAGTGTGCGTACTGCAAGCAGTTGGGCCATTGGGCCAGGGATTGCCCAGCGTTGCGTGCTTCGCGTCAGGGGCACACTCCGGGTGGCCCGAGAGGTAGAGGGGGCTTCTCGAACTTTAGAGGGAATTCTAACGATAATGTCCGTTTCGATACTGCCGGGCGGCACCGAGATGGCTCAAATGTTTTTGATCGCCAGCACCAGTATCATGTATCGGACATCGATCAATCGGGATATCATGATTCTCAGCATGCATAGGAATGCGTTGGATGGGGGTCCGAATCAGTTGAGGTGCCGATCGATCAGACGGGTCCTTATGTATCGGCTGAGGTTTTAGGTTCTACTGATCAGTTCCTAGTGGATACAGGAGCGACACGTAGTGCATTGTCTAGGTACTTGGTTCCGGGGGCTCCCCCATCCGGCTCAATAGTTACATCGGTAGGGTTTGACGGTACACTCTCCCGAAGCCCTCTTTCACAGCCCCTTGCATTTAAAGTTGATTGTTTTTCTGCGCCCTGTCCGTTTCTGCTTGCTCCATATACACCGGATAACATTATGGGCCTTGATATGTTAAAGTACTTTAGGGCTACAATCCGCTGCTCCCCTGAGGGTGTGAGGGTGATCTTGAATGACAACTACCCCCGGTCTGGGAGGATGTGTACGATATCAGAGGATGCATTGTTGGCTACCCTCCCCCGAGCTTTATGGGCGACTTCGGACACAGATGTGGGACAAATGGTGATTCCTCCGGTCCACATTAGTGTCCAGGAGGGGGCGGTGCTACCACGCCTCCCGCAGTATCGTATTTCCCAGGAGGGCGAGGAGGCTCTCATACAGATTGTGCAAGACTTGATAGCAGTAGGGGTGGTGGAAGAAGTTCCCTATAATATCTGTAACAGTCCGATTCTCCCAATTTTGAAAAAGGACACGGATGCAAAGGTCTATCGGTTCATAATTGATTTGAGGGAGGTAAACAAGATCGTGATACCTCAGTACCCGGTGGTTTCCGATATCACGACGTTGCTTACCTTGGTCCCGCCTACGGCGACCATGTTCTCAGTGATTGATTTGAAAAATGCCTTCTTTTCTATTCCCATTCACCCTGATAGCCGATTTCTTTTTGGGTTCACATTAAACAATAGATCTTATCGTTTTTGTAGAATTCCCCAAGGCTATACAGAAAGCCCTAGTATTTACAGTCAGGCTTTGAAACGACAGTTGGATTCCTTTGTTCTACTCGAGGGGGTCGCCCTCATTCAATATGTCGACGACATCTTGTTGGCGGCTAACACCCTGGAGTTGTGTGAAAAGAGCACGTTATCCCTCCTTTCCTTTTTAGCCTCCCACAATCATAAAGTATCTAGGAAGAAATTGCAATTCTGTAGACCAAAGGTGACTTATTTAGGTCACCTTTTGTCTAAGGAGGGGCGTGCACTCACACCAGATCGTATCCAAGTAATTTTGGACACACCGAGACCATCCACGCAGAAGGATGTGCGTGCATTTTTGGGTCTTGTTTCTTTTTGTAGACAGTGGATATTGGGGTTTTCACACATAGCTAAGCCATTACTAGCTCTTTTGACAAAAGACACGCCCATTCCGATCCCCTGGTCAGATGAGTGTGATGCTGCGTTTCAGCAATTGAGACAGGCCCTTTGTTCAGCACCAGTGTTAGGGACCCCTGATTATGCAAAACCCTTTTCGTTGTATGTGCATGAGAAAGATGGATGTGCATTGTCAGTCTTAGTACAGATGCACGGCGACAAGCAGCGCCCTTGTGCATACTTTTCGGCTGTGCTTGATCCTGTCGCCCGAGCATTACCAGGGTGATTTCGCTCGGTAGCGGCGACAGCTGTGTCAATACGCCAAAGTGAAGGAATTGTGTTGTCCCATAAATTGTTGGTGTTAGTTCCCCATGCTGTGGATGCCCTGCTTAATCAAACAAAGACGCAGCATTTGACCAGTGCCCGTTTAACGGGATATGAGCTGACGCTTTTGGCTCCTCATATTACGTTAAAGAGGTGCGTGACATTAAACCCGGCCACATTGTTGCCATACCCCGAGACCCAGCCTGAGGCACAGAAAGCGCATGATTGTATTCTTGTGACTGAGGAACAAACAAAGGGTCGTATTGATCTCCAGGATACGCCCTTTTCAGAGGTAGATGGAGAGTTGTGGGTAGACGGATCATGCCTGAAGCTACCAGATGGTACGACTTCAGCAGCGTATGCAATTACCACATTACACACGATAGTGGAGACAGCACGCATACCACAGAAATCAGCTCAAGCAGCGGAACTGATAGCCTTAACACGAGCATGTGAGCTCAGTACAGGATTGTGTGTGAATGTTTACACAGATAGCCGCTATGCCTTCGGAGTAGCGCACGATTTCGGCCTACTCTGGAAGGAGAGAGGGTTCTTAACGTCACATGGGGTACAGATAATGCATGGGGAGTTAGTCCACAATCTCTTAACCGCATTGACATACCCGAAGAAAATTGCCATTGTTAAGTGTAGTGCCCATAGGAAAGTAGTTGATAAAGTTGGAGAAGGGAATGCGTTAGCAGACCGAGTAGCACGGGAGACTGCGATGCAGCCCGGCGCTACTGCCATGTATGTAGTAAAGTCACAGGTGGAAAGATGGCGTGATGCGAAGGAGGAAGTGCGAGAAATGCAAAGGACCGCTTCTGATAAAGAGCGGGAGCATTGGGCTAGCGAGGGAGAGTTGGATGATGAGGGCTGTTGGAGAAATAAGCAGATGGATAGATGGAAGTTAC
This sequence comes from Triturus cristatus, assembly GCF_964204655.1. Classification (NCBI taxonomy): domain Eukaryota; kingdom Metazoa; phylum Chordata; class Amphibia; order Caudata; family Salamandridae; genus Triturus; species Triturus cristatus. Next base: position 1,439,468 of record NW_028187318.1, read on the forward strand.
CCACGGCTTTCGTACAACCTATGGTTCAAATGGCACATGGGCTAGCACATGTTGGAGCTTCCGCAATTGTGAAATTGCTTACCCGAGTCTGGGAGCATCCAGAGATTGCTAGCACAGCAAAGAGGGTGGTGCAGACCTGTATGATCTGTCTGAAGTATAACCCAGGGAAAGGCACTCGAACTCCAGCAGGAGGATTTGCGACGCCCACTGCACCCTTTGAGGTTCTGCAGATGGACTACATCCAGCTTGAGCGTTGTAACAATTTGAAGTATGTTCTAGTAGTGGTTTGCGCCTTCAGCAAATGGGTTGAGGCGTACCCTACGAAAGACAATACTGCAATGACCACGGCGAAGCTGCTGCTAAAAGAGTTTTTCCCTCGATACGGCGTCTGTAGACTTCTGTGGAGTGATAATGGCCCTCACTTTGTAGCGGATGTTATAAAGTATGTCTTGAAGGGGCTAGGCATCACTCAGAAGTTTCATGCCGTGTTCCACCCTCAGTCTGCAGGACTAGTCGAGAAGTATAATGGTACACTGAAGCTTAAGATCGCCAAGATCCAAGCTTCAACATCTTTGACTTGGCCAGACGCCCTGCCACTGGCGTTATTGTCAATTAGGTCGGTGCCACACTCTCGAACTGGCCTTACGCCATATGAAATCGTATTTGGACGCCCAATGAATATTTGGGGTCCACCAAGGCCTAAGGCTGTGTATGATGTACCTTGTGTAATGATGAGCGATTATCTGGCACAGTTAACGGATAATTTGGTTTCTATTCATCAACAGGTCCGAGAGGCGCTCCCTGATCGGTCTACCGGTGAAGGACATGGTCTCCGGCCTGGAGATCATGTTATGGTGAAGGTTTTCGACAGAACGAACAGTTTGGAGCCGAGATGGGTAGGACCTGAACAAGTCCTCCTTGCAACGAGGACGGCAGTGCGAGTCTCGAACAGGAAGAATTGGATCCATTCCTTGCACTGCCGAAAGGTACCGCCCGGATTGGTGGAGTCTGCCGTGCTGACCGATCAACGAGAAATCCTAGCAGCAGAGACAGGCCGTGCTGCGAAGCCGAATGACACTGAGGAGCTCTTTCCGGACCACACGACTTCTGGAGGAAGGCGATATCATCTTCGACCAAGGAAGTAAGGTTTCCAGTGCCGGGACATACTGTCAGAACGGCCCTTGGGTTAGTGAAACGGAGAGCCGATGAGGCAAGGGGGGGGGGATCAGCCCTGCATTAGTGTAGTGACACCCGTCTTGGCCCGCTGGTGAAGAAATCAACCGCTGCCCAAGGGGAAGAGTTCTGACAGACTTTTTAGTTTCAGGAAGATATCAGGGTATTGTTTCTTTTGACATGGAGAAGAAGAAAATCCTTTGTGCGTTGGGGTTCATGCTAACAGTAGCTATTGTTGGGATAACCACATGGTTTGTGGAGGAGGCAACTCCTGCTCGAAAGACACTTGTGTTGACGACTCCAGTGCCTGCGGAGCACTACTTTTATACATTACCGTATCAAGAGTTGAAGCATCGACAGTCCTATTTGAATAACACTTTCATTCAGATGCTGCATCACACCCACGTTGCTACGAACACTACGAACTGTTGGATATGTGGGATGATGCCAGCCCATCAGAAGAAAGGAGGAACGCCATTCATACCACTTCCTTTCTCTCATAATGGCTCTTGTAGAGCATGGTACACTTTGCTGTTTGCCACTCGGAAACCGACAGTGGGACGATTGCTTTTTAGACTTAACAGAGAATGCCATCAAGACAAGAATGGGTATCCACAAGCGAATGGGACAATTTGGGAATGGGAAGAGTACCGACCGGACAATGAATCCATCCCCTATATCTTCACGAACACAAGAGACACTGTGGGGAAGGACAAATTCGTAATCCAAGTAGCACAAGCTCAAGCGGATTTGTGTGTCCAGAGTGTGGGTTTTATCCCTGTTGGTGTCAGTGATTGTATAACTGTACTGAACATCGACGGGCTGAACAACAGTACCTTCCTAGCGTCCCATAATACCTATTTTGTATGTGGAAATAAAGGTTATTACCGTTTGCCGGCAGGGTGGTCCGGGGTATGCTATGTATCATTCCTATTACCTCCTGTATTCTTAGCACCTGCGTCATATCATAAGGATTTGAAACTGTTGAATAATGTGACTGTAAATAGATATAAACGTACTCTATCAATTGATGATGTGGATCAGACCGATACCAGCTTGCAACAGTATATTGATTTTAACTTAGGACTGTTCTTCTTTGTTGGAGCTGCTTTGAACAGTAGGAAGATCCGAAGATTGACAAGAGTGGTAGAAGCTGTGACAAATCAGACTGCTGCCGCTCTTGGGAATCTTACGGAAGAATTACAAATAACTAGGATTGTTGCATTGCAGAATCGTATGGTACTAGATGTAATGTTAGCTGATCGAGGTGGAGCCTGTAAAATTATTGGAAGTAGCTGCTGTGTGTTCATCCCTGATCATACGCCATCCGTTTATAACGCCATTAACAAGCTGCATAAAATAGCAGCTGAAATCCACACAGAAAACGGCACTTGGTCCTTTTCTGGATGGTTTTGGGCGTTGGTTACTGCCTGGGGATGGAAGGTCTTAACTGGTCTCTGCATTATTATAGCAGTTCTGTTCCTTTTCTGTATGTGTATTCAATGTGGACCATTGTGCTGTTCCGTATGCATTTCATTCTGCATTCCAGATAAGAAAGCTATTGCCGATGTTGCTCGACAGAAGGGTCTAGCTAAAGAGGTTAAGGGAATGATGATAATTGATATATATGATGATTATTCTTGGAAACCGGATGTCTTCAGTAAATGCTGAAAGGGTCGTCTGTTGTAAATTAAGGCAGAATGTGATTAAGCATTTACTGAAAACATTAATGCTTCCCCTTTTGATCATGTTTTCTTCGTTATGTTGACCGAAGTCCGGACTCCATTTTGTATTGGCATGCTGCCATGTGTTCACCACGAGGAGAGTCCGACCTCTGTGTTAGTTGCTCTTGTAATCTGCCTAGCAACAGTTTATAAATAGCTCTCTCTTGTCCGTCTGGCGCATGCCCAGACTTGACCACATCTGTTATAATTAGCTTTGCTTGACCATGTGTTTTCGCGGGCTCAAGGAGTGTGTTGGCTCCGCCCATGTATTGATTCAGTATCGAGAATGACCATAAATGGTAATGTTCTTCGGCCTCATGTTGTATCCACCCACTTATGAGCCCCTCTGTTGTGTATAAAAGGGGACTGTGTACGAATGTTCTTTGTGCTACTCCATGCAATACTGAAGAGTGTTGTGTGGATTGTAGGACCACCCTTAAGGGTTAATAAACGTTGTTTTGTACTTTGCAGTTTCCGTGCCAACTTCCTTATAGATTCCGTTACAGGAGAGCGAACCCTTGTGTCTTGCGGGCCTAGCTGGGGCCTGTATTCATCACCGGTCCTTGGATGCTTGATTCCGGTCCAGGGAAGACATGGCTTGGCAGTTCGGGCTGGACTGTTCCCATGAGGCACAGGGTCAAGACTGATTTGCATATGGCCATGTCTGAACTGGCGTGACGTAGTGGGCAAAAGAACGATGGATTTAACCCAGATCTCTTGACTGGGGGAGAATGTCTGCATTGTCAGCATTCTGTCCATCATTTGTTTGATGGAACGCTTTTCGCCCTAAGTGGGATGGGTATGCCCAGTCGTGGGTCCCGTGCTCACTACGCCACTGGAGTCAAGCTATCCTGGCTGATGACGGCTGATAGCCAGAAACCGGTCCTAGGATGCTTGATTCCGGTCCAGGGAAGACATGGCTTGGCAGTTCGGGCTGGACTGTTCCCATGAGGCACAGGGTCAAGACTGATTTGCATATGGCCATGTCTGAACTGGGGTGGCGTAGTGGGCAAAAGAACGATGGATTTAACCCAGATCTCTTGACTGGGGGAGAATGTCTGCATTGTCAGCATTCCGTCCATCATTTGTTTGTTGGAACGCTTTTCGCCCTAAGAGGGATGGGTATGCCCAGACGTGGGTCCCGTGCTCACTACGCCACTGGAGTCAAGCTATCCTGGCTGATGACGGGTGATAGCCAGAAACCGGTCCTAGGATGCTTGATTCCAGTCCAGGGAAGACATAGCTTGGCAGTTCGGGCTGGACTGTTCCCATGAGGCACAGGGTCAAGACTGATTTGCATATGGCCATGTCTGAACTGGGGTGGCGTAGTGGGCAAAAGAACGATGGATTTAACCTAGATCTCTTGACTGGGGGAGAATGTCTGCATTGTCAGCATTCCGTCCATCATTTGTTTGTTGGAACGCTTTTCGCCCTAAGTGGGATGGGTATGCCCAGACGTGGGTCCCGTGCTCACTACGCCACTGGAGTCAAGCTATCCTGGCTGATGACGGCTGATAGCCAGAAACCGGTCCTAGGATGCTTGATTCCGGTCCAGGGAAGACATGGCTTGGCAGTTCGGGCTGGACTGTTCCCATGAGGCACAGGGTCAAGACTGATTTGCATATGGCCATGTCTGAACTGGGGTGGCGTACTGGGCAAAAGAACGATGGATTTAACCCAGAACTCTTGACTGGGGGAGAATGTCTGCATTGTCAGCATTCCGTCCATCATTTGTTTGTTGGAACGCTTTTCGCCCTAAGTGTGATGGATATGCCCAGACGTGGGTCCCGTGCTCACAACGCCACTGGAGTCAAGCTATCCTGGCTGATGACGGCTGATAGCCAGAAACCGGTCCTAGGATGCTTGATTCCGTTCCAGGGAAGACATGGCTTGGCAGTTCGGGCTGGACTGTTCCCATGAGGCACAGGGTCAAGACTGATTTGCATAGGGCCATGTCTGAACTGGGGTGGCGTAGTGGGCAAAAGAACGATGGATTTAACCCAGATCTCTTGACTGGGGGAGAATGTCTGCATTGTCAGCATTCCGTCCATCATTTGTTTGTTGGAATGCTTTTCGCTCTAAGTGGGATGGGTATGCCCAGACGTGGGTCTCGTGCTCACTACGCCACTGGAGTCAAGCTATCCTGGCTGATGACGGCTGATAGCCAGAAACCGGTCCTAGGATGCTTGATTCCGGTCCAGGGAAGACATGGCTTGGCAGTTCGGGATGGACTGTTCCCATGAGGCACAGGGTCAAGACTGATTTGCATATGGCATTGTCTGAACTGGGGTGGCGTAGTGGGCAAAAGAACGATGGATTTAACCCAGATCTCTTGACTGGGGGAGAATGTCTGCATTGTCAGCATTCCGTCCATCATTTGTTTGTTGGAACGCTTTTCGCCCTAAGTGGGATGGGTATGCCCAGACGTGGGTCCCGTGCTCACTACGCCACTGGAGTCAAGCTATCCTGGCTGATGACGGCTGATAGCCAGAAACCGGTCCTAGGATGCTTGATTCCGGTCCAGGGAAGACATGGCTTGGCAGTTCGGGCTGGTCTGTTCCCATGAGGCACAGGGTCAAGACTGATTTGCATATGGCCATGTCTGAACTGGGGTGGCGTAGTGGGCAAAAGAACGATGGATTTAACCCAGATCTCTTGACTGGGGGAGAATGTCTGCATTGTCAGCATTCCATCCATCATTTGTTTGTTGGAACGCTTTTCGCCCTAAGTGGGATGGGTATGCCCAGACGTGGGTCCCGTGCTCACTACGCCACTGGAGTCAACCTATCCTGGCTGATGACGGCTGATAGCCAGAAACCGGTCCTAGGATGCTTGATTCCGGTCCAGGGAAGACATGGCTTGGCAGTTTGGGCTGGACTGTTCCCATGAGGCACAGGGTCAAGACTGATTTGCATATGGCCATGTCTGAACTGGGGTGGCGTAGTGGGCAAAAGAACGATGGATTTAACCCAGATCTCTTGACTGGGGGAGAATGTCTGCATTGTCAGCATTCTGTCCATCATTTGTTTGTTGGAACGCTTTTCTCCCTAAGTGGGATGGGTATGCCCAGACGTGGGTCCCGTGCTCACTACGCCACTGGAGTCAAGCTATCCTGGCTGATGACGGCTGATAGCCAGAAACCGGTCCTAGGATGCTTGATTCCGGTCCAGGGAAGACATGGCTTGGCAGTTCGGGCTGGACTGTTCCCATGAGGCACAGGGTCAAGACTGATTTGCATATGGCCATGTCTGAACTGGGGTGGCGTAGTGGGCAAAAGAACGATGGATTTAACCCAGATCTCTTGAATGGGGGAGAATGTCTGCATTGTCAGTATTCCGTCCATCATTTGTTTGTTGGAACGCTTTTCGCCCTAAGTGGGATGGGTATGCCCAGACGTGGGTCCCGTGCTCACTACGCCACTGGAGTCAAGCTATCCTGGCTGATGACGGCTGATAGCCAGAAACCGGTCCTAGGATGCTTGATTCCGGTCCAGGGTAGACATGGCTTGGCAGTTCGGTCTGGACTGTTCCCATGAGGCACAGGGTCAAGACTGATTTGCATATGGCCATGTCTGAACTGGGGTGGCGTAGTGGGCAAAAGAACGATGGATTTAACCCAGATCTCTTGACCGGGGTAGAATGTCTGCATTGTCAGCATTCCGTCCATCATTTGTTTGTTAGAACGCTTTTCGCCCTAAGTGGGATGGGTATGCCCAGACGTGGGTCCCGTGCTCACTACGCCACTGGAGTCAAGCTATCCTGGCTGATGATGGCTGATAGCCAGAAACCAGTCCTAGGATGCTTGATTCCGGTCCAGGGAAGACATGGCTTGGCAGTTCGGGCTGGACTGTTCCCATGAGGCACAGGGTCAAGACTGATTTGCATATGGCCATGTCTGAACTGGGGTGGCGTAGTGTGCAAAAGAACGATGGATTTAACCCTGGATCTCTTGACTGGGGGAGAATGTCTGCATTGTCAGCATTCCGTCCATCATTTGTTTGTTGGAACGCTTTTCGCCCTAAGTGGGATGGGTATGCCCAGACGTGGGTCCCATGCTCACTACGCCACTGGAGTCAAGCTATCCTGGCTGATGACGGCTGATAGCCAGAAACCGGTCCTAGGATGCTTGATTCCGGTCCAGGGAAGACATGGCTTGGCAGTTCGGGCTGGACTGTTCCCATGAGGCACAGGGTCAAGACTGATTTGCATATGGCCATGTCTGAACTGGGGTGGCGTAGTGGGAAAAGAACGATGGATTTAACCCAGATCTCTTGACTGGGGGAGAATGTCTGCATTGTCAGCATTCCGTCCATCATTTGTTTGTTGGAACGCTTTTTGCCCTAAGTGGGATGGGTATGCCCAGACGTGGGTCCCGTGCTCACTATGCCACTGGAGTCAAGCTATCCTGGCTGATGACGGCTGATAGCCAGAAACCGGTCCTAGGATGCTTGATTCCGGTCCAGGGAAGACATGGCTTGGCAGTTCGGGCTGGACTGTTCCCATGAGGCACAGGGTCAAGACTGATTTGCATATGGCCATGTCTGAACTGGGGTGGCGTAGTGGGCAAAAGAACGATGGATTTAACCCAGATCTCTTGACTGGGGGAGAATGTCTGCATTGTCAGCATTCCGTCCATCATTTGTTTGTTGGAACGCTTTTCGCCCTAAGTGGGATGGGTATGCCCAGATGTGGGTCCCGTGCTCACTACGCCACTGGAGTCAAGCTATCCTGGCTGATGACCGCTGATAGCCAGAAACCGGTCCTAGGATGCTTGATTCCGGTCCAGGGAAGACATGGCTTGGCAGTTCGGGCTGGACTGTTCCCATGAGGCACAGGCTCAAGACTGATTTGCATATGGCCATGTCTGAACTGGGGTGGCGTAGTGGGCAAAAGAACGATGGATTTAACCCAGATCTCTTGACTGGGGGAGAATGTCTGCATTGTCGGCATTCCGTCCATCATTTGTTTGTTGGAATGCTTTTCGCCCTAAGTGGGATGGGTATGCCCAGACGTGGGTCCCGTGCTCACTACGCCACTGGAGTCAAGCTATCCTGTCTGATGACGGCTGATAGCCAGAAACCGGTCCTAGGATGCTTGATTCCGGTCCAGGGAAGACATGGCTTGGCAGTTCGGGCTGGACTGTTCCCATGAGGCACAGGGTCAAGACTGATTTGCATATGGCCATGTCTGAACTGGGGTGGCGTAGTGGGCAAAAGAACGATGGATTTAACCCAGATCTCTTGACCGGGGGAGAATGTCTGCATTGTCAGCATTCCGTCCATCATTTGTTTGTTGGAACGCTTTTCGCCCTAAGTGGGATGGGTATGCCCAGACGTGGGTCCCGTGCTCACTACGCCACTGGAGTCAAGCTATCCTGGCTGATGACGGCTGATAGCCAGAAACCGGTCCTAGGATGCTTGATTCCGGTCCAGGGAAGACATGGCTTGGCAGTTCGGGCTGGACTGTTCCCATGAGGCACAGGGTCAAGACTGATTTGCATATGGCCATGTCTGAACTGGGGTGGCGTAGTGGGCAAAAGAACGATGGATTTAACCCAGATCTCTTGACTGGGGGAGAATGTCTGCATTGTCAGCATTCCGTCCATCATTTGTTTGTTGGAACGCTTTTCGCCCTAAGTGGGATGGGTATGCCCAGACGTTGGTCCCGTGCTCACTACGCCACTGAAGTCAAGCTATCCTGGCTGATGACGGCTGATAGCCAGAAACCGGTCCTAGGATGCTTGATTCCGGTCCAGGGAAGACATGGCTTGGCAGTTCGGGCTGGACTGTTCCCATGAGGCACAGGGTCAAGACTGATTTGCATATGGCCATGTCTGAACTGGGGTGGCATAGTGGGCAAAAGAACGATGGATTTAACCCAGATCTCTTGACTGGGGGAGAATGTCTGCATTGTCAGCATTCCGTCCATCATTTGTTTGTTGGAACGCTTTTCGCCGTAAGTGGGATGGGTATGCCCAGACGTGGGTCCCGTGCTCACTACGCCACTGGAGTCAAGCTATCCCGGCTGATGACGGCTGATAGCCAGAAACCGGTCCTAGGATGCTTGATTCCGGTCCAGGGAAGACATGGCTTGGCAGTTCGGGCTGGACTGTTCCCATGAGGCACAGTGTCAAGACTGATTTGCATATGGCCATGTCTGACCTGGGGTGGCGTAGTGGGCAAAAGAACGATGGATTTAACCCTGGATCTCTTGACTGGGGAAGAATGTCTGCATTGTCAGCATTCCGTCCATCATTTGTTTGTTGGAACGCTTTTCGTCCTAAGTGTGATGGATATGCCCAGACGTGGGTCCCGTGCTCACTACGCCACTGGAGTCAAGCTATCCTGGCTGATGACGGCTGATAGCCAGAAACCGGTCCTAGGATGCTTGATTCCGTTCCAGGGAAGACATGGCTTGGCAGTTCGGGCTGGACTGTTCCCATGAGGCACAGGGTCAAGACTGATTTGCATAGGGCCATGTCTGAACTGGGGTGGCGTAGTGGGCAAAAGAACGATGGATTTAACCCAGATCTCTTGACTGGGGGAGAATGTCTGCATTGTCAGCATTCCGTCCATCATTTGTTTGTTGGAATGCTTTTCGCTCTAAGTGGGATGGGTATGCCCAGACGTGGGTCTCGTGCTCACTACGCCACTGGAGTCAAGCTATCCTGGCTGATGACGGCTGATAGCCAGAAACCGGTCCTAGGATGCTTGATTCCGGTCCAGGGAAGACATGGCTTGGCAGTTCGGGATGGACTGTTCCCATGAGGCACAGGGTCAAGACTGATTTGCATATGGCATTGTCTGAACTGGGGTGGCGTAGTGGGCAAAAGAACGATGGATTTAACCCAGATCTCTTGACTGGGGGAGAATGTATGCATTGTCAGCATTCCGTCCATCATTTGTTTGTTGGAACGCTTTTCGCCCTAAGTGGGATGGGTATGCCCAGACGTGGGTCCCGTGCTCACTACGCCACTGGAGTCAAGCTATCCTGGCTGATGACGGCTGATAGCCAGAAACCGGTCCTAGGATGCTTGATTCCGGTCCAGGGAAGACATGGCTTGGCAGTTCGGGCTGGTCTGTTCCCATGAGGCACAGGGTCAAGACTGATTTGCATATGGCCATGTCTGAACTGGGGTGGCGTAGTGGGCAAAAGAACGATGGATTTAACCCAGATCTCTTGACTGGGGGAGAATGTCTGCATTGTCAGCATTCCGTCCATCATTTGTTTGTTGGAACGCTTTTCGCCCTAAGTGGGATGGGTATGCCCAGACGTGGGTCCCGTGCTCACTACGCCACTGGAGTCAACCTATCCTGGCTGATGACGGCTGATAGCCAGAAACCGGTCCTAGGATGCTTGATTCCGGTCCAGGGAAGACATGGCTTGGCAGTTTGGGCTGGACTGTTCCCATGAGGCACAGGGTCAAGACTGATTTGCATATGGCCATGTCTGAACTGGGGTGGCGTAGTGGGCAAAAGAACGATGGATTTAACCCAGATCTCTTGACTGGGGGAGAATGTCTGCATTGTCAGCATTCTATCCATCATTTGTTTGTTGGAACGCTTTTCTCCCTAAGTGGGATGGGTATGCCCAGACGTGGGTCCCGTGCTCACTACGCCACTGGAGTCAAGCTATCCTGGCTGATGACGGCTGATAGCCAGAAACCGGTCCTAGGATGCTTGATTCCGGTCCAGGGAAGACATGGCTTGGCAGTTCGGGCTGGACTGTTCCCATGAGGCACAGGGTCAAGACTGATTTGCATATGGCCATGTCTGAACTGGGGTGGCGTAGTGGGCAAAAGAAAGATGGATTTAACCCAGATCTCTTGACTGGGGGAGAATGTCTGCATTGTCAGCATTCCGTCCATCATTTGTTTGTTGGAACGCTTTTCGCCCTAAGTGAGATGGGTATGCCCAGACGTGGGTCCCGTGCTCACTACGCCACTGGAGTCAAGCTATCCTGGCTGATGACGGCTGATAGCCAGAAACCGGTCCTAGGATGCTTGATTCCGGTCCAGGGAAGACATGGCTTGGCAGTTCGGGCTGGACTGTTCCCATGAGGCACAGGGTCAAGACTGATTTGCATAGTGGGCAAAAGAACGATGGATTTAACCCAGATCTCTTGACTGGGGGAGAATGTCTGCATTGTCAGCATTCCGTCCATCATTTGTTTGTTGGAACGCTTTTCGCCCTAAGTGGGATGGGTATGCCCAGACGTGGGTCCCGTGCTCACTACGCCACTGGAGTCAAGCTATCCTGGCTGATGACGGCTGATAGCCAGAAACCGGTCCTAGGATGCTTGATTCCGGTCCAGGGAAGACATGGCTTGGCAGTTCGGGCTGGACTGTTCCCATGAGGCACAGGGTCAAGACTGATTTGCATATGGCTATGTCTGAACTGGGGTGGCGTAGTGGGCAAAAGAACAATGGATTTAACCCAGATCTCTTGACTGGGGGAGAATGTCTGCATTGTCAGCATTCCGTCCATCATTTGTTTGTTGGAACGCTTTTCGCCCTAAGTGGGATGGGTATGCCCAGACGTGGGTCCCGTGCTCACTGCGCCACTGGAGTCAAGCTATCCTGGCTGATGACGGCTGATAGCCAGAAACCGGTCCTAGGATGCTTGATTCCGGTCCAGGGGAGACATGGCTTGGCAGTTCGGGCTGGACTGTTCCCATGAGGCCCAGGGTCAAGACTGATTTGCATATGGCCATGTCTGAACTGGGGTGGCGTAGTGGGCAAAAGAACGATGGATTTAACCCAGATCTCTTGACTGGGGGAGAATGGCTGCATTGTCAGCATTCCGTCCATCATTTGTTTGTTGGAACGCTTTTCGCCCTAAGTGGGATGGGTATGCCCAGACGTGGGTCCCGTGCTCACTACGCCACTGGAGTCAAGTTATCCTGGCTGATGACGGCTGATAGCCAGAAACCGGTCCTAGGATGCTTGATTCCGGTCCAGGGAAGACATGGCTTTGCAGTTCGGGCTGGACTGTTCCCATGAGGCACAGGGTCAAGACTGATTTGCATATGGCCATTTCTGAACTGGGGTGGCGTAGTGGGCAAAAGAACGATGGATTTAACCCAGATCTCTTGACTGGGGGAGAATGTCTTCATTGTCAGCATTCCGTCCATCATTTGTTTGTTGGAACGCTTTTCGCCCTAAGTGGGATGGGTATGCCCAGACGTGGGTCCCGTGCTCACTATGCCACTGGAGTCAAGCTATCCTGGCTGATGACGTCTGATAGCCAGAAACCGGTCCTAGGATGCTTGATTTCGGTCCAGGGAAGACATGGCTTGGCTGTTCGGGCTGGACTGTTCCCATGAGGCACAGGGTCAAGACTGATTTGCATATGGCCATGTCTGAACTGGGTTGGCGTAGTGGGCAAAAGAACGATGGATTTAACCCAGATCTCTTGACTGGGGGAAGAATGTCTGCATTGTCAGCATTCTGTCCATCATTTGTTTGTTGGAACGCTTTTCGCCCTAAGTGGGATGGGTATGCCCAGACGTGGGTCCCGTGCTCACTACGCCACTGGAGTCAAGCTATCCTGGCTGATGACGGCTGATAGCCAGAAACCGGTCCTAGGATGCTTGATTCCGGTCCAGGGAAGACATGGCTTGGCAGTTCGGGCTGGACTGTTCCCATGAGGCACAGGGTCAAGACTGATTTGCATATGGCCATGTCTGAACTGGGGTGGCGTAGTGGGCAAAAGAACGATGGATTTAACCCAGATCTCTTGACTGGGGGAGAATGTCTGCATTGTCAGCATTCCGTCCATCATTTGTTTGTTGGAACGCTTTTCGCCCTAAGTGGGATGGGTATGCCCAGACGTGGGTCCCGTGCTCACTACGCCACTGGAGTCAAGCTATCCTGGCTGATGACGGCTGATAGCCAGAAACCGGTCCTAGGATGCTTGATTCCGGTCCAGGGAAGACATGGCTTGGCAGTTCGGGCTGGACTGTTCCCATGAGGCACAGGGTCAAGACTGATTTGCATATGGCCATGTCTGAACTGAGGTGGCGTAGTGGGCAAAAGAACGATGGATTTAACCCAGATCTCTTGACTGGGGGAGAATGTCTGCATTGTCAGCATTCCGTCCATCATTTGTTTGTTGGAACGCTTTTCTCCCTAAGTGGGATGGGTATGCCCAGACGTGGGTCCCGTGCTCACTACGCCACTGGAGTCAAGCTATCCTGGCTGATGACGGCTGATAGCCAGAAACCGGTCCTAGGATGCTTGATTCCGGTCCAGGGAAGACATGGCTTGGCAGTTCGGGCTGGACTGTTCCCATGAGGCACAGGGTCAAGACTAATTTGCATATGGCCATGTCTGAACTGGGGTGGCGTAGTGGGCAAAAGAACGATGGATTTAACCCAGATCTCTTGACTGGGGGAGAATGTCTGCATTGTCAGCATTCCGTCCATCATTTGTTTGTTGGAACGCTTTTCGCCCTAAGTGGGATGGGTATGCCCAGACGTGGGTCCCGTGCTCACTACGCCACTGGAGTCAAGCTATCCTGGCTGATGACGGCTGATAGCCAGAAACCGGTCCTAGGATGCTTGATTCCGGTCCAGGGAAGACATGGCTTGGCAGTTCGGGCTGGACTGTTCCCATGAGGCACAGGGTGAAGACTGATTTGCATAGTGGGCAAAAGAACGATGGATTTAACCCAGATCTCTTGACTGGGGGAGAATGTCTGCATTGTCAGCATTCCGTCCATCATTTGTTTGTTGGAACGCTTTTCGCCCTAAGTGGGATGGGTATGCCCAGACGTGGGTCCCGTGCTCACTACGCCACTGGAGTCAACCTATCCTGGCTGATGACGGCTGATAGCCAGAAACCGGTCCTAGGATGCTTGATTCCGGTCCAGGGAAGACATGGCTTGGCAGTTTGGGCTGGACTGTTCCCATGAGGCACAGGGTCAAGACTGATTTGCATATGGCCATGTCTGAACTGGGGTGGCGTAGTGGGCAAAAGAACGATGGATTTAACCCAGATCTCTTGACTGGGGGAGAATGTCTGCATTGTCAGCATTCTATCCATCATTTGTTTGTTGGAACGCTTTTCTCCCTAAGTGGGATGGGTATGCCCAGACGTGGGTCCCGTGCTCACTACGCCACTGGAGTCAAGCTATCCTGGCTGATGACGGCTGATAGCCAGAAACCGGTCCTAGGATGCTTGATTCCGGTCCAGGGAAGACATGGCTTGGCAGTTCGGGCTGGACTGTTCCCATGAGGCACAGGGTCAAGACTGATTTGCATATGGCCATGTCTGAACTGGGGTGGCGTAGTGGGCAAAAGAAAGATGGATTTAACCCAGATCTCTTGACTGGGGGAGAATGTCTGCATTGTCAGCATTCCGTCCATCATTTGTTTGTTGGAACGCTTTTCGCCCTAAGTGGGATGGGTATGCCCAGACGTGGGTCCCGTGCTCACTACGCCACTGGAGTCAAGCTATCCTGGCTGATGACGGCTGATAGCCAGAAACCGGTCCTAGGATGCTTGATTCCGGTCCAGGGAAGACATGGCTTGGCAGTTCGGGCTGGACTGTTCCCATGAGGCACAGGGTCAAGACTGATTTGCATAGTGGGCAAAAGAACGATGGATTTAACCCAGATCTCTTGACTGGGGGAGAATGTCTGCATTGTCAGCATTCCGTCCATCATTTGTTTGTTGGAACGCTTTTCGCCCTAAGTGGGATGGGTATGCCCAGACGTGGGTCCCGTGCTCACTACGCCACTGGAGTCAAGCTATCCTGGCTGATGACGGCTGATAGCCAGAAACCGGTCCTAGGATGCTTGATTCCGGTCCAGGGAAGACATGGCTTGGCAGTTCGGGCTGGACTGTTCCCATGAGGCACAGGGTCAAGACTGATTTGCATATGGCTATGTCTGAACTGGGGTGGCGTAGTGGGCAAAAGAACAATGGATTTAACCCAGATCTCTTGACTGGGGGAGAATGTCTGCATTGTCAGCATTCCGTCCATCATTTGTTTGTTGGAACGCTTTTCGCCCTAAGTGGGATGGGTATGCCCAGACGTGGGTCCCGTGCTCACTGCGCCACTGGAGTCAAGCTATCCTGGCTGATGACGGCTGATAGCCAGAAACCGGTCCTAGGATGCTTGATTCCGGTCCAGGGGAGACATGGCTTGGCAGTTCGGGCTGGACTGTTCCCATGAGGCCCAGGGTCAAGACTGATTTGCATATGGCCATGTCTGAACTGGGGTGGCGTAGTGGGCAAAAGAACGATGGATTTAACCCAGATCTCTTGACTGGGGGAGAATGGCTGCATTGTCAGCATTCCGTCCATCATTTGTTTGTTGGAACGCTTTTCGCCCTAAGTGGGATGGGTATGCCCAGACGTGGGTCCCGTGCTCACTACGCCACTGGAGTCAAGTTATCCTGGCTGATGACGGCTGATAGCCAGAAACCGGTCCTAGGATGCTTGATTCCGGTCCAGGGAAGACATGGCTTTGCAGTTCGGGCTGGACTGTTCCCATGAGGCACAGGGTCAAGACTGATTTGCATATGGCCATTTCTGAACTGGGGTGGCGTAGTGGGCAAAAGAACGATGGATTTAACCCAGATCTCTTGACTGGGGGAGAATGTCTTCATTGTCAGCATTCCGTCCATCATTTGTTTGTTGGAACGCTTTTCGCCCTAAGTGGGATGGGTATGCCCAGACGTGGGTCCCGTGCTCACTATGCCACTGGAGTCAAGCTATCCTGGCTGATGACGTCTGATAGCCAGAAACCGGTCCTAGGATGCTTGATTTCGGTCCAGGGAAGACATGGCTTGGCTGTTCGGGCTGGACTGTTCCCATGAGGCACAGGGTCAAGACTGATTTGCATATGGCCATGTCTGAACTGGGTTGGCGTAGTGGGCAAAAGAACGATGGATTTAACCCAGATCTCTTGACTGGGGGAAGAATGTCTGCATTGTCAGCATTCTGTCCATCATTTGTTTGTTGGAACGCTTTTCGCCCTAAGTGGGATGGGTATGCCCAGACGTGGGTCCCGTGCTCACTACGCCACTGGAGTCAAGCTATCCTGGCTGATGACGGCTGATAGCCAGAAACCGGTCCTAGGATGCTTGATTCCGGTCCAGGGAAGACATGGCTTGGCAGTTCGGGCTGGACTGTTCCCATGAGGCACAGGGTCAAGACTGATTTGCATATGGCCATGTCTGAACTGGGGTGGCGTAGTGGGCAAAAGAACGATGGATTTAACCCAGATCTCTTGACTGGGGGAGAATGTCTGCATTGTCAGCATTCCGTCCATCATTTGTTTGTTGGAACGCTTTTCGCCCTAAGTGGGATGGGTATGCCCAGACGTGGGTCCCGTGCTCACTACGCCACTGGAGTCAAGCTATCCTGGCTGATGACTGTTGATAGCCAGAAACCGGTCCTAGGATGCTTGATTCCGGTCCAGGGAAGACATGGCTTGGCAGTTCGGGCTGGACTGTTCCCATGAGGCACAGGGTCAAGACTGATTTGCATATGGCCATGTCTGAACTGAGGTGGCGTAGTGGGCAAAAGAACGATGGATTTAACCCAGATCTCTTGACTGGGGGAGAATGTCTGCATTGTCAGCATTCCGTCCATCATTTGTTTGTTGGAACGCTTTTCTCCCTAAGTGGGATGGGTATGCCCAGACGTGGGTCCCGTGCTCACTACGCCACTGGAGTCAAGCTATCCTGGCTGATGACGGCTGATAGCCAGAAACCGGTCCTAGGATGCTTGATTCCGGTCCAGGGAAGACATGGCTTGGCAGTTCGGGCTGGACTGTTCCCATGAGGCACAGGGTCAAGACTAATTTGCATATGGCCATGTCTGAACTGGGGTGGCGTAGTGGGCAAAAGAACGATGGATTTAACCCAGATCTCTTGACTGGGGGAGAATGTCTGCATTGTCAGCATTCCGTCCATCATTTGTTTGTTGGAACGCTTTTCGCCCTAAGTGGGATGGGTATGCCCAGACGTGGGTCCCGTGCTCACTACGCCACTGGAGTCAAGCTATCCTGGCTGATGACGGCTGATAGCCAGAAACCGGTCCTAGGATGCTTGATTCCGGTCCAGGGAAGACATGGCTTGGCAGTTCGGGCTGGACTGTTCCCATGAGGCACAGGGTGAAGACTGATTTGCATAGTGGGCAAAAGAACGATGGATTTAACCCAGATCTCTTGACTGGGGGAGAATGTCTGCATTGTCAGCATTCCGTCCATCATTTGTTTGTTGGAACGCTTTTCGCCCTAAGTGGGATGGGTATGCCCAGACGTGGGTCCCGTGCTCACTACGCCACTGGAGTCAAGCTATCCTGGCTGATGACGGCTGATAGCCAGAAACCGGTCCTAGGATGCTTGATTCCGGTCCAGGGAAGACATGGCTTGGCAGTTCGGGCTGGACTGTTCCCATGAGGCACAGGGTCAAGACTGATTTGCATATGGCTATGTCTGAACTGGGGTGGCGTAGTGGGCAAAAGAACAATGGATTTAACCCAGATCTCTTGACTGGGGGAGAATGTCTGCATTGTCAGCATTCCGTCCATCATTTGTTTGTTGGAACGCTTTTCGCCCTAAGTGGGATGGGTATGCCCAGACGTGGGTCCCGTGCTCACTGCGCCACTGGAGTCAAGCTATCCTGGCTGATGACGGCTGATAGCCAGAAACCGGTCCTAGGATGCTTGATTCCGGTCCAGGGAAGACATGGCTTGGCAGTTCGGGCTGGACTGTTCCCATGAGGCCCAGGGTCAAGACTGATTTGCATATGGCCATGTCTGAACTGGGGTGGCGTAGTGGGCAAAAGAACGATGGATTTAACCCAGATCTCTTGACTGGGGGAGAATGTCTGCATTGTCAGCATTCCGTCCATCATTTGTTTGTTGGAACGCTTTTTGCCCTAAGTGGGATGGGTATGCCCAGACGTGGGTCCCGTGCTCACTACGCCACTGGAGTCAAGCTATCCTGGCTGATGACGGCTGATAGCCAGAAACCGGTCCTAGGATGCTTGATTCCGGTCCACGGAAGACATGGCTTTGCAGTTCGGGCTGGACTGTTCCCATGAGGCACAGGGTCAAGACTGATTTGCATATGGCCATTTCTGAACTGGGGTGGCGTAGTGGGCAAAAGAACGATGGATTTAACCCAGATCTCTTGACTGGGGGAGAATGTCTTCATTGTCAGCATTCCGTCCATCATTTGTTTGTTGGAACGCTTTTCGCCCTAAGTGGGATGGGTATGCCCAGACGTGGGTCCCGTGCTCACTATGCCACTGGAGTCAAGCTATCCTGGCTGATGACGTCTGATAGCCAGAAACCGGTCCTAGGATGCTTGATTTCGGTCCAGGGAAGACATGGCTTGGCTGTTCGGGCTGGACTGTTCCCATGAGGCACAGGGTCAAGACTGATTTGCATATGGCCATGTCTGAACTGGGTTGGCGTAGTGGGCAAAAGAACGATGGATTTAACCCAGATCTCTTGACTGGGGGAAGAATGTCTGCATTGTCAGCATTCTGTCCATCATTTGTTTGTTGGAACGCTTTTCGCCCTAAGTGGGATGGGTATGCCCAGACGTGGGTCCCGTGCTCACTACGCCACTGGAGTCAGGCTATCCTGGCTGATGACGGCTGATAGCCAGAAACCGGTCCTGGGATGCTTGATTCCGGTCCAGGGAAGACATGGCTTGGCAGTTCGGGCTGGACTGTTCCCATGAGGCACAGGGTCAAGACTAATTTGCATATGGCCATGTCTGAACTGGGGTGGCGTAGTGGGCAAAAGAACGATGGATTTAACCCAGATCTCTTGACTGGGGGAGAATGTCTGCATTGTCAGCATTCCGTCCATCATTTGTTTGTTGGAACGCTTTTCGCCCTAAGTGGGATGGGTATGCCCAGACGTAGGTCCCGTGCTCACTACGCCACTGGAGTCAAGCTATCCTGGCTGATGACGGCTGATAGCCAGAAACCGGTCCTAGGATGCTTGATTCCGGTCCAGGGAAGACATGGCTTGGCTGTTCGGGCTGGACTGTTCCCATGAGGCACAGGGTCAAGACTGATTTGCATATGGCCATGTCTGAACTGGGGTGGCGTAGTGGGCAAAAGAACGATGGATTTAACCCAGATCTCTTGACTGGGGGAGAATGTCTGCATTGTCAGCATTCCGTCCATCATTTGTTTGTTGGAACGCTTTTCGCCCTAAGTGGGATGGGTATGCCCAGACGTGGGTCCCGTGCTCACTACGCCACTGGAGTCAAGCTATCCTGGCTGATAACGGCTGATAGCCAGAAACCGGTCCTAGGATGCTTGATTCCGGTCCAGGGAAGACATGGCTTGGCAGTTCGGGCTGGACTGTTCCCATGAGGCACAAGGTCAAGACTGATTTGCATATGGCCATGTCTGAACTGGGGTGGCGTAGTGGGCAAAAGAACGATGGATTTAACCCAGATCTCTTGACTGGGGGAAGAATGTCTGCATTGTCAGCATTCTGTCCATCATTTGTTTGTTGGAACGCTTTTCGCCCTAAGTGGGATGGGTATGCCCAGACGTGGGTCCCGTGCTCACTACGCCACTGGAGTCAGGCTATCCTGGCTGATGACGGCTGATAGCCAGAAACCGGTCCTGGGATGCTTGATTCCGGTCCAGGGAAGACATGGCTTGGCAGTTCGGGCTGGACTGTTCCCATGAGGCACAGGGTCAAGGCTAATTTGCATATGCCATGTCTGAACTGGGGTGGCGTAGTGGGCAAAAGAACGATGGATTTAACCCAGATCTCTTGACTGGGGGAGAATGTCTGCATTGTCAGCATTCCGTCCATCATTTGTTTGTTGGAACGCTTTTCGCCCTAAGTGGGATGGGTATGCCCAGACGTAGGTCCCGTGCTCACTACGCCACTGGAGTCAAGCTATCCTGGCTGATGACGGCTGATAGCCAGAAACCGGTCCTAGGATGCTTGATTCCGGTCCAGGGAAGACATGGCTTGGCTGTTCGGGCTGGACTGTTCCCATGAGGCACAGGGTCAAGACTGATTTGCATATGGCCATGTCTGAACTGGGGTGGCGTAGTGGGCAAAAGAACAATGGATTTAACCCAGATCTCTTGACTGGGGGCGAATGTCTGCATTGTCAGCATTCCGTCCATCATTTGTTTGTTGGAACGCTTTTCGCCCTAAGTGGGATGGGTATGCCCAGACGTGGGTCCCGTGCTCACTACGCCACTGGAGTCAAGCTATCCTGGCTGATAACGGCTGATAGCCAGAAACCGGTCCTAGGATGCTTGATTCCGGTCCAGGGAAGACATGGCTTGGCAGTTCGGGCTGGACTGTTCCCATGAGGCACAGGGTCAAGACTGATTTGCATATGGCCATGTCTGAACTGGGGTGGCGTAGTGGGCAAAAGAACGATGGATTTAACCCAGATCTCTTGACTGGGGGAGAATGTCTGCATTGTCAGCATTCCGTCCATCATTTGTTTGTTGGAACGCTTTTCGCCCTAAGTGGGGTGGGTATGCCCAGACGTGGGTCCCGTGATCACTATGCCACTGGAGTCAAGCTATCCTGGCTGATAGCCAGAAACCGGTCCTAGGATGCTTGATTCCGGTCCAGGGAAGACATGGCTTGGCAGTTCGGGCTGGACTGTTCCCATGAGGCACAGGGTCAAGACTGATTTGCATATGGCCATGTCTGAACTGGGGTGGCGTAGTGGGCAAAAGAACGATGGATTTAACCCAGATCTCTTGACTGGGGGAGAATGTCTGCATTGTCAGCATTCCGTCCATCATTTGTTTGTTGGAACGCTTTTCACCCTAAGTGGGATGGGTATGCCCAGACGTGGGTCCCGTGCTCACTACACCACTGGAGTCAAGCTAACCTGGCTGATGTTATGTTATGTTATGTTAAATTTAGCTTATAAAGCGCACGTACGCCCGTAGGCTTCATGGCGCTGTAGGAGGTTTTCAGAGCATAACACAACAACAGGAGGACAACTTAGAACGTCTAAGGATAAGCTTCTCTAAAAAGCCAGGTCTTAAAGGCTAGTCTAAAGGCTAGAATATCCTCGTGTGACCTTAAAGAAGCTGGTAAGGAGTTCCAGAGGGAGGCAGCAAGAAAATGAAAAGAGCTGCCGCCCTGACGTTGTTTCCTAACAACCGGCACCATGAGCAAGTTTTTGTGACCAGAGCGGAGGTTGCGGGAGGGGGTGTATCTGGCAAGCAGATTGATGATAAATTTGGGGCCTTTACTTTGTAATGCCCTAAAGATAATGCAGCCGGTTTTAAAAGCCGCCCTCTGGGCTACCGGCAGCCAGTGCAGGTCTGCCAGGCCTGGCCCGATGGACTGCCATTTAGGAAGCCCACAGATCAGCCTGGCCGCCTGATTTTGAACCAGCTGCAGCCTCTTGAGCTGCCCGGCTGGAAGGCCCAAATATAAACTATTTGAGTAGTCCAGCCTAGACAGCACAAGGGCGATGGTCACCTGTATCAGGGCAGAATGGGTTAGGAAATGGGCAATCTTTCTAATCTTGCGCAGCTGAAAGAAGCAAGCGGAAACAACTGACCCTACCTGACTTTTCAGGGAGAGGTCTTCACTAAAGGTGACTCCAAGGCTCTTAACTGTGCGGGAATTGGAGGGGGGGTTTCCCATCTCCAGAGGCCAAAATTGAGGTCCCCAGCTGAGTTCGCTCTTCCCAGGCAAGATCAATTCAGTCTTGCCAGGGTTAAGTTTTAGGTGGTTAAGGCCCATCCAACTCTGGATATGAGCCATGACCTCCCTAAACTCAGTGACAGCAACCGGCGACCCCAGGGGGAAAACCAATTGCAGATCATCTGCGTAATTAAAGATCCACACTTTGAATTTCCTCAAGGAGTACAAAAGGGGACGCAAGTATAAATTAAATAAAAGGGGGGACAGGGATGAGCCTTGAGGGACCCCGCAATCGTTCTTAATTCTAGGGGCTGTGAAAGTGCCCAGTCTCACTGCTTGAGTCCGGTCGGACAAGAATGATTCCACCCAGCTCAGGGCAGCACCTCTGAGGCCTGCCTGCTCGACACGGCCGACCAAAATAGTATGGTCGACCGTGTCGAATGCAGCAGACAGGTCAAGAAACACCAGTGCCTGGTGGACATCCCTGTCTGCGTTACACCGAAGTGTATTCTGGACTGACGGCTGATAGCCAGAAACCGGTCCTAGGATGCTTGATTCCGGTCCAGGGAAGACATGGCTTGGCAGTTCGGGCTGGACTGTTCCCATGAGGCACAGGGTCAAGACTGATTTGCATATGGCCATGTCTGAACTGGGGTGGCGTAGTGGGCAAAAGAACGATGGATTTAACCCAGGTCTCTTGACTGGGGGAGAATGTCTGCATTGTCAGCATTCCGCCCATCATTTGTTTGTTGGAACGCTTTTCGCCCTAAGTGCGATGGGTATGCCCAGACGTGGGTCCCGTGCTCACTACGCCACTGGAGTCAAGCTATCCTGGCTTATGACGGCTGATAGCCAGAAACCGGGCCTAGGATGCTTGATTCTGGTCCAGGGAAGACATGGCTTGGCAGTTCGGGCTGGACTGTTCCCATGAGGCACAGGGTCAAGACTGATTTGCATATGGCCGTGTCTGAACTGGGGTGGCGTAGTGGGCAAAAGAACGATGGATTTAACCCAGATCTCTTGACTGGGGGAGAATGTCTGCATTGTCAGCATTCCGTCTATCATTTGTTTGTTGGAACGCTTTTCGCCCTAAGTGGGATGGGTATGCCCAGACGTGGGTCCCGTGCTCACTACGCCACTGGAGGCAAGCTATCCTAGCTGATGACGGCTGATAGCCAGAAACCGGTCCTAGGATGCTTGATTCCGGTCCAGGGAAGACACGGCTTGGCAGTTCGGGCTGGACTGTTCCCATGAGGCACAGGGTCAAGACTGATTTGCATATGGCCATGTCTGAACTGGGGTGGCGTAGTGGGCAAAAGAACGATGGATTTAACCCAGATCTCTTGACTGGGGGAGAATGTCTGCATTGTTAGCATTCCGTCCATCATTTGTTTGTTGGAACGCTTTTCGCCCTAAGTGGGATGGGTATGCCCAGACGTGGGTCCCGTGCTCACTACGCCACTGGAGTCAAGCTATCCTGGCTGATGACGGCTGATAGCCAGAAACCGGTCCTAGGATGCTTGATTCCGGTCCAGGGAAGACATGGCTTGGCAGTTCGGGCTGGACTGTTCCCATGAGGCACAGGGTCAAGACTGATTTGCATATGGCCATGTCTGAACTGGGGTGGCGTAGTGTGCAAAAGAACGATGGATTTAACCCAGATCTCTTGACTGGGGGAGAATGTCTGCATTGTCAGCATTCCGTCCATCATTTGTTTGTTGGAACGCTTTTCGCCCTAAGTGGGATGGGTATGCCCAGACGTGGGTCCCGTGCTCACTACGCCACTGGAGTCAAGCTATCCTGGCTGATGACGGCTGATAGCCAGAAACCGGTCCTAGGATGCTTGATTCCGGCCCAGGGAAGACATGGCTTGGCAGTTCGGGCTGGACTGTTCCCATGAGGCACAGGGTCAAGACTGATTTGCATATGGCCATGTCTGAACTGGGGTGGCGTAGTGGGCAAAAGAACGATGGATTTAACCCAGATCTCTTGACTGGGGGAGAATGTCTGCATTGTCAGCATTCCGTCCATCATTTGTTTGTTGGAACGCTTTTCGCCCTAAGTGGGATGGGTATGCCCAGACGTGGGTCCCGTGCTCACTACGCCACTGGAGTCAAGCTATCCTGGCTGATGACGGCTGATAGCCATAAACCGGTCCTAGGATGCTTGATTCCGGTCCAGGGAAGACATGGCTTGGCAGTTCGGGCTGGACTGTTCCCATGAGGCACAGGGTCAAGACTGATTTGCATATGGCCATGTCTGAACTGGGGTGGCGTAGTGGGCAAAAGAACGATGGATTTAACCCAGATCTCTTGACTGGGGGAGAATGTCTGCATTGTCAGCATTCCGTACATCATTTGTTTGTTGGAACACTTTTCGCCCTAAGTGGGATGGGTATGCCCAGACGTGGGTCCCGTGCTCACTACGCCACTGGAGTCAAGCTATCCTGGCTGATGACGGCTGATAGGCGGAAACCGGTCCTAGGATGCTTGATTCCGGTCCAGGGAAGACATGGCTTGGCAGTTCGGGCTGGACTGTTCCCATGAGGCACAGGGTCAAGACTGATTTGCATATGGCCATGTCTGAACTGGGGTGGCGTAGTGGGCAAAAGAACAATGGATTTAACCCAGATCTCTTGACTGGGGGAGAATGTCTGCCTTGTCAGCATTCCGTCCATCATTTGTTTGTTGGAACACTTTTCGCCCTAAGTGGGATGGGTATGCCCAGACGTGGGTCCCGTTCTCACTATGCCACTGGAGTCAAGCTATCCTGGCTGATGACGGCTGATAGCCAGAAACCGGTCCTAGGATTCTAGATTCCGGTCCAGGGAAGACATGGCTTGGCAGTTCGGGCTGGACTGTTCCCATGAGGCACAGGGTCAAGACTGATTTGCATATGGCCATGTCTGAACTGGGGTGGCGTAGTGGGCAAAAGAACGATGGATTTAACCCAGATCTCTTGACTGGGGGATAATGTCTGCATTGTCAGCATTCCGTCCATCATTTGTTTGTTGGAACGCTTTTTGCCCTAAGTGGGATGGGTATGCCCAGACGTGGGTCCCGTGCTCACTACACCACTGGAGTCAAGCTATCCTGGCTGATGACGGCTGATAGCCAGAAACCGGTTCTAGGATGCTTGATTCCGGTCCAGGGAAGACATGGCTTGGCAGTTCGGGCTGGACTGTTCCCATGAGGCACAGGGTCAAGACTGATTTGCATATGGCCATGTCTGAACTGGGGTGGCGTAGTGGGCAAAAGAACGATGGATTTAACCCAGATCTCTTGACTGGGGGAGAATGTCTGCATTGTCAGCATTCCGTCCATCATTTGTTTGTTGGAACGCTTTTCGCCCTAAGTGCGATGGGTATGCCCAGACGTGGGTCCCGTGCTCACTACGCCACTGGAGTCAAGCTATCCTGGCTGATGACGGCTGATAGCCAGAAACCGGTCCTAGGATGCTTGATTCCAGTCCAGGGAAGACATGGCTTGGCAGTTCGGGCTGGACTGTTCCCATGAGGCACAGGGTCAAGACTGATTTGCATATGGCCATGTCTGAACTGGGGTGGCGTAGTGGGCAAAAGAACGATGGATTTAACCCAGATCTCTTGACTGGGGGAGAATGTCTGCATTGTCAGCATTCCGTCCATCATTTGTTTGTTGGAACACTTTTCGCCCTAAGTGGGATGGGTATGCCCAGACGTGGGTCCCGTGCTCACTACGCCACTGGAGTCAAGCTATCCTGGCTGATGACGGCTGATAGCCAGAAACCGGTCATAGGATGCTTGATTCCGGTCCAGGGAAGACATGGCTTGGCAGTTCGGGCTGGACTGTTCCCATGTGGCACAGGGTCAAGACTGATTTGCATATGGCCATGTCTGAACTGGGGTGGCGTAGTGGGCAAAAGAACCATGGATTTAACCCAGATCTCTTGACTGGGGGAGAATGTCTGCATTGTCAGCATTCCGTCCATCATTTGTTTGTTGGAACGCTTTTCGCCCTAAGTGGGATGGGTATGCCCAGACGTAGGTCCCGTGCTCACTACGCCACTGGAGTCAAGCTATCCTGGCTGATGACGGCTGATAGCCAGAAACCGGTCCTAGGATGCTTGATTCCGGTCCAGGGAAGACATGGCTTGGCAGTTCGGGCTGGACTGTTCCCATGAGGCACAGGGTCAAGACTGATTTGCATATGGTCATGTCTGAACTGGGGTGGCGTAGTGGGCAAAAGAACGATGGATTTAACCCAGAACTCTTGACTGGGGGAGAATGTCTGCATTGTCAGCATTCCGTCCATCATTTGTTTGTTGGAACGCTTTTCGCCCTAAGTGGGATGGGTATGCCCAGACGTGGGTCCCGTGCTCACTACGCCACTGGAGTCAAGCTATCCTGGCTGATGACGGCTGATAGCCAGAAACCGGTCCTAGGATGCTTGATTCCGGTCCAGGGAAGACATGGCTTGGCAGTTCGGGCTGGACTGTTCCCATGAGGCACAGGGTCAAGACTGATTTGCATATGGCCATGTCTGAACTGGGGTGGCGTAGTGGGCAAAAGAACGATGGATTTAACCCAGATCTCTTGACTGGGGGAGAATGTCTGCATTGTCAGCATTCCGTCCATCATTTGTTTGTTGGAACGCTTTTCGCCCTAAGTGGGATAGGTATGCACAGACGTGGGTCCCGTGCTCACTACGCCACTGGAGTCAAGCTATCCTGGCTGATGACGGTTGATAGCCAGAAACTGGTCCTAGGATGCTTGATTCCGGTCCAGGGAAGACATGGCTTGGCAGTTCGGGCTGGACTGTTCCCATGAGGCACAGGGTCAAGACTGATTTGCATATGGCCATGTCTGAACTGGTGTGGCGTAGTGGGCAAAAGAACGATGGATTTAACCCAGATCTCTTTACTGGGGGAGAATGTCTGCATTGTCAGCATTCCGTCCATCATTTGTTTGTTGGAACGCTTTTCGCCCTAAGTGGGATGGGTATGCCCAGACGTGGGTCCCGTGCTCACTACGCCACTGGAGTCAAGCTATCCTGGCAGATGACGGCTGATAGCCAGAAACCGGTCCTAGGATGCTTGATTCCGGTCCAGGGAAGACAAGGCTTGGCAGTTCGGGCTGGACTGTTCCCATGAGGCACAGGGTCAAGACTGATTTGCATATGGCCATGTCTGAACTGGGGTGGCGTAGTGGGCAAAAGAACAATGGATTTAACCCAGATCTCTTGACTTGGGGAGAATGTCTGCATTGTCAGCATTCCGTCCATCATTTGTTTGTTGGAACGCTTTTCGCCCTAAGTGGGATGGGTATGCCCAGACGTGGGTCCCGTGCTCACTACGCCACTGGAGTCAAGCTATCCTGGCTGATGACGGCTGATAGCCAGAAACCGGTCCTAGGATGCTTGATTCCGGTCCAGGGAAGACATGGCTTGGCAGTTCGGGCTGGACTGTTCCCATGAGGCACAGGGTCAAGACTGATTTGCATATGGCCATGTCTGAACTGGGGTGGCGTAGTGGGCAAAAGAACGATGGATTTAACCCAGATCTCTTGACTGGGGGAGAATGTCTGCATTGTCAGCATTCCGTCCATCATTTGTTTGTTGGAACGCTTTTCGCCCTAAGTGGGATGGGTATGCCCAGACGTGGGTCCCGTGCTCACTACGCCACTGGAGTCAAGCTATCCTGGCTGATGACGGCTGATAGCCAGAAACCGGTCCTAGGATGCTTGATTCCGGTCCAGGGAAGACATGGCTTGGCAGTTCGGGCTGGACTGTTCCCATGAGGCACAGGGTCAAGACTGATTTGCATATGGCCATGTCTGAACTGGGGTGGCGTAGTGGGCAAAAGAACGATGGATTTAACCCAGATCTCTTGTCTGGGGGAGAATGTCTGCATTGTCAGCATTCCGTCCATCATTTGTTTGTTGGAACGCTTTTCGCCCTAAGTGGGATGGGTATGCCCAGACGTGGGTCCCGTGCTCACTACGCCACTGGAGTCAAGCTATCCTGGCTGATGATGACTGATAGCCAGAAACCGGTCCTAGGATGCTTGATTCCGGTCCAGGGAAGACATGGCTTGGCAGTTCGGGCTGGACTGTTCCCATGAGGCACAGGGTCAAGACTGATTTGCATATGGCCATGTCTGAACTGGGGTGGCGTAGTGGGCAAAAGAACGATGGATTTAACCCAGATCTCTTGACTGGGGGAGAATGTCTGCATTGTCAGCATTCCGTCCATCATTTGTTTGTTGGAACGCTTTTCACCCTAAGTGGGATGGGTATGCCCAGACGTGGGTCCCGTGCTCACTACGCCACTGGAGTCAAGCTAACCTGGCTGATGTTATGTTATGTTATGTTAAATTTAGCTTATAAAGCGCACGTACGCCCGTAGGCTTCATGGCGCTGTAGGAGGTTTTCAGAGCATAACACAACAACAGGAGGACAACTTAGAACGTCTAAGGATAAGCTTCTCTAAAAAGCCAGGTCTTAAAGGCTAGTCTAAAGGCTAGAATATCCTCGTGTGACCTTAAAGAAGCTGGTAAGGAGTTCCAGAGGGAGGCAGCAAGAAAATGAAAAGAGCTGCCGCCCTGACGTTGTTTCCTAACAACCGGCACCATGAGCAAGTTTTTGTGACCAGAGCGGAGGTTGCGGGAGGGGGTGTATCTGGCAAGCAGATTGATGATAAATTTGGGGCCTTTACTTTGTAATGCCCTAAAGATAATGCAGCCGGTTTTAAAAGCCGCCCTCTGGGCTACCGGCAGCCAGTGCAGGTCTGCCAGGCCTGGCCCGATGGACTGCCATTTAGGAAGCCCACAGATCAGCCTGGCCGCCTGATTTTGAACCAGCTGCAGCCTCTTGAGCTGCCCGGCTGGAAGGCCCAAATATAAACTATTTGAGTAGTCCAGCCTAGACAGCACAAGGGCGATGGTCACCTGTATCAGGGCAGAATGGGTTAGGAAATGGGCAATCTTTCTAATCTTGCGCAGCTGAAAGAAGCAAGCGGAAACAACTGACCCTACCTGACTTTTCAGGGAGAGGTCTTCACTAAAGGTGACTCCAAGGCTCTTAACTGTGCGGGAATTGGAGGGGGGGTTTCCCATCTCCAGAGGCCAAAATTGAGGTCCCCAGCTGAGTTCGCTCTTCCCAGGCAAGATCAATTCAGTCTTGCCAGGGTTAAGTTTTAGGTGGTTAAGGCCCATCCAACTCTGGATATGAGCCATGACCTCCCTAAACTCAGTGACAGCAACCGGCGACCCCAGGGGGAAAACCAATTGCAGATCATCTGCGTAATTAAAGATCCACACTTTGAATTTCCTCAAGGAGTACAAAAGGGGACGCAAGTATAAATTAAATAAAAGGGGGGACAGGGATGAGCCTTGAGGGACCCCGCAATCGTTCTTAATTCTAGGGGCTGTGAAAGTGCCCAGTCTCACTGCTTGAGTCCGGTCGGACAAGAATGATTCCACCCAGCTCAGGGCAGCACCTCTGAGGCCTGCCTGCTCGACACGGCCGACCAAAATAGTATGGTCGACCGTGTCGAATGCAGCAGACAGGTCAAGAAACACCAGTGCCTGGTGGACATCCCTGTCTGCGTTACACCGAAGTGTATTCTGGACTGACGGCTGATAGCCAGAAACCGGTCCTAGGATGCTTGATTCCGGTCCAGGGAAGACATGGCTTGGCAGTTCGGGCTGGACTGTTCCCATGAGGCACAGGGTCAAGACTGATTTGCATATGGCCATGTCTGAACTGGGGTGGCGTAGTGGGCAAAAGAACGATGGATTTAACCCAGGTCTCTTGACTGGGGGAGAATGTCTGCATTGTCAGCATTCCGTCCATCATTTGTTTGTTGGAACGCTTTTCGCCCTAAGTGCGATGGGTATGCCCAGACGTGGGTCCCGTGCTCACTACGCCACTGGAGTCAAGCTATCCTGGCTGATGACGGCTGATAGCCAGAAACCGGGCCTAGGATGCTTGATTCTGGTCCAGGGAAGACATGGCTTGGCAGTTCGGGCTGGACTGTTCCCATGAGGCACAGGGTCAAGACTGATTTGCATATGGCCATGTCTGAACTGGGGTGGCGTAGTGGGCAAAAGAACGATGGATTTAACCCAGATCTCTTGACTGGGGGAGAATGTCTGCATTGTCAGCATTCCGTCTATCATTTGTTTGTTGGAACGCTTTTCGCCCTAAGTGGGATGGGTATGCCCAGACGTGGGTCCCGTGCTCACTACGCCACTGGAGGCAAGCTATCCTAGCTGATGACGGCTGATAGCCAGAAACCGGTCCTAGGATGCTTGATTCCAGTCCAGGGAAGACACGGCTTGGCAGTTCGGGCTGGACTGTTCCCATGAGGCACAGGGTCAAGACTGATTTGCATATGGCCATGTCTGAACTGGGGTGGCGTAGTGGGCAAAAGAACGATGGATTTAACCCAGATCTCTTGACTGGGGGAGAATGTCTGCATTGTTAGCATTCCGTCCATCATTTGTTTGTTGGAACGCTTTTCGCCCTAAGTGGGATGGGTATGCCCAGACGTGGGTCCCGTGCTCACTACGCCACTGGAGTCAAGCTATCCTGGCTGATGACGGCTGATAGCCAGAAACAGGTCCTAGGATGCTTGATTCCGGTCCAGGGAAGACATGGCTTGGCAGTTCGGGCTGGACTGTTCCCATGAGGCACAGGGTCAAGACTGATTTGCATATGGCCATGTCTGAACTGGGGTGGCGTAGTGGGCAAAAGAACAATGGATTTAACCCAGATCTCTTGACTGGGGGAGAATGTCTGCCTTGTCAGCATTCCGTCCATCATTTGTTTGTTGGAACACTTTTCGCCCTAAGTGGGATGGGTATGCCCAGACGTGGGTCCCGTTCTCACTATGCCACTGGAGTCAAGCTATCCTGGCTGATGACGGCTGATAGCCAGAAACCGGTCCTAGGATTCTTGATTCCGGTCCAGGGAAGACATGGCTTGGCAGTTCGGGCTGGACTGTTCCCATGAGGCACAGGGTCAAGACTGATTTGCATATGGCCATGTCTGAACTGGGGTGGCGTAGTGGGCAAAAGAACGATGGATTTAACCCAGATCTCTTGACTGGGGGATAATGTCTGCATTGTCAGCATTCCGTCCATCATTTGTTTGTTGGAACGCTTTTCGCCCTAAGTGGGATGGGTATGCCCAGACGTGGGTCCCGTGCTCACTACGCCACTGGAGTCAAGCTATCCTGGCTGATGACGGCTGATAGCCAGAAACCGGTCCTAGGATGCTTGATTCCGGTCCAGGGAAGACATGGCTTGGCAGTTCGGGCTGGACTGTTCCCATGAGGCACAGGGTCAAGACTGATTTGCATATGGCCATGTCTGAACTGGGGTGGCGTAGTGGGCAAAAGAACGATGGATTAAACCCAGATCTCTTGACTGGGGGAGAATGTCTGCATTGTCAGCATTCCGTCCATCATTTGTTTGTTGGAACGCTTTTCGCCCTAAGTGGGATAGGTATGCACAGACGTGGGTCCCGTGCTCACTACGCCACTGGAGTCAAGCTATCCTGGCTGATGACGGTTGATAGCCAGAAACTGGTCCTAGGATGCTTGATTCCGGTCCAGGGAAGACATGGCTTGGCAGTTCGGGCTGGACTGTTCCCATGAGGCACAGGGTCAAGACTGATTTGCATATGGCCATGTCTGAACTGGTGTGGCGTAGTGGGCAAAAGAACGATGGATTTAACCCAGATCTCTTTACTGGGGGAGAATGTCTGCATTGTCAGCATTCCGTCCATCATTTGTTTGTTGGAACGCTTTTCGCCCTAAGTGGGATGGGTATGCCCAGACAAGGGTCCCGTGCTCACTACGCCACTGGAGTCAAGCTATCCTGGCAGATGACGGCTGATAGCCAGAAACCGGTCCTAGGATGCTTGATTCCGGTCCAGGGAAGACAAGGCTTGGCAGTTCGGGCTGGACTGTTCCCATGAGGCACAGGGTCAAGACTGATTTGCATATGGCCATGTCTGAACTGGGGTGGCGTAGTGGGCAAAAGAACAATGGATTTAACCCAGATCTCTTGACTTGGGGAGAATGTCTGCATTGTCAGCATTCCGTCCATCATTTGTTTGTTGGAACGCTTTTCGCCCTAAGTGGGATGGGTATGCCCAGACGTGGGTCCCGTGCTCACTACGCCACTGGAGTCAAGCTATCCTGGCTGATGACGGCTGATAGCCAGAAACCGGTCCTAGGATGCTTGATTCCGGTCCAGGGAAGACATGGCTTGGCAGTTCGGGCTGGACTGTTCCCATGAGGCACAGGGTCAAGACTGATTTGCATATGGCCATGTCTGAACTGGGGTGGCGTAGTGGGCAAAAGAACAATGGATTTAACCCAGATCTCTTGACTGGGGGAGAATGTCTGCATTGTCAGCATTCCGTCCATCATTTGTTTGTTGGAACGCTTTTCGCCCTAAGTGGGATGGGTATGCCCAGACGTGGGTCCCGTGCTCACTACGCCACTGGAGTCAAGCTATCCTGGCTGATGACGGCTGATAGCCAGAAACCGGTCCTAGGATGCTTGATTCCGGTCCAGGGAAGACATGGCTTGGCAGTTCGGGCTGGACTGTTCCCATGAGGCACAGGGTCAAGACTGATTTGCATATGGCCATGTCTGAACTGGGGTGGCGTAGTGTGCAAAAGAACGATGGATTTAACCCAGATCTCTTGACTGGGGGAGAATGTCTGCATTGTCAGCATTCCGTCCATCATTTGTTTGTTGGAACGCTTTTCGCCCTAAGTGGGATGGGTATGCCCAGACGTGGGTCCCGTGCTCACTACGCCACTGGAGTCAAGCTATCCTGGCTGATGACGGCTGATAGCCAGAAACCGGTCCTAGGATGCTTGATTCCGGCCCAGGGAAGACATGGCTTGGCAGTTCGGGCTGGACTGTTCCCATGAGGCACAGGGTCAAGACTGATTTGCATATGGCCATGTCTGAACTGGGGTGGCGTAGTGGGCAAAAGAACGATGGATTTAACCCAGATCTCTTGACTGGGGGAGAATGTCTGCATTGTCAGCATTCCGTCCATCATTTGTTTGTTGGAACGCTTTTCGCCCTAAGTGGGATGGGTATGCCCAGACGTGGGTCCCGTGCTCACTACGCCACTGGAGTCAAGCTATCCTGGCTGATGACGGCTGATAGCCATAAACCGGTCCTAGGATGCTTGATTCCGGTCCAGGGAAGACATGGCTTGGCAGTTCGGGCTGGACTGTTCCCATGAGGCACAGGGTCAAGACTGATTTGCATATGGCCATGTCTGAACTGGGGTGGCGTAGTGGGCAAAAGAACGATGGATTTAACCCAGATCTCTTGACTGGGGGAGAATGTCTGCATTGTCAGCATTCCGTACATCATTTGTTTGTTGGAACACTTTTCGCCCTAAGTGGGATGGGTATGCCCAGACGTGGGTCCCGTGCTCACTACGCCACTGGAGTCAAGCTATCCTGGCTGATGACGGTTGATAGCCAGAAACTGGTCCTAGGATGCTTGATTCCGGTCCAGGGAAGACATGGCTTGGCAGTTCGGGCTGGACTGTTCCCATGAGGCACAGGGTCAAGACTGATTTGCATATGGCCATGTCTGAACTGGTGTGGCGTAGTGGGCAAAAGAACGATGGATTTAACCCAGATCTCTTTACTGGGGGAGAATGTCTGCATTGTCAGCATTCCGTCCATCATTTGTTTGTTGGAACGCTTTTCGCCCTAAGTGGGATGGGTATGCCCAGACGTGGGTCCCGTGCTCACTACGCCACTGGAGTCAAGCTATCCTGGCAGATGACGGCTGATAGCCAGAAACCGGTCCTAGGATGCTTGATTCCGGTCCAGGGAAGACAAGGCTTGGCAGTTCGGGCTGGACTGTTCCCATGAGGCACAGGGTCAAGACTGATTTGCATATGGCCATGTCTGAACTGGGGTGGCGTAGTGGGCAAAAGAACAATGGATTTAACCCAGATCTCTTGACTTGGGGAGAATGTCTGCATTGTCAGCATTCCGTCCATCATTTGTTTGTTGGAACGCTTTTCGCCCTAAGTGGGATGGGTATGCCCAGACGTGGGTCCCGTGCTCACTACGCCACTGGAGTCAAGCTAACCTGGCTGATGTTATGTTATGTTATGTTAAATTTAGCTTATAAAGCGCACGTACGCCCGTAGGCTTCATGGCGCTGTAGGAGGTTTTCAGAGCATAACACAACAACAGGAGGACAACTTAGAACGTCTAAGGATAAGCTTCTCTAAAAAGCCAGGTCTTAAAGGCTAGTCTAAAGGCTAGAATATCCTCGTGTGACCTTAAAGAAGCTAGTAAGGAGTTCCAGAGGGAGGCAGCAAGAAAATGAAAAGAGCTGCCGCCCTGACGTTGTTTCCTAACAACCGGCACCATGAGCAAGTTTTTGTGACCAGAGCGGAGGTTGCGGGAGGGGGTGTATCTGGCAAGCAGATTGATGATAAATTTGGGGCCTTTACTTTGTAATGCCCTAAAGATAATGCAGCCGGTTTTAAAAGCCGCCCTCTGGGCTACCGGCAGCCAGTGCAGGTCTGCCAGGCCTGGCCCGATGGACTGCCATTTAGGAAGCCCACAGATCAGCCTGGCCGCCTGATTTTGAACCAGCTGCAGCCTCTTGAGCTGCCCGGCTGGAAGGCCCAAATATAAACTATTTGAGTAGTCCAGCCTAGACAGCACAAGGGCGATGGTCACCTGTATCAGGGCAGAATGGGTTAGGAAATGGGCAATCTTTCTAATCTTGCGCAGCTGAAAGAAGCAAGCGGAAACAACTGACCCTACCTGACTTTTCAGGGAGAGGTTTTCACTAAAGGTGACTCCAAGGCTCTTAACTGTGCGGGAATTGGAGGGGGGGTTTCCCATCTCCAGAGGCCAAAATTGAGGTCCCCAGCTGAGTTCGCTCTTCCCAGGCAAGATCAATTCAGTCTTGCCAGGGTTAAGTTTTAGGTGGTTAAGGCCCATCCAACTCTGGATATGAGCCATGACCTCCCTAAACTCAGTGACAGCAACCGGCGACCCCAGGGGGAAAACCAATTGCAGATCATCTGCGTAATTAAAGATCCACACTTTTTTCCTCAAGGAGTACAAAAGGGGACGCAAGTATAAATTAAATAAAAGGGGGGACAGGGATGAGCCTTGAGGGACCCCGCAATCGTTCTTAATTCTAGGGGCTGTGAAAGTGCCCAGTCTCACTGCTTGAGTCCGGTCGGACAAGAATGATTCCACCCAGCTCAGGGCAGCACCTCTGAGGCCTGCCTGCTCGACACGGCCGACCAAAATAGTATGGTCGACCGTGTCGAATGCAGCAGACAGGTCAAGAAACACCAGTGCCTGGTGGACATCCCTGTCTGCGTTACACCGAAGTGTATTCTGGACTGACGGCTGATAGCCAGAAACCGGTCCTAGGATGCTTGATTCCGGTCCAGGGAAGACATGGCTTGGCAGTTCGGGCTGGACTGTTCCCATGAGGCACAGGGTCAAGACTGATTTGCATATGGCCATGTCTGAACTGGGGTGGCGTAGTGGGCAAAAGAACGATGGATTTAACCCAGGTCTCTTGACTGGGGGAGAATGTCTGCATTGTCAGCATTCCGTCCATCATTTGTTTGTTGGAACGCTTTTCGCCCTAAGTGCGATGGGTATGCCCAGACGTGGGTCCCGTGCTCACTACGCCACTGGAGTCAAGCTATCCTGGCTGATGACGGCTGATAGCCAGAAACCGGGCCTAGGATGCTTGATTCTGGTCCAGGGAAGACATGGCTTGGCAGTTCGGGCTGGACTGTTCCCATGAGGCACAGGGTCAAGACTGATTTGCATATGGCCATGTCTGAACTGGGGTGGCGTAGTGGGCAAAAGAACGATGGATTTAACCCAGATCTCTTGACTGGGGGAGAATGTCTGCATTGTCAGCATTCCGTCTATCATTTGTTTGTTGGAACGCTTTTCGCCCTAAGTGGGATGGGTATGCCCAGACGTGGGTCCCGTGCTCACTACGCCACTGGAGGCAAGCTATCCTAGCTGATGACGGCTGATAGCCAGAAACCGGTCCTAGGATGCTTGATTCCGGTCCAGGGAAGACACGGCTTGGCAGTTCGGGCTGGGCTGTTCCCATGAGGCACAGGGTCAAGACTGATTTGCATATGGCCATGTCTGAACTGGGGTGGCATAGTGGGCAAAAGAACGATGGATTTAACCCAGATCTCTTGACTGGGGGAGAATGTCTGCATTGTTAGCATTCCGTCCATCATTTGTTTGTTGGAACGCTTTTCGCCCTAAGTGGGATGGGTATGGCCAGACGTGGGTCCCGTGCTCACTACGCCACTGGAGTCAAGCTATCCTGGCTGATGACGGCTGATAGCCAGAAACCGGTCCTAGGATGCTTGATTCCGGTCCAGGGAAGACATGGCTTGGCAGTTCGGGCTGGACTGTTCCCATGAGGCACAGGGTCAAGACTGATTTGCATATGGCCATGTCTGAACTGGGGTGGCGTAGTGTGCAAAAGAACGATGGATTTAACCCAGATCTCTTGACTGGGGGAGAATGTCTGCATTGTCAGCATTCCGTCCATCATTTGTTTGTTGGAACGCTTTTCGCCCTAAGTGGGATGGGTATGCCCAGACGTGGGTCCCGTGCTCACTACGCCACTGGAGTCAAGCTATCCTGGCTGATGACGGCTGATAGCCAGAAACCGGTCCTAGGATGCTTGATTCCGGCCCAGGGAAGACATGGCTTGGCAGTTCGGGCTGGACTGTTCCCATGAGGCACAGGGTCAAGACTGATTTGCATATGGCCATGTCTGAACTGGGGTGGCGTAGTGGGCAAAAGAACGATGGATTTAACCCAGATCTCTTGACTGGGGGAGAATGTCTGCATTGTCAGCATTCCGTCCATCATTTGTTTGTTGGAACGCTTTTCGCCCTAAGTGGGATGGGTATGCCCAGACGTGGGTCCCGTGCTCACTACGCCACTGGAGTCAAGCTATCCTGGCTGATGATGGCTGATAGCCATAAACCGGTCCTAGGATGCTTGATTCCGGTCCAGGGAAGACATGGCTTGGCAGTTCGGGCTGGACTGTTCCCATGAGGCACAGGGTCAAGACTGATTTGCATATGGCCATGTCTGAACTGGGGTGGCGTAGTGGGCAAAAGAACGATGGATTTAACCCAGATCTCTTGACTGGGGGAGAATGTCTGCATTGTCAGCATTCCGTACATCATTTGTTTGTTGGAACACTTTTCGCCCTAAGTGGGATGGGTATGCCCAGACGTGGGTCCCGTGCTCACTACGCCACTGGAGTCAAGCTATCCTGGCTGATGACGGCTGATAGGCGGAAATCGGTCCTAGGATGCTTGATTCCGGTCCAGGGAAGACATGGCTTGGCAGTTCGGGCTGGACTGTTCCCATGAGGCACAGGGTCAAGACTGATTTGCATATGGCCATGTCTGAACTGGGGTGGTGTAGTGGGCAAAAGAACAATGGATTTAACCCAGATCTCTTGACTGGGGGAGAATGTCTGCCTTGTCAGCATTCCGTCCATCATTTGTTTGTTGGAACACTTTTCGCCCTAAGTGGGATGGGTATGCCCAGACGTGGGTCCCGTTCTCACTATGCCACTGGAGTCAAGCTATCCTGGCTGATGACGGCTGATAGCCAGAAACCGGTCCTAGGATTCTTGATTCCGGTCCAGGGAAGACATGGCTTGGCAGTTCGGGC
Source organism: Triturus cristatus (assembly GCF_964204655.1). Classification (NCBI taxonomy): domain Eukaryota; kingdom Metazoa; phylum Chordata; class Amphibia; order Caudata; family Salamandridae; genus Triturus; species Triturus cristatus. The sequence goes on from NW_028187318.1 coordinate 1,476,733, forward strand.
TGGACTGTTCCCATGAGGCACAGGGTCAAGACTGATTTGCATATGGCCATGTCTGAACTGGGGTGGCGTAGTGGGCAAAAGAACGATGGATTTAACCCAGATCTCTTGACTGGGGGATAATGTCTGCATTGTCAGCATTCCGTCCATCATTTGTTTGTTGGAACGCTTTTCGCCCTAAGTGGGATGGGTATGCCCAGACGTGGGTCCCGTGCTCACTACACCACTGGAGTCAAGCTATCCTGGCTGATGACGGCTGATAGCCAGAAACCGGTTCTAGGATGCTTGATTCCGGTCCAGGGAAGACATGGCTTGGCAGTTCGGGCTGGACTGTTCCCATGAGGCACAGGGTCAAGACTGATTTGCATATGGCCATGTCTGAACTGGGGTGGTGTAGTGGGCAAAAGAACGATGGATTTAACCCAGATCTCTTGACTGGGGGAGAATGTCTGCATTGTCAGCATTCCGTCCATCATTTGTTTGTTGGAACGCTTTTCGCCCTAAGTGCGATGGGTATGCCCAGACGTGGGTCCCGTGCTCACTACGCCACTGGAGTCAAGCTATCCTGGCTGATGACGGCTGATAGCCAGAAACCGGTCCTAGGATGCTTGATTCCAGTCCAGGGAAGACATGGCTTGGCAGTTCGGGCTGGACTGTTCCCATGAGGCACAGGGTCAAGACTGATTTGCATATGGCCATGTCTGAACTGGGGTGGCGTAGTGGGCAAAAGAACGATGGATTTAACCCAGATCTCTTGACTGGGGGAGAATGTCTCCATTGTCAGCATTCCGTCCATCATTTGTTTGTTGGAACACTTTTCGCCCTAAGTGGGATGGGTATGCCCAGACGTGGGTCCCGTGCTCACTACGCCACTGGAGTCAAGCTATCCTGGCTGATGACGGCTGATAGCCAGAAACCGGTCATAGGATGCTTGATTCCGGTCCAGGGAAGACATGGCTTGGCAGTTCGGGCTGGACTGTTCCCATGAGGCACAGGGTCAAGACTGATTTGCATATGGCCATGTCTGAACTGGGGTGGCGTAGTGGGCAAAAGAACCATGGATTTAACCCAGATCTCTTGACTGGGGGAGAATGTCTGCATTGTCAGCATTCCGTCCATCATTTGTTTGTTGGAACGCTTTTCGCCCTAAGTGGGATGGGTATGCCCAGACGTAGGTCCCGTGCTCACTACACCACTGGAGTCAAGCTATCCTGGCTGATGACGGCTGATAGCCAGAAACCGGTCCTAGGATGCTTGATTCCGGTCCAGGGAAGACATGGCTTGGCAGTTCGGGCTGGACTGTTCCCATGAGGCACAGGGTCAAGCCTGATTTGCATATGGTCATGTCTGAACTGGGGTGGCGTAGTGGGCAAAAGAACGATGGATTTAACCCAGATCTCTTGACTGGGGGAGAATGTCTGCATTGTCAGCATTCCGTCCATCATTTGTTTGTTGGAACGCTTTTCGCCCTAAGTGGGATGGGTATGCCCAGACGTGGGTCCCGTGCTCACTACGCCACTGGAGTCAAGCTATCCTGGCTGATGACGGCTGATAGCCAGAAACCGGTCCTAGGATGCTTGATTCCGGTCCAGGGAAGACATGGCTTGGCAGTTCGTGCTGGACTGTTCCCATGAGGCACAGGGTCAAGACTGATTTGCATATGGCCATGTCTGAACTGGGGTGGCGTAGTGGGCAAAAGAACGATGGATTTAACCCAGATCTCTTGACTGGGGGAGAATGTCTGCATTGTCAGCATTCCGTCCATCATTTGTTTGTTGGAACGCTTTTCGCCCTAAGTGGGATAGGTATGCACAGACGTGGGTCCCGTGCTCACTACGCCACTGGAGTCAAGCTATCCTGGCTGATGACGGTTGATAGCCAGAAACTGGTCCTAGGATGCTTGATTCCGGTCCAGGGAAGACATGGCTTGGCAGTTCGGGCTGGACTGTTCCCATGAGGCACAGGGTCAAGACTGATTTGCATATGGCCATGTCTGAACTGGTGTGGCGTAGTGGGCAAAAGAACGATGGATTTAACCCAGATCTCTTGACTGGGGGAGAATGTCTGCATTGTCAGCATTCCGTCCACCATTTGTTTGTTGGAACGCTTTTCGCCCTAAGTGGGATGGGTATGCCCAGACGTGGGTCCCGTGCTCACTACGCCACTGGAGTCAAGCTATCCTGGCTGATGATGGCTGATAGCCATAAACCGGTCCTAGGATGCTTGATTCCGGTCCAGGGAAGACATGGCTTGGCAGTTCGGGCTGGACTGTTCCCATGAGGCACAGGGTCAAGACTGATTTGCATATGGCCATGTCTGAACTGGGGTGGCGTAGTGGGCAAAAGAACGATGGATTTAACCCAGATCTCTTGACTGGGGGAGAATGTCTGCATTGTCAGCATTCCGTACATCATTTGTTTGTTGGAACACTTTTCGCCCTAAGTGGGATGGGTATGCCCAGACGTGGGTCCCGTGCTCACTACGCCACTGGAGTCAAGCTATCCTGGCTGATGACGGCTGATAGGCGGAAACCGGTCCTAGGATGCTTGATTCCGGTCCAGGGAAGACATGGCTTGGCAGTTCGGGCTGGACTGTTCCCATGAGGCACAGGGTCAAGACTGATTTGCATATGGCCATGTCTGAACTGGGGTGGTGTAGTGGGCAAAAGAACAATGGATTTAACCCAGATCTCTTGACTGGGGGAGAATGTCTGCCTTGTCAGCATTCCGTCCATCATTTGTTTGTTGGAACACTTTTCGCCCTAAGTGGGATGGGTATGCCCAGACGTGGGTCCCGTTCTCACTATGCCACTGGAGTCAAGCTATCCTGGCTGATGACGGCTGATAGCCAGAAACCGGTCCTAGGATTCTTGATTCCGGTCCAGGGAAGACATGGCTTGGCAGTTCGGGCTGGACTGTTCCCATGAGGCACAGGGTCAAGACTGATTTGCATATGGCCATGTCTGAACTGGGGTGGCGTAGTGGGCAAAAGAACGATGGATTTAACCCAGATCTCTTGACTGGGGGATAATGTCTGCATTGTCAGCATTCCGTCCATCATTTGTTTGTTGGAACGCTTTTCGCCCTAAGTGGGATGGGTATGCCCAGACGTGGGTCCCGTGCTCACTACACCACTGGAGTCAAGCTATCCTGGCTGATGACGGCTGATAGCCAGAAACCGGTTCTAGGATGCTTGATTCCGGTCCAGGGAAGACATGGTTTGGCAGTTCGGGCTGGACTGTTCCCATGAGGCACAGGGTCAAGACTGATTTGCATATGGCCATGTCTGAACTGGGGTGGCGTAGTGGGCAAAAGAACGATGGATTTAACCCAGATCTCTTGACTGGGGGAGAATGTCTGCATTGTCAGCATTCCGTCCATCATTTGTTTGTTGGAACGCTTTTCGCCCTAAGTGCGATGGGTATGCCCAGACGTGGGTCCCGTGCTCACTACGCCACTGGAGTCAAGCTATCCTGGCTGATGACGGCTGATAGCCAGAAACCGGTCCTAGGATGCTTGATTCCAGTCCAGGGAAGACATGGCTTGGCAGTTCGGGCTGGACTGTTCCCATGAGGCACAGGGTCAAGACTGATTTGCATATGGCCATGTCTGAACTGGGGTGGCGTAGTGGGCAAAAGAACAATGGATTTAACCCAGATCTCTTGACTGGGGGAGAATGTCTGCATTGTCAGCATTCCGTCCATCATTTGTTTGTTGGAACACTTTTCGCCCTAAGTGGGATGGGTATGCCCAGACGTGGGTCCCGTGCTCACTACGCCACTGGAGTCAAGCTATCCTGGCTGATGACGGCTGATAGCCAGAAACCGGTCATAGGATGCTTGATTCCGGTCCAGGGAAGACATGGCTTGGCAGTTCGGGCTGGACTGTTCCCATGAGGCACAGGGTCAAGACTGATTTGCATATGGCCATGTCTGAACTGGGGTGGCGTAGTGGGCAAAAGAACCATGGATTTAACCCAGATCTCTTGACTGGGGGAGAATGTCTGCATTGTCAGCATTCCGTCCATCATTTGTTTGTTGGAACGCTTTTCGCCCTAAGTGGGATGGGTATGCCCAGACGTAGGTCCCGTGCTCACTACACCACTGGAGTCAAGCTATCCTGGCTGATGACGGCTGATAGCCAGAAACCGGTCCTAGGATGCTTGATTCCGGTCCAGGGAAGACATGGCTTGGCAGTTCGGGCTGGACTGTTCCCATGAGGCACAGGGTCAAGACTGATTTGCATATGGTCATGTCTGAACTGGGGTGGCGTAGTGGGCAAAAGAACGATGGATTTAACCCAGATCTCTTGACTGGGGGAGAATGTCTGCATTGTCAGCATTCCGTCCATCATTTGTTTGTTGGAACGCTTTTCGCCCTAAGTGGGATGGGTATGCCCAGACGTGGGTCCCGTGCTCACTACGCCACTGGAGTCAAGCTATCCTGGCTGATGACGGCTGATAGCCAGAAACCGGTCCTAGGATGCTTGATTCCGGTCCAGGGAAGACATGGCTTGGCAGTTCGTGCTGGACTGTTCCCATGAGGCACAGGGTCAAGACTGATTTGCATATGGCCATGTCTGAACTGGGGTGGCGTAGTGGGCAAAAGAACGATGGATTTAACCCAGATCTCTTGACTGGGGGAGAATGTCTGCATTGTCAGCATTCCGTCCATCATTTGTTTGTTGGAACGCTTTTCGCCCTAAGTGGGATAGGTATGCACAGACGTGGGTCCCGTGCTCACTACGCCACTGGAGTCAAGCTATCCTGGCTGATGACGGTTGATAGCCAGAAACTGGTCCTAGGATGCTTGATTCCGGTCCAGGGAAGACATGGCTTGGCAGTTCGGGCTGGACTGTTCCCATGAGGCACAGGGTCAAGACTGATTTGCATATGGCCATGTCTGAACTGGTGTGGCGTAGTGGGCAAAAGAACGATGGATTTAACCCAGATCTCTTTACTGGGGGAGAATGTCTGCATTGTCAGCATTCCGTCCATCATTTGTTTGTTGGAACGCTTTTCGCCCTAAGTGGGATGGGTATGCCCAGACGTGGGTCCCGTGCTCACTACGCCACTGGAGTCAAGCTATCCTGGCAGATGACGGCTGATAGCCAGAAACCGGTCCTAGGATGCTTGATTCCGGTCCAGGGAAGACAAGGCTTGGCAGTTCGGGCTGGACTGTTCCCATGAGGCACAGGGTCAAGACTGATTTGCATATGGCCATGTCTGAACTGGGGTGGCGTAGTGGGCAAAAGAACAATGGATTTAACCCAGATCTCTTGACTTGGGGAGAATGTCTGCATTGTCAGCATTCCGTCCATCATTTGTTTGTTGGAACGCTTTTCGCCCTAAGTGGGATGGGTATGCCCAGACGTGGGTCCCGTGCTCACTACGCCACTGGAGTCAAGCTAACCTGGCTGATGTTATGTTATGTTATGTTAAATTTAGCTTATAAAGCGCACGTACGCCCGTAGGCTTCATGGCGCTGTAGGAGGTTTTCAGAGCATAACACAACAACAGGAGGACAACTTAGAACGTCTAAGGATAAGCTTCTCTAAAAAGCCAGGTCTTAAAGGCTAGTCTAAAGGCTAGAATATCCTCGTGTGACCTTAAAGAAGCTGGTAAGGAGTTCCAGAGGGAGGCAGCAAGAAAATGAAAAGAGCTGCCGCCCTGACGTTGTTTCCTAACAACCGGCACCATGAGCAAGTTTTTGTGACCAGAGCGGAGGTTGCGGGAGGGGGTGTATCTGGCAAGCAGATTGATGATAAATTTGGGGCCTTTACTTTGTAATGCCCTAAAGATAATGCAGCCGGTTTTAAAAGCCGCCCTCTGGGCTACCGGCAGCCAGTGCAGGTCTGCCAGGCCTGGCCCGATGGACTGCCATTTAGGAAGCCCACAGATCAGCCTGGCCGCCTGATTTTGAACCAGCTGCAGCCTCTTGAGCTGCCCGGCTGGAAGGCCCAAATATAAACTATTTGAGTAGTCCAGCCTAGACAGCACAAGGGCGATGGTCACCTGTATCAGGGCAGAATGGGTTAGGAAATGGGCAATCTTTCTAATCTTGCGCAGCTGAAAGAAGCAAGCGGAAACAACTGACCCTACCTGACTTTTCAGGGAGAGGTCTTCACTAAAGGTGACTCCAAGGCTCTTAACTGTGCGGGAATTGGAGGGGGGGTTTCCCATCTCCAGAGGCCAAAATTGAGGTCCCCAGCTGAGTTCGCTCTTCCCAGGCAAGATCAATTCAGTCTTGCCAGGGTTAAGTTTTAGGTGGTTAAGGCCCATCCAACTCTGGATATGAGCCATGACCTCCCTAAACTCAGTGACAGCAACCGGCGACCCCAGGGGGAAAACCAATTGCAGATCATCTGCGTAATTAAAGATCCACACTTTGAATTTCCTCAAGGAGTACAAAAGGGGACGCAAGTATAAATTAAATAAAAGGGGGGACAGGGATGAGCCTTGAGGGACCCCGCAATCGTTCTTAATTCTAGGGGCTGTGAAAGTGCCCAGTCTCACTGCTTGAGTCCGGTCGGACAAGAATGATTCCACCCAGCTCAGGGCAGCACCTCTGAGGCCTGCCTGCTCGACACGGCCGACCAAAATAGTATGGTCGACCGTGTCGAATGCAGCAGACAGGTCAAGAAACACCAGTGCCTGGTGGACATCCCTGTCTGCGTTACACCGAAGTGTATTCTGGACTGACGGCTGATAGCCAGAAACCGGTCCTAGGATGCTTGATTCCGGTCCAGGGAAGACATGGCTTGGCAGTTCGGGCTGGACTGTTCCCATGAGGCACAGGGTCAAGACTGATTTGCATATGGCCATGTCTGAACTGGGGTGGCGTAGTGGGCAAAAGAACGATGGATTTAACCCAGGTCTCTTGACTGGGGGAGAATGTCTGCATTGTCAGCATTCCGTCCATCATTTGTTTGTTGGAACGCTTTTCGCCCTAAGTGCGATGGGTATGCCCAGACGTGGGTCCCGTGCTCACTACGCCACTGGAGTCAAGCTATCCTGGCTGATGACGGCTGATAGCCAGAAACCGGGCCTAGGATGCTTGATTCTGGTCCAGGGAAGACATGGCTTGGCAGTTCGGGCTGGACTGTTCCCATGAGGCACAGGGTCAAGACTGATTTGCATATGGCCATGTCTGAACTGGGGTGGCGTAGTGGACAAAAGAACGATGGATTTAACCCAGATCTCTTGACTGGGGGAGAATGTCTGCATTGTCAGCATTCCGTCTATCATTTGTTTGTTGGAACGCTTTTCGCCCTAAGTGGGATGGGTATGCCCAGACGTGGGTCCCGTGCTCACTACGCCACTGGAGGCAAGCTATCCTAGCTGATGACGGCTGATAGCCAGAAACCGGTCCTAGGATGCTTGATTCCGGTCGAGGGAAGACACGGCTTGGCAGTTCGGGCTGGGCTGTTCCCATGAGGCACAGGGTCAAGACTGATTTGCATATGGCCATGTCTGAACTGGGGTGGCATAGTGGGCAAAAGAACGATGGATTTAACCCAGATCTCTTGACTGGGGGAGAATGTCTGCATTGTTAGCATTCCGTCCATCATTTGTTTGTTGGAATGCTTTTCGCCCTAAGTGGGATGGGTATGGCCAGACGTGGGTCCCGTGCTCACTACGCCACTGGAGTCAAGCTATCCTGGCTGATGACGGCTGATAGCCAGAAACCGGTCCTAGGATGCTTGATTCCGGTCCAGGGAAGACATGGCTTGGCAGTTCGGGCTGGACTGTTCCCATGAGGCACAGGGTCAAGACTGATTTGCATATGGCCATGTCTGAACTGGGGTGGCGTAGTGTGCAAAAGAACGATGGATTTAACCCAGATCTCTTGACTGGGGGAGAATGTCTGCATTGTCAGCATTCCGTCCATCATTTGTTTGTTGGAACGCTTTTCGCCCTAAGTGGGATGGGTATGCCCAGACGTGGGTCCCGTGCTCACTACGCCACTGGAGTCAAGCTATCCTGGCTGATGACGGCTGATAGCCAGAAACCGGTCCTAGGATGCTTGATTCCGGCCCAGGGAAGACATGGCTTGGCAGTTCGGGCTGGACTGTTCCCATGAGGCACAGGGTCAAGACTGATTTGCATATGGCCATGTCTGAACTGGGGTGGCGTAGTGGGCAAAAGAACGATGGATTTAACCCAGATCTCTTGACTGGGGGAGAATGTCTGCATTGTCAGCATTCCGTCCATCATTTGTTTGTTGGAACGCTTTTCGCCCTAAGTGGGATGGGTATGCCCAGACGTGGGTCCCGTGCTCACTACGCCACTGGAGTCAAGCTATCCTGGCTGATGATGGCTGATAGCCATAAACCGGTCCTAGGATGCTTGATTCCGGTCCAGGGAAGACATGGCTTGGCAGTTCGGGCTGGACTGTTCCCATGAGGCACAGGGTCAAGACTGATTTGCATATGGCCATGTCTGAACTGGGGTGGCGTAGTGGGCAAAAGAACGATGGATTTAACCCAGATCTCTTGACTGGGGGAGAATGTCTGCATTGTCAGCATTCCGTACATCATTTGTTTGTTGGAACACTTTTCGCCCTAAGTGGGATGGGTATGCCCAGACGTGGGTCCCGTGCTCACTACGCCACTGGAGTCAAGCTATCCTGGCTGATGACGGCTGATAGGCGGAAACCGGTCCTAGGATGCTTGATTCCGGTCCAGGGAAGACATGGCTTGGCAGTTCGGGCTGGACTGTTCCCATGAGGCACAGGGTCAAGACTGATTTGCATATGGCCATGTCTGAACTGGGGTGGTGTAGTGGGCAAAAGAACAATGGATTTAACCCAGATCTCTTGACTGGGGGAGAATGTCTGCCTTGTCAGCATTCCGTCCATCATTTGTTTGTTGGAACACTTTTCGCCCTAAGTGGGATGGGTATGCCCAGACGTGGGTCCCGTTCTCACTATGCCACTGGAGTCAAGCTATCCTGGCTGATGACGGCTGATAGCCAGAAACCGGTCCTAGGATTCTTGATTCCGGTCCAGGGAAGACATGGCTTGGCAGTTCGGGCTGGACTGTTCCCATGAGGCACAGGGTCAAGACTGATTTGCATATGGCCATGTCTGAACTGGGGTGGCGTAGTGGGCAAAAGAACGATGGATTTAACCCAGATCTCTTGACTGGGGGATAATGTCTGCATTGTCAGCATTCCGTCCATCATTTGTTTGTTGGAACGCTTTTCGCCCTAAGTGGGATGGGTATGCCCAGACGTGGGTCCCGTGCTCACTACACCACTGGAGTCAAGCTATCCTGGCTGATGACGGCTGATAGCCAGAAACCGGTTCTAGGATGCTTGATTCCGGTCCAGGGAAGACATGGCTTGGCAGTTCGGGCTGGACTGTTCCCATGAGGCACAGGGTCAAGACTGATTTGCATATGGCCATGTCTGAACTGGGGTGGCGTAGTGGGCAAAAGAACGATGGATTTAACCCAGATCTCTTGACTGGGGGAGAATGTCTGCATTGTCAGCATTCCGTCCATCATTTGTTTGTTGGAACGCTTTTCGCCCTAAGTGCGATGGGTATGCCCAGACGTGGGTCCCGTGCTCACTACGCCACTGGAGTCAAGCTATCCTGGCTGATGACGGCTGATAGCCAGAAACCGGTCCTAGGATGCTTGATTCCAGTCCAGGGAAGACATGGCTTGGCAGTTCGGGCTGGACTGTTCCCATGAGGCACAGGGTCAAGACTGATTTGCATATGGCCATGTCTGAACTGGGGTGGCGTAGTGGGCAAAAGAACGATGGATTTAACCCAGATCTCTTGACTGGGGGAGAATGTCTCCATTGTCAGCATTCCGTCCATCATTTGTTTGTTGGAACACTTTTCGCCCTAAGTGGGATGGGTATGCCCAGACGTGGGTCCCGTGCTCACTACGCCACTGGAGTCAAGCTATCCTGGCTGATGACGGCTGATAGCCAGAAACCGGTCATAGGATGCTTGATTCCGGTCCAGGGAAGACATGGCTTGGCAGTTCGGGCTGGACTGTTCCCATGAGGCACAGGGTCAAGACTGATTTGCATATGGCCATGTCTGAACTGGGGTGGCGTAGTGGGCAAAAGAACCATGGATTTAACCCAGATCTCTTGACTGGGGGAGAATGTCTGCATTGTCAGCATTCCGTCCATCATTTGTTTGTTGGAACGCTTTTCGCCCTAAGTGGGATGGGTATGCCCAGACGTAGGTCCCGTGCTCACTACACCACTGGAGTCAAGCTATCCTGGCTGATGACGGCTGATAGCCAGAAACCGGTCCTAGGATGCTTGATTCCGGTCCAGGGAAGACATGGCTTGGCAGTTCGGGCTGGACTGTTCCCATGAGGCACAGGGTCAAGCCTGATTTGCATATGGTCATGTCTGAACTGGGGTGGCGTAGTGGGCAAAAGAACGATGGATTTAACCCAGATCTCTTGACTGGGGGAGAATGTCTGCATTGTCAGCATTCCGTCCATCATTTGTTTGTTGGAACGCTTTTCGCCCTAAGTGGGATGGGTATGCCCAGACGTGGGTCCCGTGCTCACTACGCCACTGGAGTCAAGCTATCCTGGCTGATGACGGCTGATAGCCAGAAACCAGTCCTAGGATGCTTGATTCCGGTCCAGGGAAGACATGGCTTGGCAGTTCGTGCTGGACTGTTCCCATGAGGCACAGGGTCAAGACTGATTTGCATATGGCCATGTCTGAACTGGGGTGGCGTAGTGGGCAAAAGAACGATGGATTTAACCCAGATCTCTTGACTGGGGGAGAATGTCTGCATTGTCAGCATTCCGTCCATCATTTGTTTGTTGGAACGCTTTTCGCCCTAAGTGGGATAGGTATGCACAGACGTGGGTCCCGTGCTCACTACGCCACTGGAGTCAAGCTATCCTGGCTGATGACGGTTGATAGCCAGAAACTGGTCCTAGGATGCTTGATTCCGGTCCAGGGAAGACATGGCTTGGCAGTTCGGGCTGGACTGTTCCCATGAGGCACAGGGTCAAGACTGATTTGCATATGGCCATGTCTGAACTGGTGTGGCGTAGTGGGCAAAAGAACGATGGATTTAACCCAGATCTCTTGACTGGGGGAGAATGTCTGCATTGTCAGCATTCCGTCCACCATTTGTTTGTTGGAACGCTTTTCGCCCTAAGTGGGATGGGTATGCCCAGACGTGGGTCCCGTGCTCACTACGCCACTGGAGTCAAGCTATCCTGGCTGATGATGGCTGATAGCCATAAACCGGTCCTAGGATGCTTGATTCCGGTCCAGGGAAGACATGGCTTGGCAGTTCGGGCTGGACTGTTCCCATGAGGCACAGGGTCAAGACTGATTTGCATATGGCCATGTCTGAACTGGGGTGGCGTAGTGGGCAAAAGAACGATGGATTTAACCCAGATCTCTTGACTGGGGGAGAATGTCTGCATTGTCAGCATTCCGTACATCATTTGTTTGTTGGAACACTTTTCGCCCTAAGTGGGATGGGTATGCCCAGACGTGGGTCCCGTGCTCACTACGCCACTGGAGTCAAGCTATCCTGGCTGATGACGGCTGATAGGCGGAAACCGGTCCTAGGATGCTTGATTCCGGTCCAGGGAAGACATGGCTTGGCAGTTCGGGCTGGACTGTTCCCATGAGGCACAGGGTCAAGACTGATTTGCATATGGCCATGTCTGAACTGGGGTGGTGTAGTGGGCAAAAGAACAATGGATTTAACCCAGATCTCTTGACTGGGGGAGAATGTCTGCCTTGTCAGCATTCCGTCCATCATTTGTTTGTTGGAACACTTTTCGCCCTAAGTGGGATGGGTATGCCCAGACGTGGGTCCCGTTCTCACTATGCCACTGGAGTCAAGCTATCCTGGCTGATGACGGCTGATAGCCAGAAACCGGTCCTAGGATTCTTGATTCCGGTCCAGGGAAGACATGGCTTGGCAGTTCGGGCTGGACTGTTCCCATGAGGCACAGGGTCAAGACTGATTTGCATATGGCCATGTCTGAACTGGGGTGGCGTAGTGGGCAAAAGAACGATGGATTTAACCCAGATCTCTTGACTGGGGGATAATGTCTGCATTGTCAGCATTCCGTCCATCATTTGTTTGTTGGAACGCTTTTCGCCCTAAGTGGGATGGGTATGCCCAGACGTGGGTCCCGTGCTCACTACACCACTGGAGTCAAGCTATCCTGGCTGATGACGGCTGATAGCCAGAAACCGGTTCTAGGATGCTTGATTCCGGTCCAGGGAAGACATGGTTTGGCAGTTCGGGCTGGACTGTTCCCATGAGGCACAGGGTCAAGACTGATTTGCATATGGCCATGTCTGAACTGGGGTGGCGTAGTGGGCAAAAGAACGATGGATTTAACCCAGATCTCTTGACTGGGGGAGAATGTCTGCATTGTCAGCATTCCGTCCATCATTTGTTTGTTGGAACGCTTTTCGCCCTAAGTGCGATGGGTATGCCCAGACGTGGGTCCCGTGCTCACTACGCCACTGGAGTCAAGCTATCCTGGCTGATGACGGCTGATAGCCAGAAACCGGTCCTAGGATGCTTGATTCCAGTCCAGGGAAGACATGGCTTGGCAGTTCGGGCTGGACTGTTCCCATGAGGCACAGGGTCAAGACTGATTTGCATATGGCCATGTCTGAACTGGGGTGGCGTAGTGGGCAAAAGAACGATGGATTTAACCCAGATCTCTTGACTGGGGGAGAATGTCTGCATTGTCAGCATTCCGTCCATCATTTGTTTGTTGGAACACTTTTCGCCCTAAGTGGGATGGGTATGCCCAGACGTGGGTCCCGTGCTCACTACGCCACTGGAGTCAAGCTATCCTGGCTGATGACGGCTGATAGCCAGAAACCGGTCATAGGATGCTTGATTCCGGTCCAGGGAAGACATGGCTTGGCAGTTCGGGCTGGACTGTTCCCATGAGGCACAGGGTCAAGACTGATTTGCATATGGCCATGTCTGAACTGGGGTGGCGTAGTGGGCAAAAGAACCATGGATTTAACCCAGATCTCTTGACTGGGGGAGAATGTCTGCATTGTCAGCATTCCGTCCATCATTTGTTTGTTGGAACGCTTTTCACCCTAAGTGGGATGGGTATGCCCAGACGTAGGTCCCGTGCTCACTACACCACTGGAGTCAAGCTATCCTGGCTGATGACGGCTGATAGCCAGAAACCGGTCCTAGGATGCTTGATTCCGGTCCAGGGAAGACATGGCTTGGCAGTTCGGGCTGGACTGTTCCCATGAGTCACAGGGTCAAGACTGATTTGCATATGGTCATGTCTGAACTGGGGTGGCGTAGTGGGCAAAAGAACGATGGATTTAACCCAGATCTCTTGACTGGGGGAGAATGTCTGCATTGTCAGCATTCCGTCCATCATTTGTTTGTTGGAACGCTTTTCGCCCTAAGTGGGATGGGTATGCCCAGACGTGGGTCCCGTGCTCACTACGCCACTGGAGTCAAGCTATCCTGGCTGATGACGGCTGATAGCCAGAAACCGGTCCTAGGATGCTTGATTCCGGTCCAGGGAAGACATGGCTTGGCAGTTCGTGCTGGACTGTTCCCATGAGGCACAGGGTCAAGACTGATTTGCATATGGCCATGTCTGAACTGGGGTGGCGTAGTGGGCAAAAGAACGATGGATTTAACCCAGATCTCTTGACTGGGGGAGAATGTCTGCATTGTCAGCATTCCGTCCATCATTTGTTTGTTGGAACGCTTTTCGCCCTAAGTGGGATAGGTATGCACAGACGTGGGTCCCGTGCTCACTACGCCACTGGAGTCAAGCTATCCTGGCTGATGACGGTTGATAGCCAGAAACTGGTCCTAGGATGCTTGATTCCGGTAAAGGGAAGACATGGCTTGGCAGTTCGGGCTGGACTGTTCCCATGAGGCACAGGGTCAAGACTGATTTGCATATGGCCATGTCTGAACTGGTGTGGCGTAGTGGGCAAAAGAACGATGGATTTAACCCAGATCTCTTTACTGGGGGAGAATGTCTGCATTGTCAGCATTCCGTCCATCATTTGTTTGTTGGAACGCTTTTCGCCCTAAGTGGGATGGGTATGCCCAGACGTGGGTCCCGTGCTCACTACGCCACTGGAGTCAAGCTATCCTGGCAGATGACGGCTGATAGCCAGAAACCGGTCCTAGGATGCTTGATTCCGGTCCAGGGAAGACAAGGCTTGGCAGTTCGGGCTGGACTGTTCCCATGAGGCACAGGGTCAAGACTGATTTGCATATGGCCATGTCTGAACTGGGGTGGCGTAGTGGGCAAAAGAACAATGGATTTAACCCAGATCTCTTGACTTGGGGAGAATGTCTGCATTGTCAGCATTCCGTCCATCATTTGTTTGTTGGAACGCTTTTCGCCCTAAGTGGGATGGGTATGCCCAGACGTGGGTCCCGTGCTCACTACGCCACTGGAGTCAAGCTATCCTGGCTGATGACGGCTGATAGCCAGAAACCGGTCCTAGGATGCTTGATTCCGGTCCAGGGAAGACATGGCTTGGCAGTTCGGGCTGGACTGTTCCCATGAGGCACAGGGTCAAGACTGATTTGCATATGGCCATGTCTGAACTGGGGTGGCGTAGTGGGCAAAAGAACGATGGATTTAACCCAGATCTCTTGACTGGGGGAGAATGTCTGCATTGTCAGCATTCCGTCCATCATTTGTTTGTTGGAACGCTTTTCGCCCTAAGTGGGATGGGTATGCCCAGACGTGGGTCCCGTGCTCACTACGCCACTGGAGTCAAGCTATCCTGGCTGATGACGGCTGATAGCCAGAAACCGGTCCTAGGATGCTTGATTCCGGTCCAGGGAAGACATGGCTTGGCAGTTCGGGCTGGACTGTTCCCATGAGGCACAGGGTCAAGACTGATTTGCATATGGCCATGTCTGAACTGGGGTGGCGTAGTGGGCAAAAGAACGATGTATTTAACCCAGATCTCTTGTCTGGGGGAGAATGTCTGCATTGTCAGCATTCCGTCCATCATTTGTTTGTTGGAACGCTTTTCGCCCTAAGTGGGATGGGTATGCCCAGACGTGGGTCCCGTGCTCACTACGCCACTGGAGTCAAGCTATCCTGGCTGATGACGACTGATAGCCAGAAACCAGTCCTAGGATGCTTGATTCCGGTCCAGGGAAGACATGGCTTGGCAGTTCGGGCTGGACTGTTCCCATGAGGCACAGGGTCAAGACTGATTTGCATATGGCCATGTCTGAACTGGGGTGGCGTAGTGGGCAAAAGAACGATGGATTTAACCCAGATCTCTTGACTGGGGGAGAATGTCTGCATTGTCAGCATTCCGTCCATCATTTGTTTGTTGGAACGCTTTTCGCCCTAAGTGGGATGGGTATGCCCAGACGTGGGTCCCGTGCTCACTACGCCACTGGAGTCAAGCTATCCTGGCAGATGACGGCTGATAGCCAGAAACCGGTCCTAGGATGCTTGATTCCGGTCCAGGGAAGACAAGGCTTGGCAGTTCGGGCTGGACTGTTCCCATGAGGCACAGGGTCAAGACTGATTTGCATATGGCCATGTCTGAACTGGGGTGGCGTAGTGGGCAAAAGAACAATGGATTTAACCCAGATCTCTTGACTTGGGGAGAATGTCTGCATTGTCAGCATTCCGTCCATCATTTGTTTGTTGGAACGCTTATCGCCCTAAGTGGGATGGGTATGCCCAGACGTGGGTCCCGTGCTCACTACGCCACTGGAGTCAAGCTATCCTGGCTGATGACGGCTGATAGCCAGAAACCGGTCCTAGGATGTTTGATTCCGGTCCAGGGAAGACATGGCTTGGCAGTTCGGGCTGGACTGTTCCCATGAGGCACAGGGTCAAGACTGATTTGCATATGGCCATGTCTGAACTGGGGTGGCGTAGTGGGCAAAAGAACGATGGATTTAACCCAGATCTCTTGACTGGGGGAGAATGTCTGCATTGTCAGCATTCCGTCCATCATTTGTTTGTTGGAACGCTTTTCGCCCTAAGTGGGATGGGTATGCCCAGACGTGGGTCCCGTGCTCACTACGCCACTGGAGTCAAGCTATCCTGGCTGATGACGGCTGATAGCCAGAAACCGGTCCTAGGATGCTTGATTCCGGTCCAGGGAAGACATGGCTTGGCAGTTCGGGCTGGACTGTTCCCATGAGGCACAGGATCAAGACTGATTTGCATATGGCCATGTCTGAACTGGGGTGGCGTAGTGGGCAAAAGAACAATGGATTTAACCCAGATCTCTTGACTGTGGGAGAATGTCTGCATTGTCAGCATTCCGTCCATCATTTGTTTGTTGGAACGCTTTTCGCCCTAAGTGGGATGGGTAAGCCCAGACGTGGGTCCCGTGCTCACTACGCCACTGGAGTCAAGCTATCCTGGCTGATGACGGCTGATAGCCAGACACCGGTCCTAGGATGCTTGATTCCGGTCCAGGGAAAACATGGCTTGGCAGTTCGGGCTGGACTGTTCCCATGAGGCACAGGGTCAAGACTGATTTGCATATGGCCATGTCTGAACTGGGGTGGCGTAGTGGGCAAAAGAACGATGGATTTAACCCAGATCTCTTGACTGGGGGAGAATGTCTGCATTGTCAGCATTCCGTCCATCATTTGTTTGTTGGAACGCTTTTCGCCCTAAGTGGGATGGGTATGCCCAGACGTGGGTCCCGTGCTCACTACGCCACTGGAGTCAAGCTATCCTGGCTGATGACGGCTGATAGCCAGAAACCGGTCCTAGGATGCTTGATTCCGGTCCAGGGAAGACATGGCTTGGCAGTTCGGGCTGGACTGTTCCCATGAGGCACAGGGTCAAGACTGATTTGCATATGGCCATGTCTGAACTGGGGTGGCGTAGTGGGCAAAAGAACGATGGATTTAACCCAGATCTCTTGACTGGGGGAGAATGTCTGCATTGTCAGCATTCCGTCCATCATTTGTTTGTTGGAATGCTTTTCGCCCTAAGTGGGATGGGTATGCCCAGACGTAGGTCCCGTGCTCACTACGCCACTGGAGTCAAGCTATCCTGGCTGATGACGGCTGATAGCCAGAAACCGGTCCTAGGATGCTTGATTCCGGTCCAGGGAAGACATGGCTTGGCAGTTCGGGCTGGACTGTTCCCATGAGGCACAGGGTCAAGACTGATTTGCATATGGCCATGTCTGAACTGGGGTGGCGTAGTGGGCAAAAGAACGATGGATTTAACCCAGATCTCTTGACTGGGGGAGAATGTCTGCATTGTCAGCATTCCGTCCATCATTTGTTTGTTGGAACGCTTTTCGCCATAAGTGGGATGGGTATGCCCAGACGTGGATCCCGTGCTCACTACGCCACTGGAGTCAAGCTATCCTGGCTGATGACAGCTGATAGCCAGAAACCGGTCCTAGGATGCTTGATTCCTGTCCAGGGAAGACATGTTTTGGCAGTTCGGGCTGGACTGTTCCCATGAGGCACAGGGTCAAGACTGATTTGCATATGGCCATGTCTGAACTGGGGTGGCGTAGTGGGCAAAAGAACGATGGATTTAACCCAGATCTCTTGACTGGGGGAGAATGTCTGCATTGTCAGCATTCCGTCCATCATTTGTTTGTTGGAACGCTTTTCGCCCTAAGTGGGATGGGTATGCTCAGACGTGGGTCCCGTGCTCACTACGCCACTGGAGTCAAGCTATTCTGGCTGATGACGGCTGATAGCCAGAAACCGTTCCTAGGATGCTTGATTCCGGTCCAGGGAAGACATGGCTTAGCAGTTCGGGCTGGACTGTTCCCATGAGGCACAGGGTCAAGACTGATTTGCATATGGCCATGTCTGAACTGGGGTGGCGTAGTGGGCAAAAGAACGATGGATTTAACCCAGATATCTTGACTGGGGGAGAATGTCTGCATTGTCAGCATTCCGTCCATCTTTTGTTTGTTGAAACACTTTTCGCCCTAAGTGGGATGGGTATGCCCAGACGTGGGTCCCGTGCTCACTACGCCACTGGAGTCAAGCTATCCTGGCAGATGACGGCTGATAGCCAGAAACCGGTCCTAGGATGCTTGATTCCGGTCCAGGGAAGACAAGGCTTGGCAGTTCGGGCTGGACTGTTCCCATGAGGCACAGGGTCAAGACTGATTTGCATATGGCCATGTCTGAACTGGGGTGGCGTAGTGTGCAAAAGAACGATGGATTTAACCCAGATCTCTTGACTGGGGGAGAATGTCTGCATTGTCAGCATTCCGTCCATCATTTGTTTGTTGGAACGCTTTTCGCCCTAAGTGGGATGGGTATGCCCAGACGTGGGTCCCGTGCTCACTACGCCACTGGAGTCAAGCTATCCTGGCTGATGACGGCTGATAGCCAGAAACCGGTCCTAGGATGCTTGATTCCGGCCCAGGGAAGACATGGCTTGGCAGTTCGGGCTGGACTGTTCCCATGAGGCACAGGGTCAAGACTGATTTGCATATGGCCATGTCTGAACTGGGGTGGCGTAGTGGGCAAAAGAACGATGGATTTAACCCAGATCTCTTGACTGGGGGAGAATGTCTGCATTGTCAGCATTCCGTCCATCATTTGTTTGTTGGAACGCTTTTCGCCCTAAGTGGGATGGGTATGCCCAGACGTGGGTCCCGTGCTCACTACGCCACTGGAGTCAAGCTATCCTGGCTGATGACGGCTGATAGCCATAAACCGGTCCTAGGATGCTTGATTCCGGTCCAGGGAAGACATGGCTTGGCAGTTCGGGCTGGACTGTTCCCATGAGGCACAGGGTCAAGACTGATTTGCATATGGCCATGTCTGAACTGGGGTGGCGTAGTGGGCAAAAGAACGATGGATTTAACCCAGATCTCTTGACTGGGGGAGAATGTCTGCATTGTCAGCATTCCGTACATCATTTGTTTGTTGGAACACTTTTCGCCCTAAGTGGGATGGGTATGCCCAGACGTGGGTCCCGTGCTCACTACGCCACTGGAGTCAAGCTATCCTGGCTGATGACGGCTGATAGGCGGAAACCGGTCCTAGGATGCTTGATTCCGGTCCAGGGAAGACATGGCTTGGCAGTTCGGGCTGGACTGTTCCCATGAGGCACAGGGTCAAGACTGATTTGCATATGGCCATGTCTGAACTGGGGTGGCGTAGTGGGCAAAAGAACAATGGATTTAACCCAGATCTCTTGACTGGGGGAGAATGTCTGCCTTGTCAGCATTCCGTCCATCATTTGTTTGTTGGAACACTTTTCGCCCTAAGTGGGATGGGTATGCCCAGACGTGGGTCCCGTTCTCACTATGCCACTGGAGTCAAGCTATCCTGGCTGATGACGGCTGATAGCCAGAAACCGGTCCTAGGATTCTTGATTCCGGTCCAGGGAAGACATGGCTTGGCAGTTCGGGCTGGACTATTCCCATGAGGCACAGGGTCAAGACTGATTTGCATATGGCCATGTCTGAACTGGGGTGGCGTAGTGGGCAAAAGAACGATGGATTTAACCCAGATCTCTTGACTGGGGGATAATGTCTGCATTGTCAGCATTCCGTCCATCATTTGTTTGTTGGAACGCTTTTCGCCCTAAGTGGGATGGGTATGCCCAGACGTGGGTCCCGTGCTCACTACACCACTGGAGTCAAGCTATCCTGGCTGATGACGGCTGATAGCCAGAAACCGGTTCTAGGATGCTTGATTCCGGTCCAGGGAAGACATGGCTTGGCAGTTCGGGCTGGACTGTTCCCATGAGGCACAGGGTCAAGACTGATTTGCATATGGCCATGTCTGAACTGGGGTGGCGTAGTGGGCAAAAGAACGATGGATTTAACCCAGATCTCTTGACTGGGGGAGAATGTCTGCATTGTCAGCATTCCGTCCATCATTTGTTTGTTGGAACGCTTTTCGCCCTAAGTGCGATGGGTATGCCCAGACGTGGGTCCCGTGCTCACTACGCCACTGGAGTCAAGCTATCCTGGCTGATGACGGCTGATAGCCAGAAACCGGTCCTAGGATGCTTGATTCCAGTCCAGGGAAGACATGGCTTGGCAGTTCGGGCTGGACTGTTCCCATGAGGCACAGGGTCAAGACTGATTTGCATATGGCCATGTCTGAACTGGGGTGGCGTAGTGGGCAAAAGAACCATGGATTTAACCCAGATCTCTTGACTGGGGGAGAATGTCTGCATTGTCAGCATTCCGTCCATCATTTGTTTGTTGGAACGCTTTTCGCCCTAAGTGGGATGGGTATGCCCAGACGTAGGTCCCGTGCTCACTACACCACTGGAGTCAAGCTATCCTGGCTGATGACGGCTGATAGCCAGAAACCGGTCCTAGGATGCTTGATTCCGGTCCAGGGAAGACATGGCTTGGCAGTTCGGGCTGGACTGTTCCCATGAGGCACAGGGTCAAGACTGATTTGCATATGGTCATGTCTGAACTGGGGTGGCGTAGTGGGCAAAAGAACGATGGATTTAACCCAGATCTCTTGACTGGGGGAGAATGTCTGCATTGTCAGCATTCCGTCCATCATTTGTTTGTTGGAACGCTTTTCGCCCTAAGTGGGATGGGTATGCCCAGACGTGGGTCCCGTGCTCACTACGCCACTGGAGTCAAGCTATCCTGGCTGATGACGGCTGATAGCCAGAAACCGGTCCTAGGATGCTTGATTCCGGTCCAGGGAAGACATGGCTTGGCAGTTCGGGCTGGACTGTTCCCATGAGGCACAGGGTCAAGACTGATTTGCATATGGCCATGTCTGAACTGGGGTGGCGTAGTGGGCAAAAGAACGATGGATTTAACCCAGATCTCTTGACTGGGGGAGAATGTCTGCATTGTCAGCATTCCGTCCATCATTTGTTTGTTGGAACGCTTTTCGCCCTAAGTGGGATAGGTATGCACAGACGTGGGTCCCGTGCTCACTACGCCACTGGAGTCAAGCTATCCTGGCTGATGACGGTTGATAGCCAGAAACTGGTCCTAGGATGCTTGATTCCGGTCCAGGGAAGACATGGCTTGGCAGTTCGGGCTGGACTGTTCCCATGAGGCACAGGGTCAAGACTGATTTGCATATGGCCATGTCTGAACTGGTGTGGCGTAGTGGGCAAAAGAACGATGGATTTAACCCAGATCTCTTTACTGGGGGAGAATGTCTGCATTGTCAGCATTCCGTCCATCATTTGTTTGTTGGAACGCTTTTCGCCCTAAGTGGGATGGGTATGCCCAGACGTGGGTCCCGTGCTCACTACGCCACTGGAGTCAAGCTATCCTGGCTGATGACGGCTGATAGCCAGAAACCGGTCCTAGGATGTTTGATTCCGGTCCAGGGAAGACATGGCTTGGCAGTTCGGGCTGGACTGTTCCCATGAGGCACAGGGTCAAGACTGATTTGCATATGGCCATGTCTGAACTGGGGTGGCGTAGTGGGCAAAAGAACGATGGATTTAACCCAGATCTCTTGACTGGGGGAGAATGTCTGCATTGTCAGCATTCCGTCCATCATTTGTTTGTTGGAACGCTTTTCGCCCTAAGTGGGATGGGTATGCCCAGACGTGGGTCCCGTGCTCACTACGCCACTGGAGTCAAGCTATCCTGGCTGATGACGGCTGATAGCCAGAAACCGGTCCTAGGATGCTTGATTCCGGTCCAGGGAAGACATGGCTTGGCAGTTCGGGCTGGACTGTTCCCATGAGGCACAGGATCAAGACTGATTTGCATATGGCCATGTCTGAACTGGGGTGGCGTAGTGGGCAAAAGAACAATGGATTTAACCCAGATCTCTTGACTGGGGGAGAATGTCTGCATTGTCAGCATTCCGTCCATCATTTGTTTGTTGGAACGCTTTTCGCCCTAAGTGGGATGGGTAAGCCCAGACGTGGGTCCCGTGCTCACTACGCCACTGGAGTCAAGCTATCCTGGCTGATGACGGCTGATAGCCAGACACCGGTCCTAGGATGCTTGATTCCGGTCCAGGGAAAACATGGCTTGGCAGTTCGGGCTGGACTGTTCCCATGAGGCACAGGGTCAAGACTGATTTGCATATGGCCATGTCTGAACTGGGGTGGCGTAGTGGGCAAAAGAACGATGGATTTAACCCAGATCTCTTGACTGGGGGAGAATGTCTGCATTGTCAGCATTCCGTCCATCATTTGTTTGTTGGAACGCTTTTCGCCCTAAGTGGGATGGGTATGCCCAGACGTGGGTCCCGTGCTCACTACGCCACTGGAGTCAATCTATCCTGGCTGATGACGGCTGATAGCCAGAAACCGGTCCTAGGATGCTTGATTCCGGTCCAGGGAAAACATGGCTTGGCAGTTCGGGCTGGACTGTTCCCATGAGGCACAGGGTCAAGACTGATTTGCATATGGCCATGTCTGAACTGGGGTGGCGTAGTGGGCAAAAGAACGATGGATTTATCCCAGATCTCTTGACTGGGGGAAGAATGTCTGCATTCTCAGCATTCTGTCCATCATTTGTTTGTTGGAACGCTTTTCGCCCTAAGTGGGATGGGTATGCCCAGACGTGGGTCCCGTGCTCACTACGCCACTGGAGTCAAGCTATCCTGGCTGATGACGGCTGATAGCCAGAAACCGGTCCTAGGATGCTTGATTCCGGTCCAGGGAAGACATGGCTTGGCAGTTCGGGCTGGACTGTTCCCATGAGGCACAGGGTCAAGACTGATTTGCATATGGCCATGTCTGAACTGGGGTGGCGTAGTGGGCAAAAGAACGATGGATTTAACCCAGATCTCTTGACTGGGGGAGAATGTCTGCATTGTCAGCATTCCGTCCATCATTTGTTTGTTGGAATGCTTTTCGCCCTAAGTGGGATGGGTATGCCCAGACGTAGGTCCCGTGCTCACTACGCCACTGGAGTCAAGCTATCCTGGCTGATGACGGCTGATAGCCAGAAACCGGTCCTAGGATGCTTGATTCCGGTCCAGGGAAGACATGGCTTGGCAGTTCGGGCTGGACTGTTCCCATGAGGCACAGGGTCAAGACTGATTTGCATATGGCCATGTCTGAACTGGGGTGGCGTAGTGGGCAAAAGAACGATGGATTTAACCCAGATCTCTTGACTGGGGGAGAATGTCTGCATTGTCAGCATTCCGTCCATCATTTGTTTGTTGGAACGCTTTTCGCCATAAGTGGGATGGGTATGCCCAGACGTGGATCCCGTGCTCACTACGCCACTGGAGTCAAGCTATCCTGGCTGATGACAGCTGATAGCCAGAAACCGGTCCTAGGATGCTTGATTCCTGTCCAGGGAAGACATGTTTTGGCAGTTCGGGCTGGACTGTTCCCATGAGGCACAGGGTCAAGACTGATTTGCATATGGCCATGTCTGAACTGGGGTGGCGTAGTGGGCAAAAGAACGATGGATTTAACCCAGATCTCTTGACTGGGGGAGAATGTCTGCATTGTCAGCATTCCGTCCATCATTTGTTTGTTGGAACGCTTTTCGCCCTAAGTGGGATGGGTATGCTCAGACGTGGGTCCCGTGCTCACTACGCCACTGGAGTCAAGCTATTCTGGCTGATGACGGCTGATAGCCAGAAACCGTTCCTAGGATGCTTGATTCCGGTCCAGGGAAGACATGGCTTAGCAGTTCGGGCTGGACTGTTCCCATGAGGCACAGGGTCAAGACTGATTTGCATATGGCCATGTCTGAACTGGGGTGGCGTAGTGGGCAAAAGAACGATGGATTTAACCCAGATATCTTGACTGGGGGAGAATGTCTGCATTGTCAGCATTCCGTCCATCTTTTGTTTGTTGAAACACTTTTCGCCCTAAGTGGGATGGGTATGCCCAGACGTGGGTCCCGTGCTCACTACGCCACTGGAGTCAAGCTATCCTGGCTGATGACGGCTGATAGCCAGAAACCGGTCCTAGGATGCTTGATTCCGGTCCAGGGAAGACATGGCTTGGCAGTTCGGGCTGGACTGTTCCCATGAGGCACAGGGTCAAGACTGATTTGCATATGGCCATGTCTGAACTGGGGTGGCGTAGTGGGCAAAAGAACGATGGATTTAACCCAGATCTCTTGACTGGGGTAGAATGTCTGCATTGTCAGCATTCCGTCCATCATTTGTTTGTTGGAACGCTTTTCGCCCTAAGTGGGATGGGTATGCCTAGACGTGGGTCCCGTGCTCACTACGCCACTGGAGTCAAGCTATCCTGGCTGATGACGGTTGATAGCCAGAAACTGGTCCTAGGATGCTTGATTCCGGTCCAGGGAAGACATGGCTTGGCAGTTCGGGCTGGACTGTTCCCATGAGGCACAGGGTCAAGACTGATTTGCATATGGCCATGTCTGAACTGGGGTGGCGTAGTGGGCAAAAGAACGATGGATTTAACCCAGATCTCTTTACTGGGGGAGAATGTCTGCATTGTCAGCATTCCGTCCATCATTTGTTTGTTGGAACGCTTTTCGCCCTAAGTGGGATGGGTATGCCCAGACGTGGGTCCCGTGCTCACTACGCCACTGGAGTCAAGCTATCCTGTCAGATGACGGCTGATAGCCAGAAACCGGTCCTAGGATGCTTGATTCCGGTCCAGGGAAGACAAGGCTTGGCAGTTCGGGCTGGACTGTTCCCATGAGGCACAGGGTCAAGACTGATTTGCATATGGCATGTCTGAACTGGGGTGGCGTAGTGGGCAAAAGAACGATGGATTTAACCCAGATCTCTTGACTGGGGGAGAATGTCTGCATTGTCAGCATTCCGTCCATCATTTGTTTGTTGGAACGCTTTTCGCCCTAAGTGGGATGGGTATGCCCAGACGTGGGTCCCGTGCTTACTACGCCACTGGAGTCAAGCTATCCTGGCTGATGACGGTTGATAGTCAGAAACTGGTCCTAGGATGCTTGATTCCGGTCCAGGGAAGACATGGCTTGGCAGTTCGGGCTGGACTGTTCCCATGAGGCACAGGGTCAAGACTGATTTGCATATGGCCATGTCTGAACTGGGGTGGCGTAGTGGGCAAAAGAACGATGGATTTAACCCAGATCTCTTTACTGGGGGAGAATGTCTGCATTGTCAGCATTCCGTCCATCATTTGTTTGTTGGAACGCTTTTCGCCCTAAGTGGGATGGGTATGCCCAGACGTGGGTCCCGTGCTCACTACGCCACTGGAGTCAAGCTATCCTGTCACATGACGGCTGATAGCCAGAAACCGGTCCTAGGATGCTTGATTCCGGTCCAGGGAAGACAAGGCTTGGCAGTTCGGGCTGGACTGTTCCCATGAGGCACAGGGTCAAGACTGATTTGCATATGGCCATGTCTGAACTGGGGTGGCGTAGTGGGCAAAAGAACAATGGATTTAACCCAGATCTCTTGACTGGGGGCGAATGTCTGCATTGTCAGCATTCCGTCCATCATTTGTTTGTTGGAACGCTTTTCGCCCTAAGTGAGATGGGTATGCCCAGACGTGGGTCCCGTGCTCACTACGCCACTGGAGTCAAGCTATCCTGGCTGATAACGGCTGATAGC
This sequence comes from Triturus cristatus, assembly GCF_964204655.1. Classification (NCBI taxonomy): domain Eukaryota; kingdom Metazoa; phylum Chordata; class Amphibia; order Caudata; family Salamandridae; genus Triturus; species Triturus cristatus. The sequence goes on from NW_028187318.1 coordinate 1,502,174, forward strand.
CAGAAACCGGTCCTAGGATGCTTGATTCCGGTCCAGGGAAGACATGGCTTGGCAGTTCGGGCTGGACTGTTCCCATGAGGCACAGGGTCAAGACTGATTTGCATATGGCCATGTCTGAACTGGGGTGGCGTAGTGGGCAAAAGAACGATGGATTTAACCCAGATCTCTTGACTGGGGGAGAATGTCTGCATTGTCAGCATTCCGTCCATCATTTGTTTGTTGGAACGCTTTTCGCCCTAAGTGGGGTGGGTATGCCCAGACGTGGGTCCCGTGATCACTATGCCACTGGAGTCAAGCTATCCTGGCTGATGACGGCTGATAGCCAGAAACCGGTCCTAGGATGCTTGATTCCGGTCCAGGGAAGACATGGCTTGGCAGTTCGGGCTGGACTGTTCCCATGAGGCACAGGGTCAAGACTGATTTGCATATGGCCATGTCTGAACTGGGGTGGCGTAGTGGGCAAAAGAACGATGGATTTAACCCAGATCTCTTGACTGGAGGAGAATGTCTGCATTGTCAGCATTCCGTCCATCATTTGTTTGTTGGAACGCTTTTCACCCTAAGTGGGATGGGTATGCCCAGACGTGGGTCCCGTGCTCACTACGCCACTGGAGTCAAGCTAACCTGGCTGATGACGGCTGATAGCCAGAAACCGGTCCTAGGATGCTTGATTCCGGTCCAGGGAAGACATGGCTTGGCAGTTCGGGCTGGACTGTTCCCATGAGGCACAGGGTCAAGACTGATTTGCATATGGCCATGTCTGAACTGGGGTGGCGTAGTGGGCAAAAGAACGATGGATTTAACCCAGGTCTCTTGACGGGGGGGAGAATGTCTGCATTGTCAGCATTCCATCCATCATTTGTTTGTTGGAACGCTTTTCGCCCTAAGTGCGATGGGTATGCCCAGACGTGGGTCCCGTGCTCACTACGCCACTGGAGTCAAGCTATCCTGGCTGATGACGGCTGATAGCCAGAAACCGGGCCTAGGATGCTTGATTCTGGTCCAGGGAAGACATGGCTTGGCAGTTTGGGCTGGACTGTTCCCATGAGGCACAGGGTCAAGACTGATTTGCATATGGCCATGTCTGAACTGGGGTGGCGTAGTGGGCAAAAGAACGATGGATTTAACCCAGATCTCTTGACTGGGGGAGAATGTCTGCATTGTCAGCATTCCGTCTATCATTTGTTTGTTGGAACGCTTTTCGCCCTAAGTGGGATGGGTATGCCCAGACGTGGGTCCCGTGCTCACTACGCCACTGGAGGCAAGCTATCCTAGCTGATGACGGCTGATAGCCAGAAACCGGTCCTAGGATGCTTGATTCCGGTCCAGGGAAGACACGGCTTGGCAGTTCGGGCTGGACTGTTCCCATGAGGCACAGGGTCAAGACTGATTTGCATATGGCCATGTCTGAACTGGGGTGGCGTAGTGGGCAAAAGAACGATGGATTTAACCCAGATCTCTTGACTGGGGGAGAATGTCTGCATTGTTAGCATTCCGTCCATCATTTGTTTGTTGGAACGCTTTTCGCCCTAAGTGGGATGGGTATGCCCAGACGTGGGTCCCGTGCTCACTACGCCACTGGAGTCAAGCTATCCTGGCTGATGACGGCTGATAGCCAGAAACCGGTCCTAGGATGCTTGATTCCGGTCCAGGGAAGACATGGCTTGGCAGTTCGGGCTGGACTGTTCCCATGAGGCACAGGGTCAAGACTGATTTGCATATGGCCATGTCTGAACTGGGGTGGCGTAGTGTGCAAAAGAACGATGGATTTAACCCAGATCTCTTGACTGGGGGAGAATGTCTGCATTGTCAGCATTCCGTCCATCATTTGTTTGTTGGAACGCTTTTCGCCCTAAGTGGGATGGGTATGCCCAGACGTGGGTCCCGTGCTCACTACGCCACTGGAGTCAAGCTATCCTGGCTGATGACGGCTGATAGCCAGAAACCGGTCCTAGGATGCTTCATTCCGGCCCAGGGAAGACATGGCTTGGCAGTTCGGGCTGGACTGTTCCCATGAGGCACAGGGTCAAGACTGATTTGCATATGGCCATGTCTGAACTGGGGTGGCGTAGTGGGCAAAAGAACGATGGATTTAACCCAGATCTCTTGACTGGGGGAGAATGTCTGCATTGTCAGCATTCCGTCCATCATTTGTTTGTTGGAACGCTTTTCGCCCTAAGTGGGATGGGTATGCCCAGACGTGGGTCCCGTGCTCACTACGCCACTGGAGTCAAGCTATCCTGGCTGATGACGGCTGATAGCCATAAACCGGTCCTAGGATGCTTGATTCCGGTCCAGGGAAGACATGGCTTGGCAGTTCGGGCTGGACTGTTCCCATGAGGCACAGGGTCAAGACTGATTTGCATATGGCCATGTCTGAACTGGGGTGGCGTAGTGGGCAAAAGAACGATGGATTTAACCCAGATCTCTTGACTGGGGGAGAATGTCTGCATTGTCAGCATTCCGTCCATCATTTGTTTGTTGGAACACTTTTCGCCCTAAGTGGGATGGGTATGCCCAGACGTGGGTCCCGTGCTCACTACGCCACTGGAGTCAAGCTATCCTGGCTGATGACGGCTGATAGGCGGAAACCGGTCCTAGGATGCTTGATTCCGGTCCAGGGAAGACATGGCTTGGCAGTTCGGGCTGGACTGTTCCCATGAGGCACAGGGTCAAGACTGATTTGCATATGGCCATGTCTGAACTGGGGTGGCGTAGTGGGCAAAAGAACAATGGATTTAACCCAGATCTCTTGACTGGGGGAGAATGTCTGCCTTGTCAGCATTCCGTCCATCATTTGTTTGTTGGAACACTTTTCGCCCTAAGTGGGATGGGTATGCCCAGACGTGGGTCCCGTTCTCACTATGCCACTGGAGTCAAGCTATCCTGGCTGATGACGGCTGATAGCCAGAAACCGGTCCTAGGATTCTTGATTCCGGTCCAGGGAAGACATGGCTTGGCAGTTCGGGCTGGACTGTTCCCATGAGGCACAGGGTCAAGACTGATTTGCATATGGCCATGTCTGAACTGGGGTGGCGTAGTGGGCAAAAGAACGATGGATTTAACCCAGATCTCTTGACTGGGGGATAATGTCTGCATTGTCAGCATTCCGTCCATCATTTGTTTGTTGGAACGCTTTTCGCCCTAAGTGGGATGGGTATGCCCAGACGTGGGTCCCGTGCTCACTACACCACTGGAGTCAAGCTATCCTGGCTGATGACGGCTGATAGCCAGAAACCGGTTCTAGGATGCTTGATTCCGGTCCAGGGAAGACATGGCTTGGCAGTTCAGGCTGGACTGTTCCCATGAGGCACAGGGTCAAGACTGATTTGCATATGGCCATGTCTGAACTGGGGTGGCGTAGTGGGCAAAAGAACGATGGATTTAACCCAGATCTCTTGACTGGGGGAGAATGTCTGCATTGTCAGCATTCCGTCCATCATTTGTTTGTTGGAACGCTTTTCGCCCTAAGTGCGATGGGTATGCCCAGACGTGGGTCCCGTGCTCACTACGCCACTGGAGTCAAGCTATCCTGGCTGATGACGGCTGATAGCCAGAAACCGGTCCTAGGATGCTTGATTCCAGTCCAGGGAAGACATGGCTTGGCAGTTCGGGCTGGACTGTTCCCATGAGGCACAGGGTCAAGACTGATTTGCATATGGCCATGTCTGAACTGGGGTGGCGTAGTGGGCAAAAGAACGATGGATTTAACCCAGATCTCTTGACTGGGGGAGAATGTCTGCATTGTCAGCATTCCGTCCATCATTTGTTTGTTGGAACACTTTTCGCCCTAAGTGGGATGGGTATGCCCAGACGTGGGTCCCGTGCTCACTACGCCACTGGAGTCAAGCTATCCTGGCTGATGACGGCTGATAGCCAGAAACCGGTCCTAGGATGCTTGATTCCGGTCCAGGGAAGACATGGCTTGGCAGTTCGGGCTGGACTGTTCCCATGAGGCACAGGGTCAAGACTGATTTGCATATGGCCATGTCTGAACTGGGGTGGCGTAGTGGGCAAAAGAACCATGGATTTAACCCAGATCTCTTGACTGGGGTAGAATGTCTGCATTGTCAGCATTCCGTCCATCATTTGTTTGTTGGAACGCTTTTCGCCCTAAGTGGGATGGGTATGCCTAGACGTGGGTCCCGTGCTCACTACGCCACTGGAGTCAAGCTATCCTGGCTGATGACGGTTGATAGCCAGAAACTGGTCCTAGGATGCTTGATTCCGGTCCAGGGAAGACATGGCTTGGCAGTTCGGGCTGGACTGTTCCCATGAGGCACAGGGTCAAGACTGATTTGCATATGGCCATGTCTGAACTGGGGTGGCGTAGTGGGCAAAAGAACGATGGATTTAACCCAGATCTCTTTACTGGGGGAGAATGTCTGCATTGTCAGCATTCCGTCCATCATTTGTTTGTTGGAACGCTTTTCGCCCTAAGTGGGATGGGTATGCCCAGACGTGGGTCCCGTGCTCACTACGCCACTGGAGTCAAGCTATCCTGTCAGATGACGGCTGATAGCCAGAAACCGGTCCTAGGATGCTTGATTCCGGTCCAGGGAAGACATGGCTTGGCAGTTCGGGCTGGACTGTTCCCATGAGGCACAGGGTCAAGACTGATTTGCATATGGCCATGTCTGAACTGGGGTGGCGTAGTGGGCAAAAGAACGATGGATTTAACCCAGCTCTCTTTACTGGGGGAGAATGTCTGCATTGTCAGCATTCCGTCCATCATTTGTTTGTTGGAACGCTTTTCGCCCTAAGTGGGATGGGTATGCCCAGACGTGGGTCCCGTGCTCACTACGCCACTGGAGTCAAGCTATCCTGTCACATGACGGCTGATAGCCAGAAACCGGTCCTAGGATGCTTGATTCCGGTCCAGGGAAGACAAGGCTTGGCAGTTCGGGCTGGACTGTTCCCATGAGGCACAGGGTCAAGACTGATTTGCATATGGCCATGTCTGAACTGGGGTGGCGTAGTGGGCAAAAGAACAATGGATTTAACCCAGATCTCTTGACTGGGGGCGAATGTCTGCATTGTCAGCATTCCGTCCATCATTTGTTTGTTGGAACGCTTTTCGCCCTAAGTGGGATGGGTATGCCCAGACGTGGGTCCCGTGCTCACTACGCCACTGGAGTCAAGCTATCCTGGCTGATAACGGCTGATAGCCAGAAACCGGTCCTAGGATGCTTGATTCCGGTCCAGGGAAGACATGGCTTGGCAGTTCGGGCTGGACTGTTCCCATGAGGCACAGGGTCAAGACTGATTTGCATATGGCCATGTCTGATCTGGGGTGGCGTAGTGGGCAAAAGAACGATGGATTTAACCCAGATCTCTTGACTGGGGGAGAATGTCTGCATTGTCAGCATTCCGTCCATCATTTGTTTGTTGGAACGCTTTTCGCCCTAAGTGGGGTGGGTATGCCCAGACGTGGGTCCCGTGATCACTATGCCACTGGAGTCAAGCTATCCTGGCTGATGACGGCTGATAGCCAGAAACCGGTCCTAGGATGCTTGATTCCGGTCCAGGGAAGACATGGCTTGGCAGTTCGGGCTGGACTGTTCCCATGAGGCACAGGGTCAAGACTGATTTGCATATGGCCATGTCTGAACTGGGGTGGCGTAGTGGGCAAAAGAACGATGGATTTAACCCAGATCTCTTGACTGGGGGAGAATGTCTGCATTGTCAGCATTCCGTCCATCATTTGTTTGTTGGAACGCTTTTCACCCTAAGTGGGATGGGTATGCCCAGACGTGGGTCCCGTGCTCACTACGCCACTGGAGTCAAGCTAACCTGGCTGATGACGGCTGATAGCCAGAAACCGGTCCTAGGATGCTTGATTCCGGTCCAGGGAAGACATGGCTTGGCAGTTCGGGCTGGACTGTTCCCATGAGGCACAGGGTCAAGACTGATTTGCATATGGCCATGTCTGAACTGGGGTGGCGTAGTGGGCAAAAGAACGATGGATTTAACCCAGGTCTCTTGACTGGGGGAGAATGTCTGCATTGTCAGCATTCCGTCCATCATTTGTTTGTTGGAACGCTTTTCGCCCTAAGTGCGATGGGTATGCCCAGACGTGGGTCCCGTGCTCACTACGCCACTGGAGTCAAGCTATCCTGGCTGATGACGGCTGATAGCCAGAAACCGGGCCTAGGATACTTGATTCTGGTCCAGGGAAGACATGGCTTGGCAGTTCGGGCTGGACTGTTCCCATGAGGCACAGGGTCAAGACTGATTTGCATATGGCCATGTCTGAACTGGGGTGGCGTAGTGGGCAAAAGAACGATGGATTTAACCCAGATCTCTTGACTGGGGGAGAATGTCTGCATTGTCAGCATTCCGTCTATCATTTGTTTGTTGGAACGCTTTTCGCCCTAAGTGGGATGGGTATGCCCAGACGTGGGTCCCGTGCTCACTACGCCACTGGAGGCAAGCTATCCTAGCTGATGACGGCTGAGCCAGAAACCGGTCCTAGGATGCTTGATTCCGGTCCAGGGAAGACACGGCTTGGCAGTTCGGGCTGGACTGTTCCCATGAGGCACAGGGTCAAGACTGATTTGCATATGGCCATGTCTGAACTGGGGTGGCGTAGTGGGCAAAAGAACGATGGATTTAACCCAGATCTCTTGACTGGGGGAGAATGTCTGCATTGTTAGCATTCCGTCCATCATTTGTTTGTTGGAACGCTTTTCGCCCTAAGTGGGATGGGTATGCCCAGACGTGGGTCCCGTGCTCACTACGCCACTGGAGTCAAGCTATCCTGGCTGATGACGGCTGATAGCCAGAAACCGGTCCTAGGATGCTTGATTCCGGTCCAGGGAAGACATGGCTTGGCAGTTCGGGCTGGACTGTTCCCATGAGGCACAGGGTCAAGACTGATTTGCATATGGCCATGTCTGAACTGGGGTGGCGTAGTGTGCAAAAGAACGATGGATTTAACCCAGATCTCTTGACTGGGGGAGAATGTCTGCATTGTCAGCATTCCGTCCATCATTTGTTTGTTGGAACGCTTTTCGCCCTAAGTGGGATGGGTATGCCCAGACGTGGGTCCCGTGCTCACTACGCCACTGGAGTCAAGCTATCCTGGCTGATGACGGCTGATAGCCAGAAACCGGTCCTAGGATGCTTGATTCCGGCCCAGGGAAGACATGGCTTGGCAGTTCGGGCTGGACTGTTCCCATGAGGCACAGGGTCAAGACTGATTTGCATATGGCCATGTCTGAACTGGGGTGGCGTAGTGGGCAAAAGAACGATGGATTTAACCCAGATCTCTTGACTGGGGGAGAATGTCTGCATTGTCAGCATTCCGTCCATCATTTGTTTGTTGGAACGCTTTTCGCCCTAAGTGGGATGGGTATGCCCAGACGTGGGTCCCGTGCTCACTACGCCACTGGAGTCAAGCTATCCTGGCTGATGACGGCTGATAGCCATAAACCGGTCCTAGGATGCTTGATTCCGGTCCAGGGAAGACATGGCTTGGCAGTTCGGGCTGGACTGTTCCCATGAGGCACAGGGTCAAGACTGATTTGCATATGGCCATGTCTGAACTGGGGTGGCGTAGTGGGCAAAAGAACGATGGATTTAACCCAGATCTCTTGACTGGGGGAGAATGTCTGCATTGTCAGCATTCCGTCCATCATTTGTTTGTTGGAACACTTTTCGCCCTAAGTGGGATGGGTATGCCCAGACGTGGGTCCCGTGATCACTATGCCACTGGAGTCAAGCTATCCTGGCTGATGACGGCTGATAGCCAGAAACCGGTCCTAGGATGCTTGATTCCGGTCCAGGGAAGACATGGCTTGGCAGTTCGGGCTGGACTGTTCCCATGAGGCACAGGGTCAAGACTGATTTGCATATGGCCATGTCTGAACTGGGGTGGCGTAGTGGGCAAAAGAACGATGGATTTAACCCAGATCTCTTGACTGGGGGAGAATGTCTGCATTGTCAGCATTCCGTCCATCATTTGTTTGTTGGAACGCTTTTCACCCTAAGTGGGATGGGTATGCCCAGACGTGGGTCCCGTGCTCACTACGCCACTGGAGTCAAGCTAACCTGGCTGATGACGGCTGATAGCCAGAAACCGGTCCTAGGATGCTTGATTCCGGTCCAGGGAAGACATGGCTTGGCAGTTCGGGCTGGACTGTTCCCATGAGGCACAGGGTCAAGACTGATTTGCATATGGCCATGTCTGAACTGGGGTGGCGTAGTGGGCAAAAGAACGATGGATTTAACCCAGGTCTCTTGACTGGGGGAGAATGTCTGCATTGTCAGCATTCCGTCCATCATTTGTTTGTTGGAACGCTTTTCGCCCTAAGTGCGATGGGTATGCCCAGACGTGGGTCCCGTGCTCACTACGCCACTGGAGTCAAGCTATCCTGGCTGATGACGGCTGATAGCCAGAAACCGGGCCTAGGATGCTTGATTCTGGTCCAGGGAAGACATGGCTTGGCAGTTCGGGCTGGACTGTTCCCATGAGGCACAGGGTCAAGACTGATTTGCATATGGCCATGTCTGAACTGGGGTGGCGTAGTGGGCAAAAGAACGATGGATTTAACCCAGATCTCTTGACTGGGGGAGAATGTCTGCATTGTCAGCATTCCGTCTATCATTTGTTTGTTGGAACGCTTTTCGCCCTAAGTGGGATGGGTATGCCCAGACGTGGGTCCCGTGCTCACTACGCCACTGGAGGCAAGCTATCCTAGCTGATGACGGCTGATAGCCAGAAACCGGTCCTAGGATGCTTGATTCCGGTCCAGGGAAGACACGGCTTGGCAGTTCGGGCTGGACTGTTCCCATGAGGCACAGGGTCAAGACTGATTTGCATATGGCCATGTCTGAACTGGGGTGGCGTAGTGGGCAAAAGAACGATGGATTTAACCCAGATCTCTTGACTGGGGGAGAATGTCTGCATTGTTAGCATTCCGTCCATCATTTGTTTGTTGGAACGCTTTTCGCCCTAAGTGGGATGGGTATGCCCAGACGTGGGTCCCGTGCTCACTACGCCACTGGAGTCAAGCTATCCTGGCTGATGACGGCTGATAGCCAGAAACCGGTCCTAGGATGCTTGATTCCGGTCCAGGGAAGACATGGCTTGGCAGTTCGGGCTGGACTGTTCCCATGAGGCACAGGGTCAAGACTGATTTGCATATGGCCATGTCTGAACTGGGGTGGCGTAGTGTGCAAAAGAACGATGGATTTAACCCAGATCTCTTGACTGGGGGAGAATGTCTGCATTGTCAGCATTCCGTCCATCATTTGTTTGTTGGAACGCTTTTCGCCCTAAGTGGGATGGGTATGCCCAGACGTGGGTCCCGTGCTCACTACGCCACTGGAGTCAAGCTATCCTGGCTGATGACGGCTGATAGCCATAAACCGGTCCTAGGATGCTTGATTCCGGTCCAGGGAAGACATGGCTTGGCAGTTCGGGCTGGACTGTTCCCATGAGGCACAGGGTCAAGACTGATTTGCATATGGCCATGTCTGAACTGGGGTGGCGTAGTGGGCAAAAGAACGATGGATTTAACCCAGATCTCTTGACTGGGGGAGAATGTCTGCATTGTCAGCATTCCGTCCATCATTTGTTTGTTGGAACACTTTTCACCCTAAGTGGGATGGGTATGCCCAGGCGTGGGTCCCGTGCTCACTACGCCACTGGAGTCAAGCTATCCTGGCTGATGACGGCTGATAGGCGGAAACCGGTCCTAGGATGCTTGATTCCGGTCCAGGGAAGACATGGCTTGGCAGTTCGGGCTGGACTGTTCCCATGAGGCACAGGGTCAAGACTGATTTGCATATGGCCATGTCTGAACTGGGGTGGCGTAGTGGGCAAAAGAACAATGGATTTAACCCAGATCTCTTGACTGGGGGAGAATGTCTGCCTTGTCAGCATTCCGTCCATCATTTGTTTGTTGGAACACTTTTCGCCCTAAGTGGGATGGGTATGCCCAGACGTGGGTCCCGTTCTCACTATGCCACTGGAGTCAAGCTATCCTGGCTGATGACGGCTGATAGCCAGAAACCGGTCCTAGGATTCTTGATTCCGGTCCAGGGAAGACATGGCTTGGCAGTTCGGGCTGGACTGTTCCCATGAGGCACAGGGTCAAGACTGATTTGCATATGGCCATGTCTGAACTGGGGTGGCGTAGTGGGCAAAAGAACGATGGATTTAACCCAGATCTCTTGACTGGGGGATAATGTCTGCATTGTCAGCATTCCGTCCATCATTTGTTTGTTGGAACGCTTTTCGCCCTAAGTGGGATGGGTATGCCCAGACGTGGGTCCCGTGCTCACTACACCACTGGAGTCAAGCTATCCTGGCTGATGACGGCTGATAGCCAGAAACCGGTTCTAGGATGCTTGATTCCGGTCCAGGGAAGACATGGCTTGGCAGTTCGGGCTGGACTGTTCCCATGAGGCACAGGGTCAAGACTGATTTGCATATGGCCATGTCTGAACTGGGGTGGCGTAGTGGGCAAAAGAACGATGGATTTAACCCAGATCTCTTGACTGGGGGAGAATGTCTGCATTGTCAGCATTCCGTCCATCATTTGTTTGTTGGAACGCTTTTCGCCCTAAGTGCGATGGGTATGCCCAGACGTGGGTCCCGTGCTCACTACGCCACTGGAGTCAAGCTATCCTGGCTGATGACGGCTGATAGCCAGAAACCGGTCCTAGGATGCTTGATTCCAGTCCAGGGAAGACATGGCTTGGCAGTTCGGGCTGGACTGTTCCCATGAGGCACAGGGTCAAGACTGATTTGCATATGGCCATGTCTGAACTGGGGTGGCGTAGTGGGCAAAAGAACGATGGATTTAACCCAGATCTCTTGACTGGGGGAGAATGTCTGCATTGTCAGCATTCCGTCCATCATTTGTTTGTTGGAACACTTTTCGCCCTAAGTGGGATGGGTATGCCCAGACGTGGGTCCCGTGCTCACTACGCCACTGGAGTCAAGCTATCCTGGCTGATGACGGCTGATAGCCAGAAACCGGTCCTAGGATGCTTGATTCCGGTCCAGGGAAGACATGGCTTGGCAGTTCGGGCTGGACTGTTCCCATGAGGCACAGGGTCAAGACTGATTTGCATATGGCCATGTCTGAACTGGGGTGGCGTAGTGGGCAAAAGAACCATGGATTTAACCCAGATCTCTTGACTGGGGGAGAATGTCTGCATTGTCAGCATTCCGTCCATCATTTGTTTGTTGGAACGCTTTTCGCCCTAAGTGGGATGGGTATGCCCAGACGTAGGTCCCGTGCTCACTACGCCACTGGAGTCAAGCTATCCTGGCTGATGACGGCTGATAGCCAGAAACCGGTCCTAGGATGCTTGATTCCGGTCCAGGGAAGACATGGCTTGGCAGTTCGGGCTGGACTGTTCCCATGAGGCACAGGGTCAAGACTGATTTGCATATGGTAATGTCTGAACTGGGGTGGCGTAGTGGGCAAAAGAACGATGGATTTAACCCAGATCTCTTGACTGGGGGAGAATGTCTGCATTGTCAGCATTCCGTCCATCATTTGTTTGTTGGAACGCTTTTCGCCCTAAGTGGGATGGGTATGCCCAGACGTGGGTCCCGTGCTCACTACGCCACTGGAGTCAAGCTATCCTGGCTGATAGCCAGAAACCAGTCCTAGGATGCTTGATTCCGGTCCAGGGAAGACATGGCTTGGCAGTTCGGGCTGGACTGTTCCCATGAGGCACAGGGTCAAGACTGATTTGCATATGGCCATGTCTGAACTGGGGTGGCGTAGTGGGCAAAAGAACGATGGATTTAACCCAGATCTCTTGACTGGGGGAGAATGTCTGCATTGTCAGCATTCCGTCCATCATTTGTTTGTTGGAACGCTTTTCGCCCTAAGTGGGATAGGTATGCACAGACGTGGGTCCCGTGCTCACTACGCCACTGGAGTCAAGCTATCCTGGCTGATGACGGTTGATAGCCAGAAACTGGTCCTAGGATGCTTGATTCCGGTCCAGGGAAGACATGGCTTGGCAGTTCGGGCTGGACTGTTCCCATGAGGCACAGGGTCAAGACTGATTTGCATATGGCCATGTCTGATCTGGTGTGGCGTAGTGGGCAAAAGAACGATGGATTTAACCCAGATCTCTTTACTGGGGGAGAATGTCTGCATTGTCAGCATTCCGTCCATCATTTGTTTGTTGGAACGCTTTTCGCCCTAAGTGGGATGGGTATGCCCAGACGTGGGTCCTGTGCTCACTACGCCACTGGAGTCAAGCTATCCTGGCAGATGACGGCTGATAGCCAGAAACCGGTCCTAGGATGCTTGATTCCGGTCCAGGGAAGACAAGGCTTGGCAGTTCGGGCTGGACTGTTCCCATGAGGCACGGGGTCAAGACTGATTTGCATATGGCCATGTCTGAACTGGGGTGGCGTAGTGGGCAAAAGAACAATGGATTTAACCCAGATCTCTTGACTTGGGGAGAATGTCTGCATTGTCAGCATTCCGTCCATCATTTGTTTGTTGGAACGCTTTTCGCCCTAAGTGGGATGGGTATGCCCAGACGTGGGTCCCGTGCTCACTACGCCACTGGAGTCAAGCTATCCTGGCTGATGACGGCTGATAGCCAGAAACCGGTCCTAGGATGCTTGATTCCGGTCCAGGGAAGACATGGCTTGGCAGTTCGGGCTGGACTGTTCCCATGAGGCACAGGGTCAAGACTGATTTGCATATGGCCATGTCTGAACTGGGGTGGCGTAGTGGGCAAAAGAACGATGGATTTAACCCAGATCTCTTGACTGGGGGAGAATGTCTGCATTGTCAGCATTCCGTCCATCATTTGTTTGTTGGAACGCTTTTCGCTCTAAGTGGGATGGGTATGCCCAGACGTGGGTCCCGTGCTCACTACGCCACTGGAGTCAAGCTATCCTGGCTGATGACGGCTGATAGCCAGAAACCGGTCCTAGGATGCTTGATTCCGGTCCAGAGAAGACATGGCTTGGCAGTTCGGGCTGGACTGTTCCCATGAGGCACAGGGTCAAGACTGATTTGCATATGGCCATGTCTGAACTGGGGTGGCGTAGTGGGCAAAAGAACGATGGATTTAACCCAGATCTCTTGTCTGGGGGAGAATGTCTGCATTGTCAGCATTCCGTCCATCATTTGTTTGTTGGAACGCTTTTCGCCCTAAGTGGGATGGGTATGCCCAGACGTGGGTCCCGTGCTCACTACGCCACTGGAGTCAAGCTATCCTGGCTGATGACGACTGATAGCCAGAAACCGGTCCTAGGATGCTTGATTCCGGTCCAGGGAAGACATGGCTTGGCAGTTCGGGCTGGACTGTTCCCATGAGGCACAGGGTCAAGACTGATTTGCATATGGCCATGTCTGAACTGGGGTGGCGTAGTGGGCAAAAGAACGATGGATTTAACCCAGATCTCTTGACTGGGGGAGAATGTCTGCATTGTCAGCATTCCGTCCATCATTTGTTTGTTGGAACGCTTTTCGCCCTAAGTGGGATGGGTATGCCCAGACGTGGGTCCCGTGCTCACTACGCCACTGGAGTCAAGCTATCCTGGCAGATGACGGCTGATAGCCAGAAACCGGTCCTAGGATGCTTGATTCCGGTCCAGGGAAGACAAGGCTTGGCAGTTCGGGCTGGACTGTTCCCATGAGGCACAGGGTCAAGACTGATTTGCATATGGCCATGTCTGAACTGGGGTGGCGTAGTGGGCAAAAGAACGATGGATTTAACCCAGATCTCTTGACTGGGGGAGAATGTCTGCATTGTCAGCATTCCGTCCATCATTTTTTTGTTGGAACGCTTTTCGCCCTAAGTGGGATGGGTATGCCCAGATGTGGGTCCCGTGCTCACTACGCCACTGGAGTCAAGCTATCCTGGCTGATGACGGCTGATAGCCAGAAACCGGTCCTAGGATGCTTGATTCCGGTCCAGGGAAGACATGGCTTGGCAGTTCGGGCTGGACTGTTCCCATGAGGCACAGGATCAAGACTGATTTGCATATGGCCATGTCTGAACTGGGGTGGCGTAGTGGGCAAAAGAACAATGGATTTAACCCAGATCTCTTGACTGGGGGAGAATGTCTGCATTGTCAGCATTCCGTCCATCATTTGTTTGTTGGAACGCTTTTCGCCCTAAGTGGGATGGGTAAGCCCAGACGTGGGTCCCGTGCTCACTACGCCACTGGAGTCAAGCTATCCTGGCTGATGACGGCTGATAGCCAGACACCGGTCCTAGGATGCTTGATTCCGGTCCAGGGAAAACATGGCTTGGCAGTTCGGGCTGGACTGTTCCCATGAGGCACAGGGTCAAGACTGATTTGCATATGGCCATGTCTGAACTGGGGTGGCGTAGTGGGCAAAAGAACGATGGATTTAACCCAGATCTCTTGACTGGGGGAGAATGTCTGCATTGTCAGCATTCCGTCCATCATTTGTTTGTTGGAACGCTTTTCGCCCTAAGTGGGATGGGTATGCCCAGACGTGGGTCCCGTGCTCACTACGCCACTGGAGTCAATCTATCCTGGCTGATGACGGCTGATAGCCAGAAACCGGTCCTAGGATGCTTGATTCCGGTCCAGGGAAAACATGGCTTGGCAGTTCGGGCTGGACTGTTCCCATGAGGCACAGGGTCAAGACTGATTTGCATATGGCCATGTCTGAACTGGGGTGGCGTAGTGGGCAAAAGAACGATGGATTTATCCCAGATCTCTTGACTGGGGGAAGAATGTCTGCATTCTCAGCATTCTGTCCATCATTTGTTTGTTGGAACGCTTTTCGCCCTAAGTGGGATGGGTATGCCCAGACGTGGGTCCCGTGCTCACTACGCCACTGGAGTCAAGCTATCCTGGCTGATGACGGCTGATAGCCAGAAACCGGTCCTAGGATGCTTGATTCCGGTCCAGGGAAGACATGGCTTGGCAGTTCGGGCTGGACTGTTCCCATGAGGCACAGGGTCAAGACTGATTTGCATATGGCCATGTCTGAACTGGGGTGGCGTAGTGGGCAAAAGAACGATGGATTTAACCCAGGTCTCTTGACTGGGGGAGAATGTCTGCATTGTCAGCATTCCGTCCATCATTTGTTTGTTGGAACGCTTTTCGCCCTAAGTGCGATGGGTATGCCCAGACGTGGGTCCCGTGCTCACTACGCCACTGGAGTCAAGCTATCCTGGCTGATGACGGCTGATAGCCAGAAACCGGGCCTAGGATGCTTGATTCTGGTCCAGGGAAGACATGGCTTGGCAGTTCGGGCTGGACTGTTCCCATGAGGCACAGGGTCAAGACTGATTTGCATATGGCCATGTCTGAACTGGGGTGGCGTAGTGGGCAAAAGAACGATGGATTTAACCCAGATCTCTTGACTGGGGGAGAATGTCTGCATTGTCAGCATTCCGTCTATCATTTGTTTGTTGGAACGCTTTTCGCCCTAAGTGGGATGGGTATGCCCAGACGTGGGTCCCGTGCTCACTACGCCACTGGAGGCAAGCTATCCTAGCTGATGACGGCTGATAGCCAGAAACCGGTCCTAGGATGCTTGATTCCGGTCCAGGGAAGACACGGCTTGGCAGTTCGGGCTGGACTGTTCCCATGAGGCACAGGGTCAAGACTGATTTGCATATGGCCATGTCTGAACTGGGGTGGCGTAGTGGGCAAAAGAACGATGGATTTAACCCAGATCTCTTGACTGGGGGAGAATGTCTGCATTGTTAGCATTCCGTCCATCATTTGTTTGTTGGAACGCTTTTCGCCCTAAGTGGGATGGGTATGCCCAGACGTGGGTCCCGTGCTCACTACGCCACTGGAGTCAAGCTATCCTGGCTGATGACGGCTGATAGTCAGAAACCGGTCCTAGGATGCTTGATTCCGGTCCAGGGAAGACATGGCTTGGCAGTTCGGGCTGGACTGTTCCCATGAGGCACAGGGTCAAGACTGATTTGCATATGGCCATGTCTGAACTGGGGTGGCGTAGTGTGCAAAAGAACGATGGATTTAACCCAGATCTCTTGACTGGGGGAGAATGTCTGCATTGTCAGCATTCCGTCCATCATTTGTTTGTTGGAACGCTTTTCGCCCTAAGTGGGATGGGTATGCCCAGACGTGGGTCCCGTGCTCACTACGCCACTGGAGTCAAGCTATCCTGGCTGATGACGGCTGATAGCCATAAACCGGTCCTAGGATGCTTGATTCCGGTCCAGGGAAGACATGGCTTGGCAGTTCGGGCTGGACTGTTCCCATGAGGCACAGGGTCAAGACTGATTTGCATATGGCCATGTCTGAACTGGGGTGGCGTAGTGGGCAAAAGAACGATGGATTTAACCCAGATCTCTTGACTGGGGGAGAATGTCTGCATTGTCAGCATTCCGTCCATCATTTGTTTGTTGGAACACTTTTCTCCCTAAGTGGGATGGGTATGCCCAGGCGTGGGTCCCGTGCTCACTACGCCACTGGAGTCAAGCTATCCTGGCTGATGACGGCTGATAGGCGGAAATCGGTCCTAGGATGCTTGATTCCGGTCCAGGGAAGACATGGCTTGGCAGTTCGGGCTGGACTGTTCCCATGAGGCACAGGGTCAAGACTGATTTGCATATGGCCATGTCTGAACTGGGGTGGCGTAGTGGGCAAAAGAACAATGGATTTAACCCAGATCTCTTGACTGGGGGAGAATGTCTGCCTTGTCAGCATTCCGTCCATCATTTGTTTGTTGGAACACTTTTCGCCCTAAGTGGGATGGGTATGCCCAGACGTGGGTCCCGTTCTCACTATGCCACTGGAGTCAAGCTATCCTGGCTGATGACGGCTGATAGCCAGAAACCGGTCCTAGGATTCTTGATTCCGGTCCAGGGAAGACATGGCTTGGCAGTTCGGGCTGGACTGTTCCCATGAGGCACAGGGTCAAGACTGATTTGCATATGGCCATGTCTGAACTGGGGTGGCGTAGTGGGCAAAAGAACGATGGATTTAACCCAGATCTCTTGACTGGGGGATAATGTCTGCATTGTCAGCATTCCGTCCATCATTTGTTTGTTGGAACGCTTTTCGCCCTAAGTGGGATGGGTATGCCCAGACGTGGGTCCCGTGCTCACTACACCACTGGAGTCAAGCTATCCTGGCTGATGACGGCTGATAGCCAGAAACCGGTTCTAGGATGCTTGATTCCGGTCCAGGGAAGACATGGCTTGGCAGTTCGGGCTGGACTGTTCCCATGAGGCACAGGGTCAAGACTGATTTGCATATGGCCATGTCTGAACTGGGGTGGCGTAGTGGGCAAAAGAACGATGGATTTAACCCAGATCTCTTGACTGGGGGAGAATGTCTGCATTGTCAGCATTCCGTCCATCATTTGTTTGTTGGAACGCTTTTCGCCCTAAGTGCGATGGGTATGCCCAGACGTGGGTCCCGTGCTCACTACGCCACTGGAGTCAAGCTATCCTGGCTGATGACGGCTGATAGCCAGAAACCGGTCCTAGGATGCTTGATTCCAGTCCAGGGAAGACATGGCTTGGCAGTTCGGGCTGGACTGTTCCCATGAGGCACAGGGTCAAGACTGATTTGCATATGGCCATGTCTGAACTGGGGTGGCGTAGTGGGCAAAAGAACGATGGATTTAACCCAGATCTCTTGACTGGGGGAGAATGTCTGCATTGTCAGCATTCCGTCCATCATTTGTTTGTTGGAACACTTTTCGCCCTAAGTGGGATGGGTATGCCCAGACGTGGGTCCCGTGCTCACTACGCCACTGGAGTCAAGCTATCCTGGCTGATGACGGCTGATAGCCAGAAACCGGTCCTAGGATGCTTGATTCCGGTCCAGGGAAGACATGGCTTGGCAGTTCGGGCTGGACTGTTCCCATGAGGCACAGGGTCAAGACTGATTTGCATATGGCCATGTCTGAACTGGGGTGGCGTAGTGGGCAAAAGAACCATGGATTTAACCCAGATCTCTTGACTGGGGGAGAATGTCTGCATTGTCAGCATTCCGTCCATCATTTGTTTGTTGGAACGCTTTTCGCCCTAAGTGGGATGGGTATGCCCAGACGTAGGTCCCGTGCTCACTACGCCACTGGAGTCAAGCTATCCTGGCTGATGACGGCTGATAGCCAGAAACCGGTCCTAGGATGCTTGATTCCGGTCCAGGGAAGACATGGCTTGGCAGTTCGGGCTGGACTGTTCCCATGAGGCACAGGGTCAAGACTGATTTGCATATGGTAATGTCTGAACTGGGGTGGCGTAGTGGGCAAAAGAACGATGGATTTAACCCAGATCTCTTGACTGGGGGAGAATGTCTGCATTGTCAGCATTCCGTCCATCATTTGTTTGTTGGAACGCTTTTCGCCCTAAGTGGGATGGGTATGCCCAGACGTGGGTCCCGTGCTCACTACGCCACTGGAGTCAAGCTATCCTGGCTGATAGCCAGAAACCGGTCCTAGGATGCTTGATTCCGGTCCAGGGAAGACATGGCTTGGCAGTTCGGGCTGGACTGTTCCCATGAGGCACAGGGTCAAGACTGATTTGCATATGGCCATGTCTGAACTGGGGTGGCGTAGTGGGCAAAAGAACGATGGATTTAACCCAGATCTCTTGACTGGGGGAGAATGTCTGCATTGTCAGCATTCCGTCCATCATTTGTTTGTTGGAACGCTTTTCGCCCTAAGTGGGATAGGTATGCACAGACGTGGGTCCCGTGCTCACTACGCCACTGGAGTCAAGCTATCCTGGCTGATGACGGTTGATAGCCAGAAACTGGTCCTAGGATGCTTGATTCCGGTCCAGGGAAGACATGGCTTGGCAGTTCGGGCTGGACTGTTCCCATGAGGCACAGGGTCAAGACTGATTTGCATATGGCCATGTCTGATCTGGTGTGGCGTAGTGGGCAAAAGAACGATGGATTTAACCCTGATCTCTTTACTGGGGGAGAATGTCTGCATTGTCAGCATTCCGTCCATCATTTGTTTGTTGGAACGCTTTTCGCCCTAAGTGGGATGGGTATGCCCAGACGTGGGTCCTGTGCTCACTACGCCACTGGAGTCAAGCTATCCTGGCAGATGACGGCTGATAGCCAGAAACCGGTCCTAGGATGCTTGATTCCGGTCCAGGGAAGACAAGGCTTGGCAGTTCGGGCTGGACTGTTCCCATGAGGCACGGGGTCAAGACTGATTTGCATATGGCCATGTCTGAACTGGGGTGGCGTAGTGGGCAAAAGAACAATGGATTTAACCCAGATCTCTTGACTTGGGGAGAATGTCTGCATTGTCAGCATTCCGTCCATCATTTGTTTGTTGGAACGCTTTTCGCCCTAAGTGGGATGGGTATGCCCAGACGTGGGTCCCGTGCTCACTACGCCACTGGAGTCAAGCTATCCTGGCTGATGACGGCTGATAGCCAGAAACCGGTCCTAGGATGCTTGATTCCGGTCCAGGGAAGACATGGCTTGGCAGTTCGGGCTGGACTGTTCCCATGAGGCACAGGGTCAAGACTGATTTGCATATGGCCATGTCTGAACTGGGGTGGCGTAGTGGGCAAAAGAACGATGGATTTAACCCAGATCTCTTGACTGGGGGAGAATGTCTGCATTGTCAGCATTCCGTCCATCATTTGTTTGTTGGAACGCTTTTCGCTCTAAGTGGGATGGGTATGCCCAGACGTGGGTCCCGTGCTCACTACGCCACTGGAGTCAAGCTATCCTGGCTGATGACGGCTGATAGCCAGAAACCGGTCCTAGGATGCTTGATTCCGGTCCAGAGAAGACATGGCTTGGCAGTTCGGGCTGGACTGTTCCCATGAGGCACAGGGTCAAGACTGATTTGCATAGGGCCATGTCTGAACTGGGGTGGCGTAGTGGGCAAAAGAACGATGGATTTAACCCAGATCTCTTGTCTGGGGGAGAATGTCTGCATTGTCAGCATTCCGTCCATCATTTGTTTGTTGGAACGCTTTTCGCCCTAAGTGGGATGGGTATGCCCAGACGTGGGTCCCGTGCTCACTACGCCACTGGAGTCAAGCTATCCTGGCTGATGACGACTGATAGCCAGAAACCGGTCCTAGGATGCTTGATTCCGGTCCAGGGAAGACATGGCTTGGCAGTTCGGGCTGGACTGTTCCCATGAGGCACAGGGTCAAGACTGATTTGCATATGGCCATGTCTGAACTGGGGTGGCGTAGTGGGCAAAAGAACGATGGATTTAACCCAGATCTCTTGACTGGGGGAGAATGTCTGCATTGTCAGCATTCCGTCCATCATTTGTTTGTTGGAACGCTTTTCGCCCTAAGTGGGATGGGTATGCCCAGACGTGGGTCCCGTGCTCACTACGCCACTGGAGTCAAGCTATCCTGGCAGATGACGGCTGATAGCCAGAAACCGGTCCTAGGATGCTTGATTCCGGTCCAGGGAAGACAAGGCTTGGCAGTTCGGGCTGGACTGTTCCCATGAGGCACAGGGTCAAGACTGATTTGCATATGGCCATGTCTGAACTGGGGTGGCGTAGTGGGCAAAAGAACGATGGATTTAACCCAGATCTCTTGACTGGGGGAGAATGTCTGCATTGTCAGCATTCCGTCCATCATTTTTTTGTTGGAACGCTTTTCGCCCTAAGTGGGATGGGTATGCCCAGATGTGGGTCCCGTGCTCACTACGCCACTGGAGTCAAGCTATCCTGGCTGATGACGGCTGATAGCCAGAAACCGGTCCTAGGATGCTTGATTCCGGTCCAGGGAAGACATGGCTTGGCAGTTCGGGCTGGACTGTTCCCATGAGGCACAGGATCAAGACTGATTTGCATATGGCCATGTCTGAACTGGGGTGGCGTAGTGGGCAAAAGAACAATGGATTTAACCCAGATCTCTTGACTGGGGGAGAATGTCTGCATTGTCAGCATTCCGTCCATCATTTGTTTGTTGGAACGCTTTTCGCCCTAAGTGGGATGGGTAAGCCCAGACGTGGGTCCCGTGCTCACTACGCCACTGGAGTCAAGCTATCCTGGCTGATGACGGCTGATAGCCAGACACCGGTCCTAGGATGCTTGATTCCGGTCCAGGGAAAACATGGCTTGGCAGTTCGGGCTGGACTGTTCCCATGAGGCACAGGGTCAAGACTGATTTGCATATGGCCATGTCTGAACTGGGGTGGCGTAGTGGGCAAAAGAACGATGGATTTAACCCAGATCTCTTGACTGGGGGAGAATGTCTGCATTGTCAGCATTCCGTCCATCATTTGTTTGTTGGAACGCTTTTCGCCCTAAGTGGGATGGGTATGCCCAGACGTGGGTCCCGTGCTCACTACGCCACTGGAGTCAATCTATCCTGGCTGATGACGGCTGATAGCCAGAAACCGGTCCTAGGATGCTTGATTCCGGTCCAGGGAAAACATGGCTTGGCAGTTCGGGCTGGACTGTTCCCATGAGGCACAGGGTCAAGACTGATTTGCATATGGCCATGTCTGAACTGGGGTGGCGTAGTGGGCAAAAGAACGATGGATTTATCCCAGATCTCTTGACTGGGGGAAGAATGTCTGCATTCTCAGCATTCTGTCCATCATTTGTTTGTTGGAACGCTTTTCGCCCTAAGTGGGATGGGTATGCCCAGACGTGGGTCCCGTGCTCACTACGCCACTGGAGTCAAGCTATCCTGGCTGATGACGGCTGATAGCCAGAAACCGGTCCTAGGATGCTTGATTCCGGTCCAGGGAAGACATGGCTTGGCAGTTCGGGCTGGACTGTTCCCATGAGGCACAGGGTCAAGACTGATTTGCATATGGCCATGTCTGAACTGGGGTGGCGTAGTGGGCAAAAGAACGATGGATTTAACCCAGATCTCTTGACTGGGGGAGAATGTCTGCATTGTCAGCATTCCGTCCATCATTTGTTTGTTGGAATGCTTTTCGCCCTAAGTGGGATGGGTATGCCCAGACGTAGGTCCCGTGCTCACTACGCCACTGGAGTCAAGCTATCCTGGTTGATGACGGCTGATAGCCAGAAACCGGTCCTAGGATGCTTGATTCCTGTCCAGGGAAGACATGTTTTGGCAGTTCGGGCTGGACTGTTCCCATGAGGCACAGGGTCAAGACTGATTTGCATATGGCCATGTCTGAACTGGGGTGGCGTAGTGGGCAAAAGAACGATGGATTTAACCCAGATCTCTTGACTGGGGGAGAATGTCTGCATTGTCAGCATTCCGTCCATCATTTGTTTGTTGGAACGCTTTTCGCCCTAAGTGGGATGGGTATGCTCAGACGTGGGTCCCGTGCTCACTACGCCACTGGAGTCAAGCTATTCTGGCTGATGACGGCTGATAGCCAGAAACCGTTCCTAGGATGCTTGATTCCGGTCCAGGGAAGACATGGCTTAGCAGTTCGGGCTGGACTGTTCCCATGAGGCACAGGGTCAAGACTGATTTGCATATGGCCATGTCTGAACTGGGGTGGCGTAGTGGGCAAAAGAACGATGGATTTAACCCAGATATCTTGACTGGGGGAGAATGTCTGCATTGTCAGCATTCCGTCCATCTTTTGTTTGTTGAAACACTTTTCGCCCTAAGTGGGATGGGTATGCCCAGACGTGGGTCCCGTGCTCACTACGCCACTGGAGTCAAGCTATCCTGGCTGATGACGGCTGATAGCCAGAAACCGGTCCTAGGATGCTTGATTCCGGTCCAGGGAAGACATGGCTTGGCAGTTCGGGCTGGACTGTTCCCATGAGGCACAGGGTCAAGACTGATTTGCATATGGCCATGTCTGAACTGGGGTGGCGTAGTGGGCAAAAGAACGATGGATTTAACCCAGATCTCTTGACTGGGGTAGAATGTCTGCATTGTCAGCATTCCGTCCATCATTTGTTTGTTGGAACGCTTTTCGCCCTAAGTGGGATGGGTATGCCTAGACGTGGGTCCCGTGCTCACTACGCCACTGGAGTCAAGCTATCCTGGCTGATGACGGTTGATAGCCAGAAACTGGTCCTAGGATGCTTGATTCCGGTCCAGGGAAGACATGGCTTGGCAGTTCGGGCTGGACTGTTCCCATGAGGCACAGGGTCAAGACTGATTTGCATATGGCCATGTCTGAACTGGGGTGGCGTAGTGGGCAAAAGAACGATGGATTTAACCCAGATCTCTTTACTGGGGGAGAATGTCTGCATTGTCAGCATTCCGTCCATCATTTGTTTGTTGGAACGCTTTTCACCCTAAGTGGGATGGGTATGCCCAGACGTGGGTCCCGTGCTCACTACGCCACTGGAGTCAAGCTATTCTGTCAGATGACGGCTGATAGCCAGAAACCGGTCCTAGGATGCTTGATTCCGGTCCAGGGAAGACAAGGCTTGGCAGTTCGGGCTGGACTGTTCCCATGAGGCACAGGGTCAAGACTGATTTGCATATGGCATGTCTGAACTGGGGTGGCGTAGTGGGCAAAAGAACGATGGATTTAACCCAGATCTCTTGACTGGGGGAGAATGTCTGCATTGTCAGCATTCCGTCCATCATTTGTTTGTTGGAACGCTTTTCGCCCTAAGTGGGATGGGTATGCCCAGACGTGGGTCCCGTGCTTACTACGCCACTGGAGTCAAGCTATCCTGGCTGATGATGGTTGATAGTCAGAAACTGGTCCTAGGATGCTTGATTCCGGTCCAGGGAAGACATGGCTTGGCAGTTCGGGCTGGACTGTTCCCATGAGGCACAGGGTCAAGACTGATTTGCATATGGCCATGTCTGAACTGGGGTGGCGTAGTGGGCAAAAGAACGATGGATTTAACCCAGATCTCTTTACTGGGGGAGAATGTCTGCATTGTCAGCATTCCGTCCATCATTTGTTTGTTGGAACGCTTTTCGCCCTAAGTGGGATGGGTATGACCAGACGTGGGTCCCGTGCTCACTACGCCACTGGAGTCAAGCTATCCTGTCACATGACGGCTGATAGCCAGAAACCGGTCCTAGGATGCTTGATTCCGGTCCAGGGAAGACAAGGCTTGGCAGTTCGGGCTGGACTGTTCCCATGAGGCACAGGGTCAAGACTGATTTGCATATGGCATGTCTGAACTGGGGTGGCGTAGTGGGCAAAAGAACGATGGATTTAACCCAGATCTCTTGACAGGGGGAGAATGTCTGCATTGTCAGCATTCCGTCCATCATTTGTTTGTTGGAACGCTTTTCGCCCTAAGTGGGATGGGTATGCCCAGACGTGGGTCCCATGCTCACTAAGCCACTGGAGTCAAGCTATCCTGGCTGATGACGACTGATAGCCAGAAACCGGTCCTAGGATGCTTGATTCCGGTCCAGGGAAGACATGGCTTGGCATTTCGGGCTGGACTGTTCCCATGAGGCACAGGGTCAAGACTGATTTGCATATGGCCATGTCTGAACTAGGGTGGCGTAGTGGGCAAAAGAACGATGGATTTAACCCAGATCTCTTGACTGGGGGAGAATGTCTGCATTGTCAGCATTCCGTCCATCATTTGTTTGTTGGAATGCTTTTCGCCCTAAGTGGGATGGGTATGCCCAGACGTGGGTCCCGTGCTCACTACGCCACTGGAGTCAAGCTATCCTGGCTGATAACGGCTGATAGCCAGAAACCGGTCCTAGGATGCTTGATTCCGGTCCAGGGAAGACATGGCTTGGCAGTTCGGGCTGGACTGTTCCCATGAGGCACAGGGTCAAGACTGATTTGCATATGGCCATGTCTGAACTGGGGTGGCGTAGTGTGCAAAAGAACGATGGATTTAACCCAGATCTCTTTACTGGGGGAGAATGTCTGCATTGTCAGCATTCCGTCCATCATTTGTTTGTTGGAACGCTTTTCGCCCTAAGTGGGATGGGTATGCCCAGACGTGGGTCCCGTGCTCACTACGCCACTGGAGTCAAGCTATCCTGTCACATGACGGCTGATAGCCAGAAACCGGTCCTAGGATGCTTGATTCCGGTCCAGGGAAGACAAGGCTTGGCAGTTCGGGCTGGACTGTTCCCATGAGGCACAGGGTCAAGACTGATTTGCATATGGCATGTCTGAACTGGGGTGGCGTAGTGGGCAAAAGAACGATGGATTTAACCCAGATCTCTTGACAGGGGGAGAATGTCTGCATTGTCAGCATTCCGTCCATCATTTGTTTGTTGGAACGCTTTTTGCCCTAAGTGGGATGGGTATGCCCAGACGTGGGTCCCATGCTCACTACGCCACTGGAGTCAAGCTATCCTGGCTGATGACGACTGATAGCCAGAAACCGGTCCTAGGATGCTTGATTCCGGTCCAGGGAAGACATGGCTTGGCATTTCGGGCTGGACTGTTCCCATGAGGCACAGGGTCAAGACTGATTTGCATATGGCCATGTCTCAACTAGGGTGGCGTAGTGGGCAAAAGAACGATGGATTTAACCCAGATCTCTTGACTGGGGGAGAATGTCTGCATTGTCAGCATTCCGTCCATCATTTGTTTGTTGGAATGCTTTTCGCCCTAAGTGGGATGGGTATGCCCAGACGTGGGTCCCGTGCTCACTACGCCACTGGAGTCAAGCTATCCTGGCTGATAACGGCTGATAGCCAGAAACCGGTCCTAGGATGCTTGATTCCGGTCCAGGGAAGACATGGCTTGGCAGTTCGGGCTGGACTGTTCCCATGAGGCACAGGGTCAAGACTGATTTGCATATGGCCATGTCTGAACTGGGGTGGCGTAGTGGGCAAAAGAACGATGGATTTAACCCAGATCTCTTGACTGGGGGAGAATGTCTGCATTGTCAGCATTCCGTCCATCATTTGTTTGTTGGAACGCTTTTCGCCCTAAGTGGGATGGGTATGCCCAGACATGGGTCCCGTGCTCACTACGCCACTGGAGTCAAGCTATCCTGGCTGATGACGGCTGATAGCCAGAAACCGGTCCTAGGATGCTTGATTCCGGTCCAGGGAAGACATGGCTTGGCAGTTCGGGCTGGACTGTTCCCATGAGGCACAGGGTCAAGACTGATTTGCATATGGCCATGTCTGAACTGGGGTGGCGTAGTGGGCAAAAGAACGATTGATTTAACCCAGATCTCTTTACTGGGGAGAATGTCTGCATTGTCAGCATTCCGTCCATCATTTGTTTGTTGGAACGCTTTTCGCCCTAAGTGGGATGGGTATGCCCAGACGTGGGTCCCGTGCTCACTACGCCACTGGAGTCAAGCTATCCTGTCAGATGACGGCTGATAGCCAGAAACCGGTCCTAGGATGCTTGATTCCGGTCCAGGGAAGACAAGGCTTGGCAGTTCGGGCTGGACTGTTCCCATGAGGCACAGGGTCAAGACTGATTTGCATATGGCATGTCTGAACTGGGGTGGCGTAGTGGGCAAAAGAACGATGGATTTAACCCAGATCTCTTGACTGGGGGAGAATGTCTGCATTGTCAGCATTCCGTCCATCATTTCTTTGTTGGAACGCTTTTCGCCCTAAGTGGGATGGGTATGCCCAGACGTGGGTCCCGTGCTTACTACGCCACTGGAGTCAAGCTATCCTGGCTGATGACGGTTGATAGCCAGAAACTGGTCCTAGGATGCTTGATTCCGGTCCAGGGAAGACATGGCTTGGCAGTTCGGGCTGGACTGTTCCCATGAGGCACAGGGTCAAGACTGATTTGCATATGGCCATGTCTGAACTGGGGTGGCGTAGTGGGCAAAAGAACGATGGATTTAACCCAGATCTCTTTACTGGGGGAGAATGTCTGCATTGTCAGCATTCCGTCCATCATTTGTTTGTTGGAACGCTTTTCGCCCTAAGTGGGATGGGTATGCCCAGACGTGGGTCCCGTGCTCACTACGCCACTGGAGTCAAGCTATCCTGTCAGATGACGGCTGATAGCCAGAAACCGGTCTTAGGATGCTTGATTCCGGTCCAGGGAAGACAAGGCTTGGCAGTTCGGGCTGGACTGTTCCCATGAGGCACAGGGTCAAGACTGATTTGCATATGGCCATGTCTGAACTGGGGTGGCGTAGTGGGCAAAAGAACGATGGATTTAACCCAGATCTCTTGACTGGGGGAGAATGTCTGCATTGTTAGCATTCCGTCCATCATTTGTTTGTTGGAACGATTTTCGCCTAAGTGGGATGGGTATGCCCAGACGTGGGTCCCGTGCTCACCACGCCACTGGAGTCAAGCTATCCTGGCTGATGACGGCTGATAGCCAGAAACCGGTCCTAGGATGCTTGATTCCGGTCCAGGGAAGACATGGCTTGGCAGTTCGGGCTGGACTGTTCCCATGAGGCACAGGGTCAAGACTGATTTGCATATGGCCATGTCTGAACTGGGGTGGCGTAGTGGGCAAAAGAACAATAGATTTAACCCAGATCACTTGACTGGGGGAGAATGTCTGCATTGTCAGCATTCCGTCCATCATTTGTTTGTTGGAACGCTTTTCGCCCTAAGTGGGATGGGTATGCCCAGACGTGGGTCCCGTGCTCACTACGCCACTGGAGTCAAGCTATCCTGGCTGATGACGGCTGATAGCCAGAAACCGGTCCTAGGATGCTTGATTCCGGTCCAGGAAAGACAAGGCTTGGCAGTTCGGGCTGGACTGTTCCCATGAGGCACAGGGTCAAGACTGATTTGCATATGGCCATGTCTGAACTGGGGTGGCGCAGTGGGCAAAAGAACGATGGATTTAACCCAGATCTCTTGACTGGGGGAGAATGTCTGCATTGTCAGCATTCCGTCCATCATTTGTTTGTTGGAACGCTTTTCGCCCTAAGTGGGATGGGTATGCCCAGACGTGGGTCCCGTGCTCACTACGCCACTGGAGTCAAGCTATCCTGGCTGATGACGGCTGATAGCCAGAAACCGGTCCTAGGATGCTTGATTCCGGTCCAGGGAAGACATGGCTTGGCAGTTCGGGCTGGACTGTTCCCATGAGGCACAGGGTCAAGACTGATTTGCATATGGCCATGTCTGAACTGGGGTGGCGTAGTAGGCAAAAGAACAATGGATTTAACCCAGATCTCTTGACTGGGGGAGAATATCTGCATTGTCAGCATTCCGTCCATCATTTGTTTGTTGGAACGCTTTTCGCCCTAAGTGGGATGGGTATGCCCAGACGTGGGTCCCGTGCTCACTACGCCACTGGAGTCAAGCTATCCTGGCTGATGACGGCTGATAGCCAGAAACCGGTCCTAGGATGCTTGATTCCGGTCCAGGGAAGACATGGCTTTGCAGTTCGGGCTGGACTGTTCCCATGAGGCACAGGGTCAAGACTGATTTGCATATGGCCATGTCTGAACTGAGGTGGCGTAGTGGGCAAAAGAACGATGGATTTAACCTAGATCTCTTGACTGGGGGAGAATGTCTGCATTGTCAGCATTCCGTCCATCATTTGTTTGTTGGAACGCTTTTCGCCCTAAGTGGGATGGGTATGCCCAGACGTGGGTCCCGTGCTCACTACGCCACTGGAGTCAAGCTATCCTGGCTGATGACGGCTGATAGCCAGAAACCGGTCCTAGGATGCTTGATTCCGGTCCAGGGAAGACATGTCTTGGCAGTTCGGGCTGGACTGTTCCCATGAGGCACAGGGTCAAGACTGATTTGCATATGGCCATGTCTGAAATGGGGTGGCGTAGTGGGCAAAAGAACGATGGATTTAACCCAGATCTCTTGACTGGGGGAGAATGTCTGCATTGTCAGCATTCCATCCATCATTTGTTTGTTGGAACGCTTTTCGCCCTAAGTGGGATGGGTATGCCCAGACGTGGGTCCCGTGCTCACTACGCCACTGGAGTCAAGCTATCCTGGCTGATGACGGCTGATAGCCAGAAACCGGTCCTAGGATGCTTGATTCCGGTCCAGGGAAGACATGGCTTGGCAGTTCGGGCTGGACTGTTCCCATGAGGCACAGGGTCAAGACTGATTTGCATATGGCCATGTCTGAACTGGGGTGGCGTAGTGGGCAAAAGAACGATGGATTTAACCCAGATCTCTTGACTGGGGGAGAATGTCTGCATTGTCAGCATTCCGTCCATCATTTGTTTGTTGGAACACTTTTCGCCCTAAGTGGGATGGGTATGCCCAGACGTGGGTCCCGTGCTCACTACGCCACTGGAGTCAAGCTATCCTGGCTGATGACGGCTGATAGCCAGAAACCAGTCCTAGGATGCTTGATTCCGGTCCAGGGAAGACATGGCTTGGCAGTTCGGGCTGGACTGTTCCCATGAGGCACAGGGTCAAGACTGATTTGCATATGGCCATGTCTGAACTGGGGAGGCGTAGTGGGCAAAAGAACGATGGATTTAACCCAGATCTCTTGACTGGGGGAGAATGTCTGCATTGTCAGCATTCCATCCATCATTTGTTTGTTGGAACACTTTTCGCCCTAAGTGGGATGGGTATGCCCAGACGTGGGTCCCGTGCTCACTACGCCACTGGAGTCAAGCTATCCTGGCTGATGACGGCTGATAGCCAGAAACCGGTCCTAGGATGCTTGATTCCGGTCCAGGGAAGACATGGCTTGGCAGTTCGGGCTGGACTGTTCCCATGAGGCACAGGGTCAAGACTGATTTGCATATGGCCATGTCTGAACTGGGGTGGCGTAGTGGGCAAAAGAACAATGGATTTAACCCAGATCTGTTGACTGGGGGAGAATGTCTGCATTGTCAGCATTCCGTCCATCATTTGTTTGTTGGAACACTTTTCGCCCTAAGTGGGATGGGTATGCCCAGACGTGGGTCCCGTGCTCACTATGCCACTGGAGTCAAGCTATCCTGGCTGATGACGGCTGATAGCCAGAAACCAGTCCTAGGATGCTTGATTCCGGTCCAGGGAAGACATGGCTTGGCAGTTCGGGCATGGACTCTTCCCATGAGGCACAGGGTCAAGACTGATTTGCATATGGCCATGTCTGAACTGGGGTGGCGTAGTGGGCAAAAGAACGATGGATTTAACCCAGATCTCTTGACTGGGGGAGAATGTCTGCATTGTCAGCATTCCGTCCATCATTTGTTTGTTGGAACGCTTTTCGCCCTAAGTGGGATGGGTATGCCCAGACGTGGGTCCCGTGCTCACTACGCCACTGGAGTCAAGCTATCCTGGCTGATGACGGCTGATAGCCAGAAACCGGTCCTAGGATGCTTGATTCCGGTCCAGGGAAGACATGGCTTGGCAGTTCGGGCTGGACTGTTCCCATGAGGCACAGGGTCAAGACTGATTTGCATATGGCCATGTCTGAACTGGGGTGGCGTAGTGGGCAAAAGAACGATGGATTTAACCCAGATCTCTTGACTGGGGGAGAATGTCTGCATTGTCAGCATTCCGTCCATCATTTGTTTGTTGGAACACTTTTCGCCCTAAGTGGGATGGGTATGCCCAGACGTGGGTCCCGTGCTCACTACGCCACTGGAGTCAAGCTATCCTGGCTGATGACGGCTGATAGCCAGAAACTGGTCCTAGGATGCTTGATTCCGGTCCAGGGAAGACATGGCTTGGCAGTTCGGGCTGGACTGTTCCCATGAGGCACAGGGTCAAGACTGATTTGCATATGGCCATGTCTGAACTGGGGTGGCGTAGTGGGCAAAAGAACGATGGATTTAACCCAGATCTCTTGACTGGGGGAGAATGTCTGCATTGTCAGCATTCCATCCATCATTTGTTTGTTGGAACACTTTTCGCCCTAAGTGGGATGGGTATGCCCAGACGTGGGTCCCGTGCTCACTACGCCACTGGAGTCAAGCTATCCTGGCTGATGACGGCTGATAGCCAGAAACCGGTCCTAGGATGCTTGATTCCGGTCCAGGGAAGACATGGCTTGGCAGTTCGGGCTGGACTGTTCCCATGAGGCACAGGGTCAAGACTGATTTGCATATGGCCATGTCTGAACTGGGGTGGCGTAGTGGGCAAAAGAACGATGGATTTAACCCAGATCTCTTTACTGGGGGAGAATGTCTGCATTGTCAGCATTCCGTCCATCATTTGTTTGTTGGAACGCTTTTCGCCCTAAGTGGGATGGGTATGCCCAGACGTGGGTCCCGTGCTCACTACGCCACTGGAGTCAAGCTATCCTGTCAGATGACGGCTGATAGCCAGAAACCGGTCCTAGGATGCTTGATTCCGGTCCAGGGAAGACAAGGCTTGGCAGTTCGGGCTGGACTGTTCCCATGAGGCACAGGGTCAAGACTGATTTGCATATGGCATGTCTGAACTGGGGTGGCGTAGTGGGCAAAAGAACGATGGATTTAACCCAGATCTCTTGACTGGGGGAGAATGTCTGCATTGTTAGCATTCCGTCCATCATTTGTTTGTTGGAACGATTTTCGCCCTAAGTGGGATGGGTATGCCCAGACGTGGGTCCCGTGCTCACTACGCCACTGGAGTCAAGCTATCCTGGCTGATGACGGCTGATAGCCAGAAACCGGTCCTAGGATGCTTGATTCCGGTCCAGGGAAGACATGGCTTGGCAGTTCGGGCTGGACTGTTCCCATGAGGCACAGGGTCAAGACTGATTTGCATATGGCCATGTCTGAACTGGGGTGGCGTAGTGGGCAAAAGAACAATAGATTTAACCCAGATCTCTTGACTGGGGGAGAATGTCTGCATTGTCAGCATTCCGTCCATCATTTGTTTGTTGGAACGCTTTTCGCCCTAAGTGGGATGGGTATGCCCAGACGTGGGTCCCGTGCTCAGTACGCCACTGGAGTCAAGCTATCCTGGCTGATGACGGCTGATAGCCAGACACCGGTCCTAGGATGCTTGATTCCGGTCCAGGGAAGACATGGCTTGGCAGTTCGGGCTGGACTGTTCCCATGAGGCACAGGGTCAAGACTGATTTGCATATGGCCATGTCTGAACTGGGGTGGCGTAGTGGGCAAAAGAACGATGGATTTAACCCAGATCTCTTGACTGGGGGAGAATGTCTGCATTGTCAGCATTCCGTCCATCATTTGTTTGTTGGAACGCTTTTCGCCCTAAGTGGGATGGGTATGCCCAGACGTGGGTCCCGTGCTCACTACGCCACTGGAGTCAAGCTATCCTGGCTGATGACGGCTGATAGCCAGAAACCGGTCCTAGGATGCTTGATTCCGGTCCAGGGAAGACAAGGCTTGGCAGTTCGGGCTGGACTGTTCCCATGAGGCACAGGGTCAAGACTGATTTGCATATGGCCATGTCTGAACTGGGGTGGCGTAGTAGGCAAAAGAACGATGGATTTAACCCAGATCTCTTGACTGGGGGAGAATGTCTGCATTGTCAGCATTCCGTCCATCATTTGTTTGTTGGAACGCTTCTCGCCCTAAGTGGGATGGGTATGCCCAGACGTGGGTCCCGTGCTCACTACGCCACTGGAGTCAAGCTATCCTGGCTGATGACGGCTGATAGCCAGAAACCGGTCCTAGGATGCTTGATTCCGGTCCAGGGAAGACATGGCTTGGCAGTTCGGGCTGGACTGTTCCCATGAGGCACAGGGTCAAGACTGATTTGCATATGGCCATGTCTGAACTGGGGTGGCGTAGTGGGCAAAAGAACAATGGATTTAACCCAGATCTGTTGACTGGGGGAGAATGTCTGCATTGTCAGCATTCCGTCCATCATTTGTTTGTTGGAACGCTTTTCGCCCTAAGTGGGATGGGTATGCCCAGACGTGGGTCCCGTGCTCACTATGCCACTGGAGTCAAGCTATCCTGGCTGATGACGGCTGATAGCCAGAAACCGGTCCTAGGATGCTTGATTCCGGTCCAGGGAAGACATGGCTTGGCAGTTCGGGCTGGACTGTTCCCATGAGGCACAGGGTCAAGACTGATTTGCATATGGCCATGTCTGAACTGGGGTGGCGTAGTAGGCAAAAGAACAATGGATTTAACCCAGATCTCTTGACTGGGGGAGAATGTCTGCATTGTCAGCATTCCGTCCATCATTTGTTTGTTGGAACGCTTTTCGCCCTAAGTGGGATGGGTATGCCCAGACGTGGGTCCCGTGCTCACTACGCCACTGGAGTCAAGCTATCCTGGATGATGACGGCTGATAGCCAGAAACCGGTCCTAGGATGCTTGATTCCGGTCCAGGGAAGACATGGCTTGGCAGTTCGGGCTTTACTGTTCCCATGAGGCACAGGGTCAAGACTGATTTGCATATGGCCATGTCTGAACTGGGGTGGCGTAGTGGGCAAAAGAACGATGGATGTAACCCAGATCTCTTGACTGGGGGAGAATGTCTGCATTGTCAGCATTCCGTCCATCATTTGTTTGTTGGAACGCTTTTCGCCCTCAGTGGGATGGGTATGCCCAGACGTGGGTCCCGTGCTCACTACGCCACTGGAGTCAAGCTATCCTGGCTGATGACGGCTGATAGCCAGAAACCGGTCCTAGGATGCTTGATTCCGGTCCAGGGAAGACATGGCTTGGCAGTTCGGGCTGGACTGTTCCCATGAGGCACAGGGTCAAGACTGATTTGCATATGGCCATGTCTGAACTGGGGTGGCGTAGTGGGCAAAAGAACGATGGATTTAACCCAGATCTCTTGACTGGGGGAGAATGTCTGCATTGTCAGCATTCCGTCCATCATTTGTTTGTTGGAACGCTTTTCGCCCTAAGTGGGATGGGTATGCCCAGACGTGGGTCCCGTGCTCACTACGCCACTGGAGTCAAGCTATCCTGGCTGATGACGGCTGATAGCCAGAAACCGGTCCTAGGATGCTTGATTCCGGTCCAGGGAAGACATGTCTTGGCAGTTCGGGCTGGACTGTTCCCATGAGGCACAGGGTCAAGACTGATTTGCATATGGCCATGTCTGAAATGGGGTGGCGTAGTGGGCAAAAGAACGATGGATTTAACCCAGATCTCTTGACTGGGGGAGAATGTCTGCATTGTCAGCATTCCATCCATCATTTGTTTGTTGGAACGCTTTTCGCCCTAAGTGGGATGGGTATGCCCAGACGTGGGTCCCGTGCTCACTACGCCACTGGAGTCAAGCTATCCTGGCTGATGACGGCTGATAGCCAGAAACCGGTCCTAGGATGCTTGATTCCGGTCCAGGGAAGACATGGCTTGGCAGTTCGGGCTGGACTGTTCCCATGAGGCACAGGGTCAAGACTGATTTGCATATGGCCATGTCTGAACTGGGGTGGCGTAGTGGGCAAAAGAACAATGGATTTAACCCAGATCTCTTGACTGGGGGAGAATGTCTGCATTGTCAGCATTCCGTCCATCATTTGTTTGTTGGAACACTTTTCGCCCTAAGTGGGATGGGTATGCCCAGACGTGGGTCCCGTGCTCACTATGCCACTGGAGTCAAGCTATCCTGGCTGATGACGGCTGATAGCCAGAAACCGGTCCTAGGATGCTTGATTCCGGTCCAGGGAAGACATGGCTTGGCAGTTCGGGCTGGACTGTTCCCATGAGGCACAGGGTCAAGACTGATTTGCATATGGCCATGTCTGAACTGGGGTGGCGTAGTGGGCAAAAGAACGATGGATTTAACCCAGATCTCTTGACTGGGGGAGAATGTCTGCATTGTCAGCATTCCATCCATCATTTGTTTGTTGGAACACTTTTCGCCCTAAGTGGGATGGGTATGCCCAGACATGGGTCCCGTGCTCACTACGCCACTGGAGTCAAGCTATCCTGGCTGATGACGGCTGATAGCCAGAAACCGGTCCTAGGATGCTTGATTCCGGTCCAGGGAAGACATGGCTTGGCAGTTCGGGCTGGACTGTTCCCATGAGGCACAGGGTCAAGACTGATTTGCATATGGCCATGTCTGAACTGGGGTGGCGTAGTGGGCAAAAGAACGATGGATTTAACCCAGATCTCTTGACTGGGGGAGAATGTCTGCATTGTCAGCATTCCGTCCATCATTTGTTTGTTGGAACACTTTTCGCCCTAAGTGGGATGGGTATGCCCAGACGTGGGTCCCGTGCTCACTATGCCACTGGAGTCAAGCTATCCTGGCTGATGACGGCTGATAGCCAGAAACCGGTCCTAGGATGCTTGATTCCGGTCCAGGGAAGACATGGCTTGGCAGTTCGGGCTGGACTGTTCCCATGAGGCACAGGGTCAAGACTGATTTGCATATGGCCATGTCTGAACTGGGGTGGCGTAGTGGGCAAAAGAACGATGGATTTAACCCAGATCTCTTGACTGGGGGAGAATGTCTGCATTGTCAGCATTCCATCCATCATTTGTTTGTTGGAACACTTTTCGCCCTAAGTGGGATGGGTATGCCCAGACGTGGGTCCCGTGCTCACTACGCCACTGGAGTCAAGCTATCCTGGCTGATGACGGCTGATAGCCAGAAACCGGTCCTAGGATGCTTGATTCCGGTCCAGGGAAGACATGGCTTGGCAGTTCGGGCTGGACTGTTCCCATGAGGCACAGGGTCAAGACTGATTTGCATATGGCCATGTCTGAACTGGGGTGGCGTAGTGGGCAAAAGAACAATGGATTTAACCCAGATCTGTTGACTGGGGGAGAATGTCTGCATTGTCAGCATTCCGTCCATCATTTGTTTGTTGGAACACTTTTCGCCCTAAGTGGGATGGGTATGCCCAGACGTGGGTCCCGTGCTCACTATGCCACTGGAGTCAAGCTATCCTGGCTGATGACGGCTGATAGCCAGAAACCAGTCCTAGGATGCTTGATTCCGGTCCAGGGAAGACATGGCTTGGCAGTTCGGGCTGGACTGTTCCCATGAGGCACAGGGTCAAGACTGATTTGCATATGGCCATGTCTGAACTGGGGTGGCGTAGTGGGCAAAAGAACGATGGATTTAACCCAGATCTCTTGACTGGGGGAGAATGTCTGCATTGTCAGCATTCCGTCCATCATTTGTTTGTTGGAACGCTTTTCGCCCTAAGTGGGATGGGTATGCCCAGACGTGGGTCCCGTGCTCACTACGCCACTGGAGTCAAGCTATCCTGGCTGATGACGGCTGATAGCCAGAAACCGGTCCTAGGATGCTTGATTCCGGTCCAGGGAAGACATGGCTTGGCAGTTCGGGCTGGACTGTTCCCATGAGGCACAGGGTCAAGACTGATTTGCATATGGCCATGTCTGAACTGGGGTGGCGTAGTGGGCAAAAGAACGATGGATTTAACCCAGATCTCTTGACTGGGGGAGAATGTCTGCATTGTCAGCATTCCGTCCATCATTTGTTTGTTGGAACACTTTTCGCCCTAAGTGGGATGGGTATGCCCAGACGTGGGTCCCGTGCTCACTACGCCACTGGAGTCAAGCTATCCTGGCTGATGACGGCTGATAGCCAGAAACTGGTCCTAGGATGCTTGATTCCGGTCCAGGGAAGACATGGCTTGGCAGTTCGGGCTGGACTGTTCCCATGAGGCACAGGGTCAAGACTGATTTGCATATGGCCATGTCTGAACTGGGGTGGCGTAGTGGGCAAAAGAACGATGGATTTAACCCAGATCTCTTGACTGGGGGAGAATGTCTGCATTGTCAGCATTCCATCCATCATTTGTTTGTTGGAACACTTTTCGCCCTAAGTGGGATGGGTATGCCCAGACGTGGGTCCCGTGCTCACTACGCCACTGGAGTCAAGCTATCCTGGCTGATGACGGCTGATAGCCAGAAACCGGTCCTAGGATGCTTGATTCCGGTCCAGGGAAGACATGGCTTGGCAGTTCGGGCTGGACTGTTCCCATGAGGCACAGGGTCAAGACTGATTTGCATATGGCCATGTCTGAACTGGGGTGGCGTAGTGGGCAAAAGAACGATGGATTTAACCCAGATCTCTTGACTGGGGGAGAATGTCTGCATTGTCAGCATTCCGTCCATCATTTGTTTGTTGGAACACTTTTCGCCCTAAGTGGGATGGGTATGCCCAGACGTGGGTCCCGTGCTCACTACGCCACTGGAGTCAAGCTATCCTGGCTGATGACGGCTGATAGGCGGAAACCGGTCCTAGGATGCTTGATTCCGGTCCAGGGAAGACATGGCTTGGCAGTTCGGGCTGGACTGTTCCCATGAGGCACAGGGTCAAGACTGATTTGCATATGGCCATGTCTGAACTGGGGTGGCGTAGTGGGCAAAAGAACAATGGATTTAACCCAGATCTCTTGACTGGGGGAGAATGTCTGCCTTGTCAGCATTCCGTCCATCATTTGTTTGTTGGAACACTTTTCGCCCTA
This sequence comes from Triturus cristatus, assembly GCF_964204655.1. Lineage (NCBI taxonomy): Eukaryota > Metazoa > Chordata > Amphibia > Caudata > Salamandridae > Triturus > Triturus cristatus. The sequence goes on from NW_028187318.1 coordinate 1,539,210, forward strand.
AGTGGGATGGGTATGCCCAGACGTGGGTCCCGTTCTCACTATGCCACTGGAGTCAAGCTATCCTGGCTGATGACGGCTGATAGCCAGAAACCGGTCCTAGGATGCTTGATTCCGGTCCAGCGAAGACATGGCTTGGCAGTTCGGGCTGGACTGTTCCCATGAGGCACAGGGTCAAGACTGATTTGCAGATGGCCATGTCTGAACTGGGGTGGCGTAGTGGGCAAAAGAACGATGGATTTAACCCAGATCTCTTGACTGGGGGAGAATGTCTGCATTGTCAGCATTCCGTCCATCATTTGTTTGTTGGAACGCTTTTCGCCCTAAGTGGGATGGGTATGCCCAGACGTGGGTCCCGTGCTCACTACGCCACTGGAGTCAAGCTATCCTGGCTGATGACGGCTGATAGCCTGAAACCGGTCCTAGGATGCTTGATTCCGGTCCAGGGAAGACATGGCTTGGCAGTTCGGGCTGGACTGTTCCCATGAGGCACAGGGTCAAGACTGATTTGCATATGGCCATGTCTGAACTGGGGTGGCGTAGTGGGCAAAAGAACAATGGATTTAACCCAGATCTGTTGACTGGGGGAGAATGTCTGCATTGTCAGCATTCCGTCCATCATTTGTTTGTTGGAATGCTTTTCGCCCTAAGTGGGATGGGTATGCCCAGACGTGGGTCCCGTGCTCACTATGCCACTGGAGTCAAGCTATCCTGGCTGATGACGGCTGATAGCCAGAAACCGGTCCTAGGATGCTTGATTCCGGTCCAGGGAAGACATGGCTTGGCAGTTCGGGCTGGACTGTTCCCATGAGGCACAGGGTCAAGACTGATTTGCATATGGCCATGTCTGAACTGGGGTGGCGTAGTAGGCAAAAGAACGATGGATTTAACCCAGATCTCTTGACTGGGGGAGAATGTCTGCATTGTCAGCATTCCGTCCATCATTTGTTTGTTGGAACGCTTTTCGCCCTAAGTGGGATGGGTATGCCCAGACGTGGGTCCCGTGCTCACTACGCCACTGGAGTCAAGCTATCCTGGCTGATGACGGCTGATAGCCAGAAACCGGTCCTAGGATGCTTGATTCCGGTCCAGGGAAGACATGGCTTGGCAGTTCGGGCTGGACTGTTCCCATGAGGCACAGGGTCAAGACTGATTTGCATATGGCCATGTCTGAACTGGGGTGGCGTAGTGGGCAAAAGAACGATGGATTTAACCCAGATCTCTTGACTGGGGGAGAATGTCTGCATTGTCAGCATTCCGTCCATCATTTGTTTGTTGGAACGCTTTTCGCCCTAAGTGGGATGGGTATGCCCAGACGTGGGTCCCGTGCTCACTATGCCACTGGAGTCAAGCTATCCTGGCTGATGACGGCTGATAGCCAGAAACCGGTCCTAGGATGCTTGATTCCGGTCCAGGGAAGACATGGCTTGGCAGTTCGGGCTGGACTGTTCCCATGAGGCACAGGGTCAAGACTGATTTGCATATGGCCATGTCTGAACTGGGGTGGCGTAGTGGGCAAAAGAACGATGGATTTAACCCAGATCTCTTGACTGGGGGAGAATGTCTGCATTGTCAGCATTCCGTCCATCATTTGTTTGTTGGAACGCTTTTCGCCCTAAGTGGGATGGGTATGCCCAGACGTGGGTCCCGTGCTCACTACGCCACTGGAGTCAAGCTATCCTGGCTGATGATGGCTGATAGCCAGAAACCGGTCCTAGGATGCTTGATTCCGGTCCAGGGAAGACAAGGCTTGGCAGTTCGGGCTGGACTGTTCCCATGAGGCACAGGGTCAAGACTGATTTGCATATGGCCATGTCTTAACTGGGGTGGCGCAGTGAGCAAAAGAACGATGGATTTAACCCAGATCTCTTGACTGGGGGAGAATGTCTGCATTGTCAGCATTCCGTCCATCATTTGTTTGTTCGAACACTTTTCGCCCTAAGTGGGATGGGTATGTCCAGACGTGGGTCCCGTGCTCACTACGCCACTGGAGTCAAGCTATCCTGGCTGATGACGGCTGATAGCCAGAAACCGGTCCTAGGATGCTTGATTCCGGTCCAGGGAAGACATGGCTTGGCAGTTCGGGCTGGACTGTTCCCATGAGGCACAGGGTCAAGACTGATTTGCATATGGCCATGTCTGAACTGGGGTGGCGTAGTGGGCAAAAGAACGATGGATTTAACCCAGATCTCTTGACTGGGGGAGAATGTCTGCATTGTCAGCATTCCGTCCATCATTTGTTTGTTGGAACGCTTTTCGCCCTAAGTGAGATGGGTATGCCCAGACGTGGGTCCCGTGCTCACTACGCCACTGGAGTCAAGCTATCCTGGCTGATGACGGCTGATAGCCAGAAACCGGTCCTAGGATGCTTGATTCCGGTCCAGGGAAGACATGTCTTGGCAGTTCGGGCTGGACTGTTCCCATGAGGCACAGGGTCAAGACTGATTTGCATATGGCCATGTCTGAAATGGGGTGGCGTAGTGGGCAAAAGAACGATGGATTTAACCCAGATCTCTTGACTGGGGGAGAATGTCTGCATTGTCAGCATTCCATCCATCATTTGTTTGTTGGAACGCTTTTCGCCCTAAGTGGGATGGGTATGCCCAGACGTGGGTCCCGTGCTCACTACGCCACTGGAGTCAAGCTATCCTGGCTGATGACGGCTGATAGCCAGAAACCGGTCCTAGGATGCTTGATTCCGGTCCAGGGAAGACATGGCTTGGCAGTTCGGGCTGGACTGTTCCCATGAGGCACAGGGTCAAGACTGATTTGCATATGGCCATGTCTGAACTGGGGTGGCGTAGTGGGCAAAAGAACGATGGATTTAACCCAGATCTCTTGACTGGGGGAGAATGTCTGCATTGTCAGCATTCCGTCCATCATTTGTTTGTTGGAACACTTTTCGCCCTAAGTGGGATGGGTATGCCCAGACGTGGGTCCCGTGCTCACTATGCCACTGGAGTCAAGCTATCCTGGCTGATGACGGCTGATAGCCAGAAACCGGTCCTAGGATGCTTGATTCCGGTCCAGGGAAGACATGGCTTGGCAGTTCGGGCTGGACTGTTCCCATGAGGCACAGGGTCAAGACTGATTTGCATATGGCCATGTCTGAACTGGGGTGGCGTAGTGGGCAAAAGAACGATGGATTTAACCCAGATCTCTTGACTGGGGGAGAATGTCTGCATTGTCAGCATTCCATCCATCATTTGTTTGTTGGAACACTTTTCGCCCTAAGTGGGATGGGTATGCCCAGACGTGGGTCCCGTGCTCACTACGCCACTGGAGTCAAGCTATCCTGGCTGATGACGGCTGATAGCCAGAAACCGGTCCTAGGATGCTTGATTCCGGTCCAGGGAAGACATGGCTTGGCAGTTCGGGCTGGACTGTTCCCATGAGGCACAGGGTCAAGACTGATTTGCATATGGCCATGTCTAAACTGGGGTGGCGTAGTGGGCAAAAGAACAATGGATTTAACCCAGATCTGTTGACTGGGGGAGAATGTCTGCATTGTCAGCATTCCGTCCATCATTTGTTTGTTGGAACACTTTTCGCCCTAAGTGGGATGGGTATGCCCAGACGTGGGTCCCGTGCTCACTATGCCACTGGAGTCAAGCTATCCTGGCTGATGACGGCTGATAGCCAGAAACCAGTCCTAGGATGCTTGATTCCGGTCCAGGGAAGACATGGCTTGGCAGTTCGGGCTGGACTGTTCCCATGAGGCACAGGGTCAAGACTGATTTGCATATGGCCATGTCTGAACTGGGGTGGCGTAGTGGGCAAAAGAACGATGGATTTAACCCAGATCTCTTGACTGGGGGAGAATGTCTGCATTGTCAGCATTCCGTCCATCATTTGTTTGTTGGAACGCTTTTCGCCCTAAGTGGGATGGGTATGCCCAGACGTGGGTCCCGTGCTCACTACGCCACTGGAGTCAAGCTATCCTGGCTGATGACGGCTGATAGCCAGAAACCGGTCCTAGGATGCTTGATTCCGGTCCAGGGAAGACATGGCTTGGCAGTTCGGGCTGGACTGTTCCCATGAGGCACAGGGTCAAGACTGATTTGCATATGGCCATGTCTGAACTGGGGTGGCGTAGTGGGCAAAAGAACGATGGATTTAACCCAGATCTCTTGACTGGGGGAGAATGTCTGCATTGTCAGCATTCCGTCCATCATTTGTTTGTTGGAACACTTTTCGCCCTAAGTGTGATGGGTATGCCCAGACGTGGGTCCCGTGCTCACTACGCCACTGGAGTCAAGCTATCCTGGCTGATGACGGCTGATAGCCAGAAACTGGTCCTAGGATGCTCGATTCCGGTCCAGGGAAGACATGGCTTGGCAGTTCGGGCTGGACTGTTTCCATGAGGCACAGGGTCAAGACTGATTTGCATATGGCCATGTCTGAACTGGGGTGGCGTAGTGGGCAAAAGAACGATGGATTTAACCCAGATCTCTTGACTGGGGGAGAATGTCTGCATTGTCAGCATTCCATCCATCATTTGTTTGTTGGAACACTTTTCGCCCTAAGTGGGATGGGTATGCCCAGACGTGGGTCCCGTGCTCACTACGCCACTGGAGTCAAGCTATCCTGGCTGATGACGGCTGATAGCCAGAAACCGGTCCTAGGATGCTTGATTCCGGTCCAGGGAAGACATGGCTTGGCAGTTCGGGCTGGACTGTTCCCATGAGGCACAGGGTCAAGACTGATTTGCATATGGCCATGTCTGAACTGGGGTGGCGTAGTGGGCAAAAGAACAATGGATTTAACCCAGATCTGTTGACTGGGGGAGAATGTCTGCATTGTCAGCATTCCGTCCATCATTTGTTTGTTGGAACACTTTTCGCCCTAAGTGGGATGGGTATGCCCAGACGTGGGTCCCGTGCTCACTATGCCACTGGAGTCAAGCTATCCTGGCTGATGACGGCTGATAGCCAGAAACCAGTCCTAGGATGCTTGATTCCGGTCCAGGGAAGACATGGCTTGGCAGTTCGGGCTGGACTGTTCCCATGAGGCACAGGGTCAAGACTGATTTGCATATGGCCATGTCTGAACTGGGGTGGCGTAGTGGGCAAAAGAACAATGGATTTAACCCAGATCTCTTGACTGGTGGAGAATGTCTGCATTGTCAGCATTCCATCCATCATTTGTTTGTTGGAACGCTTTTCGCCGTAAGTGGGATGGGTATGCCCAGACATGGGTCCCGTGCTCACTACGCCACTGGAGTCAAGCTATCCTGGCTGATGACGGCTGATAGCCAGACACCGGTCCTAGGATGCTTGATTCCGGTCCAGGGAAGACATGGCTTGGCAGTTCGGGCTGGACTGTTCCCATGAGGCACAGGGTCAAGACTGATTTGCATATGGCCATGTCTGAACTGGGGTGGCGTAGTGGGCAAAAGAACGATGGATTTAACCCAGATCTCTTGACTGGGGGAGAATGTCTGCATTGTCAGCATTCCGTCCATCATTTGTTTGTTGGAACGCTTTTCGCCCTAAGTGGGATGGGTATGCCCAGACGTGGGTCCCGTGCTCACTACGCCACTGGAGTCAAGCTATCCTGGCTGATGACGGCTGATAGCCAGAAACCGGTCCTAGGATGCTTGATTCCGGTCCAGGGAAGACAAGGCTTGGCAGTTCGGGCTGGACTGTTCCCATGAGGCACAGGGTCAAGACTGATTTGCATATGGCCATGTCTGAACTGGGGTGGCGCAGTGAGCAAAAGAACGATGGATTTAACCCAGATCTCTTGACTGGGGGAGAATGTCTGCATTGTCAGCATTCCGTCCATCATTTGTTTGTTGGAACACTTATCGCCCTAAGTGGGATGGGTATGTCCAGACGTGGGTCCCGTGCTCACTACGCCACTGGAGTCAAGCTATCCTGGCTGATGACGGCTGATAGCCAGAAACCGGTCCTAGGATGCTTGATTCCGGTCCAGGGAAGACATGGCTTGGCAGTTCGGGCTGGACTGTTCCCATGAGGCACAGGGTCAAGACTGATTTGCATATGGCCATGTCTGAACTGGGGTGGCGTAGTGGGCAAAAGAACGATGGATTTAACCCAGATCTCTTGACTGGGGGAGAATGTCTGCATTGTCAGCATTCCGTCCATCATTTGTTTGTTGGAACGCTTTTCGCCCTAAGTGGGATGGGTATGCCCAGACGTGGGTCCCGTGCTCACTACGCCACTGGAGTCAAGCTATCCTGGCTGATGACGGCTGATAGCCTGAAACCGGTCCTAGGATGCTTGATTCCGGTCCAGGGAAGACATGGCTTGGCAGTTCGGGCTGGACTGTTCCCATGAGGCACAGGGTCAAGACTGATTTGCATATGGCCATGTCTGAACTGGGGTGGCGTAGTGGGCAAAAGAACAATGGATTTACCCAGATCTGTTGACTGGGGGAGAATGTCTGCATTGTCAGCATTCCGTCCATCATTTGTTTGTTGGAACCCTTTTCGCCCTAAGTGGGATGGGTATGCCCAGACGTGGGTCCCGTGCTCACTATGCCACTGGAGTCAAGCTATCCTGGCTGATGACGGCTGATAGCCAGAAACCGGTCCTAGGATGCTTGATTCCGGTCCAGGGAAGACATGGCTTGGCAGTTCGGGCTGGACTGTTCCCATGAGGCACAGGGTCAAGACTGATTTGCATATGGCCATGTCTGAACTGGGGTGGCGTAGTGGGCAAAAGAACGATGGATTTAACCCAGATCTCTTGACTGGGGGAGAATGTCTGCATTGTCAGCATTCCGTCCATCATTTGTTTGTTGGAACGCTTTTCGCCCTAAGTGGGATGGGTATGCCCAGACGTGGGTCCCGTGCTCACTATGCCACTGGAGTCAAGCTATCCTGGCTGATGACGGCTGATAGCCAGAAACCGGTCCTAGGATGCTTGATTCCGGTCCAGGGAAGACATGGCTTGGCAGTTCGGGCTGGACTGTTCCCATGAGGCACAGGGTCAAGACTGATTTGCATATGGCCATGTCTGAACTGGGGTGGCGTAGTGGGCAAAAGAACGATGGATTTAACCCAGATCTCTTGACTGGGGGAGAATGTCTGCATTGTCAGCATTCCGTCCATCATTTGTTTGTTGGAACGCTTTTCACCCTAAGTGGGATGGGTATGCCCAGACGTGGGTCCCGTGCTCACTACGCCACTGGAGTCAAGCTATCCTGGCTGATGACGGCTGATAGCCAGAAACCGGTCCTAGGATGCTTGATTCCGGTCCAGGGAAGACAAGGCTTGGCAGTTCGGGCTGGACTGTTCCCATGAGGCACAGGGTCAAGACTGATTTGCATATGGCCATGTCTGAACTGGGGTGGCGCAGTGAGCAAAAGAACGATGGATTTAACGCAGATCTCTTGACTGGGGGAGAATGTCTGCATTGTCAGCATTCCGTCCATCATTTGTTTGTTGGAACACTTTTCGCCCTAAGTGGGATAAGTATGTCCAGACGTGGGTCCCGTGCTCACTACGCCACTGGAGTCAAGCTATCCTGGCTGATGACGGCTGATAGCCAGAAACCGGTCCTAGGATGCTTGATTCCGGTCCAGGGAAGACATGGCTTGGCAGTTCGGGCTGGACTGTTCCCATGAGGCACAGGGTCAAGACTGATTTGCATATGGCCATGTCTGAACTGGGGTGGCGTAGTGGGCAAAAGAACGATGGATTTAACCCAGATCTCTTGACTGGGGGAGAATGTCTGCATTGTCAGCATTCCGTCCATCATTTGTTTGTTGGAACGCTTTTCGCCCTAAGTGGGATGGGTATGCCCAGACGTGGGTCCCGTGCTCACTACGCCACTGGAGTCAAGCTATCCTGGCTGATGACGGCTGATAGCCTGAAACCGGTCCTAGGATGCTTGATTCCGGTCCAGGGAAGACATGGCTTGGCAGTTCGGGCTGGACTGTTCCCATGAGGCACAGGGTCAAGACTGATTTGCATATGGCCATGTCTGAACTGGGGTGGCGTAGTGGGCAAAAGAACAATGGATTTAACCCAGATCTGTTGACTGGGGGAGAATGTCTGCATTGTCAGCATTCCGTCCATCATTTGTTTGTTGGAACGCTTTTCGCCCTAAGTGGGATGGGTATGCCCAGACGTGGGTCCCGTGCTCACTATGCCACTGGAGTCAAGCTATCCTGGCTGATGACGGCTGATAGCCAGAAACCGGTCCTAGGATGCTTGATTCCGGTCCAGGGAAGACATGGCTTGGCAGTTCGGGCTGGACTGTTCCCATGAGGCACAGGGTCAAGACTGATTTGCATATGGCCATGTCTGAACTGGGGTGGCGTAGTAGGCAAAAGAACGATGGATTTAACCCAGATCTCTTGACTGGGGGAGAATGTCTGCATTGTCAGCATTCCGTCCATCATTTGTTTGTTGGAACGCTTTTCGCCCTAAGTGGGATGGGTATGCCCAGACGTGGGTCCCGTGCTCACTACGCCACTGGAGTCAAGCTATCCTGGCTGATGACGGCTGATAGCCAGAAACCGGTCCTAGGATGCTTGATTCCGGTCCAGGGAAGACATGGCTTGGCAGTTCGGGCTGGACTGTTCCCATGAGGCACAGGGTCAAGACTGATTTGCATATGGCCATGTCTGAACTGGGGTGGCGTAGTGGGCAAAAGAACGATGGATTTAACCCAGATCTCTTGACTGGGGGAGAATGTCTGCATTGTCAGCATTCCGTCCATCATTTGTTTGTTGGAACGCTTTTCACCCTAAGTGGGATGGGTATGCCCAGACGTGGGTCCCGTGCTCACTACGCCACTGGAGTCAAGCTATCCTGGCTGATGACGGCTGATAGCCAGAAACCGGTCCTAGGATGCTTGATTCCGGTCCAGGGAAGACAAGGCTTGGCAGTTCGGGCTGGACTGTTCCCATGAGGCACAGGGTCAAGACTGATTTGCATATGGCCATGTCTGAACTGGGGTGGCGCAGTGAGCAAAAGAACGATGGATTTAACGCAGATCTCTTGACTGGGGGAGAATGTCTGCATTGTCAGCATTCCGTCCATCATTTGTTTGTTGGAACACTTTTCGCCCTAAGTGGGATAAGTATGTCCAGACGTGGGTCCCGTGCTCACTACGCCACTGGAGTCAAGCTATCCTGGCTGATGACGGCTGATAGCCAGAAACCGGTCCTAGGATGCTTGATTCCGGTCCAGGGAAGACATGGCTTGGCAGTTCGGGCTGGACTGTTCCCATGAGGCACAGGGTCAAGACTGATTTGCATATGGCCATGTCTGAACTGGGGTGGCGTAGTGGGCAAAAGAACGATGGATTTAACCCAGATCTCTTGACTGGGGGAGAATGTCTGCATTGTCAGCATTCCGTCCATCATTTGTTTGTTGGAACGCTTTTCGCCCTAAGTGGGATGGGTATGCCCAGACGTGGGTCCCGTGCTCACTACGCCACTGGAGTCAAGCTATCCTGGCTGATGACGGCTGATAGCCTGAAACCGGTCCTAGGATGCTTGATTCCGGTCCAGGGAAGACATGGCTTGGCAGTTCGGGCTGGACTGTTCCCATGAGGCACAGGGTCAAGACTGATTTGCATATGGCCATGTCTGAACTGGGGTGGCGTAGTGGGCAAAAGAACAATGGATTTAACCCAGATCTGTTGACTGGGGGAGAATGTCTGCATTGTCAGCATTCCGTCCATCATTTGTTTGTTGGAACGCTTTTCGCCCTAAGTGGGATGGGTATGCCCAGACGTGGGTCCCGTGCTCACTATGCCACTGGAGTCAAGCTATCCTGGCTGATGACGGCTGATAGCCAGAAACCGGTCCTAGGATGCTTGATTCCGGTCCAGGGAAGACATGGCTTGGCAGTTCGGGCTGGACTGTTCCCATGAGGCACAGGGTCAAGACTGATTTGCATATGGCCATGTCTGAACTGGGGTGGCGTAGTAGGCAAAAGAACGATGGATTTAACCCAGATCTCTTGACTGGGGGAGAATGTCTGCATTGTCAGCATTCCGTCCATCATTTGTTTGTTGGAACGCTTTTCGCCCTAAGTGGGATGGGTATGCCCAGACGTGGGTCCCGTGCTCACTACGCCACTGGAGTCAAGCTATCCTGGCTGATGACGGCTGATAGCCAGAAACCGGTCCTAGGATGCTTGATTCCGGTCCAGGGAAGACATGGCTTGGCAGTTCGGGCTGGACTGTTCCCATGAGGCACAGGGTCAAGACTGATTTGCATATGGCCATGTCTGAACTGGGGTGGCGTAGTGGGCAAAAGAACGATGGATTTAACCCAGATCTCTTGACTGGGGGAGAATGTCTGCATTGTCAGCATTCCGTCCATCATTTGTTAGTTGGAACGCTTTTCGCCCTAAGTGGGATGGGTATGCCCAGACGTGGGTCCCGTGCTCACTATGCCACTGGAGTCAAGCTATCCTGGCTGATGACGGCTGATAGCCAGAAACCGGTCCTAGGATGCTTGATTCCGGTCCAGGGAAGACATGGCTTGGCAGTTCGGGCTGGACTGTTCCCATGAGGCACAGGGTCAAGACTGATTTGCATATGGCCATGTCTGAACTGGGGTGGCGTAGTGGGCAAAAGAACGATGGATTTAACCCAGATCTCTTGACTGGGGGAGAATGTCTGCATTGTCAGCATTCCGTCCATCATTTGTTTGTTGGAACGCTTTTCGCCCTAAGTGGGATGGGTATGCCCAGACGTGGGTCCCGTGCTCACTACGTCACTGGAGTCAAGCTATCCTGGCTGATGACGGCTGATAGCCAGAAACCGGTCCTAGGATGCTTGATTCCGGTCCAGGGAAGACATGGCTTGGCAGTTCGGGCTGGACTGTTCCCATGAGGCACAGGGTCAAGACTGATTTGCATATGGCCATGTCTGAACTGGGGTGGCGTAGTGGGCAAAAGAACAATGGATTTAACCCAGATCTGTTGACTGGGGGAGAATGTCTGCATTGTCAGCATTCCGTCCATCATTTGTTTGTTGGAACGCTTTTCGCCCTAAGTGGGATGGGTATGCCCAGACGTGGGTCCCGTGCTCACTATGCCACTGGAGTCAAGCTATCCTGGCTGATGACGGCTGATAGCCAGAAACCGGTCCTAGGATGCTTGATTCCGGTCCAGGGAAGACATGGCTTGGCAGTTCGGGCTGGACTGTTCCCATGAGGCACAGGGTCAAGACTGATTTGCATATGGCCATGTCTGAACTGGGGTGGCGTAGTAGGCAAAAGAACGATGGATTTAACCCAGATCTCTTGACTGGGGGAGAATGTCTGCATTGTCAGCATTCCGTCCATCATTTGTTTGTTGGAAAGCTTTTCGCCCTAAGTGGGATGGGTATGCCCAGACGTGGGTCCCGTGCTCACTACGCCACTGGAGTCAAGCTATCCTGGCTGATGACGGCTGATAGCCAGAAACCGGTCCTAGGATGCTTGATTCCGGTCCAGGGAAGACATGGCTTGGCAGTTCGGGCTGGACTGTTCCCATGAGGCACAGGGTCAAGACTGATTTGCATATGGCCATGTCTGAACTGGGGTGGCGTAGTGGGCAAAAGAACGATGGATTTAACCCAGATCTCTTGACTGGGGGAGAATGTCTGCATTGTCAGCATTCCGTCCATCATTTGTTTGTTGGAACGCTTTTCGCCCTAAGTGGGATGGGTATGCCCAGACGTGGGTCCCGTGCTCACTACGCCACTGGAGTCAAGCTATCCTGGCTGATGACGGCTGATAGCCAGAAACCGGTCCTAGGATGCTTGATTCCGGTCCAGGGAAGACATGGCTTGGCAGTTCGGGCTGGACTGTTCCCATGAGGCACAGGGTGAAGACTGATTTGCATATGGCCATGTCTGAACTGGGGTGGCGTAGTGGGCAAAAGAACGATGGATTTAACCCAGATCTCTTGACTGGGGGAGAATGTCTGCATTGTCAGCATTCCGTCCATCATTTGTTTGTTGGAACGCTTTTCGCCCTAAGTGGGATGGGTATGCCCAGACGTGGGTCCCGTGCTCACTACGCCACTGGAGTCAAGCTATCCTGGCTGATGACGGCTGATAGCCAGAAACCGGTCCTAGGATGCTTGATTCCGGTCCAGGGAAGACATGGCTTGGCAGTTCGGGCTGGACTGTTCCCATGAGGCACAGGGTCAAGACTGATTTGCATATGGCCATGTCTGAACTGGGGTGGCGTAGTGGGCAAAAGAACGATGGATTTAACCCAGATCTCTTGACTGGGGGAGAATGTCTGCATTGTCAGCATTCCGTCCATCATTTGTTTGTTGGAACGCTTTTCGCCCTAAGTGGGATGGGTATGCCCAGACGTGGGTCCCGTGCTCACTACGCCGCTGGAGTCAAGCAATCCTGGCTGATGACGGCTGATAGCCAGAAACCGGTCCTAGGATGCTTGATTCCGGTCCAGGGAAGACATGGCTTGGCAGTTCGGGCTGGACTGTTCCCATGAGGCACAGGGTCAAGACTGATTTGCATATGGCCATGTCTGAACTGGGGTGGCGTAGTGGGCAAAAGAACGATGGATTTAACCCAGATCTCTTGACTGGGGGAGAATGTCTGCATTGTCAGCATTCCGTCCATCATTTGTTTGTTGGAACACTTTTCGCCCTAAGTGGGATGGGTATGCCCAGACGTGGGTCCCGTGCTCACTACGCCACTGGAGTCAAGCTATCCTGGCTGATGACGGCTGATAGCCAGAAACCGGTCCTAGGATGCTTGATTCCGGTCCAGGGAAGACATGGCTTGGCAGCTCGGGCTGGACTGTTCCCATGAGGCACAGGGTCAAGACTGATTTGCATATGGCCATGTCTGAACTGGGGTGGCGTAGTGGGCAAAAGAACGATGGATTTAACCCAGATCTCTTGACTGGGGGAGAATGTCTGCATTGTCAGCATTCCATCCATCATTTGTTTGTTGGAACACTTTTCGCCCTAAGTGGGATGGGTATGCCCAGACGTGGGTCCCGTGCTCACTACGCCACTGGAGTCAAGCTATCCTGGCTGATGACGGCTGATAGCCAGAAACCGGTCCTAGGATGCTTGATTCCGGTCCAGGGAAGACATGGCTTGGCAGTTCGGGCTGGACTGTTCCCATGAGGCACAGGGTCAAGACTGATTTGCATATGGCCATGTCTGAACTGGGGTGGCGTAGTGGGCAAAAGAACAATGGATTTAACCCAGATCTGTTGACTGGGGGAGAATGTCTGCATTGTCAGCATTCCGTCCATCATTTGTTTGTTGGAACACTTTTCGCCCTAAGTGGGATGGGTATGCCCAGACGTGGGTCCCGTGCTCACTATGCCACTGGAGTCAAGCTATCCTGGCTGATGACGGCTGATAGCCAGAAACCAGTCCTAGGATGCTTGATTCCGGTCCAGGGAAGACATGGCTTGGCAGTTCGGGCTGGACTGTTCCCATGAGGCACAGGGTCAAGACTGATTTGCATATGGCCATGTCTGAACTGGGGTGGCGTAGTGGGCAAAAGAACAATGGATTTAACCCAGATCTCTTGACTGGGGGAGAATGTCTGCATTGTCAGCATTCCGTCCATCATTTGTTTGTTGGAACGCTTTTCGTCGTAAGTGGGATGGGTATGCCCAGACATGGGTCCCGTGCTCACTACGCCACTGGAGTCAAGCTATCCTGGCTGATGATGGCTGATAGCCAGACACCGGTCCTAGGATGCTTGATTCCGGTCCAGGGAAGACATGGCTTGGCAGTTCGGGCTGGACTGTTCCCATGAGGCACAGGGTCAAGACTGATTTGCATATGGCCATGTCTGAACTGGGGTGGCGTAGTGGGCAAAAGAACGATGGATTTAACCCAGATCTCTTGACTGGGGGAGAATGTCTGCATTGTCAGCATTCCGTCCATCATTTGTTTGTTGGAACGCTTTTCGCCCTAAGTGGGATGGGTATGCCCAGACGTGGGTCCCGTGCTCACTACGCCACTGGAGTCAAGCTATCCTGGCTGATGACGGCTGATAGCCAGAAACCGGTCCTAGGATGCTTGATTCCGGTCCAGGGAAGACATGGCTTGGCAGTTCGGGCTGGACTGTTCCCATGAGGCACAGGGTCAAGACTGATTTGCATATGGCCATGTCTGAACTGGGGTGGCGTAGTGGGCAAAAGAACGATGGATTTAACCCAGATCTCTTGACTGGGGGAGAATGTCTGCATTGTCAGCATTCCGTCCATCATTTGTTTGTTGGAACGCTTTTCGCCCTAAGTGGGATGGGTATGCCCAGACGTGGGTCCCGTGCTCACTACGCCACTGGAGTCAAGCTATCCTGGCTGATGACGGCTGATAGCCAGAAACCGGTCCTAGGATGCTTGATTCCGGTCCAGGGAAGACATGGCTTGGCAGTTCGGGCTGGACTGTTCCCATGAGGCACAGGGTCTAGACTGATTTGCATATGGCCATGTCTGAACTGGGGTGGCGTAGTGGGCAAAAGAACGATGGATTTAACCCAGATCTCTTGACTGGGGGAGAATGTCTGCATTGTCAGCATTCCGTCCATCATTTGTTTGTTGGAACGCTTTTCGCCCTAAGTGGGATGGGTATGCCCAGACGTGGGTCCCGTGCTCACTACGCCACTGGAGTCAAGCTATCCTGGCTGATGACGGCTGATAGCCAGAAACCGGTCCTAGGATGCTTGATTCCGGTCCAGGGAAGACAAGGCTTGGCAGTTCGGGCTGGACTGTTCCCATGAGGCACAGGGTCAAGACTGATTTGCATATGGCCATGTCTGAACTGGGGTGGCGTAGTAGGCAAAAGAACGATGGATTTAACCCAGATCTCTTGACTGGGGGAGAATGTCTGCATTGTCAGCATTCCGTCCATCATTTGTTTGTTGGAACGCTTCTCGCCCTAAGTGGGATGGGTATGCCCAGACGTGGGTCCCGTGCTCACTACGCCACTGGAGTCAAGCTATCCTGGCTGATGACGGCTGATAGCCAGAAACCGGTCCTAGGATGCTTGATTCCGGTCCAGGGAAGACATGGCTTGGCAGGTCGGGCTGGACTGTTCCCATGAGGCACAGGGTCAAGACTGATTTGCATATGGCCATGTCTGAACTGGGGTGGCGTAGTGGGCAAAAGAACAATGGATTTAACCCAGATCTGTTGACTGGGGGAGAATGTCTGCATTGTCAGCATTCCGTCCATCATTTGTTTGTTGGAACGCTTTTCGCCCTAAGTGGGATGGGTATGCCCAGACGTGGGTCCCGTGCTCACTATGCCACTGGAGTCAAGCTATCCTGGCTGATGACGGCTGATAGCCAGAAACCGGTCCTAGGATGCTTGATTCCGGTCCAGGGAAGACATGGCTTGGCAGTTCGGGCTGGACTGTTCCCATGAGGCACAGGGTCAAGACTGATTTGCATATGGCCATGTCTGAACTGGGGTGGCGTAGTAGGCAAAAGAACAATGGATTTAACCCAGATCTCTTGACTGGGGGAGAATGTCTGCATTGTCAGCATTCCGTCCATCATTTGTTTGTTGGAACGCTTTTCGCCCTAAGTGGGATGGGTATGCCCAGACGTGGGTCCCGTGCTCACTACGCCACTGGAGTCAAGCTATCCTGGATGATGACGGCTGATAGCCAGAAACCGGTCCTAGGATGCTTGATTCCGGTCCAGGGAAGACATGGCTTGGCAGTTCGGGCTTTACTGTTCCCATGAGGCACAGGGTCAAGACTGATTTGCATATGGCCATGTCTGAACTGGGGTGGCGTAGTGGGCAAAAGAACGATGGATGTAACCCAGATCTCTTGACTGGGGGAGAATGTCTGCATTGTCAGCATTCCGTCCATCATTTGTTTGTTGGAACGCTTTTCGCCCTCAGTGGGATGGGTATGCCCAGACGTGGGTCCCGTGCTCACTACGCCACTGGAGTCAAGCTATCCTGGCTGATGACGGCTGATAGCCAGAAACCGGTCCTAGGATGCTTGATTCCGGTCCAGGGAAGACATGGCTTGGCAGTTCGGGCTGGACTGTTCCCATGAGGCACAGGGTCAAGACTGATTTGCATATGGCCATGTCTGAACTGGGGTGGCGTAGTGGGCAAAAGAACGATGGATTTAACCCAGATCTCTTGACTGGGGGAGAATGTCTGCATTGTCAGCATTCCGTCCATCATTTGTTTGTTGGAACGCTTTTCGCCCTAAGTGGGATGGGTATGCCCAGACGTGGGTCCCGTGCTCACTACGCCACTGGAGTCAAGCTATCCTGGCTGATGACGGCTGATAGCCAGAAACCGGTCCTAGGATGCTTGATTCCGGTCCAGGGAAGACATGTCTTGGCAGTTTGGGCTGGACTGTTCCCATGAGGCACAGGGTCAAGACTGATTTGCATATGGCCATGTCTGAAATGGGGTGGCGTAGTGGGCAAAAGAACGATGGATTTAACCCAGATCTCTTGACTGGGGGAGAATGTCTGCATTGTCAGCATTCCATCCATCATTTGTTTGTTGGAACGCTTTTCGCCCTAAGTGGGATGGGTATGCCCAGACGTGGGTCCCGTGCTCACTACGCCACTGGAGTCAAGCTATCCTGGCTGATGACGGCTGATAGCCAGAAACCGGTCCTAGGATGCTTGATTCCGGTCCAGGGAAGACATGGCTTGGCAGTTCGGGCTGGACTGTTCCCATGAGGCACAGGGTCAAGACTGATTTGCATATGGCCATGTCTGAACTGGGGTGGCGTAGTGGGCAAAAGAACGATGGATTTAACCCAGATCTCTTGACTGGGGGAGAATGTCTGCATTGTCAGCATTCCGTCCATCATTTGTTTGTTGGAACACTTTTCGCCCTAAGTGGGATGGGTATGCCCAGACGTGGGTCCCGTGCTCACTATGCCACTGGAGTCAAGCTATCCTGGCTGATGACGGCTGATAGCCAGAAACCGGTCCTAGGATGCTTGATTCCGGTCCAGGGAAGACATGGCTTGGCAGTTCGGGCTGGACTGTTCCCATGAGGCACAGGGTCAAGACTGATTTGCATATGGCCATGTCTGAACTGGGGTGGCGTAGTGGGCAAAAGAACGATGGATTTAACCCAGATCTCTTGACTGGGGGAGAATGTCTGCATTGTCAGCATTCCATCCATCATTTGTTTGTTGGAACACTTTTCGCCCTAAGTGGGATGGGTATGCCCAGACGTGGGTCCCGTGCTCACTACGCCACTGGAGTCAAGCTATCCTGGCTGATGACGGCTGATAGCCAGAAACCGGTCCTAGGATGCTTGATTCCGGTCCAGGGAAGACATGGCTTGGCAGTTCGGGCTGGACTGTTCCCATGAGGCACAGGGTCAAGACTGATTTGCATATGGCCATGTCTGAACTGGGGTGGCGTAGTGGGCAAAAGAACGATGGATTTAACCCAGATCTCTTGACTGGGGGAGAATGTCTGCATTGTCAGCATTCCGTCCATCATTTGTTTGTTGGAACACTTTTCGCCCTAAGTGGGATGGGTATGCCCAGACGTGGGTCCCGTGCTCACTATGCCACTGGAGTCAAGCTATCCTGGCTGATGACGGCTGATAGCCAGAAACCGGTCCTAGGATGCTTGATTCCGGTCCAGGGAAGACATGGCTTGGCAGTTCGGGCTGGACTGTTCCCATGAGGCACAGGGTCAAGACTGATTTGCATATGGCCATGTCTGAACTGGGGTGGCGTAGTGGGCAAAAGAACGATGGATTTAACCCAGATCTCTTGACTGGGGGAGAATGTCTGCATTGTCAGCATTCCATCCATCATTTGTTTGTTGGAACACTTTTCGCCCTAAGTGGGATGGGTATGCCCAGACGTGGGTCCCGTGCTCACTACGCCACTGGAGTCAAGCTATCCTGGCTGATGACGGCTGATAGCCAGAAACCGGTCCTAGGATGCTTGATTCCGGTCCAGGGAAGACATGGCTTGGCAGTTCGGGCTGGACTGTTCCCATGAGGCACAGGGTCAAGACTGATTTGCATATGGCCATGTCTGAACTGGGGTGGCGTAGTGGGCAAAAGAACAATGGATTTAACCCAGATCTGTTGACTGGGGGAGAATGTCTGCATTGTCAGCATTCCGTCCATCATTTGTTTGTTGGAACACTTTTCGCCCTAAGTGGGATGGGTATGCCCAGACGTGGGTCCCGTGCTCACTATGCCACTGGAGTCAAGCTATCCTGGCTGATGACGGCTGATAGCCAGAAACCGGTCCTAGGATGCTTGATTCCGGTCCAGGGAAGACATGTCTTGGCAGTTCGGGCTGGACTGTTCCCATGAGGCACAGGGTCAAGACTGATTTGCATATGGCCATGTCTGAAATGGGGTGGCGTAGTGGGCAAAAGAACGATGGATTTAACCCAGATCTCTTGACTGGGGGAGAATGTCTGCATTGTCAGCATTCCATCCATCATTTGTTTGTTGGAACGCTTTTCGCCCTAAGTGGGATGGGTATGCCCAGACGTGGGTCCCGTGCTCACTACGCCACTGGAGTCAAGCTATCCTGGCTGATGACGGCTGATAGCCAGAAACCGGTCCTAGGATGCTTGATTCCGGTCCAGGGAAGACATGGCTTGGCAGTTCGGGCTGGACTGTTCCCATGAGGCACAGGGTCAAGACTGATTTGCATATGGCCATGTCTGAACTGGGGTGGCGTAGTGGGCAAAAGAACGATGGATTTAACCCAGATCTCTTGACTGGGGGAGAATGTCTGCATTGTCAGCATTCCGTCCATCATTTGTTTGTTGGAACACTTTTCGCCCTAAGTGGGATGGGTATGCCCAGACGTGGGTCCCGTGCTCACTATGCCACTGGAGTCAAGCTATCCTGGCTGATGACGGCTGATAGCCAGAAACCGGTCCTAGGATGCTTGATTCCGGTCCAGGGAAGACATGGCTTGGCAGTTCGGGCTGGACTGTTCCCATGAGGCACAGGGTCAAGACTGATTTGCATATGGCCATGTCTGAACTGGGGTGGCGTAGTGGGCAAAAGAACGATGGATTTAACCCAGATCTCTTGACTGGGGGAGAATGTCTGCATTGTCAGCATTCCATCCATCATTTGTTTGTTGGAACACTTTTCGCCCTAAGTGGGATGGGTATGCCCAGACGTGGGTCCCGTGCTCACTACGCCACTGGAGTCAAGCTATCCTGGCTGATGACGGCTGATAGCCAGAAACCGGTCCTAGGATGCTTGATTCCGGTCCAGGGAAGACATGGCTTGGCAGTTCGGGCTGGACTGTTCCCATGAGGCACAGGGTCAAGACTGATTTGCATATGGCCATGTCTGAACTGGGGTGGCGTAGTGGGCAAAAGAACGATGGATTTAACCCAGATCTCTTGACTGGGGGAGAATGTCTGCATTGTCAGCATTCCGTCCATCATTTGTTTGTTGGAACACTTTTCGCCCTAAGTGGGATGGGTATGCCCAGACGTGGGTCCCGTGCTCACTATGCCACTGGAGTCAAGCTATCCTGGCTGATGACGGCTGATAGCCAGAAACCGGTCCTAGGATGCTTGATTCCGGTCCAGGGAAGACATGGCTTGGCAGTTCGGGCTGGACTGTTCCCATGAGGCACAGGGTCAAGACTGATTTGCATATGGCCATGTCTGAACTGGGGTGGCGTAGTGGGCAAAAGAACGATGGATTTAACCCAGATCTCTTGACTGGGGGAGAATGTCTGCATTGTCAGCATTCCATCCATCATTTGTTTGTTGGAACACTTTTCGCCCTAAGTGGGATGGGTATGCCCAGACGTGGGTCCCGTGCTCACTACGCCACTGGAGTCAAGCTATCCTGGCTGATGACGGCTGATAGCCAGAAACCGGTCCTAGGATGCTTGATTCCGGTCCAGGGAAGACATGGCTTGGCAGTTCGGGCTGGACTGTTCCCATGAGGCACAGGGTCAAGACTGATTTGCATATGGCCATGTCTGAACTGGGGTGGCGTAGTGGGCAAAAGAACAATGGATTTAACCCAGATCTGTTGACTGGGGGAGAATGTCTGCATTGTCAGCATTCCGTCCATCATTTGTTTGTTGGAACACTTTTCGCCCTAAGTGGGATGGGTATGCCCAGACGTGGGTCCCGTGCTCACTATGCCACTGGAGTCAAGCTATCCTGGCTGATGACGGCTGATAGCCAGAAACCAATCCTAGGATGCTTGATTCCGGTCCAGGGAAGACATGGCTTGGCAGTTCGGGCTGGACTGTTCCCATGAGGCACAGGGTCAAGACTGATTTGCATATGGCCATGTCTGAACTGGGGTGGCGTAGTGGGCAAAAGAACGATGGATTTAACCCAGATCTCTTGACTGGGGGAGAATGTCTGCATTGTCAGCATTCCGTCCATCATTTGTTTGTTGGAACGCTTTTCGCCCTAAGTGGGATGGGTATGCCCAGACGTGGGTCCCGTGCTCACTACGCCACTGGAGTCAAGCTATCCTGGCTGATGACGGCTGATAGCCAGAAACCAGTCCTAGGATGCTTGATTCCGGTCCAGGGAAGACATGGCTTGGCAGTTCGGGCTGGACTGTTCCCATGAGGCACAGGGTCAAGACTGATTTGCATATGGCCATGTCTGAACTGGGGTGGCGTAGTGGGCAAAAGAACGATGGATTTAACCCAGATCTCTTGACTGGGGGAGAATGTCTGCATTGTCAGCATTCCGTCCATCATTTGTTTGTTGGAACACTTTTCGCCCTAAGTGGGATGGGTATGCCCAGACGTGGGTCCCGTGCTCACTACGCCACTGGAGTCAAGCTATCCTGGCTGATGACGGCTGATAGCCAGAAACTGGTCCTAGGATGCTTGATTCCGGTCCAGGGAAGACATGGCTTGGCAGTTCGGGCTGGACTGTTCCCATGAGGCACAGGGTCAAGACTGATTTGCATATGGCCATGTCTGAACTGGGGTGGCGTAGTGGGCAAAAGAACGATGGATTTAACCCAGATCTCTTGACTGGGGGAGAATGTCTGCATTGTCAGCATTCCATCCATCATTTGTTTGTTGGAACACTTTTCGCCCTAAGTGGGATGGGTATGCCCAGACGTGGGTCCCGTGCTCACTACGCCACTGGAGTCAAGCTATCCTGGCTGATGACGGCTGATAGCCAGAAACCGGTCCTAGGATGCTTGATTCCGGTCCAGGGAAGACATGGCTTGGCAGTTCGGGCTGGACTGTTCCCATGAGGCACAGGGTCAAGACTGATTTGCATATGGCCATGTCTGAACTGGGGTGGCGTAGTGGGCAAAAGAACGATGGATTTAACCCAGATCTCTTGACTGGGGGAGAATGTCTGCATTGTCAGCATTCCGTCCATCATTTGTTTGTTGGAACACTTTTCGCCCTAAGTGGGATGGGTATGCCCAGACGTGGGTCCCGTGCTCACTACGCCACTGGAGTCAAGCTATCCTGGCTGATGACGGCTGATAGGCGGAAACCGGTCCTAGGATGCTTGATTCCGGTCCAGGGAAGACATGGCTTGGCAGTTCGGGCTGGACTGTTCCCATGAGGCACAGGGTCAAGACTGATTTGCATATGGCCATGTCTGAACTGGGGTGGCGTAGTGGGCAAAAGAACAATGGATTTAACCCAGATCTCTTGACTGGGGGAGAATGTCTGCCTTGTCAGCATTCCGTCCATCATTTGTTTGTTGGAACACTTTTCGCCCTAAGTGGGATGGGTATGCCCAGACGTGGGTCCCGTTCTCACTATGCCACTGGAGTCAAGCTATCCTGGCTGATGACGGCTGATAGCCAGAAACCGGTCCTAGGATGCTTGATTCCGGTCCAGCGAAGACATGGCTTGGCAGTTCGGGCTGGACTGTTCCCATGAGGCACAGGGTCAAGACTGATTTGCAGATGGCCATGTCTGAACTGGGGTGGCGTAGTGGGCAAAAGAACGATGGATTTAACCCAGATCTCTTGACTGGGGGAGAATGTCTGCATTGTCAGCATTCCGTCCATCATTTGTTTGTTGGAACGCTTTTCGCCCTAAGTGGGATGGGTATGCCCAGACGTGGGTCCCGTGCTCACTACGCCACTGGAGTCAAGCTATCCTGGCTGATGACGGCTGATAGCCTGAAACCGGTCCTAGGATGCTTGATTCCGGTCCAGGGAAGACATGGCTTGGCAGTTCGGGCTGGACTGTTCCCATGAGGCACAGGGTCAAGACTGATTTGCATATGGCCATGTCTGAACTGGGGTGGCGTAGTGGGCAAAAGAACAATGGATTTAACCCAGATCTGTTGACTGGGGGAGAATGTCTGCATTGTCAGCATTCCGTCCATCATTTGTTTGTTGGAATGCTTTTCGCCCTAAGTGGGATGGGTATGCCCAGACGTGGGTCCCGTGCTCACTATGCCACTGGAGTCAAGCTATCCTGGCTGATGACGGCTGATAGCCAGAAACCGGTCCTAGGATGCTTGATTCCGGTCCAGGGAAGACATGGCTTGGCAGTTCGGGCTGGACTGTTCCCATGAGGCACAGGGTCAAGACTGATTTGCATATGGCCATGTCTGAACTGGGGTGGCGTAGTAGGCAAAAGAACGATGGATTTAACCCAGATCTCTTGACTGGGGGAGAATGTCTGCATTGTCAGCATTCCGTCCATCATTTGTTTGTTGGAACGCTTTTCGCCCTAAGTGGGATGGGTATGCCCAGACGTGGGTCCCGTGCTCACTACGCCACTGGAGTCAAGCTATCCTGGCTGATGACGGCTGATAGCCAGAAACCGGTCCTAGGATGCTTGATTCCGGTCCAGGGAAGACATGGCTTGGCAGTTCGGGCTGGACTGTTCCCATGAGGCACAGGGTCAAGACTGATTTGCATATGGCCATGTCTGAACTGGGGTGGTGTAGTGGGCAAAAGAACGATGGATTTAACCCAGATCTCTTGACTGGGGGAGAATGTCTGCATTGTCAGCATTCCGTCCATCATTTGTTTGTTGGAACGCTTTTCGCCCTAAGTGGGATGGGTATGCCCAGACGTGGGTCCCGTGCTCACTATGCCACTGGAGTCAAGCTATCCTGGCTGATGACGGCTGATAGCCAGAAACCGGTCCTAGGATGCTTGATTCCGGTCCAGGGAAGACATGGCTTGGCAGTTCGGGCTGGACTGTTCCCATGAGGCACAGGGTCAAGACTGATTTGCATATGGCCATGTCTGAACTGGGGTGGCGTAGTGGGCAAAAGAACGATGGATTTAACCCAGATCTCTTGACTGGGGGAGAATGTCTGCATTGTCAGCATTCCGTCCATCATTTGTTTGTTGGAACGCTTTTCGCCCTAAGTGGGATGGGTATGCCCAGACGTGGGTCCCGTGCTCACTACGCCACTGGAGTCAAGCTATCCTGGCTGATGACGGCTGATAGCCAGAAACCGGTCCTAGGATGCTTGATTCCGGTCCAGGGAAGACAAGGCTTGGCAGTTCGGGCTGGACTGTTCCCATGAGGCACAGGGTCAAGACTGATTTGCATATGGCCATGTCTTAACTGGGGTGGCGCAGTGAGCAAAAGAACGATGGATTTAACCCAGATCTCTTGACTGGGGGAGAATGTCTGCATTGTCAGCATTCCGTCCATCATTTGTTTGTTCGAACACTTTTCGCCCTAAGTGGGATGGGTATGTCCAGACGTGGGTCCCGTGCTCACTACGCCACTGGAGTCAAGCTATCCTGGCTGATGACGGCTGATAGCCAGAAACCGGTCCTAGGATGCTTGATTCCGGTCCAGGGAAGACATGGCTTGGCAGTTCGGGCTGGACTGTTCCCATGAGGCACAGGGTCAAGACTGATTTGCATATGGCCATGTCTGAACTGGGGTGGCGTAGTGGGCAAAAGAACGATGGATTTAACCCAGATCTCTTGACTGGGGGAGAATGTCTGCATTGTCAGCATTCCGTCCATCATTTGTTTGTTGGAACGCTTTTCGCCCTAAGTGAGATGGGTATGCCCAGACGTGGGTCCCGTGCTCACTACGCCACTGGAGTCAAGCTATCCTGGCTGATGACGGCTGATAGCCAGAAACCGGTCCTAGGATGCTTGATTCCGGTCCAGGGAAGACATGTCTTGGCAGTTCGGGCTGGACTGTTCCCATGAGGCACAGGGTCAAGACTGATTTGCATATGGCCATGTCTGAAATGGGGTGGCGTAGTGGGCAAAAGAACGATGGATTTAACCCAGATCTCTTGACTGGGGGAGAATGTCTGCATTGTCAGCATTCCATCCATCATTTGTTTGTTGGAACGCTTTTCGCCCTAAGTGGGATGGGTATGCCCAGACGTGGGTCCCGTGCTCACTACGCCACTGGAGTCAAGCTATCCTGGCTGATGACGGCTGATAGCCAGAAACCGGTCCTAGGATGCTTGATTCCGGTCCAGGGAAGACATGGCTTGGCAGTTCGGGCTGGACTGTTCCCATGAGGCACAGGGTCAAGACTGATTTGCATATGGCCATGTCTGAACTGGGGTGGCGTAGTGGGCAAAAGAACGATGGATTTAACCCAGATCTCTTGACTGGGGGAGAATGTCTGCATTGTCAGCATTCCGTCCATCATTTGTTTGTTGGAACACTTTTCGCCCTAAGTGGGATGGGTATGCCCAGACGTGGGTCCCGTGCTCACTATGCCACTGGAGTCAAGCTATCCTGGCTGATGACGGCTGATAGCCAGAAACCGGTCCTAGGATGCTTGATTCCGGTCCAGGGAAGACATGGCTTGGCAGTTCGGGCTGGACTGTTCCCATGAGGCACAGGGTCAAGACTGATTTGCATATGGCCATGTCTGAACTGGGGTGGCGTAGTGGGCAAAAGAACGATGGATTTAACCCAGATCTCTTGACTGGGGGAGAATGTCTGCATTGTCAGCATTCCATCCATCATTTGTTTGTTGGAACACTTTTCGCCCTAAGTGGGATGGGTATGCCCAGACGTGGGTCCCGTGCTCACTACGCCACTGGAGTCAAGCTATCCTGGCTGATGACGGCTGATAGCCAGAAACCGGTCCTAGGATGCTTGATTCCGGTCCAGGGAAGACATGGCTTGGCAGTTCGGGCTGGACTGTTCCCATGAGGCACAGGGTCAAGACTGATTTGCATATGGCCATGTCTAAACTGGGGTGGCGTAGTGGGCAAAAGAACAATGGATTTAACCCAGATCTGTTGACTGGGGGAGAATGTCTGCATTGTCAGCATTCCGTCCATCATTTGTTTGTTGGAACACTTTTCGCCCTAAGTGGGATGGGTATGCCCAGACGTGGGTCCCGTGCTCACTATGCCACTGGAGTCAAGCTATCCTGGCTGATGACGGCTGATAGCCAGAAACCAGTCCTAGGATGCTTGATTCCGGTCCAGGGAAGACATGGCTTGGCAGTTCGGGCTGGACTGTTCCCATGAGGCACAGGGTCAAGACTGATTTGCATATGGCCATGTCTGAACTGGGGTGGCGTAGTGGGCAAAAGAACGATGGATTTAACCCAGATCTCTTGACTGGGGGAGAATGTCTGCATTGTCAGCATTCCGTCCATCATTTGTTTGTTGGAACGCTTTTCGCCCTAAGTGGGATGGGTATGCCCAGACGTGGGTCCCGTGCTCACTACGCCACTGGAGTCAAGCTATCCTGGCTGATGACGGCTGATAGCCAGAAACCGGTCCTAGGATGCTTGATTCCGGTCCAGGGAAGACATGGCTTGGCAGTTCGGGCTGGACTGTTCCCATGAGGCACAGGGTCAAGACTGATTTGCATATGGCCATGTCTGAACTGGGGTGGCGTAGTGGGCAAAAGAACGATGGATTTAACCCAGATCTCTTGACTGGGGGAGAATGTCTGCATTGTCAGCATTCCGTCCATCATTTGTTTGTTGGAACACTTTTCGCCCTAAGTGTGATGGGTATGCCCAGACGTGGGTCCCGTGCTCACTACGCCACTGGAGTCAAGCTATCCTGGCTGATGACGGCTGATAGCCAGAAACTGGTCCTAGGATGCTCGATTCCGGTCCAGGGAAGACATGGCTTGGCAGTTCGGGCTGGACTGTTTCCATGAGGCACAGGGTCAAGACTGATTTGCATATGGCCATGTCTGAACTGGGGTGGCGTAGTGGGCAAAAGAACGATGGATTTAACCCAGATCTCTTGACTGGGGGAGAATGTCTGCATTGTCAGCATTCCATCCATCATTTGTTTGTTGGAACACTTTTCGCCCTAAGTGGGATGGGTATGCCCAGACGTGGGTCCCGTGCTCACTACGCCACTGGAGTCAAGCTATCCTGGCTGATGACGGCTGATAGCCAGAAACCGGTCCTAGGATGCTTGATTCCGGTCCAGGGAAGACATGGCTTGGCAGTTCGGGCTGGACTGTTCCCATGAGGCACAGGGTCAAGACTGATTTGCATATGGCCATGTCTGAACTGGGGTGGCGTAGTGGGCAAAAGAACAATGGATTTAACCCAGATCTGTTGACTGGGGGAGAATGTCTGCATTGTCAGCATTCCGTCCATCATTTGTTTGTTGGAACACTTTTCGCCCTAAGTGGGATGGGTATGCCCAGACGTGGGTCCCGTGCTCACTATGCCACTGGAGTCAAGCTATCCTGGCTGATGACGGCTGATAGCCAGAAACCAGTCCTAGGATGCTTGATTCCGGTCCAGGGAAGACATGGCTTGGCAGTTCGGGCTGGACTGTTCCCATGAGGCACAGGGTCAAGACTGATTTGCATATGGCCATGTCTGAACTGGGGTGGCGTAGTGGGCAAAAGAACAATGGATTTAACCCAGATCTCTTGACTGGTGGAGAATGTCTGCATTGTCAGCATTCCATCCATCATTTGTTTGTTGGAACGCTTTTCGCCGTAAGTGGGATGGGTATGCCCAGACATGGGTCCCGTGCTCACTACGCCACTGGAGTCAAGCTATCCTGGCTGATGACGGCTGATAGCCAGACACCGGTCCTAGGATGCTTGATTCCGGTCCAGGGAAGACATGGCTTGGCAGTTCGGGCTGGACTGTTCCCATGAGGCACAGGGTCAAGACTGATTTGCATATGGCCATGTCTGAACTGGGGTGGCGTAGTGGGCAAAAGAACGATGGATTTAACCCAGATCTCTTGACTGGGGGAGAATGTCTGCATTGTCAGCATTCCGTCCATCATTTGTTTGTTGGAACGCTTTTCGCCCTAAGTGGGATGGGTATGCCCAGACGTGGGTCCCGTGCTCACTACGCCACTGGAGTCAAGCTATCCTGGCTGATGACGGCTGATAGCCAGAAACCGGTCCTAGGATGCTTGATTCCGGTCCAGGGAAGACAAGGCTTGGCAGTTCGGGCTGGACTGTTCCCATGAGGCACAGGGTCAAGACTGATTTGCATATGGCCATGTCTGAACTGGGGTGGCGCAGTGAGCAAAAGAACGATGGATTTAACCCAGATCTCTTGACTGGGGGAGAATGTCTGCATTGTCAGCATTCCGTCCATCATTTGTTTGTTGGAACACTTTTCGCCCTAAGTGGGATGGGTATGTCCAGACGTGGGTCCCGTGCTCACTACGCCACTGGAGTCAAGCTATCCTGGCTGATGACGGCTGATAGCCAGAAACCGGTCCTAGGATGCTTGATTCCGGTCCAGGGAAGACATGGCTTGGCAGTTCGGGCTGGACTGTTCCCATGAGGCACAGGGTCAAGACTGATTTGCATATGGCCATGTCTGAACTGGGGTGGCGTAGTGGGCAAAAGAACGATGGATTTAACCCAGATCTCTTGACTGGGGGAGAATGTCTGCATTGTCAGCATTCCGTCCATCATTTGTTTGTTGGAACGCTTTTCGCCCTAAGTGGGATGGGTATGCCCAGACGTGGGTCCCGTGCTCACTACGCCACTGGAGTCAAGCTATCCTGGCTGATGACGGCTGATAGCCTGAAACCGGTCCTAGGATGCTTGATTCCGGTCCAGGGAAGACATGGCTTGGCAGTTCGGGCTGGACTGTTCCCATGAGGCACAGGGTCAAGACTGATTTGCATATGGCCATGTCTGAACTGGGGTGGCGTAGTGGGCAAAAGAACAATGGATTTACCCAGATCTGTTGACTGGGGGAGAATGTCTGCATTGTCAGCATTCCGTCCATCATTTGTTTGTTGGAACCCTTTTCGCCCTAAGTGGGATGGGTATGCCCAGACGTGGGTCCCGTGCTCACTATGCCACTGGAGTCAAGCTATCCTGGCTGATGACGGCTGATAGCCAGAAACCGGTCCTAGGATGCTTGATTCCGGTCCAGGGAAGACATGGCTTGGCAGTTCGGGCTGGACTGTTCCCATGAGGCACAGGGTCAAGACTGATTTGCATATGGCCATGTCTGAACTGGGGTGGCGTAGTGGGCAAAAGAACGATGGATTTAACCCAGATCTCTTGACTGGGGGAGAATGTCTGCATTGTCAGCATTCCGTCCATCATTTGTTTGTTGGAACGCTTTTCGCCCTAAGTGGGATGGGTATGCCCAGACGTGGGTCCCGTGCTCACTATGCCACTGGAGTCAAGCTATCCTGGCTGATGACGGCTGATAGCCAGAAACCGGTCCTAGGATGCTTGATTCCGGTCCAGGGAAGACATGGCTTGGCAGTTCGGGCTGGACTGTTCCCATGAGGCACAGGGTCAAGACTGATTTGCATATGGCCATGTCTGAACTGGGGTGGCGTAGTGGGCAAAAGAACGATGGATTTAACCCAGATCTCTTGACTGGGGGAGAATGTCTGCATTGTCAGCATTCCGTCCATCATTTGTTTGTTGGAACGCTTTTCACCCTAAGTGGGATGGGTATGCCCAGACGTGGGTCCCGTGCTCACTACGCCACTGGAGTCAAGCTATCCTGGCTGATGACGGCTGATAGCCAGAAACCGGTCCTAGGATGCTTGATTCCGGTCCAGGGAAGACAAGGCTTGGCAGTTCGGGCTGGACTGTTCCCATGAGGCACAGGGTCAAGACTGATTTGCATATGGCCATGTCTGAACTGGGGTGGCGCAGTGAGCAAAAGAACGATGGATTTAACGCAGATCTCTTGACTGGGGGAGAATGTCTGCATTGTCAGCATTCCGTCCATCATTTGTTTGTTGGAACACTTTTCGCCCTAAGTGGGATGGGTATGTCCAGACGTGGGTCCCGTGCTCACTACGCCACTGGAGTCAAGCTATCCTGGCTGATGACGGCTGATAGCCAGAAACCGGTCCTAGGATGCTTGATTCCGGTCCAGGGAAGACATGGCTTGGCAGTTCGGGCTGGACTGTTCCCATGAGGCACAGGGTCAAGACTGATTTGCATATGGCCATGTCTGAACTGGGGTGGCGTAGTGGGCAAAAGAACGATGGATTTAACCCAGATCTCTTGACTGGGGGAGAATGTCTGCATTGTCAGCATTCCGTCCATCATTTGTTTGTTGGAACGCTTTTCGCCCTAAGTGGGATGGGTATGCCCAGACGTGGGTCCCGTGCTCACTACGCCACTGGAGTCAAGCTATCCTGGCTGATGACGGCTGATAGCCTGAAACCGGTCCTAGGATGCTTGATTCCGGTCCAGGGAAGACATGGCTTGGCAGTTCGGGCTGGACTGTTCCCATGAGGCACAGGGTCAAGACTGATTTGCATATGGCCATGTCTGAACTGGGGTGGCGTAGTGGGCAAAAGAACAATGGATTTAACCCAGATCTGTTGACTGGGGGAGAATGTCTGCATTGTCAGCATTCCGTCCATCATTTGTTTGTTGGAACGCTTTTCGCCCTAAGTGGGATGGGTATGCCCAGACGTGGGTCCCGTGCTCACTATGCCACTGGAGTCAAGCTATCCTGGCTGATGACGGCTGATAGCCAGAAACCGGTCCTAGGATGCTTGATTCCGGTCCAGGGAAGACATGGCTTGGCAGTTCGGGCTGGACTGTTCCCATGAGGCACAGGGTCAAGACTGATTTGCATATGGCCATGTCTGAACTGGGGTGGCGTAGTAGGCAAAAGAACGATGGATTTAACCCAGATCTCTTGACTGGGGGAGAATGTCTGCATTGTCAGCATTCCGTCCATCATTTGTTTGTTGGAACGCTTTTCGCCCTAAGTGGGATGGGTATGCCCAGACGTGGGTCCCGTGCTCACTACGCCACTGGAGTCAAGCTATCCTGGCTGATGACGGCTGATAGCCAGAAACCGGTCCTAGGATGCTTGATTCCGGTCCAGGGAAGACATGGCTTGGCAGTTCGGGCTGGACTGTTCCCATGAGGCACAGGGTCAAGACTGATTTGCATATGGCCATGTCTGAACTGGGGTGGCGTAGTGGGCAAAAGAACGATGGATTTAACCCAGATCTCTTGACTGGGGGAGAATGTCTGCATTGTCAGCATTCCGTCCATCATTTGTTAGTTGGAACGCTTTTCGCCCTAAGTGGGATGGGTATGCCCAGACGTGGGTCCCGTGCTCACTATGCCACTGGAGTCAAGCTATCCTGGCTGATGACGGCTGATAGCCAGAAACCGGTCCTAGGATGCTTGATTCCGGTCCAGGGAAGACATGGCTTGGCAGTTCGGGCTGGACTGTTCCCATGAGGCACAGGGTCAAGACTGATTTGCATATGGCCATGTCTGAACTGGGGTGGCGTAGTGGGCAAAAGAACGATGGATTTAACCCAGATCTCTTGACTGGGGGAGAATGTCTGCATTGTCAGCATTCCGTCCATCATTTGTTTGTTGGAACGCTTTTCGCCCTAAGTGGGATGGGTATGCCCAGACGTGGGTCCCGTGCTCACTACGTCACTGGAGTCAAGCTATCCTGGCTGATGACGGCTGATAGCCAGAAACCGGTCCTAGGATGCTTGATTCCGGTCCAGGGAAGACATGGCTTGGCAGTTCGGGCTGGACTGTTCCCATGAGGCACAGGGTCAAGACTGATTTGCATATGGCCATGTCTGAACTGGGGTGGCGTAGTGGGCAAAAGAACAATGGATTTAACCCAGATCTGTTGACTGGGGGAGAATGTCTGCATTGTCAGCATTCCGTCCATCATTTGTTTGTTGGAACGCTTTTCGCCCTAAGTGGGATGGGTATGCCCAGACGTGGGTCCCGTGCTCACTATGCCACTGGAGTCAAGCTATCCTGGCTGATGACGGCTGATAGCCAGAAACCGGTCCTAGGATGCTTGATTCCGGTCCAGGGAAGACATGGCTTGGCAGTTCGGGCTGGACTGTTCCCATGAGGCACAGGGTCAAGACTGATTTGCATATGGCCATGTCTGAACTGGGGTGGCCTAGTAGGCAAAAGAACGATGGATTTAACCCAGATCTCTTGACTGGGGGAGAATGTCTGCATTGTCAGCATTCCGTCCATCATTTGTTTGTTGGAAAGCTTTTCGCCCTAAGTGGGATGGGTATGCCCAGACGTGGGTCCCGTGCTCACTACGCCACTGGAGTCAAGCTATCCTGGCTGATGACGGCTGATAGCCAGAAACCGGTCCTAGGATGCTTGATTCCGGTCCAGGGAAGACATGGCTTGGCAGTTCGGGCTGGACTGTTCCCATGAGGCACAGGGTCAAGACTGATTTGCATATGGCCATGTCTGAACTGGGGTGGCGTAGTGGGCAAAAGAACGATGGATTTAACCCAGATCTCTTGACTGGGGGAGAATGTCTGCATTGTCAGCATTCCGTCCATCATTTGTTTGTTGGAACGCTTTTCGCCCTAAGTGGGATGGGTATGCCCAGACGTGGGTCCCGTGCTCACTACGCCACTGGAGTCAAGCTATCCTGGCTGATGACGGCTGATAGCCAGAAACCGGTCCTAGGATGCTTGATTCCGGTCCAGGGAAGACATGGCTTGGCAGTTCGGGCTGGACTGTTCCCATGAGGCACAGGGTGAAGACTGATTTGCATATGGCCATGTCTGAACTGGGGTGGCGTAGTGGGCAAAAGAACGATGGATTTAACCCAGATCTCTTGACTGGGGGAGAATGTCTGCATTGTCAGCATTCCGTCCATCATTTGTTTGTTGGAACGCTTTTCGCCCTAAGTGGGATGGGTATGCCCAGACGTGGGTCCCGTGCTCACTACGCCACTGGAGTCAAGCTATCCTGGCTGATGACGGCTGATAGCCAGAAACCGGTCCTAGGATGCTTGATTCCGGTCCAGGGAAGACATGGCTTGGCAGTTCGGGCTGGACTGTTCCCATGAGGCACAGGGTCAAGACTGATTTGCATATGGCCATGTCTGAACTGGGGTGGCGTAGTGGGCAAAAGAACGATGGATTTAACCCAGATCTCTTGACTGGGGGAGAATGTCTGCATTGTCAGCATTCCGTCCATCATTTGTTTGTTGGAACGCTTTTCGCCCTAAGTGGGATGGGTATGCCCAGACGTGGGTCCCGTGCTCACTACGCCGCTGGAGTCAAGCAATCCTGGCTGATGACGGCTGATAGCCAGAAACCGGTCCTAGGATGCTTGATTCCGGTCCAGGGAAGACATGGCTTGGCAGTTCGGGCTGGACTGTTCCCATGAGGCACAGGGTCAAGACTGATTTGCATATGGCCATGTCTGAACTGGGGTGGCGTAGTGGGCAAAAGAACGATGGATTTAACCCAGATCTCTTGACTGGGGGAGAATGTCTGCATTGTCAGCATTCCGTCCATCATTTGTTTGTTGGAACACTTTTCGCCCTAAGTGGGATGGGTATGCCCAGACGTGGGTCCCGTGCTCACTATGCCACTGGAGTCAAGCTATCCTGGCTGATGACGGCTGATAGCCAGAAACCGGTCCTAGGATGCTTGATTCCGGTCCAGGGAAGACATGGCTTGGCAGTTCGGGCTGGACTGTTCCCATGAGGCACAGGGTCAAGACTGATTTGCATATGGCCATGTCTGAACTGGGGTGGCGTAGTGGGCAAAAGAACGATGGATTTAACCCAGATCTCTTGACTGGGGGAGAATGTCTGCATTGTCAGCATTCCATCCATCATTTGTTTGTTGGAACACTTTTCGCCCTAAGTGGGATGGGTATGCCCAGACGTGGGTCCCGTGCTCACTACGCCACTGGAGTCAAGCTATCCTGGCTGATGACGGCTGATAGCCAGAAACCGGTCCTAGGATGCTTGATTCCGGTCCAGGGAAGACATGGCTTGGCAGTTCGGGCTGGACTGTTCCCATGAGGCACAGGGTCAAGACTGATTTGCATATGGCCATGTCTAAACTGGGGTGGCGTAGTGGGCAAAAGAACAATGGATTTAACCCAGATCTGTTGACTGGGGGAGAATGTCTGCATTGTCAGCATTCCGTCCATCATTTGTTTGTTGGAACACTTTTCGCCCTAAGTGGGATGGGTATGCCCAGACGTGGGTCCCGTGCTCACTATGCCACTGGAGTCAAGCTATCCTGGCTGATGACGGCTGATAGCCAGAAACCAGTCCTAGGATGCTTGATTCCGGTCCAGGGAAGACATGGCTTGGCAGTTCGGGCTGGACTGTTCCCATGAGGCACAGGGTCAAGACTGATTTGCATATGGCCATGTCTGAACTGGGGTGGCGTAGTGGGCAAAAGAACGATGGATTTAACCCAGATCTCTTGACTGGGGGAGAATGTCTGCATTGTCAGCATTCCGTCCATCATTTGTTTGTTGGAACGCTTTTCGCCCTAAGTGGGATGGGTATGCCCAGACGTGGGTCCCGTGCTCACTACGCCACTGGAGTCAAGCTATCCTGGCTGATGACGGCTGATAGCCAGAAACCGGTCCTAGGATGCTTGATTCCGGTCCAGGGAAGACATGGCTTGGCAGTTCGGGCTGGACTGTTCCCATGAGGCACAGGGTCAAGACTGATTTGCATATGGCCATGTCTGAACTGGGGTGGCGTAGTGGGCAAAAGAACGATGGATTTAACCCAGATCTCTTGACTGGGGGAGAATGTCTGCATTGTCAGCATTCCGTCCATCATTTGTTTGTTGGAACACTTTTCGCCCTAAGTGTGATGGGTATGCCCAGACGTGGGTCCCGTGCTCACTACGCCACTGGAGTCAAGCTATCCTGGCTGATGACGGCTGATAGCCAGAAACTGGTCCTAGGATGCTCGATTCCGGTCCAGGGAAGACATGGCTTGGCAGTTCGGGCTGGACTGTTTCCATGAGGCACAGGGTCAAGACTGATTTGCATATGGCCATGTCTGAACTGGGGTGGCGTAGTGGGCAAAAGAACGATGGATTTAACCCAGATCTCTTGACTGGGGGAGAATGTCTGCATTGTCAGCATTCCATCCATCATTTGTTTGTTGGAACACTTTTCGCCCTAAGTGGGATGGGTATGCCCAGACGTGGGTCCCGTGCTCACTACGCCACTGGAGTCAAGCTATCCTGGCTGATGACGGCTGATAGCCAGAAACCGGTCCTAGGATGCTTGATTCCGGTCCAGGGAAGACATGGCTTGGCAGTTCGGGCTGGACTGTTCCCATGAGGCACAGGGTCAAGACTGATTTGCATATGGCCATGTCTGAACTGGGGTGGCGTAGTGGGCAAAAGAACAATGGATTTAACCCAGATCTGTTGACTGGGGGAGAATGTCTGCATTGTCAGCATTCCGTCCATCATTTGTTTGTTGGAACACTTTTCGCCCTAAGTGGGATGGGTATGCCCAGACGTGGGTCCCGTGCTCACTATGCCACTGGAGTCAAGCTATCCTGGCTGATGACGGCTGATAGCCAGAAACCAGTCCTAGGATGCTTGATTCCGGTCCAGGGAAGACATGGCTTGGCAGTTCGGGCTGGACTGTTCCCATGAGGCACAGGGTCAAGACTGATTTGCATATGGCCATGTCTGAACTGGGGTGGCGTAGTGGGCAAAAGAACAATGGATTTAACCCAGATCTCTTGACTGGTGGAGAATGTCTGCATTGTCAGCATTCCATCCATCATTTGTTTGTTGGAACGCTTTTCGCCGTAAGTGGGATGGGTATGCCCAGACATGGGTCCCGTGCTCACTACGCCACTGGAGTCAAGCTATCCTGGCTGATGACGGCTGATAGCCAGACACCGGTCCTAGGATGCTTGATTCCGGTCCAGGGAAGACATGGCTTGGCAGTTCGGGCTGGACTGTTCCCATGAGGCACAGGGTCAAGACTGATTTGCATATGGCCATGTCTGAACTGGGGTGGCGTAGTGGGCAAAAGAACGATGGATTTAACCCAGATCTCTTGACTGGGGGAGAATGTCTGCATTGTCAGCATTCCGTCCATCATTTGTTTGTTGGAACGCTTTTCGCCCTAAGTGGGATGGGTATGCCCAGACGTGGGTCCCGTGCTCACTACGCCACTGGAGTCAAGCTATCCTGGCTGATGACGGCTGATAGCCAGAAACCGGTCCTAGGATGCTTGATTCCGGTCCAGGGAAGACAAGGCTTGGCAGTTCGGGCTGGACTGTTCCCATGAGGCACAGGGTCAAGACTGATTTGCATATGGCCATGTCTGAACTGGGGTGGCGCAGTGAGCAAAAGAACGATGGATTTAACCCAGATCTCTTGACTGGGGGAGAATGTCTGCATTGTCAGCATTCCGTCCATCATTTGTTTGTTGGAACACTTTTCGCCCTAAGTGGGATGGGTATGTCCAGACGTGGGTCCCGTGCTCACTACGCCACTGGAGTCAAGCTATCCTGGCTGATGACGGCTGATAGCCAGAAACCGGTCCTAGGATGCTTGATTCCGGTCCAGGGAAGACATGGCTTGGCAGTTCGGGCTGGACTGTTCCCATGAGGCACAGGGTCAAGACTGATTTGCATATGGCCATGTCTGAACTGGGGTGGCGTAGTGGGCAAAAGAACGATGGATTTAACCCAGATCTCTTGACTGGGGGAGAATGTCTGCATTGTCAGCATTCCGTCCATCATTTGTTTGTTGGAACGCTTTTCGCCCTAAGTGGGATGGGTATGCCCAGACGTGGGTCCCGTGCTCACTACGCCACTGGAGTCAAGCTATCCTGGCTGATGACGGCTGATAGCCTGAAACCGGTCCTAGGATGCTTGATTCCGGTCCAGGGAAGACATGGCTTGGCAGTTCGGGCTGGACTGTTCCCATGAGGCACAGGGTCAAGACTGATTTGCATATGGCCATGTCTGAACTGGGGTGGCGTAGTGGGCAAAAGAACAATGGATTTACCCAGATCTGTTGACTGGGGGAGAATGTCTGCATTGTCAGCATTCCGTCCATCATTTGTTTGTTGGAACCCTTTTCGCCCTAAGTGGGATGGGTATGCCCAGACGTGGGTCCCGTGCTCACTATGCCACTGGAGTCAAGCTATCCTGGCTGATGACGGCTGATAGCCAGAAACCGGTCCTAGGATGCTTGATTCCGGTCCAGGGAAGACATGGCTTGGCAGTTCGGGCTGGACTGTTCCCATGAGGCACAGGGTCAAGACTGATTTGCATATGGCCATGTCTGAACTGGGGTGGCGTAGTGGGCAAAAGAACGATGGATTTAACCCAGATCTCTTGACTGGGGGAGAATGTCTGCATTGTCAGCATTCCGTCCATCATTTGTTTGTTGGAACGCTTTTCGCCCTAAGTGGGATGGGTATGCCCAGACGTGGGTCCCGTGCTCACTATGCCACTGGAGTCAAGCTATCCTGGCTGATGACGGCTGATAGCCAGAAACCGGTCCTAGGATGCTTGATTCCGGTCCAGGGAAGACATGGCTTGGCAGTTCGGGCTGGACTGTTCCCATGAGGCACAGGGTCAAGACTGATTTGCATATGGCCATGTCTGAACTGGGGTGGCGTAGTGGGCAAAAGAACGATGGATTTAACCCAGATCTCTTGACTGGGGGAGAATGTCTGCATTGTCAGCATTCCGTCCATCATTTGTTTGTTGGAACGCTTTTCACCCTAAGTGGGATGGGTATGCCCAGACGTGGGTCCCGTGCTCACTACGCCACTGGAGTCAAGCTATCCTGGCTGATGACGGCTGATAGCCAGAAACCGGTCCTAGGATGCTTGATTCCGGTCCAGGGAAGACAAGGCTTGGCAGTTCGGGCTGGACTGTTCCCATGAGGCACAGGGTCAAGACTGATTTGCATATGGCCATGTCTGAACTGGGGTGGCGCAGTGAGCAAAAGAACGATGGATTTAACGCAGATCTCTTGACTGGGGGAGAATGTCTGCATTGTCAGCATTCCGTCCATCATTTGTTTGTTGGAACACTTTTCGCCCTAAGTGGGATGGGTATGTCCAGACGTGGGTCCCGTGCTCACTACGCCACTGGAGTCAAGCTATCCTGGCTGATGACGGCTGATAGCCAGAAACCGGTCCTAGGATGCTTGATTCCGGTCCAGGGAAGACATGGCTTGGCAGTTCGGGCTGGACTGTTCCCATGAGGCACAGGGTCAAGACTGATTTGCATATGGCCATGTCTGAACTGGGGTGGCGTAGTGGGCAAAAGAACGATGGATTTAACCCAGATCTCTTGACTGGGGGAGAATGTCTGCATTGTCAGCATTCCGTCCATCATTTGTTTGTTGGAACGCTTTTCGCCCTAAGTGGGATGGGTATGCCCAGACGTGGGTCCCGTGCTCACTACGCCACTGGAGTCAAGCTATCCTGGCTGATGACGGCTGATAGCCTGAAACCGGTCCTAGGATGCTTGATTCCGGTCCAGGGAAGACATGGCTTGGCAGTTCGGGCTGGACTGTTCCCATGAGGCACAGGGTCAAGACTGATTTGCATATGGCCATGTCTGAACTGGGGTGGCGTAGTGGGCAAAAGAACAATGGATTTAACCCAGATCTGTTGACTGGGGGAGAATGTCTGCATTGTCAGCATTCCGTCCATCATTTGTTTGTTGGAACGCTTTTCGCCCTAAGTGGGATGGGTATGCCCAGACGTGGGTCCCGTGCTCACTATGCCACTGGAGTCAAGCTATCCTGGCTGATGACGGCTGATAGCCAGAAACCGGTCCTAGGATGCTTGATTCCGGTCCAGGGAAGACATGGCTTGGCAGTTCGGGCTGGACTGTTCCCATGAGGCACAGGGTCAAGACTGATTTGCATATGGCCATGTCTGAACTGGGGTGGCGTAGTAGGCAAAAGAACGATGGATTTAACCCAGATCTCTTGACTGGGGGAGAATGTCTGCATTGTCAGCATTCCGTCCATCATTTGTTTGTTGGAACGCTTTTCGCCCTAAGTGGGATGGGTATGCCCAGACGTGGGTCCCGTGCTCACTACGCCACTGGAGTCAAGCTATCCTGGCTGATGACGGCTGATAGCCAGAAACCGGTCCTAGGATGCTTGATTCCGGTCCAGGGAAGACATGGCTTGGCAGTTCGGGCTGGACTGTTCCCATGAGGCACAGGGTCAAGACTGATTTGCATATGGCCATGTCTGAACTGGGGTGGCGTAGTGGGCAAAAGAACGATGGATTTAACCCAGATCTCTTGACTGGGGGAGAATGTCTGCATTGTCAGCATTCCGTCCATCATTTGTTAGTTGGAACGCTTTTCGCCCTAAGTGGGATGGGTATGCCCAGACGTGGGTCCCGTGCTCACTATGCCACTGGAGTCAAGCTATCCTGGCTGATGACGGCTGATAGCCAGAAACCGGTCCTAGGATGCTTGATTCCGGTCCAGGGAAGACATGGCTTGGCAGTTCGGGCTGGACTGTTCCCATGAGGCACAGGGTCAAGACTGATTTGCATATGGCCATGTCTGAACTGGGGTGGCGTAGTGGGCAAAAGAACGATGGATTTAACCCAGATCTCTTGACTGGGGGAGAATGTCTGCATTGTCAGCATTCCGTCCATCATTTGTTTGTTGGAACGCTTTTCGCCCTAAGTGGGATGGGTATGCCCAGACGTGGGTCCCGTGCTCACTACGTCACTGGAGTCAAGCTATCCTGGCTGATGACGGCTGATAGCCAGAAACCGGTCCTAGGATGCTTGATTCCGGTCCAGGGAAGACATGGCTTGGCAGTTCGGGCTGGACTGTTCCCATGAGGCACAGGGTCAAGACTGATTTGCATATGGCCATGTCTGAACTGGGGTGGCGTAGTGGGCAAAAGAACAATGGATTTAACCCAGATCTGTTGACTGGGGGAGAATGTCTGCATTGTCAGCATTCCGTCCATCATTTGTTTGTTGGAACGCTTTTCGCCCTAAGTGGGATGGGTATGCCCAGACGTGGGTCCCGTGCTCACTATGCCACTGGAGTCAAGCTATCCTGGCTGATGACGGCTGATAGCCAGAAACCGGTCCTAGGATGCTTGATTCCGGTCCAGGGAAGACATGGCTTGGCAGTTCGGGCTGGACTGTTCCCATGAGGCACAGGGTCAAGACTGATTTGCATATGGCCATGTCTGAACTGGGGTGGCCTAGTAGGCAAAAGAACGATGGATTTAACCCAGATCTCTTGACTGGGGGAGAATGTCTGCATTGTCAGCATTCCGTCCATCATTTGTTTGTTGGAAAGCTTTTCGCCCTAAGTGGGATGGGTATGCCCAGACGTGGGTCCCGTGCTCACTACGCCACTGGAGTCAAGCTATCCTGGCTGATGACGGCTGATAGCCAGAAACCGGTCCTAGGATGCTTGATTCCGGTCCAGGGAAGACATGGCTTGGCAGTTCGGGCTGGACTGTTCCCATGAGGCACAGGGTCAAGACTGATTTGCATATGGCCATGTCTGAACTGGGGTGGCGTAGTGGGCAAAAGAACGATGGATTTAACCCAGATCTCTTGACTGGGGGAGAATGTCTGCATTGTCAGCATTCCGTCCATCATTTGTTTGTTGGAACGCTTTTCGCCCTAAGTGGGATGGGTATGCCCAGACGTGGGTCCCGTGCTCACTACGCCACTGGAGTCAAGCTATCCTGGCTGATGACGGCTGATAGCCAGAAACCGGTCCTAGGATGCTTGATTCCGGTCCAGGGAAGACATGGCTTGGCAGTTCGGGCTGGACTGTTCCCATGAGGCACAGGGTGAAGACTGATTTGCATATGGCCATGTCTGAACTGGGGTGGCGTAGTGGGCAAAAGAACGATGGATTTAACCCAGATCTCTTGACTGGGGGAGAATGTCTGCATTGTCAGCATTCCGTCCATCATTTGTTTGTTGGAACGCTTTTCGCCCTAAGTGGGATGGGTATGCCCAGACGTGGGTCCCGTGCTCACTACGCCACTGGAGTCAAGCTATCCTGGCTGATGACGGCTGATAGCCAGAAACCGGTCCTAGGATGCTTGATTCCGGTCCAGGGAAGACATGGCTTGGCAGTTCGGGCTGGACTGTTCCCATGAGGCACAGGGTCAAGACTGATTTGCATATGGCCATGTCTGAACTGGGGTGGCGTAGTGGGCAAAAGAACGATGGATTTAACCCAGATCTCTTGACTGGGGGAGAATGTCTGCATTGTCAGCATTCCGTCCATCATTTGTTTGTTGGAACGCTTTTCGCCCTAAGTGGGATGGGTATGCCCAGACGTGGGTCCCGTGCTCACTACGCCGCTGGAGTCAAGCAATCCTGGCTGATGACGGCTGATAGCCAGAAACCGGTCCTAGGATGCTTGATTCCGGTCCAGGGAAGACATGGCTTGGCAGTTCGGGCTGGACTGTTCCCATGAGGCACAGGGTCAAGACTGATTTGCATATGGCCATGTCTGAACTGGGGTGGCGTAGTGGGCAAAAGAACGATGGATTTAACCCAG
Source organism: Triturus cristatus (assembly GCF_964204655.1). Taxonomy (NCBI): domain Eukaryota; kingdom Metazoa; phylum Chordata; class Amphibia; order Caudata; family Salamandridae; genus Triturus; species Triturus cristatus. The sequence goes on from NW_028187318.1 coordinate 1,579,828, forward strand.
ATCTCTTGACTGGGGGAGAATGTCTGCATTGTCAGCATTCCGTCCATCATTTGTTTGTTGGAACACTTTTCGCCCTAAGTGGGATGGGTATGCCCAGACGTGGGTCCCGTGCTCACTACGCCACTGGAGTCAAGCTATCCTGGCTGATGACGGCTGATAGCCAGAAACCGGTCCTAGGATGCTTGATTCCGGTCCAGGGAAGACATGGCTTGGCAGCTCGGGCTGGACTGTTCCCATGAGGCACAGGGTCAAGACTGATTTGCATATGGCCATGTCTGAACTGGGGTGGCGTAGTGGGCAAAAGAACGATGGATTTAACCCAGATCTCTTGACTGGGGGAGAATGTCTGCATTGTCAGCATTCCATCCATCATTTGTTTGTTGGAACACTTTTCGCCCTAAGTGGGATGGGTATGCCCAGACGTGGGTCCCGTGCTCACTACGCCACTGGAGTCAAGCTATCCTGGCTGATGACGGCTGATAGCCAGAAACCGGTCCTAGGATGCTTGATTCCGGTCCAGGGAAGACATGGCTTGGCAGTTCGGGCTGGACTGTTCCCATGAGGCACAGGGTCAAGACTGATTTGCATATGGCCATGTCTGAACTGGGGTGGCGTAGTGGGCAAAAGAACAATGGATTTAACCCAGATCTGTTGACTGGGGGAGAATGTCTGCATTGTCAGCATTCCGTCCATCATTTGTTTGTTGGAACACTTTTCGCCCTAAGTGGGATGGGTATGCCCAGACGTGGGTCCCGTGCTCACTATGCCACTGGAGTCAAGCTATCCTGGCTGATGACGGCTGATAGCCAGAAACCAGTCCTAGGATGCTTGATTCCGGTCCAGGGAAGACATGGCTTGGCAGTTCGGGCTGGACTGTTCCCATGAGGCACAGGGTCAAGACTGATTTGCATATGGCCATGTCTGAACTGGGGTGGCGTAGTGGGCAAAAGAACAATGGATTTAACCCAGATCTCTTGACTGGGGGAGAATGTCTGCATTGTCAGCATTCCGTCCATCATTTGTTTGTTGGAACGCTTTTCGTCGTAAGTGGGATGGGTATGCCCAGACATGGGTCCCGTGCTCACTACGCCACTGGAGTCAAGCTATCCTGGCTGATGATGGCTGATAGCCAGACACCGGTCCTAGGATGCTTGATTCCGGTCCAGGGAAGACATGGCTTGGCAGTTCGGGCTGGACTGTTCCCATGAGGCACAGGGTCAAGACTGATTTGCATATGGCCATGTCTGAACTGGGGTGGCGTAGTGGGCAAAAGAACGATGGATTTAACCCAGATCTCTTGACTGGGGGAGAATGTCTGCATTGTCAGCATTCCGTCCATCATTTGTTTGTTGGAACGCTTTTCGCCCTAAGTGGGATGGGTATGCCCAGACGTGGGTCCCGTGCTCACTACGCCACTGGAGTCAAGCTATCCTGGCTGATGACGGCTGATAGCCAGAAACCGGTCCTAGGATGCTTGATTCCGGTCCAGGGAAGACATGGCTTGGCAGTTCGGGCTGGACTGTTCCCATGAGGCACAGGGTCAAGACTGATTTGCATATGGCCATGTCTGAACTGGGGTGGCGTAGTGGGCAAAAGAACGATGGATTTAACCCAGATCTCTTGACTGGGGGAGAATGTCTGCATTGTCAGCATTCCGTCCATCATTTGTTTGTTGGAACGCTTTTCGCCCTAAGTGGGATGGGTATGCCCAGACGTGGGTCCCGTGCTCACTACGCCACTGGAGTCAAGCTATCCTGGCTGATGACGGCTGATAGCCAGAAACCGGTCCTAGGATGCTTGATTCCGGTCCAGGGAAGACATGGCTTGGCAGTTCGGGCTGGACTGTTCCCATGAGGCACAGGGTCAAGACTGATTTGCATATGGCCATGTCTGAACTGGGGTGGCGTAGTGGGCAAAAGAACGATGGATTTAACCCAGATCTCTTTACTGGGGGAGAATGTCTGCATTGTCAGCATTCCGTCCATCATTTGTTTGTTGGAACACTTTTCGCCCTAAGTGGGATGGGTATGTCCAGACGTGGGTCCCGTGCTCACTACGCCACTGGAGTCAAGCTATCCTGGCTGATGACGGCTGATAGCCAGAAACCGGTCCTAGGATGCTTGATTCCGGTCCAGGGAAGACATGTCTTGGCAGTTCGGGCTGGACTGTTCCCATGAGGCACAGGGTCAAGACTGATTTGCATATGGCCATGTCTGAACTGGGGTGGCGTAGTGGGCAAAAGAACGATGGATTTAACCCAGATCTCTTGACTGGGGGAGAATGTCTGCATTGTCAGCATTCCGTCCATCATTTGTTTGTTGGAACGCTTTTCGCCCTAAGTGGGATGGGTATGCCCAGACGTGGGTCCCGTGCTCACTACGCCACTGGAGTCAAGCTATCCTGGCTGATGACGGCTGATAGCCAGAAACCGGTCCTAGGATGCTTGATTCCGGTCCAGGGAAGACATGGCTTGGCAGTTCGGGCTGGACTGTTCCCATGAGGCACAGGGTCAAGACTGATTTGCATATGGCCATGTCTGAACTGGGGTGGCGTAGTGGGCAAAAGAACGATGGATTTAACCCAGATCTCTTGACTGGGGGAGAATGTCTGCATTGTCAGCATTCCGTCCATCATTTGTTTGTTGGAACGCTTTTCGCCCTAAGTGGGATGGGTATGCCCAGACGTGGGTCCCGTGCTCACTACGCCACTGGAGTCAAGCTATCCTGGCTGATGACGGCTGATAGCCAGAAACCGGTCCTAGGATGCTTGATTCCGGTCCAGGGAAGACATGGCTTGGCAGTTCGGGCTGGACTGTTCCCATGAGGCACAGGGTCAAGACTGATTTGCATATGGCCATGTCTGAACTGGGGTGGCGTAGTGGGCAAAAGAACGATGGATTTAACCCAGATCTCTTGACTGGGGGAGAATGTCTGCATTGTCAGCATTCCGTCCATCATTTGTTTGTTGGAACGCTTTTCGCCCTAAGTGGGATGGGTATGCCCAGACGTGGGTCCCGTGCTCACTACGCCACTGGAGTCAAGCTATCCTGGCTGATGACGGCTGATAGCCAGAAACCGGTCCTAGGATGCTTGATTCCGGTCCAGGGAAGACATGGCTTGGCAGTTCGGGCTGGACTGTTCCCATGAGGCACAGGGTCAAGACTGATTTGCATATGGCCATGTCTGAACTGGGGTGGCGTAGTGGGCAAAAGAACGATGGATTTAACCCAGATCTCTTTACTGGGGGAGAATGTCTGCATTGTCAGCATTCCGTCCATCATTTGTTTGTTGGAACACTTTTCGCCCTAAGTGGGATGGGTATGTCCAGACGTGGGTCCCGTGCTCACTACGCCACTGGAGTCAAGCTATCCTGGCTGATGACGGCTGATAGCCAGAAACCGGTCCTAGGATGCTTGATTCCGGTCCAGGGAAGACATGTCTTGGCAGTTCGGGCTGGACTGTTCCCATGAGGCACAGGGTCAAGACTGATTTGCATATGGCCATGTCTGAACTGGGGTGGCGTAGTGGGCAAAAGAACGATGGATTTAACCCAGATCTCTTGACTGGGGGAGAATGTCTGCATTGTCAGCATTCCGTCCATCATTTGTTTGTTGGAACGCTTTTCGCCCTAAGTGGGATGGGTATGCCCAGACGTGGGTCCCGTGCTCACTACGCCACTGGAGTCAAGCTATCCTGGCTGATGACGGCTGATAGCCAGAAACCGGTCCTAGGATGCTTGATTCCGGTCCAGGGAAGACATGGCTTGGCAGTTCGGGCTGGACTGTTCCCATGAGGCACAGGGTCAAGACTGATTTGCATATGGCCATGTCTGAACTGGGGTGGCGTAGTGGGCAAAAGAACGATGGATTTAACCCAGATCTCTTGACTGGGGGAGAATGTCTGCATTGTCAGCATTCCGTCCATCATTTGTTTGTTGGAACACTTTTCGCCCTAAGTGGGATGGGTATGCCCAGACGTGGGTCCCGTGCTCACTACGCCACTGGAGTCAAGCTATCCTGGCTGATGACGGCTGATAGCCAGAAACCGGTCCTAGGATGCTTGATTCCGGTCCAGGGAAGACATGGCTTGGCAGTTCGGGCTGGACTGTTCCCATGAGGCACAGGGTCAAGACTGATTTGCATATGGCCATGTCTGAACTGGGGTGGCGTAGTGGGCAAAAGAACGATGGATTTAACCCAGATCTCTTGACTGGGGGAGAATGTCTGCATTGTCAGCATTCCATCCATCATTTGTTTGTTGGAACACTTTTCGCCCTAAGTGGGATGGGTATGCCCAGACGTGGGTCCCGTGCTCACTACGCCACTGGAGTCAAGCTATCCTGGCTGATGACGGCTGATAGCCAGAAACCGGTCCTAGGATGCTTGATTCCGGTCCAGGGAAGACATGGCTTGGCAGTTCGGGCTGGACTGTTCCCATGAGGCACAGGGTCAAGACTGATTTGCATATGGCCATGTCTGAACTGGGGTGGCGTAGTGGGCAAAAGAACAATGGATTTAACCCAGATCTGTTGACTGGGGGAGAATGTCTGCATTGTCAGCATTCCGTCCATCATTTGTTTGTTGGAACACTTTTCGCCCTAAGTGGGATGGGTATGCCCAGACGTGGGTCCCGTGCTCACTATGCCACTGGAGTCAAGCTATCCTGGCTGATGACGGCTGATAGCCAGAAACCAGTCCTAGGATGCTTGATTCCGGTCCAGGGAAGACATGGCTTGGCAGTTCGGGCTGGACTGTTCCCATGAGGCACAGGGTCAAGACTGATTTGCATATGGCCATGTCTGAACTGGGGTGGCGTAGTGGGCAAAAGAACGATGGATTTAACCCAGATCTCTTGACTGGGGGAGAATGTCTGCATTGTCAGCATTCCGTCCATCATTTGTTTGTTGGAACACTTTTCGCCCTAAGTGGGATGGGTATGCCCAGACGTGGGTCCCGTGCTCACTACGCCACTGGAGTCAAGCTATCCTGGCTGATGACGGCTGATAGCCAGAAACCGGTCCTAGGATGCTTGATTCCGGTCCAGGGAAGACATGGCTTGGCAGTTCGGGCTGGACTGTTCCCATGAGGCACAGGGTCAAGACTGATTTGCATATGGCCATGTCTGAACTGGGGTGGCGTAGTGGGCAAAAGAACGATGGATTTAACCCAGATCTCTTGACTGGGGGAGAATGTCTGCATTGTCAGCATTCCATCCATCATTTGTTTGTTGGAACACTTTTCGCCCTAAGTGGGATGGGTATGCCCAGACGTGGGTCCCGTGCTCACTACGCCACTGGAGTCAAGCTATCCTGGCTGATGACGGCTGATAGCCAGAAACCGGTCCTAGGATGCTTGATTCCGGTCCAGGGAAGACATGGCTTGGCAGTTCGGGCTGGACTGTTCCCATGAGGCACAGGGTCAAGACTGATTTGCATATGGCCATGTCTGAACTGGGGTGGCGTAGTGGGCAAAAGAACAATGGATTTAACCCAGATCTGTTGACTGGGGGAGAATGTCTGCATTGTCAGCATTCCGTCCATCATTTGTTTGTTGGAACACTTTTCGCCCTAAGTGGGATGGGTATGCCCAGACGTGGGTCCCGTGCTCACTATGCCACTGGAGTCAAGCTATCCTGGCTGATGACGGCTGATAGCCAGAAACCAGTCCTAGGATGCTTGATTCCGGTCCAGGGAAGACATGGCTTGGCAGTTCGGGCTGGACTGTTCCCATGAGGCACAGGGTCAAGACTGATTTGCATATGGCCATGTCTGAACTGGGGTGGCGTAGTGGGCAAAAGAACGATGGATTTAACCCAGATCTCTTGACTGGGGGAGAATGTCTGCATTGTCAGCATTCCGTCCATCATTTGTTTGTTGGAACGCTTTTCGCCCTAAGTGGGATGGGTATGCCCAGACGTGGGTCCCGTGCTCACTACGCCACTGGAGTCAAGCTATCCTGGCTGATGACGGCTGATAGCCAGAAACCGGTCCTAGGATGCTTGATTCCGGTCCAGGGAAGACATGGCTTGGCAGTTCGGGCTGGACTGTTCCCATGAGGCACAGGGTCAAGACTGATTTGCATATGGCCATGTCTGAACTGGGGTGGCGTAGTGGGCAAAAGAACAATGGATTTAACCCAGATCTCTTGACTGGGGGAGAATGTCTGCATTGTCAGCATTCCGTCCATCATTTGTTTGTTGGAACGCTTTTCGCCCTAAGTGGGATGGGTATGCCCAGACGTGGGTCCCGTGCTCACTACGCCACTGGAGTCAAGCTATCCTGGCTGATGACGGCTGATAGCCAGAAACCGGTCCTAGGATGCTTGATACCGGTCCAGGGAAGACATGGCTTGGCAGTTCGGGCTGGACTGTTCCCATGAGGCACAGGGTCAAGACTGATTTGCATATGGCCATGTCTGAACTGGGGTGGCGTAGTGGGCAAAAGAACGATGGATTTAACCCAGATCTCTTGACTGGGGGAGAATGTCTGCATTGTCAGCATTCCGTCCATCATTTGTTTGTTGGAACGCTTTTCGCCCTAAGTGGGATGGGTATGCCCAGACGTGGGTCCCGTGCTCACTACGCCACTGGAGTCAAGCTATCCTGGCTGATGACGGCTGATAGCCAGAAACCGGTCCTAGGATGCTTGATTCCCGTCCAGGGAAGACATGGCTTGGCAGTTCGGGCTGGACTGTTCCCATGAGGCACAGGGTCAAGACTGATTTGCATATGGCCATGTCTGAACTGGGGTGGCGTAGTGGGCAAAAGAACGATGGATTTAACCCAGATCTGTTGACTGGGGGAGAATGTCTGCATTGTCAGCATTCCGTCCATCATTTGTTTGTTGGAACACTTTTCGCCCTAAGTGGGATGGGTATGCCCAGACGTGGGTCCCGTGCTCACTATGCCACTGGAGTCAAGCTATCCTGGCTGATGACGGCTGATAGCCAGAAACCAGTCCTAGGATGCTTGATTCCGGTCCAGGGAAGACATGGCTTGGCAGTTCGGGCTGGACTGTTCCCATGAGGCACAGGGTCAAGACTGATTTGCATATGGCCATGTCTGAACTGGGGTGGCGTAGTTGGCAAAAGAACGATGGATTTAACCCAGATCTCTTGACTGGGGGAGAATGTCTGCATTGTCAGCATTCCGTCCATCATTTGTTTGTTGGAACGCTTTTCGCCCTAAGTGGGATGGGTATGCCCAGACGTGGGTCCCGTGCTCACTACGCCACTGGAGTCAAGCTATCCTGGCTGATGACGGCTGATAGCCAGACACCGGTCCTAGGATGCTTGATTCCGGTCCAGGGAAGACATGGCTTGGCAGTTCGGGCTGCACTGATCCCATGAGGCACAGGGTCAAGACTGATTTGCATATGGCCATGTCTGAACTGGGGTGGCGTAGTGGGCAAAAGAACGATGGATTTAACCCAGATCTCTTGACTGGGGGAGAATGTCTGCATTGTCAGCATTCCGTCCATCATTTGTTTGTTGGAACGCTTTTCGCCCTAAGTGGGATGGGTATGCCCAGACGTGGGTCCCGTGCTCACTACGCCACTGGAGTCAAGCTATCCTGGCTGATGACGGCTGATAGCCAGAAACCGGTCCTAGGATGCTTGATTCCGGTCCAGGGAAGACAAGGCTTGGCAGTTCGGGCTGGACTGTTCCCATGAGGCACAGGGTCAAGACTGATTTGCATATGGCCATGTCTGAACTGGGGTGGCGCAGTGAGCAAAAGAACGATGGATTTAACCCTGATCTCTTGACTGGGGGAGAATGTCTGCATTGTCAGCATTCCATCCATCATTTGTTTGTTGGAACACTTTTCGCCCTAAGTGGGATGGGTATGTCCAGACGTGGGTCCCGTGCTCACTACGCCACTGGAGTCAAGCTATCCTGGCTGATGACGGCTGATAGCCAGAAACCGGTCCTAGGATGCTTGATTCCGGTCCAGGGAAGACATGGCTTGGCAGTTCGGGCTGGACTGTTCCCATGAGGCACAGGGTCAAGACTGATTTGCATATGGCCATGTCTGAACTGGGGTGGCGTAGTGGGCAAAAGAACGATGGATTTAACCCAGATCTCTTGACTGGGGGAGAATGTCTGCATTGTCAGCATTCCGTCCATCATTTGTTTGTTGGAACGCTTTTCGCCCTAAGTGGGATGGGTATGCCCAGACGTGGGTCCCGTGCTCACTACGCCACTGGAGTCAAGCTATCCTGGCTGATGACGGCTGATAGCCAGAAACCGGTCCTAGGATGCTTGATTCCGGTCCAGGGAAGACATGGCTTGGCAGTTCGGGCTGGACTGTTCCCATGAGGCACAGGGTCAAGACTGATTTGCATATGGCCATGTCTGAACTGGGGTGGCGTAGTGGGCAAAAGAACAATGGATTTAACCCAGATCTGTTGACTGGGGGAGAATGTCTGCATTGTCAGCATTCCGTCCATCATTAGTTTGTTGGAACGCTTTTCGCCCTAAGTGGGATGGGTATGCCCAGACGTGGGTCCCGTGCTCACTATGCCACTGGAGTCAAGCTATCCTGGCTGATGACGGCTGATAGCCAGAAACCGGTCCTAGGATGCTTGATTCCGGTCCAGGGAAGACATGGCTTGGCAGTTCGGGCTGGACTGTTCCCATGAGGCACAGGGTCAAGACTGATTTGCATATGGCCATGTCTGAACTGGGGTGGCGTAGTAGGCAAAAGAACGATGGATTTAACCCAGATCTCTTGACTGGGGGAGAATGTCTGCATTGTCAGCATTCCGTCCATCATTTGTTTGTTGGAACGCTTTTCGCCCTAAGTGGGATGGGTATGCCCAGACGTGGGTCCCGTGCTCACTACGCCACTGGAGTCAAGCTATCCTGGCTGATGACGGCTGATAGCCAGAAACCGGTCCTAGGATGCTTGATTCCGGTCCAGGGAAGACATGGCTTGGCAGTTTGGGCTGGACTGTTCCCATGAGGCACAGGGTCAAGACTGATTTGCATATGGCCATGTCTGAACTGGGGTGGCGTAGTGGGCAAAAGAACGATGGATTTAACCCAGATCTCTTGACTGGGGGAGAATGTCTGCATTGTCAGCATTCCGTCCATCATTTGTTTGTTGGAACGCTTTTCGCCCTAAGTGGGATGGGTATGCCCAGACGTGGGTCCCGTGCTCACTACGCCACTGGAGTCAAGCTATCCTGGCTGATGACGGCTGATAGCCAGAAACCGGTCCTAGGATGCTTGATTCCGGTCCAGGGAAGACATGGCTTGGCAGTTCGGGCTGGACTGTTCCCATGAGGCACAGGGTCAAGACTGATTTGCATATGGCCATGTCTGAACTGGGGTGGCGTAGTGGGCAAAAGAACAATGGATTTAACCCAGATCTGTTGACTGGGGGAGAATGTCTGCATTGTCAGCATTCCGTCCATCATTTGTTTGTTGGAACGCTTTTCGCCCTAAGTGGGATGGGTATGCCCGGACGTGGGTCCCGTGCTCACTATGCCACTGGAGTCAAGCTATCCTGGCTGATGACGGCTGATAGCCAGAAACCGGTCCTAGGATGCTTGATTCCGGTCCAGGGAAGACATGGCTTGGCAGTTCGGGCTGGACTGTTCCCATGAGGCACAGGGTCAAGACTGATTTGCATATGGCCATGTCTGAACTGGGGTGGCGTAGTAGGCAAAAGAACGATGGATTTAACCCAGATCTCTTGACTGGGGGAGAATGTCTGCATTGTCAGCATTCCGTCCATCATTTGTTTGTTGGAACGCTTTTCGCCCTAAGTGGGATGGGTATGCCCAGACGTGGGTCCCGTGCTCACTACGCCACTGGAGTCAAGCTATCCTGGCTGATGACGGCTGATAGCCAGAAACCGGTCCTAGGATGCTTGATTCCGGTCCAGGGAAGACATGGCTTGGCAGTTCGGGCTGGACTGTTCCCATGAGGCACAGGGTCAAGACTGATTTGCATATGGCCATGTCTGAACTGGGGTGGCGTAGTGGGCAAAAGAACGATGGATTTAACCCAGATCTCTTCACTGGGGGAGAATGTCTGCATTGTCAGCATTCCGTCCATCATTTGTTTGTTGGAACGCTTTTCGCCCTAAGTGGGATGGGTATGCCCAGACATGGGTCCCGTGCTCACTACGCCACTGGAGTCAAGCTATCCTGGCTGATGACGGCTGATAGCCAGAAACCGGTCCTAGGATGCTTGATTCCGGTCCAGGGAAGACATGGCTTGGCAGTTCGGGCTGGACTGTTCCCATGAGGCACAGGGTCAAGACTGATTTGCATATGGCCATGTCTGAACTGGGGTGGCGTAGTGGGCAAAAGAACGATGGATTTAACCCAGATCTCTTGACTGGGGGAGAATGTCTGCATTGTCAGCATTCCGTCCATCATTTGTTTGTTGGAACGCTTTTCGCCCTAAGTGGGATGGGTATGCCCAGACGTGGGTCCCGTGCTCACTACGCCACTGGAGTCAAGCTATCCTGGCTGATGACGGCTGATAGCCAGAAACCGGTCCTAGGATGCTTGATTCCGGTCCAGGGAAGACATGGCTTGGCAGTTCGGGCTGGACTGTTCCCATGAGGCACAGGGTCAAGACTGATTTGCATATGGCCATGTCTGAACTGGGGTGGCGTAGTGGGCAAAAGAACGATGGATTTAACCCAGATCTCTTGACTGGGGGAGAATGTCTGCATTGTCAGCATTCCGTCCATCATTTGTTTGTTGGAACGCTTTTCGCCCTAAGTGGGATGGGTATGCCCAGACGTGGGTCCCGTGCTCACTACGCCACTGGAGTCAAGCTATCCTGGATGATGACGGCTGATAGCCAGAAACCGGTCCTAGGATGCTTGATTCCGGTCCAGGGAAGACATGGCTTGGCAGTTCGGGCTGGACTGTTCCCATGAGGCACAGGGTCAAGACTGATTTGCATATGGCCATGTCTGAACTGGGGTGGCGTAGTGGGCAAAAGAACGATGGATTTAACCCAGATCTCTTGACTGGGGGAGAATGTCTGCATTGTCAGCATTCCGTCCATCATTTGTTTGTTGGAACGCTTTTCGCCCTAAGTGGGATGGGTATGCCCAGACGTGGGTCCCGTGCTCACTACGCCACTGGAGTCAAGCTATCCTGGCTGATGACGGCTGATAGCCAGAAACCGGTCCTAGGATGCTTGATTCCGGTCCAGGGAAGACATGGCTTGGCAGTTCGGGCTGGACTGTTCCCATGAGGCACAGGGTCAAGACTGATTTGCATATGGCCATGTCTGAACTTGGGTGGCGTAGTGGGCAAAAGAACAATGGATTTAACCCAGATCTGTTGACTGGGGGAGAATGTCTGCATTGTCAGCATTCCGTCCATCATTTGTTTGTTGGAACACTTTTCGCCCTAAGTGGGATGGGTATGCCCAGACGTGGGTCCCGTGCTCACTATGCCACTGGAGTCAAGCTATCCTGGCTGATGACGGCTGATAGCCAGAAACCAGTCCTAGGATGCTTGATTCCGGTCCAGGGAAGACATGGCTTGGCAGTTCGGGCTGGACTGTTCCCATGAGGCACAGGGTCAAGACTGATTTGCATATGGCCATGTCTGAACTGGGGTGGCGTAGTGGGCAAAAGAACAATGGATTTAACCCAGATCTCTTGACTGGGGGAGAATGTCTGCATTGTCAGCATTCCGTCCATCATTTGTTTGTTGGAACGCTTTTCGCCGTAAGTGGGATGGGTATGCCCAGACATGGGTCCCGTGCTCACTACGCCACTGGAGTCAAGCTATCCTGGCTGATGACGGCTGATAGCCAGACACCGGTCCTAGGATGCTTGATTCCGGTCCAGGGAAGACATGGCTTGGCAGTTCGGGCTGGACTGTTCCCATGAGGCACAGGGTCAAGACTGATTTGCATATGGCCATGTCTGAACTGGGGTGGCGTAGTGGGCAAAAGAACAATGGATTTAACCCAGATCTCTTGACTGGGGGAGAATGTCTGCATTGTCAGCATTCCGTCCATCATTTGTTTGTTGGAACGCTTTTCGCCCTAAGTGGGATGGGTATGCCCAGATGTGGGTCCCGTGCTCACTACGCCACTGGAGTCAAGCTATCCTGGCTGATGACGGCTGATAGCCAGAAACCGGTCCTAGGATGCTTGATTCCGGTCCAGGGAAGACAAGGCTTGGCAGTTCGGGCTGGACTGTTCCCATGAGGCACAGGGTCAAGACTGATTTGCATATGGCCATGTCTGAACTGGGGTGGCGCAGTGAGCAAAAGAACGATGGATTTAACCCAGATCTCTTGACTGGGGGAGAATGTCTGCATTGTCAGCATTCCGTCCATCATTTGTTTGTTGGAACACTTTTCGCCCTAAGTGGGATGGGTATGTCCAGACGTGGGTCCCGTGCTCACTACGCCACTGGAGTCAAGCTATCCTGGCTGATGACGGCTGATAGCCAGAAACCGGTCCTAGGATGCTTGATTCCGGTCCAGGGAAGACTTGGCTTGGCAGTTCGGGCTGGACTGTTCCCATGAGGCACAGGGTCAAGACTGATTTGCATATGGCCATGTCTGAACTGGGGTGGCGTAGTGGGCAAAAGAACGATGGATTTAACCCAGATCTCTTGACTGGGGGAGAATGTCTGCATTGTCAGCATTCCGTCCATCATTTGTTTGTTGGAACGCTTTTCGCCCTAAGTGGGATGGGTATGCCCAGACGTGGGTCCCGTGCTCACTACGCCACTGGAGTCAAGCTATCCTGGCTGATGACGGCTGATAGCCAGAAACCGGTCCTAGGATGCTTGATTCCGGTCCAGGGAAGACATGGCTTGGCAGTTCGGGCTGGACTGTTCCCATGAGGCACAGGGTCAAGACTGATTTGCATATGGCCATGTCTGAACTGGGGTGGCGTAGTGGGCAAAAGAACGATGGATTTAACAACCCAGATCTCTTGACTGGGGGAGAATGTCTGCATTGTCAGCATTCCGTCCATCATTTGTTTGTTGGAACACTTTTCGCCCTAAGTGGGATGGGTATGCCCAGACGTGGGTCCCGTGCTCACTACGCCACTGGAGTCAAGCTATCCTGGCTGATGACGGCTGATAGCCAGAAACCGGTCCTAGGATGCTTGATTCCGGTCCAGGGAAGACATGGCTTGGCAGTTCGGGCTGGACTGTTCCCATGAGGCACAGGGTCAAGACTGATTTGCATATGGCCATGTCTGAACTGGGGTGGCGTAGTGGGCAAAAGAACAATGGATTTAACCCAGATCTGTTGACTGGGGGAGAATGTCTGCATTGTCAGCATTCCGTCCATCATTTGTTTGTTGGAACACTTTTCGCCCTAAGTGGGATGGGTATGCCCAGACGTGGGTCCCGTGCTCACTATGCCACTGGAGTCAAGCTATCCTGGCTGATGACGGCTGATAGCCAGAAACCGGTCCTAGGATGCTTGATTCCGGTCCAGGGAAGACATGGCTTGGCAGTTCGGGCTGGACTGTTCCCATGAGGCACAGGGTCAAGACTGATTTGCATATGCCATGTCTGAACTGGGGTGGCGTAGTGGGCAAAAGAACAATGGATTTAACCCAGATCTCTTGACTGGGGGAGAATGTCTGCATTGTCAGCATTCCGTCCATCATTTGTTTGTTGGAACGCTTTTCGCCCTAAGTGGGATGGGTATGCCCAGACGTGGGTCCCGTGCTCACTACACCACTGGAGTCAAGCTATCCTGGCTGATGACGGCTGATAGCCAGAAACCGGTCCTAGGATGCTTGATTCCGGTCCAGGGAAGACATGGCTTGGCAGTTCGGGCTGGACTGTTCCCATGAGGCACAGGGTCAAGACTGATTTGCATATGGCCATGTCTGAACTGGGGTGGCGTAGTGGGCAAAAGAACAATGGATTTAACCCAGATCTCTTGACTGGGGAAGAATGTCTGCATTGTCAGCATTCCGTCCATCATTTGTTTGTTGGAACGCTTTTCGCGGTAAGTGGGATGGGTATGCCCAGACATGGGTCCCGTGCTCACTACGCCACTGGAGTCAAGCTATCCTGGCTGATGACGGCTGATAGCCAGACACCGGTCCTAGGATGCTTGATTCCGGTCCAGGGAAGACATGGCTTGGCAGTTCGGGCTGGACTGTTCCCATGAGGCACAGGATCAAGACTGATTTGCATATGGCCATGTCTGAACTGGGGTGGCGTAGTGGGCAAAAGAACGATGGATTTAACCCAGACCTCTTGACTGGGGGAGAATGTCTGCATTGTCAGCATTCCGTCCATCATTTGTTTGTTGGAACGCTTTTCGCCCTAAGTGGGATGGGTATGCCCAGACGTGGGTCCCGTGCTCACTACGCCACTGGAGTCAAGCTATCCTGGCTGATGACGGCTGATAGCCAGAAACCGGTCCTAGGATGCTTGATTCCGGTCCAGGGAAGACAAGGCTTGGCAATTCGGGCTGGACTGTTCCCATGAGGCACAGGGTCAAGACTGATTTGCATATGGCCATGTCTGAACTGGGGTGGCGCAGTGAGCAAAAGAACGATGGATTTAACCCAGATCTCTTGACTGGGGGAGAATGTCTGCATTGTCAGCATTCCGTCCATCATTTGTTTGTTGGAACACTTTTCGCCCTAAGTGGGATGGGTATGCCCAGACGTGGGTCCCGTGCTCACTACGCCACTGGAGTCAAGCTATCCTGGCTGATGACGGCTGATAGCCAGAAACCGGTCCTAGGATGCTTGATTCCGGTCCAGGGAAGACATGGCTTGGCAGTTCGGGCTGGACTGTTCCCATGAGGCACAGGGTCAAGACTGATTTGCATATGGCCATGTCTGAACTGGGGTGGCGTAGTGGGCAAAAGAACAATGGATTTAACCCAGATCTGTTGACTGGGGGAGAATGTCTGCATTGTCAGCATTCCGTCCATCATTTGTTTGTTGGAACACTTTTCGCCCTAAGTGGGATGGGTATGCCCAGACGTGGGTCCCGTGCTCACTATGCCACTGGAGTCAAGCTATCCTGGCTGATGACGGCTGATAGCCAGAAACCGGTCCTAGGATGCTTGATTCCGGTCCAGGGAAGACATGGCTTGGCAGTTCGGGCTGGACTGTTCCCATGAGGCACAGGGTCAAGACTGATTTGCATATGCCATGTCTGAACTGGGGTGGCGTAGTGGGCAAAAGAACAATGGATTTAACCCAGATCTCTTGACTGGGGGAGAATGTCTGCATTGTCAGCATTCCGTCCATCATTTGTTTGTTGGAACGCTTTTCGCCCTAAGTGGGATGGGTATGCCCAGACGTGGGTCCCGTGCTCACTACACCACTGGAGTCAAGCTATCCTGGCTGATGACGGCTGATAGCCAGAAACCGGTCCTAGGATGCTTGATTCCGGTCCAGGGAAGACATGGCTTGGCAGTTCGGGCTGGACTGTTCCCATGAGGCACAGGGTCAAGACTGATTTGCATATGGCCATGTCTGAACTGGGGTGGCGTAGTGGGCAAAAGAACAATGGATTTAACCCAGATCTCTTGACTGGGGGAGAATGTCTGCATTGTCAGCATTCCGTCCATCATTTGTTTGTTGGAACGCTTTTCGCCGTAAGTGGGATGGGTATGCCCAGACATGGGTCCCGTGCTCACTACGCCACTGGAGTCAAGCTATCCTGGCTGATGACGGCTGATAGCCAGACACCGGTCCTAGGATGCTTGATTCCGGTCCAGGGAAGACATGGCTTGGCAGTTCGGGCTGGACTGTTCCCATGAGGCACAGGATCAAGACTGATTTGCATATGGCCATGTCTGAACTGGGGTGGCGTAGTGGGCAAAAGAACGATGGATTTAACCCAGACCTCTTGACTGGGGGAGAATGTCTGCATTGTCAGCATTCCGTCCATCATTTGTTTGTTGGAACGCTTTTCGCCCTAAGTGGGATGGGTATGCCCAGACGTGGGTCCCGTGCTCACTACGCCACTGGAGTCAAGCTATCCTGGCTGATGACGGCTGATAGCCAGAAACCGGTCCTAGGATGCTTGTTTCCGGTCCAGGGAAGACAAGGCTTGGCAATTCGGGCTGGACTGTTCCCATGAGGCACAGGGTCAAGACTGATTTGCATATGGCCATGTCTGAACTGGGGTGGCGCAGTGAGCAAAAGAACGATGGATTTAACCCAGATCTCTTGACTGGGGGAGAATGTCTGCATTGTCAGCATTCCGTCCATCATTTGTTTGTTGGAACACTTTTCGCCCTAAGTGGGATGGGTATGTCCAGACGTGGGTCCCGTGCTCAATACGCCACTGGAGTTAAGCTATCCTGGCTGATGACGGCTGATAGCCAGAAACCGGTCCTAGGATGCTTGATTCCGGTCCAGGGAAGACATGGCTTGGCAGTTCGGGCTGGACTGTTCCCATGAGGCACATGCTCAAGACTGATTTGCATATGGCCATGTCTGAACTGGGGTGGCGTAGTGGGCAAAAGAACGATGGATTTAACCCAGATCTCTTGACTGGGGGAGAATGTCTGCATTGTCATCATTCCGTCCATCATTTGTTTGTTGGAACGCTTTTCGCCCTAAGTGGGATGGGTATGCCCAGACGTGGGTCCCGTGCTCACTACGCCACTGGAGTCAAGCTATCCTGGCTGATGACGGCTGATAGCCAGAAACCGGTCCTAGGATGCTTGATTCCGGTCCAGGGAAGACATGGCTTGGCAGTTCGGGCTGGACTGTTCCCATGAGGCACAGGGTCAAGACTGATTTGCATATGGCCATGTCTGAACTGGGGTGGCGTAGTGGGCAAAAGAACAATGGATTTAACCCAGATCTCTTGACTGGGGGAGAATGTCTGCATTGTCAGCATTCCGTCCATCATTTGTTTGTTGGAACACTTTTCGCCCTAAGTGGGATGGGTATGCCCAGACGTGGGTCCCGTGCTCACTACGCCACTGGAGTCAAGCTATCCTGGCTGATGACGGCTGATAGCCAGAAACCGGTCCTAGGATGCTTGATTCCGGTCCAGGGAAGACATGGCTTGGCAGTTCGGGCTGGACTGTTCCCATGAGGCACAGGGTCAAGACTGATTTGCATATGGCCATGTCTGAACTAGGGTGGCGTAGTGGGCAAAAGAACGATGGATTTAACCCAGATCTCTTGACTGGGGGAGAATGTCTGCATTGTCAGCATTCCGTCCATCATTTGTTTGTTGGAACGCTTTTCGCCCTAAGTGGGATGGGTATGCCCAGACGTGGGTCCCGTGCTCACTACGCCACTGGAGTCAAGCTATCCTGGCTGATGACGGCTGATAGCCAGAAACCGGTCCTAGGATGCTTGATTCCGGTCCAGGGAAGACATGGCTTGGCAGTTCGGGCTGGACTGTTCCCATGAGGCACAGGGTCAAGACTGATTTGCATATGGCCATGTCTGAACTGGGGTGGCGTAGTGGGCAAAAGAACGATGGATTTAACAACCCAGATCTCTTGACTGGGGGAGAATGTCTGCATTGTCAGCATTCCGTCCATCATTTGTTTGTTGGAACACTTTTCGCCCTAAGTGGGATGGGTATGCCCAGACGTGGGTCCCGTGCTCACTACGCCACTGGAGTCAAGCTATCCTGGCTGATGACGGCTGATAGCCAGAAACCGGTCCTAGGATGCTTGATTCCGGTCCAGGGAAGACATGGCTTGGCAGTTCGGGCTGGACTGTTCCCATGAGGCACAGGGTCAAGACTGATTTGCATATGGCCATGTCTGAACTGGGGTGGCGTAGTGGGCAAAAGAACAATGGATTTAACCCAGATCTGTTGACTGGGGGAGAATGTCTGCATTGTCAGCATTCCGTCCATCATTTGTTTGTTGGAACACTTTTCGCCCTAAGTGGGATGGGTATGCCCAGACGTGGGTCCCGTGCTCACTATGCCACTGGAGTCAAGCTATCCTGGCTGATGACGGCTGATAGCCAGAAACCGGTCCTAGGATGCTTGATTCCGGTCCAGGGAAGACATGGCTTGGCAGTTCGGGCTGGACTGTTCCCATGAGGCACAGGGTCAAGACTGATTTGCATATGCCATGTCTGAACTGGGGTGGCGTAGTGGGCAAAAGAACAATGGATTTAACCCAGATCTCTTGACTGGGGGAGAATGTCTGCATTGTCAGCATTCCGTCCATCATTTGTTTGTTGGAACGCTTTTCGCCCTAAGTGGGATGGGTATGCCCAGACGTGGGTCCCGTGCTCACTACACCACTGGAGTCAAGCTATCCTGGCTGATGACGGCTGATAGCCAGAAACCGGTCCTAGGATGCTTGATTCCGGTCCAGGGAAGACATGGCTTGGCAGTTCGGGCTGGACTGTTCCCATGAGGCACAGGGTCAAGACTGATTTGCATATGGCCATGTCTGAACTGGGGTGGCGTAGTGGGCAAAAGAACAATGGATTTAACCCAGATCTCTTGACTGGGGGAGAATGTCTGCATTGTCAGCATTCCGTCCATCATTTGTTTGTTGGAACGCTTTTCGCCGTAAGTGGGATGGGTATGCCCAGACATGGGTCCCGTGCTCACTACGCCACTGGAGTCAAGCTATCCTGGCTGATGACGGCTGATAGCCAGACACCGGTCCTAGGATGCTTGATTCCGGTCCAGGGAAGACATGGCTTGGCAGTTCGGGCTGGACTGTTCCCATGAGGCACAGGATCAAGACTGATTTGCATATGGCCATGTCTGAACTGGGGTGGCGTAGTGGGCAAAAGAACGATGGATTTAACCCAGACCTCTTGACTGGGGGAGAATGTCTGCATTGTCAGCATTCCGTCCATCATTTGTTTGTTGGAACGCTTTTCGCCCTAAGTGGGATGGGTATGCCCAGACGTGGGTCCCGTGCTCACTACGCCACTGGAGTCAAGCTATCCTGGCTGATGACGGCTGATAGCCAGAAACCGGTCCTAGGATGCTTGATTCCGGTCCAGGGAAGACAAGGCTTGGCAATTCGGGCTGGACTGTTCCCATGAGGCACAGGCTCAAGACTGATTTGCATATGGCCATGTCTGAACTGGGGTGGCGTAGTGGGCAAAAGAACGATGGATTTAACCCAGATCTCTTGACTGGGGGAGAATGTCTGCATTGTCAGCATTCCGTCCATCATTTGTTTGTTGGAACGCTTTTCGCCCTAAGTGGGATGGGTATGCCCAGACGTGGGTCCCGTGCTCACTACGCCACTGGAGTCAAGCTATCCTGGCTGATGACGGCTGATAGCCAGAAACCGGTCCTAGGATGCTTGATTCCGGTCCAGGGAAGACATGGCTTGGCAGTTCGGGCTGGACTGTTCCCATGAGGCACAGGGTCAAGACTGATTTGCATATGGCCATGTCTGAACTGGGGTGGCGTAGTGGGCAAAAGAACGATGGATTTAACCCAGATCTCTTGACTGGGGGAGAATGTCTGCATTGTCAGCATTCCGTCCATCATTTGTTTGTTGGAACACTTTTCGCCCTAAGTGGGATGGGTATGCCCAGACGTGGGTCCCGTGCTCACTACGCCACTGGAGTCAAGCTATCCTGGCTGATGACGGCTGATAGCCAGAAACCGGTCCTAGGATGCTTGATTCCGGTCCAGGGAAGACATGGCTTGGCAGTTCGGGCTGGACTGTTCCCATGAGGCACAGGGTCAAGACTGATTTGCATATGGCCATGTCTGAACTGGGGTGGCGTAGTGGGCAAAAGAACAATGGATTTAACCCAGATCTGTTGACTGGGGGAGAATGTCTGCATTGTCAGCATTCCGTCCATCATTTGTTTGTTGGAACACTTTTCGCCCTAAGTGGGATGGGTATGCCCAGACGTGGGTCCCGTGCTCACTATGCCACTGGAGTCAAGCTATCCTGGCTGATGACGGCTGATAGCCAGAAACCGGTCCTAGGATGCTTGATTCCGGTCCAGGGAAGACATGGCTTGGCAGTTCGGGCTGGACTGTTCCCATGAGGCACAGGGTCAAGACTGATTTGCATATGCCATGTCTGAACTGGGGTGGCGTAGTGGGCAAAAGAACAATGGATTTAACCCAGATCTCTTGACTGGGGGAGAATGTCTGCATTGTCAGCATTCCGTCCATCATTTGTTTGTTGGAACGCTTTTCGCCCTAAGTGGGATGGGTATGCCCAGACGTGGGTCCCGTACTCACTATGCCACTGGAGTCAAGCTATCCTGGCTGATGACGGCTGATAGCCAGAAACCGGTCCTAGGATGCTTGATTTCGATCCAGGGAAGACATGGCTTGGCTGTTCGGGCTGGACTGTTCCCATGAGGAACAGGGTCAAGACTGATTTGCATATGGCCATGTCTGAACTGGGGTGGCGTAGTGGGCAAAAGAACGATGGATTTAACCCAGATCTCTTGACTGGGGGAAGAATGTCTGCATTGTCAGCATTCTGTCCATCATTTGTTTGTTGGAACGCTTTTCGCCCTAAGTGGGATGGGTATGCCCAGACGTGGGTCCCGTGCTCACTACGCCACTGGAGTCAAGCTATCCTGGCTGATGACGGCTGATAGCCAGAAACCGGTCCTAGGATGCTTGATTCCGGTCCACGGAAGACATGGCTTGGCAGTTCGGGCTGGACTGTTCCCATGAGGCACAGGGTCAAGACTGATTTGCATATGGCCATGTCTGAACTGGGGTGGCGTAGTGGGCAAAAGAACGATGGATTTAACCCAGATCTCTTGACTGGGGGAGAATGTCTGCATTGTCAGCATTCCGTCCATCATTTGTTTGTTGGAACGCTTTTCACCCTAAGTGGGATGGGTATGCCCAGACGTAGGTCCCGTGGTCACTACGCCACTGGAGTCAAGCTATCCTGGCTGATGACGGCTGATAGCCAGAAACCGGTCCTAGGATGCTTGATTCCGGTCCAGGGAAGACATGGCTTGGCAGTTCGGGCTGGACTGTTCCCATGAGGCACAGGGTCAAGACTGATTTGCATATGGCCATGTCTGAACTGGGGTGGCGTAGTGGGCAAAAGAACGATGGATTTAACCCAGATCTCTTGACTGGGGGAGAATGTCTGCATTGTCAGCATTCCGTCCATCATTTGTTTGTTGGAACGCTTTTCGCCATAAGTGGGTTGGGTATGCCCAGACGTGGGTCCCGTGCTCACTACACCACTGGAGTCAAGCTATCCTGGCTGATGACGACTGATATCCAGAAACCGGTCCTAGGATGCTTGATTCCGGTCCAGGGAAGACATGGCTTGGCAGTTCGGGCTGGACTGTTCCCATGAGGCACAGGGTCAAGACTGATTTGCATATGGCCATGTCTGAACTGGGGTGGCGTAGTGGGCAAAAGAACGATGGATTTAACCCAGATCTCTTGACTGGGGGAGAATGTCTGCATTGTCAGCATTCCGTCCATCATTTGTTTGTTGGAACGCTTTTCACCCGAAGTGGGATGGGTATGCCCAGACGTAGGTCCCGTGCTCACTACGCCACTGGAGTCAAGCTATCCTGGCTGATGACGGCTGATAGCCAGAAATCGGTCCTAGGATGCTTGATTCCGGTCCAGGGAAGACATGGCTTGGCAGTTCGGGCTGGACTGTTCCCATGAGGCACAGGGTCAAGACTGATTTGCATATGGCCATGTCTGAACTGGGGTGGCGTAGTGGGCAAAAGAACGATGGATTTAACCCAGATCTCTTGACTGGGGGAGAATGTCTGCATTGTCAGCATTCCGTCCATCATTTGTTTGTTGGAACGCTTTTCGCCATAAGTGGGATGGGTATGCCCAGACGTGGGTCCCGTGCTCACTACGCCACTGGAGTCAAGCTATCCTGGCTGATGACGACTGATATCCAGAAACCGGTCCTATGATGCTTGATTCCGGTCCAGGGAAGACATGGCTTGGCAGTTCGGGCTGGACTGTTCCCATGAGGCACAGGGTCAAGACTGATTTGCATATGGCCATGTCTGAACTGGGGTGGCGTAGTGGGCAAAAGAACGATGGATTTAACCCAGATCTCTTGACTGGGGGAGAATGTCTGCATTGTCAGCATTCCGTCCATCATTTGTTTGTTGGAACGCTTTTCGCCATAAGTGGGATGGGTATGCCCAGACGTGGGTCCCGTGCTCACTACGCCACTGGAGTCAAGCTATCCTGGCTGATGACGACTGATATCCAGAAACCGGTCCTAGGATGCTTGATTCCGGTCCAGGGAAGACATGGCTTGGCAGTTCGGGCTGGACTGTTCCCATGAGGCACAGGGTCAAGACTGATTTGCATATGGCCATGTCTGAACTGGGGTGGCGTAGTGGGCAAAAGAACAATGGATTTAACCCAGATCTCTTGACTGGGGGAGAATGTCTGCATTGTCAGCATTCCGTCCATCATTTGTTTGTTGGAATGCTTTTCGCCCTAAGTGGGATGGGTATGCCCAGACGTGGGTCCCGTGCTCACTACGCCACTGGAGTCAAGCTATCCTGGCTGATGATGGCTGATAGCCAGAAACCGGTCCTAGGATGCTTGATTCTGGTCCAGGGAAGACATGGCTTGGCAGTTCGGGCTGGACTGTTCACATGAGGCACAGGGTCAAGACTGATTTGCATATGGCCATGTCTGAACTGGGGTGGCGTAGTGGGCAAAAGAACAATGGATTTAACCCAGATCTCTTGACTGGGGGAGAATGTCTGCATTGTCAGCATTCCGTCCATCATTTGTTTGTTGGAACGCTTTTCGCCCTAAGTGGGATGGGTATGCCCAGACATGGGTCCCGTGCTCACTACGCCACTGGAGTCAAGCTATCCTGGCTGATGACGGCTGATAGCCAGAAACCGGTCCTAGGATGCTTGATTCCGGTCCAGGGAAGTTATGGCTTGGCAGTTCGGGCTGGACTGTTCCCATGAGGCACAGGGTCAAGACTGATTTGCATATGGCCATGTCTGAACTGGGGTGGCGTAGTGGGCAAAAGAACGATGGATTTAACCCAGATCTCTTGACTGGGGGAGAATGTCTGCATTGTCAGCATTCCGTCCATCATTTGTTTGTTGGAACGCTTTTCGCCCTAAGTGGGATGGGTATGCCCAGACGTGGGTCCCGTGCTCACTACGCCACTGGAGGCAAGCTATCCTGGCTGATGACGGCTGATAGCCAGAAACCGGTCCTAGGATGCTTGATTCCGGTCCAGGGAAGACGCGGCTTGGCAGTTCGGGCTGGACTGTTCCCATGAGGCACAGGGTCAAGACTGATTTGCATATGGCCATGTCTGAACTGGGGTGGCGTAGTGGGCAAAAGAACGATGGATTTAACCCAGATCTCTTGACTGGGGGAGAATGTCTGCATTGTTAGCATTCCGTCCATCATTTGTTTGTTGGAACGCTTTTCGCCCTAAGTGGGATGTGTATGCCCAGACGTGGGTCCCGTGCTCACTACGCCACTGGAGTCAAGCTATCCTGGCTGATGACGGCTGATAGCCAGAAACCGGTCCTAGGATGCTTGATTCCGGTCCAGGGAAGACATGGCTTGGCAGTTCAGGCTGGACTGTTCCCATGAGGCACAGGGTCAAGACTGATTTGCATATGGCCATGTCTGAACTGGGGTGGCGTAGTGGGCAAAAGAACAATGGATTTAACCCAGATCTCTTGACTGGGGGAGAATGTCTGCATTGTCAGCATTCCGTCCATCATTTGTTTGTTGGAACACTTTTCGCCCTAAGTGGGATGGGTATGCCCAGACGTGGGTCCCGTGCTCACTATGCCACTGGAGTCAAGCTATCCTGGCTGATGACGGCTGATAGCCAGAAACCGGTCCTAGGATGCTTGATTCCGGTCCAGGGAAGACATGGCTTGGCAGTTCGGGCTGGACTGTTCCCATGAGGCACAGGGTCAAGACTGATTTGCATATGGCCATGTCTGAACTGGGGTGGCGTAGTGGGCAAAAGAACAATGGATTTAACCCAGATCTCTTGACTGGGGGAGAATGTCTGCATTGTCAGCATTCCGTCCATCATTTGTTTGTTGGAACGCTTTTCGCCCTAAGTGGGATGGGTATGCCCAGACGTGGGTCCCGTGCTCCCTACGCCACTGGAGTCAAGCTATCCTGGCTGATGACGGCTGATAGCCAGACACCGGTCCTAGGATGCTTGATTCTGGTCCAGGGAAGACATGGCTTGGCAGTTCGGGCTGGACTGTTCCCATGAGGCACAGGGTCAAGACTGATTTGCATATGGCCATGTCTGAACTGGGGTGGCGTAGTGGGCAAAAGAACGATGGATTTAACCCAGATCTCTTGACTGGGGGAGAATGTCTGCATTGTCAGCATTCCGTCCATCATTTGTTTGTTGGAACGCTTTTCGCCCTAAGTGGGATGGGTATGCCCAGACATGGGTCCCGTGCTCACTACGCCACTGGAGTCAAGCTATCCTGGCTGATGACGGCTGATAGCCAGAAACCGGTCCTAGGATGCTTGATTCCGGTCCAGGGAAGACATGGCTTGGCAGTTCGGGCTGGACTGTTCCCATGAGGCACAGGGTCAAGACTGATTTGCATATGGCCATGTCTGAACTGGGGTGGCGTAGTGGGCAAAAGAACGATGGATTTAACCCAGATCTCTTGACTGGGGGAGAATGTCTGCATTGTCAGCATTCCGTCCATCATTTGTTTGTTGGAACGCTTTTCGCCCTAAGTGGGATGGGTATGCCCAGACGTGGGTCCCGTGCTCACTACGCCACTGGAGGCAAGCTATCCTGGCTGATGACGGCTGATAGCCAGAAACCGGTCCTAGGATGCTTGATTCCGGTCCAGGGAAGACGCGGCTTGGCAGTTCGGGCTGGACTGTTCCCATGAGGCACAGGGTCAAGACTGATTTGCATATGGCCATGTCTGAACTGGGGTGGCGTAGTGGGCAAAAGAACGATGGATTTAACCCAGATCTCTTGACTGGGGGAGAATGTCTGCATTGTTAGCATTCCGTCCATCATTTGTTTGTTGGAACGCTTTTCGCCCTAAGTGGGATGTGTATGCCCAGACGTGGGTCCCGTGCTCACTACGCCACTGGAGTCAAGCTATCCTGGCTGATGACGGCTGATAGCCAGAAACCGGTCCTAGGATGCTTGATTCCGGTCCAGGGAAGACATGGCTTGGCAGTTCAGGCTGGACTGTTCCCATGAGGCACAGGGTCAAGACTGATTTGCATATGGCCATGTCTGAACTGGGGTGGCGTAGTGGGCAAAAGAACAATGGATTTAACCCAGATCTCTTGACTGGGGGAGAATGTCTGCATTGTCAGCATTCCGTCCATCATTTGTTTGTTGGAACACTTTTCGCCCTAAGTGGGATGGGTATGCCCAGACGTGGGTCCCGTGCTCACTATGCCACTGGAGTCAAGCTATCCTGGCTGATGACGGCTGATAGCCAGAAACCGGTCCTAGGATGCTTGATTCCGGTCCAGGGAAGACATGGCTTGGCAGTTCGGGCTGGACTGTTCCCATGAGGCACAGGGTCAAGACTGATTTGCATATGGCCATGTCTGAACTGGGGTGGCGTAGTGGGCAAAAGAACAATGGATTTAACCCAGATCTCTTGACTGGGGGAGAATGTCTGCATTGTCAGCATTCCGTCCATCATTTGTTTGTTGGAACGCTTTTCGCCCTAAGTGGGATGGGTATGCCCAGACGTGGGTCCCGTGCTCCCTACGCCACTGGAGTCAAGCTATCCTGGCTGATGACGGCTGATAGCCAGACACCGGTCCTAGGATGCTTGATTCTGGTCCAGGGAAGACATGGCTTGGCAGTTCGGGCTGGACTGTTCCCATGAGGCACAGGGTCAAGACTGATTTGCATATGGCCATGTCTGAACTGGGGTGGCGTAGTGGGCAAAAGAACGATGGATTTAACCCAGATCTCTTGACTGGGGGAGAATGTCTGCATTGTCAGCATTCCGTCCATCATTTGTTTGTTGGAACGCTTTTCGCCCTAAGTGGGATGGGTATGCCCAGACATGGGTCCCGTGCTCACTACGCCACTGGAGTCAAGCTATCCTGGCTGATGACGGCTGATAGCCAGAAACCGGTCCTAGGATGCTTGATTCCGGTCCAGGGAAGACATGGCTTGGCAGTTCGGGCTGGACTGTTCCCATGAGGCACAGGGTCAAGACTGATTTGCATATGGCCATGTCTGAACTGGGGTGGCGTAGTGGGCAAAAGAACGATGGATTTAACCCAGATCTCTTGACTGGGGGAGAATGTCTGCATTGTCAGCATTCCGTCCATCATTTGTTTGTTGGAACGCTTTTCGCCCTAAGTGGGATGGGTATGCCCAGACGTGGGTCCCGTGCTCACTACGCCACTGGAGGCAAGCTATCCTGGCTGATGACGGCTGATAGCCAGAAACCGGTCCTAGGATGCTTGATTCCGGTCCAGGGAAGACGCGGCTTGGCAGTTCGGGCTGGACTGTTCCCATGAGGCACAGGGTCAAGACTGATTTGCATATGGCCATGTCTGAACTGGGGTGGCGTAGTGGGCAAAAGAACGATGGATTTAACCCAGATCTCTTGACTGGGGGAGAATGTCTGCATTGTTAGCATTCCGTCCATCATTTGTTTGTTGGAACGCTTTTCGCCCTAAGTGGGATGTGTATGCCCAGACGTGGGTCCCGTGCTCACTACGCCACTGGAGTCAAGCTATCCTGGCTGATGACGGCTGATAGCCAGAAACCGGTCCTAGGATGCTTGATTCCGGTCCAGGGAAGACATGGCTTGGCAGTTCAGGCTGGACTGTTCCCATGAGGCACAGGGTCAAGACTGATTTGCATATGGCCATGTCTGAACTGGGGTGGCGTAGTGGGCAAAAGAACAATGGATTTAACCCAGATCTCTTGACTGGGGGAGAATGTCTGCATTGTCAGCATTCCGTCAATCATTTGTTTGTTGGAACACTTTTCGCCCTAAGTGGGATGGGTATGCCCAGACGTGGGTCCCGTGCTCACTATGCCACTGGAGTCAAGCTATCCTGGCTGATGACGGCTGATAGCCAGAAACCGGTCCTAGGATGCTTGATTCCGGTCCAGGGAAGACATGGCTTGGCAGTTCGGGCTGGACTGTTCCCATGAGGCACAGGGTCAAGACTGATTTGCATATGGCCATGTCTGAACTGGGGTGGCGTAGTGGGCAAAAGAACAATGGATTTAACCCAGATCTCTTGACTGGGGGAGAATGTCTGCATTGTCAGCATTCCGTCCATCATTTGTTTGTTGGAACGCTTTTCGCCCTAAGTGGGATGGGTATGCCCAGACGTGGGTCCCGTGCTCCCTACGCCACTGGAGTCAAGCTATCCTGGCTGATGACGGCTGATAGCCAGACACCGGTCCTAGGATGCTTGATTCTGGTCCAGGGAAGACATGGCTTGGCAGTTCGGGCTGGACTGTTCCCATGAGGCACAGGGTCAAGACTGATTTGCATATGGCCATGTCTGAACTGGGGTGGCGTAGTGGGCAAAAGAACGATGGATTTAACCCAGATCTCTTGACTGGGGGAGAATGTCTGCATTGTCAGCATTCCGTCCATCATTTGTTTGTTGGAATGCTTTTCGCCCTAAGTGGGATGGGTATGCCCAGACGTGGGTCCCATGCTCACTACGCCACTGGAGTCAAGCTATCCTGGCTGATGACGGCTGATAGCCAGAAACCGGTCCTAGGATGCTTGATTCCGGTCCAGGGAAGACAAGGCTTGGCAGTTCGGGCTGAACTGTTCCCATGAGGCACAGGGTCAAGACTGATTTGCATATGGCCATGTCTGAACTGGAGTGGCGCAGTGGGCAAAAGAACGATGGATTTAACCCAGATCTCTTGACTGGGGGAGAATGTCTGCATTGTCAGCATTCCGTCCATCATTTGTTTGTTGGAACACTTTTCGCCCTAAGTGGGATGGGTATGTCCAGGCGTGGGTCCCGTGCTCACTACGCCACTGGAGTCAAGCTATCCTGCCTGATGACGGCTGATAGCCAGAAACAGTCCTAGGATGCTTGATTCCGGTCCAGGGAAGACATGGCTTGGCAGTTCGGGCTGGACTGTTCCCATGAGGCACAGGGTCAAGACTGATTTGCATATGGCCATGTCTGAACTGGGGTGGCGTAGTGGGCAAAAGAACGATGGATTTAACCCAGATCTCTTGACTGGGGGAGAATGTCTGCATTGTCAGCATTCCGTCCATCATTTATTTGTTGGAACGCTTTTTGCCCTAAGTGGGATGGGTATGCCCAGACGTGGGTCCCGTGCTCACTACGCCACTGGAGTCAAGCTATCCTGGCTGATGACGGCTGATAGCCAGAAACCGGTCCTAGGATGCTTGATTCCGGTCCAGGGAAGACATGGCTTGGCAGTTCGGGCTGGACTGTTCCCATGAGGCACAGGGTCAAGACTGATTTGCATATGGCCATGTCTGAACTGGGGTGGCGTAGTGGGCAAAAGAACGATGGATTTAACCCAGATCTCTTGACTGGGGGAGAATGTCTGCATTGTCAGCATTCCGTCCATCATTTGTTTGTTGGAACGCTTTTCGCCCTAAGTGGGATGGGTATGCCCAGACGTGGGTCCCGTGCTCACTACACCACTGGAGTCAAGCTATCCTGGCTGATGACGGCTGATAGCCAGAAACCGGTCCTAGGATGCTTGATTCCGGTCCAGGGAAGACATGGCTTGGCAGTTCGGGCTGGACTGTTCCCATGAGGCACAGGGTCAAGACTGATTTGCATATGGCCATGTCTGAACTGGGGTGGCGTAGTGGGCAAAAGAACGATGGATTTAACCCAGATCTCTGGGGGAGAATGTCTGCATTGTCAGCATTCCATCCATCATTTGTTTGTTGGAACGCTTTTCGCCCTAAGTGCGATGGGTATGCCCAGACGTGGGTCCCGTGCTCACTACGCCACTGGAGTCAAGCTATCCTGGCTGATGACGGCTGATAGCCAGAAACCGGTCCTAGGATGCTTGATTCCGGTCCAGGAAAGACATGGCTTGGCAGTTCGGGCTGGACTGTTCCCATGAGGCACAGGGTCAAGACTGATTTGCATATGGCCATGTCTGAACTGGGGTGGCGTAGTGGGCAAAAGAACGATGGATTTAACCCAGATCTCTTGACTGAGGGAGAATGTCTGCATTGTCAGCATTCCGTCCATCATTTGTTTGTTGGAACGCTTTTCGCCCTAAGTGGGATGGATATGCCCAGACGTGGGTCCCGTGCTCACTATGCCACTGGAGTCAAGCTATCCTGGCTGATGACGGCTGATAGCTAGAAACCGGTCCTAGGATGCTTGATTTCGGTCCAGGGAAGACATGGCTTGGCTGTTCGGGCTAGACTGTTCCCATGAGGCACAGGGTCAAGACTGATTTTCATATGGCCATGTCTGAACTGGGGTGGCGTAGTGGGCAAAAGAACGATGGATTTAACCCAGATCTCTTGACTGGGGGAAGAATGTCTGCATTGTCAGCATTCTGTCCATCATTTGTTTGTTGGAACGCTTTTCGCCCTAAGTGGGATGGGTATGCCCAGACGTGGGTCCCGTGCTCACTACGCCACTGGAGTCAAGCTATCCTGGCTGATGACGGCTGATAGCCGTGAACCGGTCCTAGGATGCTTGATTCCGGTCCAGGGAAGACATGGCTTGGCAGTTCGGGCTGGACTGTTCCCATGAGGCACAGGGTCAAGACTGATTTGCATATGGCCATGTCTGAACTGGGGTGGCGTAGTGGGCAAAAGAACGATGGATTTAACCCAGATCTCTTGACTGGGGGAGAATGTCTGCATTGTCAGCATTCCGTCCATCATTTATTTGTTGGAACGCTTTTTGCCCTAAGTGGGATGGGTATGCCCAGACGTGGGTCCCGTGCTCACTACGCCACTGGAGTCAAGCTATCCTGGCTGATGACGGCTGATAGCCAGAAACCGGTCCTAGGATGCTTGATACCGGTCCAGGGAAGACATGGCTTGGCAGTTCGGGCTGGACTGTTCCCATGAGGCACAGGGTCAAGACTGATTTGCATATGGCCATGTCTGAACTGGGGTGGCGTAGTGGGCAAAAGAACGATGGATTTAACCCAGATCTCTTGACTGGGGGAGAATGTCTGCATTGTCAGCATTCCGTCCATCATTTGTTTGTTGGAACGCTTTTCGCCCTAAGTGGGATGGGTATGCCCAGACGTGGGTCCCGTGCTCACTACGCCACTGGAGTCAAGCTATCCTGGCTGATGACGGCTGATAGCCAGAAACCGGTCCTAGGATGCTTGATTCCCGTCCAGGGAAGACATGGCTTGGCAGTTCGGGCTGGACTGTTCCCATGAGGCACAGGGTCAAGACTGATTTGCATATGGCCATGTCTGAACTGGGGTGGCGTAGTGGGCAAAAGAACGATGGATTTAACCCAGATCTGTTGACTGGGGGAGAATGTCTGCATTGTCAGCATTCCGTCCATCATTTGTTTGTTGGAACACTTTTCGCCCTAAGTGGGATGGGTATGCCCAGACGTGGGTCCCGTGCTCACTATGCCACTGGAGTCAAGCTATCCTGGCTGATGACGGCTGATAGCCAGAAACCAGTCCTAGGATGCTTGATTCCGGTCCAGGGAAGACATGGCTTGGCAGTTCGGGCTGGACTGTTCCCATGAGGCACAGGGTCAAGACTGATTTGCATATGGCCATGTCTGAACTGGGGTGGCGTAGTTGGCAAAAGAACGATGGATTTAACCCAGATCTCTTGACTGGGGGAGAATGTCTGCATTGTCAGCATTCCGTCCATCATTTGTTTGTTGGAACGCTTTTCGCCCTAAGTGGGATGGGTATGCCCAGACGTGGGTCCCGTGCTCACTACGCCACTGGAGTCAAGCTATCCTGGCTGATGACGGCTGATAGCCAGACACCGGTCCTAGGATGCTTGATTCCGGTCCAGGGAAGACATGGCTTGGCAGTTCGGGCTGCACTGATCCCATGAGGCACAGGGTCAAGACTGATTTGCATATGGCCATGTCTGAACTGGGGTGGCGTAGTGGGCAAAAGAACGATGGATTTAACCCAGATCTCTTGACTGGGGGAGAATGTCTGCATTGTCAGCATTCCGTCCATCATTTGTTTGTTGGAACGCTTTTCGCCCTAAGTGGGATGGGTATGCCCAGACGTGGGTCCCGTGCTCACTACGCCACTGGAGTCAAGCTATCCTGGCTGATGACGGCTGATAGCCAGAAACCGGTCCTAGGATGCTTGATTCCGGTCCAGGGAAGACAAGGCTTGGCAGTTCGGGCTGGACTGTTCCCATGAGGCACAGGGTCAAGACTGATTTGCATATGGCCATGTCTGAACTGGGGTGGCGCAGTGAGCAAAAGAACGATGGATTTAACCCTGATCTCTTGACTGGGGGAGAATGTCTGCATTGTCAGCATTCCATCCATCATTTGTTTGTTGGAACACTTTTCGCCCTAAGTGGGATGGGTATGTCCAGACGTGGGTCCCGTGCTCACTACGCCACTGGAGTCAAGCTATCCTGGCTGATGACGGCTGATAGCCAGAAACCGGTCCTAGGATGCTTGATTCCGGTCCAGGGAAGACATGGCTTGGCAGTTCGGGCTGGACTGTTCCCATGAGGCACAGGGTCAAGACTGATTTGCATATGGCCATGTCTGAACTGGGGTGGCGTAGTGGGCAAAAGAACGATGGATT
Source organism: Triturus cristatus (assembly GCF_964204655.1). Lineage (NCBI taxonomy): Eukaryota > Metazoa > Chordata > Amphibia > Caudata > Salamandridae > Triturus > Triturus cristatus. The sequence goes on from NW_028187318.1 coordinate 1,611,472, forward strand.
TAACCCAGATCTCTTGACTGGGGGAGAATGTCTGCATTGTCAGCATTCCGTCCATCATTTGTTTGTTGGAACGCTTTTCGCCCTAAGTGGGATGGGTATGCCCAGACGTGGGTCCCGTGCTCACTACGCCACTGGAGTCAAGCTATCCTGGCTGATGACGGCTGATAGCCAGAAACCGGTCCTAGGATGCTTGATTCCGGTCCAGGGAAGACATGGCTTGGCAGTTCGGGCTGGACTGTTCCCATGAGGCACAGGGTCAAGACTGATTTGCATATGGCCATGTCTGAACTGGGGTGGCGTAGTGGGCAAAAGAACAATGGATTTAACCCAGATCTGTTGACTGGGGGAGAATGTCTGCATTGTCAGCATTCCGTCCATCATTAGTTTGTTGGAACGCTTTTCGCCCTAAGTGGGATGGGTATGCCCAGACGTGGGTCCCGTGCTCACTATGCCACTGGAGTCAAGCTATCCTGGCTGATGACGGCTGATAGCCAGAAACCGGTCCTAGGATGCTTGATTCCGGTCCAGGGAAGACATGGCTTGGCAGTTCGGGCTGGACTGTTCCCATGAGGCACAGGGTCAAGACTGATTTGCATATGGCCATGTCTGAACTGGGGTGGCGTAGTAGGCAAAAGAACGATGGATTTAACCCAGATCTCTTGACTGGGGGAGAATGTCTGCATTGTCAGCATTCCGTCCATCATTTGTTTGTTGGAACGCTTTTCGCCCTAAGTGGGATGGGTATGCCCAGACGTGGGTCCCGTGCTCACTACGCCACTGGAGTCAAGCTATCCTGGCTGATGACGGCTGATAGCCAGAAACCGGTCCTAGGATGCTTGATTCCGGTCCAGGGAAGACATGGCTTGGCAGTTTGGGCTGGACTGTTCCCATGAGGCACAGGGTCAAGACTGATTTGCATATGGCCATGTCTGAACTGGGGTGGCGTAGTGGGCAAAAGAACGATGGATTTAACCCAGATCTCTTGACTGGGGGAGAATGTCTGCATTGTCAGCATTCCGTCCATCATTTGTTTGTTGGAACGCTTTTCGCCCTAAGTGGGATGGGTATGCCCAGACGTGGGTCCCGTGCTCACTACGCCACTGGAGTCAAGCTATCCTGGCTGATGATGGCTGATAGCCAGAAACCGGTCCTAGGATGCTTGATTCCGGTCCAGGGAAGACATGGCTTGGCAGTTCGGGCTGGACTGTTCCCATGAGGCACAGGGTCAAGACTGATTTGCATATGGCCATGTCTGAACTGGGGTGGCGTAGTGGGCAAAAGAACAATGGATTTAACCCAGATCTGTTGACTGGGGGAGAATGTCTGCATTGTCAGCATTCCGTCCATCATTTGTTTGTTGGAACGCTTTTCGCCCTAAGTGGGATGGGTATGCCCGGACGTGGGTCCCGTGCTCACTATGCCACTGGAGTCAAGCTATCCTGGCTGATGACGGCTGATAGCCAGAAACCGGTCCTAGGATGCTTGATTCCGGTCCAGGGAAGACATGGCTTGGCAGTTCGGGCTGGACTGTTCCCATGAGGCACAGGGTCAAGACTGATTTGCATATGGCCATGTCTGAACTGGGGTGGCGTAGTAGGCAAAAGAACGATGGATTTAACCCAGATCTCTTGACTGGGGGAGAATGTCTGCATTGTCAGCATTCCGTCCATCATTTGTTTGTTGGAACGCTTTTCGCCCTAAGTGGGATGGGTATGCCCAGACGTGGGTCCCGTGCTCACTACGCCACTGGAGTCAAGCTATCCTGGCTGATGACGGCTGATAGCCAGAAACCGGTCCTAGGATGCTTGATTCCGGTCCAGGGAAGACATGGCTTGGCAGTTCGGGCTGGACTGTTCCCATGAGGCACAGGGTCAAGACTGATTTGCATATGGCCATGTCTGAACTGGGGTGGCGTAGTGGGCAAAAGAACGATGGATTTAACCCAGATCTCTTCACTGGGGGAGAATGTCTGCATTGTCAGCATTCCGTCCATCATTTGTTTGTTGGAACGCTTTTCGCCCTAAGTGGGATGGGTATGCCCAGACGTGGGTCCTGTGCTCACTACGCCACTGGAGTCAAGCTATCCTGGCTGATGACGGCTGATAGCCAGAAACCGGTCCTAGGATGCTTGATTCCGGTCCAGGGAAGACATGGCTTGGCAGTTCGGGCTGGACTGTTCCCATGAGGCACAGGGTCAAGACTGATTTGCATATGGCCATGTCTGAACTGGGGTGGCGTAGTGGGCAAAAGAACGATGGATTTAACCCAGATCTCTTGACTGGGGGAGAATGTCTGCATTGTCAGCATTCCGTCCATCATTTGTTTGTTGGAACGCTTTTCGCCCTAAGTGGGATGGGTATGCCCAGACGTGGGTCCCGTGCTCACTACGCCACTGGAGTCAAGCTATCCTGGCTGATGACGGCTGATAGCCAGAAACCGGTCCTAGGATGCTTGATTCCGGTCCAGGGAAGACATGGCTTGGCAGTTCGGGCTGGACTGTTCCCATGAGGCACAGGGTCAAGACTGATTTGCATATGGCCATGTCTGAACTGGGGTGGCGTAGTGGGCAAAAGAACGATGGATTTAACCCAGATCTCTTGACTGGGGGAGAATGTCTGCATTGTCAGCATTCCGTCCATCATTTGTTTGTTGGAACGCTTTTCGCCCTAAGTGGGATGGGTATGCCCAGACGTGGGTCCCGTGCTCACTACGCCACTGGAGTCAAGCTATCCTGGATGATGACGGCTGATAGCCAGAAACCGGTCCTAGGATGCTTGATTCCGGTCCAGGGAAGACATGGCTTGGCAGTTCGGGCTGGACTGTTCCCATGAGGCACAGGGTCAAGACTGATTTGCATATGGCCATGTCTGAACTGGGGTGGCGTAGTGGGCAAAAGAACGATGGATTTAACCCAGATCTCTTGACTGGGGGAGAATGTCTGCATTGTCAGCATTCCGTCCATCATTTGTTTGTTGGAACGCTTTTCGCCCTAAGTGGGATGGGTATGCCCAGACGTGGGTCCCGTGCTCACTACGCCACTGGAGTCAAGCTATCCTGGCTGATGACGGCTGATAGCCAGAAACCGGTCCTAGGATGCTTGATTCCGGTCCAGGGAAGACATGGCTTGGCAGTTCGGGCTGGACTGTTCCCATGAGGCACAGGGTCAAGACTGATTTGCATATGGCCATGTCTGAACTGGGGTGGCGTAGTGGGCAAAAGAACAATGGATTTAACCCAGATCTGTTGACTGGGGGAGAATGTCTGCATTGTCAGCATTCCGTCCATCATTTGTTTGTTGGAACACTTTTCGCCCTAAGTGGGATGGGTATGCCCAGACGTGGGTCCCGTGCTCACTATGCCACTGGAGTCAAGCTATCCTGGCTGATGACGGCTGATAGCCAGAAACCAGTCCTAGGATGCTTGATTCCGGTCCAGGGAATACATGGCTTGGCAGTTCGGGCTGGACTGTTCCCATGAGGCACAGGGTCAAGACTGATTTGCATATGGCCATGTCTGAACTGGGGTGGCGTAGTGGGCAAAAGAACAATGGATTTAACCCAGATCTCTTGACTGGGGGAGAATGTCTGCATTGTCAGCATTCCGTCCATCATTTGTTTGTTGGAACGCTTTTCGCCGTAAGTGGGATGGGTATGCCCAGACATGGGTCCCGTGCTCACTACGCCACTGGAGTCAAGCTATCCTGGCTGATGACGGCTGATAGCCAGACACCGGTCCTAGGATGCTTGATTCCGGTCCAGGGAAGACATGGCTTGGCAGTTCGGGCTGGACTGTTCCCATGAGGCACAGGGTACAGACTGATTTGCATATGGCCATGTCTGAACTGGGGTGGCGTAGTGGGCAAAAGAACAATGGATTTAACCCAGATCTCTTGACTGGGGGAGAATGTCTGCATTGTCAGCATTCCGTCCATCATTTGTTTGTTGGAACGCTTTTCGCCCTAAGTGGGATGGGTATGCCCAGATGTGGGTCCCGTGCTCACTACGCCACTGGAGTCAAGCTATCCTGGCTGATGACGGCTGATAGCCAGAAACCGGTCCTAGGATGCTTGATTCCGGTCCAGGGAAGACAAGGCTTGGCAGTTCGGGCTGGACTGTTCCCATGAGGCACAGGGTCAAGACTGATTTGCATATGGCCATGTCTGAACTGGGGTGGCGCAGTGAGCAAAAGAACGATGGATTTAACCCAGATCTCTTGACTGGGGGAGAATGTCTGCATTGTCAGCATTCCGTCCATCATTTGTTTGTTGGAACACTTTTCGCCCTAAGTGGGATGGGTATGTCCAGACGTGGGTCCCGTGCTCACTACGCCACTGGAGTCAAGCTATCCTGGCTGATGACGGCTGATAGCCAGAAACCGGTCCTAGGATGCTTGATTCCGGTCCAGGGAAGACATGGCTTGGCAGTTCGGGCTGGACTGTTCCCATGAGGCACAGGGTCAAGACTGATTTGCATATGGCCATGTCTGAACTGGGGTGGCGTAGTGGGCAAAAGAACGATGGATTTAACCCAGATCTCTTGACTGGGGGAGAATGTCTGCATTGTCAGCATTCCGTCCATCATTTGTTTGTTGGAACGCTTTTCGCCCTAAGTGGGATGGGTATGCCCAGACGTGGGTCCCGTGCTCACTACGCCACTGGAGTCAAGCTATCCTGGCTGATGACGGCTGATAGCCAGAAACCGGTCCTAGGATGCTTGATTCCGGTCCAGGGAAGACATGGCTTGGCAGTTCGGGCTGGACTGTTCCCATGAGGCACAGGGTCAAGACTGATTTGCATATGGCCATGTCTGAACTGGGGTGGCGTAGTGGGCAAAAGAACGATGGATTTAACAACCCAGATCTCTTGACTGGGGGAGAATGTCTGCATTGTCAGCATTCCGTCCATCATTTGTTTGTTGGAACACTTTTCGCCCTAAGTGGGATGGGTATGCCCAGACGTGGGTCCCGTGCTCACTACGCCACTGGAGTCAAGCTATCCTGGCTGATGACGGCTGATAGCCAGAAACCGGTCCTAGGATGCTTGATTCCGGTCCAGGGAAGACATGGCTTGGCAGTTCGGGCTGGACTGTTCCCATGAGGCACAGGGTCAAGACTGATTTGCATATGGCCATGTCTGAACTGGGGTGGCGTAGTGGGCAAAAGAACAATGGATTTAACCCAGATCTGTTGACTGGGGGAGAATGTCTGCATTGTCAGCATTCCGTCCATCATTTGTTTGTTGGAACACTTTTCGCCCTAAGTGGGATGGGTATGCCCAGACGTGGGTCCCGTGCTCACTATGCCACTGGAGTCAAGCTATCCTGGCTGATGACGGCTGATAGCCAGAAACCGGTCCTAGGATGCTTGATTCCGGTCCAGGGAAGACATGGCTTGGCAGTTCGGGCTGGACTGTTCCCATGAGGCACAGGGTCAAGACTGATTTGCATATGCCATGTCTGAACTGGGGTGGCGTAGTGGGCAAAAGAACAATGGATTTAACCCAGATCTCTTGACTGGGGGAGAATGTCTGCATTGTCAGCATTCCGTCCATCATTTGTTTGTTGGAACGCTTTTCGCCCTAAGTGGGATGGGTATGCCCAGACGTGGGTCCCGTGCTCACTACACCACTGGAGTCAAGCTATCCTGGCTGATGACGGCTGATAGCCAGAAACCGGTCCTAGGATGCTTGATTCCGGTCCAGGGAAGACATGGCTTGGCAGTTCGGGCTGGACTGTTCCCATGAGGCACAGGGTCAAGACTGATTTGCATATGGCCATGTCTGAACTGGGGTGGCGTAGTGGGCAAAAGAACAATGGATTTAACCCAGATCTCTTGACTGGGGAAGAATGTCTGCATTGTCAGCATTCCGTCCATCATTTGTTTGTTGGAACGCTTTTCGCGGTAAGTGGGATGGGTATGCCCAGACATGGGTCCCGTGCTCACTACGCCACTGGAGTCAAGCTATCCTGGCTGATGACGGCTGATAGCCAGACACCGGTCCTAGGATGCTTGATTCCGGTCCAGGGAAGACATGGCTTGGCAGTTCGGGCTGGACTGTTCCCATGAGGCACAGGATCAAGACTGATTTGCATATGGCCATGTCTGAACTGGGGTGGCGTAGTGGGCAAAAGAACGATGGATTTAACCCAGACCTCTTGACTGGGGGAGAATGTCTGCATTGTCAGCATTCCGTCCATCATTTGTTTGTTGGAACGCTTTTCGCCCTAAGTGGGATGGGTATGCCCAGACGTGGGTCCCGTGCTCACTACGCCACTGGAGTCAAGCTATCCTGGCTGATGACGGCTGATAGCCAGAAACCGGTCCTAGGATGCTTGATTCCGGTCCAGGGAAGACAAGGCTTGGCAATTCGGGCTGGACTGTTCCCATGAGGCACAGGGTCAAGACTGATTTGCATATGGCCATGTCTGAACTGGGGTGGCGCAGTGAGCAAAAGAACGATGGATTTAACCCAGATCTCTTGACTGGGGGAGAATGTCTGCATTGTCAGCATTCCGTCCATCATTTGTTTGTTGGAACACTTTTCGCCCTAAGTGGGATGGGTATGCCCAGACGTGGGTCCCGTGCTCACTACGCCACTGGAGTCAAGCTATCCTGGCTGATGACGGCTGATAGCCAGAAACCGGTCCTAGGATGCTTGATTCCGGTCCAGGGAAGACATGGCTTGGCAGTTCGGGCTGGACTGTTCCCATGAGGCACAGGGTCAAGACTGATTTGCATATGGCCATGTCTGAACTGGGGTGGCGTAGTGGGCAAAAGAACAATGGATTTAACCCAGATCTGTTGACTGGGGGAGAATGTCTGCATTGTCAGCATTCCGTCCATCATTTGTTTGTTGGAACACTTTTCGCCCTAAGTGGGATGGGTATGCCCAGACGTGGGTCCCGTGCTCACTATGCCACTGGAGTCAAGCTATCCTGGCTGATGACGGCTGATAGCCAGAAACCGGTCCTAGGATGCTTGATTCCGGTCCAGGGAAGACATGGCTTGGCAGTTCGGGCTGGACTGTTCCCATGAGGCACAGGGTCAAGACTGATTTGCATATGCCATGTCTGAACTGGGGTGGCGTAGTGGGCAAAAGAACAATGGATTTAACCCAGATCTCTTGACTGGGGGAGAATGTCTGCATTGTCAGCATTCCGTCCATCATTTGTTTGTTGGAACGCTTTTCGCCCTAAGTGGGATGGGTATGCCCAGACGTGGGTCCCGTGCTCACTACACCACTGGAGTCAAGCTATCCTGGCTGATGACGGCTGATAGCCAGAAACCGGTCCTAGGATGCTTGATTCCGGTCCAGGGAAGACATGGCTTGGCAGTTCGGGCTGGACTGTTCCCATGAGGCACAGGGTCAAGACTGATTTGCATATGGCCATGTCTGAACTGGGGTGGCGTAGTGGGCAAAAGAACAATGGATTTAACCCAGATCTCTTGACTGGGGGAGAATGTCTGCATTGTCAGCATTCCGTCCATCATTTGTTTGTTGGAACGCTTTTCGCCGTAAGTGGGATGGGTATGCCCAGACATGGGTCCCGTGCTCACTACGCCACTGGAGTCAAGCTATCCTGGCTGATGACGGCTGATAGCCAAACACCGGTCCTAGGATGCTTGATTCCGGTCCAGGGAAGACATGGCTTGGCAGTTCGGGCTGGACTGTTCCCATGAGGCACAGGATCAAGACTGATTTGCATATGGCCATGTCTGAACTGGGGTGGCGTAGTGGGCAAAAGAACGATGGATTTAACCCAGACCTCTTGACTGGGGGAGAATGTCTGCATTGTCAGCATTCCGTCCATCATTTGTTTGTTGGAACGCTTTTCGCCCTAAGTGGGATGGGTATGCCCAGACGTGGGTCCCGTGCTCACTACGCCACTGGAGTCAAGCTATCCTGGCTGATGACGGCTGATAGCCAGAAACCGGTCCTAGGATGCTTGTTTCCGGTCCAGGGAAGACAAGGCTTGGCAATTCGGGCTGGACTGTTCCCATGAGGCACAGGGTCAAGACTGATTTGCATATGGCCATGTCTGAACTGGGGTGGCGCAGTGAGCAAAAGAACGATGGATTTAACCCAGATCTCTTGACTGGGGGAGAATGTCTGCATTGTCAGCATTCCGTCCATCATTTGTTTGTTGGAACACTTTTCGCCCTAAGTGGGATGGGTATGTCCAGACGTGGGTCCCGTGCTCAATACGCCACTGGAGTTAAGCTATCCTGGCTGATGACGGCTGATAGCCAGAAACCGGTCCTAGGATGCTTGATTCCGGTCCAGGGAAGACATGGCTTGGCAGTTCGGGCTGGACTGTTCCCATGAGGCACAGGCTCAAGACTGATTTGCATATGGCCATGTCTGAACTGGGGTGGCGTAGTGGGCAAAAGAACGATGGATTTAACCCAGATCTCTTGACTGGGGGAGAATGTCTGCATTGTCATCATTCCGTCCATCATTTGTTTGTTGGAACGCTTTTCGCCCTAAGTGGGATGGGTATGCCCAGACGTGGGTCCCGTGCTCACTACGCCACTGGAGTCAAGCTATCCTGGCTGATGACGGCTGATAGCCAGAAACCGGTCCTAGGATGCTTGATTCCGGTCCAGGGAAGACATGGCTTGGCAGTTCGGGCTGGACTGTTCCCATGAGGCACAGGGTCAAGACTGATTTGCATATGGCCATGTCTGAACTAGGGTGGCGTAGTGGGCAAAAGAACGATGGATTTAACCCAGATCTCTTGACTGGGGGAGAATGTCTGCATTGTCAGCATTCCGTCCATCATTTGTTTGTTGGAACGCTTTTCGCCCTAAGTGGGATGGGTATGCCCAGACGTGGGTCCCGTGCTCACTACGCCACTGGAGTCAAGCTATCCTGGCTGATGACGGCTGATAGCCAGAAACCGGTCCTAGGATGCTTGATTCCGGTCCAGGGAAGACATGGCTTGGCAGTTCGGGCTGGACTGTTCCCATGAGGCACAGGGTCAAGACTGATTTGCATATGGCCATGTCTGAACTGGGGTGGCGTAGTGGGCAAAAGAACGATGGATTTAACAACCCAGATCTCTTGACTGGGGGAGAATGTCTGCATTGTCAGCATTCCGTCCATCATTTGTTTGTTGGAACACTTTTCGCCCTAAGTGGGATGGGTATGCCCAGACGTGGGTCCCGTGCTCACTACGCCACTGGAGTCAAGCTATCCTGGCTGATGACGGCTGATAGCCAGAAACCGGTCCTAGGATGCTTGATTCCGGTCCAGGGAAGACATGGCTTGGCAGTTCGGGCTGGACTGTTCCCATGAGGCACAGGGTCAAGACTGATTTGCATATGGCCATGTCTGAACTGGGGTGGCGTAGTGGGCAAAAGAACAATGGATTTAACCCAGATCTGTTGACTGGGGGAGAATGTCTGCATTGTCAGCATTCCGTCCATCATTTGTTTGTTGGAACACTTTTCGCCCTAAGTGGGATGGGTATGCCCAGACGTGGGTCCCGTGCTCACTATGCCACTGGAGTCAAGCTATCCTGGCTGATGACGGCTGATAGCCAGAAACCGGTCCTAGGATGCTTGATTCCGGTCCAGGGAAGACATGGCTTGGCAGTTCGGGCTGGACTGTTCCCATGAGGCACAGGGTCAAGACTGATTTGCATATGCCATGTCTGAACTGGGGTGGCGTAGTGGGCAAAAGAACAATGGATTTAACCCAGATCTCTTGACTGGGGGAGAATGTCTGCATTGTCAGCATTCCGTCCATCATTTGTTTGTTGGAACGCTTTTCGCCCTAAGTGGGATGGGTATGCCCAGACGTGGGTCCCGTGCTCACTACACCACTGGAGTCAAGCTATCCTGGCTGATGACGGCTGATAGCCAGAAACCGGTCCTAGGATGCTTGATTCCGGTCCAGGGAAGACATGGCTTGGCAGTTCGGGCTGGACTGTTCCCATGAGGCACAGGGTCAAGACTGATTTGCATATGGCCATGTCTGAACTGGGGTGGCGTAGTGGGCAAAAGAACAATGGATTTAACCCAGATCTCTTGACTGGGGGAGAATGTCTGCATTGTCAGCATTCCGTCCATCATTTGTTTGTTGGAACGCTTTTCGCCGTAAGTGGGATGGGTATGCCCAGACATGGGTCCCGTGCTCACTACGCCACTGGAGTCAAGCTATCCTGGCTGATGACGGCTGATAGCCAGACACCGGTCCTAGGATGCTTGATTCCGGTCCAGGGAAGACATGGCTTGGCAGTTCGGGCTGGACTGTTCCCATGAGGCACAGGATCAAGACTGATTTGCATATGGCCATGTCTGAACTGGGGTGGCGTAGTGGGCAAAAGAACGATGGATTTAACCCAGACCTCTTGACTGGGGGAGAATGTCTGCATTGTCAGCATTCCGTCCATCATTTGTTTGTTGGAACGCTTTTCGCCCTAAGTGGGATGGGTATGCCCAGACGTGGGTCCCGTGCTCACTACGCCACTGGAGTCAAGCTATCCTGGCTGATGACGGCTGATAGCCAGAAACCGGTCCTAGGATGCTTGATTCCGGTCCAGGGAAGACAAGGCTTGGCAATTCGGGCTGGACTGTTCCCATGAGGCACAGGCTCAAGACTGATTTGCATATGGCCATGTCTGAACTGGGGTGGCGTAGTGGGCAAAAGAACGATGGATTTAACCCAGATCTCTTGACTGGGGGAGAATGTCTGCATTGTCAGCATTCCGTCCATCATTTGTTTGTTGGAACGCTTTTCGCCCTAAGTGGGATGGGTATGCCCAGACGTGGGTCCCGTGCTCACTACGCCACTGGAGTCAAGCTATCCTGGCTGATGACGGCTGATAGCCAGAAACCGGTCCTAGGATGCTTGATTCCGGTCCAGGGAAGACATGGCTTGGCAGTTCGGGCTGGACTGTTCCCATGAGGCACAGGGTCAAGACTGATTTGCATATGGCCATGTCTGAACTGGGGTGGCGTAGTGGGCAAAAGAACGATGGATTTAACCCAGATCTCTTGACTGGGGGAGAATGTCTGCATTGTCAGCATTCCGTCCATCATTTGTTTGTTGGAACACTTTTCGCCCTAAGTGGGATGGGTATGCCCAGACGTGGGTCCCGTGCTCACTACGCCACTGGAGTCAAGCTATCCTGGCTGATGACGGCTGATAGCCAGAAACCGGTCCTAGGATGCTTGATTCCGGTCCAGGGAAGACATGGCTTGGCAGTTCGGGCTGGACTGTTCCCATGAGGCACAGGGTCAAGACTGATTTGCATATGGCCATGTCTGAACTGGGGTGGCGTAGTGGGCAAAAGAACAATGGATTTAACCCAGATCTGTTGACTGGGGGAGAATGTCTGCATTGTCAGCATTCCGTCCATCATTTGTTTGTTGGAACACTTTTCGCCCTAAGTGGGATGGGTATGCCCAGACGTGGGTCCCGTGCTCACTATGCCACTGGAGTCAAGCTATCCTGGCTGATGACGGCTGATAGCCAGAAACCGGTCCTAGGATGCTTGATTCCGGTCCAGGGAAGACATGGCTTGGCAGTTCGGGCTGGACTGTTCCCATGAGGCACAGGGTCAAGACTGATTTGCATATGCCATGTCTGAACTGGGGTGGCGTAGTGGGCAAAAGAACAATGGATTTAACCCAGATCTCTTGACTGGGGGAGAATGTCTGCATTGTCAGCATTCCGTCCATCATTTGTTTGTTGGAACGCTTTTCGCCCTAAGTGGGATGGGTATGCCCAGACGTGGGTCCCGTACTCACTATGCCACTGGAGTCAAGCTATCCTGGCTGATGACGGCTGATAGCCAGAAACCGGTCCTAGGATGCTTGATTTCGGTCCAGGGAAGACATGGCTTGGCTGTTCGGGCTGGACTGTTCCCATGAGGAACAGGGTCAAGACTGATTTGCATATGGCCATGTCTGAACTGGGGTGGCGTAGTGGGCAAAAGAACGATGGATTTAACCCAGATCTCTTGACTGGGGGAAGAATGTCTGCATTGTCAGCATTCTGTCCATCATTTGTTTGTTGGAACGCTTTTCGCCCTAAGTGGGATGGGTATGCCCAGACGTGGGTCCCGTGCTCACTACGCCACTGGAGTCAAGCTATCCTGGCTGATGACGGCTGATAGCCAGAAACCGGTCCTAGGATGCTTGATTCCGGTCCACGGAAGACATGGCTTGGCAGTTCGGGCTGGACTGTTCCCATGAGGCACAGGGTCAAGACTGATTTGCATATGGCCATGTCTGAACTGGGGTGGCGTAGTGGGCAAAAGAACGATGGATTTAACCCAGATCTCTTGACTGGGGGAGAATGTCTGCATTGTCAGCATTCCGTCCATCATTTGTTTGTTGGAACGCTTTTCACCCTAAGTGGGATGGGTATGCCCAGACGTAGGTCCCGTGGTCACTACGCCACTGGAGTCAAGCTATCCTGGCTGATGACGGCTGATAGCCAGAAACCGGTCCTAGGATGCTTGATTCCGGTCCAGGGAAGACATGGCTTGGCAGTTCGGGCTGGACTGTTCCCATGAGGCACAGCGTCAAGACTGATTTGCATATGGCCATGTCTGAACTGGGGTGGCGTAGTGGGCAAAAGAACGATGGATTTAACCCAGATCTCTTGACTGGGGGAGAATGTCTGCATTGTCAGCATTCCGTCCATCATTTGTTTGTTGGAACGCTTTTCGCCATAAGTGGGTTGGGTATGCCCAGACGTGGGTCCCGTGCTCACTACACCACTGGAGTCAAGCTATCCTGGCTGATGACGACTGATATCCAGAAACCGGTCCTAGGATGCTTGATTCCGGTCCAGGGAAGACATGGCTTGGCAGTTCGGGCTGGACTGTTCCCATGAGGCACAGGGTCAAGACTGATTTGCATATGGCCATGTCTGAACTGGGGTGGCGTAGTGGGCAAAAGAACGATGGATTTAACCCAGATCTCTTGACTGGGGGAGAATGTCTGCATTGTCAGCATTCCGTCCATCATTTGTTTGTTGGAACGCTTTTCACCCGAAGTGGGATGGGTATGCCCAGACGTAGGTCCCGTGCTCACTACGCCACTGGAGTCAAGCTATCCTGGCTGATGACGGCTGATAGCCAGAAATCGGTCCTAGGATGCTTGATTCCGGTCCAGGGAAGACATGGCTTGGCAGTTCGGGCTGGACTGTTCCCATGAGGCACAGGGTCAAGACTGATTTGCATATGGCCATGTCTGAACTGGGGTGGCGTAGTGGGCAAAAGAACGATGGATTTAACCCAGATCTCTTGACTGGGGGAGAATGTCTGCATTGTCAGCATTCCGTCCATCATTTGTTTGTTGGAACGCTTTTCGCCATAAGTGGGATGGGTATGCCCAGACGTGGGTCCCGTGCTCACTACGCCACTGGAGTCAAGCTATCCTGGCTGATGACGACTGATATCCAGAAACCGGTCCTATGATGCTTGATTCCGGTCCAGGGAAGACATGGCTTGGCAGTTCGGGCTGGACTGTTCCCATGAGGCACAGGGTCAAGACTGATTTGCATATGGCCATGTCTGAACTGGGGTGGCGTAGTGGGCAAAAGAACGATGGATTTAACCCAGATCTCTTGACTGGGGGAGAATGTCTGCATTGTCAGCATTCCGTCCATCATTTGTTTGTTGGAACGCTTTTCGCCATAAGTGGGATGGGTATGCCCAGACGTGGGTCCCGTGCTCACTACGCCACTGGAGTCAAGCTATCCTGGCTGATGACGACTGATATCCAGAAACCGGTCCTAGGATGCTTGATTCCGGTCCAGGGAAGACATGGCTTGGCAGTTCGGGCTGGACTGTTCCCATGAGGCACAGGGTCAAGACTGATTTGCATATGGCCATGTCTGAACTGGGGTGGCGTAGTGGGCAAAAGAACGATGGATTTAACCCAGATCTCTTGACTGGGGGAGAATGTCTGCATTGTCAGCATTCCGTCCATCATTTGTTTGTTGGAACGCTTTTCGCCATAAGTGGGATGGGTATGCCCAGACGTGGGTCCCGTGCTCACTACGCCACTGGAGTCAAGCTATCCTGGCTGATGACGACTGATATCCAGAAACCGGTCCTATGATGCTTGATTCCGGTCCAGGGAAGACATGGCTTGGCAGTTCGGGCTGGACTGTTCCCATGAGGCACAGGGTCAAGACTGATTTGCATATGGCCATGTCTGAACTGGGGTGGCGTAGTGGGCAAAAGAACGATGGATTTAACCCAGATCTCTTGACTGGGGGAGAATGTCTGCATTGTCAGCATTCCGTCCATCATTTGTTTGTTGGAACGCTTTTCGCCATAAGTGGGATGGGTATGCCCAGACGTGGGTCCCGTGCTCACTACGCCACTGGAGTCAAGCTATCCTGGCTGATGACGACTGATATCCAGAAACCGGTCCTAGGATGCTTGATTCCGGTCCAGGGAAGACATGGCTTGGCAGTTCGGGCTGGACTGTTCCCATGAGGCACAGGGTCAAGACTGATTTGCATATGGCCATGTCTGAACTGGGGTGGCGTAGTGGGCAAAAGAACAATGGATTTAACCCAGATCTCTTGACTGGGGGAGAATGTCTGCATTGTCAGCATTCCGTCCATCATTTGTTTGTTGGAATGCTTTTCGCCCTAAGTGGGATGGGTATGCCCAGACGTGGGTCCCGTGCTCACTACGCCACTGGAGTCAAGCTATCCTGGCTGATGATGGCTGATAGCCAGAAACCGGTCCTAGGATGCTTGATTCTGGTCCAGGGAAGACATGGCTTGGCAGTTCGGGCTGGACTGTTCACATGAGGCACAGGGTCAAGACTGATTTGCATATGGCCATGTCTGAACTGGGGTGGCGTAGTGGGCAAAAGAACAATGGATTTAACCCAGATCTCTTGACTGGGGGAGAATGTCTGCATTGTCAGCATTCCGTCCATCATTTGTTTGTTGGAACGCTTTTCGCCCTAAGTGGGATGGGTATGCCCAGACATGGGTCCCGTGCTCACTACGCCACTGGAGTCAAGCTATCCTGGCTGATGACGGCTGATAGCCAGAAACCGGTCCTAGGATGCTTGATTCCGGTCCAGGGAAGTTATGGCTTGGCAGTTCGGGCTGGACTGTTCCCATGAGGCACAGGGTCAAGGCTGATTTGCATATGGCCATGTCTGAACTGGGGTGGCGTAGTGGGCAAAAGAACGATGGATTTAACCCAGATCTCTTGACTGGGGGAGAATGTCTGCATTGTCAGCATTCCGTCCATCATTTGTTTGTTGGAACGCTTTTCGCCCTAAGTGGGATGGGTATGCCCAGACGTGGGTCCCGTGCTCACTACGCCACTGGAGGCAAGCTATCCTGGCTGATGACGGCTGATAGCCAGAAACCGGTCCTAGGATGCTTGATTCCGGTCCAGGGAAGACGCGGCTTGGCAGTTCGGGCTGGACTGTTCCCATGAGGCACAGGGTCAAGACTGATTTGCATATGGCCATGTCTGAACTGGGGTGGCGTAGTGGGCAAAAGAACGATGGATTTAACCCAGATCTCTTGACTGGGGGAGAATGTCTGCATTGTTAGCATTCCGTCCATCATTTGTTTGTTGGAACGCTTTTCGCCCTAAGTGGGATGTGTATGCCCAGACGTGGGTCCCGTGCTCACTACGCCACTGGAGTCAAGCTATCCTGGCTGATGACGGCTGATAGCCAGAAACCGGTCCTAGGATGCTTGATTCCGGTCCAGGGAAGACATGGCTTGGCAGTTCAGGCTGGACTGTTCCCATGAGGCACAGGGTCAAGACTGATTTGCATATGGCCATGTCTGAACTGGGGTGGCGTAGTGGGCAAAAGAACAATGGATTTAACCCAGATCTCTTGACTGGGGGAGAATGTCTGCATTGTCAGCATTCCATCCATCATTTGTTTGTTGGAACACTTTTCGCCCTAAGTGGGATGGGTATGCCCAGACGTGGGTCCCGTGCTCACTATGCCACTGGAGTCAAGCTATCCTGGCTGATGACGGCTGATAGCCAGAAACCGGTCCTAGGATGCTTGATTCCGGTCCAGGGAAGACATGGCTTGGCAGTTCGGGCTGGACTGTTCCCATGAGGCACAGGGTCAAGACTGATTTGCATATGGCCATGTCTGAACTGGGGTGGCGCAGTGGGCAAAAGAACAATGGATTTAACCCAGATCTCTTGACTGGGGGAGAATGTCTGCATTGTCAGCATTCCGTCCATCATTTGTTTGTTGGAACGCTTTTCGCCCTAAGTGGGATGGGTATGCCCAGACGTGGGTCCCGTGCTCCCTACGCCACTGGAGTCAAGCTATCCTGGCTGATGACGGCTGATAGCCAGACACCGGTCCTAGGATGCTTGATTCTGGTCCAGGGAAGACATGGCTTGGCAGTTCGGGCTGGACTGTTCCCATGAGGCACAGGGTCAAGACTGATTTGCATATGGCCATGTCTGAACTGGGGTGGCGTAGTGGGCAAAAGAACGATGGATTTAACCCAGATCTCTTGACTGGGGGAGAATGTCTGCATTGTCAGCATTCCGTCCATCATTTGTTTGTTGGAACGCTTTTCGCCCTAAGTGGGATGGGTATGCCCAGACATGGGTCCCATGCTCACTACGCCACTGGAGTCAAGCTATCCTGGCTGATGACGGCTGATAGCCAGAAACCGGTCCTAGGATGCTTGATTCCGGTCCAGGGAAGACATGGCTTGGCAGTTCGGGCTGGACTGTTCCCATGAGGCACAGGGTCAAGACTGATTTGCATATGGCCATGTCTGAACTGGGGTGGCGTAGTGGGCAAAAGAACGATGGATTTAACCCAGATCTCTTGACTGGGGGAGAATGTCTGCATTGTCAGCATTCCGTCCATCATTTGTTTGTTGGAACGCTTTTCGCCCTAAGTGGGATGGGTATGCCCAGACGTGGGTCCCGTGCTCACTACGCCACTGGAGGCAAGCTATCCTGGCTGATGACGGCTGATAGCCAGAAACCGGTCCTAGGATGCTTGATTCCGGTCCAGGGAAGACGCGGCTTGGCAGTTCGGGCTGGACTGTTCCCATGAGGCACAGGGTCAAGACTGATTTGCATATGGCCATGTCTGAACTGGGGTGGCGTAGTGGGCAAAAGAACGATGGATTTAACCCAGATCTCTTGACTGGGGGAGAATGTCTGCATTGTTAGCATTCCGTCCATCATTTGTTTGTTGGAACGCTTTTCGCCCTAAGTGGGATGTGTATGCCCAGACGTGGGTCCCGTGCTCACTACGCCACTGGAGTCAAGCTATCCTGGCTGATGACGGCTGATAGCCAGAAACCGGTCCTAGGATGCTTGATTCCGGTCCAGGGAAGACATGGCTTGGCAGTTCAGGCTGGACTGTTCCCATGAGGCACAGGGTCAAGACTGATTTGCATATGGCCATGTCTGAACTGGGGTGGCGTAGTGGGCAAAAGAACAATGGATTTAACCCAGATCTCTTGACTGGGGGAGAATGTCTGCATTGTCAGCATTCCGTCCATCATTTGTTTGTTGGAACACTTTTCGCCCTAAGTGGGATGGGTATGCCCAGACGTGGGTCCCGTGCTCACTATGCCACTGGAGTCAAGCTATCCTGGCTGATGACGGCTGATAGCCAGAAACCGGTCCTAGGATGCTTGATTCCGGTCCAGGGAAGACATGGCTTGGCAGTTCGGGCTGGACTGTTCCCATGAGGCACAGGGTCAAGACTGATTTGCATATGGCCATGTCTGAACTGGGGTGGCGTAGTGGGCAAAAGAACAATGGATTTAACCCAGATCTCTTGACTGGGGGAGAATGTCTGCATTGTCAGCATTCCGTCCATCATTTGTTTGTTGGAACGCTTTTCGCCCTAAGTGGGATGGGTATGCCCAGACGTGGGTCCCGTGCTCCCTACGCCACTGGAGTCAAGCTATCCTGGCTGATGACGGCTGATAGCCAGACACCGGTCCTAGGATGCTTGATTCTGGTCCAGGGAAGACATGGCTTGGCAGTTCGGGCTGGACTGTTCCCATGAGGCACAGGGTCAAGACTGATTTGCATATGGCCATGTCTGAACTGGGGTGGCGTAGTGGGCAAAAGAACGATGGATTTAACCCAGATCTCTTGACTGGGGGAGAATGTCTGCATTGTCAGCATTCCGTCCATCATTTGTTTGTTGGAATGCTTTTCGCCCTAAGTGGGATGGGTATGCCCAGACGTGGGTCCCATGCTCACTATGCCACTGGAGTCAAGCTATCCTGGCTGATGACGGCTGATAGCCAGAAACCGGTCCTAGGATGCTTGATTCCGGTCCAGGGAAGACAAGGCTTGGCAGTTCGGGCTGAACTGTTCCCATGAGGCACAGGGTCAAGACTGATTTGCATATGGCCATGTCTGAACTGGGGTGGCGCAGTGGGCAAAAGAACGATGGATTTAACCCAGATCTCTTGACTGGGGGAGAATGTCTGCATTGTCAGCATTCCGTCCATCATTTGTTTGTTGGAACACTTTTCGCCCTAAGTGGGATGGGTATGTCCAGGCGTGGGTCCCGTGCTCACTACGCCACTGGAGTCAAGCTATCCTGCCTGATGACGGCTGATAGCCAGAAACAGTCCTAGGATGCTTGATTCCGGTCCAGGGAAGACATGGCTTGGCAGTTCGGGCTGGACTGTTCCCATGAGGCACAGGGTCAAGACTGATTTGCATATGGCCATGTCTGAACTGGGGTGGCGTAGTGGGCAAAAGAACGATGGATTTAACCCAGATCTCTTGACTGGGGGAGAATGTCTGCATTGTCAGCATTCCGTCCATCATTTATTTGTTGGAACGCTTTTTGCCCTAAGTGGGATGGGTATGCCCAGACGTGGGTCCCGTGCTCACTACGCCACTGGAGTCAAGCTATCCTGGCTGATGACGGCTGATAGCCAGAAACCGGTCCTAGGATGCTTGATTCCGGTCCAGGGAAGACATGGCTTGGCAGTTCGGGCTGGACTGTTCCCATGAGGCACAGGGTCAAGACTGATTTGCATATGGCCATGTCTGAACTGGGGTGGCGTAGTGGGCAAAAGAACGATGGATTTAACCCAGATCTCTTGACTGGGGGAGAATGTCTGCATTGTCAGCATTCCGTCCATCATTTGTTTGTTGGAACGCTTTTCGCCCTAAGTGGGATGGGTATGCCCAGACGTGGGTCCCGTGCTCACTACACCACTGGAGTCAAGCTATCCTGGCTGATGACGGCTGATAGCCAGAAACCGGTCCTAGGATGCTTGATTCCGGTCCAGGGAAGACATGGCTTGGCAGTTCGGGCTGGACTGTTCCCATGAGGCACAGGGTCAAGACTGATTTGCATATGGCCATGTCTGAACTGGGGTGGCGTAGTGGGCAAAAGAACGATGGATTTAACCCAGATCTCTGGGGGAGAATGTCTGCATTGTCAGCATTCCATCCATCATTTGTTTGTTGGAACGCTTTTCGCCCTAAGTGCGATGGGTATGCCCAGACGTGGGTCCCGTGCTCACTACGCCACTGGAGTCAAGCTATCCTGGCTGATGACGGCTGATAGCCAGAAACCGGTCCTAGGATGCTTGATTCCGGTCCAGGAAAGACATGGCTTGGCAGTTCGGGCTGGACTGTTCCCATGAGGCACAGGGTCAAGACTGATTTGCATATGGCCATGTCTGAACTGGGGTGGCGTAGTGGGCAAAAGAACGATGGATTTAACCCAGATCTCTTGACTGAGGGAGAATGTCTGCATTGTCAGCATTCCGTCCATCATTTGTTTGTTGGAACGCTTTTCGCCCTAAGTGGGATGGATATGCCCAGACGTGGGTCCCGTGCTCACTATGCCACTGGAGTCAAGCTATCCTGGCTGATGACGGCTGATAGCTAGAAACCGGTCCTAGGATGCTTGATTTCGGTCCAGGGAAGACATGGCTTGGCTGTTCGGGCTAGACTGTTCCCATGAGGCACAGGGTCAAGACTGATTTTCATATGGCCATGTCTGAACTGGGGTGGCGTAGTGGGCAAAAGAACGATGGATTTAACCCAGATCTCTTGACTGGGGGAAGAATGTCTGCATTGTCAGCATTCTGTCCATCATTTGTTTGTTGGAACGCTTTTCGCCCTAAGTGGGATGGGTATGCCCAGACGTGGGTCCCGTGCTCACTACGCCACTGGAGTCAAGCTATCCTGGCTGATGACGGCTGATAGCCGTGAACCGGTCCTAGGATGCTTGATTCCGGTCCAGGGAAGACATGGCTTGGCAGTTCGGGCTGGACTGTTCCCATGAGGCACAGGGTCAAGACTGATTTGCATATGGCCATGTCTGAACTGGGGTGGCGTAGTGGGCAAAAGAACGATGGATTTAACCCAGATCTCTTGACTGGGGGAGAATGTCTGCATTGTCAGCATTCCGTCCATCATTTGTTTGTTGGAACGCTTTTCGCCATAAGTGGGATGGGTATGCCCAGACGTGGGTCCCGTGCTCACTACGCCACTGGAGTCAAGCTATCCTGGCTGATGACAGCTGATAGCCAGAAACCGGTCCTAGGATGCTTGATTCCGGTCCAGGGAAGACATGTTTTGGCAGTTCGGGCTGGACTGTTCCCATGAGGCACAGGGTCAAGACTGATTTGCATATGGCCATGTCTGAACTGGGGTGGCATAGTGGGCAAAAGAACAATGGATTTAACCCAGATCTCTTGACTGGGGGAGAATGTCTGCATTGTCAGCATTCCGCCCATCATTTGTTTGTTGGAACGCTTTTTGCCCTAAGTGGGATGGGTATGCCCAGACGTGGGTCCCGTGCTCACTACGCCGCTGGAGTCAAGCTATCCTGGCTGATGACGGCTGATAGCCAGAAACCGGTCCTAGGATGCTTGATTCCGGTCCAGGGAAGACATGGCTTGGCAGTTCGGGCTGGACTGTTCCCATGAGGCACAGGGTCAAGACTGATTTGCATATGGCCATGTCTGAACTGGGGTGGCGTAGTGGGCAAAAGAACAATGGATTTAACCCAGATCTCTTGACTGGGGGAGAATGTCTGCATTGTCAGCATTCCGTCCATCATTTGTTTGTTGGAATGCTTTTCGCCCTAAGTGGGATGGGTATGCCAAGACGTGGGTCCCGTGCTCCCTACGCCACTGGAGTCAAGCTATCCTGGCTGATGACGGCTGATAGCCAGACACCGGTCCTAGGATGCTTGATTCTGGTCCAGGGAAGACATGGCTTGGCAGTTCGGGCTGGACTGTTCCCATGAGGCACAGGGTCAAGACTGATTTGCATATGGCCATGTCTGAACTGGGGTGGCGTAGTGGGCAAAAGAACGATGGATTTAACCCAGATCTCTTGACTGGGGGACAATGTCTGCATTGTCAGCATTCCGTCCATCATTTGTTTGTTGGAACGCTTTTCGCCCTAAGTGGGATGGGTATGCCCAGACGTGGGTCCCGTGCTCACTACGCCACTGGAGTCAAGCTATCCTGGCTGATGATGGCTGATAGCCAGAAACCGGTCGTAGGATGCTTGATTCCGGTCCAGGGAAGACAAGGCTTGGCAGTTCGGGCTGGACTGTTCCCATGAGGCACAGGGTCAAGACTGATTTGCATATGGCCATGTCTGAACTGGGGTGGCGCAGTGGGCAAAAGAACGATGGATTTAACCCAGATCTCTTGACTGGGGGAGAATGTCTGCATTGTCAGCATTCCGTCCATCATTTGTTTGTTGGAACACTTTTCGCCCTAAGTGGGATGGGTATGTCCAGGCGTGGGTCCCGTGCTCACTACGCCACTGGAGTCAAGCTATCCTGCCTGATGACGGCTGATAGCCAGAAACCGGTCCTAGGATGCTTGATTCCGGTCCAGGGAAGACATGGCTTGGCAGTTCGGGCTGGACTGTTCCCATGAGGCACAGAGTCAAGACTGATTTGCATATGGCCATGTCTGAACTGGGGTGGCGTAGTGGGCAAAAGAACGATGGATTTAACCCAGATCTCTTGACTGGGGGAGAATGTCTGCATTGTCAGCATTCCGTCCATCATTTATTTTTTGGAACGCTTTTTGCCCTAAGTGGGATGGGTATGCCCAGACGTGGGTCCCGTGCTCACTACGCCACTGGAGTCAAGCTATCCTGGCTGATGACGGCTGATAGCCAGAAACCGGTCCTAGGATGCTTGATTCCGGTCCAGGGAAGACATGGCTTGGCAGTTCGGGCTGGACTGTTCCCATGAGGCACAGGGTCAAGACTGATTTGCATATGGCCATGTCTGAACTGGGGTGGCGTAGTGGGCAAAAGAACGATGGATTTAACCCAGATCTCTTGACTGGGGGAGAATGTCTGCATTGTCAGCATTCCGTCCATCATTTGTTTGTTGGAACGCTTTTCGCCCTAAGTGGGATGGGTATGCCCAGACGTGGGTCCCGTGCTCACTACGCCACTGGAGTCAAGCTATCCTGGCTGATGACGGCTGATAGCCAGACACCGGTCCTAGGATGCTTGATTCTGGTCCAGGGAAGACATGGCTTGGCAGTTCGGGCTGGACTGTTCCCATGAGGCACAGGGTCAAGACTGATTTGCATATGGCCATGTCTGAACTGGGGTGGCGTAGTGGGCAAAAGAACGATGGATTTAACCCAGATCTCTTGACTGGGGGAGAATGTCTGCATTGTCAGCATTCCGTCCATCATTTGTTTGTTGGAACGCTTTTCGCCCTAAGTGGGATGGGTATGCCCAGACGTGGGTCCCGTGCTCACTACGCCACTGGAGTCAAGCTATCCTGGCTGATGACGGCTGATAGCCAGAAACCGGTCCTAGGATGCTTGATTCCGGTCCAGGGAAGACAAGGCTTGGCAGTTCGGGCTGGACTGTTCCCATGAGGCACAGGGTCAAGACTGATTTGCATATGGCCATGTCTGAACTGGGGTAGCGCAGTGGGTAAAAGAACGATGGATTTAACCCAGATCTCTTGACTGGGGGAGAATGTCTGCATTGTCAGCATTCCGTCCATCATTTGTTTGTTTGAACACTTTTCGCCCTAAGTGGGATGGGTATGTCCAGGCGTGGGTCCCGTGCTCGCTACGCCACTGGAGTCAAGCTATCCTGCCTGATGACGGCTGATAGCCAGAAACCGGTCCTAGGATGCTTGATTCCGGTCCAGGGAAGACATGGCTTGGCAGTTCGGGCTGGACTGTTCCCATGAGGCACAGAGTCAAGACTGATTTGCATATGGCCATGTCTGAACTGGGGTGGCGTAGTGGGCAAAAAAACGATGGATTTAACCCAGATCTCTTGACTGGGGGAGAATGTCTGCATTGTCAGCATTCCGTCCATCATTTATTTGTTGGAACGCTTTTTGCCCTAAGTGGGATGGGTATGCCCAGACGTGGGTCCCGTGCTCACTACGCCACTGGAGTCAAGCTATCCTGGCTGATGACGGCTGATAGCCAGAAACCGGTCCTAGGATGCTTGATTCCGGTCCAGGGATCACATGGCTTGGCAGTTCGGGCTGGACTGTTCCCATGAGGCACAGGGTCAAGACTGATTTGCATATGGCCATGTCTGAACTGGGGTGGCGTAGTGGGCAAAAGAACGATGGATTTAACCCAGATCTCTTGACTGGGGGAGAATGTCTGCATTGTCAGCATTCCGTCCATCATTTGTTTGTTGGAACGCTTTTCGCCCTAAGTGGGATGGGTATGCCCAGACGTGGGTCCCGTGCTCACTACGCCACTGGAGTCAAGCTATCCTGGCTGATGACGGCTGATAGCCAGAAACCGGTCCTAGGATGCTTGATTCCGGTCCAGGGAAGACATGGCTTGGCAGTTCGGGCTGGACTGTTCCCATGAGGCACAGGGTCAAGACTGATTTGCATATGGCCATGTCTGAACTGGGGTGGCGTAGTGGGCAAAAGAACGATGGATTTAACCCAGATCTCTTGACTGGGGGAGAATGTCTGCATTGTCAGCATTCCGTCCATCATTTGTTTGTTGGAACACTTTTCGCCCTAAGTGGGATGGGTATGCCCAGACGTGGGTCCCGTGCTCACTACGCCACTGGAGTCAAGCTATCCTGGCTGATGACGGCTGATAGCCAGAAACCGGTCCTAGGATGCTTGATTCCGGTCCAGGGAAGACATGGCTTGGAAGTTCGGGCTGGACTGTTCCCATGAGGCACAGGGTCAAGACTGATTTGCATATGGCCATGTCTGAACTGGGGTGGCGTAGTGGGCAAAAGAACAATGGATTTAACCCAGATCTGTTGACTGGGGGAGAATGTCTGCATTGTCAGCATTCCGTCCATCATTTGTTTGTTGGAACACTTTTCGCCCTAAGTGGGATGGGTATGCCCAGACGTGGGTCCCGTGCTCACTATGCCACTGGAGTCAAGCTATCCTTACTGATGACGGCTGATAGCCAGAAACCGGTCCTAGGATGCTTGATTCCGGTCCAGGGAAGACATGGCTTGGCAGTTCAGGCTGGACTGTTCCCATGAGGCACAGGGTCAAGACTGATTTGCATATGGCCATGTCTGAACTGGGGTGGCGTAGTGGGCAAAAGAACAATGGATTTAACCCAGATCTCTTGACTGGGGGAGAATGTCTGCATTGTCAGCATTCCGTCCATCATTTGTTTGTTGGAACGCTTTTCGCCCTAAGTGGGATGGGTATGCCCAAACGTGGGTCCCGTGCTCACTACACCACTGGAGTCAAGCTATCCTGGCTGATGACGGCTGATAGCCAGAAACCGGTCCTAGGATGCTTGATTCCGGTCCAGGGAAGACATGGCTTGGCAGTTCGGGCTGGACTGTTCCCATGAGGCACAGGGTCAAGACTGATTTGCATATGGCCATGTCTGAACTGGGGTGGCGTAGTGGGCAAAAGAACAATGGATTTAACCCAGATCTCTTGACTGGGGGAGAATGTCTGCATTGTCAGCATTCCATCCATCATTTGTTTGTTGGAACGCTTTTCGCCCTAAGTGCGATGGGTATGCCCAGACGTGGGTCCCGTGCTCACTACGCCACTGGAGTCAAGCTATCCTGGCTGATGACGGCTGATAGCCAGAAACCGGTCCTAGGATGCTTGATTCCGGTCCAGGGAAGACATGGCTTGGCAGTTCGGGCTGGACTGTTCCCATGAGGCACAGGGTCAAGACTGATTTGCATATGGCCATGTCTGAACTGGGGTGGCGTAGTGGGCAAAAGAACACTGGATTTAACCCAGATCTCTTGACTGGGGGAAGAATGTCTGCATTGTCAGCATTCTGTCCATCATTTGTTTGTTGGAACGCTTTTCGCCCTAAGTGGGATGGGTATGCCCAGACGTGGGTCCCGTGCTCACTACGCCACTGGAGTCAAGCTATCCTGGCTGATGACGGCTGATAGCCGTGAACCGGTCCTAGGATGCTTGATTCCGGTCCAGGGAAGACATGGCTTGGCAGTTCGGGCTGGACTGTTCCCATGAGGCACAGGGTCAAGACTGATTTGCATATGGCCATGTCTGAACTGGGGTGGCGTAGTGGGCAAAAGAACGATGGATTTAACCCAGATCTCTTGACTGGGGGAGAATGTCTGCATTGTCAGCATTCCGTCCATCATTTGTTTGTTGGAACGCTTTTCGCCATAAGTGGGATGGGTATGCCCAGACGTGGGTCCCGTGCTCACTACGCCACTGGAGTCAAGCTATCCTGGCTGATGACAGCTGATAGCCAGAAACCGGTCCTAGGATGCTTGATTCCGGTCCAGGGAAGACATGTTTTGGCAGTTCGGGCTGGACTGTTCCCATGAGGCACAGGGTCAAGACTGATTTGCATATGGCCATGTCTGAACTGGGGTGGCATAGTGGGCAAAAGAACAATGGATTTAACCCAGATCTCTTGACTGGGGGAACAATGTCTGCATTGTCAGCATTCTGTCCATCATTTGTTTGTTGGAACGCTTTTCGCCCTAAGTGGGATGGGTATGCCCAGACGTGGGTCCCGTGCTCACTACGCCACTGGAGTCAAGCTATCCTGGCTGATGACGGCTGATAGCCAGAAACCGGTCCTAGGATGCTTGATTCCGGTCCAGGGATCACATGGCTTGGCTGTTCGGGCTAGACTGTTCCCATGAGGCACAGGGTCAAGACTGATTTTCATATGGCCATGTCTGAACTGGGGTGGCGTAGTGGGCAAAAGAACGATGGATTTAACCCAGATCTCTTGACTGGGGGAAGAATGTCTGCATTGTCAGCATTCTGTCCATCATTTGTTTGTTGGAACGCTTTTCGCCCTAAGTGGGATGGGTATGCCCAGACGTGGGTCCCGTGCTCACTACGCCACTGGAGTCAAGCTATCCTGGCTGATGACGGCTGATAGCCGTGAACCGGTCCTAGGATGCTTGATTCCGGTCCAGGGAAGACATGGCTTGGCAGTTCGGGCTGGACTGTTCCCATGAGGCACAGGGTCAAGACTGATTTGCATATGGCCATGTCTGAACTGGAGTGGCGTAGTGGGCAAAAGAACGATGGATTTAACCCAGATCTCTTGACTGGGGGAGAATGTCTGCATTGTCAGCATTCCGTCCATCATTTGTTTGTTGGAACGCTTTTCGCCATAAGTGGGATGGGTATGCCCAGACGTGGGTCCCGTGCTCACTACGCCACTGGAGTCAAGCTATCCTGGCTGATGACAGCTGATAGCCAGAAACCGGTCCTAGGATGCTTGATTCCGGTCCAGGGAAGACATGTTTTGGCAGTTCGGGCTGGACTGTTCCCATGAGGCACAGGGTCAAGACTGATTTGCATATGGCCATGTCTGAACTGGGGTGGCATAGTGGGCAAAAGAACAATGGATTTAACCCAGATCTCTTGACTGGGGGAGAATGTCTGCATTGTCAGCATTCCGCCCATCATTTGTTTGTTGGAACGCTTTTTGCCCTAAGTGGGATGGGTATGCCCAGACGTGGGTCCCGTGCTCACTACGCCACTGGAGTCAAGCTATCCTGGCTGATGACGGCTGATAGCCAGAAACCGGTCCTAGGATGCTTGATTCCGGTCCAGGGAAGACATGGCTTGGCAGTTCGGGCTGGACTGTTCCCATGAGGCACAGGGTCAAGACTGATTTGCATATGGCCATGTCTGAACTGGGGTGGCGTAGTGGGCAAAAGAACAATGGATTTAACCCAGATCTCTTGACTGGGGGAGAATGTCTGCATTGTCAGCATTCCGTCCATCATTTGTTTGTTGGAATGCTTTTCGCCCTAAGTGGGATGGGTATGCCCAGACGTGGGTCCCGTGCTCCCTACGCCACTGGAGTCAAGCTATCCTGGCTGATGACGGCTGATAGCCAGACACCGGTCCTAGGATGCTTGATTCTGGTCCAGGGAAGACATGGCTTGGCAGTTCGGGCTGGACTGTTCCCATGAGGCACAGGGTCAAGACTGATTTGCATATGGCCATGTCTGAACTGGGGTGGCGTAGTGGGCAAAAGAACGATGGATTTAACCCAGATCTCTTGACTGGGGGAGAATGTCTGCATTGTCAGCATTCCGTCCATCATTTGTTTGTTGGAACGCTTTTCGCCCTAAGTGGGATGGGTATGCCCAGACGTGGGTCCCGTGCTCACTACGCCACTGGAGTCAAGCTATCCTGGCTGATGATGGCTGATAGCCAGAAACCGGTCGTAGGATGCTTGATTCCGGTCCAGGGAAGACAAGGCTTGGCAGTTCGGGCTGGACTGTTCCCATGAGGCACAGGGTCAAGACTGATTTGCATATGGCCATGTCTGAACTGGGGTGGCGCAGTGGGCAAAAGAACGATGGATTTAACCCAGATCTCTTGACTGGGGGAGAATGTCTGCATTGTCAGCATTCCGTCCATCATTTGTTTGTTGGAACACTTTTCGCCCTAAGTGGGATGGGTATGTCCAGGCGTGGGTCCCGTGCTCACTACGCCACTGGAGTCAAGCTATCCTGCCTGATGACGGCTGATAGCCAGAAACCGGTCCTAGGATGCTTGATTCCGGTCCAGGGAAGACATGGCTTGGCAGTTCGGGCTGGACTGTTCCCATGAGGCACAGAGTCAAGACTGATTTGCATATGGCCATGTCTGAACTGGGGTGGCGTAGTGGGCAAAAGAACGATGGATTTAACCCAGATCTCTTGACTGGGGGAGAATGTCTGCATTGTCAGCATTCCGTCCATCATTTATTTTTTGGAACGCTTTTTGCCCTAAGTGGGATGGGTATGCCCAGACGTGGGTCCCGTGCTCACTACGCCACTGGAGTCAAGCTATCCTGGCTGATACGGCTGATAGCCAGAAACCGGTCCTAGGATGCTTGATTCCGGTCCAGGGAAGACATGGCTTGGCAGTTCGGGCTGGACTGTTCCCATGAGGCACAGGGTCAAGACTGATTTGCATATGGCCATGTCTGAACTGGGGTGGCGTAGTGGGCAAAAGAACGATGGATTTAACCCAGATCTCTTGACTGGGGGAGAATGTCTGCATTGTCAGCATTCCGTCCATCATTTGTTTGTTGGAACGCTTTTCGCCCTAAGTGGGATGGTTATGCCCAGACGTGGGTCCCGTGCTCACTACGCCACTGGAGTCAAGCTATCCTGGCTGATGACGGCTGATAGCCAGACACCGGTCCTAGGATGCTTGATTCTGGTCCAGGGAAGACATGGCTTGGCAGTTCGGGCTGGACTGTTCCCATGAGGCACAGGGTCAAGACTGATTTGCATATGGCCATGTCTGAACTGGGGTGGCGTAGTGGGCAAAAGAACGATGGATTTAACCCAGATCTCTTGACTGGGGGAGAATGTCTGCATTGTCAGCATTCCGTCCATCATTTGTTTGTTGGAACGCTTTTCGCCCTAAGTGGGAAGGGTATGCCCAGACGTGGGTCCCGTGCTCACTACGCCACTGGAGTCAAGCTATCCTGGCTGATGACGGCTGATAGCCAGAAACCGGTCCTAGGATGCTTGATTCCGGTCCAGGGAAGACAAGGCTTGGCAGTTCGGGCTGGACTGTTCCCATGAGGCACAGGGTCAAGACTGATTTGCATATGGCCATGTCTGAACTGGGGTAGCGCAGTGGGTAAAAGAACGATGGATTTAACCCAGATCTCTTGACTGGGGGAGAATGTCTGCATTGTCAGCATTCCGTCCATCATTTGTTTGTTTGAACACTTTTCGCCCTAAGTGGGATGGGTATGTCCAGGCGTGGGTCCCGTGCTCGCTACGCCACTGGAGTCAAGCTATCCTGCCTGATGACGGCTGATAGCCAGAAACCGGTCCTAGGATGCTTGATTCCGGTCCAGGGAAGACATGGCTTGGCAGTTCGGGCTGGACTGTTCCCATGAGGCACAGAGTCAAGACTGATTTGCATATGGCCATGTCTGAACTGGGGTGGCGTAGTGGGCAAAAAAACGATGGATTTAACCCAGATCTCTTGACTGGGGGAGAATGTCTGCATTGTCAGCATTCCGTCCATCATTTATTTGTTGGAACGCTTTTTGCCCTAAGTGGGATGGGTATGCCCAGACGTGGGTCCCGTGCTCACTACGCCACTGGAGTCAAGCTATCCTGGCTGATGACGGCTGATAGCCAGAAACCGGTCCTAGGATGCTTGATTCCGGTCCAGGGAAGACATGGCTTGGCAGTTCGGGCTGGACTGTTCCCATGAGGCACAGGGTCAAGACTGATTTGCATATGGCCATGTCTGAACTGGGGTGGCGTAGTGGGCAAAAGAACGATGGATTTAACCCAGATCTCTTGACTGGGGGAGAATGTCTGCATTGTCAGCATTCCGTCCATCATTTGTTTGTTGGAACACTTTTCGCCCTAAGTGGGATGGGTATGCCCAGACGTGGGTCCCGTGCTCACTACGCCACTGGAGTCAAGCTATCCTGGCTGATGACGGCTGATAGCCAGAAACCGGTCCTAGGATGCTTGATTCCGGTCCAGGGAAGACATGGCTTGGAAGTTCGGGCTGGACTGTTCCCATGAGGCACAGGGTCAAGACTGATTTGCATATGGCCATGTCTGAACTGGGGTGGCGTAGTGGGCAAAAGAACAATGGATTTAACCCAGATCTGTTGACTGGGGGAGAATGTCTGCATTGTCAGCATTCCGTCCATCATTTGTTTGTTGGAACACTTTTCGCCCTAAGTGGGATGGGTATGCCCAGACGTGGGTCCCGTGCTCACTATGCCACTGGAGTCAAGCTATCCTTACTGATGACGGCTGATAGCCAGAAACCGGTCCTAGGATGCTTGATTCCGGTCCAGGGAAGACATGGCTTGGCAGTTCGGGCTGGACTGTTCCCATGAGGCACAGGGTCAAGACTGATTTGCATATGGCCATGTCTGAACTGGGGTGGCGTAGTGGGCAAAAGAACAATGGATTTAACCCAGATCTCTTGACTGGGGGAGAATGTCTGCATTGTCAGCATTCCGTCCATCATTTGTTTGTTGGAACGCTTTTCGCCCTAAGTGGGATGGGTATGCCCAGACGTGGGTCCCGTGCTCACTACACCACTGGAGTCAAGCTATCCTGGCTGATGACGGCTGATAGCCAGAAACCGGTCCTAGGATGCTTGATTCCGGTCCAGGGAAGACATGGCTTGGCAGTTCGGGCTGGACTGTTCCCATGAGGCACAGGGTCAAGACTGATTTGCATATGGCCATGTCTGAACTGGGGTGGCGTAGTGGGCAAAAGAACAATGGATTTAACCCAGATCTCTTGACTGGGGGAGAATGTCTGCATTGTCAGCATTCCATCCATCATTTGTTTGTTGGAACGCTTTTCGCCCTAAGTGCGATGGGTATGCCCAGACGTGGGTCCCGTGCTCACTACGCCACTGGAGTCAAGCTATCCTGGCTGATGACGGCTGATAGCCAGAAACCGGTCCTAGGATGCTTGATTCCGGTCCAGGGAAGACATGGCTTGGCAGTTCGGGCTGGACTGTTCCCATGAGGCACAGGGTCAAGACTGATTTGCATATGGCCATGTCTGAACTGGGGTGGCGTAGTGGGCAAAAGAACGATGGATTTAACCCAGATCTCTTGACTGGGGGAGAATGTCTGCATTGTCAGCATTCCGTCCATCATTTGTTTGTTGGAACGCTTTTCGCCCTAAGTGGGATGGGTATGCCCAGACGTGGGTCCCGTGCTCACTATGCCACTGGAGTCAAGCTATCCTGGCTGATGACGGCTGATAGCCAGAAACCGGTCCTAGGATGCTTGATTTCGGTCCAGGGAAGACATGGCTTGGCTGTTCGGGCTGGACTGTTCCCATGAGGCACAGGGTCAAGACTGATTTGCATATGGCCATGTCTGAACTGGGGTGGCGTAGTGGGCAAAAGAACGATGGATTTAACCCAGATCTCTTGACTGGGGGAACAATGTCTGCATTGTCAGCATTCTGTCCATCATTTGTTTGTTGGAACGCTTTTCGCCCTAAGTGGGATGGGTATGCCCAGACGTGGGTCCCGTGCTCACTACGCCACTGGAGTCAAGCTATCCTGGCTGATGACGGCTGATAGCCGTGAACCGGTCCTAGGATGCTTGATTCCGGTCCAGGGAAGACATGGCTTGGCAGTTCGGGCTGGACTGTTCCCATGAGGCACAGGGTCAAGACTGATTTGCATATGGCCATGTCTGAACTGGGGTGGCGTAGTGGGCAAAAGAACGATGGATTTAACCCAGATCTCTTGACTGGGGGAGAATGTCTGCATTGTCAGCATTCCGTCCATCATTTGTTTGTTGGAACGCTTTTCGCCATAAGTGGGATAGGTATGCCCAGACGTGGGTCCCGTGCTCACTACGCCACTGGAGTCAAGCTATCCTGGCTGATGACGGCTGATAGCCAGAAACCAGTCCTAGGATGCTTGATTCCGGTCCAGGGAAGACATGTTTTGGCAGTTCGGGCTGGACTGTTCCCATGAGGCACAGGGTCAAGACTGATTTGCATATGGCCATGTCTGAACTGGGGTGGCGTAGTGGGCAAAAGAACAATGGATTTAACCCAGATCTCTTGACTGGGGGAGAATGTCTGCATTGTCAGCATTCCGTCCATCATTTGTTTGTTGGAACGCTTTTTGCCCTAAGTGGGATGGGTATGCCCAGACGTGGGTCCCGTGCTCACTACGCCACTGGAGTCAAGCTATCCTGGCTGATGACGGCTGATAGCCAGAAACCGGTCCTAGGATGCTTGATTCCGGTCCAGGGAAGACATGGCTTGGCAGTTCGGGCTGGACTGTTCCCATGAGGCACAGGGTCAAGACTGATTTGCATATGGCCATGTCTGAACTGGGGTGGCGTAGTGGGCAAAAGAACAATGGATTTAACCCAGATCTCTTGACTGGGGGAGAATGTCTGCATTGTCAGCATTCCGTCCATCATTTGTTTGTTAGAACACTTTTCGCCCTAAGTGGGATGGGTATGCCCAGACGTGGGTCCCGTGCTCACTATGCCACTGGAGTCAAGCTATCCTGGCTGATGACGGCTGATAGCCAGACACCGGTCCTAGGATGCTTGATTCTGGTCCAGGGAAGACATGGCTTGGCAGTTCGGGCTGGACTGTTCCCATGAGGCACAGGGTCAAGACTGATTTGCATATGGCCATGTCTGAACTGGGGTGGCGTAGTGGGCAAAAGAACGATGGATTTAACCCAGATCTCTTGACTGGGGGAGAATGTCTGCATTGTCAGCATTCCGTCCATCATTTGTTTGTTGGAACGCTTTTCGCCCTAAGTGGGATGGGTATGCCCAGACGTGGGTCCCGTGCTCACTACGCCACTGGAGTCAAGCTATCCTGGCTGATGACGGCTGATAGCCAGAAACCGGTCCTAGGATGCTTGATTCCGGTCCAGGGAAGACAAGGCTTGGCAGTTCGGGCTGGACTGTTCCCATGAGGCACAGGGTCAAGACTGATTTGCATATGGCCATGTCTGAACTGGGGTGGCGCAGTGGGCAAAAGAACGATGGATTTAACCCAGATCTCTTGACTGGGGGAGAATGTCTGCATTGTCAGCATTCCGTCCATCATTTGTTTGTTGGATCACTTTTCGCCCTAAGTGGGATGGGTATGTCCAGGCGTGGGTCCCGTGCTCACTACGCCACTGGAGTCAAGCTATCCTGCCTGATGACGGCTGATAGCCAGAAACCGGTCCTAGGATGCTTGATTCCGGTCCAGGGAAGACATGGCTTGGCAGTTCGGGCTGGACTGTTCCCATGAGGCACAGAGTCAAGACTGATTTGCATATGGCCATGTCTGAACTGGGGTGGCGTAGTGGGCAAAAGAACGATGGATTTAACCCAGATCTCTTGACTGGGGGAGAATGTCTGCATTGTCAGCATTCCGTCCATCATTTGTTTGTTGGAACGCTTTTCGCCCTAAGTGGGATGGGTATGCCCAGACGTGGGTCCCGTGCTCACTACACCACTGGAGTCAAGCTATCCTGGCTGATGACGGCTCATAGCCAGAAACCGGTCCTAGGTTGCTTGATTCCGGTCCAGGGAAGACATGGCTTGGCAGTTCGGGCTGGACTGTTCCCATGAGGCACAGGGTCAAGACTGATTTGCATATGGCCATGTCTGAACTGGGGTGGCGTAGTGGGCAAAAGAACGATGGATTTAACCCAGATCTCTTGACTGGGGGAGAATGTCTGCATTGTCAGCATTCCATCCATCATTTGTTTGTTGGAACGCTTTTCGCCCTAAGTGCGATGGGTATGCCCAGACGTGGGTCCCGTGCTCACTACGCCACTGGAGTCAAGCTATCCTGGCTGATGACGGCTGATAGCCAGAAACCGGTCCTAGGATGCTTGATTCCGGTCCAGGGAAGACATGGCTTGGCAGTTCGGGCTGGACTGTTCCCATGAGGCACAGGGTCAAGACTGATTTGCATATGGCCATGTCTGAACTGGGGTGGCTTAGTGGGCAAAAGAACGATGGATTTAACCCAGATCTCTTGACTGGGGGAGAATGTCTGCATTGTCAGCATTCCGTCCATCATTTGTTTGTTGGAACGCTTTTCGCCCTATGTGGGATGGGTATGCCCAGACGTGGGTCCCGTGCTCACTATGCCACTGGAGTCAAGCTATCCTGGCTGATGACGGCTGATAGCCAGAAACCGGTCCTAGGATGCTTGATTTCGGTCCAGGGAAGACATGGCTTGGCTGTTCGGGCTGGACTATTCCCATGAGGCACAGGGTCAAGACTGATTTGCATATGGCCATGTCTGAACTGGGGTGGCGTAGTGGGCAAAAGAACGATGGATTTAACCCAGATCTCTTGACTGGGGGAAGAATGTCTGCATTGTCAGCATTCTGTCCATCATTTGTTTGTTGGAACGCTTTTCGCCCTAAGTGGGATGGGTATGCCCAGACGTGGGTCCCGTGCTCACTACGCCACTGGAGTCAAGCTATCCTGGCTGATGACGGCTGATAGCCAGAAACCGGTCCTAGGATGCTTGATTCCGGTCCAGGGAAGACATGGCTTGGCAGTTCAGGCTGGACTGTTCCCATGAGGCACAGGGTCAAGACTGATTTGCATATGGCCATGTCTGAACTGGGGTGGCGTAGTGGGCAAAAGAACGATGGATTTAACCCAGATCTCTTGACTGGGGGAGAATGTCTGCATTGTCAGCATTCCGTCCATCATTTGTTTGTTGGAACGCTTTTCACCCTAAGTGGGATGGGTATGCCCAGACGTAGGTCCCGTGCTCACTACGCCACTGGAGTCAAGCTATCCTGGCTGATGACGGCTGATAGCCAGAAACCGGTCCTAGGATGCTTGATTCCGGTCCAGGGAAGACATGGCTTGGCAGTTCGGGCTGGACTGTTCCCATGAGGCAGAGGGTCAAGACTGATTTGCATATGGCCATGTCTGAACTGGGGTGGCGTAGTGGGCAAAAGAACGATGGATTTAACCCAGATCTCTTGACTGGGGGAGAATGTCTGCATTGTCAGCATTCCGTCCATCATTTGTTTGTTGGAACGCTTTTCGACATAAGTGGGATGGGTATGCCCAGACGTGGGTCCCGTGCTCACTACGCCACTGGAGTCAAGCTATCCTGGCTGATGACAGCTGATAGCCAGAAACCGGTCCTAGGATGCTTGATTCCGGTCCAGGGAAGACATGTTTTGGCAGTTCGGGCTGGACTGTTCCCATGAGGCACAGGGTCAAGACTGATTTGCATATGGCCATGTCTGAACTGGGGTGGCGTAGTGGGCAAAAGAACGATGGATTTAACCCAGATCTCTTGACTGGGGGAGAATGTCTGCATTGTCAGCATTCCGTCCATCATTTGTTTGTTGGAACGCTTTTCGCCCTAAGTGGGATGGGTATGCCCAGACGTGGGTCTCGTGCTCACTACGCCACTGGAGTCAAGCTATCCTGGCTGATGACGGCTGATAGCCAGAAACCGGTCCTAGGATGCTTGATTCCAGTCCAGGGAAGACATGGCTTGGCAGTTCGGGCTGGACTGTTCCCATGAGGCACAGGGTCAAGACTGATTTGCATATGGCCATGTCTGAACTGGGGTGGCGTAGTGGGCAAAAGAACAATGGATTTAACCCAGATCTCTTGACTGGGGGAGAATGTCTGCATTGTCAGCATTCCGTCCATCATTTGTTTGTTGGAACGCTTTTCGCCATAAGTGGGATGGGTATGCCCAGACGTGGGTCCCGTGCTCACTACGCCACTGGAGTCAAGCTATCCTGGCTGATGACGACTGATAGCCAGAAACCGGTCCTAGGATGCTTGATTCCGGTCCAGGGAAGACATGGCTTGGCAGTTCGGGCTGGACTGTTCCCATGAGGCACAGGGTCAAGACTGATTTGCATATGGCCATGTCTGAACTGGGGTGGCGTAGTGGGCAAAAGAACGATGGATTTAACCCAGATCTCTTGACTGGGGGAGAATGTCTGCATTGTCAGCATTCCGTCCATCATTTGTTTGTTGGAACGCTTTTCGCCCTAAGTGGGATGGGTATGCCCAGACGTGGGTCCCGTGCTCACTACGCCACTGGAGGCAAGCTATCCTGGCTGATGACGGCTGATAGCCAGAAACCGGTCCTAGGATGCTTGATTCCGGTCCAGGGAAGACGCGGCTTGGCAGTTCGGGCTGGACTGTTCCCATGAGGCACAGGGTCAAGACTGATTTGCATATGGCCATGTCTGAACTGGGGTGGCGTAGTGGGCAAAAGAACGATGGATTTAACCCAGATCTCTTGACTGGGGGAGAATGTCTGCATTGTTAGCATTCCGTCCATCATTTGTTTGTTGGAACGCTTTTCGCCCTAAGTGGGATGGGTATGCCCAGACGTGGGTCCCGTGCTCACTACGCCACTGGAGTCAAGCTATCCTGGCTGATGACAGCTGATAGCCAGAAACCGGTCCTAGGATGCTTGATTCCGGTCCAGGGAAGACATGGCTTGGCAGTTCGGGCTGGACTGTTCCCATGAGGCACAGGGTCAAGACTGATTTGCATATGGCCATGTCTGAACTGGGGTGGCGTAGTGGGCAAAAGAACGATGGATTTAACCCAGATCTCTTGACTGGGGGAGAATGTCTGCATTGTCAGCATTCCGTCCATCATTTGTTGGTTGGAACGCTTTTCGCCCTAAGTGGGATGGGTATGCCCAGACGTGGGTCCCGTGCTCACTACGCCACTGGAATCAAGCTATCCTGGCTGATGACGGCTGATAGCCAGAAACCGGTCCTAGGATGCTTGATTCCGGTCCAGGGAAGACATGGCTTGGCAGTTCGGGCTGGACTGTTCCCATGAGGCACAGGGTCAAGACTGATTTGCATATGGCCATGTCTGAACTGGGGTGGCGTAGTGGGCAAAAGAACGATGGATTTAACCCAGATCTCTTGACTGGGTGAGAATGTCTGCATTGTCAGCATTCCGTCCATCATTTGTTTGTTGGAACGCTTTTCGCCCTAAGTGGGATGGGTATGCCCAGACGTGGGTCCCGTGCTCACTACGCCACTGGAGTCAAGCTATCCTGGCTGATGACGGCTGATAGCCAGAAACCGGTCCTAGGATGCTTGATTCCGGTCCAGGGAAGACATGGCTTGGCAGTTCGGGCTGGACTGTTCCCATGAGGCACAGGGTCAAGACTGATTTGCATATGGCCATGTCTGAACTGGGGTGGCGTAGTGGGCAAAAGAATGATGGATTTAACCCAGATCTCTTGACTGGGGGAGAATGTCTGCATTGTCAGCATTCCGTCCATCATTTGTTTGTTGGAACGCTTTTCGCCCTAAGTGGGATGGGTATGCCCAGATGTGGGTCCCGTGCTCACTACGCCACTGGAGTCAAGCTATCCTGGCTGATGACGGCTGATAGCCAGAAACCGGTCCTAGGATGCTTGATTCCGGTCCAGGGAAGACATGGCTTGGCAGTTCGGGCTGGACTGTTCCCATGAGGCACAGGGTCAAGACTGATTTGCATATGGCCATGTCTGAACTGGGGTGGCGTAGTGGGCAAAAGAACGATGGATTTAACCCAGATCTCTTGACTGGGGGAGAATGTCTGCATTGTCAGCATTCCGTCCATCATTTTTTTGTTGGAACGCTTTTCGCCCTAAGTGGGATGGGTATGCCCAGACGTGGGTCCCGTGCTCACTACGCCACTGGAGTCAAGCTATCCTGGCTGATGATGGCTGATAGCCAGAAACCGGTCCTAGGATGCTTGATTCCGGTCCAGGGAAGACATGGCTTGGCAGTTCGGGCTGGACTGTTCCCATCAGGCACAGGGTCAAGACTGATTTGCATATGGCCATGTCTGAACTGGGGTGGCGTAGTGGGCAAAAGAACGATGGATTTAACCCAGATCTCTTGACTGGGGGAGAATGTCTGCATTGTCAGCATTCCGTCCATCATTTTTTTGTTGGAACGCTTTTCGCCCTAAGTGGGATGGGTATGCCCAGACGTGGGTCCCGTGCTCACTACGCCACTGGAGTCAAGCTATCCTGGCTGATGATGGCTGATAGCCAGAAACCGGTCCTAGGATGCTTGATTCCGGTCCAGGGAAGACATGGCTTGGCAGTTCGGGCTGGACTGTTCCCATCAGGCACAGGGTCAAGACTGATTTGCATATGGCCATGTCTGAACTGGGGTGGCGTAGTGGGCAAAAGAACGATGGATTTAACCCAGATCTCTTGACTGGGGGAGAATGTCTGCATTGTCAGCATTCCGTCCATCATTTGTTTGTTGGAACGCTTTTCGCCCTAAGTGGGATGGGTATGCCCAGACGTGGGTCCCGTGCTCACTACGCCACTGGAGTCAAGCTATCCTGGCTGATGACGGCTGATAGCCAGAAATCGGTCCTAGGATGCTTGATTCCGGTCCAGGGAAGACATGGCTTGGCAGTTCGGGCTGGACTGTTCCCATGAGGCACAGGGTCAAGACTGATTTGCATATGGCCATGTCTGAACTGGGGTGGCGTAGTGGGCAAAAGAACGATGGATTTAACCCAGATCTCTTGACTGGGGGAGAATGTCTGCATTGTCAGCATTCCGTCCATCATTTGTTTGTTGGAACGCTTTTCTCCATAAGTGGGATGGGTATGCCCAGACGTGGGTCCCGTGCTCACTACGCCACTGGAGTCAAGCTATCCTGGCTGATGACAGCTGATAGCCAGAAACCGGTCCTAGGATGCTTGATTCCGGTCCAGGGAAGACATGTTTTGGCAGTTCGGGCTGGACTGTTCCCATGAGGCACAGGGTCAAGACTGATTTGCATACTGCCATGTCTGAACTGGGGTGGCGTAGTGGGCAAAAGAACGATGGATTTAACCCAGATCTCTTGACTGGGGGAGAATGTCTGCATTGTCAGCATTCCGTCCATCATTTGTTTGTTGGAACGCTTTTCGCCCTAAGTGGGATGGGTATGCCCAGACGTGGGTCCCGTGTTCACTACGCCACTGGAGTCAAGCTATCCTGGCTGATGACGGCTGATAGCCAGAAACCGGTCCTAGGATGCTTGATTCCGGTCCAGGGAAGACATGGCTTGGCAGTTCGGGCTGGACTGTTCCCATGAGGCACAGGGTCAAGACTGATTTGCATATGGCCATGTCTGAACTGGGGTGGCGTAGTGGGCAAAAGAACGATGGATTTAACCCAGATCTCTTGACTGGGGGAGAATGTCTGCATTGTCAGCATTCCGTCCATCATTTGTTTGTTGGAACGCTTTTCGCCCTAAGTGGGATGGGTATGCCCAGACGTGGGTCCCGTGCTCACTACGCCACTGGAGTCAAGCTATCCTGGCTGATGACGGCTGATAGCCAGAAACCGGTCCTAGGATGCTTGATTCCGGTCCAGGGAAGACATGGCTTGGCAGTTCGGGCTGGACTGTTCCCATGAGGCACAGGGTCAAGACTGATTTGCATATGGCCATGTCTGAACTGGGGTGGCGTAGTGGGCAAAAGAACGATGGATTTAACCCAGATCTCTTGACTGGGGGAGAATGTCTGCATTGTCAGCATTCTGTCCATCCTTTGTTTGTTGGAACGCTTTTCGCCCTAAGTGGGATGGGTATGCCCAGACGTGGGTCCCGTGCTCACTACGCCACTGGAGGCAAGCTATCCTGGCTGATGACGGCTGATAGCCAGAAACCGGTCCTAGGATGCTTGATTCCGGTCTAGGGAAGACATGGCTTGGCAGTTCGGGCTGGACTGTTCCCATGAGGCACAGGGTCAAGGCTGATTTGCATATGGCCATGTCTGAACTGGGGTGGCGTAGTGGGCAAAAGAACAATGGATTTAACCCAGATCTCTTGACTGGGGGAGAATGTCTGCATTGTCAGCATTCCGTCCATCATTTGTTTGTTGGAACGCTTTTCGCCCTAAGTGGGATGGGTATGCCCAGACGTGGGTCCCGTGCTCACTACGCCACTGGAGTCAAGCTATCCTGGCTGATGACGGCTGATAGCCAGACACCGGTCCTAGGATGCTTGATTCCGGTCCAGGGAAGACATGGCTTGGCAGTTCGGGCTGGACTGTTCCCATGAGGCACAGGGTCAAGACTGATTTGCATATGGCCATGTCTGAACTGGGGTGGCGTAGTGGGCAAAAGAACAATGGATTTAACCCAGATCTCTTGACTAGGGGAGAATGTCTGCATTGTCAGCATTCCGTCCATCATTTGTTTGTTGGAACGCTTTTCGCCCTAAGTGGGATGGGTATGCCCAGACGTGGGTCCCGTGCTCACTACGCCACTGGAGTCAAGCTATCCTGGCTGATGACGGCTGATAGCCAGAAACCGGTCCTAGGATGCTTGATTCCGGTCCAGGGAAGACATGGCTTGGCAGTTCGGGCTGGACTGTTCCCATGAGGCACAGGGTCAAGACTGATTTGCATATGGCCATGTCTGAACTGGGGTGGCGTAGTGGGCAAAAGAACGATGGATTTAACCCAGATCTCTTGACTGGGGGAGAATGTCTGCATTGTCAGCATTCCGTCCATCATTTGTTTGTTGGAACGCTTTTCGCCCTAAGTGGGATGGGTATGCCCAGACGTGGGTCCCGTGCTCACTACGCCACTGGAGTCAAGCTATCCTGGCTGATGACGGCTGATAGCCAGAAACCGGTCCTAGGATGCTTGATTCCAGTCCAGGGAAGACATGGCTTGGCAGTTCGGGCTGGACTGTTCCCATCAGGCACAGGGTCAAGACTGATTTGCATATGGCCATGTCTGAATTGGGGTGGCGTAGTGGGCAAAAGAACGATGGATTTAACCCAGATCTCTTGACTGGGGGAGAATGTCTGCATTGTCAGCATTCCGTCCATCATTTGTTTGTTGGAACGCTTTTCGCCCTAAGTGGGATGGGTATGCCCAGACGTGGGTCCCGTGCTCACTACGCCACTGGAGTCAAGCTATCCTGGCTGATGACGGCTGATAGCCAGAAATCGGTCCTAGGATGCTTGATTCCGGTCCAGGGAAGACATGGCTTGGCAGTTCGGGCTGGACTGTTCCCATCAGGCACAGGGTCAAGACTGATTTGCATATGGCCATGTCTGAACTGGGGTGGCGTAGTGGGCAAAAGAACGATGGATTTAACCCAGATATCTTGACTGGGGGAGAATGTCTGCATTGTCAGCATTCTGTCCATCATTTGTTTGTTGGAACGCTTTTCGCCCTAAGTGGGATGGGTATGCCCAGACGTGGGTCCCGTGCTCACTACGCCACTGGAGTCAAGCTATCCTGGCTGATGACGGCTGATAGCCAGAAACCGGTCCTAGGATGCTTGATTCCGGTCCAGGGAAGACAGGGCTTGGCAGTTCGGGTTGGACTGTTCCCATGAGGCACAGGGTCAAGACTGATTTGCATATGGCCATGTCTGAACTGGGGTGGCGTAGTGGGCAAAAGAACGATGGATTTAACCCAGATCTCGTGACTGGGGGAGAATGTCTGCATTGTCAGCATTCCGTCCATCATTTGTTTGTTGGAACGCTTTTCACCCTAAGTGGAATGGGTATGCCCAGACGTGGGTCCCGTGCTCACTACGCCACTGGAGTCAAGCTATCCTGGCTGATGACGGCTGATAGCCAGAAACCGGTCCTAGGATGCTTAATTCCGGTCCAGGGAAGACATGGCTTGGCAGTTCGGGCTGGACTGTTCCCATGAGGCACAGGGTCAAGACTGATTTGCATATGGCCATGTCTGAACTGGGGTGGCGTAGTGGGCAAAAGAACGATGGATTTAACCCAGATCTCTTGACTGGGGGAGAATGTCTGCATTGTCAGCATTCCGTCCATCATTTGTTTGTTGGAACGCTTTTTGCCCTAAGTGGGATGGGTATGCCCAGACGTGGGTCCCGTGCTCACTACGCCACTGGAGTCAAGATATCCTGGCTGATGACGGCTGATAGCCAGAAACCGGTCCTAGGATGCTTGATTCCGGTCCAGGGAAGACATGGCTTGGCAGTTCGGGCTGGACTGTTCCCATGAGGCACAGGGTCAAGACTGATTTGCATATGGCCATGTCTGAACTGGGGTGGCATAGTGGGCAAAAGAATGATGGATTTAACCCAGATCTCTTGACTGGGGGAGAATGTCTGCATTGTCAGCATTCCGTCCATCATTTGTTTGTTGGAACGCTGTTGGATCTGGCTCTAGATAACCTGGATCTATGGCTCTAAAGCAGCTCTGCTGATCAAGTTCTATGGCTCTAAAGCAGCTCTGCTGACCTGGTTCTTAGGCTCTAGAGCAGCTCTGCTGACATTGTTCTCTGGCTCTAAAGCAGCTCTGCTGACCTGGTTATATGGCTCTAAAGCAGCTCTGTTGACCCGGTTCTCTGGCTCTATACAGCTCTGCTGACCTAGTTCTCTGGCTCTACAGCAGCTCTGCTGACCCGGTTCTCTGCCTCTAGAGCAGCTCTGTTGACCCGGTTCTTAGGCTCTAGAGCAGCTCTGCTGACCTTGTTCTCTGGCTTTCAAGCAGCTCTGCTGACCTGGTTCTCTGGCTCTAAAACGGCTCTGCTGACCTGGTTCTCTGGTTCTAAAACAGCTCTGCTCACCTGGTTCTCTGGCTCTAAAGTGGCTCTCCTGACCTGGTTCTCTGGCTCTAAAGCGGCTCTGCTGACCTGGTTCTCTGGCACTAAAGTAGCTCTGCTGACCTGCTTCTCTGGCTCGAAAGCATGACCTGGTTCTGTGGCTCTAAAGCAGTTCTGATGACCTGGTTCTCTTGCTTTGAAGCAGCTCTGCTGACCTGATTCTCTGGGTCTAGAGCAGCTCTGCTGACTTGGTTCTCTCCCTCTAAAGCAGCTCTGTTGACCTGGTTCTCTGGCTCTAAAGCAGCTCTGCTGACCAGGTTCTCTCCTTCTAAAGCAGCTCTGCTGACCTGGTTTCTCCGGCTCTACAACAGCTCTGCTGACCTGGTTCTCTGGCTTTAGAGCAGATCTGCTGACCTGGGTCTTAGGTTCTAGAACAGCTCTGCTGATCTAGTTCTCTGGCTCTAAAGCAGCTCGGCTAACCTGGTTCTCTGGCTCTAAAGCAGCTCTGCTGACCTGGTTCGATCCCTCTAAAACAGCTCTGCTGACCTGGTTTCTCTGGTTCTAGAGCAGCTCTGCTGACCTGGTTCTTAGGCTCTAGAGCAGCTCTACTGACCTGGTTCTATGGCTCTAAAGCAGCTCTGCTGATCTAGTTCTATGGCACTAAAGCAGCTCTGCTGA
This sequence comes from Triturus cristatus, assembly GCF_964204655.1. Classification (NCBI taxonomy): domain Eukaryota; kingdom Metazoa; phylum Chordata; class Amphibia; order Caudata; family Salamandridae; genus Triturus; species Triturus cristatus. The sequence goes on from NW_028187318.1 coordinate 1,654,610, forward strand.
CCTGGTTCTGTCGCTCTAAAACAGCTCAACTGACCTGGTTTCTCTGGTTCTACAGCAGCTCTGCTGACCTGGTTATCTACTTCTAAAGCAGCTCTTCTGACCTGGTACTCTGGCTCTAGATCAGCTCTGCTGACCTGGTTCTCCGGCTCTAATGCAGCTCTGCTGACCTGGTTCTCTGGCTCTAGAGCAGGTCTGCTGACCTGGCTCTTAGACTCTAGAGCAGCTCTGCTGACCTGGGTCTCTGGCTCTACAACGGCTCTGCTGACCTGGTTCTCTGGCTCTAAAGCAGCTCTGCTGACCTCGTTCTCTGGCTCTAAAGCAGCTCTGCTGACCTGATTCTCTGGCTCTAAAGCAGCTCTGCTGACGTGGTTCTCTGGCGTTAAAGCGCCACTGTGGACCTGGTTCTCTCCCTTTATAGCACATCTGCTGACCTGGTTCTCTGGCTCTAAAGCAGCTCTCCTGACCTGGTTCTCTGGCTCGAGAGCAGTTCTGCTGACCTGGTTCTTAGGCTCTAGAGCAGCTCAGCTGACCTAGTTCTCTGGTTCTAAAGCAGCTACGCTGACCTGGTTCTCTGGCTTGAGAGCAGCTCTGCTGACCTGGTTCTTAGGCTCTAGAACAGCTCTGCTGACCTGGTTCTCTGGCTCTACAACGGCTCTGCTGACCTGGTTCTCTGGTTCTAAAGCAGCTCTGCTGACCTGGTTCTCTGGCTCTAAAGTGAGTCTCCTGACCTGGTTATCTGGCTCTAAAGCGGCTCTGCTGACCTGGTTCTCTGGCTCTAAAGCAGCTCTGCTGACCTGCTTCTCTGGCTCCAAAGCATGACCTTGTTCTGTGGCTCTAAAGCAGTTCTGCTGACCTGGTTCTCTTGCTTTGAAGCAGCTCTGCTGGCCTGATTCTCTGGGTCTAGAGCAGCTCTGCTGACTTGGTTCTCTCCCTCTAAAGCAGCTCTGTTGACCTGGTTCTCTGGCTCTAAAGCAGCTCTGCTGACCAGGTTCTCTCCTTCTAAAGCAGCTCTGCTGACCTGGTTTCTCTGGCTCTACAAAAGCTCTGCTGACCTGGTTCTCTGGCTCTAGAGCAGATCTGCTGACCTGGTTCTTAGGTTCTAGAACAGCTCTGCTGATCTGGTTCTCTGGCTCGAAAGCAGCTCTGCTGACCTGGTTCTTAGGCTGTAGAGCAGCTCTGCTGACCTGGTTCTCTGGTTCTACAACAAATCTGCTGACCTGGTTCTCTGGCTCTAAAGCAGCTCTGCTGACCTGGTTATATGGCTCTAAGGCAGCTCTGTTGACCCGGTTCTCTGGCTCTATACAGCTCTGCTGACCTGGTTCTCTGGCTCTACAGCAGCTCTGCTGACCCGGTTCTCTGCATCTAGAGCAGCTCTGTTGAACCGGTTCTTAGGCTCTAGAGCAGCTCTGCTGACCTTGTTCTCTGGCTTTCAAGGAGCTCTGCTGACCTGGTTCTCTGGCTCTAAAGCGGCCCTGCTGACCTGGTTCTCTGGTTCTAAAGCAGCTCTGCTGACCTGATTCTCTGGGTCTAGAGCAGCTCTGCTGACTTGGTTCTCTCCCTCTAAAGCAGCTCTGTTGACCTGGTTCTCTGGCTCTAAAGCAGCTCTGCTGACCAGTTTCTCTCCTTCTAAAAGAGGTCTGCTGACCTGGTTTCTCTGGCTCTACAACAGCTCTGCTGACCTGGCTCTAGAGCAGCTCTGCTGACCTGGTTCTTAGGTTCTAGAACAGCTTTGCTGATCTGGTTCTCTGGCTCTAGAGCAGCACGGATAACCTGGTTCTCTGGCTCTAAAGCAGCTCTGCTGACATGGTTCTCTCCCTCTAAAACAGCTCTGCTGACCTGGTTTCTCTGGTTCTAGAGCATCTCTGCTGACCTGGTTCATAGGTTCTAGAGCAGCTCTACTGACCTGGTTCTATGACTCTAAAGCAGCTCTGCTGATCTAGTTCTATGGCTCTAAAGCAGCTCTGCTGACCTGGGTCTTAGGCTATAGAGCAGCTCTGCTGACCTGGTTCTCTGGCTCTACAACGAATCTGCTAACCTGGTTCTCTGGCTCTAAAGCAGCTCTGCTGACCTGGTTATATGGCTCTAAAGCAGCTCTGTTGACCCGGTTCTCTGGCTCTATACAGCTCTGCTGACCTAGTTCTCTGGCTCTACAGCAACTCTGCTGACCCGGTTCTCTGCCTCTAGAGCAGCTCTGTTGACCCGGTTCTTAGGCTCTAGAGCAGCTCTGCTGACCTTGTTCTCTGGCTTTCCAGCAGCTCTGCTGACCTGGTTCTCTGGCTCTAAAATGGCTCTGCTGACCTGGTTCTCTGGTTCTAAAGCAGCTCTGCTGACCTGGTTCTCTGGCTCTAAAGTGGCTCTCCTGACCTGGTTGTCTGGCTCTAAAGAGGCTCTGCTGACCTGGTTCTCTGGCTCTAAAGCAGCTCTGCTGACCTGCTTCTCTGGCTCCAAAGCATGACCTGGTTCTGTGGGTCGAAAACAGTTCTGCTGACCTGGTTCTCTTGCTTTGAAGCAGATCTGCTGACCTGATTCTTTGGGTCTAGAGCAGCTCTGCTGAATTGGTTCTCTCCCTCTAAAGCAGCTCTGTTGACCTGGTTCTTAGGTTCTAGAACAGCTCTGCTGATCTGGTTGTCTGGCTCTAAAGCAGCACGGATAACCTGGTTCTCTGGCTCTAAAGCAGCTCTGCTGACCTGGTTCTCTCCCTCTAAAACAGCTCTACTGACCTGGTTTCTCTGGTTCTAGAGCAGCTCTGCTGCCCTCGTTCTCTGGCTCTAGATCAGCTCTGCTGACCTGGTTCTGTGGCTCTAAATCAGCTCTGCTGACCTGGTTCTCTGGCTCTAAAGCAGCTCTGCTGACCCGGTTCTCTGCCTCTAGAGCAGCTCTGTTGACCCGGTTCTTAGGCTCTAGAGCAGCTCTGCTGACCTTGTTCTCTGGCTTTCAAGCAGCTCTGCTGACCTGGTTCTCTGGCTCTAAAACTGCTCTGCTGACCTGGTTTTCTGGCTCTACAGCAGCTCTGTTGACCCGGTTCTTAGGCTCTAGAGCAGCTCTGCTGACCTTGTTCTCTGGTTTTCAAGCAGCTCTGCTGACCTGGTTCTCTGGCTCTAAAACGGCTCTGCTGACCTGGTTCTCTTTTTCTAAAACAGCTCTGCTGACCTGGTTCTCTGGCTCTAAAGTGGCTCTCCTGACCTGGTTCTCTGGCTCTAAAGCAGCTCTGCTGACCTGGTTCTCTGGCTCTAAAGCAGCTCTGCTGACCTGCTTCTCTGGCTCCAAAGCATGACCTGGTTCTGTGGCTCTAAAGCAGTTCTGCTGACCTGGTTCTCTTGCTTTGAAGCAGCTCTGCTGACCTGATTCTCTGGGTCTAGAGCAGCTCTGCTGACTTGGTTCTCTCCCTCTAAAGCAGCTCTGTTGACCTGGTTCTCTGGCTCTAAAGCAGCTCTGCTGACCAGGTTCTCTCCTTCTAAAGCAGCTCTGCTGACCTGGTTTCTCTGGCTCTACAACAGCTCTGCTGACCTGGTTCTCTGGCTCTAGAGCAGATCTGCTGACCTGGTTCTTAGGTTCTCGAACAGCTCTGCTGATCTAGTTCTCTGGCTCTAAAGCAGCTCGGCTAACGTGGTTCTCTGGCTCTAAAGCAGCTCTGCTGACCTGGTTCTCTCCCTCTAAAACAGCTCTGCTGACCTGGTTTCTCTGGTTCTAGAGCAGCTCTGCTGACCTGGTTCTTAGGCTCTAGAGCAGCTCTACTGACCTGGTTCTATGGCTCTAAAGCAGCTCTGCTGATCTAGTTCTATGGCTCTAAAGCAGCTCTGCTGACCTGGTTCTGTCGCTCTAAAGCAGCTCTGCTGACCTGGTTCTCTGGCTCTGAATCAGCTCTGCTGACCGGGTTCTCTGGCTCTAAAACAGCTCAACTGACCTGGTTTCTCTGGTTCTACAGCAGCTCTGCTGACCTGGCTCTCTGGCTCTACAATGGCTCTGCAGACCTGGTTCTCTGGCTCTAAAGCGGCTCTGCTGACCTGGTTCTCTGGCTCTAAAGCAGCCAGCTGACCTGGTTCCCTGGCTTTGAAGCAGCTCTGCTGACCTGCTTCTCTGGCTCCAAAGCATGACCTGGTTCTGTGGCTCTAAAGCAGCTCTGCTGACCTGGTACTCTGACTCTAGATCAGCTCTGCTGACCTGGTTCTCCGGCTCTAATGCAGCTCTGCTGACCTGGTTCTCTGGCTCTAGAGCAGCTCTGCTGACCTGGCTTCTAGGCTCTAGAGCAGCTCTGCTGACTTGGGTCTCTGGCTCTACAACGGCTCTGCTGACCTGGTTCTCTGGCTCTAAAGCAGCTCTGCTGACCTCGTTCTCTGGCTCGAAAGCAGCTCTGCTGACCTGATTCTCTGGCTCTAAAGCAGCTCTGCTGACGTTGTTCTCTGGCGCTAAAGCGCCACTGCGGACCTGGTTCTCTCCCTCTATAGCACATCTGCTGACCTGGTTCTCTGGCTCTAAAGCAGCTCTCCTGACCTGGTACTCTGGCTCGAGAGCAACTCTGCTGACCTGGTTCTTAGGCTCTAGAACAGCTCAGCTGACCTAGTTCTCTGGTTCTAATGCAGCTCCGCTGACCTGGTTCTCTGGCTTGAGAGCAGCTCTGCTGACCTGGTTCTTAGGCTCCAGAACAGATCTGCTGACCTGGTTCTCTAGTTCTACAACGGCTCTGTTGACCTGGTTCTCTGGCTCTAAAGCAGCTCTGCTGACCTGGTTCTATGCCTCTAAAGCAGCTCTGCTGACCTGGTTCTCTGGCTCTAAAGCGGCTCTGCTGACTTGGTTCTCTGGCTCTAAAGTGGCTCTGCTGACCTGCTTATCTGGCTCTAAAGCAGCTCTGCTGACCTGGTTCTCTGGCTCTAGATCAGTTCTGCTGACCTGGTTCTCCGGCTCTAAAGCAGCTCTGCTGACCTGGTTCTCTGGCACTAGAGCAGCTCTGCTGACTTGGTTCTTAGGCTCTAGAGCAGCTCTGCTGACCTGGGTCTCTGGCTCTACAACGGCTCTGCTGACCTGGATTCTCTGGCTCTACAGCAGCTCTGCTGACCTTGTTCTCTGGTTCTAGAGCAGCTCTGCTGACCTGGTTCTTAGGCTCTAGAGCAGCTCTACTGACCTGGTTCTATGGCTCTAAAGCAGCTCTGCTGACCTGGTTCTATGGCTCTAGAGCAGCTCTGCTGACCTGGTTCTTAGGTTCTAGAACAGCTCTGCTGATCTGGTTCTCTGGCTCTAAAGCAGATCGGCTAAACTGATTATCTGGCTCTAAAGCAGCTCTGCTGACCTGGTTCTCTCCCTCTAAGCAGCTCTGCTGACCTGGTTTCTCTGGCTCTACAGCAGCTCTGCTGACCTTGTTCTCTGGATCTAGAGCAGCTCTGCTGACCTGGTTCTTAGGCTCTAGAGCAGCTCTGCTGACCTGGGTCTCTGGCTCTACAACGGCTCTGCTGACCTGGTTTCTCTGGCTCTACAGCAGCTCTGCTGACCTTGTTCTCTGGTTCTAGAGCAGCTCTGCTGACCTGGTTCTTAGGCTCTAGAGCAGCTCTACTGACCTGGTTCTATGGCTCTAAAGCAGCTCTGCTGACCTGGTTCTATGGCTCTAGAGCAGCTCTGCTGACCTGGTTCTTAGGTTCTAGAACAGCTCTGCTGATCTGGTTCTCCGGCTCTAAAGCAGATCGGCTAAATTGATTCTCTGGCTCTAAAGCAGCTCTGCTGACCTGTTTCTCTCCCTCTAAGCAGCTCTGCTGACCTGGTTTCTCTGGCTCTACAGCAGCTCTGCTGACCTTGTTCTCTGGATCTAGAGCAGCTCTGCTGACCTGGTTCTTAGGCTCTAGAGCAGCTCTACTGACCTGGGGTTCTATGGCTCTAAAGCAGCTCTGCTGACCTGGTTCTATGGCTCTAAAGCAGCTCTGCTGACCTGGTTCTCTGGCTCTGAAGCAGCTATGCTGACCTGGTTCTCTGGCTCTAAAACAGCTCTGCTGACCTGGTTTCTCTGGTTCTACAGCAGCTCTGCTGACCTGGTTCTCTGGCTCAAGAGCGGCTCTGCTGACCTTGTTCTCTGGCTCTACAACGGCTGTGCAGACCTGGTTCTCTGGCTCTAAAGCGGCTCTGCTGACTTGGTTCTCTGGCCCTAAAGCAGCTCTGCTAACCTTGTTGTTGTCTGGCTCGAAAACAGCTCTGCTGACCTGGTTCTCTGGCTCTAGATCAGCTCTGCTGACCTGGTTCTCCGGCTCTAATGCAGCTCTGCTGAACTGGTTCTCTGGCTCTAGAGCAGCTCTGCTGACCTGGGTCTCTGGCTCTACAACGGCTCTGCTGACCTGGTTCTCTGGCTCTAAAGCAGCTCTGCTGACCTGGTTCTCTGGCTCTAAAGCAGCTCTGCTGTAGTGGTTCTCTGGCACTAAAGCGCCACTGCGGACCTGGTTCTCTCCCTCTATAGCACCTCTGCTGACTTGGTTCTCTGGCTCTAAAGCAGCTGTCCTGACCTGGTTCTCTGGCTCGAGAGCAGCACTGCTGACCTGGTTCTTAGGCTCTAGAGCAGCTCAGCTGACCTAGTTCTCTGGCTCTACAATAGATCTGCTGACCTCGTTCTCTGGTTTTAAAGCAGCCCTGCTGACCTGGTTCTCTGGCTCTAAAGCAGCTCTGCTGATCTGGTTCACTCCCTCTAAAGCAGCTCTCATGACCTGTTTCTCTGGCTCTAAAGCAGCTCTGCTGACCTGGTTCTCTGGTTCTAGAGCAGCTCTGCTGACCTGGTTCTCTGGCTTTAAAGCAGCTCTGCTGATCTGGTTCTCTGGCTCTAGAGCATCTCTGCTGACCTGGTTCTTAGGCTCTAGAGCTGCTCTGCTGACCTGGTTCTCTAGCTCTACAACGGCTCTGCTGACCTGGTTCACTGGCTTTAAAGCAGCCCTGGTGATCTGGTTCTATGGCTCTAAAGCAGCTCTGCTGACCTGGTTCTCTGGCTCTACAGCAGCTCTGCTGACCTGGTTCTCTGGCTCTAAAGCAGCTCTGCTGACCTGGTTCTCTGGTTCTAAAACAGCTCTGCTCACCTGGTTCTCTGGCTCTAAAGTGGCTCTCCTGACCTGGTTCTCTGGCTCTAAAGCGGCTCTGCTGACCTGGTTCTCTGGCTCTAAAGCAGCTCTGCTGACCTGCTTCTCTGGCTCCAAAGCATGACCTGGTTCTGTGGCTCTAAAGCAGTTCTGCTGACCTGGTTCTCTTGCTTTGAAGCAGCACTGCTGACCTGATTCTCTGGGTCTAGAGCAGCTCTGCTGACTTGGTTCTCTCCCTCTAAAGCAGCTCTGTTGACTCTCTGGCTCTAAAGCAGCTCTGCTGACCAGGTTCTCTCCTTCTAAAGCAGCTCTGCTGACCTGGTTTCTCCGGCTCTACAACAGCTCTGCTGACCTGGTTCTCTGGCATTAGAGCAGATCTGCTGACCTGGGTCTTAGGTTCTAGAACAGCTCTGCTGATCTAGTTCTCTGGCTCTAAAGCAGCTCGGCTAACCTGGTTCTCTGGCTCTAAAGCAGCTCTGCTGACCTGGTTCGATCCCTCTAAAACAGCTCTGCTGACCTGGTTTCTCTGGTTCTAGAGCAGCTCTGCTGACCTGGTTCTTAGGCTCTAGAGCAGCTCTACTGACCTGGTTCTATGGCTCTAAAGCAGCTCTGCTGATCTAGTTCTATGGCTCTAAAGCAGCTCTGCTGACCTGGTTCTGTCGCTCTAAAGCAGCTCTGCTGACCTGGTTCTCTGGCTCTGAATCAGCTCTGCTGACCGGGTTCTCTGGCTCTAAAACAGCTCAAATGACCTGGTTTCTCTGGTTCTACAGCAGCTCTGCTGACCTGGTTATCTACTTCTAAAACAGCTCTTCTGACCTGGTACTCTGGCTCTAGATCAGCTCTGTTGACCTGGTTCTCCGGCTCTAATGCAGCTCTGCTGACCTGGTTCTCTGGCTCTAGAGCAGGTCTGCTGACCTGGCTCTTAGACTCTAGAGCAGCTCTGCTGACCTGGGTCTCTGGCTCTGCTGACCTGGTTCTCTGGCTCTAAAGCAGCTCTGCTGACCTCGTTCTCTGGCTCTAAAGCAGCTCTGCTGACCTGATTCTCTGGCTCTAAAGCAGCTCTGCTGACGTGGTTCTCTGGCGTTAAAGCGCCACTGTGGACCTGGTTCTCTCCCTCTATAGCACATCTGCTGACCTGGTTCTCTGGCTCTAACGCAGCTCTCCTGACCTGGTTCTCTGGCTCGAGAGCAGTTCTGCTGACCTGGTTCTTAGGCTCTAGAGCAGCTCAGCTGACCTAGTTCTCTGGTTCTAAAGCAGCTACGCTGACCTGGTTCTCTGGCTTGAGAGCAGCTCTGCTGACCTGGTTCTTAGGCTCTAGAACAGCTCTGCTGACCTGGTTCTCTGGCTCTACAACGGCTCTGCTGACCTGGTTCTCTGGTTCTAAAGCAGCTCTGCTGACCTGGTTCTCTGGCTCTAAAGTGAGTCTCCTGACCTGGTTCTCTGGCTCTAAAGCGGCTCTGCTGACCTGGTTCTCTGGCTCTAAAGCAGCTCTGCTGACCTGCTTCTCTGGCTCCAAAGCATGACCTTGTTCTGTGGCTCTAAAGCAGTTCTGCTGACCTGGTTCTCTTGCTTTGAAGCAGCTCTGCTGGCCTGATTCTCTGGGTCTAGAGCAGCTCTGCTGACTTGGTTCTCTCCCTCTAAAGCAGCTCTGTTGACCTGGTTCTCTGGCTCTAAAGCAGCTCTGCTGACCAGGTTCTCTCCTTCTAAAGCAGCTCTGCTGACCTGGGTTCTCTGGCTCTACAAAAGCTCTGCTGACCTGGTTCTCTGGCTCTAGAGCAGATCTGCTGACCTGGTTCTTAGGTTCTAGAACAGCTCTGCTGATCTGGTTCTCTGGCTCGAAAGCAGCTCTGCTGACCTGGTTCTTAGGCTGTAGAGCAGCTCTGCTGACCTGGTTCTCTGGTTCTACAACAAATCTGCTGACCTGGTTCTCTGGCTCTAAAGCAGCTCTGCTGACCTGGTTATATGGCTCTAAGGCAGCTCTGTTGACCCGGTTCTCTGGCTCTATACAGCTCTGCTGACCTGGTTCTCTGGCTCTACAGCAGCTCTGCTGACCCGGTTCTCTGCCTCTAGAGCAGCTCTGTTGAACCGGTTCTTAGGCTCTAGAGCAGCTCTGCTGACCTTGTTCTCTGGCTTTCAAGGAGCTCTGCTGACCTGGTTCTCTGGCTCTAAAGCGGCCCTGCTGACCTGGTTCTCTGGTTCTAAAGCAGCTCTGCTGACCTGATTCTCTGGGTCTAGAGCAGCTCTGCTGACTTGGTTCTCTCCCTCTAAAGCAGCTCTGTTGACCTGGTTCTCTGGCTCTAAAGCAGCTCTGCTGACCAGTTTCTCTCCTTCTAAAACAGGTCTGCTGACCTGGTTTCTCTGGCTCTACAACAGCTCTGCTGACCTGGCTCTAGAGCAGCTCTGCTGACCTGGTTCTTAGGTTCTGGAACAGCTCTGCTGATCTGGTTCTCTGGCTCTAAAGCAGCACGGATAACCTGGTTCTCTAGCTCTAAAGCAGCTCTGCTGACATGGTTCTCTCCCTCTAAAACAGCTCTGCTGACCTGGTTTCTCTGGTTCTAGAGCATCTCTGCTGACCTGGTTCATAGGTTCTAGAGCAGCTCTACTGACCTGGTTCTATGACTAAAGCAGCACTGCTGATCTAGTTCTATGGCTCTAAAGCAGCTCTGCTGACCTGGTTCTTAGGCTATAGAGCAGCTCTGCTGACCTGGTTCTCTGGCTCTACAACGAATCTGCTAACCTGGTTCTCTGGCTCTTAAGCAGCTCTGCTGACCTGGTTATATGGCTCTAAAGCAGCTCTGTTGACCCGGTTCTCTGGCTCTATACAGCTCTGCTGACCTAGTTCTCTGGCTCTACAGCAGCTCTGCTGACCCAGTTCTCTGCCTCTAGAGCAGCTCTGTTGACCCGGTTCTTAGGCTCTAGAGCAGCTCTGCTGACCTTGTTCTCTGGCTTTCCAGCAGCTCTGCTGACCTGGTTCTCTGGCTCTAAAATGGCTCTGCTGACCTGGTTCTCTGGTTCTAAAGCAGCTCTGCTGACCTGGTTCTCTGGCTCTAAAGTGGCTCTCCTGACCTGGTTGTCTGGCTCTAAAGAGGCTCTGCTGACCTGGTTCTCTTGCTCCAAAGCATGACCTGGTTCTGTGGCTCGAAAACAGTTCTGCTGACCTGGTTCTCTTGCTTTGAAGCAGATCTGCTGACCTGATTCTTTGGGTCTAGAGCAGCTCTGCTGAATTGGTTCTCTCCCTCTAAAGCAGCTCTGTTGACCTGGTTCTTAGGTTCTAGAACAGCTCTGCTGATCTGGTTGTCTGGCTCTAAAGCAGCACGGATAACCTGGTTCTCTGGCTCTAAAGCAGCTCTGCTGACCTGGTTCTCTCCCTCTAAAACAGCTCTACTGACATGGTTTCTCTGGTTCTAGAGCAGCTCTGCTGCCCTCGTTCTCTGGCTCTAGATCAGCTCTGCTGACCTGGTTCTGTGGCTCTAAAGCAGCTCTGCTGACCTGGTTCTCTGGCTCTAAAGCAGCTCTGCTGACCCGGTTCTCTGCCTCTAGAACAGCTCTGTTGACCCGGTTCTTAGGCTCTAGAGCAGCTCTGCTGACCTTGTTCTCTGGCTTTCAAGCAGCTCTGCTGACCTGGTTCTCTGGCTCTAAAACTGCTCTGCTGACCTGGTTTTCTGGCTCTACAGCAGCTCTGTTGACCCGGTTCTTAGGCTCTAGAGCAGCTCTGCTGACCTTGTTCTCTGGTTTTCAAGCAGCTCTGCTGACCTGGTTCTCTGGCTCTAAAACGGCTCTGCTGACCTGGTTCTCTTTTTCTAAAACAGCTCTGCTGACCTGGTTCTCTGGCTCTAAAGTGGCTCTCCTGACCTGGTTCTCTGGCTCTAAAGCAGCTCTGCTGACCTGGTTCTCTGGCTCTAAAGCAGCTCTGCTGACCTGCTTCTCTGGCTCCAAAGCATGACCTGGTTCTGTGGCTCTAAAGCAGTTCTGCTGACCAGGTTCTCTCCTTCTAAAGCAGCTCTGCTGACCTGGTTTCTCTGGCTCTACAACAGCTCTGCTGACCTGGTTCTCTGGCTCTAGAGCAGATCTGCTGACCTGGTTCTTAGGTTCTCGAACAGCTCTGCTGATCTAGTTCTCTGGCTCTAAAGCAGCTCGGCTAACGTGGTTCTCTGGCTCTAAAGCAGCTCTGCTGACCTGGTTCTCTCCCTCTAAAACAGCTCTGATGACCTGGTTTCTCTGGTTCTAGAGCAGCTCTGCTGACCTGGTTCTTAGGCTCTAGAGCAGCTCTACTGACCTGGTTCTATGGCTCTAAAGCAGCTCTGCTGATCTAGTTCTATGGCTCTAAAGCAGCTCTGCTGACCTGGTTCTGTCGCTCTAAAGCAGCTCTGCTGACCTGGTTCTCTGGCTCTAAAACAGCTCAACTGACCTGGTTTCTCTGGTTCTACAGCAGCTCTGCTGACCTGGTTCTCTGGCTCTAGAGCAGCTCTGCTGACCTGGCTCTCTGGCTCTACAATGGCTCTGCAGACCTGGTTCTCTGGCTCTAAAGCGGCTCTGCTGACCTGGTTCTCTGGCTCTAAAGCAGCCAGCTGACCTGGTTCCCTGGCTTTGAAGCAGCTCTGCTGACCTGCTTCTCTGGCTCCAAAGCATGACCTGGTTCTGTGGCTCTAAAGCAGCTCTGCTGACCTGGTACTCTGACTCTAGATCAGCTCTGCTGACCTGGTTCTCCGGCTCTAATGCAGCTCTGCTGACCTGGTTCTCTGGCTCTAGAGCAGCTCTGCTGACCTGGCTTCTAGGCTACAGAGCAGCTCTGCTGACCTGGGTCTCTGGCTCTACAACGGCTCTGCTGACCTGGTTCTCTGGCTCTAAAGCAGCTCTGCTGACCTCGTTCTCTGGCTCGAAAGCAGCTCTGCTGACCTGATTCTCTGGCTCTAAAGCAGCTCTGCTGACATTGTTCTCTGGCGCTAAAGCGCCACTGCGGACCTGGTTCTCTCCCTCTATAGCACATCTCCTGACCTGGTTCTCTGGCTCGAGAGCAACTCTGATGACCTGGTTCTTAGGCTCTAGAGCAGCTCAGCTGACCTAGTTCTCTGGTTCTAATGCAGCTCCGCTGACCTGGTTCTCTGGCTTGAGAGCAGCTCTGCTGACCTGGTTCTTAGGCTCCAGAACAGATCTGCTGACCTGGTTCTCTAGTTCTACAACGGCTCTGTTGACCTGGTTCTCTGGCTCTAAAGCAACTCTGCTGACCTGGTTCTATGGCTCTAAAGCAGCTCTGCTGACCTGGTTCTCTGGCTCTAAAGCGGCTCTGCTGACTTGGTTCTCTGGCTCTAAAGTGGCTCTGCTGACCTGCTTATCTGGCTCTAAAGCAGCTCTGCTGACCTGGTTCTCTGGCTCTAGATCAGTTCTGCTGACCTGGTTCTCCGGCTCTAAAGCAGCTCACTGACCTGGTTCTCTGGCACTAGAGCAGCTCTGCTGACTTGTTTCTTAGGCTCTAGAGCAGCTCTGCTGACCTGGGTCTCTGGCTCTACAACGGCTCTGCTGACCTGGATTCTCTGGCTCTACAGCAGCTCTGCTGACCTTGTTCTCTGGTTCTAGAGCAGCTCTGCTGACCTGGTTCTTAGGCTCTAGAGCAGCTCTACTGACCTGGTTCTATGGCTCTAAAGCAGCTCTGCTGACCTGGTTCTATGGCTCTAGAGCAGCTCTGCTGACCTGGTTCTTAGGTTCTAGAACAGCTCTGCTGATCTGGTTCTCTGGCTCTAAAGCAGATCGGCTAAACTGATTCTCTAGCTCTAAAGCAGCTCTGCTGACCTGGTTCTCTCCCTCTAAGCAGCTCTGCTGACCTGGTTTCTCTGGCTCTACAGCAGCTCTGCTGACCTTGTTCTCTGGATCTAGAGCAGCTCTGCTGACCTGGTTCTTAGGCTCTAGAGCAGCTCTGCTGACCTGGGTCTCTGGCTCTACAACGGCTCTGCTGACCTGGTTTCTCTGGCTCTACAGCAGCTCTGCTGACCTTGTTCTCTGGTTCTAGAGCAGCTCTGCTGACCTGGTGCTTAGGCTCTAGAGCAGCTCTACTGACCTGGTTCTATGGCTCTAAAGCAGCTCTGCTGACCTGGTTCTATGGCTCTAGAGCAGCTCTGCTGACCTGGTTCTTAGGTTCTAGAACAGCTCTGCTGATCTGGTTCTCCGGCTCTAAAGCAGATCGGCTAAATTGATTCTCTGGCTCTAAAGCAGCTCTGCTGACCTGTTTCTCTCCCTCTAAGCAGCTCTGCTGACCTGGTTTCTCTGGCTCTACAGCAGCTCTGCTGACCTTGTTCTCTGGATCTAGAGCAGCTCTGTTGACCTGGTTCTTAGGCTCTAGAGCAGCTCTACTGACCTGGGGTTCTATGGCTCTAAAGCAGCTCTGCTGACCTGGTTCTATGGCTCTAAAGCAGCTCTGCTGACCTGGTTCTCTGTCTCTGAAGCAGCTATGCTGACCTGGTTCTCTGGCTCTAAAACAGCTCTGCTGACCTGGTTTCTCTGGTTCTACAGCAGCTCTGCTGACCTGGTTCTCTGGCTCTAGAGCGGCTCTGCTGACCTTGTTCTCTGGCTCTACAACGGCTGTGCAGACCTGGTTCTCTGGCTCTAAAGCGGCTCTGCTCACTTGGTTCTCTGGCCCTAAAGCAGCTCTGCTAACCTTGTTGTTGTCTGGCTCGAAAACAGCTCTGCTGACCTGGTTCTCTGGCTCTAGATCAGCTCTGCTGACCTGGTTCTCCAGCTCTAATGCAGCTCTGCTGAACTGGTTCTCTGGCTCTAGAGCAGCTCTGCTGACCTGGGTCTCTGGCTCTACAACGGCTCTGCTGACCTGGTTCTCTGGCTCTAAAGCAGCTCTGCTGACCTGGTTCTCTGGCTCTAAAGCAGCTCTGCTGTAGTGGTTCTCTGGCACTAAAGCGCCACTGCGGACCTGGTTCTCTCCCTCTATAGCACCTCTGCTGACTTGGTTCTCTGGCTCTAAAGCAGCTGTCCTGACCTGGTTCTCTGGCTCGAGAGCAGCACTGCTGACCTGGTTCTTAGGCTCTAGAGCAGCTCAGCTGACCTAGTTCTCTGGCTCTACAATAGATCTGCTGACCCCGTTCTCTGGTTTTAAAGCAGCCCTGCTGACCTGGTTCTCTGGCTCTAAAGCAGCTCTGCTGATCTGGTTCACTCCCTCTAAAGCAGCTCTCATGACCTGTTTCTCTGGCTCTAAAGCAGCTCTGCTGACCTGGTTCTCTGGTTCTAGAGCAGCTCTGCTGACCTGGTTCTCTGGCTTTAAAGCAGCTCTGCTGATCTGGTTCTCTGGTTCTAGAGCATCTCTGCTGACCTGGTTCTTAGGCTCTAGAGCTGCTCTGCTGACCTGGTTCTCTAGCTCTACAACGGCTCTGCTGACCTGGTTCACTGGCTTTAAAGCAGCTCTGGTGACCTCGTTCTATGGCTCTAAAGCAGCTCTGCTGACCTGGTTCTCTGGCTCTACAGCAGCTCTGCTGACCTGGTTCTCTGGCTCTAAAGCACCTCTGCTGACCATGGTTCTCTGGCTTTAAAGCAGATCTGCTGACCTGATTCTCTGGTGCTAAAGCGGCTCTGCTGACCTGGTTCTCTCCCTCTATAGCAGCTCCGCTGACCTGGTTCTCTGGTTCTAAATCAGCTCCGCTGACCTGGTTCTCTGGCTTGAGAGCAGCTCTGCTGACCTGGTTCTTAGGCTCTAGAACAGCTCTGCTGACCTCCGTCTCTGGCTCTACAATGGCTCTGCTGACCTGGTTCTCTGGCTCTAAAGCAGCTCTGCTGACCTGGTTCTATGGCTCTAAAGCAGCTCTTCTGACCTGGTTCTCTGGCTCTACAGCAGTTCTGCTAATCTGGTTATCTGACTCTAAAGCAGCTCTGCTGACCTGGTTCTCTCCCTCTAAAGCAGCTCTGCTGACCTGGTTTCTCTGGCTCTACAGCAGCTCTGCTGACCTGGTTCTCAGGCTCTAGAGCAGCTCTGCTGACCTGGTTCTCTGGCTCTAAAGCAGCTCTGCTGACATGGTTCTCTGGCTCCAAAGCAGCTCTGCTGACCTGGTTCTCTCCCTCTAAAGCAGGTCTGCTGACCTCGTTTCTCTGGCACTACAGCAGCTCTGCTGACCTGGTTCTCTGGCTGTAAAGTAGCTCTGCTGACCTGGATCTCTGGCTCTAAAGCAGCTCTGCTGACCTGGATCTTAGACTCTAGAGCAGCTCTGCTGACCTTGTTCTCTGGCTCTACAACGGCTCTGCTGACCTTGTTCTCTGGCTCTAAAGCAGCTCTGAAGACCTGGTTATATGGTTCTAAAGCAGCTCTGCTTACCCGGTTCTCTGGCTCTATACAGCTCTGCTAACCTGGTTCTCTTGCTCTACAGCAGCTCTGCTGACCCGGTTCTCTGCCTCTAGAGCAGCTCTGCTGACCCGGTTCTTAGGCTCTAGAGCAGCTCTGCTGACCTTGTTCTCTGGCTTTCAAGCAGCTCTGCTGACCTGGTTCTCTGACTCTAAAGCCGCTCTGATGATGTGGTTCTCTGAATCTAAAGCAGCTCTGCTGACCTGGTTCTCTGGCTCTAAAGTGGCTCTGCTGACCTGGTTCGATGGCTCTAAAGCGCCTCTGCTGACCTTTTTCTCTAGCTCTAAAGCAGCTCAGCTGACCTGGTTCTCTAGCTTTGAAGCAGCTCTGCTGACCTGCTTCTCTGACTCTAAAGCATGACCTGGTTCTATGGCTCTAAAGCAGTTCTGCTGACCTGGTTCTCTTGCTTTGAAGCAGCTCTGCTGACCTGATTCTCTGGCTCTAGAGAAGCTCTGCTGACCTGGTTCTTAGACTCTAGAACAGCTCTGCTGACCTGGTTCTCTGTCGCTAAAGCAGCTCTGCTGACCTGGTTCTCTGGCTCTAAAGCAGCTCCTCTGACCTGGTTCTCTGGCTCTAAATCAGCTCTCCTGACCTAGTTCTCTGGCTCGAGAGCAGCTCTGCTGACCTGGTTCTTAGGCTCTAGAGCAGCTCAGCTGACCTAGCTCTCTGGCTCTACATTGGCTCTGCTGACCTGGTTCTCTGGCTCTAAAGCAGCTCTGCTGACCTGGTTTTCTGGCTCTAAAGCAGCTCTGCTGATCTGGTTCACTCCCTCTAAAGCAGCTTTGCTGACCTGTTTCTCTGTCTCTAAAGCAGCTCTGCTGACCTGGTTCTCTGGCTCTAGAGTAGCCCTGCTGAC
Organism: Triturus cristatus; assembly: GCF_964204655.1. Classification (NCBI taxonomy): domain Eukaryota; kingdom Metazoa; phylum Chordata; class Amphibia; order Caudata; family Salamandridae; genus Triturus; species Triturus cristatus. The sequence continues at coordinate 1,670,838 of NW_028187318.1, forward strand.
CTGGTTCTCTGGCTCTAGAGCAGCTCTACTGACCTGGTTCGCTGGCTCTAACGCGGCTCTGCTGCCATGGTTCTCTGGCTTTAAAGCAGGTCTACTGACCTGGTTCTCTGGCTCTACAGCAGCTCTGCTGACCTTTTTCTCTGGCTCTAGATCTGCTCTGCTGACCTGGTTCTGTGGCTCTAAAGCAGCTCTTCTGACCTGGTTCTCTGGCTCTACAGCAGCTCTGCTGACCTGGTTCTTAGGCTCTAGAGCAGCTCTGCTGACCTGGGTCTCTGGCTCTACAACGGCTCTGCTGACCTTGTTCTCTGGCTCTAAAGCAGATCTGCTGACCTGGTTCTCTGGCTCTAACGCAGCTCTGCTGACCTGGTTCTCGGGCTCTAAAGCAGTTCTGCTAATCTGGTTATCTGACTCTAAAGCAGCTCTGCTGACCTGGTTCTCTCCCTCTAAAGCAGCTCTGCTGACCTGGTTTCTCTGGCTCTAAAGCAGCTCTGCTGACATGGTTCTCTGGCTCCAAAGCAGCTCTGCTGACCTGGTTCTCTCCCTCTAAAGCAGGTCTGCTGACCTCGTTTCTCTGGCACTACAGCAGCTCTGCTGACCTGGTTCTCTGGCTGTAAAGTAGCTCTGCTGACCTGGATCTCTGGCTCTAAAGCAGCTCTGCTGACCTGGATCTTAGACTCTAGAGCAGCTCTGCTGACCTTGTTCTCTGGCTCTACAACGGCTCTGCTGACCTTGTTCTCTGGCTCTAAAGCAGCTCTGAAGACCTGGTTATATGGTTCTAAAGCAGCTCTGCTTACCCGGTTCTCTGGCTCTATACAGCTCTGCTGACCTGGTTCTCTTGCTCTACAGCAGCTCTGCTGACCCGGTTCTCTGCCTCTAGAGCAGCTCTGCTGACCCGGTTCTTAGGCTCTAGAGCAGCTCTGCTGACCTTGTTCTCTGGCTTTCAAGCAGCTCTGCTGACCTGGTTCTCTGACTCTAAAGCCGCTCTGATGATGTGGTTCTCTGAATCTAAAGCAGCTCTGCTGACCTGGTTCTCTGGCTCTAAAGTGGCTCTGCTGACCTGGTTCGATGGCTCTAAAGCGCCTCTGCTGACCTTTTTCTGTAGCTCTAAAGCAGCTCTGCTGACCTGGTTCTCTAGCTTTGAAGCAGCTCTGCTGACCTGCTTCTCTGACTCTAAAGCATGACCTGGTTCTATGGCTCTAAAGCAGTTCTGCTGACCTGGTTCTCTTGCTTTGAAGCAGCTCTGCTGACCTGATTCTCTGGCTCTAGAGAAGCTCTGCTGACCTGGTTCTTAGACTCTAGAGCAGCTCTGCTGACCTGGTTCTCTGTCTCTAAAGCAGCTCTGCTGACCTGGTTCTCTGGCTCTAAAGCAGCTCTGCTGACCTGGTTCTCTGGCTCTAAAGCAGCTCTCCTGACCTAGTTCTCTGGCTCGAGAGCAGCTCTGCTGACCTGGTTCTTAGGCTCTAGAGCAGCTCAGCTGACCTAGCTCTCTGGCTCTACATTGGCTCTGCTGACCTGGTTCTCTGGCTCTAAAGCAGCTCTGCTGACCTGGTTTTCTGGCTCTAAAGCAGCTCTGCTGATCTGGTTCACTCCCTCTAAAGCAGCTTTGCTGACCTGTTTCTCTGTCTCTAAAGCAGCTCTGCTGACCTGGTTCTCTGGCTCTAGAGTAGCCCTGCTGACCTGGTTCTCTGGCTCTAGAGCAGCTCTACTGACCTGGTTCGCTGGCTCTAAAGCGGCTCTGCTGACATGGTTCTCTGGCTTTAAAGCAGGTCTACTGACCTGGTTCTCTGGCTCTACAGCAGCTCTGCTGACCTTTTTCTCTGGCTTTAAAGCAGCTCTGCTGACCTGGTTCTCTGGTTCTAGAGCAGCTCTGCTGACCTGGTTCTCTGGCTTTAAAGCAGCTCTGCTGATCTGGTTCTCTGGCTCTAGAGCATCTCTGCTGACCTGGTTCTTAGGCTCTAGAGCTGCTCTGCTGACCTGGTTCTCTAGCTCTACAACGGCTCTGCTGACCTGGTTCACTGGCTTTAAAGCAGCTCTGGTGACCTGGTTCTATGGCTCTAAAGCAGCTCTGCTGACCTGGTTCTCTGGCTCTACAGCAGCTCTGCTGACCTGGTTCTCTGGCTCTAAAGCAGCTCTGCTGACCATGGTTCTCTGGCTTTAAAGCGGCTCTGCTGACCTGATTCTCTCCCTCTATAGCAGCTCCGCTGACCTGGTTCTCAAGCTCTAAAGCAGCTCCACTGACCTGGTTCTCTGGCTTGAGAGCAGCTCTGCTGACCTGGTTCTCTGGCTGTAAAGTAGCTCTGCTGACCTGGTTCTCTGGCTCTAAAGCAGCTCTGCTGACCTGGTTCTTAGGCTCTAGAGCAGCTCTGCGGACCTGGTTCTCTTGCTCTACAATGGCTCTGCTAACCTGGTTCTCTGACTCTAAAGCAGCTCTGCTGACCTGGTTTATGGCTCTAAAGCAGATCTGCTGACCCGGTTCTTAGGTTCTAGAGCAGCTCTGCTGACATGGTTCTCTGGCTTTCAAGCAGCTCTGCTGACCTGGTTCACTGGCTCTAAAGCGGCTCTGCTGATGTGGTTCTCTGGATCTAAAGCAGCTCTGCTGACCTGGTTCTATGGCTGGAAAGTGTCTCTGCTGACCTGGTTCTCTGGCTCTAAAGCGCCTCTGCTGACCCGGTTCTCTAGCTCTAAAGCAGCTCTGCTGACCTATTTCTCTGGCTTTGAAGCAGATCTGCTGACCTACGTCTCTGACTCTAAAGCATGACCTGGTTCTATGGCTCCCAAGCAGTTCTGCTGACCTGGTTCTCTTGCTTTGAAGCAGCTCTGCTGACCTGATTCTCTGGCTCTAGAGCAGCTCTGCTGACCTGGTTCTTAGGCTCTAGAGAAGCTCTGCTGACCTGGGTCTCTGGCTCTACAACGGCTCTGCTGACCTGGTTCTCTTGCTCTAAAGCAGCTCTGCTGACCTGGTTCTTTGGCTCTAAAGCAGCTCTGCTGATCTGTTTCTCTGGCTCTCGAGCAGCTCTGCTGACCTGGTTCTCTGGCTCTACAACGGCTCTGCTGACCTGGTTCTCTGGCTCTAAAGCAGCTCTGCTGACCTGGTTCTTTGGCTCTAAAGCAGTTCTGCTGATCTGGTTCTCTGACTCTAAAGCAGTTCTGCTGATCTGGTTCTCTGACTCTAAAGCAGCTCTGCTGACCTGGTTCTCTCCCTCTAAAGCAGCTCTGCTGACCTGGTTTCTCTGGCTCTACAGCAGCTCTGCTGACCTGGTTCTCGGGCTCTAGAGCAGCTCTGCTGACCTGGCTCTCTGGCTCTAAAGCAGCTCTACTGACCAGGTTTCTCTGGCTCTACAGCAGCTCTGCTGACCTGGTTCTCGGGCTGTAGAGCAGCTCTGCTGACCTGGCTCTCTGGCTCTAAAGCAGCTCTGCTGACCAGTTTCTCTGGCTCCAAAGCAGCTCTGCTGACCTGGTTCTCTCCCTCTAAAGCAGGTCTGCTGAACTGGTTTCTCTGGCATGACAACAGCTCTGCTGACCTGGTTTTCTGGCTCTAAAGCAGCTCTGCTGACCTGGTTCTTAGGCTCTAGAGCAGCTCTGCTGACCTGGTTGTCTGGCTGTACAACGGCTCTGCTGACCTGGTTCTCTGGCTCTAAAGCAGCTCTGCTGACCTGGTTCTCTGGCTCTAAAGCAGCTCTGCTGACACGGTTCTCCGGCTCTATACAGCTCTGCTGACCTGGTTCTCTGGCTCTACAGCAGCTCTGCTGACCCGGTTCTCTGCCACTAGAGCAGCTCTGCTGACCCAGTTCTTAGGCTCTAAAGCGGCTCTGCTGACCTGGTTCTCTGGATCTAAAGCAGCTCTGCTGACCTGGTTCTCTGGCTCTAAAGTGGCTCTCCTGACCTGGTTCTCTGGCTCTAAAGCAGCTCTGCTGTCCTGGTTCTCTGGCTATAAAGCTGCTCTGCTGACCTGGTTCTATGGCTTTGAAGCAGCTCTGCTGACCTGCATCTCTGGCTCTAAAGCATGACCTGGTTCTATGGCTCTAAAGCAGTTCTGCTGACCTGGTTCTCTTGCTTTGAAGCAGGTCTGCTGACCTGATTCTCTGGGTCTAGAGCAGCTCTGCTGACCTGGTTCTCTCCCTCTAAAGCTGCTCTGTTGACCTGGTTCTCTGGCTCTAAAGCAGCTCTGCTGGCCAGGTTCTCTCCCTCTAAAGCGGCTCTGCTGACCTGGTTCTCTGGATCTAAAGCAGCTCTGCTGACCTGGTTTCTCTGGCTCTACAACACCTCTGCTGACCTGGTTCTCTGGCTCTAAAGCAGCTCTGCCTACCTGGTTCTCTGGCTCTAGAGCAGCTCTGCTGACCTGGTTCTTAGGTTCTAGAACAGCTCTGCTGATCTGGTTCTCTGGCTCTAAAGCAGCTCGGCTAACCTGGTTCTCTGGCTCTAAAGTAGTTCTGTTTACCTCGTTCTCTCCCTCTAAAGCAGCTCTGCTGACCTGGTTTCTCTGGCTCTACAGCAGCTCTGCTGACCTGGTTCTCTGGTTCTAGAGCAGTTCTGCGGACCTGGTTCATAGGCTCTAGAGCAGCTCTACTGAACTGGTTCTATGGCTCTAAAGCAGCTCTACTGATCTGGTTCTATGGCTCTAAAGCAGCTCTGCTGACCTGGTTCTCTGGCTCTGAAGCAACTCTGCTGACTGGGTTCTCTGGCTCTAAAGCAGCTCTGCTGACCTGGTTTCTCTGGTTTTACAGCATCTCTGCTGACCTGGTTCTCTGGCTCTAGAGCGACTCTGCTGACCTGGTTCTCTTGCTCTACAACGGCTCTGCAGACCTGGTTCTATGGCTCTTAAGCGGCTCTGCTGACTTGGATCTCTGGCTCTAAAGCGGCTCTGCTGACCTGGTTATCTCGCTCTAAAGCAGCTCTGCTGACCTGGTTCTTAGGCTCTAGATAAGCTCTGTTGACCTGGTTCTCTGGCTCTACAACGGCTCTGCTGACCTGGTTCTCTGGCTCTAAAGCAGCTCTGTTGACCTGGTTCTCTGGCTCTAAAGCAGATCTGCTGACCTGGTTCTCTGGCTCTAAAGCAGTTCTGCTGATCTGGTTCTCCCCCTCTAAAGTAGCTCTGCTGACCTGGTTTCTCTGGCTCTACAGCAGCTCTGCTGACCTGGTTCTCAGGCTCTAGAGCAGCTCTGCTGACCTGGCTCTCTGGCTCTAAAGCAGCTCTGCTGACCAGGTTCTCTTGCTCCAAAGCAGCTCTGCTGACCTGGTTCTCTCCCTCTAAAGCAGGTCTGCTGGCCTGGTTTCTCTGGCACTACAGCAGCTCTTCTGACCTGGTTTTCTGGCTGTAATGTAGCTCTGCTGACCTGGTTCTCTGGCTGTAAAGTAGCTCTGCTGACCTGGTTCTCTGGCTCTACAATGGCTCTGCTGACCTGGTGGTTCTCTGGCTCTAAAGTAGCTCTGCTGACCTGGTTATATGGCTCTAAAGCAGCTCTGCTGACCCGGTTCTCTGGCTCTTTACAGCTCTGCTGACCTGGTTCTCTGGCTCTACAGCAGCTCTGCTGACCCGGTTCTCTGCTTCTAGAGCAGCTCTGCTGACCCGGATCTTAGGCTCTAGAGCAGCTCTGCTGACCTGGTTATATGGCTCTAAAGCAGCTCTGCTGACCTGGTTCTTAGGCTCTAGAGCAGCTCTGCTGACCTGGTTGTCTGGCTGTACAACGGCTCTGCTGACCTGGTTCTCTGGCTCTAAAGCAGCTCTGCTGACCTGGTTCTCTGGCTCTAAAGCAGCTCTGCTGACACGGTTCTCCGGCTCTATACAGCTCTGCTGACCTGGTTCTCTGGCTCTACAGCAGCTCTGCTGACCCGGTTCTCTGCCACTAGAGCAGCTCTGCTGACCCAGTTCTTAGGCTCTAAAGCGGCTCTGCTGACCTGGTTCTCTGGATCTAAAGCAGCTCTGCTGACCTGGTTCTCTGGCTCTAAAGTGGCTCTCCTGACCTGGTTCTCTGGCTCTAAAGCAGCTCTGCTGTCCTGGTTCTCTGGCTATAAAGCTGCTCTGCTGACCTGGTTCTATGGCTTTGAAGCAGCTCTGCTGACCTGCATCTCTGGCTCTAAAGCATGACCTGGTTCTATGGCTCTAAAGCAGTTCTGCTGACCTGGTTCTCTTGCTTTGAAGCAGGTCTGCTGACCTGATTCTCTGGGTCTAGAGCAGCTCTGCTGACCTGGTTCTCTCCCTCTAAAGCTGCTCTGTTGACCTGGTTCTCTGGCTCTAAAGCAGCTCTGCTGGCCAGGTTCTCTCCCTCTAAAGCGGCTCTGCTGACCTGGTTCTCTGGATCTAAAGCAGCTCTGCTGACCTGGTTTCTCTGGCTCTACAACACCTCTGCTGACCTGGTTCTCTGGCTCTAAAGCAGCTCTGCCTACCTGGTTCTCTGGCTCTAGAGCAGCTCTGCTGACCTGGTTCTTAGGTTCTAGAACAGCTCTGCTGATCTGGTTCTCTGGCTCTAAAGCAGCTCGGCTAACCTGGTTCTCTGGCTCTAAAGTAGTTCTGTTTACCTCGTTCTCTCCCTCTAAAGCAGCTCTGCTGACCTGGTTTCTCTGGCTCTACAGCAGCTCTGCTGACCTGGTTCTCTGGTTCTAGAGCAGTTCTGCGGACCTGGTTCATAGGCTCTAGAGCAGCTCTACTGAACTGGTTCTATGGCTCTAAAGCAGCTCTACTGATCTGGTTCTATGGCTCTAAAGCAGCTCTGCTGACCTGGTTCTCTGGCTCTGAAGCAACTCTGCTGACTGGGTTCTCTGGCTCTAAAGCAGCTCTGCTGACCTGGTTTCTCTGGTTTTACAGCATCTCTGCTGACCTGGTTCTCTGGCTCTAGAGCGACTCTGCTGACCTGGTTCTCTTGCTCTACAACGGCTCTGCAGACCTGGTTCTATGGCTCTTAAGAGGCTCTGCTGACTTGGATCTCTGGCTCTAAAGCGGCTCTGCTGACCTGGTTATCTCGCTCTAAAGCAGCTCTGCTGACCTGGTTCTTAGGCTCTAGATAAGCTCTGTTGACCTGGTTCTCTGGCTCTACAACGGCTCTGCTGACCTGGTTCTCTGGCTCTAAAGCAGCTCTGTTGACCTGGTTCTCTGGCTCTAAAGCAGATCTGCTGACCTGGTTCTCTGGCTCTAAAGCAGTTCTGCTGATCTGGTTCTCCCCCTCTAAAGTAGCTCTGCTGACCTGGTTTCTCTGGCTCTACAGCAGCTCTGCTGACCTGGTTCTCAGGCTCTAGAGCAGCTCTGCTGACCTGGCTCTCTGGCTCTAAAGCAGCTCTGCTGACCAGGTTCTCTTGCTTCAAAGCAGCTCTGCTGACCTGGTTCTCTCCCTCTAAAGCAGGTCTGCTGGCCTGGTTTCTCTGGCACTACAGCAGCTCTTCTGACCTGGTTTTCTGGCTGTAATGTAGCTCTGCTGACCTGGTTCTCTGGCTGTAAAGTAGCTCTGCTGACCTGGTTCTCTGGCTCTACAATGGCTCTGCTGACCTGGTGGTTCTCTGGCTCTAAAGTAGCTCTGCTGACCTGGCTATATGGCTCTAAAGCAGCTCTGCTGACCCGGTTCTCTGGCTCTTTACAGCTCTGCTGACCTGGTTCTCTGGCTCTACAGCAGCTCTGCTGACCCGGTTCTCTGCTTCTAGAGCAGCTCTGCTGACCCGGATCTTAGGCTCTAGAGCAGCTCTGCTGACCTGGTTATATGGTTCTAAAGCAGCTCTGCTTACCCGGTTCTCTGGCTCTATACAGCTCTGCTGACCTGGTTCTCTTGCTCTACAGCAGCTCTGCTGACCCGGTTCTCTGCCTCTAGAGCAGCTCTGCTGACCCGGTTCTTAGGCTCTAGAGCAGCTCTGCTGACCTTGTTCTCTGGCTTTCAAGCAGCTCTGCTGACCTGGTTCTCTGACTCTAAAGCCGCTCTGATGATGTGGTTCTCTGAATCTAAAGCAGCTCTGCTGACCTGGTTCTCTGGCTCTAAAGTGGCTCTGCTGACCTGGTTCGATGGCTCTAAAGCGCCTCTGCTGACCTTTTTCTCTAGCTCTAAAGCAGCTCTGCTGACCTGGTTCTCAAGCTTTGAAGCAGCTCTGCTGACCTGCTTCTCTGACTCTAAAGCATGACCTGGTTCTATGGCTCTAAAGCAGTTCTGCTGACCTGGTTCTCTTGCTTTGAAGCAGCTCTGCTGACCTGATTCTCTGGCTCTAGAGAAGCTCTGCTGACCTGGTTCTTAGACTCTAGAGCAGCTCTGCTGACCTGGTTCTCTGTCTCTAAAGCAGCTCTGCTGACCTGGTTCTCTGGCTCTAAAGCAGCTCTGCTGACCTGGTTCTCTGGCTCTAAAGCAGCTCTCCTGACCTAGTTCTCTGGCTCGAGAGCAGCTCTGCTGACCTGGTTCTTAGGCTCTAGAGCAGCTCAGCTGACCTAGCTCTCTGGCTCTACATTGGCTCTGCTGACCTGGTTCTCTGGCTCTAAAGCAGCTCTGCTGACCTGGTTTTCTGGCTCTAAAGCAGCTCTGGTGATCTGGTTCACTCCCTCTAAAGCAGCTTTGCTGACCTGTTTCTCTGTCTCTAAAGCAGCTCTGCTGACCTGGTTCTCTGGCTCTAGAGTAGCCCTGCTGACCTGGTTCTCTGGCTCTAGAGCAGCTCTACTGACCTGGTTCGCTGGCTCTAAAGCGGCTCTGCTGACATGGTTCTCTGGCTTTAAAGCAGGTCTACTGACCTGGTTCTCTGGCTCTACAGCAGCTCTGCTGACCTTTTTCTCTGGCTTTAAAGCAGCTCTGCTGACCTGGTTCTCTGGTTCTAGAGCAGCTCTGCTGACCTGGTTCTCTGGCTTTAAAGCAGCTCTGCTGATCTGGTTCTCTGGCTCTAGAGCATCTCTGCTGACCTGGTTCTTAGGCTCTAGAGCTGCTCTGCTGACCTGGTTCTCTAGCTCTACAACGGCTCTGCTGACCTGGTTCACTGGCTTTAAAGCAGCTCTGGTGACCTGGTTCTATGGCTCTAAAGCAGCTCTGCTGACCTGGTTCTCTGGCTCTACAGCAGCTCTGCTGACCTGGTTCTCTGGCTCTAAAGCAGCTCTGCTGACCATGGTTCTCTGGCTTTAAAGCGGCTCTGCTGACCTGATTCTCTCCCTCTATAGCAGCTCCGCTGACCTGGTTCTCAAGCTCTAAAGCAGCTCCACTGACCTGGTTCTCTGGCTTGAGAGCAGCTCTGCTGACCTGGTTCTCTGGCTGTAAAGTAGCTCTGCTGACCTGGTTCTCTGGCTCTAAAGCAGCTCTGCTGACCTGGTTCTTAGGCTCTAGAGCAGCTCTGCGGACCTGGTTCTCTTGCTCTACAACGGCTCTGCTAACCTGGTTCTCTGGCTCTAAAGCAGCTCTGCTGACCTGGTTTATGGCTCTAAAGCAGATCTGCTGACCCGGTTCTTAGGTTCTAGAGCAGCTCTGCTGACATGGTTCTCTGGCTTTCAAGCAGCTCTGCTGACCTGGTTCTCTGGCTCTAAAGCGGCTCTGCTGATGTGGTTCTCTGGATCTAAAGCAGCTCTGCTGACCTGGTTCTATGGCTGGAAAGTGTCTCTGCTGACCTGGTTCTCTGGCTCTAAAGCGCCTCTGCTGACCCGGTTCTCTAGCTCTAAAGCAGCTCTGCTGACCTATTTCTCTGGCTTTGAAGCAGATCTGCTGACCTACGTCTCTGACTCTAAAGCATGGCCTGGTTCTATGGCTCCCAAGCAGTTCTGCTGACCTGGTTCTCTTGCTTTGAAGCAGCTCTGCTGACCTGATTCTCTGGCTCTAGAGCAGCTCTGCTGACCTGGTTCTTAGGCTCTAGAGAAGCTCTGCTGACCTGGGTCTCTGGCTCTACAACGGCTCTGCTGACCTGGTTCTCTTGCTCTAAAGCAGCTCTGCTGACCTGGTTCTTTGGCTCTAAAGCAGCTCTGCTGATCTGTTTCTCTGGCTCTCGAGCAGCTCTGCTGACCTGGTTCTCTGGCTCTACAACGGCTCTGCTGACCTGGTTCTCTGGCTCTAAAGCAGCTCTGCTGACCTGGTTCTTTGGCTCTAAAGCAGTTCTGCTGATCTGGTTCTCTGACTCTAAAGCAGTTCTGCTGATCTGGTTCTCTGACTCTAAAGCAGCTCTGCTGACCTGGTTCTCTCCCTCTAAAGCAGCTCTGCTGACCTGGTTTCTCTGGCTCTACAGCAGCTCTGCTGACCTGGTTCTCGGGCTCTAGAGCAGCTCTGCTGACCTGGCTCTCTGGCTCTAAAGCAGCTCTACTGACCAGGTTTCTCTGGCTCTACAGCAGCTCTGCTGACCTGGTTCTCGGGCTCTAGAGCAGCTCTGCTGACCTGGCTCTCTGGCTCTAAAGCAGCTCTGCTGACCAGTTTCTCTGGCTCCAAAGCAGCTCTGCTGACCTGGTTCTCTCCCTCTAAAGCAGGTCTGCTGAACTGGTTTCTCTGGCATGACAACAGCTCTGCTGACCTGGTTTTCTGGCTCTAAAGCAGCTCTTCTGACCTGGTTCTTAGGCTCTAGAGCAGCTCTGCTGACCTGGTTGTCTGGCTGTACAACGGCTCTGCTGACCTGGTTCTCTGGCTCTAAAGCAGCTCTGCTGACCTGGTTCTCTGGCTCTAAAGCAGCTCTGCTGACACGGTTCTCCGGCTCTATACAGCTCTGCTGACCTGGTTCTCTGGCTCTACAGCAGCTCTGCTGACCCGGTTCTCTGCCACTAGAGCAGCTCTGCTGACCCAGTTCTTAGGCTCTAAAGCGGCTCTGCTGACCTGGTTCTCTGGATCTAAAGCAGCTCTGCTGACCTGGTTCTCTGGCTCTAAAGTGGCTATCCTGACCTGGTTCTCTGGCTCTAAAGCAGCTCTGCTGTCCTGGTTCTCTGGCTATAAAGCTGCTCTGCTGACCTGGTTCTATGGCTTTGAAGCAGCTCTGCTGACCTGCATCTCTGGCTCTAAAGCATGACCTGGTTCTATGGCTCTAAAGCAGTTCTGCTGACCTGGTTCTCTTGCTTTGAAGCAGGTCTGCTGACCTGATTCTCTGGGTCTAGAGCAGCTCTGCTGACCTGGTTCTCTCCCTCTAAAGCTGCTCTGTTGACCTGGTTCTCTGGCTCTAAAGCAGCTCTGCTGGCCAGGTTCTCTCCCTCTAAAGCGGCTCTGCTGACCTGGTTCTCTGGATCTAAAGCAGCTCTGCTGACCTGGTTTCTCTGGCTCTACAACACCTCTGCTGACCTGGTTCTCTGGCTCTAAAGCAGCTCTGCCTACCTGGTTCTCTGGCTCTAGAGCAGCTCTGCTGACCTGGTTCTTAGGTTCTAGAACAGCTCTGCTGATCTGGTTCTCTGGCTCTAAAGCAGCTCGGCTAACCTGGTTCTCTGGCTCTAAAGTAGTTCTGTTTACCTCGTTCTCTCCCTCTAAAGCAGCTCTGCTGACCTGGTTTCTCTGGCTCTACAGCAGCTCTGCTGACCTGGTTCTCTGGTTCTAGAGCAGTTCTGCGGACCTGGTTCATAGGCTCTAGAGCAGCTCTACTGAACTGGTTCTATGGCTCTAAAGCAGCTCTACTGATCTGGTTCTATGGCTCTAAAGCAGCTCTGCTGACCTGGTTCTCTGGCTCTGAAGCAACTCTGCTGACTGGGTTCTCTGGCTCTAAAGCAGCTCTGCTGACCTGGTTTCTCTGGTTTTACAGCATCTCTGCTGACCTGGTTCTCTGGCTCTAGAGCGACTCTGCTGACCTGGTTCTCTTGCTCTACAACGGTTCTGCAGACCTGGTTCTATGGCTCTTAAGCGGCTCTGCTGACTTGGATCTCTGGCTCTAAAGCGGCTCTGCTGACCTGGTTATCTCGCTCTAAAGCAGCTCTGCTGACCTGGTTCTTAGGCTCTAGATAAGCTCTGTTGACCTGGTTCTCTGGCTCTACAACGGCTCTGCTGACCTGGTTCTCTGGCTCTAAAGCAGCTCTGTTGACCTGGTTCTCTGGCTCTAAAGCAGATCTGCTGACCTGGTTCTCTGGCTCTAAAGCAGTTCTGCTGATCTGGTTCTCCCCCTCTAAAGTAGCTCTGCTGACCTGGTTTCTCTGGCTCTACAGCAGCTCTGCTGACCTGGTTCTCAGGCTCTAGAGCAGCTCTGCTGACCTGGCTCTCTGGCTCTAAAGCAGCTCTGCTGACCAGGTTCTATTGCTCCAAAGCAGCTCTGCTGACCTGGTTCTCTCCCTCTAAAGCAGGTCTGCTGGCCTGGTTTCTCTGGCACTACAGCAGCTCTTCTGACCTGGTTTTCTGGCTGTAATGTAGCTCTGCTGACCTGGTTCTCTGGCTGTAAAGTAGCTCTGCTGACCTGGTTCTCTGGCTCTACAATGGCTCTGCTGACCTGGTGGTTCTCTGGCTCTAAAGTAGCTCTGCTGACCTGGTTATATGGCTCTAAAGCAGCTCTGCTGACCCGGTTCTCTGGCTCTTTACAGCTCTGCTGACCTGGTTCTCTGGCTCTACAGCAGCTCTGCTGACCCGGTTCTCTGCTTCTAGAGCAGCTCTGCTGACCCGGATCTTAGGCTCTAGAGCAGCTCTGCTGACCTGGTTATATGGCTCTAAAGCGGCTCTGCTGGCCTGGTTCTCTGGATCTAAAGCAGCTCTGCTGACCTGGTTCTCAGGCTCTAAAGTGGCTCTGCTGACCTGGTTCTCTGGCTCTAAAACGGCTCTGCTGACCTGGTTCTCTGGCTCTAAAGCAGCTCTGCTGACCTGGTTCTCTGGCTTTAAAGCAGCTCTGCTGACCTGCTTCTCTGGCTCTAAAGAATGACCTGGTTCTATGGCTCTAAAGCAGTTCTGATGACCTGGTTCTCTTGCTTTGAAGCAGGTCTACTGACCTGATTCTCTGGGTCTAGAGCAGCTCTGCTGACCTGGTTCTCTGGCTTTAAAGCAGCTCTGCTGACCTGCTTCTCTGGCTCTAAAGCATGACCTGGTTCTATGGCTCTAAAGCAGTTCTGATGACCTGGTTCTCTTGCTTTGAAGCAGGTTTGCTGACCTGATTCTCTGGGTCAAGAGCAGCTCTGCTGACCTGGTTCTCTGGCTTTAAAGCAGCTCTGCTGACCTGCTTCTCTGGCTCTAAAGCATGACCTGGTTCTATGGCTCTAAAGCAGTTCTGATGACCTGGTTCTCTTGCTCTAAAGCAGTTCTGATGACCTGGTTCTCTTGCTTTGAAGCAGGTCTGCTGACCTGATTCTCTGGGTCTAGAGCAGCTCTGCTGACCTGGTTCTCTGGCTCTAAAGCATGACCTGCTTCTCTGGCTCTAAAGCATGACCTGGTTCTATGGCTCTAAAGCAGCTCTGTTGACCTGGTTCTCTGGCTCTAATGCAGCTCTGCTGACCAGGCTCTCTCCTTCTAAAGTGTGAGAAGTTGGCCTGGCATATGCTGGTCACTAGTTATAGTGGCCACCTTGCACCAGTCCAATTCGACTCTTATTTTAGATAGGTTTAAGACAACCTTTTAAAGAAAGCTATCCTAGTGGTAGCTGTGGAGAGCAGCCTTCATGCTAAGTCTCTGAGGAATGTAAAGCAGCTTGTTTTACCTTATAATCTCTTGAATTACCAAATGAAAAGGACACCACACAGGTATATATATCAAATATATATGTATTTATTCTTATATACACTCTACTAATCTCTTTATGAGATTAGAACCCAGATACACATTCAAATGTCAACACTTCTCAATAAATTAAGCACAAATATGGCTGTAGCCCTAGGGGCGTACCAGACCATATACTAAGAAAATGGTTTAACAAACTCGACTTGCAAAATGAAAAGGCCTTGGGCCTTGGGAATCGCTGGGGCTTCACTTCTGCAGTGTTAGCAGGTAAGTAATCAGCCCACGGGAGATGCGTGCAGTGTGTAACACAGCCGCGGGTTTCCTATTGGTTTCAATGGCACAAGTCGCGGTTTGTAATTTAAAGTTTTAGGGCACTTCGGAAAAGTCAACAAGCAAGCCACTTACAGGGTAAGTATTTCGAGGGCCAACATACACTTGGGCACCAGAGTGCACGAGTTACCTCACCCAGGGAAGCCGGGTGCATAGGTGTCTTTTGGTGTCGGGTCGCGATGCTGTTTTCAATGGAGATCACTGAAGACTTGCTGCTTGAGACGACTGGAGAGGTGTCCGCTGGAATCCGAGGATGGATTGAAGTTGAAGAGGACCTGAAAATTGAGGGGACAGAGTTCAAAGTCACTTGCCAGTGACCGGTGGCCAGCAGGATGGATGAACACTGATGTCGCGTTGCTTCAGGTCGTCGATGGTGATTTGTCTCTTCGCTCACGAGGTCCAGGAGAGATCGATGATGACCAGCAGCTGGATTAGGAGGGTCACACAAGGTCTGCAGCTGAGGACGGTGTCGGCAACCGGATAGGAGCCAACAAACCTTGGCAACTGCAAGTCTTGTGTGGAGTGAATATTGAAGATGATGCAGACCAGCAAGGTCTGATGGACTTACCCAGCAAGGGTAAGTGAGGGCAGGCCCGGAGCAATCAGGAGAGCCCTTGAAGTTGATGAGAAAGTCTTCGGGTGAGTCACTAGCTAACGGGCAAGCAACCGCAAAGACACCTTTGCAGGAAAAGTTCCACTGGAGCCCACGGTCACTCGGGACGGGGTAGGCTGCTGAATTTCAGTACCACACCTGCTAGGGACTTGGACTACAGATGGTCCAAAGCACAAGTTCGTAGAATGTTGTTTAGGGTTTGCACTCGAAATCAGTGCACGGTTCCCTGGTATTGCTTTTCCTTTTCACTCGTGGGGTCCAGATGCCACAGCTTCACTGGGGACTCAAAATGGCCGTCGAGAGGTTAGGAAATCTGCTTCAGGGGATGCAGGGACTTCGGACTCCGGTGGGAGCGGTGAAGTTTGCAACTGTTGATCAAGTTACTGGTGCCTGCTAAGCAGGGGAGTCACTCCTTGACTCCAAGGAAGATTCTTCAGTCTTCCAGAGATAGTGGAACGTCGAAGGGCCAGGATTCTTCTTTGTAGAGCGTCGTCCAGGTGTAATCTGAATTGCATTGGCAATGCTTGGTATCTTATAGTTAAGATAGGGGAGGGACTAGCTCTATGACCACTCCTCTAAGAGGGTCAGGGTAGTGGGTGGTTACACCCACTTCCCTTTGTCCAGTTTCGTGCCAGAGCAGGGGCAGGTAGCCCCTGAACCGGTTTGAGCTGGCATATGCACAGAGGAGCCTACTGCTCCCCCAGTGCAGGATTTCAAAGGCACTCTAAGAGTGCACCCACCCAGCTCCAATACACTAAATCCTGTCTGGGAGGTGGTAACACCTCCCTGTGACAGGATACCCTTTGTTGGACTTCCTCCACAGCGAGTTTCGGTCAGCAGCAGGAGGGCAGCCCGGTGTCTGTGCTGGTGGCATCCATTTTGTGATGCCAGGGCTCTAGAAGATTTCTACCGTTTAGTACAGTGGGTACATGTCGTCCCCTCTAGAAGGGTGGGATCATACTCTGGTGTGGGTGTATGATTCCAAGTTGTTTGACACCAAACACGACATGTTTTGATGCAGTCATTCCAAAGTTAGCATTTACCGCGAGGTTATAATGCACTTAAGAGTATATGGTTTAACCGCATCCACAAACAGCAGCAGAGAATAGACTCTGCCAGCTGCAGATGGGTCCTGCTCATGCAGAAGCACCCCCTCACATAGTAAACCAAGCACCCTGCCCTCAGGATTGTTATGGCCTGCTAGAGGGGTGACTGATAGGTTTATATGTGTGTGTATGGTGAGATATAGGAACCTATACCTCAGTGAGGAGTGCTAACACTGCCTCACACAGGCTGCAGTAGCAGGCCTGTGGTGTCAGATTGTGAATGCTTTCCAGGGGTGGCATAATACATGCTGCAGCCCCTGGTAGGCCTGTGAAGTACCAATGCCTTAGGTACCTAAGGTACCATATATTAGGGGCTCATAAGGTACCACAGTATCCAATCACTAGTGCATCTAATATGCACACCAAGTTGTTTAGAGAGATCAGTGAGATTGGGGCCCTGATTAGCAGCGACCCAGCCAGACTATAGTCAGAAACCAGTGTATACATCAGAAAAAAAGTGGGGGCAACATAAGTGCAGATCCTACTCTCCTACATAAAGCAGCTCTGCTGACCTGGTTTCTCTGGCTCTACAACAGCTCTGCTGACCTGGTTCTCTGGCTCTAAAGCAGCTCTGCCTACCTGGTTCTCTGGCTCTACAACGGCTCTGCTGACCTGGTTCTTAGGTTCTAGAACAGCTCTGCTGATCTATTTCTCTGGCTCTAAAGCAGCTTGGCTAACCTGGTTCTCTGGCTCTAAAGGAGCTCTGCTGACCTGGTTCTCTCCCTCTAAAGCAGCTCTGCTGACCTGGTTTCTCTCCCTCTAAAGCAGCTCTGTTGACCTGGTTCTCTGGTTCTGGAGCAGCTCTGCTGACCTGGTTCATAGGCTCTAGAGCAGCTCTACTGACCTGGTTCTATGACTCTAAAGCAGTTCTGCTGACCGGGTTCTCTGGCTCTAAAGCAGCTCTGCTGACCTGGTTTCTCTGGTTCTACAGCAGCTCTGCCTACCTGGTTCTCTGGCTCTAGAGCAGCTCTGCTGACCTGGTTCTTAGGTTCTAGAACAGCTCTGCTGATCTATTTCTCTGGCTCTAAAGCAGCTCGGCTAACCTGGTTCTCTGGCTCTAAAGGAGCTCTGCTGACATGGTTCTCTCCCTCTAAAGCAGCTCTGCTGACCTGGTTTCTCTGGCTCTACAGGAGCTTTGCTGACCTGCTGACCTGGTTCTATGGCTCTAAAGCAGCTCTGCTGATCTCGTTCTATGGCTCTAAAGCAGCTCTGCTGACCTGGTTCTATGGCTCTAAAGCAGCTCTGCTGACCTGGTTCTCTGGCTCTAAAACAGCTCTGCTGACCTGGTTTCTCTGGTTCTACAGCAGCTCTGCAGACCTGGTTCTCTGGCTCTATAGCGGCTCTGCCTACCTGGTTCTCTGGCTCTAGAGCAGCTCTGCTGACCTGGTTCTTAGGTTCTAGAACAGCTCTGCCGATCTATTTCTCTGGCTCTAAAGCAGCTCGGCTAACCTGGTTCTATGCCTCTAAAGGAGCTCTGCTGACCTGGTTCTCTCTCTCTAAAGCAGCTCTGCTGACCTGGTTTCTCTGGCTCTACAGCAGCTTTGCTGACCTGGTTCTCTGGTTCTAGAGCAGCTCTGCTGACCTGGTTCTTAGGCTCTAGAGCAGCTCTACTGACCTGGTTCTATGGTTTTAAAGCAGCTCTGCTGATCTGGTTCTATGGCTCTAAAGCAGCTCTGCTGACCTTGTTCTATGGCTCTAAAGCAGCTCTGCTTACCTGGTTCTCTGGCTGTGAAGCAGTTCTGCTGACCGGGTTCTCTGGCTCTAAAGCAGCTCTGCTGACCTGGTTTCTCTGGTTCTACAGTAGCTCTGCTGACCTGGTTCTCTGGCTCTAGAGCGGCTCTGCTGACCTGGTTCTCTGGCTCTTCAACGGCTCTGCAGACCTGGTTCTCTGGCTCTATAGCGGCTCTGCTGACTTGGTTCTCTAGCTCTAAAGCGGCTCTGCTGACCTGGTTATCTGGCTCTAAAGCAGCTCTGCTGACCTGGTTCTCTGGCTCTAGATCAGCTCTGCTGACCTGGTTCTCCAGCTCTAAAGCAGCTCTGCTGACCTGGTTCTCTGGCTTTAGAGCAGCTCTGCTGATCTGGTTCTTAGTCTCTAGAGCAGCTCTGCTGACCTGGGTCTCTGGCTCTACATTGGCTCTGCTGACCTGGTTCTCTGGCTCTAAAGCAGCTCTGCTGACCATGGTCTCTGGCGCTAAAGCAGCTTTGCTGACCTGGTTCTCTGGCTCTAAAGCAGTTCTGCTGATCTGGTTCTCTGACTCTAAAGCAGCTCTGCTGACCTGGTTCCTCCATCTAAAGCAGCTCTGCTGACCTGGTTTCTCTGGCTCTACAGCAGCTCTGCTGACCTGGTTCTCAGGCTCTAGAGCAGCTCTGCTGACCTGGTTCTCTGGCTCTAAAGCAGATATGCTGACCTAGTTCTTAGGCTCTAGAGCAGCTCTGCTGACCTGGTTCTCTGGCTCTACAGCAGCTCTGCTGAACCGGTTCTCTGCCTCTAGAGCAGCTCTGCTGACCCGGTTCTTATGCTCTAGAGCAGCTCTGCTGACCTGGTTCTATGGCTCTAAAGCAGCTCTGCTGACCTGGTTCTCCGGCTCTGAAGCAGTTCTGCTGACCGGGTTCTTTGGCTCTAAAGCAGCTCTGCTGACCTGGTTTCTCTGGTTCTACAGCAGCTCTGCAGACCTGGTTCTCTGGCTCTATAGCGGCTCTGCCTACCTGGTTCTCTGGCTCTAGAGCAGCTCTGCTGACCTGGTTCTTAGGTTCTAGAACAGCTCTGCTGATCTATTTCTCTGGCTCTAAAGCATCTCGGCTAACCTGGTTCTCTGGCTCTAAAGGAGCTCTGCCGACCTGGTTCTCTCTCTCTAAAGCAGCTCTGCTGACCTGGTTTCTCTGGCTCTACAGCAGCTTTGCTGACCTGGTTCTCTGGTTCTAGAGCAGCTCTGCTGACCTGGTTCTTAGGCTCTAGAGCAGCTCTACTGACCTGGTTCTATGGTTTTAAAGCAGCTCTGCTGATCTGGTTCTATGGCTCTAAAGCAGCTCTGCTGACCTGGTTCTATGGCTCTTAATCAGCTCTGCTTACCTGGTTCTCTGGCTGTGAAGCAGTTCTGCTGACCGGGTTCTCTGGCTCTAAAGCAGCTCTGCTGACCTGGTTTCTCTGGTTCTACAGTAGCTCTGCTGACCTGGTTCTCTGGCTCTAGAGCGGCTCTGCTGACCTGGTTCTCTGGCTCTTCAACGGCTCTGCAGACCTGGTTCTCTGGCTCTATAGCGGCTCTGCTGACTTGGTTCTCTGGCTCTAAAGCGGCTCTGCTGACCTGGTTATCTGGTTCTAAAGCAGCTCTGCTGACCTGGTTCTCTGGCTCTAGATCAGCTCTGCTGACCTGGTTCTCCAGCTCTAAAGCAGCTCTGCTGACCTGGTTCTCTGGCTTTAGAGCAGCTCTGCTGACCTGGTTCTTAGTCTCTAGAGCAGCTCTGCTGACCTGGGTCTCTGGCTCTACATTGGCTCTGCTGACCTGGTTCTCTGGCTCTAAAGCAGCTCTGCTGACCATGGTCTCTGGCGCTAAAGCAGCTTTGCTGACCTGGTTCTCTGGCTCTAAAGCAGTTCTGCTGATCTGGTTCTCTGACTCTAAAGCAGCTCTGCTGACCTGGTTCCTCCATCTAAAGCAGCTCTGCTGACCTGGTTTCTCTGGCTCTACAGCAGCTCTGCTGACCTGGTTCTCAGGCTCTAGAGCAGCTCTGCTGACCTGGTTCTCTGGCTCTAAAGCAGATATGCTGACCTAGTTCTTAGGCTTTAGAGCAGCTCTGCTGACCTGGTTCTCTGCGTCTACAACGGCTCTGCTGACCTGGTTCTCTGGCTCAATACAGCTCTGCTGAAATTTTTCTCTGGCTCTACAGCAGCTCTGCTGAACCGGTTCTCTGCCTCTAAAGCAGCTCTGCTGACCCGGTTCTTATGCTCTAGAGCAGCTCTGCTGACCTGGTTCTCTGGCTTTCAAGCAGGTCTGCTGACCTGGTTCTCTGGTTCTAAAGCGGCTCTGCTGATCTGGTTCTATGGATCGAAAGCAGCTCTGCTGACCTGGTTCTCTGGCTCTAAAGTGGCTCTGCTGACCTGGTTTCTCTGGTTCTACAGCAGCTCTGCAGACCTGGTTCTCTGGCTCTATAGCGGCTCTGCCTACCTGGTTCTCTGGCTCTAGAGCAGCTCTGCTGACCTGGTTCTTAGGTTCTAGAACAGCTCTGCCGATCTATTTCTCTGGCTCTAAAGCAGCTCGGATAACCTGGTTCTATGCCTCTAAAGGAGCTCTGCTGACCTGGTTCTCTCTCTCTAAAGCAGCTCTGCTGACCTGGTTTCTCTGGCTCTACAGCAGCTTTGCTGACCTGGTTCTCTGGTTCTAGAGCAGCTCTGCTGACCTGGTTCTTAGGCTCTAGAGCAGCTCTACTGACCTGGTTCTATGGTTTTAAAGCAGCTCTGCTGATCTGGTTCTATGGCTCTAAATCAGCTCTGCTGACCTTGTTCTATGGCTCTAAAGCAGCTCTGCTTACCTGGTTCTCTGGCTGTGAAGCAGTTCTGCTGACCGGGTTCTCTGGCTCTAAAGCAGCTCTGCTGACCTGGTTTCTCTGGTTCTACAGTAGCTCTGCTGACCTGGTTCTCTGGCTCTAGAGCGGCTCTGCTGACCTGGTTCTCTGGCTCTTCAACGGCTCTGCAGACCTGGTTCTCTGGCTCTATAGCGGCTCTGCTGACTTGGTTCTCTAGCTCTAAAGCGGCTCTGCTGACCTGGTTATCTGGCTCTAAAGCAGCTCTGCTGACCTGGTTCTCTGGCTCTAGATCAGCTCTGCTGACCTGGTTCTCCAGCTCTAAAGCAGCTCTGCTGACCTGGTTCTCTGGCTTTAGAGCAGCTCTGCTGATCTGGTTCTTAGTCTCTAGAGCAGCTCTGCTGACCTGGGTCTCTGGCTCTACATTGGCTCTGCTGACCTGGTTCTCTGGCTCTAAAGCAGCTCTGCTGACCATGGTCTCTGGCGCTAAAGCAGCTTTGCTGACCTGGTTCTCTGGCTCTAAAGCAGTTCTGCTGATCTGGTTCTCTGACTCTAAAGCAGCTCTGCTGACCTGGTTCCTCCATCTAAAGCAGCTCTGCTGACCTGGTTTCTCTGGCTCTACAGCAGCTCTGCTGACCTGGTTCTCAGGCTCTAGAGCAGCTCTGCTGACCTGGTTCTCTGGCTCTAAAGCAGATATGCTGACCTAGTTCTTAGGCTCTAGAGCAGCTCTGCTGACCTGGTTCTCTGGCTCTACAGCAGCTCTGCTGAACCGGTTCTCTGCCTCTAGAGCAGCTCTGCTGACCCGGTTCTTATGCTCTAGAGCAGCTCTGCTGACCTGGTTCTATGGCTCTAAAGCAGCTCTGCTGACCTGGTTCTCCGGCTCTGAAGCAGTTCTGCTGACCGGGTTCTTTGGCTCTAAAGCAGCTCTGCTGACCTGGTTTCTCTGGTTCTACAGCAGCTCTGCAGACCTGGTTCTCTGGCTCTATAGCGGCTCTGCCTACCTGGTTCTCTGGCTCTAGAGCAGCTCTGCTGACCTGGTTCTTAGGTTCTAGAACAGCTCTGCTGATCTATTTCTCTGGCTCTAAAGCATCTCGGCTAACCTGGTTCTCTGGCTCTAAAGGAGCTCTGCCGACCTGGTTCTCTCTCTCTAAAGCAGCTCTGCTGACCTGGTTTCTCTGGCTCTACAGCAGCTTTGCTGACCTGGTTCTCTGGTTCTAGAGCAGCTCTGCTGACCTGGTTCTTAGGCTCTAGAGCAGCTCTACTGACCTGGTTCTATGGTTTTAAAGCAGCTCTGCTGATCTGGTTCTATGGCTCTAAAGCAGCTCTGCTGACCTGGTTCTATGGCTCTTAATCAGCTCTGCTTACCTGGTTCTCTGGCTGTGAAGCAGTTCTGCTGACCGGGTTCTCTGGCTCTAAAGCAGCTCTGCTGACCTGGTTTCTCTGGTTCTACAGTAGCTCTGCTGACCTGGTTCTCTGGCTCTAGAGCGGCTCTGCTGACCTGGTTCTCTGGCTCTTCAACGGCTCTGCAGACCTGGTTCTCTGGCTCTATAGCGGCTCTGCTGACTTGGTTCTCTGGCTCTAAAGCGGCTCTGCTGACCTGGTTATCTGGTTCTAAAGCAGCTCTGCTGACCTGGTTCTCTGGCTCTAGATCAGCTCTGCTGACCTGGTTCTCCAGCTCTAAAGCAGCTCTGCTGACCTGGTTCTCTGGCTTTAGAGCAGCTCTGCTGACCTGGTTCTTAGTCTCTAGAGCAGCTCTGCTGACCTGGGTCTCTGGCTCTACATTGGCTCTGCTGACCTGGTTCTCTGGCTCTAAAGCAGCTCTGCTGACCATGGTCTCTGGCGCTAAAGCAGCTTTGCTGACCTGGTTCTCTGGCTCTAAAGCAGTTCTGCTGATCTGGTTCTCTGACTCTAAAGCAGCTCTGCTGACCTGGTTCCTCCATCTAAAGCAGCTCTGCTGACCTGGTTTCTCTGGCTCTACAGCAGCTCTGCTGACCTGGTTCTCAGGCTCTAGAGCAGCTCTGCTGACCTGGTTCTCTGGCTCTAAAGCAGATATGCTGACCTAGTTCTTAGGCTTTAGAGCAGCTCTGCTGACCTGGTTCTCTGCGTCTACAACGGCTCTGCTGACCCGGTTCTCTGGCTCTATACAGCTCTGCTGAAATTTTTCTCTGGCTCTACAGCAGCTCTGCTGAACCGGTTCTCTGCCTCTAAAGCAGCTCTGCTGACCCGGTTCTTATGCTCTAGAGCAGCTCTGCTGACCTGGTTCTCTGGCTTTCAAGCAGGTCTGCTGACCTGGTTCTCTGGTTCTAAAGCGGCTCTGCTGATCTGGTTCTATGGATCGAAAGCAGCTCTGCTGACCTGGTTCTCTGGCTCTAAAGTGGCTCTGCTGACCTGCTTCTCTGGCTCTAAAGTGGCTCTCCTGACCTGGTTCTCTGGCTCTAAAGCAACTCTGCTGACCTGAATCTCTGGTTTTGAAGCAGCTCTGCTGACATGCTTGTCTGACTCTAAAGCATGACCTGGTTCTATGACATTAAAGCAGTTCTGATGACCTGGTTCTCTTGCTTTGAAGCAGCTCTGCTGACCTGATTCTCTGGCTATAGAGGAGCAGCTCTGCTGACCTGGTTCTTAGCCTCTAGAGTAGCTCTGCTGACCTGGGTCTCTGGCTCTACAACGGCTCTGCTGACCTGGTTCTCTGGCTCTAAAGCAGCTCTGCTGACCTGGTTCTCTGGCTCTAAAGCAGCTCTCCTGACCTAGTTCTTTGGCTGGAGAGCAGCTCTGCTGACCTGGTTCTTAGGCTCTAGAGCAGCTCAGCTGACCTGGTTCTCTGGCTCTATAGCAGCTCTGCAGACCTGTTTCTTTGGTTCTAAAGCAGCTCTGCTGTCCTGGTTCTCTGGCTGTAAAGCAACTCTGCTGACCACGTTCTCTGGCTCTGAAGCAGCTCTGCTGACCTGGTTTTCTGGCTCTAAATCGGCTCTCCTGACCTGGTTCTCTGGCTCTACAACGGCTATGCTGACCTGGTTCTATGGCTCTACAACGGCTCTGCTGACCTGGTTCTCTGGCTCTAAAGCAGCTCTGCTGATCTGGTTCTCTCCCTCTAAAGCAGCTCTGCTGATCTGGTTCTCTCCCTCTAAAGTAGCTCTGCTGACCTGTTTCTCTAGCTCTCAATCAGCTCTGCTGACCTGATTCTCTGGCTCTAGAGCAGCTCTGCTGACCTGGTTCTTAGGCTCTGGAGCAGCTCCGCTGACCTGGTTCTATGGCTCTAAAGAAGCTCTGCTGATCTAGTTCTCTGGCTCTTAAAGCAGCTCTGCTGACCTGGGTCTCTGGCTCAACAACGGCTCTGCTGACCTGTTTCTCTGGCTCTTAAACAGCTTTGCTGCTCTGGTTCTCTGGCTCTACACAGGGTTTGCTGACCTGGTTCTCTGGCTCTAGAGCAACTTTGCTGACCTGGTTCTCTGGCTCTACATCAGCTCTGCTGACCTTCTTCTCCTGCTCTACAACGGCTCTGCAGACCTGGTTCTCTGGCTCTTCTATGGCTCTAAAGCAACTCTGCTCACCTGGTTCTGTGGCTCTAAAGCAGCTCTGCTGACCCGGTTCTCTGGCTCTACATCAGCTCTGCTGACCCGGTTCTTAGGCTCTAGAGCAGCTCTGCTGACCTGGTTCTTAGGCTCTAGAGCAGCCCTGCTGACCTGGTTCTCTTGCGCTAAAGCGGCTCAGCTGACCTGGTTTTCTCCCTCTATAGCAGCTCTGCTGACCTGGTTCCCTGGCTCTAAAGCAGCTCTGCTGGACCTGGTTCTTAGGCTTTAGAGCAGCTCTGCTTACCTGGTTTTCTGGCTCTACAACTGCTCTGCTGATCTGGTTCTCTGGCTCTGCAACGGCTCTGCTGACCTGGTTCTCTGGCGCTACAGCAGCTCTGCTGACCTGGTTCTCAGGCTCTACAGCAGCTCTGCTGACCTGGTTCTCTGGCTCTAAAGCAGCTCTGCTGACCTGGTTCTCTGGCTCTAATGCAGCTCTGCTGACCTGGTTCTCTGGTTCTACAACAAATCTGCTGACCTGGTTCTCTGGCTCTAAAGCAGCTCTGCTGACCTGGTTATATGCCTCTAAAGCAGCTCTGTTGACCCGGTTCTCTGTCTCTATACAGCTCTGCTGACCTGGTTCTCTGGCTCTACAGCAGCTCTGCTGACCCGGTTCTCTGCCTCTAGAGCAGCTCTGTTGAACCGGTTCTTAGGCTCTAGAGCAGCTCTGCTGACCTTGTTCTCTGGCTTTCAAGGAGCTCTGCTGACCTGGTTCTCTGGCTCTAAAGCGGCCCTGCTGACCTGGTTCTCTGGTTCTAAAGCAGCTCTGCTGACCTGATTCTCTGGGTCTAGAGCAGCTCTGCTGACTTGGTTCTCTCCCTCTAAAGCAGCTCTGTTGACCTGGTTCTCTGGTTCTAAAGCAGCTCTGCTGACCAGCTTCGCTCCTTCTAAAACAGGTCTGCTGACCTGGTTTCTCTGGCTCTACAACAGCTCTGCTGACCTGGCTCTAGAGCAGCTCTGCTGACCTGGTACTTAGGTTCTAGAACAGCTCTGCTGATCTGGTTCTATGACTCTAAAGCAGCTCTGCTGATCTAGTTCTATGGCTCTAAAGCAGCTCTGCTGACATGGTTCTCTCCCTCTAAAACAGCTCTGCTGACCTGGTTTCTCTGGTTCTAGAGCAGCTCTGCTGACCTGGTTCTTAGGCTCTAGAGCAGCTCTACTGACCTGGTTCTATGACTCTAAAGCAGCTCTGCTGATCTAGTTCTATGGCTCTAAAGCAGCTCTGCTGACCTGGTTCTTAGGCTCTAGAGCAGCTCTGCTGACCTGGTTCTCTGGCTCTACAACAAATCTGCTAACCTGGTTCTCTGGCTCTAAAGGAGCTCTGCTGACCTGGTTATATGGCTCTAAAGCAGCTGTGTTGACCCGGTTCTCTGGCTCTATACAGCTCTGCTGACCTAGTTCTCTGGCTCTACAGCAGCTCTGCTGACCCGGTTCTCTGCCTCTAGAGCAGCTCTGTTGACCCGGTTCTTAGGCTCTAGAGCAGCTCTGCTGACCTTGTTCTCTGGCTTTCAAGCAGCTCTGCTGACCTGGTTCTCTGGCTCTAAAATGGCCCTGCTGACCTGGTTCTCTGGTTCTAAAGCAGCTCTGCTGACCTGGTTCTCTGGCTCTAAAGTGGCTCTCCTGACCTGGTTCTCTGGCTCTAAAGCGGCTCTGCTGACCTGGTTCTCTGGCTCTAAAGCAGCTCTGCTGACCTGCTTCTCTGGCTCCAAAGCATGACCTGGTTCTGTGGCTCGAAAACAGTTCTGCTGACCTGGTTCTCTTGCTTTGAAGCAGCTCTGCTGACCTGATTCTTTGGGTCTAGAGCAGCTCTGCTGACTTGGTTCTCTCCCTCTAAAACAGCTCTGTTGACCTGGTTCTCTGGCTCTAGAGCAGCTCTGCTGACCTGGTTCTTAGGTTCTAGAACAGCTCTGCTACATCTGGTTGTCTGGCTCTAAAGCAGCACTGATAACCTGGTTCTCCGGCTCTAAAGCAGCTCTGCTGACCTGGTTCTCTCCCTCTAAAACAGCTCTGCTGACCTGGTTTCTCTGGTTCTAGAGCAGCTCTGCTGACCTGGTTCTTAGGCTCTAGAGCAGCTCTACTGACCTGGTTCTATGGCTCTAAAGCAGCTCTGCTGATCTAGTTTTATGGCTCTAAAGCAGCTCTGCTGACCTGTTTCTTAGGCTCTAGAGCAGCTTTGCTGACCTGGTTCTCTGGCTCTAAAGCAGCTCTGCTGACCTGGTTATATGGCTCTAAAGCAGCTCTGTTGACCCGGTTCTCTGGCTCTATACAGTTCTGCTGACCTAGTTCTCTGGCTCTACAGCAGCTCTGCTGACCCGGTTCTCTGCCTCTAGAGCAGCTCTGCTGACCTTGTTCTCTGGCTTTCAAGCAGCTCTGCTGACCTGGTTCTCTGGCTCTAAAACTGCTCTGCTGACCTGGTTCTCTGGTTCTAAAGTGGCTCTCCTGACCTGGTTCTCTGGCTCTAAAGCGGCTCTGCTGACATGGTTCTCTCCCTCTAAAACAGCTCTGCTGACCTGGTTTCTCTGGTTCTAGACCAGCTCTGCTGGCCTGGTTCTTAGGCTCTAGAGCAGCTCTACTGACCTGGTTCTATGACTCTAAAGCAGCTATGCTGATCTAGTTCTATGGCTCTAAAGCAGCTCTTCTGACCTAGTTCTTAGGCTTTAGAGCAGCTCTGCTGACCTGGTTCTCTGGCTCTACAACAAATCTGCTAACCTGGTTCTCTGGCTCTAAAGCAGCTCTGCTGACCCGGTTATATGGCTCTAAAGCAGCTCTGCTGACCTGCTTCTCTGGCTCCAAAGCATGACCTGGTTCTGTGGCTCGAAAACAGTTCTGCTGACCTGGTTCTCTCGCTTTGAAGCAGCTCTGCTGACCTGATTCTTTGGGTCTAGAGCAGCTCTGCTGACTTGGTTCTCTCCCTCTAAAACAGCTCTGTTGACCTGGTTCTCTGTCTCTATACAGCTCTGCTGACCTGGTTCTTAGGTTCTAGAACAGCTCTGCTGATCTGGTTGTCTGGCTCTAAAGCAGCACGGATAACCTGGTTCTCTGGCTCTAAAGCAGCTCTGCTGACCTGGTTCTCTCCCTCTAAAACAGCTCTGCTGACCTGGTTCCTCTGGTTCTAGAGCAGCTCTGCTGACCTGGTTCTTAGGCTCTAGAGCAGCTCTACTGACCTGGTTCTATGGCTCTAAAGCAGCTCTGCTGATCTAGTTTTATGGCTCCAAAGCAGCTCTGCTGACCTGTTTCTTAGGCTCTAGAGCAGCTCTGCTGACCTGGTTCTCTGGCTGTAAAGCAGCTCTGCTGACCTGGTTATATGGCTCTAAAGCAGCTCTGTTGACCCGGTTCTCTGGCTCTATACAGCTCTGCTGACCTAGTTCTCTGGCTCTACAGCAGCTCTGCTGACCCGGTTCTCTGTCTCTAGAGCAGCTCTGTTGACCCGGTTCTTAGGCTCTAGAGCAGCTCTGCTGACCTTGTTCTCTGGCTTTCAAGCAGATCTGCTGACCTGGTTCTCTGGCTCTAAAACGGCTCTGCTGACCTGGTTCTCTGGTTCTAAAACAGCTCTGCTCACCTGGTTCTCTGGCTCTAAAGTGGCTCTCCTGACTTGGTTCTCTCCCTCTAAAGCAGCTTTGCTGACCTGGTTTCTCTGGCTCTACAACAGCTCTGCTGACCTGGCTCTAGAGCAGCTCTACTGACCTGGTTCTTAGGTTCTAGAACAGCTCTGCTGATCTGGTTCTCTGGCTCTAAAGCAGCACGGATAACCTGGTTCTCTGGCTCTAAAGCAGCTCTGCTGACATGGTTCTCTCCCTCTAAAACAGCTCTGCTGACCTGGTTTCTCTGGTTCTAGAGCAGCTCTGCTGGCCTGGTTCTTAGGCTCTAGAGCAGCTCTACTGACCTGGTTCTATGACTCTAAAGCAGCTATGCTGATCTAGGTCTATGGCTCTAAAGCAGCTCTGCTGACCTAGTTCTTAGGCTCTAGAGCAGCTCTGCTGACCTGGTTCTCTGTCTCTAAAGCAGCTCTGCTGACCTGGTTCTCTGGCTCTAAAGCAGCTCTGCTGACCTGGTTCTCTGGCTCTAAAGCAGCTCTCCTGACCTAGTTCTCTGGCTCGAGAGCAGCTCTGCTGACCTGGTTCTTAGGCTCTAGAGCAGCTCAGCTGACCTAGCTCTCTGGCTCTACATTGGCTCTGCTGACCTGGTTCTCTGGCTCTAAAGCAGCTCTGCTGACCTGGTTTTCTGGCTTTCAAGCAGCTCTGCTGACCTGGTTCTCTGGCTCTAAAACGGCTCTGCTGACCTGGTTCTCTGGTTCTAAAACAGCTCTGCTCACCTGGTTCTCTGGCTCTAAAGCGTCTCTCCTGACCTGGTTCTCTGGCTCTAAAGCGGCTCTGCTGACCTGGTTCTCTTGCTCTAAAGCAGCTCTGCAGACCTGCTTCTCTGGCTCCAAAGCATGACCTGGTTCTGTGGCTCGAAAACAGTTCTGCTGACCTGGTTCTCTTGCTTTGAAGCAGCTCTGCTGACCTGATTCTTTGGGTCTAGAGCAGCTCTGCTGACTTGGTTCTCTCCCTCTAAAGCAGCTCTGTTGACCTGGTTCTCTGGCTCTAAAGCAGCTCTGCTGATCAGGTTCTCTCCTTCTAAAGCAGCTCTGCTGACCTGGTTTCTCTGGCTCTACAACAGCTCTGCTGACCTGGTTCTCTGGCTCTAGAGCAGATCTGCTGACCTGGTTCTTAGGTTCTAGAACAGCTCTGCTGATCTAGTTCTCTGGCTCTAGAGCAGCTCGGCTAACCTGGTTCTCTGGCTCTAAAGCAGCTCTGCTGACCTGGTTCTCTCCCTCTAAAGCAGTTCTGCTGACCTGGTTCTTAGGTTCTAGAACAGCTCTGCTGATCTGGTTGTCTGGCTCTAAAGCATCACGGATAACCTGGTTCTCTGGCTCTAAAGCAGCTCTGCTGACGTGGTTCTCACCCTCTAAAACAACTCTGCTGACCTGGTTTCTCTGGTTCTAGAGCAGATCTGCTGACCTGGTTCTTAGGCTCTAGAGCAGCTCTACTGACCTGGTTCTATGGCTCTAAAGCAGCTCTGCTGATCTAGTTCTATGGCTCTAAAGCAGCTCTGCTGACCTGGTTCTTAGGCTCTAGAGCAGCTCTGCTGACCTGGTTCTCTGTCTCTAAAGCAGCTCTGCTGACCTGGTTCTCTGGCTCTAAAGCAGCTCTGCTGACCTGGTTCTCTGGCTCTAAAGCAGCTCTCCTGACCTAGTTCTCTGGCTCGAGAGCAGCTCTGCTGACCTGGTTCTTAGGCTCTAGAGCAGCTCAGCTGACCTAGCTCTCTGGCTCTACATTGGCTCTGCTGACCTGGTTCTCTGGCTCTAAAGCAGCTCTGCTGACCTGGTTTTCTGGCTTTCAAGCAGCTCTGCTGACCTGGTTCTCTGGCTCTAAAACGGCTCTGCTGACCTGGTTCTCTGGTTCTAAAACAGCTCTGCTCACCTGGTTCTCTGGCTCTAAAGCGTCTCTCCTGACCTGGTTCTCTGGCTCTAAAGCGGCTCTGCTGACCTGGTTCTCTTGCTCTAAAGCAGCTCTGCAGACCTGCTTCTCTGGCTCCAAAGCATGACCTGGTTCTGTGGCTCGAAAACAGTTCTGCTGACCTGGTTCTCTTGCTTTGAAGCAGCTCTGCTGACCTGATTCTTTGGGTCTAGAGCAGCTCTGCTGACTTGGTTCTCTCCCTCTAAAGCAGCTCTGTTGACCTGGTTCTCTGGCTCTAAAGCAGCTCTGCTGATCAGGTTCTCTCCTTCTAAAGCAGCTCTGCTGACCTGGTTTCTCTGGCTCTACAAAGAGCTCTGCTGACCTGGTTCTCTGGCTCTAGAGCAGATCTGCTGACCTGGTTCTTAGGTTCTAGAACAGCTCTGCTGATCTAGTTCTCTGGCTCTAAAGCAGCTCGGCTAACCTGGTTCTCTGGCTCTAAAGCAGCTCTGCTGACCTGGTTCTCTCCCTCTAAAGCAGTTCTGCTGACCTGGTTCTTAGGTTCTAGAACAGCTCTGCTGATCTGGTTGTCTGGCTCTAAAGCAGCACGGATAACCTGGTTCTCTGGCTCTAAAGCAGCTCTGCTGACGTGGTTCTCACCCTCTAAAACAACTCTGCTGACCTGGTTTCTCTGGTTCTAGAGCAGATCTGCTGACCTGGTTCTTAGGCTCTAGAGCAGCTCTACTGACCTGGTTCTATGGCTCTAAAGCAGCTCTGCTGATCTAGTTCTATGGCTCTAAAGCAGCTCTGCTGACCTGGTTCTTAGGCTCTAGAGCAGCTCTGCTGACCTGGTTCTCTGTCTCTAAAGCAGCTCTGCTGACCTGGTTCTCTGGCTCTAAAGCAGCTCTGCTGACCTGGTTCTCTGGCTCTAAAGCAGCTCTCCTGACCTAGTTCTCTGGCTCGAGAGCAGCTCTGCTGACCTGGTTCTTAGGCTCTAGAGCAGCTCAGCTGACCTAGCTCTCTGGCTCTACATTGGCTCTGCTGACCTGGTTCTCTGGCTCTAAAGCAGCTCTGCTGACCTGGTTTTCTGGCTTTCAAGCAGCTCTGCTGACCTGGTTCTCTGGCTCTAAAACGGCTCTGCTGACCTGGTTCTCTGGTTCTAAAACAGCTCTGCTCACCTGGTTCTCTGGCTCTAAAGTGGCTCTCCTGACCTGGTTCTCTGGCTCTAAAGCGGCTCTGCTGACCAGCTTCTCTGGCTCCAAAGCATGACCTGGTTCTGTGGCTCTAAAGCAGTTCTGCTGACCTGGTTCTCTTGCTTTGAAGCAGCTCTGCTGACCTGATTCTCTGGGTCTAGAGCAGCTCTCCTGACTTGGTTCTCTCCCTCTAAAGGAGCTCTGTTGACCTGGTTCTCTGGCTCTAAAGCAGCTCTGCTGACCAGGTTCTCTCCTTCTAAAGCAGCTCTGCTGACCTGGTTTCTCTGGCTCTACAACAGCTCTGCTGACCTGGTTCTCTGGCTCTAGAGCAGATCTGCTGACCTGGTTCTTAGGTTCTAGAACAGCTCTGCTGATCTAGTTCTCTGGCTCTAAAGCAGCTCGGCTAACCTGGTTCTCTGGCTCTAAAGCAGCTCTGCTGACCTGGTTCTCTCCCTCTAAAACAGCTCTGCTGACCTGGTTTCTCTGGTTCTAGAGCAGCTCTGCTGACATGGTTCTTAGGCTCTAAAGCAGCTCTGCTGATCTAGTTCTATGGCTCTAAAGCAGCTCTGCTGACCTGGTTCTGTCGCTCTAAAGCAGCTCTGCTGACCTGGTTCTCCGGCTCTAAAACAGTTCAACTGACCTGGTTTCTCTGGTTCTACAGCAGCTCTGCTGACCTGGTTCTCTGGCTCTAGAGCGGCTCTGCTGACCTGGCTCTCTGGCTCTAAAGCGGCTCTGCTGACTTGGTTCTCTGGCTCTAAAGCAGCTCTGCTGACCTGGTTATCTACCTCTAAAGAAGCTCTTCTGACCTGGTACTCTGGCTCTAGATCAGCTCTGCTGACCTGGTTCTCCGGCTCTAATGCAGCTCTGCTGACCTGGTTCTCTGGCTCTAGAGCAGGTCTGCTGACCTGGCTCTTAGACTCTAGAGCAGCTCTGCTGACCTGGGTCTCTGGCTCTACAACGGCTCTGCTGACCTGGTTCTCTGACTCTAAAGCAGCTCTGCTGACCTCGTTCTCTGGCTCTAAAGCAGCTCTGCTGACCTGATTCTCTGGCTCTAAAGCAGCCCTGCTGACGTGGTTCTCTGGCGTTAAAGCGCCACTGCGGACCTGGTTCTCTCCCTCTATAGCACATCTGCTGACCTGGTTCTCTGGCTCTAAAGCAGCTACGCTGACCTGGTTCTCTGGCTTGAGAGCAGCTCTGCTGACCTGGTTCTTAGGCTCTAGAACAGCTCTGCTGACCTAGTTCTCTGGCTCTACAACGGCTCTGCTGACCTGGTTCTCTGGTTCTAAAGCGGCTCTGCCGACCTGGTTCTCTGGCTCTATAGCAGCTCTGCTGACCTGCTTCTCTGGCTCCAAAGCATGCCCTGGTTCTGTGGCTCTAAAGCAGTTCTGCTGACCTGGTTCTCTTGCTTTGAAGCAGCTCTGCTGACCTGATTCTCTGGGTCTAGAGCAGCTCTGCTGACTTGGTTCTCTGGCTCTAAAGCGGCTCTGCTGACCTGCTTATCTGGCTGTAAAGCAGCTCTGCTGACCTGGTTCTCTGGCTCTAGATCAGCTCTGCTGACCTGGTTCTCCGGCTCTAAAGCAGCTCTGCTGACCTGGTTATCCGGCACTAGAGCAGCTCTGCTGACCTGGTTTTTAGGCTCTAGAGCAGCTCTGCTGACCTGGGTCTCTGGCTCTACAACGGCTCTGCTGACCTGGTTTCTCTGCCTCTACAGCAGCTCTGCTGACCTTGTTCTCTGGTTCTAGAGCAGCTCTGCTGAACTGGTTCTTAGGCTCTAGAGCAGCTCTACTGACCTGGTTCTATGGCTCTAAAGCAGCTCTGCTGATCTGGTTCTATGGCTCCAGAGCAGCTCTGCTGACCTGGTTCTTAGGTTCTAAAACAGCTCTGCTGATCTGGTTCTCTGGCTCTAAAGCAGATCGGCTAAACTGGTTCTCTGGCTCTAAAGCAGCTCTGCTGACCTGGTTCTCTCCCTCTAAGCATCTCTGCTGACCTGGTTTCTCTGGCTCTACAGCAGCTCTGCTGACCTTGTTCTCTGGTTCTAGAGCAGCTCTGCTGACCTGGTTCTTAGGCTCTAGAGCAGCTCTACTTACCTCGTTCTATGGCTCTAAAGCAGCTCTGCTGATCTGGTTCTCTGGCACTAGAGCAGCTCTGCTGACCTGGTTTTTAGGCTCCAGAGCAGCTCTGCTGACCTGGGTCTCTGGCTCTACAACGGCTCTGCTGACCTGGTTTCTCTGGCTCTACAGCAGCTCTGCTGACCTTGTTCTCTGGTTCTAGAGCAGCTCTGCTGACCTGGTTCTTAGGCTCTAGAGCAGCTCTACTGACCTGGTTCTATGGCTCTAAAGCAGCTCTGCTGATCTGGTTCTATGGCTCCAGAGCAGCTCTGCTGACCTGGTTCTTAGGTTCTAGAACAGCTCTGCTGATCTGGTTCTCTGGCTCTAAAGCAGATCGGCTAAACTGGTTCTCTCCCTCTAAGCATCTCTGCTGACCTGGTTTCTCTGGCTCTACAGCAGCTCTGCAGACCTTGTTCTCTGGTTCTAGAGCAGCTCTGCTGACCTGGTTCTTAGGCTCTAGAGCAGCTCTACTGACCTGGTTCTATGGCTCTAAAGCAGCTCTGCTGATCTGGTTCCATGGCTCTAAAGCAGCTCTGCTGACCTGGTTCTATGGCTCTGAAGCAGCTCTGCTAACCAGGTTCACTGGCTCTCAAACAGTTCTGCTGACCTGGTTTCTCTGGTTCTACAGCAGCTCTGCTGACCTGGTTCTCTGGCTCTAGAGCGGCTCTGCTGACCTGGTTCTCTGGCGCTACAACGGCTCTGAAGACCTGGTTCTCTGGCTCTAAAGCGGATCTGCTGACTTGGTTCTCTGGCTCTAAAGCAGCTCTGCTGTCCTTGTTGTTATCTGGCTCTAAAGCAGCTCTGCTGACCTGGTTCTCTGGCTCTAGATCAGCTCTGCTGACCTGGTTCTTAGGCTCTTGAGCAGCTCTGCTTACCTGGTTCTCTGGCTCTAAAGCAGCTGTCCTGACCTGGTTCTCTGGCTCTAAAGCAGCTCTGCTGATCTGGTTCACTCCCTCCAAAGCAGCTCTGCTGACCTGTTTCTCTGGCTCTAGAGCAGCTCTGCTGAACTGGTTCTCTGGCTCTAAAGTGGCTCTGCTGACCTGGTTCTCTGGCTTTAAAGCAGCTCTGCTGACCTGGTTCTCTGGCTCTAGAGCAGCTCTGCTGACCTGGTTCTTAGGCTCTGGAGCTGCTCTGCTGACCTGGTTCCTAGCTCTACAACGGCTCTGCTGACCTGGTTCACTGGCTTTAAAGCAGCTCTGGTGACCTGGTTCTCTGGCTCTAAAGCAGCTCTGCTGACCTGGTTCTCTGGCTCTACAGCAGCTCTGCTGACCTGGTTCTCTGGCTCTAAAGCAGCTCTGCTGACCATGGTTCTCAGGCTTTAAAGCAGCTCTGCTGACCTGATTCTCTGGTGCTAAAGCGGCTCTGCTGACCTGGTTCTCTCCCTCTATAGCAGCTCCGCTGACCTGGTTCTCTTTTTCTAAGGCAGCTCCGCTGACCTGGTTCTCTGGCTTGAGAGCAGCTCTGCTGACCTGGTTCTTAGGCTCTAGAACAGCTATGCTGACCTGGGTCTCTGGCTCTACAACGTCTCTGCTGACCTGGTTCTCTGGCTCTAAAGCAGCTCTGCTGACCTGGTTCTCCGGCTCTAAAGCAGCTCTGCTGACCTGGTTCTCTGGCACTAGAGCAGCTCTGCTGACCTGGTTTTTAGGCTCTAGAGCAGCTCTGCTGACCTGGGTCTCTGGCTCTAAAGCAGCTCTGCTGATCTTGTTCACTACCTCCAAAGCAGCTCTGCTGACCTGTTTCTCTGGCTCTAAAGCAGCTCTGCTGACCTGGTTCGCTGGCTCTAGAGCAGCTCTGCTGACCTGGTTCTCTGGCTCTAAAGCGGCTCTGCTGACCTGGTTCTCTGGCTTTAAAGCAGCTCTGCTGACCTTGTTCTCTGGCTCTAGAGCAGCTCTGCTGACCTGGTTCTTAGGCTCTGGAGCTGCTCTGTTGACCTGGTTCTCTAGCTCTACAACGGCTCTGCTGACCTGGTTCACTGGCTTTAAAGCAGCTCTGGTGACCTGGTTCTATGGCTCTATAGCAGCTCTGCTGACCTGGTTCTCTGGCTCTACAGCAGCTCTGCTGACCTGTTTCTCTGGCTCTAAAGCAGCTCTGCTGACCATGGTTCTAAGGCTTTAAAGCAGCTCTGCTGACCTGATTCTCTGGTGATAAAGCGGCTCTGCTGACCTGGTTCTCTCCCTCTATAGCAGCTCCGCTGACCTGGTTCTCTGGTTCTAAAGCAGTTCCGCTGACCTGGTTCTCTGGCTTGAGAGCAGCTCTGCTGACCTGGTTCTTAGGCTCTAGAACAGCTCTGCTGACCTGGGTCTCTGGCTCTACAACGTCTCTGCTGACCTGGTTCTCGGGCTCTAAAGCTGCTCTGCAGACCTGGTTCTATGCCTCTAAAAGAACTCTGCTGACCTGGTTCTCTGGCTCTAAAGCAGCTCGCCTGACCTGGTTCTCTGGCTCTAGATCAGCTCTGCTGACCTGGTTCTCCGGCTCTAAAGCAGCTCTGCTGACCTGGTTCTCTGGCACTAGAGCAGCTCTGCTGACCTGGTTTTTAGGCTCTAGAGCAGCTCTGCTGACCTGGGTCTCTGGCTCTACAATGGCTCTGCTGACCTGGTTTCTCTGGCTCTACAGCAGCTCTGCTGACCTTGTTCTCTGGTTCTAGAGCAGCTCTGCTGACCTGGTTCTTAGGCTCTAGAGCAGCTTTACTGACCTGGTTCTATGGCTCCAAAGCAGCTCTGCTGATCTGGTTCTATGGCTCCAGAGCAGCTCTGCTGACCTGGTTCTTAGGTTCTAGAACAGCTCTGCTGATCTGGTTCTCTGGCTCTAAAGCAGATCGGCTAAACTGGTTCTCTGGCTGTAAAGCAGCTCTGCTGACCTGGTTCTCTCCCTCTAAGCTTCTCTGCTGACCTGGTTTCTCTGGCTCTACAGCAGCTCTGCTGACCTTGTTCTCTGGTTCTAGAGCAGCTCTGCTGACCTGGTTCTTAGACTCTAGAGCAGCTCTACTGACCTGGTTCTATGGCTCTAAAGCAGCTCTGCTGTTCTGGTTCTCTGGCACTAGAGCAGCTCTGCTGACCTGGTTATTAGGCTCCAGAGCAGCTCTGCTGACCTGGTTCTCTCCCTCTAAGCTTCTCTGCTGACCTGGTTTCTCTGGCTCTTCAGCAGCTCTGCTGACCTTGTTCTCTGGTTCTAGAGCAGCTCTGCTGACCTGGTTCTTAGGCTCTAGAGCAGCTCTACTGACCTGGTTCTATGGCTCTAAAGCAGCTCTGCTGATCCGGTTCTATGGCTCCAGAGCAGCTCTGCTGACCTGGTTCTTAGGCTCTAGAGCAGCTCTACTGACCTGGTTCAATGGCTCTAAAGCAGCTCTGCTGATCTGGTTCTATGGCTCTAAAGCAGCTCTGCTGACCTGGTTCTATGGCTCTAAAGCAGCTCTGCTGACCTGGTTCTCTGGCTCTGATGCAGCTCTGCTGACCATGTTCTCTGGCTCTAAAACAGCTCTGCTGACCTGGTTTCTCTGGTTCTACAGCAGCTCTGCAGACCTGGTTCTCTGGCTCTAGAGCGGCTCTGCTGACCTGGTTCTCCGGCTCTAATGCAGCTCTGATGACCTTGTTGTTATCTGGCTCTAAAGCAGCTCTGCTGACCTGGTTCTCTGGCTCTAGATCAGCTCTGCTGACCTGGTTCTCCAGCTCTAATGCAGCTCTGCTGACCTGGTTCTCTGGCTCTAGAGCAGCTCTGCTGACCTGGGTCTCTGGCTCTACAATGGCTCTGCTGACTTGGTTCTCTGGCTCTAAAGCAGCTCTGCTGACCTGGTTCTCTGGCACTAAAGCAGATCTGCTGACCTGGTTCTCTGGCTCTAAAGCACCTCTGCTGACGTGGTTCTCTGGCGCTAAATTGACACTGCGGAACTGGTTCTCTCCCTCTATAGCACCTCTGCTGACCTGGTTCTCTGGCTCTAAAGCAGCTGTCCTGACCTTGTTCTCTGGCTCGAGAGCAGCTCTGGTGATTTGGTTCTTAGGCTCTAGAGCAGCTCAGCTCACCTAGTTCTCTGGCTCTACAATGGCTCTGCTGACCTGGTTCTCTGGCTCTAAAGCAGCTCTGCTGACCTGGTTCTCCGGCTCTAAAGCAGCTCTGCTGATCTGGTTCACTCCCTCCAAAGCAGCTCTGTTGACCTGTTTCTCTGGCAAAAATCAGCTCTGCTGACCTGGTTCTCTGACTCTAGAGCAGCTCTGCTGACCAGGTTCTCTGGCTCTAAAGCGGCTCTGCTGACCTGATTCTCTGGCTTTAAAGCAGCTCTGCTGACCTGGTTCTCTGGCTCTAGAGCAGCTCTGCTGACCTGGTTCTTAGGCTCTGGAGCTGCTCTGCTGACCTGGTTCTCTAGCTCTACAACGGCTCTGCTGACCTGGTTCACTGGCTTTAAAGCAGCTCTGGTGACCTGGTTCTATGGCTCTAAAGCAGCTCTGCTGACCTGGTTCTCTGGCTCTACAGCAGCTCTGCTGACCTGGTTCTCTGGCTCTAAAGCAGCTCTGCTGACCATGGTTCTCTGGCATTAAAGCAGCTCTGCTGACCTGATTTTCTGGTGCTAAAGCGGCTCTGCTGATGTGGTTCTCTCCC
Source organism: Triturus cristatus (assembly GCF_964204655.1). Classification (NCBI taxonomy): domain Eukaryota; kingdom Metazoa; phylum Chordata; class Amphibia; order Caudata; family Salamandridae; genus Triturus; species Triturus cristatus. The sequence continues at coordinate 1,707,823 of NW_028187318.1, forward strand.
TCTATAGCAGCTCCGCTGACCTGGTTCTCTGGTTCTAAAGCAGCTCCGCTGACCTGGTTCTCTGGCTTGAGAGCAGCTCTGCTGACCTGGTTCTTAGGCTCTAGAACAGCTCTGCTGACCTGGGTCTCTGGCTCTACAACGTCTCTGTGTCCTGGTTCTCTGGCTCTAAAGCAGCTCTGCAGACATGGTTCTATGCCTCTAAAGCAACTCTGCTGACCTGGTTCTCTGGCTCTAAAGCGGCTCTGCTGACTTGTTTCTCTGGCTCTAAAGCGGCTCTGCTGACCTGGTTATCTGGCTCTAAAGCAGCTCTGCTGACCTGGTTCTCGGGCTCTAGATCAGCTGTCCTGACCTGGTTCTCTGGCTCGAGAGCAGCTCTGGTGATGTGGTTCTTAGGCTCTAGAGCAGCTCAGCTCACCTAGTTCTCTGGCTCTACAATGGCTCTGCTGACCTGGTTCTCTGGCTCTAAAGCAGCTCTGCTGACCTGGTTCTCTGGCTCTAAAGCAGCTCTGCTGATCTGGTTCACTCCCTCCAAAACAGCTCTGTTGACCTGTTTCTCTGGCTCTAAAGCAGCTCTGCTGACCTGGTTCTCTGACTCTAGAGCAGCTCTGCTGACCTGGTTCTCTGGCTCTAAAGCGGCTCTGCTGACCTGATTCTCTGGCTTTAAAGCAGCTCTTCTGACCTGGTTCTCTGGCTCTAGAGCAGCTCTGCTGACCTCGTTCTTAGGCTCTGGAGCTGCTCTGCTGACCTGGTTCTCTAGCTCTACAACGGCTCTGTTGACCTGGTTCACTGGCTTTAAAGCAGCTCTGGTGACCTGGTTCTATGGCTCTAAAGCAGCTCTGCTGACCTGGTTCTCTGGCTCTACAGCAGCTCTGCTGACCTGGTTCTCTGGCTCTAAAGCAGCTCTTCTGACCATGGTTCTCTGGCTTTAAAGCAGCTCTGCTGACCTGATTTTCTGGTGCTAAAGCGGCTCTGCTGACGTGGTTCTCTCCCTCTATAGCAGCTCCGCTGACCTGGTTCTCTGGTTCTAAAGCAGCTCCGCTGACCTGGTTCTCTGGCTTGAGAGCAGCTCTGCTGACCTGGTTCTTAGGCTCTAGAACAGCTCTGCTGACCTGGGTCTCTGGCTCTACAACGTCTCTGCTGACCTGGTTCTCTGGCTCTAAAGCAGCTCTGCAGACCTGGTTCTATGCCTCTAAAGCAACTCTGCTGACCTAGTTCTCTGGCTCTAAAGCGGCTCTGCTGACTTGGTTCTCTGGCTCTAAAGCGGCTCTGCTGACCTGGTTATCTGGCTCTAAAGCAGCTCTGCTGACCTGGTTCTCTGGCTCTAGATCAGCTCTGCTGACCTGGTTCTGAGGCTCTAGAGCAGCTCTGCTTACCTGGGTCTCTGGCTGTACAACGGCTCTGCTGAACTGGTTCTCTGGCTCCAAAGCAGCTCTGCTGACCTGGTTCTCTGGCTCTAAAGCAGTTCTGCTGATCTGGTTCTCTGACTCTAAAGCAGCTCTGCTGACCTGGTTCTCTCCCTCTAAAGCAGCTCTGCTGACCTGGTTTCTCTGGCTCTACAGCAGCTCTGCTGACCTGGTTATCAGGCTCTAGAGCAGCTCTGCTGAACTGGTTCTCTGGCTCCAAAGCAGCTCTGCTGACCTGGTTCTCTCCCTCTAAAGCAGGTCTGCTGACCTGGTTTCTCTGGCACTACAGCAGCTCTGCTGACCTGGTTCTCTGGCTGTAAAGTAGCTCTGCTGACCTGGTTCTCTGGCTCTAAAGCAGCTCTGCTGACCTGGTTCTTAGGCTCTAGAGCAGCTCTGCTGACCTTGTACTCCGGCTCTACAATAGCTCTGCTGACCTGGTTCTCTGGCTTTCAAGCAGCTCTGCTGACCTGGTTCTCTGGTTCTAAAGCGGCTCTGCTGATGTGGTTATCTGGATCTAAAGCAGCTCTGCTGACCTGGTTCTCTCCCTCTAAGCATCTCTGCTGACCTGGTTTCTCTGGCTCTACAGCAGCTCTGCTGACCTTGTTCTCTGGTTCTAGAGCAGCTCTGCTGACCTGGTTCTTAAGCTCTAGAGCAGCTCTACTGACCTGGTTCTATGGCTCTAAAGCAGCTCTGCTGATCTGGTTCTATGGCTCTAAAGCAGCTCTGCTGACCTGGTTCTATGGCTCTAAAGCAGCTCTGCTGTTCTGGTTCTCTGGCACTAGAGCAGCTCTGCTGACCTGGTTTTTAGGCTCCAGAGCAGCTCTGCTGACCTGGTTCTCTCCCTCTAAGCTTCTCTGCTGACCTGGTTTCCCTGGCCCTTCATCAGCTCTACTGACCTTGTTCTCTGGTTCTAGAGCAGCTCTGCTGACCTGGTTCTAAGGCTCTAGAGCAGCTCTACTGACCTGGTTCTATGGCTCTAAAGCAGCTCTGCTGATCCGGTTCTATGGCTCCAGAGCAGCTCTGCTGACCTGGTTCTTAGGCTCTAGAGCAGCTCTACTGACCTGGTTCAATGGCTCTAAAGCAGCTCTGCTAATCTGGTTCTATGGCTCTAAAGCAGCTCTGCTGGCCTGGTTCTATGGCTCTAAAGCAGCTCTGCTGACCTGGTTCTCTGGCTCTGATGCAGCTCTGCTGACCAGGTTCTCTGGCTCTAAAACAGCTCTGCTGACCTGGTTTCTCTGGTTCTACAGCAGCTCTGCTGACCTGGTTCTCTGGCTCTAGATCAGCTCTGCTGACCTGGTTCTCTGGCTCTACAATGGCTCTGCAGACCTGGTTCTCTGGCTCTAGAGCGGCTCTGCTGACTTGGTTCTCTGGCTCTAAAGCAGCTCTGATGACCTTGTTGTTATCTGGCTCTAAAGCAGCTCTGCTGACCTGGTTCTCTGGCTCTAGATCAGCTCTGCTGACCTGGTTCTCCGGCTCTAATGCAGCTCTGCTGACCTGGTTCTCTGGCTCTAGAGCAGCTCTGCTGATCTGGCTCTTAGGCTCTAGAGCAGCTCTGCTGACCTGGGTCTCTGGCTCTACAACGGCTCTGCTGACTTGGTTCTCTGGCTCTAAAGCAGCTCTGCTGACCTGGTTCTCTGGCACTAAAGCACATCTGCTGACCTGGTTCTCTGGCTCTAAAGCACCTCTGCTGACGTGGTTCTCTGGCGCTAAATTGACACTGCGGAACTGGTTCTCTCCCTCTATAGCACCTCTGCTGACCTGGTTCTCTGGCACTAAAGCAGCTGTCCTGACCTTGTTCTCTGGCTCGAGAGCAGCTCTGGTGATTTGGTTCTTAGGCTCTAGAGCAGCTCAGCTCACCTAGTTCTCTGGCTCTACAATGGCTCTGCTGACCTGGTTCTCTGGCTCTAAAGCAGCTCTGCTGACCTGGTTCTCTGGCTCTAAAGCAGCTCTGCTGATCTGGTTCACTCCCTCCAAAGCAGCTCTGTTGACCTGTTTCTCTGGCAAAAAGCAGCTCTGCTGACCTGGATCTCTGACTCTAGAGCAGCTCTGCTGACCAGGTTCTCTGGCTCTAAAGCGGCTCTGCTGACCTGATTCTCTGGCTTTAAAGCAGCTCTGCTGACCTGGTTCTCTGGCTCTAGAGCAGCTCTGCTGACCTGGTTCTTAGGCTCTGGAGCTGCTCTGCTGACCTGGTTCTCTAGCTCTACAACGGCTCTGCTGACCTGGTTCACTGGCTTTAAAGCAGCTCTGGTGACCTGGTTCTATGGCTCTAAAGCAGCTCTGCTGACCTGGTTCTCTGGCTCTACAGCAGCTCTGCTGACCTGGTTCTCTGGCTCTAAAGCAGCTCTGCTGACCATGGTTCTCTGGCTTTAAAGCAGCTCTGCTGACCTGATTTTCTGGTGCTAAAGCGGCTCTGCTGACGTGGTTCTCTCCCTCTATAGCAGCTCCGCTGACCTGGTTCTCTGGTTCTAAAGCAGCTCCGCTGACCTGGTTCTCTGGCTTGAGAGCAGCTCTGCTGACCTGGTTCTTAGGCTCTAGAACAGCTCTGCTGACCTGGGTCTCTGGCTCTACAACGTCTCTGTGTCCTGGTTCTCTGGCTCTAAAGCAGCTCTGCAGACATGGTTCTAAGCCTCTAAAGCAACTCTGCTGACCTGGTTCTCTGGCTCTAAAGCGGCTCTGCTGACTTGTTTCTCTGGCTCTAAAGTGGCTCTGCTGACCTGGTTATCTGGCTCTAAAGCAGCTCTGCTGACCTGGTTCTCGGGCTCTAGATCAGCTGTCCTGACCTGGTTCTCTGGCTCGAGAGCAGCTCTGGTGATGTGGTTCTTAGGCTCTAGAGCAGCTCAGCTCACCTAGTTCTCTGGCTCTACAATGGCTCTGCTGACCTGGTTCTCTGGCTCTAAAGCAGCTCTGCTGACCTGGTTCTCTGGCTCTAAAGCAGCTCTGCTGATCTGGTTCACTCCCTCCAAAACAGCTCTGTTGACCTGTTTCTCTGGCTCTAAAGCAGCTCTGCTGACCTGGTTCTCTGACTCTAGAGCAGCTCTGCTGACCTGGTTCTCTGGCTCTAAAGCGGCTCTGCTGACCTGATTCTCTGGCTTTAAAGCAGCTCTTCTGACCTGGTTCTCTGGCTCTAGAGCAGCTCTGCTGACCTCGTTCTTAGGCTCTGGAGCTGCTCTGCTGACCTGGTTCTCTAGCTCTACAACGGCTCTGTTGACCTGGTTCACTGGCTTTAAAGCAGCTCTGGTGACCTGGTTCTATGGCTCTAAAGCAGCTCTGCTGACCTGGTTCTCTGGCTCTACAGCAGCTCTGCTGACCTGGTTCTCTGGCTCTAAAGCAGCTCTTCTGACCATGGTTCTCTGGCTTTAAAGCAGCTCTGCTGACCTGATTTTCTGGTGCTAAAGCGGCTCTGCTGACGTGGTTCTCTCCCTCTATAGCAGCTCCGCTGACCTGGTTCTCTGGTTCTAAAGCAGCTCCGCTGACCTGGTTCTCTGGCTTGAGAGCAGCTCTGCTGACCTGGTTCTTAGGCTCTAGAACAGCTCTGCTGACCTGGGTCTCTGGCTCTACAACGTCTCTGCTGACCTGGTTCTCTGGCTCTAAAGCAGCTCTGCAGACCTGGTTCTATGCCTCTAAAGCAACTCTGCTGACCTGGTTCTCTGGCTCTAAAGCGGCTCTGCTGACTTGGTTCTCTGGCTCTAAAGCGGCTCTGCTGACCTGGTTATCTGGCTCTAAAGCAGCTCTGCTGACCTGGTTCTCTGGCTCTAGATCAGCTCTGCTGACCTGGTTCTGAGGCTCTAGAGCAGCTCTGCTTACCTGGGTCTCTGGCTGTACAACGGCTCTGCTGAACTGGTTCTCTGGCTCCAAAGCAGCTCTGCTGACCTGGTTCTCTGGCTCTAAAGCAGTTCTGCTGATCTGGTTCTCTGACTCTAAAGCAGCTCTGCTGACCTGGTTCTCTCCCTCTAAAGCAGCTCTGCTGACCTGGTTTCTCTGGCTCTACAGCAGCTCTGCTGACCTGGTTATCAGGCTCTAGAGCAGCTCTGCTGAACTGGTTCTCTGGCTCTAAAGCAGCTATGCTGACCTGGTTCTCTGGCTCCAAAGCAGCTCTGCTGACCTGGTTCTCTCCCTCTAAAGCAGGTCTGCTGACCTGGTTTCTCTGGCACTACAGCAGCTCTGCTGACCTGGTTCTCTGGCTGTAAAGTAGCTCTGCTGACCTGGTTCTCTGGCTCTAAAGCAGCTCTGCTGACCTGGTTCTTAGGCTCTAGAGCAGCTCTGCTGACCTTGTACTCCGGCTCTACAATAGCTCTGCTGACCTGGTTCTCTGGCTTTCAAGCAGCTCTGCTGACCTGGTTCTCTGGTTCTAAAGCAGCTCTGCTGATGTGGTTATCTGGATCTAAAGCAGCTCTGCTGACCTGGTTCTCTCCCTCTAAGCATCTCTGCTGACCTGGTTTCTCTGGCTCTACAGCAGCTCTGCTGACCTTGTTCTCTGGTTCTAGAGCAGCTCTGCTGACCTGGTTCTTAAGCTCTAGAGCAGCTCTACTGACCTGGTTCTATGGCTCTAAAGCAGCTCTGCTGATCTGGTTCTATGGCTCTAAAGCAGCTCTGCTGACCTGGTTCTATGGCTCTAAAGCAGCTCTGCTGTTCTGGTTCTCTGGCACTAGAGCAGCTCTGCTGACCTGGTTTTTAGGCTCCAGAGCAGCTCTGCTGACCTGGTTCTCTGACTCTAGAGCAGCTCTGCTGACCAGGTTCTCTGGCTCTAAAGCGGCTCTGCTGACCTGATTCTCTGGCTTTAAAGCAGCTCTGCTGACCTGGTTCTCTGGCTCTAGAGCAGCTCTGCTGACCTGGTTCTTAGGCTCTGGAGCTGCTCTGCTGACCTGGTTCTCTAGCTCTACAACGGCTCTGCTGACCTGGTTCACTGGCTTTAAAGCAGCTCTGGTGACCTGGTTCTATGGCTCTAAAGCAGCTCTGCTGACCTGGTTCTCTGGCTCTACAGCAGCTCTGCTGACCTGGTTCTCTGGCTCTAAAGCAGCTCTGCTGACCATGGTTCTCTGGCTTTAAAGCAGCTCTGCTGACCTGATTTTCTGGTGCTAAAGCGGCTCTGCTGACGTGGTTCTCTCCCTCTATAGCAGCTCCGCTGACCTGGTTCTCTGGTTCTAAAGCAGCTCCGCTGACCTGGTTCTCTGGCTTGAGAGCAGCTCTGCTGACCTGGTTCTTAGGCTCTAGAACAGCTCTGCTGACCTGGGTCTCTGGCTCTACAACGTCTCTGTGTCCTGGTTCTCTGGCTCTAAAGCAGCTCTGTAGACATGGTTCTATGCCTCTAAAGCAACTCTGCTGACCTGGTTCTCTGGCTCTAAAGCGGCTCTGCTGACCTGGTTATCTGGCTCTAAAGCAGCTCTGCTGACCTGGTTCTCGGGCTCTAGATCAGCTGTCCTGACCTGGTTCTCTGGCTCGAGAGCAGCTCTGGTGATGTGGTTCTTAGGCTCTAGAGCAGCTCAGCTCACCTAGTTCTCTGGCTCTACAATGGCTCTGCTGACCTGGTTCTCTGGCTCTAAAGCAGCTCTGCTGACCTGGTTCTCTGGCTCTAAAGCAGCTCTGCTGATCTGGTTCACTCCCTCCAAAACAGCTCCGCTGACCTGGTTCTCTGGCTTGAGAGCAGCTCTGCTGACCTGGTTCTTAGGCTCTAGAACAGCTCTGCTGACCTGGGTCTCTGGCTCTACAACGTCTCTGCTGACCTGGTTCTCTGGCTCTAAAGCAGCTCTGCAGACCTGGTTCTATGCCTCTAAAGCAACTCTGCTGACCTGGTTCTCTGGCTCTAAAGCGGCTCTGCTGACTTGGTTCTCTGGCTCTAAAGCGGCTCTGCTGACCTGGTTATCTGGCTCTAAAGCAGCTCTGCTGACCTGGTTCTCGGGCTCTAGATCAGCTCTGCTGACCTGGTTCTGAGGCTCTAGAGCAGCTCTGCTGACCTGGGTCTCTGGCTGTACAACGGCTCTGCTGAACTGGTTCTCTGGCTCCAAAGCAGCTCTGCTGATCTGGTTCTCTGACTCTAAAGCAGCTCTGCTGACCTGGTTCTCTCCCTCTAAAGCAGCTCTGCTGACCTGGTTTCTCTGGCTCTACAGCAGCTCTGCTGACCTGGTTATCAGGCTTTAGAGCAGCTCTGCTGACCTGGTTCTCTGGCTCTAAAGCAGCTATGCTGACCTGGTTCTCTGGCTCCAAAGCAGCTCTGCTGACCTGGTTCTCTCCCTCTAAAGCAGGTCTGCTGACCTGGTTTCTCTGGCACTACAGCAGCTCTGCTGACCTGGTTCTCTGGCTGTAAAGTAGCTCTGCTGACCTGGTTCTCTGGCTCTAAAGCAGCTCTGCTGACCTGGTTCTTAGGCTCTAGAGCAGCTCTGCTGACCTTGTTCTCCGGCTCTACAATGGCTCTGCTGACCTGGTTCTCTGGCTTTCAAGCAGCTCTGCTGACCTGGTTCTCTGGTTCTAAAGCGGCTCTGCTGATGTGGTTATCTGGATCTAAAGCAGCTCTGCTGACCTGGTTCTCTCCCTCTAAGCATCTCTGCTGACCTGGTTTCTCTGGCTCTACAGCAGCTCTGCTGACCTTGTTCTCTGGTTCTAGAGCAGCTCTGCTGACCTGGTTCTTAAGCTCTAGAGCAGCTCTACTGACCTGGTTCTATGGCTCTAAAGCATCTCTGCTGATCTGGTTCTATGGCTCTAAAGCAGCTCTGCTGACCTGGTTCTATGGCTCTAAAGCAGCTCTGCTGACCTGGTTCTCTGGCTCTGAAGCAGCTCTGCTGACCAGGTTCTCTGGCTCCAAAACAGCTCTGCTGACCTGGTTCTCTGGCTCTAGATCAGCTCTGCTGACCTGGTTCTCTGGCTGTAATGCAGCTCTGCTGACCTGGTTCTCTGGCTCTAGAGCAGCTCTGCTGACCTGGCTCTTAGGCTCTAGAGCAGCTCTGCTGACCTGGGTCTCTGGCTCTACAACGGCTCTGCTGACCTGGTTCTCTGGCTCTAAAGCAGCTCTGCTGACCTGGTTCTCTGGCTCTAAAGCAGATCTGCTGATCTGGTTCTCTGGCTCTAAAGCAGCTCTGCTGACGTGGTTCTCTGGCACTAAATCGCCACTGCGGAACTGGTTCTCTCCCTCTATAGCACCTCTGCTGACCTGGTTCTCTGGCTCTAAAGCAGCTGTCCTGACCTGGTTCTCTGGCTCGAGAGCAGCTCTGGTGACCTGGTTCTTAGGCTCTAGAGCAGCTCAGCTGAACTAGTTCTGTGGCTCTACAATGGCTCTCCTCACCTGGTTCTCTGGCTTTAAAGCAGCTCTGCTGACCTGGTTCTCTGGCCCTAGAGCAGCTCTCCTGACCTGGTTCTTAGGCTCTGGAGCTGCTCTGCTGACCTGGTTCTCTAGCTCTACAACGGTTCTGCTGACCTGGTTCACTGGCTTTAAAGCAGCTCTGCTGACCTGGTTCTATGGCTCTAAAGCAGCTCTGCTGACCTGGTTCTCTGGCTCTGCAGCAGCTCTGCTGACCTGGTTCTCTGGATCTATAGCAGCTCTGCTGACCATGGTTGTCTGGCTTGAAAGCAGCTCCGCTGACCTGATTCTCTGGTGCTAAAGCGGCTCTGGTGACCTGGTTCTCTCCCTCTATAGCAGCTCCGCTGACCTGGTTCTCTGTTTCTAAAGCAGCTCCGCTGACCTGGTTCTCTGGCTTGAGAGCAGCTCTGCTGACCTGGTTCTTAGGCTCTAGAACAGCTCTGCTGACCTGGGTCTCTGGCTCTACAACGTCTCTGCTAACCTGGTTCTCTGGCTCTAAAGCAGCTCTGCAGACCTGGTTCTATGCCTCTAAAAGAACACTGCTGACCTGGTTCTCTGGCTCTAAAGCAGATCTGCTGACCTGGTTCTCTGGCTCTAGATCAGCTCTGCTGACCTGGTTCTCCGGCTCTAAAGCATCTCTGCTGACCTGGTTCTCTGGCACTAGAGCAGCTCTGCTGACCTGGTTTTTACGCTCTAGAGCAGCTCTGCTGACCTGGGTCTCTGGCTCTAAAGCAGCTCTGCTGATCTTGTTCACTCCCTCCAAAGCAGCTCTGCTGACCTGTTTCTCTGGCTCTAAAGCAGCTCTGCTGACCTGGTTCTCTGGCTCTAGAGCAGCTCTGCTGACCTGGTTCTTTGGCTCTAAAGCGGCTCTGCTGACCTGGTTCTCTGGCTTTAAAGCAGCTCTGCTGACCTGGTTCTTTGGCTCTAGAGCAGCTCTGCTGATCTGGTTCTTAGGCTCTGGAGCTGCTCTGCTGACCTGGTTCTCTAGCTCTACAGCGGCTCTGCTGACCTGGTTCACTGGCTTTAAAGCAGCTCTGGTGACCTGGTTCTATGGCTCTAAAGCAGCTCTGCTGACCTGGTTCTCTGGCTCTACAGCAGCTCTGCTGACCTGGTTCTCTGGTTCTAAAGCAGCTCTGCTGACCATGGTTCTCAGGCTTTAAAGTAGCTCTGCTGACCTGATTCTCTGGTGCTAAAGCGGCTCTGCTGACCTGGTTCTCTCCCTCTATAGCAGCTCCGCTGACCTGGTTCTCTGTTTCTAAAGCAGCTCCGCTGACCTGGTTCTCTGGCTTGAGAGCAGCTCTGCTGACCTGGTTCTTAGGCTCTAGAACAGCTCTGCTGACCTGGGTCTCTGGCTCTACAACGTCTCTGCTGACCTGGTTCTCTGGTTTTAAAGCAGCTCTGCAGACCTGGTTCTATGCTTCTAAAAGAACTCTGCTGACCTGGTTCTCTGGCTCTAAAGCAGCTCTGCTGACCTGGTTCTCTGGCTCTAGATCAGCTCTGCTGACCTGGTTCTCCGGCTCTAAAGCAGCTCTGCTGACCTGGTTCTCTGGCACTAGAGCAGCTCTGCTGACCTGGTTTTTAGGCTCTAGAGCAGCTCTGCTGACCTGGGTCTCTGGCTCTACAATGGCTCTGCTGACCTGGTTTCTCTGGCTCTACAGCAGCTCTGCTGACCTTGTTCTCTGGTTCTAGAGCAGCTCTGCTGACCTGGTTCTTAGGCTCTAGAGCAGCTTTACTGACCTGGTTCTATGGCTCCAAAGCAGCTCTGCTGATCTGGTTCTATGGCTCCAGAGAAGCTCTGCTGACCTGGTTCTTAGGTTCTAGAACAGCTCTGCTGATCTGGTTCTCTGGCTCTAAAGCAGATCGGCTAAACTGGTTCTCTGGCTCTAAAGCAGCTCTGCTGACCTGGTTCTCTCCCTCTAAGCTTCTCTGCTGACCTGGTTTCTCTGGCTCTACAGCAGCTCTGCTGACCTTGTTCTCTGGTTCTAGAGCAGCTCTGCTGTTCTGGTTCTCTGGCACTAGAGCAGCTCTGCTGACCTGGTTCTTAGACTCTAGAGCAGCTCTACTGACCTGGTTCTATGGCTCTAAAGCAGCTCTGCTGTTCTGGTTCTCTGGCACTAGAGCAGCTCTGCTGACCTGGTTTTTAGGCTCCAGAGCAGCTCTGCTGACCTGGGTCTCTGGCTGTACAACGGCTCTGCTGACCTGGTTTCTCTGGCTCTTCAGCAGCTCTGCTGACCTTGTTCTCTGGTTCTAGAGCAGCTCTGCTGACCTGGTTCTTAGGCTCTAGAGCAGCTCTACTGACCTGGTTCTATGGCTCTAAAGCAGCTCTGCTGATCCGGTTCTATGGCTCCAGAGCAGCTCTGCTGACCTGGTTCTTAGGCTCTGGAGCAGCTCTACTGACCTGGTTCAATGGCTCTAAAGCAGCTCTGCTGATCTGGTTCTATGGCTCTAAAGCAGCTCTGCTGACCTGGTTCTATGGCTCTAAAGCAGCTCTGCTGACCTGGTTCTCTGGCTCTACAACGGCTCTGCAGACCTGGTTCTCTGGCTCTAGAGCGGCTCTGCTGACTTGGTTCTCTGGCTCTAAAGCAGCTCTGCTGACCTTGTTGTTATCTGGCTCTAAAGCAGCTCTGCTGACCTGGTTCTCTGGCTCTAGATCAGCTCTGCTGACCTGGTTCTCCGGCTCTAATGCAGCTCTGCTGACCTTGTTCTCTGGCTCTAGAGCAGCTCTGCTGATCTGGCTCTTAGGCTCTAGAGCAGCTCTGCTGACCTGGGTCTCTGGCTCTACAACGGCTCTGCTGACCTGGTTCTCTGGCTCTAAAGCAGCTCTGCTGACCTGGTTCTCTGGCACTAAAGCAGATCTGCTGACCTGGTTCTCTGGCTCTAAAGCACCTCTGCTGACGTGGTTCTCTGGCGCTAAATTGACACTGCGGAACTGTTTCTCTCCCTCTATAGCACCTCTGCTGACCTGGTTCTCTGGCTCTAAAGTAGCTGTCCTGACCTTGTTCTCTGGCTCGAGAGCAGCTCTGGTGATTTGGTTCTTAGGCTCTAGAGCAGCTCAGCTCACCTAGTTCTCTGGCTCTACAATGGCTCTGCTGACTTGGTTCTCTGGCTCTAAAGCAGCTCTGCTGACCTGGTTCTCTGGCTCTAAAGCAGCTCTGCTGATCTGGTTCACTCCTCCAAAGCAGCTCTGTTGACCTGTTTCTCTGGCTCTAAAGCAGCTCTGCTGACCTGGTTCTCTGACTCTAGAGCAGCTCTGCTGACCTGGTTCTCTGACTCTAGAGCAGCTCTGCTGACCTGGTTCTCTGGCTCTAAAGCAGCTCTGCTGACCTGATTCTCTGGCTTTAAAGCAGCTCTGCTGACCTGGTTCTCTGGCTCTAGAGCAGCTCTGCTGACCTGGTTCTTAGGCTCTGGAGCTGCTCTGATGACCTGGTTCTCTAGCTCTACAACGGCTCTGCTGACCTGGTTCACTGGCTTTAAAGCAGCTCTGGTGACCTGGTTCTATGGCTCTAAAGCAGCTCTGCTGACCTGGTTCTCTGGCTCTACAGCAGCTCTGCTGCCCTGGTTCTCTGGCTCTAAAGCAGCTCTGCTGACCTGGTTCTCTGGCTTTAAAGCAGCTCTGCTGACCTGGTTCTCTGGCTCTAAAGCAGCTCTGCTTACCTGGTTCTCTGGCACTAGAGCAGCTCTGCTGACCTGGTTTTTAGGCTCTAGAGCAGCTCTGCTGACCTGGGTCTCTGGCTCTACAATGGCTCTGCTGACCTGGTTTCTCTGGCTCTACAGCAGCTCTGCTGACCTTGTTCTCTGGTTCTAGAGCAGCTCTGCTGACCTGGTTCTTAGGCTCTAGAGCAGCTTTACTGACCTGGTTCTATGGCTCCAAAGCAGCTCTGCTGATCTGGTTCTATGGCTCCAGAGAAGCTCTGCTGACCTGGTTCTTAGGTTCTAGAACAGCTCTGCTGATCTGGTTCTCTGGCTCTAAAGCAGATCGGTTAAACTGGTTCTCTGGCTCTAAAGCAGCTCTGCTGACCTGGTTCTCTCCCTCTAAGCTTCTCTGCTGACCTGGTTTCTCTGGCTCTACAGCAGCTCTGCTGAACTTGTTCTCTGGTTCTAGAGCAGCTCTGCTGACCTGGTTCTTAGACTCTAGAGCAGCTCTACTGACCTGGTTCTATGGCTCTAAAGCAGCTCTGCTGTTCTGGTTCTCTGGCACTAGAGCAGCTCTGCTGACCTGGTTTTTAGGCTCCAGAGCATCTCTGCTGACCTGGGTCTCTGGCTGTACAACGGCTCTGCTGACCTGGTTTCTCTGGCTCTTCAGCAGCTCTGCTGACCTTGTTCTCTGGTTCTAGAGCAGCTCTGCTGACCTGGTTCTTGGGCTCTAGAGCAGCTCTACTGACCTGGTTCTATGGCTCTACAGCAGCTCTGCTGATCCGGTTCTATGGCTCCAGAGCAGCTCTGCTGACCTGGTTCTTAGGCTCTAGAGCAGCTCTACTGACCTGGTTCAATGGCTCTAAAGCAGCTCTGCTGATCTGGTTCTATGGCTCTAAAGCAGCTCTGCTGACCTGGTTCTATGGCTCTAAAGCAGCTCTGCTGACCTGGTTCTCTGGCTCTGAAGCAACTCTGCTGACCAGGTTCTCTGGCTCTAAAACAGCTCTGCTGACCTGGTTTCTCTGGTTCTACAGCAGCTCTGCTGACCTGGTTCTCTGGCTCTAGAGCAGCTCTGCTGACCTGGTTCTCTGGCTCTACAACGGCTCTGCAGACCTGGTTCTCTGTCTCTAGAGCGGGTCTGCTGACTTGGTTATCTGGCTCTAAAGCAGCTCTGCTGACCTTGTTGTTATCTGGCTCTAAAGCAGCTCTGCTGACCTGGTTCTCTGGCTCTAGATCAGCTCTGCTGACCTGTTTCTCCGGCTCTAATGCAGCTCTGCTGACCTGGTTCTCTGGCTCTAGAGCAGCTTTGCTGATCTGGCTCTTAGGCTCTAGAGCAGCTCTGCTGACCTGGGTCTCTGGCTCTACAACGGCTCTGCTGACCTGGTTCTCTGGCTCTAAAGCAGCTCTGCTGACCTGGTTCTCTGGCACTAAAGCAGATCTGCTGACCTGGTTCTCTGGCTCTAAAGCACCTCTGCTGACATGGTTCTCTGGCGCTAAATTGACACTGCGGAACTGGTTCTCTCCCTCTATAGCACCTCTGCTGACCTGGTTCTCTGGCTCTAAAGCAGCTGTCCTGACCTTGTTCTCTGGCTCGATAGCAGCTCTGGTGATTTGGTTCTTAGGCTCTAGAGCAGCTCAGCTCACCTAGTTCTCTGGCTCTACAATGGCTCTGCTGACCTGGTTCTCAGGCTCTAAAGCAGCTCTGCTGACCTGGTTCTCTGGCTCTAAAGCAGCACTGCTGATCTGGTTCACTCCCTCCAAAGCAGCCCTGTTGACCTGTTTCTCTGGCTCTAAAGCAGCTCTGCTGACCTGGTTCTCTGACTCTAGAGCAGCTCTGCTGACCTGGTTCTCTGGCTCTAAAGCGGCTCTGCTGACCTGATTCTCTGGCTTTAAAGCAGCTCTTCTGACCTGGTTCTCTGGCTCTAGAGCAGATCTGCTGACCTCGTTCTTAGGCTCTGGAGCTGCTCTGCTGACCTGGTTCTCTAGCTCTACAACGGCTCTGCTGACCTGGTTCACTGGCTTTGAAGCAGCTCTGGTGACCTGGTTCTATGGCTCTAAAGCAGCTCTGCTGACCTGGTTCTCTGGCTCTACAGCAGCTCTGCTGACCTGGTTCTCTGGCTCTAAAGCAGCTCTTCTGACCATGGTTCTCTGGCTTTAAAGCAGCTCTGCTGACCTGATTTTCTGGTGCTAAAGCGGCTCTGCTGACGTGGTTCTCTCCCTCTATAGCAGCTCCGCTGACCTGGTTCTCTGGTTCTAAAGCAGCTCCGCTGACCTGGTTCTCTGGCTTGAGAGCAGCTCTGCTGACCTGGTTCTTAGGCTCTAGAACAGCTCTGCTGACCTGGGTCTCTGGCTCTACAACGTCTCTGCTGACCTGGTTCTCTGGCTCTAAAGCAGCTCTGCAGACCTGGTTCTATGCCTCTAAAGCAACTCTGCTGACCTGGTTCTCTGGCTCTAAAGCGGCTCTGCTGACTTGGTTCTCTGGCTTTAAAGCGGCTCTGCTGACCTGGTTATCTGGCTCTAAAGCAGCTCTGCTGACCTGGTTCTCGGGCTCTAGATCAGCTCTGCTGACCTGGTTCTGAGGCTCTAGAGCAGCTCTGCTGACCTGGGTCTCTGGCTGTACAACGGCTCTGCTGAACTGGTTCTCTGGCTCCAAAGCAGCTCTGCTGACCTGGTTCTCTGGCTCTAAAGCAGTTCTGCTGATCTGGTACTCTGACTCTAAAGCAGCTCTGCTGACCTGGTTCTCTCCCTCTAAAGCAGCTATGCTGACCTGGTTCTCTGGCTCCAAAGCAGCTCTGCTGACCTGGTTCTCTCCCTCTAAATCAGGTCTGCTGACCTGGTTTCTCTGGCACTACAGCAGCTCTGCTGACCTGGTTCTCTGGCTGTAAAGTAGCTCTGCTGACCTGGTTCTCTGGCTCTAAAGCAGCTCTGCTGACCTGGTTCTTAGGCTCTAGAGCAGCTCTGCTGACCTTGTTCTCCGGCTCTACAATGGCTCTGCTGACCTGGTTCTCTGGCTTTCAAGCAGCTCTGCTGACCTGGTTCTCTGGTTCTAAAGCGGCTCTGCTGATGTGGTTATCTGGATCTAAAGCAGCTCTGCTGACCTGGTTCTCTCCCTCTAAGCATCTCTGCTGACCTGGTTTCTCTGGCTCTACAGCAGCTCTGCTGACCTTGTTCTCTGGTTCTAGAGCAGCTCTGCTGACCTGGTTCTTAAGCTCTAGAGCAGCTCTACTGACCTGGTTCTATGGCTCTAAAGCAGCTCTGCTGATCTGGTTCTATGGCTCTAAAGCAGCTCTGCTGACCTGGTTCTATGGCTCTAAAGCAGCTCTGCTGACCTGGTCTCTGGCTCTGAAGCAGCTCTGCTGACCAGGTTCTCTGGCTCCTAAACAGCTCGGCTGACCTGGTTTCTCTGGTTCACCAGCAGCTCTGCTGACCTGGTTCTCTGGCTCTAGAGCGGCTCTGCTGACCTGGTTCTCTGGCTCTACAACGGCTCTGCAGACCTGGTTCTCTGGCTCTAAAGCGGCTCTCCTGACTTGGTTCTCTGGCTCTAAAGCAGCTCTGCTGACCTTGTTGTTATCTGGCTCTAAAGCAGCTCTGCTGACCTGGTTCTCTGGCTCTAGATCAGCTCTGCTGACCTGGTTCTCCGGCTGTAATGCTGCTCTGCTGACCTGGTTCTCTGGCTCTAGAGCAGCTCTGCTGACCTGGCTCTTAGGCTCTAGAGCAGCTCTGCTGACCTGGGTCTCTGGCTCTACAGCGGCTCTGCTGACCTGGTTCTCTGGCTCTAAAGCAGCTCTGCTGACCTGGTTCTCTGGCTCTAAAGCAGATCTGCTGACCTGGTTCTCTGGCTCTAAAGCAGCTCTGCTGACGTGGTTCTCTGGCGCTAAATCGCCACTGCGGAACTGGTTCTCTCCCTCTATAGCACCTCTGCTGGCCTGGTTCTCTGGCTCTAAAGCAGCTGTCCTGACCTGGTTCTCTGGCTCGAGAGCAGCTCTGGTGACCTGGTTCTTAGGCTCTAGAGCAGCTCAGCTGACCTAGTTCTGTGGCTCTACAATGGCTCTGCTCACCTGGTTTTTGGGCTTTAAAGCAGCTCTGCTGACCTGGTTCTCTGGCCCTAGAGCAGCTCTGCTGACCTGGTTCTTAGGCTCTGGAGCTGCTCTGCTGACCTGGTTCTCTAGCTCTACAACGGCTCTGCTGACCTGGTTCACTGGCTTTAAAGCAGCTCTGCTGACCTGGTTCTATGGCTCTAAAGCAGCTCTGCTGACCTGGTTCTCTGGCTCTACAGCAGCTCTGCTGACCTTGTTCTCTGGCTCTATAGCAGCTCTGCTGACCATGGTTGTCTGGCTTGAAAGCAGCTCCGCTGACCTGATTCTCTGGTGCTAAAGCGGCTCTGCTGACCTGGTTCTCTCCCTCTATAGCAGCTCCGCTGACCTGGTTCACTGTTTCTAAAGCAGCTCCGCTGACCTGGTTCTCTGGCTTGAGAGCAGCTCTGCTGACCTGGTTCTTAGGCTCTACAACGTCTCTGCTGACCTGGGTCTCTGGCTCTACAACGTCTCTGCTGACCTGGTTCTCTGGCTCTAAAGCAGATCTGCTGACCTGGTTCTCTGGCTCTAGATCAGCTCTGCTGACCTGGTTCTCCGGCTCTAAAGCATCTCTGCTGACCTGGTTCTCTGGCACTAGAGCAGCTCTGCTGACCTGGTTTTTAGGCTCTAGAGCAGCTCTGCTGACCTGGGTCTCTGGCTCTAAAGCAGCTCTGCTGATCTTGTTCACTACCTCCAAAGCAGCTCTGCTGACCTGTTTCTCTGGCTCTAAAGCAGCTCTGCTGACCTGGTTCTCTGGATCTAGAGCAGCTCTGCTGACCTGGTTCTCTGGCTCTAAAGCAGCTATGCTGACCATGGTTCTCTGGCTTTAAAGCAGCTCTGCTGACCTGATTTTCTGGTGCTAAAGCGGCTCTGCTGACGTGGTTCTCTCCCTCTATAGCAGCTCCGCTGACCTGATTCTCTGGTTCTAAAGCAGCTCCGCTGACCTGGTTCTCTGGCTTGAGAGCAGCTCTGCTGACCTGGTTCTTTGGCTCTAGAGCAGCTCTGCTGATCTGGTTCTTAGGCTCTGGAGCTGCTCTGCTGACCTGGTTCTCTAGCTCTACAGCGGCTCTGCTGACCTGGTTCACTGGCTTTAAAGCAGCTCTGGTGACCTGGTTCTATGGCTCTAAAGCAGCTCTGCTGACCTGGTTCTCTGGGTCTACAGCAGCTCTGCTGGCCTGGTTCTCTGGCTCTAAAGCAGCTGTCCTGACCTGGTTCTCTGGCTCTAGATCAGCTCTGCTGACCTGGTTCTCCGGCTCTAAAGCAGCTCTGCTGACCTGGTTCTCTGGCACTAGAGCAGCTCTGCTGACCTGGTTTTTAGGCTCTAGAGCAGCTCTGCTGACCTGGGTCTCTGGCTCTACAATGGCTCTGCTGACCTGGTTTCTCTGGCTCTACAGCAGCTCTGCTGACCTTGTTCTCTGGTTCTAGAGCAGCTCTGCTGACGTGGTTCTCTGGCTCTAAATCGCCACTGCGGAACTGGTTCTCTCCCTCTATAGCACCTCTGCTGGCCTGGTTCTCTGGCTCTAAAGCAGCTCTGCTGACCTGGTTCTCTGGCTCTAGATCAGCTCTGCTGACCTGGTTCTCCGGCTCTAAAGCAGCTCTGCTGACCTGGTTCTCTGGCACTAGAGCAGCTCTGCTGACCTGGTTTTTAGGCTCTAGAGCAGCTCTGCTGACCTGGGTCTCTGGCTCTACAATGGCTCTGCTGACCTGGTTTCTCTGGCTCTACAGCAGCTCTGCTGACCTTGTTCTCTGGTTCTAGAGCAGCTCTGCTGACCTGGTTCTTAGGCTCTAGAGCAGCTTTACTGACCTGGTTCGATGGCTCCAAAGCAGCTCTGCTGATCTGGTTCTATGGCTCCAGAGCAGCTCTGCTGACCTGGTTCTTAGGTTCTAGAACAGCTCTGCTGATCTGGTTCTCTGGCTCTAAAGCAGATTGGCTAAACTGGTTCTCTGGCTCTAAAGCAGCTCTGCTGACCTGGTTCTCTCCCTCTAAGCTTCTCTGCTGACCTGGTTTCTATGGCTCTACAGCAGCTCTGCTGACCTTGTTCTCTGGTTCTAGAGCTGCTCTGCTGACCTGGTTCTTAGACTCTAAAGCAGCTCTACTGACCTGGTTCTATGGCTGTAAAGCAGCTCTGCTGTTCTGGTTCTCTGGCTCTAAAGCAGATCTGCTGACCTGGTTCTCTGGCTCTAAAGCAGCTCTGCTGACGTGGTTCTCTGGCTCTAAATCGCCACTGCGGAACTGGTTCTCTCCCTCTATAGCACCTCTGCTGGCCTGGTTCTCTGGCTCTAAAGCAGCTGTCCTGACCTGGTTCTCTGGCTCTAAAGCAGCTGTCCTGACCTGGTTCTCTGGCTCGAGAGCAGCTCTGGTGACCTGGTTCTTAGGCTCTAGAGCAGCTCAGCTGATCTAGTTCTGTGGCTCTACAATGGCTCTGCTCACCTGGTTTTCTGGCTTTAAAGCTGCTCTGCTGACCTGGTTCTCTAGCTCTACAACGGCTCTGCTGACCTGGTTCACTGGCTTTAAAGCAGCTCTGCTGACCTGGTTCTATGGCTCTAAAGCAGCTCTGCTGACCTGGTTCTCTGGCTCTACAGCAGCTCTGCTGACCTGGTTGTCTGGCTCTATAGCAGCTCTGCTGACCATGGTTGTCTGGCTTGAAAGCAGCTCCGCTGACCTGATTCTCTGGTGCTAAAGCGGCTCTGCTGACCTGGTTCTCTCCCTCTATAGCAGCTCCGCTGACCTGGTTCTCTGTTTCTAAAGCAGCTCCGCTGACCTGGTTCTCTGGCTTGAGAGCAGCTCTGCTGACCTGGTTCTTAGGCTCTAGAGCTGCTCTGCTGACCTGGTTCTCTAGCTCTACAACGGCTCTGCTGACCTGGTTCACTGGCTTTAAAGCAGCTCTGCTGACCTGGTTCTATGGCTCTAAAGCAGCTCTGCTGACCTGGGTCTCTGGCTCTACAACGTCTCTGCTGACCTGGTTCTCTGGCTCTAAAGCAGCT
This sequence comes from Triturus cristatus, assembly GCF_964204655.1. Classification (NCBI taxonomy): domain Eukaryota; kingdom Metazoa; phylum Chordata; class Amphibia; order Caudata; family Salamandridae; genus Triturus; species Triturus cristatus. The sequence goes on from NW_028187318.1 coordinate 1,727,205, forward strand.
CTGCAGACCTGGTTCTATGCCTCTAAAAGAACTCTGCTGACCTGGTTCTCTGGCTCTAAAGCAGATCTGCTGACCTGGTTCTCTGGCTCTAGATCAGCTCTGCTGACCTGGTTCTCTGGCTCTAAAGCATCTCTGCTGACCTGGTTCTCTGGCACTAGAGCAGCTCTGCTGACCTGTTTCTCTGGCTCTAAAGCAGCTCTGCTGACCTGGTTCTCTGGCTCTAGAGCAGCTCTGCTGACCTGGTTCTCTGGCTCTAAAGCGGCTCTGCTGACCTGGTTCTCTGGCTTTAAAGCAGCTCTGCTGACCTGGTTCTTTGGCTCTAGAGCAGCTCTGCTGATCTGGTTCTTAGGTTCTGGAGCTGCTCTGCTGACCTGGTTCTCTAGCTCTACAGCGGCTCTGCTGACCTGGTTCACTGGCTTTAAAGCAGCTCTGGTGACCTGGTTCTATGGCTCTAAAGCTGCTCTGCTGACCTGGTTCTCTGGGTCTACAGCAGCTCTCCTGACCTGGTTCTCTGGTTCTAAAGCAGCTCTGCTGACCATGGTTCTCAGGCTTTAAAGCCGCTCTGCTGACCTGATTCTCTGGTGCTAAAGCGGCTCTGCTGACCTGGTTCTCTCCCTCTATAGCAGCTCCGCTGACCTGGTTCTCTGTTTCTAAAGCAGCTCCGCTGACCTGGTTCTCTGGCTTGAGAGCAGCTCTGCTGACCTGGTTCTTAGGCTCTAGAACAGCTCTGCTGACCTGGGTCTCTGGCTCTACAACGTCTCTGCTGACCTGGTTCTCTGGCTCTAAAGCAGCTCTGCAGACCTGGTTCTATGCTTCTAAAAGAACTCTGCTGACCTGGTTCTCTGGCTCTAAAGCAGCTCTGCTGACCTGGTTCTCTGGCTCTAGATCAGCTCTGCCGACCTGGTTCTCCGGCTCTAAAGCAGCTCTGCTGACCCGGTTCTCTGGCACTAGAGCAGCTCTGCTGACCTGATTTTTAGGCTCTAGAGCAGCTCTGCTGACCTGGGTCTCTGGCTGTACAACGGCTCTGCTGACCTGGTTTCTCTGGCTCTTCAGCAGCTCTGCTGACCTTGTTCTCTGGTTCTAGAGCAGCTCTGCTGACCTGGTTCTTAGGCTCTAGAGCAGCTCTACTGACCTGGTTCTATGGCTCTAAAGCAGCTCTGCTGATCCGGTTCTATGGCTCCAGAGCAGCTCTGCTGACCTGGTTCTTAGGCTCTAGAGCAGCTCTACTGACCTGGTTCAATGGCTCTAAAGCAGCTCTGCTGATCTGGTTCTATGGCTCTAAAGCAGCTCTGCTGACCTGGTTCTATGGCTCTAAAGCAGCTCTGCTGACCTGGTTCTCTCGCTCTGAAGCAGCTCTGCTGACCAGGTTCTCTGGCTCTAAAACTGCTCTGCTGACCTGGTTTCTCTGGTTCTACAGCAGCTCTGCTGACCTGGTTCTCTGGCTCTAGAGCGGCTCTGCTGACCTGGTTCTCTGGCTCTACAACGGCTCTGCAGACCTGGTTCTCTGGCTCTAGAGCGGCTCTGCTGACCTGGTTCTCCGGTTCTAAAGCAGCTCTGCTGACCATGGTTCTCAGGCTTTAAAGCAGCTCTGCTGACCTGATTCTCTGGTGCTAAAGCGGCTCTGCTGACCTGGTTCTCTCCCTCTATAGCAGCTCCGCTGACCTGGTTCTCTGTTTCTAAAGCAGCTCCGCTGACCTGGTTCTCTGGCTTGAGAGCAGCTCTGCTGATCTGGCTCTTAGGCTCTAGAGCAGCTCTGCTGACCTGGGTCTCTGCCTCTACAACGGCTCTGCTGACCTGGTTCTCTGGCTCTACAACGGCTCTGCTGACCTGGTTCTCTGGCTCTAAAGCAGCTCTGCTGACCTGGTTCTCTGGCACTAAAGCAGATCTGCTGACCTGGTTCTCTGGCTCTAAAGCACCTCTGCTGACGTGGTTCTCTGGCGCTAAATTGACACTGCGGAACTGGTTCTCTCCCTCTATAGCACCTCTGCTGACCTGGTTCTCTGGTTCTAAAGCAGCTGTCCTGACCTTGTTCTGTGGTTTGAGAGCAGCTCTGGTGATTTGGTTCTTAGGCTCTAGAGCAGCTCAGCTCACCTAGTTCTCTGGCTCTACAATGGCTCTGCTGACCTGGTTCTCTGGCTCTAAAGCAGCTCTGCTGACATGGTTCTCTGGCTCTAAAGCAGCTCTGCTGATCTGGTTCACTCCCTCCAAAGCAGCTCTGTTGACCTGTTTCTCTGGCTCTAAAGCAGCTCTGCTGACCTGGTTCTCTGACTCTAGAGCAGCTCTGCTGACCTGGTTCTCTGGCTCTAAAGCGGCTCTGCTGACCTGATTCTCTGGCTTTAAAGCAGCTCTGCTGACCTGGTTCTCTGGCTCTAGAGCAGCTCTGCTGACCTGGTTCTTAGGCTCTGGAGCTGCTCTGCTGACCTGGTTCTCTAGCTCTACAACGGCTCTGCTGACCTGGTTCACTGGCTTTAAAGCAGCTCTGGTGACCTGGTTCTATGGCTCTAAAGCAGCTCTGCTGACCTGGTTCTCTGGCTCTACAGCAGCTCTGCTGACCTGGTTCTCTGGCTCTAAAGCAGCTCTGCTGACTTGGTTCTCTGGCTCTAAAGCGGCTCTGCTGACCTGGTTATCTGGCTCTAAAGCAGCTCTGCTGACCTGGTTCTCTGGCTTGAGAGCAGCTCTGCTGACCTGGTTCTTAGGCTCTATAACAGCTCTGCTGACCTGGGTCTCTGGCTCTACAACGTCTCTGCTGACCTGGTTCTCTGGCTCTAAAGCAGCTCTGCAGACCTGGTTCTATGCCTCTAAAGCAACTCTGCTGACCTGGTTCTCTGGCTCTAAAGCGGCTCTGCTGACTTGGTTCTCTGGCTCTAAAGCGGCTCTGCTGACCTGGTTATCTGGCTCTAAAGCAGCTCTGCTGACCTGGTTCTCGGGCTCTAGATCAGCTCTGCTGACCTGGTTCTGAGGCTCTAGAGCAGCTCTGCTGACCTGGGTCTCTGGCTGTACAATGGCTCTGCTGAACTGGTTCTCTGGCTCCAAAGCAGCTCTGCTGACCTGGTTCTCTGGCTCTAAAGCAGTTCTGCTGACGTGGTTCTCTCCCTCTATAGCAGCTCCGCTGACCTGGTTCTCTGGTTCTAAAGCAGCTCCGCTGACCTGGTTCTCTGGCTTGAGAGCAGCTCTGTTGACCTGGTTCTTAGGCTCTAGAACAGCTCTGCTGACCTGGGTCTCTGGCTCTACAACGTCTCTGCTGACCTGGTTCTCTGGCTCTAAAGCAGCTCTGCAGACCTGGTTCTATGCCTCTAAAGCAACTCTGCTGACCTGGTTCTCTGGCTCTAAAGCGGCTCTGCTGACTTGGTTCTCTGGCTCTAAAGCGGCTCTGCTGACCTGGTTATCTGGCTCTAAAGCAGCTCTGCTGACCTGGTTCTCGGGCTCTAGATCAGCTCTGCTGACCTGGTTCTGAGGCTCTAGAGCAGCTCTGCTGACCTGGGTCTCTGGCTGTACAACGGCTCTGCTGAACTGGTTCTCTGGCTCCAAAGCAGCTCTGCTGACCTGGTTCTCTGGCTCTAAAGCAGTTCTGCTGATCTGGTTCTCTGACTCTAAAGCAGCTCTGCTGACCTGGTTCTCTCCCTCTAAAGCAGCTCTGCTGACCTGGTTTCTCTGGCTCTACAGCAGCTCTGCTGACCTGGTTATCAGGCTCTAGAGCAGCTCTGCTGACCTGGTTCTCTGGCTCTAAAGCAGCTATGCTGACCTGGTTCTCTGGCTCCAAAGCAGCTCTGCTGACCTGGTTCTCTCCCTCTAAAGCAGGTCTGCTGACCTGGTTTCTCTGGCACTACAGCAGCTCTGCTGACCTGGTTCTCTGGCTGTAAAGTAGCTCTGCTGACCTGGTTCTCTGACTCTAAAGCAACTCTGCTGACCTGGTTCTTAGGCTCTAGAGCAGCTCTCCCGACCTTGTTCTCCGGCTCTACAATGGCTCTGCTGACCTGGTTCTCTGGCTTTCAAGCAGCTCTGCTGACCTGGTTCTCTGGTTCTAAAGCGGCTCTGCTGATGTGGTTATCTGGATCTAAAGCAGCTCTGCTGACCTGGTTCTCTCCCTCTAAGCATCTCTGCTGACCTGGTTTCTCTGGCTCTACAGCAGCTCTGCTGACCTTGTTCTCTCGTTCTAGAGCAGCTCTGCTGACCAGGTTCTCTAGCTCCAAAACAGCTCTGCTGACCTGGTTTCTCTGGTTCTACAATGGCTCTGCAGACCTGGTTCTCTGGCTCTAAAGCGGCTCTGCTGACCTGGTTCTCTGGCTCTACAACGGCTCTGCAGACCTGGTTCTCTGGCTCTAAAGCGGCTCTCCTGACTTGGTTCTCTGGCTCTAAAGCAGCTCTGCTGACCTTGTTGTTATCTGGCTCTAAAGCAGCTCTGCTGACCTGGTTCTCTGGCTCTAGATCAGCTCTGCTGACCTGGTTCTCTGGCTGTAATGCAGCTCTGCTGACCTGGTTCTCTGGCTCTAGAGCAGCTCTGCTGACCTGGCTCTTAGGCTCTAGAGCAGCTCTGCTGACCTGGGTCTCTGGCTCTACAACGGCTCTGCTGACCTGGTTCTCTGGCTCTAAAGCAGCTCTGCTGACCTGGTTCTCTGGCTCTAAAGCAGATCTGCTGACCTGGTTCTCTGGCTCTAAAGCAGCTCTGCTGACGTGGTTCTCTGGTGCTAAATCGCCACTGCGGAACTGGTTCTCTCCCTCTATAGCACCTCTGCTGACCTGGTTCTCTGGACCTAAAGCAGCTGTTCTGACCTGGTTCTCTGGCTCGAGAACAGCTCTGGTGACCTGGTTCTTAGGCTCTAGAGCAGCTCAGCTGACCTAGTTCTGTGGCTCTACAATGGCTCTGCTCACCTGGTTCTCTGGCTTTAAAGCAGCTCTGCTGACCTGGTTCTCTGGCCCTAGAGCAGCTCTGCTGACCTGGTTCTTAGTCTCTGGAGCTGCTCTGCTGACCTGGTTCTCTAGCTCTACAACAGCTCTGCTGACCTGGTTCACTGGCTTTAAAGCATCTCTGCTGACCTGGTTCTATGGCTCTAAAGCAGCTCTGCTGACCTGGTTCTCTGGCTCTACAGCAGCTCTGCTGACCTGGTTCTCTGGCTCTATAGCAGCTCTGCTGACCATGGTTGTCTGGCTTGAAAGCAGCTCCGCTGACCTGATTCTCTGGTGCTAAAGCGGCTCTGCTGACCTGGTTTTCTCCCTCTATAGCAGCTCCGCTGACCTAGTTCTCTGTTTCTAAAGCAGCTCTGCTGACCTGGTTCTCTGGCTTGAGAGCAGCTCTGCTGACCTGGTTCTTAGGCTCTAGAACAGCTCTGCTGACCTGGGTCTCTGGCTCTACAACGTCTCTGTTGACCTGGTTCTCTGGCTCTAAAGCAGCTCTGCAGACCTGGTTCTATGCCTCCAAAAGAACTCTGCTGACTTGGTTCTCTGGCTCTAAAGCAGATCTGCTGACCTGGTTCTCTGGCTCTAGATCAGCTCTGCTGACCTGGTTCTCCGGCTCTAAAGCATCTCTGCTGACCTGGTTCTCTGGCTCTAAAGCAGCTCTGCTGACCTGGTTCTCTGGCTCTAGAGCAGCTCTACTGACCTGGTTCTCTGGCTCTAAAGCGGCTCTGCTGACCTGGTTCTCTGGCTTTAAAGCAGCTCTGCTGACCTGGTTCTTTGGCTCTAGAGCAGCTCTGCTGATCTGGTTCTTAGGCTCTGGAGCTGCTCTGCTGACCTGGTTCTCTAGCTCTACAGCGGCTCTGCTGACCTGGTTCACTGGCTTTAAAGCAACTCTGGTGACCTGGTTCTATGGCTCTAAAGCAGCTCTGCTGACCTGGTTCTCTGGCTCTACAGCAGCTCTGCTGACCTGGTTCTCTGGTTCTAAAGCAGCTCTGCTGACCATGGTTCTCAGGCTTTAAAGCAGCTCTGCTGACCTGATTCTCTGGTGCTAAAGCGGCTCTGCTGACCTGGTTCGCTCCCTCTATAGCAGCTCCGCTGACCTGGTTCTCTGTTTCTAAAGCAGCTCAGCTGACCTGGTTCTCTGGCTCTGAAGCAACTCTGCTGACCGGGGTCTCTGGCTCTAAAGCAGCTTTGCTGACCTGGTTTCTCTGGTTTTACAGCATCTCTGCTGACCTGGATCTCTGGCTCTAGAGCGACTCTGCTGATCTGGTTCTCTGGCTCTACAACGGCTCTGCAGACCTGGTTCTATGGCTCTAGATCAGTTCTGCTGACCTGGTTCTCCGGCTCTAATACAGTTCTGCTGACCTGGTTCTCTGGCTCTAGAGCAGCTCTGCTGACCTGGCTCTTAGGCTCTACAGCAGCTCTGCTGACCTGGGTCTCTGGCTCTACATCGTCTCTGCTGACCTGGTTCTCTGGCTCTAAAGCAGCTCTGCAGACCTGGTTCTCTGGCTCTAGATCAGCTCTGCTGACATGGTTCTCCGGCTCTAAAGCAGCTCTGCTGACCTGATTCTCTGGCACTAGAGCAGCTCTGCTGACCTGGTTTTTAGGCTCTAGAGCAGCTCTGCTGACCAGGGTCTCTGGATCTACAACGGCTCTGCTGACCTGGTTTCTCTGGCTCTACAGCAGCTCTGCTGACCTTGTTCTCTGGTTCTAGAGCAGCTCTGCTGACCTGGTTCTTAGGCTCTAGATCAGCTTATCTGACCTGGTTCTATGGCTCTAAAGCAGCTCTGCTGATCTGGTTCTATGGCTCCAGAGCAGCTCTGCTGACCTGGTTCTTAGGTTCTAGAACAGCTCTGCTGATCTGGTTCTCTGGCTCTAAAGCAGATCGGCTAAACTGGTGCTCTGGCTCTAAAGCAGCTCTGCTGACCTGGTTCTCTCCCTCTAAGCTTCTCTGCTGACCTGGTTTCTCTGGCTCTACAGCAGCTCTGCTGACCTTGTTCTCTGGTTCTATAGCAGCTCTGCTGACCTGGTTCTTAGGCTCTAGAGCAGCTCTACTGACCTGGTTCTATGGCTCTAAAGCAGCTGTGCTGTTCTGGTTCTCTGGCACTAGAGCAGCTCTGCTGACCTGGTTTTTAGGCTCCAGAGCAGCTCTGCTGACCTGGGTCTCTGGCTGTACAGCGGCTCTGCTGACCTGGTTTCTCTGGCTCTACAGCAGCTCTGCTGACCTTGTTCTCTGGTTCTAGAGCAGCACTGCTGACCTGGTTCTTAGGCTCTAGAGCAGCTCTACTGACCTGGTTCTATGCCTCTAAAGCAGCTCTGCTGATCCGGTTCTATGGCTCCAGAGCAGCTCTGCTAACCTGGTTCTTAGGTTCTAGAACAACTCTGCTGATCTGGTTCTCTGGCTCTAAAGCAGATCGGCTAAACTGGTTCTCTGGCTCTAAAGCAGCTCTGCTGACCTGATTCTCTCCCTCTAAGCATCTCTGCTGACCTGGTTTCTCTGGCTCTACAGCAGCTCTGCTGACCTTGTTCTCTGGTTCTAGAGCAGCTCTGCTGACCTGGTTCTTAGGCTCTAGAGCAGCTATACTGACCTGGTTCTATGGCTCGAAAGCAGCTCTGCTGATCTGGTTCTATGGCTGTAAAGCAGCTCTGCTGACCTGGTTCTATGGCTCTAAAGCAGCTCAGCTGACCTGGTTCTCTGGCTCTGAAGCAGCTCTGCTGACCAGGTTCTCTGGCTCTAAAACAGCTCTGCTGACCTGGTTTCTCTGGTTCTACAGCAGCTCTGCTGACCTGGTTCTCTGGCTCTAGAGCGGCTCTGCTGACCTGGTTCTCTGGCTCTACAACGGCTCTGCAGACCTGGTTCTCTGGCTCTAGAGCGGCTCTGCTGACCTGGTTCTCTGGCTCTAGATCAGCTCTGCTGACCTGGTTCTCCGGCTCTAATGCAGCTCTGCTGACCTGGTTCTCTGGCTCTAGCGCAGCTCTGCTGACCTGGCTCTTAGGCTCTAGAGCAGCTCTGCTGACCTGGGTCTCTGGCTCTACAACTACTCTGCTGACCTGGTTCTCTGGCTCTAAAGCAGCTCTGCTGACCTGGTTCTCTGGCTCTAAAGCAGATCTGCTGACCTGGTTCTCTGGCTCTAAAGCAGCTCTGCTGATCTGGTTCACTCCCTCCAAAGCAGCTCTGTTGACCTGTTTCTCTGGCTCTAAAGCAGCTCTGCTGACCTGGTTCTCTGACTCTAGAGCAGCTCTGCTGACCTGGTTCTCTGACTCTGAAGCGGCTCTGCTGACCTGGTTCTCTGGCTTTAAAGCAGCTCTGCTGACCTGGTTCTCTGGCTCTAAATCAGCTCTGCTGACCTGGTTCTTAGGCTCTGGAGCTGCTCTGCTGACCTGGTTCTCTAGCTCTACAACGGCTCTGCTGACCTGGTTCACTGGCTTTAAAGCAGCTCTGCTGACCTGGTTCTATGGCTCTAAAGCAGCTCTGCTGACCTGGTTCTCTGGCTCTACAGCAGCTCTACTGACCTGGTTCTCTGGCTCTAAAGCAGCTCTGCTGACCATGGTTCTCTGGCTTTAAAGCAGCTCTGCTGACCTGATTTTCTGGTGCTAAAGCAGCTCTGCTGACGTGGTTCTCTCCCTCTATAGCAGCTCCGCTGACCTGGTTCTCTGGTTCTAAAGCAGCTCCGCTGACCTGGTTCTCTGGCTTGAGAGCAGCTCTGCTGACCTGGTTCTTAGGCTCTAGAACAGCTCTGCTGACCTGGGTCTCTGGCTCTACGACGTCTCTGCTGACCTGGTTCTCTGGCTCTAAAGCGGCTCTGCTGAATTGGTTCTCTGGCTCTAAAGTGGCTCTGCTGACCTGGTTATCTGGCTCTAAAGCAGCTCTGCTGACCTGGTTCTCTGGCTCTAGATCAGCTCTGCTGACCTGGTTCTCCAGCTCTAAAGCAGCTCTACTGACCTGGTTCTGAGGCTCTAGAGCAGCTCTGCTGACCTGGGTCTCTGGCTGTACAACGGCTCTGCTGAACTGGTTCTCTGGCTCTAAAGCAGCTCTGCTGACCTGGTTCTCTGGCTCCAAAGCAGCTCTGCTGACCTGGTTTTCTGGCTCTAAAGCAGTTCTGCTGATCTGGTTCTCTGACTCTAAAGCAGCTCTGCTGACCTGGTTCTCTCCCTCTAAAGCAGCTCTGCTGACCTGGTTTCTCTGGCTCTACAGCAGCTCTGCTGACCTGGTTCTCAGGCTCTAGAGCAGCTCTGCTGACCGGGTTCTCTGGCTCTAAAGCAGCTATGCTGACCTGGTTCTCTGGCTCCAAAGCAGCTCTGCTGACCTGGTTCTCTCCCTCTAAAGCAGGTCTGCTGACCTGGTTTCTCTGGCACTACAGCAGCTCTGCTGACCTGGTTCTCTGGCTGTAAAGTAGCTCTGCAGACCTGGTTCTCTGGCTCTAAAGTAGCTCTGCTGACCTGGTTCTTAGGCTCTAGAGCAGCTCTGCTGACCTTGTTCTCTGACTCTACAATGGCTCTGCTGACCTGGTTCTCTGGCACTAAAGCAGCTCTGCTGACCTGGTTACATGGCTCTAAAGCAGCTCTGCTGACCCGGCTCTCTGGCTCTATACAGCTCTGCTGACCTGGTTCTCGGGCTTTACAGCAGATCTGCTGACCCGGTTCTCTGCCTCTAGAGCAGCTCTGCTGTCCCGGTTCTTAGGCTCTAGAGCAGCTCTGTTGACCTGGTTCTCTGGATTTCAAGCAGCTCTGCTGACCTGGTTCTCTGGCTCTAAAGCGGCTCTGCTGATGTGGTTATCTAGATCTAAAGCAGCTCTGCTGACCTGGTTCTCTCCCTCTAAGCATCTCTGCTGACCTGGTTTCTCTGGCTCTGCAGCAGCTCTGCTGACCTTGTTCTCTGGTTCTAGAGCAGCTCTGCTGACCTGGTTCTTTAGCTCTAGAGCAGCTCTACTGACCTGGTTCTATGGCTCTAAAGCAGCTCTGCTGATCTGGTTCTATGGCTCTATAGCGGCTCTGCTGACCTGGTTCTCTGGCTTTAAAGCAGCTCTGCTGACCTGGTTCCCTGGCTCTAGAGCAGCTCTGCTGACCTGGTTCTTAGGCTCTGGAGTTGCTCTGCTGACCTGGTTCTCTAGCTCTACAACGGCTCTGCTGACCTGGTTCACTGGCTTTAAAGCAGCTCTGGTGACCTGGTTCTATGGCTCTAAAGCAGCTCTGCTGACCTGGTTCTCTGGCTCTACAGCAGCTCTGCTGACCTGGTTCTCTGGCTCTAAAGCAGCTCTGCTGACCATGGTTCTCTGGCTTTAAAGCAGCTCTGCTGACCTGATTTTCTGGTGCTAAAGTGGCTCTGCTGACGTGGTTCTCGCCCTCTATAGCAGCTCCGCTGACCCGGTTCTCTGGTTCTAAAGCAGCTCTGCTGACCTGGTTCTCTGGCTTGAGAGCAGCTCTGCTGACCTGGTTCTTAGGCTCTAGAACAGCTCTGCTGACATGGGTCTCTGGCTGTACAACGGCTCTGCTGAACTGGTTCTCTGGCTCTAAAGCAGCTCTGCTGACCTGGTTCTCTGGCTCCAAAGCAATTCTGCTGATCTGGTTCTCTGACTCTAAAGCAGCTCTGCTGACCTGGTTCTCTCCCTCTAAAGCAGCTCTGCTGACCTGGTTTCTCTGGCTCTACAGCAGCTCTGCTGACCTGGTTCTCAGGCTCTAGAGCAGCTCTGCTGACCGGGTTCTCTGGCTCTAAAGCAGCTATGCTTACCTGGTTCTCTGGCTCCAAAGCAGCTCTGCTGACCTGGTTCTCTCCCTCTAAAGCAGGTCTGCTGACCTGGTTTCTCTGGCACTACAGCAGCTCTGCTGACCTGGTTCTCTGGCCGTAAAGTAGCTCTGCAGACCTGGTTCTCTGGCTCTAAAGCAGCTCTGCTGACCTGGTTCTTAGGCTCTAGAGCAGCTCTGCTAACCTTGTTCTCTGGCTCTACAATGGCTCCTTTGACCTGGTTCTCTGGCTCTAAAGCAGCTCTGCTGACCTGGTTATATGGCTCTAAAGCAGCTCTGCTGACCCGGCTCTCTGGCTCTATACAGCTCTGCTGACCTGGTTCTCGGGCTCTACAGCAGCTCTGCTGACCCGGTTCTCTGCCTCTAGAGCAGCTCTGCTGACCCGGTTCTTAGGCTCTAGAGCAGCTCTGCTGACCTGGTTCTCTGGATTTCAAGCAGCTCTGCTGACCTGGTTCTCTGGCTCTAAAGCGGCTCTGCTGATGTGGTTATCTGGATCTAAAGCAGCTCTGCTGACCTGGTTCTCTCCCTCTAAGCATCTCTGCTGACCTGGTTTCTCTGGCTCTACAGCAGCTCTGCTGACCTGGTTCTTTAACTCTAGAGCAGCTCTACTGACCTGGTTCTATGGCTCTAAAGCAGCTCTGCTGATCTGGTTCTATGGCTCTAAAGCGGCTCTGCTGACCTGGTTCTCTGGCTCTAGAGCAGCTCTGCTGACCTGGTTCTTAGGCTCTGGAGTTGCTCTGCTGACCTGGTTCTCTAGCTCTACCACGGCTCTGCTGACCTGGTTCACTGGCTTTAAAGCAGCTCTGGTGACCTGGTTCTATGGCTCTAAAGCAGCTCTGCTGACCTGGTTCTCTGGCTCTACAGCAGCTCTGCTGACCTGGTTCTCTGGCTCTAAAGCAGCTATGCTGACCATGGTTCTCTGGCTTTAAAGCAGCTCTGCTGACCTGATTTTCTGGTGCTAAAGCGGCTCTGCTGACGTGGTTCTCTCCCTCTAAAGCAGCTCCGCTGACCTGGTTCTCTGGCTTAAGAGCAGCTCTGCTGACCTGGTTTTTAGGCTCTAGAACAGCTCTGCTGACATGGGTCTCTGGCTCTACAAAGTCTCTGCTGACCTGGTTCTCTGACTCTAAAGCAGCTCTGCAGACCTGGTTCTATGCCTCTAAAGCAACTCTGCTGACCTGGTTCTCCGGCTCTAAAGCAGCTCTGCTGATCTGGTTCTGAGGCTCTAGAGCAGCTCTGCTGACCTGGGTCTCTGGCTGTACAACGGCTCTCCTGAACTGGTTCTCTGGCTCTAAAGCAGCTCTGGTGACCTGGTTCTCTGGCTCTAAGGCAGCTCTGCTGACCTGGTTCTCTGGCTCTAAAGCAGTTCTTCTGATCTGGTTCTCTGACTCTAAAGCAGCTCTGCTGACCTGGTTCTCTCCCTCTAAAGCAGGTCTGCTGACCTGGTTTCTCTGGCACTACAGCAGCTCTGCTGACCTGGTTCTCTGGCTGTAAAGTAGCTCTGCTGACCTTGTTCTCTGGCTCTAAAGCAGCTCTGCTGACCTGGTTCTTAGGCTCTAGAGCAGCTCTGCTGACCTTGTTCTCTGGCTCTACAATGGCTCTGCTGATCTGGTTCTCTGGCTCTAAAGCAGCTCTGCTGACCTGGTTATATGGCTCTAAAGCAGCTCTGCTGACCCGGCTCTCTGGCTCTATACAGCTCTGCTGACCTGGTTCTCGGGCTCTACAACAGCTCTGCTGACCCGGTTCTCTGCCTCTAGAGCAGCTCTGCTGACCCGGTTCTTAGGCTCTAGAGCAGCTCTGCTGACCTGGTTCTCTGGATTTCAAGCAGCTCTGCTGACCTGGTTCTCTGGTTCTAGAGCAGCTCTGCTGACCTGGTTCTTAAGCTCTAGAGCAGCTCTACTGGCCTGGTTCTATGGCTCTAAAGCAGCTCTGCTGATCTGGTTCTATGGCTCTAAAGCAGCTCTGCTGACCTGGTTCTATGGCTCTAAAGCAGCTCTGCTGACCTGGTTCTCTGGCTCTGAAGCAGCTCTGCTGACCAGGTTCTCTGGCTCTAAATCAGCTCTGCTGACCTGGTTTCTCTGGTTCTACAGCAGCTCTGCTGACCTGGTTCTCTGGCTCTAGAGCGGCTCTGCTGACCTGGTTCTCTGGCTCTACAACGGCTCTGCAGACCTGGTTCTCTAGCTCTACAACGGCTCTGCAGACCTGGTTCTCTGGCTCTAAAGCGGCTCTCCTGACTTGGTTCTCTGGCTCTAAAGCAGCTCTGCTGACCTTGTTGTTATCTGGCTCTAAAGCAGCTCTGCTGACCTGGTTCTCTGGCTCTAGATCAGCTCTGCTGACCTGGTTCTCTGGCTGTAATGCAGCTCTGCTGACCTGTTTCTCTGGCTCTAGAGCTGCTCTGCTGACCTGGCTCTTAGGCTCTAGAGCAGCTCTGCTGACCTGGGTCTCTGGCTCTACAACAGCTCTGCTGACCTGGTTCTCTGGCTCTAAAGCAGCTCTGCTGACCTGGTTCTCTGGCTCTAAAGCAGATCTGCTGACCTGGTTCTCTGGCTCTAAAGCAGCTCTGCTGACGTGGTTCTCTGGCGGAAAATCGCCACTGCGGAACTGGTTCTCTCCCTCTATAGCACCTCTGCTGACCTGGTTCTCTCCCTCTAAAGCAGGTCTGCTGACCTGGTTTCTCTGGCACTACAGCAGCTCTGCTGACCTGGTTCTCTGGCTGTAAAGTAGCTCTGCAGACCTGGTTCTCTGGCTCTAAAGTAGCTCTGCTGATCTGGTTCTTAGGCTCTAGAGCAGCTCTGCTGACCTTGTTCTCTGACTCTACAATGGCTCTGCTGACCTGGTTCTCTGGCACTAAAGCAGCTCTGCTGACCTGGTTCTCTGGCCCTAGAGCAGCTCTGCTGACCTGGTTCTTAGGCTCTGGAGCTGCTCTGCTGACCTGGTTCTCTAGCTCTACAACGGCTCTGCTGACCTGGTTCACTGGCTTTAAAGCATCTCTGCTGACCTGGTTCTATGGCTCTAAAGCAGCTCTGCTGACCTGGTTCTCTGGCTCTACAGCTGCTCTGCTGACCTGGTTCTCTGGCTCTATAGCAGCTCTGCTGACCATGGTTGTCTGGCTTGAAAGCAGCTCCGCTGACCTGATTCTCTGGTGCTAAAGCGGCTCTGCTGACCTGGTTTTCTCCCTCTATAGCAGCTCCGCTGACCTAGTTCTCTGTTTCTAAAGCAGCTCCGCTGACCTGGTTCTCTGGCTTGAGAGCAGCTCTGCTGACCTGGTTCTTAGGCTCTAGAACAGCTCTGCTGACCTGGGTCTCTGGCTCTACAACGTCTCTGCTGACCTGGTTCTCTGGCTCTAAAGCAGCTCTGCAGACCTGGTTCTATGCCTCCAAAAGAACTCTGCTGACTTGGTTCTCTAGCTCTAAAGCAGATCTGCTGACCTGGTTCTCTGGCTCTAGATCAGCTCTGCTGACCTGGTTCTCTGGCTCTAAAGCGGCTCTGCTGACCTGGTTCTCTGGCTTTAAAGCAGCTCTGCTGACCTGGTTCTTTGGCTCTAGAGCAGCTCTGCTGATCTGGTTCTTAGGCTCTGGAGCTGCTCTGCTGACCTGGTTCTCTAGCTCTACAGCGGCTCTGCTGACCTGGTTCACTGGCTTTAAAGCAGCTCTGGTGACCTGGTTCTATGGCTCTAAAGCAGCTCTGCTGACCTGGTTCTCTGGCTCTACAGCAGCTCTGCTGACCTGGTTCTCTGGTTCTAAAGCAGCTCTGCTGACCATGGTTCTCAGGCTTTAAAGCAGCTCTGCTGACCTGATTCTCTGGTGCTAAAGCGGCTCTGCTGACCTGTTTCTCTCCCTCTATAGCAGCTCCGCTGACCTGGTTCTCTGTTTCTAAAGCAGCTCCGCTGACCTGGTTCTCTGGCTTGAGAGCAGCTCTGCTGACCTGGTTCTTAGGCTCTAGAACTGCTCTGCTGACCTGGGTCTCTGGCTCTACAAAGTCTCTGCTGACTTGGTTCTCTGGCTCTAAAGCAGCTCTGCAGACCTGGTTCTCTGGCTCTAGATCAGCTCTGCTGACATGGTTCTCCGGCTCTAAAGCAGCTCTGCTGACCTGATTCTCTGGCACTAGAGCAGCTCTGCTGACCTGGTTTTTAGGCTCTAGAGCAGCTCTGCTGACCAGGGTCTCTGGCTCTACAACGGCTCTGCTGACCTGGTTTCTCTGGCTGTACAGCAGCTCTGCTGACCTTGTTCTCTGGTTCTAGAGCAGCTCTGCTGACCTGGTTCTTAGGCTCTAGAGCAGCTTATCTGACCTGGTTCTATGGCTCTAAAGCAGCTCTGCTGATCTGGTTCTATGGCTCCAGAGCAGCTCTGCTGACCTGGTTCTTAGGTTCTAGAACAGCTCTGCTGATCTGGTTCTCTGGCTCTAAAGCAGATCGGCTAAACTGGTGCTCTGGCTCTAAAGCAGCTCTGCTGACCTGGTTCTCTCCCTCTAAGCTTCTCTGCTGACCTGGTTTCTCTGGCTCTACAGCAGCTCTGCTGACCTTGTTCTCTGGTTCTATAGCAGCTCTGCTGACCTGGTTCTTAGGCTCTAGAGCAGCTCTACTGACCTGGTTCTATGGCTCTAAAGCAGCTGTGCTGTTCTGGTTCTCTGGCACTAGAGCAGCTCTGCTGACCTGGTTTTTAGGCTCCAGAGCAGCTCTGCTGACCTGGGTCTCTGGCTGTACAACGGCTCTGCTGACCTGGTTCTAGAGCAGCACTGCTGACCTGGTTCTTAGGCTCTAGAGCAGCTCTACTGACCTGGTTCTATGCCTCTAAAGCAGCTCTGCTGATCCGGTTCTATGGCTCCAGAGCAGCTCTGCTAACCTGGTTCTTAGGTTCTAGAACAGCTCTGCTGATCTGGTTCTCTGGCTCTAAAGCAGATCGGCTAAACTGGTTCTCTGGCTCTAAAGCAGCTCTGCTGACCTGATTCTCTCCCTCTAAGCATCTCTGCTGACCTGGTTTCTCTGGCTCTACAGCAGCTCTGCTGACCTTGTTCTCTGGTTCTAGAGCAGCTCTGCTGACCTGGTTCTTAGGCTCTAGAGCAGCTCTGCTGACCTGGGTCTCTGGCTCTACAACGGCTCTGCTGACCTGGTTTCTCTGGCTCTACAGCAGCTCTGCTGACCTTGTTCTCTGGTTCTAGAGCAGCTCTGCTGACCTGGTTCTTAGGCTCTAGAGCAGCTCTACTGACCTGGTTCTATGGCTCTAAAGCAGCTCTGCTGACCTGGTTCTATGGCTCTAGAGCAGCTCTGCTGACCTGGTTCTTAGGTTCTAGAACAGCTCTGCTGATCTGGTTCTCCGGCTCTAAAGCAGATCGGCTAAATTGATTCTCTGGCTCTAAAGCAGCTCTGCTGACCTGTTTCTCTCCCTCTAAGCAGCTCTGCTGACCTGGTTTCTCTGGCTCTACAGCAGCTCTGCTGACCTTGTTCTCTGGATCTAGAGCAGCTCTGTTGACCTGGTTCTTAGGCTCTAGAGCAGCTCTACTGACCTGGGGTTCTATGGCTCTAAAGCAGCTCTGCTGACCTGGTTCTATGGCTCTAAAGCAGCTCTGCTGACCTGGTTCTCTGTCTCTGAAGCAGCTATGCTGACCTGGTTCTCTGGCTCTGAAGCAGCTCTGCTGACCAGGTTCTCTGGCTCTAAAACAGCTCTGCTGACCTGGTTTCTCTGGTTCTACAGCAGCTCTGCTGACCTGGTTCTCTGGCTCTAGAGCGGCTCTGCTGACCTGGTTCTCTGGCTCTACAACGGCTCTGCAGACCTGGTTCTCTGGCTCTAGAGCGGCTCTGCTGACCTGGTTCTCCGGTTCTAAAGCAGCTCTGCTGACCATGGTTCTCAGGCTTTAAAGCAGCTCTGCTGACCTGATTCTCTGGTGCTAAAGCGGCTCTGCTGACCTGGTTCTCTCCCTCTATAGCAGCTCCGCTGACCTGGTTCTCTGTTTCTAAAGCAGCTCTGCTGACCTGGTTCTCTGGCTTGAGAGCAGCTCTGCTGATCTGGCTCTTAGGCTCTAGAGCAGCTCTGCTGACCTGGGTCTCTGCCTCTACAACGGCTCTGCTGACCTGGTTCTCTGGCTCTACAACGGCTCTGCTGACCTGGTTCTCTGGCTCTAAAGCAGCTCTGCTGACCTGGTTCTCTGGCACTAAAGCAGATCTGCTGACCTGGTTCTCTGGCTCTAAAGCACCTCTGCTGACGTGGTTCTCTGGCGCTAAATTGACACAGCGGAACTGGTTCTCTCCCTCTATAGCACCTCTGCTGACCTGGTTCTCTGGTTCTAAAGCAGCTGTCCTGACCTTGTTCTGTGGTTTGAGAGCAGCTCTGGTGATTTGGTTCTTAGGCTCTAGAGCAGCTCAGCTCACCTAGTTCTCTGGCTCTACAATGGCTCTGCTGACCTGGTTCTCTGGCTCTAAAGCAGCTCTGCTGACATGGTTCTCTGGCTCTAAAGCAGCTCTGCTGATCTGGTTCACTCCCTCCAAAGCAGCTCTGTTGACCTGTTTCTCTGGCTCTAAAGCAGCTCTGCTGACCTGGTTCTCTGACTCTAGAGCAGCTCTGCTGACCTGGTTCTCTGGCTCTAAAGCGGCTCTGCTGACCTGATTCTCTGGCTTTAAAGCAGCTCTGCTGACCTGGTTCTCTGGCTCTAGAGCAGCTCTGCTGACCTGGTTCTTAGGCTCTGGAGCTGCTCTGCTGACCTGGTTCTCTAGCTCTACAACGGCTCTGCTGACCTGGTTCACTGGCTTTAAAGCAGCTCTGGTGACCTGGTTCTATGGCTCTAAAGCAGCTCTGCTGACCTGGTTCTCTGGCTCTACAGCAGCTCTGCTGACATGGTTCTCTGGCTCTAAAGCAGCTCTGCTGACCATGGTTCTCTGGCTTTAAAGCAGCTCTGCTGACCTGATTTTCTGGTGCTAAAGCGGCTCTGCTGACGTGGTTCTCTCCCTCTATAGCAGCTCCGCTGACCTGGTTCTCTGGTTCTAAAGCAGCTCCGCTGACCTGGTTCTCTGGCTTGAGAGCAGCTCTGCTGACCTGGTTCTTAGGCTCTATAACAGCTCTGCTGACCTGGGTCTCTGGCTCTACAACGTCTCTGCTGACCTGGTTCTCTGGCTCTAAAGCAGCTCTGCAGACCTGGTTCTATGCCTCTAAAGCAACTCTGCTGACCTGGTTCTCTGGCTCTAAAGCGGCTCTGCTGAGTTGGTTCTCTGGCTCTAAAGCGGCTCTGCTGACCTGGTTATCTGGCTCTAAAGCAGCTCTGCTGACCTGGTTCTCGGGCTCTAGATCAGCTCTGCTGACCTGGTTCTGAGGCTCTAGAGCAGCTCTGCTGACCTGGGTCTCTGGCTGTACAATGGCTCTGCTGAACTGGTTCTCTGGCTCCAAAGCAGCTCTGCTGACCTGGTTCTCTGGCTCTAAAGCAGTTCTGCTGACGTGGTTCTCTCCCTCTATAGCAGCTCCGCTGACCTGGTTCTCTGGTTCTAAAGCAGCTCCGCTGACCTGGTTCTCTGGCTTGAGAGCAGCTCTGTTGACCTGGTTCTTAGGCTCTAGAACAGCTCTGCTGACCTGGGTCTCTGGCTCTACAACGTCTCTGCTGACCTGGTTCTCTGGCTCTAAAGCAGCTCTGCAGACCTGGTTCTATGCCTCTAAAGCAACTCTGCTGACCTGGTTCTCTGGCTCTAAAGCGGCTCTGCTGACTTGGTTCTCTGGCTCTAAAGCGGCTCTGCTGACCTGGTTATCTGGCTCTAAAGCAGCTCTGCTGACCTGGTTCTCGGGCTCTAGATCAGCTCTGCTGACCTGGTTCTGAGGCTCTAGAGCAGCTCTACTGACCTGGGTCTCTGGCTGTACAACGGCTCTGCTGAACTGGTTCTCTGGCTCCAAAGCAGCTCTGCTGACCTGGTTCTCTGGCTCTAAAGCAGTTCTGCTGATCTGGTTCTCTGACTCTAAAGCAGCTCTGCTGACCTGGTTCTCTCCCTCTAAAGCAGCTCTGCTGACCTGGTTTCTCTGGCTCTACAGCAGCTCTGCTGACCTGGTTATCAGGCTCTAGAGCAGCTCTGCTGACCTGGTTCTCTGGCTCTAAAGCAGCTATGCTGACCTGGTTCTCTGGCTCCAAAGCAGCTCTGCTGACCTGGTTCTCTCCCTCTAAAGCAGGTCTGCTGACCTGGTTTCTCTGGCACTACAGCAGCTCTGCTGACCTGGTTCTCTGGCTGTAAAGTAGCTCTGCTGACCTGGTTCTCTGACTCTAAAGCAACTCTGCTGACCTGGTTCTTAGGCTCTAGAGCAGCTCTCCCGACCTTGTTCTCCGGCTCTACAATGGCTCTGCTGACCTGGTTCTCTGGCTTTCAAGCAGCTCTGCTGACCTGGTTCTCTGGTTCTAAAGCGGCTCTGCTGATGTGGTTATCTGGATCTAAAGCAGCTCTGCTGACCTGGTTCTCTCCCTCTAAGCATCTCTGCTGACCTGGTTTCTCTGGCTCTACAGCAGCTCTGCTGACCTTGTTCTCTCGTTCTAGAGCAGCTCTGCTGACCAGGTTCTCTAGCTCCAAAACAGCTCTGCTGACCTGGTTTCTCTGGTTCTACAATGGCTCTGCAGACCTGGTTCTCTGGCTCTAAAGCGGCTCTGCTGACCTGGTTCTCTGGCTCTACAACGGCTCTGCAGACCTGGTTCTCTGGCTCTAAAGCGGCTCTCCTGACTTGGTTCTCTGGCTCTAAAGCAGCTCTGCTGACCTTGTTGTTATCTGGCTCTAAAGCAGCTCTGCTGACCTGGTTCTCTGGCTCTAGATCAGCTCTGCTGACCTGGTTCTCTGGCTGTAATGCAGCTCTGCTGACCTGGTTCTCTGGCTCTAGAGCAGCTCTGCTGACCTGGCTCTTAGGCTCTAGAGCAGCTCTGCTGACCTGGGTCTCTGGCTCTACAACGGCTCTGCTGACCTGGTTCTCTGGCTCTAAAGCAGCTCTGCTGACCTGGTTCTCTGGCTCTAAAGCAGATCTGCTGACCTGGTTCTCTGGCTCTAAAGCAGCTCTGCTGACGTGGTTCTCTGGTGCTAAATCGCCACTGCGGAACTGGTTCTCTCCCTCTATAGCACCTCTGCTGACCTGGTTCTCTGGACCTAAAGCAGCTGTTCTGACCTGGTTCTCTGGCTCGAGAACAGCTCTGGTGACCTGGTTCTTAGGCTCTAGAGCAGCTCAGCTGACCTAGTTCTGTGGCTCTACAATGGCTCTGCTCACCTGGTTCTCTGGCTTTAAAGCAGCTCTGCTGACCTGGTTCTCTGGCCCTAGAGCAGCTCTGCTGACCTGGTTCTTAGGCTCTGGAGCTGCTCTGCTGACCTGGTTCTCTAGCTCTACAACAGCTCTGCTGACCTGGTTCACTGGCTTTAAAGCATCTCTGCTGACCTGGTTCTATGGCTCTAAAGCAGCTCTGCTGACCTGGTTCTCTGGCTCTACAGCAGCTCTGCTGACCTGGTTCTCTGGCTCTATAGCAGCTCTGCTGACCATGGTTGTCTGGCTTGAAAGCAGCTCCGCTGACCTGATTCTCTGGTGCTAAAGCGGCTCTGCTGACCTGGTTCTCTGGCTTGAGAGCAGCTCTGCTGACCTGGTTCTTAGGCTCTAGAACAGCTCTGCTGACCTGGGTCTCTGGCTCTACAACGTCTCTGTTGACCTGGTTCTCTGGCTCTAAAGCAGCTCTGCAGACCTGGTTCTATGCCTCCAAAAGAACTCTGCTGACTTGGTTCTCTGGCTCTAAAGCAGATCTGCTGACCTGGTTCTCTGGCTCTAGATCAGCTCTGCTGACCTGGTTCTCCGGCTCTAAAGCATCTCTGCTGACCTGGTTCTCTGGCTCTAAAGCAGCTCTGCTGACCTGGTTCTCTGGCTCTAGAGCAGCTCTACTGACCTGGTTCTCTGGCTCTAAAGCGGCTCTGCTGACCTGGTTCTCTGGCTTTAAAGCAGCTCTGCTGACCTGGTTCTTTGGCTCTAGAGCAGCTCTGCTGATCTGGTTCTTAGGCTCTGGAGCTGCTCTGCTGACCTGGTTCTCTAGCTCTACAGCGGCTCTGCTGACCTGGTTCACTGGCTTTAAAGCAACTCTGGTGACCTGGTTCTATGGCTCTAAAGCAGCTCTGCTGACCTGGTTCTCTGGCTCTACAGCAGCTCTGCTGACCTGGTTCTCTGGTTCTAAAGCAGCTCTGCTGACCATGGTTCTCAGGCTTTAAAGCAGCTCTGCTGACCTGATTCTCTGGTGCTAAAGCGGCTCTGCTGACCTGGTTCGCTCCCTCTATAGCAGCTCCGCTGACCTGGTTCTCTGTTTCTAAAGCAGCTCCGCTGACCTGGTTCTCTGGCTCTGAAGCAACTCTGCTGACCGGGGTCTCTGGCTCTAAAGCAGCTTTGCTGACCTGGTTTCTCTGGTTTTACAGCATCTCTGCTGACCTGGATCTCTGGCTCTAGAGCGACTCTGCTGATCTGGTTCTCTGGCTCTACAACGGCTCTGCAGACCTGGTTCTATGGCTCTAGATCAGTTCTGCTGACCTGGTTCTCCGGCTCTAATACAGTTCTGCTGACCTGGTTCTCTGGCTCTAGAGCAGCTCTGCTGACCTGGCTCTTAGGCTCTACAGCAGCTCTGCTGACCTGGGTCTCTGGCTCTACATCGTCTCTGCTGACCTGGTTCTCTGGCTCTAAAGCAGCTCTGCAGACCTGGTTCTCTGGCTCTAGATCAGCTCTGCTGACATGGTTCTCCGGCTCTAAAGCAGCTCTGCTGACCTGATTCTCTGGCACTAGAGCAGCTCTGCTGACCTGGTTTTTAGGCTCTAGAGCAGCTCTGCTGACCAGGGTCTCTGGATCTACAACGGCTCTGCTGACCTGGTTTCTCTGGCTCTACAGCAGCTCTGCTGACCTTGTTCTCTGGTTCTAGAGCAGCTCTGCTGACCTGGTTCTTAGGCTCTAGATCAGCTTATCTGACCTGGTTCTATGGCTCTAAAGCAGCTCTGCTGATCTGGTTCTATGGCTCCAGAGCAGCTCTGCTGACCTGGTTCTTAGGTTCTAGAACAGCTCTGCTGATCTGGTTCTCTGGCTCTAAAGCAGATCGGCTAAACTGGTGCTCTGGCTCTAAAGCAGCTCTGCTGACCTGGTTCTCTCCCTCTAAGCTTCTCTGCTGACCTGGTTTCTCTGGCTCTACAGCAGCTCTGCTGACCTTGTTCTCTGGTTCTATAGCAGCTCTGCTGACCTGGTTCTTAGGCTCTAGAGCAGCTCTACTGACCTGGTTCTATGGCTCTAAAGCAGCTGTGCTGTTCTGGTTCTCTGGCACTAGAGCAGCTCTGCTGACCTGGTTTTTAGGCTCCAGAGCAGCTCTGCTGACCTGGGTCTCTGGCTGTACAGCGGCTCTGCTGACCTGGTTTCTCTGGCTCTACAGCAGCTCTGCTGACCTTGTTCTCTGGTTCTAGAGCAGCACTGCTGACCTGGTTCTTAGGCTCTAGAGCAGCTTTACTGACCTGGTTCTATGCCTCTAAAGCAGCTCTGCTGATCCGGTTCTATGGCTCCAGAGCAGCTCTGCTAACCTGGTTCTTAGGTTCTAGAACAACTCTGCTGATCTGGTTCTCTGGCTCTAAAGCAGATCGGCTAAACTGGTTCTCTGGCTCTAAAGCAGCTCTGCTGACCTGATTCTCTCCCTCTAAGCATCTCTGCTGACCTGGTTTCTCTGGCTCTACAGCAGCTCTGCTGACCTTGTTCTCTGGTTCTAGAGCAGCTCTGCTGACCTGGTTCTTAGGCTCTAGAGCAGCTATACTGACCTGGTTCTATGGCTCGAAAGCAGCTCTGCTGATCTGGTTCTATGGCTGTAAAGCAGCTCTGCTGACCTGGTTCTATGGCTCTAAAGCAGCTCAGCTGACCTGGTTCTCTGGCTCTGAAGCAGCTCTGCTGACCAGGTTCTCTGGCTCTAAAACAGCTCTGCTGACCTGGTTTCTCTGGTTCTACAGCAGCTCTGCTGACCTGGTTCTCTGGCTCTAGAGCGGCTCTGCTGACCTGGTTCTCTGGCTCTACAACGGCTCTGCAGACCTGGTTCTCTGGCTCTAGAGCGGCTCTGCTGACCTGGTTCTCTGGCTCTAGATCAGCTCTGCTGACCTGGTTCTCCGGCTCTAATGCAGCTCTGCTGACCTGGTTCTCTGGCTCTAGCGCAGCTCTGCTGACCTGGCTCTTAGGCTCTAGAGCAGCTCTGCTGACCTGGGTCTCTGGCTCTACAACTACTCTGCTGACCTGGTTCTCTGGCTCTAAAGCAGCTCTGCTGACCTGGTTCTCTGGCTCTAAAGCAGATCTGCTGACCTGGTTCTCTGGCTCTAAAGCAGCTCTGCTGATCTGGTTCACTCCCTCCAAAGCAGCTCTGTTGACCTGTTTCTCTGGCTCTAAAGCAGCTCTGCTGACCTGGTTCTCTGACTCTAGAGCAGCTCTGCTGACCTGGTTCTCTGACTCTGAAGCGGCTCTGCTGACCTGGTTCTCTGGCTTTACAGCAGCTCTGCTGACCTGGTTCTCTGGCTCTAAATCAGCTCTGCTGACCTGGTTCTTAGGCTCTGGAGCTGCTCTGCTGACCTGGTTCTCTAGCTCTACAACGGCTCTGCTGACCTGGTTCACTGGCTTTAAAGCAGCTCTGCTGACCTGGTTCTATGGCTCTAAAGCAGCTCTGCTGACCTGGTTCTCTGGCTCTACAGCAGCTCTACTGACCTGGTTCTCTGGCTCTAAAGCAGCTCTGCTGACCATGGTTCTCTGGCTTTAAAGCAGCTCTGCTGACCTGATTTTCTGGTGCTAAAGCAGCTCTGCTGACGTGGTTCTCTCCCTCTATAGCAGCTCCGCTGACCTGGTTCTCTGGTTCTAAAGCAGCTCCGCTGACCTGGTTCTCTGGCTTGAGAGCAGCTCTGCTGACCTGGTTCTTAGGCTCTAGAACAGCTCTGCTGACCTGGGTCTCTGGCTCTACGACGTCTCTGCTGACCTGGTTCTCTGGCTCTAAAGCAGCTCTGCAGACCTGGTTCTATGCCTCTAAAGCAACTCTGCTGACCTGGTTCTCTGGCTCTAAAGCGGCTCTGCTGAATTGGTTCTCTGGCTCTAAAGTGGCTCTGCTGACCTGGTTATCTGGCTCTAAAGCAGCTCTGCTGACCTGGTTCTCTGGCTCTAGATCAGCTCTGCTGACCTGGTTCTCCAGCTCTAAAGCAGCTCTACTGACCTGGTTCTGAGGCTCTAGAGCAGCTCTGCTGACCTCGGTCTCTGGCTGTACAACGGCTCTGCTGAACTGGTTCTCTGGCTCTAAAGCAGCTCTGCTGACCTGGTTCTCTGGCTCCAAAGCAGCTCTGCTGACCTGGTTCTCTGGCTCTAAAGCAGTTCTGCTGATCTGGTTCTCTGACTCTAAAGCAGCTCTGCTGACCTGGTTCTCTCCCTCTAAAGCAGCTCTGCTGACCTGGTTTCTCTGGCTCTACAGCAGCTCTGCTGACCTGGTTCTCAGGCTCTAGAGCAGCTCTGCTGACCGGGTTCTCTGGCTCTAAAGCAGCTATGCTGACCTGGTTCTCTGGCTCCAAAGCAGCTCTGCTGACCTGGTTCTCTCCCTCTAAAGCAGGTCTGCTGACCTGGTTTCTCTGGCACTACAGCAGCTCTGCTGACCTGGTTCTCTGGCTGTAAGGTAGCTCTGCAGACCTGGTTCTCTGGCTCTAAAGTAGCTCTGCTGACCTGGTTCTTAGGCTCTAGAGCAGCTCTGCTGACCTTGTTCTCTGACTCTACAATGGCTCTGCTGACCTGGTTCTCTGGCACTAAAGCAGCTCTGCTGACCTGGTTACATGGCTCTAAAGCAGCTCTGCTGACCCGGCTCTCTGGCTCTATACAGCTCTGCTGACCTGGTTCTCGGGCTTTACAGCAGATCTGCTGACCCGGTTCTCTGCCTCTAGAGCAGCTCTGCTGTCCCGGTTCTTAGGCTCTAGAGCAGCTCTGTTGACCTGGTTCTCTGGATTTCAAGCAGCTCTGCTGACCTGGTTCTCTGGCTCTAAAGCGGCTCTGCTGATGTGGTTATCTAGATCTAAAGCAGCTCTGCTGACCTGGTTCTCTCCCTCTAAGCATCTCTGCTGACCTGGTTTCTCTGGCTCTGCAGCAGCTCTGCTGACCTTGTTCTCTGGTTCTAGAGCAGCTCTGCTGACCTGGTTCTTTAGCTCTAGAGCAGCTCTACTGACCTGGTTCTATGGCTCTAAAGCAGCTCTGCTGATCTGGTTCTATGGCTCTAAAGCGGCTCTGCTGACCTGGTTCTCTGGCTTTAAAGCAGCTCTGCTGACCTGGTTCCCTGGCTCTAGAGCAGCTCTGCTGACCTGGTTCTTAGGCTCTGGAGTTGCTCTGCTGACCTGGTTCTCTAGCTCTACAACGGCTCTGCTGACCTGGTTCACTGGCTTTAAAGCAGCTCTGGTGACCTGGTTCTATGGCTCTAAAGCAGCTCTGCTGACCTGGTTCTCTGGCTCTACAGCAGCTCTGCTGACCTGGTTCTCTGGCTCTAAAGCAGCTCTGCTGACCATGGTTCTCTGGCTTTAAAGCAGCTCTGCTGACCTGATTTTCTGGTGCTAAAGTGGCTCTGCTGACGTGGTTCTCGCCCTCTATAGCAGCTCCGCTGACCCGGTTCTCTGGTTCTAAAGCAGCTCTGCTGACCTGGTTCTCTGGCTTGAGAGCAGCTCTGCTGACCTGGTTCTTAGGCTCTAGAACAGCTCTGCTGACATGGGTCTCTGGCTGTACAACGGCTCTGCTGAACTGGTTCTCTGGCTCTAAAGCAGCTCTGCTGACCTGGTTCTCTGGCTCCAAAGCAATTCTGCTGATCTGGTTCTCTGACTCTAAAGCAGCTCTGCTGACCTGGTTCTCTCCCTCTAAAGCAGCTCTGCTGACCTGGTTTCTCTGGCTCTACAGCAGCTCTGCTGACCTGGTTCTCAGGCTCTAGAGCAGCTCTGCTGACCGGGTTCTCTGGCTCTAAAGCAGCTATGCTGACCTGGTTCTCTGGCTCCAAAGCAGCTCTGCTGACCTGGTTCTCTCCCTCTAAAGCAGGTCTGCTGACCTGGTTTCTCTGGCACTACAGCAGCTCTGCTGACCTGGTTCTCTGGCCGTAAAGTAGCTCTGCAGACCTGGTTCTCTGGCTCTAAAGCAGCTCTGCTGACCTGGTTCTTAGGCTCTAGAGCAGCTCTGCTAACCTTGTTCTCTGGCTCTACAATGGCTCCTTTGACCTGGTTCTCTGGCTCTAAAGCAGCTCTGCTGACCTGGTTATATGGCTCTAAAGCAGCTCTGCTGACCCGGCTCTCTGGCTCTATACAGCTCTGCTGACCTGGTTCTCGGGCTCTACAGCAGCTCTGCTGACCCGGTTCTCTGCCTCTAGAGCAGCTCTGCTGACCCGGTTCTTAGGCTCTAGAGCAGCTCTGCTGACCTGGTTCTCTGGATTTCAAGCAGCTCTGCTGACCTGGTTCTCTGGCTCTAAAGCGGCTCTGCTGATGTGGTTATCTGGATCTAAAGCAGCTCTGCTGACCTGGTTCTCTCCCTCTAAGCATCTCTGCTGACCTGGTTTCTCTGGCTCTACAGCAGCTCTGCTGACCTGGTTCTTTAACTCTAGAGCAGCTCTACTGACCTGGTTCTATGGCTCTAAAGCAGCTCTGCTGATCTGGTTCTATGGCTCTAAAGCGGCTCTGCTGACCTGGTTCTCTGGCTCTAGAGCAGCTCTGCTGACCTGGTTCTTAGGCTCTGGAGTTGCTCTGCTGACCTGGTTCTCTAGCTCTACCACGGCTCTGCTGACCTGGTTCACTGGCTTTAAAGCAGCTCTGGTGACCTGGTTCTATGGCTCTAAAGCAGCTCTGCTGACCTGGTTCTCTGGCTCTACAGCAGCTCTGCTGACCTGGTTCTCTGGCTCTAAAGCAGCTATGCTGACCATGGTTCTCTGGCTTTAAAGCAGCTCTGCTGACCTGATTTTCTGGTGCTAAAGCGGCTCTGCTGACGTGGTTCTCTCCCTCTAAAGCAGCTCCGCTGACCTGGTTCTCTGGCTTAAGAGCAGCTCTGCTGACCTGGTTCTTAGGCTCTAGAACAGCTCTGCTGACATGGGTCTCTGGCTCTACAAAGTCTCTGCTGACCTGGTTCTCTGACTCTAAAGCAGCTCTGCAGACCTGGTTCTATGCCTCTAAAGCAACTCTGCTGACCTGGTTCTCCGGCTCTAAAGCAGCACTGCTGATCTGGTTCTGAGGCTCTAGAGCAGCTCTGCTGACCTGGGTCTCTGGCTGTACAACGGCTCTCCTGAACTGGTTCTCTGGCTCTAAAGCAGCTCTGGTGACCTTGTTCTCTGGCTCTAAGGCAGCTCTGCTGACCTGGTTCTCTGGCTCTAAAGCAGTTCTTCTGATCTGGTTCTCTGACTCTAAAGCAGCTCTGCTGACCTGGTTCTCTCCCTCTAAAGCAGGTCTGCTGACCTGGTTTCTCTGGCACTACAGCAGCTCTGCTGACCTGGTTCTCTGGCTGTAAAGTAGCTCTGCTGACCTTGTTCTCTGGCTCTAAAGCAGCTCTGCTGACCTGGTTCTTAGGCTCTAGAGCAGCTCTGCTGACTTTGTTCTCTGGCTCTACAATGGCTCTGCTGATCTGGTTCTCTGGCTCTAAAGCAGCTCTGCTGACCTGGTTATATGGCTCTAAAGCAGCTCTGCTGACCCGGCTCTCTGGCTCTATACAGCTCTGCTGTCCTGGTTCTCGGGCTCTACAACAGCTCTGCTGACCCGGTTCTCTGCCTCTAGAGCAGCTCTGCTGACCCGGTTCTTAGGCTCTAGAGCAGCTCTGCTGACCTGGTTCTCTGGATTTCAAGCAGCTCTGCTGACCTGGTTCTCTGGTTCTAGAGCAGCTCTGCTGACCTGGTTCTTAAGCTCTAGAGCAGCTCTACTGGCCTGGTTCTATGGCTCTAAAGCAGCTCTGCTGATCTGGTTCTATGGCTCTAAAGCAGCTCTGCTGACCTGGTTCTATGGCTCTAAAGCAGCTCTGCTGACCTGGTTCTCTGGCTCTGAAGCAGCTCTGCTGACCAGGTTCTCTGGCTCTAAATCAGCTCTGCTGACCTGGTTTCTCTGGTTCTACAGCAGCTCTGCTGACCTGGTTCTCTGGCTCTAGAGCGGCTCTGCTGACCTGGTTCTCTGGCTCTACAACGGCTCTGCAGACCTGGTTCTCTAGCTCTACAACGGCTCTGCAGACCTGGTTCTCTGGCTCTAAAGCGGCTCTCCTGACTTGGTTCTCTGGCTCTAAAGCAGCTCTGCTGTCCTTGTTGTTATCTGGCTCTAAAGCAGCTCTGCTGACCTGGTTCTCTGGCTCTAGATCAGCTCTGCTGACCTGGTTCTCTGGCTGTAATGCAGCTCTGCTGACCTGTTTCTCTGGCTCTAGAGCAGCTCTGCTGACCTGGCTCTTAGGCTCTAGAGCAGCTCTGCTGACCTGGGTCTCTGGCTCTACAACGGCTCTGCTGACCTGGTTCTCTGGCTCTAAAGCAGCTCTGCTGACCTGGTTCTCTGGCTCTAAAGCAGATCTGCTGACCTGGTTCTCTGGCTCTAAAGCAGCTCTGCTGACGTGGTTCTCTGGCGGAAAATCGCCACTGCGGAACTGGTTCTCTCCCTCTATAGCACCTCTGCTGACCTGGTTCTCTCCCTCTAAAGCAGGTCTGCTGACCTGGTTTCTCTGGCACTACAGCAGCTCTGCTGACCTGGTTCTCTGGCTGTAAAGTAGCTCTGCAGACCTGGTTCTCTGGCTCTAAAGTAGCTCTGCTGATCTGGTTCTTAGGCTCTAGAGCAGCTCTGCTGACCTTGTTCTCTGACTCTACAATGGCTCTGCTGACCTGGTTCTGTGGCACTAAAGCAGCTCTGCTGACCTGGTTCTCTGGCCCTAGAGCAGCTCTGCTGACCTGGTTCTTAGGCTCTGGAGCTGCTCTGCTGACCTGGTTCTCTAGCTCTACAACGGCTCTGCTGACCTGGTTCACTGGCTTTAAAGCATCTCTGCTGACCTGGTTCTATGGCTCTAAAGCAGCTCTGCTGACCTGGTTCTCTGGCTCTACAGCTGCTCTGCTGACCTGGTTCTCTGGCTCTATAGCAGCTCTGCTGACCATGGTTGTCTGGCTTGAAAGCAGCTCCGCTGACCTGATTCTCTGGTGCTAAAGCGGCTCTGCTGACCTGGTTTTCTCCCTCTATAGCAGCTCCGCTGACCTAGTTCTCTGTTTCTAAAGCAGCTCCGCTGACCTGGTTCTCTGGCTTGAGAGCAGCTCTGCTGACCTGGTTCTTAGGCTCTAGAACAGCTCTGCTGACCTGGGTCTCTGGCTCTACAACGTCTCTGCTGACCTGGTTCTCTGGCTCTAAAGCAGCTCTGCAGACCTGGTTCTATGCCTCCAAAAGAACTCTGCTGACTTGGTTCTCTGGCTCTAAAGCAGATCTGCTGACCTGGTTCTCTGGCTCTAGATCAGCTCTGCTGACCTGGTTCTCTGGCTCTAAAGCGGCTCTGCTGACCTGGTTCTCTGGCTTTAAAGCAGCTCTGCTGACCTGGTTCTTTGGCTCTAGAGCAGCTCTGCTGATCTGGTTCTTAGGCTCTGGAGCTGCTCTGCTGACCTGGTTCTCTAGCTCTACAGCGGCTCTGCTGACCTGGTTCACTGGCTTTAAAGCAGCTCTGGTGACCTGGTTCTATGGCTCTAAAGCAGCTCTGCTGACCTGGTTCTCTGGCTCTACAGCAGCTCTGCTGACCTGGTTCTCTGGTTCTAAAGCAGCTCTGCTGACCATGGTTCTCAGGCTTTAAAGCAGCTCTGCTGACCTGATTCTCTGGTGCTAAAGCGGCTCTGCTGACCTGTTTCTCTCCCTCTATAGCAGCTCCGCTGACCTGGTTCTCTGTTTCTAAAGCAGCTCCGCTGACCTGGTTCTCTGGCTTGAGAGCAGCTCTGCTGACCTGGTTCTTAGGCTCTAGAACTGCTCTGCTGACCTGGGTCTCTGGCTCTACAACGTCTCTGCTGACTTGGTTCTCTGGCTCTAAAGCAGCTCTGCAGACCTGGTTCTCTGGCTCTAGATCAGCTCTGCTGACATGGTTCTCCGGCTCTAAAGCAGCTCTGCTGACCTGATTCTCTGGCACTAGAGCAGCTCTGCTGACCTGGTTTTTAGACTCTAGAGCAGCTCTGCTGACCAGGGTCTCTGGCTCTACAACGGCTCTGCTGACCTGGTTTCTCTGGCTGTACAGCAGCTCTGCTGACCTTGTTCTCTGGTTCTAGAGCAGCTCTGCTGACCTGGTTCTTAGGCTCTAGAGCAGCTTATCTGACCTGGTTCTATGGCTCTAAAGCAGCTCTGCTGATCTGGTTCTATGGCTCCAGAGCAGCTCTGCTGACCTGGTTCTTAGGTTCTAGAACAGCTCTGCTGATCTGGTTCTCTGGCTCTAAAGCAGATCGGCTAAACTGGTGCTCTGGCTCTAAAGCAGCTCTGCTGACCTGGTTCTCTCCCTCTAAGCTTCTCTGCTGACCTGGTTTCTCTGGCTCTACAGCAGCTCTGCTGACCTTGTTCTCTGGTTCTATAGCAGCTCTGCTGACCTGGTTCTTAGGCTCTAGAGCAGCTCTACTGACCTGGTTCTATGGCTCTAAAGCAGCTGTGCTGTTCTGGTTCTCTGGCACTAGAGCAGCTCTGCTGACCTGGTTTTTAGGCTCCAGAGCAGCTCTGCTGACCTGGGTCTCTGGCTGTACAACGGCTCTGCTGACCTGGTTCTAGAGCAGCACTGCTGACCTGGTTCTTAGGCTCTAGAGCAGCTCTACTGACCTGGTTCTATGCCTCTAAAGCAGCTCTGCTGATCCGGTTCTATGGCTCCAGAGCAGCTCTGCTAACCTGGTTCTTAGGTTCTAGAACAGCTCTGCTGATCTGGTTCTCTGGCTCTAAAGCAGATCGGCTAAACTGGTTCTCTGGCTCTAAAGCAGCTCTGCTGACCTGATTCTCTCCCTCTAAGCATCTCTGCTGACCTGGTTTCTCTGGCTCTACAGCAGCTCTGCTGACCTTGTTCTCTGGTTCTAGAGCAGCTCTGCTGACCTGGTTCTTAGGCTCTAGAGCAGCTATACTGACCTGGTTCTATGGCTCGAAAGCAGCTCTGCTGATCTGGTTCTATGGCTGTAAAGCAGCTCTGCTGACCTGGTTCTATGGCTCTAAAGCAGCTCAGCTGACCTGGTTCTCTGGCTCTGAAGCAGCTCTGCTGACCAGGTTCTCTGGCTCTAAAACAGCTCTGCTGACCTGGTTTCTCTGGTTCTACAGCAGCTCTGCTGACCTGGTTCTCTGGCTCTAGAGCGGCTCTGCTGACCTGGTTCTCTGGCTCTACAACGGCTCTGCAGACCTGGTTCTCTGGCTCTAGAGCGGCTCTGCTGACCTGGTTCTCTGGCTCTAGATCAGCTCTGCTGACCTGGTTCTCCGGCTCTAATGCAGCTCTGCTGACCTGGTTCTCTGGCTCTAGCGCAGCTCTGCTGACCTGGCTCTTAGGCTCTAGAGCAGCTCTGCTGACCTGGGTCTCTGGCTCTACAACTGCTCTGCTGACCTGGTTCTCTGGCTCTAAAGCAGCTCTGCTGACCTGGTTCTCTGGCTCTAAAGCAGATCTGCTGACCTGGTTCTCTGGCTCTAAAGCACCTCTGCTGACTTGGTTCTCTGGCGCTAAATTGCCACTGCGGAACTGGTTTTCTCCCTCTATAGCACCTCTGCTGACCTGGTTCTCTGGCTCTAAAGCAGCTGTCCTGACCTGGTTCTCTGGCTCTAAAGCAGCTCTGCTGATCTGGTTCACTCCCACCAAAGCAGCTCTGTTGACCTGTTTCTCTGGCTCTAAAGCAGCTCTGCTGACCTGGTTCTCTGACTCTAGAGCAGCTCTGCTGACCTGGTTCTCTGACTCTGAAGCGGCTCTGCTGACCTGGTTCTCTGGCTTTAAAGCAGCTCTGCTGACCTGGTTCTCTGGCTCTAAATCAGCTCTGCTGACCTGGTTCTTAGGCTCTGGAGCTGCTCTGCTGACCTGGTTCTCTAGCTCTACAACGGCTCTGCTGACCTGGTTCACTGGCTTTAAAGCAGCTCTGCTGACCTGGTTCTATGGCTCTAAAGCAGCTCTGCTGACCTGGTTCTCTGGCTCTACAGCAGCTCTACTGACCTGGTTCTCTGGCTCTAAAGCATCTCTGCTGACCATGGTTCTCTGGCTTTAAAGCAGCTCTGCTGACCTGATTTTCTGGTGCTAAAGCAGCTCTGCTGACGTGGTTCTCTCCCTCTATAGCAGCTCCGCTGACCTGGTTCTCTGGTTCTAAAGCAGCTCCGCTGACCTGGTTCTCTGGCTTGAGAGCAGCTCTGCTGACCTGGTTCTTAGGCTCTAGAACAGCTCTGCTGACCTGGGTCTCTGGCTCTACGACGTCTCTGCTGACCTGGTTCTCTGGCTCTAAAGCAGCTCTGCAGACCTGGTTCTATGCCTCTAAAGCAACTCTGCTGACCTGGTTCTCTGGCTCTAAAGCGGCTCTGCTGAATTGGTTCTCTGGCTCTAAAGCGGCTCTGCTGACCTGGTTATCTGGCTCTAAAGCAGCTCTGCTGACCTGGTTCTCTGGCTCTAGATCAGCTCTGCTGACCTGGTTCTCCGGCTCTAAAGCAGCTCTGCTGACCTGGTTTCTCTGGCTCTACAGCAGCTCTGCTGACCTGGTTCTCAGGCTCTAGAGCAGCTCTGCTGACCGGGTTCTCTGGCTCTAAAGTAGCTATGCTGACCTGGTTCTCGGGCTCTACAACAGCTCTGCTGACCCGGTTCTCTGCCTCTAGAGCAGCTCTGCTGACCCGGTTCTTAGGCTCTAGAGCAGCTCTGCTGACCTGGTTCTCTGGATTTCAAGCAGCTCTGCTGACCTGGTTCTCTGGTTCTAGAGCAGCTCTGCTGACCTGGTTCTTAAGCTCTAGAGCAGCTCTACTGGCCTGGTTCTATGGCTCTAAAGCAGCTCTGCTGATCTGGTTCTATGGCTCTAAAGCAGTTCTGCTGACCTGGTTCTATGGCTCTAAAGCAGCTCTGCTGACCTGGTTCTCTGGCTCTGAAGCAGCTCTGCTGACCAGGTTCTCTGGCTCTAAATCAGCTCTGCTGACCTGGTTTCTCTGGTTCTACAGCAGCTCTGCTGACCTGGTTCTCTGGCTCTAGAGCGGCTCTGCTGACCTGGTTCTCTGGCTCTACAACGGCTCTGCAGACCTGGTTCTCTAGCTCTACAACGGCTCTGCAGACCTGGTTCTCTGGCTCTAAAGCGGCTCTCCTGACTTGGTTCTCTGGCTCTAAAGCAGCTCTGCTGACCTTGTTGTTATCTGGCTCTAAAGCAGCTCTGCTGACCTGGTTCTCTGGCTCTAGATCAGCTCTGCTGACCTGGTTCTCTGGCTGTAATGCAGCTCTGCTGACCTGTTTCTCTGGCTCTAGAGCAGCTCTGCTGACCTGGCTCTTAGGCTCTAGAGCAGCTCTGCTGACCTGGGTCTCTGGCTCTACAACGGCTCTGCTGACCTGGTTCTCTGGCTCTAAAGCAGCTCTGCTGACCTGGTTCTCTGGCTCTAAAGCAGATCTGCTGACCTGGTTCTCTGGCTCTAAAGCAGCTCTGCTGACGTGGTTCTCTGGCGGAAAATCGCCACTGCGGAACTGGTTCTCTCCCTCTATAGCACCTCTGCTGACCTGGTTCTCTCCCTCTAAAGCAGGTCTGCTGACCTGGTTTCTCTGGCACTACAGCAGCTCTGCTGACCTGGTTCTCTGGCTGTAAAGTAGCTCTGCAGACCTGGTTCTCTGGCTCTAAAGTAGCTCTGCTGATCTGGTTCTTAGGCTCTAGAGCAGCTCTGCTGACCTTGTTCTCTGACTCTACAATGGCTCTGCTGACCTGGTTCTCTGGCACTAAAGCAGCTCTGCTGACCTGGTTCTCTGGCCCTAGAGCAGCTCTGCTGACCTGGTTCTTAGGCTCTGGAGCTGCTCTGCTGACCTGGTTCTCTAGCTCTACAACGGCTCTGCTGACCTGGTTCACTGGCTTTAAAGCATCTCTGCTGACCTGGTTCTATGGCTCTAAAGCAGCTCTGCTGACCTGGTTCTCTGGCTCTACAGCTGCTCTGCTGACCTGGTTCTCTGGCTCTATAGCAGCTCTGCTGACCATGGTTGTCTGGCTTGAAAGCAGCTCCGCTGACCTGATTCTCTGGTGCTAAAGCGGCTCTGCTGACCTGGTTTTCTCCCTCTATAGCAGCTCCGCTGACCTAGTTCTCTGTTTCTAAAGCAGCTCCGCTGACCTGGTTCTCTGGCTTGAGAGCAGCTCTGCTGACCTGGTTCTTAGGCTCTAGAACAGCTCTGCTGACCTGGGTCTCTGGCTCTACAACGTCTCTGCTGACCTGGTTCTCTGGCTCTAAAGCAGCTCTGCAGACCTGGTTCTATGCCTCCAAAAGAACTCTGCTGACTTGGTTCTCTGGCTCTAAAGCAGATCTGCTGACCTGGTTCTCTGGCTCTAGATCAGCTCTGCTGACCTGGTTCTCTGGCTCTAAAGCGGCTCTGCTGACCTGGTTCTCTGGCTTTAAAGCAGCTCTGCTGACCTGGTTCTTTGGCTCTAGAGCAGCTCTGCTGATCTGGTTCTTAGGCTCTGGAGCTGCTCTGCTGACCTGGTTCTCTAGCTCTACAGCGGCTCTGCTGACCTGGTTCACTGGCTTTAAAGCAGCTCTGGTGACCTGGTTCTATGGCTCTAAAGCAGCTCTGCTGACCTGGTTCTCTGGCTCTACAGCAGCTCTGCTGACCTGGTTCTCTGGTTCTAAAGCAGCTCTGCTGACCATGGTTCTCAGGCTTTAAAGCAGCTCTGCTGACCTGATTCTCTGGTGCTAAAGCGGCTCTGCTGACCTGTTTCTCTCCCTCTATAGCAGCTCCGCTGACCTGGTTCTCTGTTTCTAAAGCAGCTCCGCTGACCTGGTTCTCTGGCTTGAGAGCAGCTCTGCTGACCTGGTTCTTAGGCTCTAGAACTGCTCTGCTGACCTGGGTCTCTGGCTCTACAACGTCTCTGCTGACTTGGTTCTCTGGCTCTAAAGCAGCTCTGCAGACCTGGTTCTCTGGCTCTAGATCAGCTCTGCTGACATGGTTCTCCGGCTCTAAAGCAGCTCTGCTGACCTGATTCTCTGGCACTAGAGCAGCTCTGCTGACCTGGTTTTTAGGCTCTAGAGCAGCTCTGCTGACCAGGGTCTCTGGCTCTACAACGGCTCTGCTGACCTGGTTTCTCTGGCTGTACAGCAGCTCTGCTGACCTTGTTCTCTGGTTCTAGAGCAGCTCTGCTGACCTGGTTCTTAAGCTCTAGAGCAGCTCTACTGGCCTGGTTCTATGGCTCTAAAGCAGCTCTGCTGATCTGGTTCTATGGCTCTAAAGCAGCTCTGCTGACCTGGTTCTATGGCTCTAAAGCAGCTCTGCTGACCTGGTTCTCTGGCTCTGAAGCAGCTCTGCTGACCAGGTTCTCTGGCTCTAAATCAGCTCTGCTGACCTGGTTTCTCTGGTTCTACAGCAGCTCTGCTGACCTGGTTCTCTGGCTCTAGAGCGGCTCTGCTGACCTGGTTCTCTGGCTCTACAACGGCTCTGCAGACCTGGTTCTCTAGCTCTACAACGGCTCTGCAGACCTGGTTCTCTGGCTCTAAAGCGGCTCTCCTGACTTGGTTCTCTGGCTCTAAAGCAGCTCTGCTGACCTTGTTGTTATCTGGCTCTAAAGCAGCTCTGCTGACCTGGTTCTCTGGCTCTAGATCAGCTCTGCTGACCTGGTTCTCTGGCTGTAATGCAGCTCTGCTGACCTGTTTCTCTGGCTCTAGAGCAGCTCTGCTGACCTGGCTCTTAGGCTCTAGAGCAGCTCTGCTGACCTGGGTCTCTGGCTCTACAACGGCTCTGCTGACCTGGTTCTCTGGCTCTAAAGCAGCTCTGCTGACCTGGTTCTCTGGCTCTAAAGCAGATCTGCTGACCTGGTTCTCTGGCTCTAAAGCAGCTCTGCTGACGTGGTTCTCTGGCGGAAAATCGCCACTGCGGAACTGGTTCTCTCCCTCTATAGCACCTCTGCTGACCTGGTTCTCTCCCTCTAAAGCAGGTCTGCTGACCTGGTTTCTCTGGCACTACAGCAGCTCTGCTGACCTGGTTCTCTGGCTGTAAAGTAGCTCTGCAGACCTGGTTCTCTGGCTCTAAAGTAGCTCTGCTGATCTGGTTCTTAGGCTCTAGAGCAGCTCTGCTGACCTTGTTCTCTGACTCTACAATGGCTCTGCTGACCTGGTTCTCTGGCACTAAAGCAGCTCTGCTGACCTGGTTCTCTGGCCCTAGAGCAGCTCTGCTGACCTGGTTCTTAGGCTCTGGAGCTGCTCTGCTGACCTGGTTCTCTAGCTCTACAACGGCTCTGCTGACCTGGTTCACTGGCTTTAAAGCATCTCTGCTGACCTGGTTCTATGGCTCTAAAGCAGCTCTGCTGACCTGGTTCTCTGGCTCTACAGCTGCTCTGCTGACCTGGTTCTCTGGCTCTATAGCAGCTCTGCTGACCATGGTTGTCTGGCTTGAAAGCAGCTCCGCTGACCTGATTCTCTGGTGCTAAAGCGGCTCTGCTGACCTGGTTTTCTCCCTCTATAGCAGCTCCGCTGACCTAGTTCTCTGTTTCTAAAGCAGCTCCGCTGACCTGGTTCTCTGGCTTGAGAGCAGCTCTGCTGACCTGGTTCTTAGGCTCTAGAACAGCTCTGCTGACCTGGGTCTCTGGCTCTACAACGTCTCTGCTGACCTGGTTCTCTGGCTCTAAAGCAGCTCTGCAGACCTGGTTCTATGCCTCCAAAAGAACTCTGCTGACTTGGTTCTCTGGCTCTAAAGCAGATCTGCTGACCTGGTTCTCTGGCTCTAGATCAGCTCTGCTGACCTGGTTCTCTGGCTCTAAAGCGGCTCTGCTGACCTGGTTCTCTGGCTTTAAAGCAGCTCTGCTGACCTGGTTCTTTGGCTCTAGAGCAGCTCTGCTGATCTGGTTCTTAGGCTCTGTAGCTGCTCTGCTGACCTGGTTCTCTAGCTCTACAGCGGCTCTGCTGACCTGGTTCACTGGCTTTCAAGCAGCTCTGGTGACCTGGTTCTATGGCTCTAAAGCAGCTCTGCTGACCTGGTTCTCTGGCTCTACAGCAGCTCTGCTGACCTGGTTCTCTGGTTCTAAAGCAGCTCTGCTGACCATGGTTCTCAGGCTTTAAAGCAGCTCTGCTGACCTGATTCTCTGGTGCTAAAGCGGCTCTGCTGACCTGTTTCTCTCCCTCTATAGCAGCTCCGCTGACCTGGTTCTCTGTTTCTAAAGCAGCTCCGCTGACCTGGTTCTCTGGCTTGAGAGCAGCTCTGCTGACCTGGTTCTTAGGCTCTAGAACTGCTCTGCTGACCTGGGTCTCTGGCTCTACAACGTCTCTGCTGACTTGGTTCTCTGGCTCTAAAGCAGCTCTGCAGACCTGGTTCTCTGGCTCTAGATCAGCTCTGCTGACATGGTTCTCCGGCTCTAAAGCAGCTCTGCTGACCTGATTCTCTGGCACTAGAGCAGCTCTGCTGACCTGGTTTTTAGGCTCTAGAGCAGCTCTGCTGACCAGGGTCTCTGGCTCTACAACGGCTCTGCTGACCTGGTTTCTCTGGCTGTACAGCAGCTCTGCTGACCTTGTTCTCTGGTTCTAGAGCAGCTCTGCTGACCTGGTTCTTAGGCTCTAGAGCAGCTTATCTGACCTGGTTCTATGGCTCTAAAGCAGCTCTGCTGATCTGGTTCTATGGCTCCAGAGCAGCTCTGCTGACCTGGTTCTTAGGTTCTAGAACAGCTCTGCTGATCTGGTTCTCTGGCTCTAAAGCAGATCGGCTAAACTGGTGCTCTGGCTCTAAAGCAGCTCTGCTGACCTGGTTCTCTCCCTCTAAGCTTCTCTGCTGACCTGGTTTCTCTGGCTCTACAGCAGCTCTGCTGACCTTGTTCTCTGGTTCTATAGCAGCTCTGCTGACCTGGTTCTTCGGCTCTAGAGCAGCTCTACTGACCTGGTTCTATGGCTCTAAAGCAGCTGTGCTGTTCTGGTTCTCTGGCACTAGAGCAGCTCTGCTGACCTGGTTTTTAGGCTCCAGAGCAGCTCTGCTGACCTGGGTCTCTGGCTGTACAACGGCTCTGCTGACCTGGTTCTAGAGCAGCACTGCTGACCTGGTTCTTAGGCTCTAGAGCAGCTCTACTGACCTGGTTCTATGCCTCTAAAGCAGCTCTGCTGATCCGGTTCTATGGCTCCAGAGCAGCTCTGCTAACCTGGTTCTTAGGTTCTAGAACAGCTCTGCTGATCTGGTTCTCTGGCTCTAAAGCAGATCGGCTAAACTGGTTCTCTGGCTCTAAAGCAGCTCTGCTGACCTGATTCTCTCCCTCTAAGCATCTCTGCTGACCTGGTTTCTCTGGCTCTACAGCAGCTCTGCTGACCTTGTTCTCTGGTTCTAGAGCAGCTCTGCTGACCTGGTTCTTAGGCTCTAGAGCAGCTATACTGACCTGGTTCTATGGCTCGAAAGCAGCTCTGCTGATCTGGTTCTATGGCTGTAAAGCAGCTCTGCTGACCTGGTTCTATGGCTCTAAAGCAGCTCAGCTGACCTGGTTCTCTGGCTCTGAAGCAGCTCTGCTGACCAGGTTCTCTGGCTCTAAAACAGCTCTGCTGACCTGGTTTCTCTGGTTCTACAGCAGCTCTGCTGACCTGGTTCTCTGGCTCTAGAGCGGCTCTGCTGACCTGGTTCTCTGGCTCTACAACGGCTCTGCAGACCTGGTTCTCTGGCTCTAGAGCGGCTCTGCTGACCTGGTTCTCTGGCTCTAGATCAGCTCTGCTGACCTGGTTCTCCGGCTCTAATGCAGCTC
This sequence comes from Triturus cristatus, assembly GCF_964204655.1. Lineage (NCBI taxonomy): Eukaryota > Metazoa > Chordata > Amphibia > Caudata > Salamandridae > Triturus > Triturus cristatus. Next base: position 1,765,641 of record NW_028187318.1, read on the forward strand.
TGCTGACCTGGTTCTCTGGCTCTAGCGCAGCTCTGCTGACCTGGCTCTTAGGCTCTAGAGCAGCTCTGCTGACCTGGGTCTCTGGCTCTACAACTGCTCTGCTGACCTGGTTCTCTGCCTCTAAAGCAGCTCTGCTGACCTGGTTCTCTGGCTCTAAAGCATATCTGCTGACCTGGTTCTCTGGCTCTGAAGCACCTCTGCTGACGTGGTTCTCTGGCGCTAAATTGCCACTGCGGAACTGGTTCTCTCCCTCTATAGCACCTCTGCTGACCTGGTTCTCTGGCTCTAAAGCAGCTGTCCTGACCTGGTTCTCTGGCTCTAAAGCAGCTCTGCTGATCTGGTTCACTCCCACCAAAGCAGCTCTGTTGACCTGTTTCTCTGGCTCTAAAGCAGCTCTGCTGACCTGGTTCTCTGACTCTAGAGCAGCTCTGCTGACCTGGTTCTCTGACTCTGAAGCGGCTCTGCTGACCTGGTTCTCTGGCTTTAAAGCAGCTCTGCTGACCTGGTTCTCTGGCTCTAAATCAGCTCTGCTGACCTGGTTCTTAGGCTCTGGAGCTGCTCTGCTGACCTGGTTCTCTAGCTCTACAACGGCTCTGCTGACCTGGTTCACTGGCTTTAAAGCAGCTCTGCTGACCTGGTTCTATGGCTCTAAAGCAGCTCTGCTGACCTGGTTCTCTGGCTCTACAGCAGCTCTACTGACCTGGTTCTCTGGCTCTAAAGCATCTCTGCTGACCATGGTTCTCTGGCTTTAAAGCAGCTCTGCTGACCTGATTTTCTGGTGCTAAAGCAGCTCTGCTGACGTGGTTCTCTCCCTCTATAGCAGCTCCGCTGACCTGGTTCTCTGGTTCTAAAGCAGCTCCGCTGACCTGGTTCTCTGGCTTGAGAGCAGCTCTGCTGACCTGGTTCTTAGGCTCTAGAACAGCTCTGCTGACCTGGGTCTCTGGCTCTACGACGTCTCTGCTGACCTGGTTCTCTGGCTCTAAAGCAGCTCTGCAGACCTGGTTCTATGCCTCTAAAGCAACTCTGCTGACCTGGTTCTCTGGCTCTAAAGCGGCTCTGCTGAATTGGTTCTCTGGCTCTAAAGCGGCTCTGCTGACCTGGTTATCTGGCTCTAAAGCAGCTCTGCTGACCTGGTACTCTGGCTCTAGAACAGCTCTGCTGACCTGGTTCTCCGGCTCTAAAGCAGCTCTGCTGACCTGGTTTCTCTGGCTCTACAGCAGCTCTGCTGACCTGGTTCTCAGGCTCTAGAGCAGCTCTGCTGACCGGGTTCTCTGGCTCTAAAGTAGCTATGCTGACCTGGTTCTCGGGCTCTACAACAGCTCTGCTGACCCGGTTCTCTGCCTCTAGAGCAGCTCTGCTGACCCGGTTCTTAGGCTCTAGAGCAGCTCTGCTGACCTGGTTCTCTGGATTTCAAGCAGCTCTGCTGACCTGGTTCTCTGGTTCTAGAGCAGCTCTGCTGACCTGGTTCTTAAGCTCTAGAGCAGCTCTACTGGCCTGGTTCTATGGCTCTAAAGCAGCTCTGCTGATCTGGTTCTATGGCTCTAAAGCAGCTCTGCTGACCTGGTTCTATGGCTCTAAAGCAGCTCTGCTGACCTGGTTCTCTGGCTCTGAAGCAGCTCTGCTGACCAGGTTCTCTGGCTCTAAATCAGCTCTGCTGACCTGGTTTCTCTGGTTCTACAGCAGCTCTGCTGACCTGGTTCTCTGGCTCTAGAGCGGCTCTGCTGACCTGGTTCTCTGGCTCTACAACGGCTCTGCAGACCTGGTTCTCTAGCTCTACAACGGCTCTGCAGACCTGGTTCTCTGGCTCTAAAGCGGCTCTCCTGACTTGGTTCTCTGGCTCTAAAGCAGCTCTGCTGACCTTGTTGTTATCTGGCTCTAAAGCAGCTCTGCTGACCTGGTTCTCTGGCTCTAGATCAGCTCTGCTGACCTGGTTCTCTGGCTGTAATGCAGCTCTGCTGACCTGTTTCTCTGGCTCTAGAGCAGCTCTGCTGACCTGGCTCTTAGGCTCTAGAGCAGCTCTGCTGACCTGGGTCTCTGGCTCTACAACGGCTCTGCTGACCTGGTTCTCTGGCTCTAAAGCAGCTCTGCTGACCTGGTTCTCTGGCTCTAAAGCAGATCTGCTGACCTGGTTCTCTGGCTCTAAAGCAGCTCTGCTGACGTGGTTCTCTGGCGGAAAATCGCCACTGCGGAACTGGTTCTCTCCCTCTATAGCACCTCTGCTGACCTGGTTCTCTCCCTCTAAAGCAGGTCTGCTGACCTGGTTTCTCTGGCACTACAGCAGCTCTGCTGACCTGGTTCTCTGGCTGTAAAGTAGCTCTGCAGACCTGGTTCTCTGGCTCTAAAGTAGCTCTGCTGATCTGGTTCTTAGGCTCTAGAGCAGCTCTGCTGACCTTGTTCTCTGACTCTACAATGGCTCTGCTGACCTGGTTCTCTGGCACTAAAGCAGCTCTGCTGACCTGGTTCTCTGGCCCTAGAGCAGCTCTGCTGACCTGGTTCTTAGGCTCTGGAGCTGCTCTGCTGACCTGGTTCTCTAGCTCTACAACGGCTCTGCTGACCTGGTTCACTGGCTTTAAAGCATCTCTGCTGACCTGGTTCTATGGCTCTAAAGCAGCTCTGCTGACCTGGTTCTCTGGCTCTACAGCTGCTCTGCTGACCTGGTTCTCTGGCTCTATAGCAGCTCTGCTGACCAAGGTTGTCTGGCTTGAAAGCAGCTCCGCTGACCTGATTCTCTGGTGCTAAAGCGGCTCTGCTGACCTGGTTTTCTCCCTCTATAGCAGCTCCGCTGACCTAGTTCTCTGTTTCTAAAGCAGCTCCGCTGACCTGGTTCTCTGGCTTGAGAGCAGCTCTGCTGACCTGGTTCTTAGGCTCTAGAACAGCTCTGCTGACCTGGGTCTCTGGCTCTACAACGTCTCTGCTGACCTGGTTCTCTGGCTCTAAAGCAGCTCTGCAGACCTGGTTCTATGCCTCCAAAAGAACTCTGCTGACTTGGTTCTCTGGCTCTAAAGCAGATCTGCTGACCTGGTTCTCTGGCTCTAGATCAGCTCTGCTGACCTGGTTCTCTGGCTCTAAAGCGGCTCTGCTGACCTGGTTCTCTGGCTTTAAAGCAGCTCTGCTGACCTGGTTCTTTGGCTCTAGAGCAGCTCTGCTGATCTGGTTCTTAGGCTCTGGAGCTGCTCTGCTGACCTGGTTCTCTAGCTCTACAGCGGCTCTGCTGACCTGGTTCACTGGCTTTAAAGCAGCTCTGGTGACCTGGTTCTATGGCTCTAAAGCAGCTCTGCTGACCTGGTTCTCTGGCTCTACAGCAGCTCTGCTGACCTGGTTCTCTGGTTCTAAAGCAGCTCTGCTGACCATGGTTCTCAGGCTTTAAAGCAGCTCTGCTGACCTGATTCTCTGGTGCTAAAGCGGCTCTGCTGACCTGTTTCTCTCCCTCTATAGCAGCTCCGCTGACCTGGTTCTCTGTTTCTAAAGCAGCTCCGCTGACCTGGTTCTCTGGCTTGAGAGCAGCTCTGCTGACCTGGTTCTTAGGCTCTAGAACTGCTCTGCTGACCTGGGTCTCTGGCTCTACAACGTCTCTGCTGACTTGGTTCTCTGGCTCTAAAGCAGCTCTGCAGACCTGGTTCTCTGGCTCTAGATCAGCTCTGCTGACATGGTTCTCCGGCTCTAAAGCAGCTCTGCTGACCTGATTCTCTGGCACTAGAGCAGCTCTGCTGACCTGGTTTTTAGGCTCTAGAGCAGCTCTGCTGACCAGGGTCTCTGGCTCTACAACGGCTCTGCTGACCTGGTTTCTCTGGCTGTACAGCAGCTCTGCTGACCTTGTTCTCTGGTTCTAGAGCAGCTCTGCTGACCTGGTTCTTAGGCTCTAGAGCAGCTTATCTGACCTGGTTCTATGGCTCTAAAGCAGCTCTGCTGATCTGGTTCTATGGCTCCAGAGCAGCTCTGCTGACCTGGTTCTTAGGTTCTAGAACAGCTCTGCTGATCTGGTTCTCTGGCTCTAAAGCAGATCGGCTAAACTGGTGCTCTGGCTCTAAAGCAGCTCTGCTGACCTGGTTCTCTCCCTCTAAGCTTCTCTGCTGACCTGGTTTCTCTGGCTCTACAGCAGCTCTGCTGACCTTGTTCTCTGGTTCTATAGCAGCTCTGCTGACCTGGTTCTTAGGCTCTAGAGCAGCTCTACTGACCTGGTTCTATGGCTCTAAAGCAGCTGTGCTGTTCTGGTTCTCTGGCACTAGAGCAGCTCTGCTGACCTGGTTTTTAGGCTCCAGAGCAGCTCTGCTGACCTGGGTCTCTGGCTGTACAACGGCTCTGCTGACCTGGTTCTAGAGCAGCACTGCTGACCTGGTTCTTAGGCTCTAGAGCAGCTCTACTGACCTGGTTCTATGCCTCTAAAGCAGCTCTGCTGATCCGGTTCTATGGCTCCAGAGCAGCTCTGCTAACCTGGTTCTTAGGTTCTAGAACAGCTCTGCTGATCTGGTTCTCTGGCTCTAAAGCAGATCGGCTAAACTGGTTCTCTGGCTCTAAAGCAGCTCTGCTGACCTGATTCTCTCCCTCTAAGCATCTCTGCTGACCTGGTTTCTCTGGCTCTACAGCAGCTCTGCTGACCTTGTTCTCTGGTTCTAGAGCAGCTCTGCTGACCTGGTTCTTAGGCTCTAGAGCAGCTATACTGACCTGGTTCTATGGCTCGAAAGCAGCTCTGCTGATCTGGTTCTATGGCTGTAAAGCAGCTCTGCTGACCTGGTTCTATGGCTCTAAAGCAGCTCAGCTGACCTGGTTCTCTGGCCCTGAAGCAGCTCTGCTGACCAGGTTCTCTGGCTCTAAAACAGCTCTGCTGACCTGGTTTCTCTGGTTCTACAGCAGCTCTGCTGACCTGGTTCTCTGGCTCTAGAGCGGCTCTGCTGACCTGGTTCTCTGGCTCTACAACGGCTCTGCAGACCTGGTTCTCTGGCTCTAGAGCGGCTCTGCTGACCTGGTTCTCTGGCTCTAGATCAGCTCTGCTGACCTGGTTCTCCGGCTCTAATGCAGCTCTGCTGACCTGGTTCTCTGGCTCTAGCGCAGCTCTGCTGACCTGGCTCTTAGGCTCTAGAGCAGCTCTGCTGACCTGGGTCTCTGGCTCTACAACTGCTCTGCTGACCTGGTTCTCTGGCTCTAAAGCAGCTCTGCTGACCTGGTTCTCTGGCTCTAAAGCAGATCTGCTGACCTGGTTCTCTGGCTCTAAAGCACCTCTGCTGACGTGGTTCTCTGGCGCTAAATTGCCACTGCGGAACTGGTTCTCTCCCTCTATAGCACCTCTGCTGACCTGGTTCTCTGGCTCTAAAGCAGCTGTCCTGACCTGGTTCTCTGGCTCTAAAGCAGCTCTGCTGATCTGGTTCACTCCCACCAAAGCAGCTCTGTTGACCTGTTTCTCTGGCTCTAAAGCAGCTCTGCTGACCTGGTTCTCTGACTCTAGAGCAGCTCTGCTGACCTGGTTCTCTGACTCTGAAGCGGCTCTGCTGACCTGGTTCTCTGGCTTTAAAGCAGCTCTGCTGACCTGGTTCTCTGGCTCTAAATCAGCTCTGCTGACCTGGTTCTTAGGCTCTGGAGCTGCTCTGCTGACCTGGTTCTCTAGCTCTACAACGGCTCTGCTGACCTGGTTCACTGGCTTTAAAGCAGCTCTGCTGACCTGGTTCTATGGCTCTAAAGCAGCTCTGCTGACCTGGTTCTCTGGCTCTACAGCAGCTCTACTGACCTGGTTCTCTGGCTCTAAAGCATCTCTGCTGACCATGGTTCTCTGGCTTTAAAGCAGCTCTGCTGACCTGATTTTCTGGTGCTAAAGCAGCTCTGCTGACGTGGTTCTCTCCCTCTATAGCAGCTCCGCTGACCTGGTTCTCTGGTTCTAAAGCAGCTCCGCTGACCTGGTTCTCTGGCTTGAGAGCAGCTCTGCTGACCTGGTTCTTAGGCTCTAGAACAGCTCTGCTGACCTGGGTCTCTGGCTCTACGACGTCTCTGCTGACCTGGTTCTCTGGCTCTAAAGCAGCTCTGCAGACCTGGTTCTATGCCTCTAAAGCAACTCTGCTGACCTGGTTCTCTGGCTCTAAAGCGGCTCTGCTGAATTGGTTCTCTGGCTCTAAAGCGGCTCTGCTGACCTGGTTATCTGGCTCTAAAGCAGCTCTGCTGACCTGGTTCTCTGGCTCTAGATCAGCTCTGCTGACCTGGTTCTCCGGCTCTAAAGCAGCTCTGCTGACCTGGTTTCTCTGGCTCTACAGTAGCTCTGCTGACCTGGTTCTCAGGCTCTAGAGCAGCTCTGCTGACCGGGTTCTCTGGCTCTAAAGTAGCTATGCTGACCTGGTTCTCTGGCTCCAAAGCAGCTCTGCTGACCTGGTTCTCTCCCTCTAAAGCAGGTCTGCTGACCTGGTTTCTCTGGCACTACAGCAGCTCTGCTGACCTGGTTCTCTGGCTGTAAAGTAGCTCTGCAGACCTGGTTCTCTGGCTCTAAAGTAGCTCTGCTGACCTGGTTCTTAGGCTCTAGAGCAGCTCTGCTGACCTTGTTCTCTGACTCTACAATGGCTCTGCTGACCTGGTTCTCTGGCTCTAAAGCAGCTCTGCTGACCTGGTTACATGGCTCTAAAGCAGCTCTGCTGACCCGGCTCTCTGGCTCTGTACAGCTCTGCTGACCTGGTTCTCGGGCTTTACAGCAGCTCTGCTGACCCGGTTCTCTGCCTCTAGAGCAGCTCTGCTGTCCCGGTTCTTAGGCTCTAGAGCAGCTCTGTTGACCTGGTTCTCTGGATTTCAAGCAGCTCTGCTGACCTGGTTCTCTGGCTCTAAAGCGGCTCTGCTGATGTGGTTATCTAGATCTAAAGCAGCTCTGCTGACCTGGTTCTCTCCCTCTAAGCATCTCTGCTGACCTGGTTTCTCTGGCTCTACAGCAGCTCTGCTGACCTTGTTCTCTGGTTCTAGAGCAGCTCTGCTGACCTGGTTCTTAGGCTCTAGAGCAGCTTTACTGACCTGGTTCTATGCCTCTAAAGCAGCTCTGCTGATCCGGTTCTATGGCTCCAGAGCAGCTCTGCTAACCTGGTTCTTAGGTTCTAGAACAACTCTGCTGATCTGGTTCTCTGGCTCTAAAGCAGATCGGCTAAACTGGTTCTCTGGCTCTAAAGCAGCTCTGCTGACCTGATTCTCTCCCTCTAAGCATCTCTGCTGACCTGGTTTCTCTGGCTCTACAGCAGCTCTGCTGACCTTGTTCTCTGGTTCTAGAGCAGCTCTGCTGACCTGGTTCTTAGGCTCTAGAGCAGCTATACTGACCTGGTTCTATGGCTCGAAAGCAGCTCTGCTGATCTGGTTCTATGGCTGTAAAGCAGCTCTGCTGACCTGGTTCTATGGCTCTAAAGCAGCTCAGCTGACCTGGTTCTCTGGCCCTGAAGCAGCTCTGCTGACCAGGTTCTCTGGCTCTAAAACAGCTCTGCTGACCTGGTTTCTCTGGTTCTACAGCAGCTCTGCTGACCTGGTTCTCTGGCTCTAGAGCGGCTCTGCTGACCTGGTTCTCTGGCTCTACAACGGCTCTGCAGACCTGGTTCTCTGGCTCTAGAGCGGCTCTGCTGACCTGGTTCTCTGGCTCTAGATCAGCTCTGCTGACCTGGTTCTCCGGCTCTAATGCAGCTCTGCTGACCTGGTTCTCTGGCTCTAGCGCAGCTCTGCTGACCTGGCTCTTAGGCTCTAGAGCAGCTCTGCTGACCTGGGTCTCTGGCTCTACAACTGCTCTGCTGACCTGGTTCTCTGGCTCTAAAGCAGCTCTGCTGACCTGGTTCTCTGGCTCTAAAGCAGATCTGCTGACCTGGTTCTCTGGCTCTAAAGCACCTCTGCTGACGTGGTTCTCTGGCGCTAAATTGCCACTGCGGAACTGGTTCTCTCCCTCTATAGCACCTCTGCTGACCTGGTTCTCTGGCTCTAAAGCAGCTGTCCTGACCTGGTTCTCTGGCTCTAAAGCAGCTCTGCTGATCTGGTTCACTCCCACCAAAGCAGCTCTGTTGACCTGTTTCTCTGGCTCTAAAGCAGCTCTGCTGACCTGGTTCTCTGACTCTAGAGCAGCTCTGCTGACCTGGTTCTCTGACTCTGAAGCGGCTCTGCTGACCTGGTTCTCTGGCTTTAAAGCAGCTCTGCTGACCTGGTTCTCTGGCTCTAAATCAGCTCTGCTGACCTGGTTCTTAGGCTCTGGAGCTGCTCTGCTGACCTGGTTCTCTAGCTCTACAACGACTCTGCTGACCTGGTTCACTGGCTTTAAAGCAGCTCTGCTGACCTGGTTCTATGGCTCTAAAGCAGCTCTGCTGACCTGGTTCTCTGGCTCTACAGCAGCTCTACTGACCTGGTTCTCTGGCTCTAAAGCATCTCTGCTGACCATGGTTCTCTGGCTTTAAAGCAGCTCTGCTGACCTGATTTTCTGGTGCTAAAGCAGCTCTGCTGACGTGGTTCTCTCCCTCTATAGCAGCTCCGCTGACCTGGTTCTCTGGTTCTAAAGCAGCTCCGCTGACCTGGTTCTCTGGCTTGAGAGCAGCTCTGCTGACCTGGTTCTTAGGCTCTAGAACAGCTCTGCTGACCTGGGTCTCTGGCTCTACGACGTCTCTGCTGACCTGGTTCTCTGGCTCTAAAGCAGCTCTGCAGACCTGGTTCTATGCCTCTAAAGCAACTCTGCTGACCTGGTTCTCTGGCTCTAAAGCGGCTCTGCTGAATTGGTTCTCTGGCTCTAAAGCGGCTCTGCTGACCTGGTTATCTGGCTCTAAAGCAGCTCTGCTGACCTGGTTCTCTGGCTCTAGATCAGCTCTGCTGACCTGGTTCTCCGGCTCTAAAGCAGCTCTGCTGACCTGGTTTCTCTGGCTCTACAGTAGCTCTGCTGACCTGGTTCTCAGGCTCTAGAGCAGCTCTGCTGACCGGGTTCTCTGGCTCTAAAGTAGCTATGCTGACCTGGTTCTCTGGCTCCAAAGCAGCTCTGCTGACCTGGTTCTCTCCCTCTAAAGCAGGTCTGCTGACCTGGTTTCTCTGGCACTACAGCAGCTCTGCTGACCTGGTTCTCTGGCTGTAAAGTAGCTCTGCAGACCTGGTTCTCTGGCTCTAAAGTAGCTCTGCTGACCTGGTTCTTAGGCTCTAGAGCAGCTCTGCTGACCTTGTTCTCTGACTCTACAATGGCTCTGCTGACCTGGTTCTCTGGCTCTAAAGCAGCTCTGCTGACCTGGTTACATGGCTCTAAAGCAGCTCTGCTGACCCGGCTCTCTGGCTCTGTACAGCTCTGCTGACCTGGTTCTCGGGCTTTACAGCAGCTCTGCTGACCCGGTTCTCTGCCTCTAGAGCAGCTCTGCTGTCCCGGTTCTTAGGCTCTAGAGCAGCTCTGTTGACCTGGTTCTCTGGATTTCAAGCAGCTCTGCTGACCTGGTTCTCTGGCTCTAAAGCGGCTCTGCTGATGTGGTTATCTAGATCTAAAGCAGCTCTGCTGACCTGGTTCTCTCCCTCTAAGCATCTCTGCTGACCTGGTTTCTCTGGCTCTACAGCAGCTCTGCTGACCTTGTTCTCTGGTTCTAGAGCAGCTCTGCTGACCTGGTTTTTTAGCTCTAGAGCAGCTCTACTGACCTGGTTCTATGGCTCTAAAGCAGCTCTGCTGATCTGGTTCTATGGCTCTAAAGCGGCTCTGCTGACCTGGTTCTCTGGCTTTAAAGCAGCTCTGCTGACCTGGTTCCCTGGCTCTAGAGCAGCTCTGCTGACCTGGTTCTTAGGCTCTGGAGTTGCTCTGCTGACCTGGTTCTCTAGCTCTACAACGGCTCTGCTGACCTGGTTCACTGGCTTTAAAGCAGCTCTGGTGACCTGGTTCTATGGCTCTAAAGCAGCTCTGCTGACCTGGTTCTCTGGCTCTACAGCAGCTCTGCTGACCTGGTTCTCTGGCTCTAAAGCAGCTCTGCTGACCATGGTTCTCTGGCTTTAAAGCAGCTCTTCTGACCTGATTTTCTGGTGCTTAAGTGGCTCTGCTGACGTGGTTCTCGCCCTCTATAGCAGCTCCGCTGACCTGGTTCTCTGGTTCTAAAGCAGCTCCGCTGACCTGGTTCTCTGGCTTGAGAGCAGCTCTGCTGACCTGGTTCTTAGGCTCTAGAACAGCTCTGCTGACATGGGTCTCTGGCTGTACAACGGCTCTGCTGAACTGGTTCTCTGGCTCTAAAGCAGCTCTGCTGACCTGGTTCTCTGGCTCCAAAGCAGTTCTGCTGATCTGGTTCTCTGACTCTAAAGCAGCTCTGCTGACCTGGTTCTCTCCCTCTAAAGCAGCTCTGCTGACCTGGTTTCTCTGGCTCTACAGCAGCTCTGCTGACCTGGTTCTCAGGCTCTAGAGCAGCTCTGCTGACCGGGTTCTCTGGCTCTAAAGCAGCTATGCTGACCTGGTTCTCTTGCTCCAAAGCAGCTCTGCTGACCTGGTTCTCTCCCTCTAAAGCAGGTCTGCTGACCTGGTTTCTCTGGCACTACAGCAGCTCTGCTGACCTGGTTCTCTGGCCGTAAAGTAGCTCTGCAGACCTGGTTCTCTGGCTCTAAAGCAGCTCTGCTGACCTGGTTCTTAGGCTCTAGAGCAGCTCTGCTAACCTTGTTCTCTGGCTCTACAATGGCTCCTTTGACCTGGTTCTCTGGCTCTAAAGCAGCTCTGCTGACCTGGTTATATGGCTCTAAAGCAGCTCTGCTGACCCGGCTCTCTGGCTCTATACAGCTCTGCTGACCTGGTTCTCGGGCTCTACAGCAGCTCTGCTGACCTGGTTCTCTGCCTCTAGAGCAGCTCTGCTGACCCGGTTCTTAGGCTCTAGAGCAGCTCTGCTGACCTGGTTCTCTGGATTTCAAGCAGCTCTGCTGACCTGGTTCTCTGGCTCTAAAGCGGCTCTGCTGATGTGGTTATCTGGATCTAAAGCAGCTCTGCTGACCTGGTTCTCTCCCTCTAAGCATCTCTGCTGACCTGGTTTCTCTGGCTCTACAGCAGCTCTGCTGACCTGGTTCTTTAACTCTAGAGCAGCTCTACTGACCTGGTTCTATGGCTCTAAAGCAGCTCTGCTGATCTGGTTCTATGGCTCTAAAGCGGCTCTGCTGACCTGGTTCTCTGGCTCTAGAGCAGCTCTGCTGACCTGGTTCTCTAGCTCTACCACGGCTCTGCTGACCTGGTTCACTGGCTTTAAAGCAGATCTGGTGACCTGGTTCTATGGCTCTAAAGCAGCTCTGCTGACCTGGTTCTCTGGCTCTACAGCAGCTCTGCTGACCTGGTTCTCTGGCTCTAAAGCAGCTATGCTGACCATGGTTCTCTGGCTTTAAAGCAGCTCTGCTGACCTGATTTTCTGGTGCTAAAGCGGCTCTGCTGACGTGGTTCTCTCCCTCTATAGCAGCTCCGCTGACCTGGTTCTCTGGTTCTAAAGCAGCTCCGCTGACCTGGTTCTCTGGCTTAAGAGCAGCTCTGCTGACCTGGTTCTTAGGCTCTAGAACAGCTCTGCTCACATGGGTCTCTGGCTCTACAACGTCTCTGCTGACCTGGTTCTCTGACTCTAAAGCAGCTCTGCAGACCTGGTTCTATGCCTCTAAAGCAACTCTGCTGACCTGGTTCTCCGGCTCCAAAGCAGCTCTGCTGATCTGGTTCTGAGGCTCTAGAGCAGCTCTGCTGACCTGGGTCTCTGGCTGTACAACGGCTCTGCTGAACTGGTTGTCTGGCTCTAAAGCAGCTCTGGTGACCTGGTTCTCTGGCTCCAAGGCAGCTCTGCTGACCTGGTTCTCTGGCTCTAAAGCAGTTCTTCTGATCTGGTTCTCTGACTCTAAAGCAGCTCTGCTGACCTGGTTCTCTCCCTCTAAAGCAGCTCTGCTGACCTGGTTTCTCTGGCTCTACAGCAGCTCTGCTGACCTGGTTCTCAGGCTCTAGAGCAGCTCTGCTGACCTGGTTCTCTGGCTCTAAAGCAGCTATGCTGACCTGGTTCTCTGGCTCCAAAGCAGCTCTGCTGACCTGGTTCTCTCCCTCTAAAGCAGGTCTGCTGACCTGGTTTCTCTGGCACTACAGCAGCTCTGCTGACCTGGTTCTCTGGCTGTAAAGTAGCTCTGCTGACCTTGTTCTCTGGCTCTAAAGCAGCTCTGCTGACCTGGTTCTTAGGCTCTAGAGCAGCTCTGCTGACCTTGTTCTCTGGCTCTACAATGGCTCTGCTGATCTGGTTCTCTGGCTCTAAAGCAGCTCTGCTGACCTGGTTATATGGCTCTAAAGCAGCTCTGCTGACCCGGCTCTCTGGCTCTATACAGTTCTGCTGACCTGGTTCTCGGGCTCTACAACAGCTCTGCTGACCCGGTTCTCTGCCTCTAGAGCAGCTCTGCTGACCCGGTTCTTAGGCTCTAGAGCAGCTCTGCTGACCTGGTTCTCTGGATTTCAAGCAGCTCTGCTGACCTGGTTCTCTGGTTCTAGAGCAGCTCTGCTGACCTGGTTCTTAAGCTCTAGAGCAGCTCTACTGGCCTGGTTCTATGGCTCTAAAGCAGCTCTGCTGATCTGGTTCTATGGCTCTAAAGCAGCTCTGCTGACCTGGTTCTATGGCTCTAAAGCAGCTCTGCTGACCTGGTTCTCTGGCTCTGAAGCAGCTCTGCTGACCAGGTTCTCTGGCTCTAAATCAGCTCTGCTGACCTGGTTTCTCTGGTTCTACAGCAGCTCTGCTGACCTGGTTCTCTGGCTCTAGAGCGGCTCTGCTGACCTGGTTCTCTGGCTCTACAACGGCTCTGCAGACCTGGTTCTCTGGCTCTACAACGGCTCTGCAGACCTGGTTCTCTGGCTCTAAAGCGGCTCTCCTGACTTGGTTCTCTGGCTCTAAAGCAGCTCTGCTGACCTTGTTGTTATCTGGCTCTAAAGCAGCTCTGCTGACCTGGTTCTCTGGCTCTAGATCAGCTCTGCTGACCTGGTTCTCTGGCTGTAATGCAGCTCTGCTGACCTGTTTCTCTGGCTCTAGAGCAGCTCTGCTGACCTAGCTCTTAGGCTCTAGAGCAGCTCTGCTGACCTGGGTCTCTGGCTCTACAACGGCTCTGCTGACCTGGTTCTCTGGCTCTAAAGCAGCTCTGCTGACCTGGTTCTCTGGCTCTAAAGCAGATCTGCTGACCTGGTTCTCTGGCTCTAAAGCAGCTCTGCTGACGTGGTTCTCTGGCGGAAAATCGCCACTGCGGAACTGGTTCTCTCCCTCTATAGCACCTCTGCTGACCTGGTTCTCTGGCTCTAAAGCAGCTGTCCTGACCTGGTTCTCTGGCTCGAGAGCAGCTCTGGTGACTTGGTTCTTAGGCTCTAGAGCAGCTCAGCTGACCTAGTTATCTGGCTCTACAATGGCTCTGCTGACCTGGTTCTCTGGCTCTAAAGCAGCTCTGCTGACCTGGTTCTCTGGCTCTAAAGCAGCTCTGCTGATCTGGTTCACTCCCTCCAAAGCAGCTCTTCTGACCTGTTTCTCTGGCTCTAAAGCAGCTCTGCTGACCTGGTTCTCTGGCTCTAGAGCAGCTCTGCTGACCTGGTTCTCTGGCTCTAAAGCAGCTCTGCTGACCTGGTTCTCTGGCTCTAAAGCAGATCTGCTGACCTGGTTCTCTGGCTCTAAAGCAGCTCTGCTGACGTGGTTCTCTGGCGCAAGATCGCCACTGCGGAACTGGTTCTCTCCCTCTATAGCACATCTGCTGACCTGGTTCTCTGGCTCTAAAGCAGCTGTCCTGACCTGGTTCTCTGGCTCGAGAGCAGCTCTGGTGACTTGGTTCTTAGGCTCTAGAGCAGCTCAGCTGACCTAGTTATCTGGCTCTACAATGGCTCTGCTGACCTGGTTCTCTGGCTCTAAAGCAGCTCTGCTGACCTGGTTCTCTGGCTCTAAAGCAGCTCTGCTGATCTGGTTCACTCCCTCCAAAGCAGCTCTTCTGACCTGTTTCTCTGGCTCTAAAGCAGCTCTGCTGACCTGGTTCTCTGGCTCTAGAGCAGCTCTGCTGACCTGGTTCTCTGGCTCTAAAGCAGCTCTGCTGACCTGGTTCTCTGGCTCTAAAGCAGCTCTGCTGATCTGGTTCACTCCGTCCAAAGCAGCTCTTCTGACCTGTTTCTCTGGCTCTAGAGCAGCTCTGCTGACCTGGTTCTATGGCTCTAAAGCAGCTCGGCTGACCTGGTTCTCTGGCTCTGAAGCAGCTCTGCTGACCAGGTTCTCTGGCTCTAAATCAGCTCTGCTGACCTGGTTTCTCTGGTTCTACAGCAGCTCTGCTGACCTGGTTCCCTGGCTCTAGAGCGGCTCTGCTGACCTGGTTCTCTGGCTCTACAACGGGTCTGCAGACCTGGTTCTCTGGCTCTACAACGGCTCTGCTGACCTGGTTCTCTGCCTCTAGAGCAGCTCTGCTGACCCGGTTCTTAGGCTCTAGAGCAGCTCTGCTGACCTGGTTCTCTGGATTTCAAGCAGCTCTGCTGACCTGGTTCTCTGGCTCTAAAGCGGCTCTGCTGATGTGGTTATCTGGATCTAAAGCAGCTCTGCTGACCTGGTTCTCTCCCTCTAAGCATCTCTGCTGACCTGGTTTCTCTGGCTCTACAGCAGCTCTGCTGACCTGGTTCTTTAACTCTAGAGCAGCTCTACTGACCTGGTTCTATGGCTCTAAAGCAGCTCTGCTGATCTGGTTCTATGGCTCTAAAGCGGCTCTGCTGACCTGGTTCTCTGGCTCTAGAGCAGCTCTGCTGACCTGGTTCTCTAGCTCTACCACGGCTCTGCTGACCTGGTTCACTGGCTTTAAAGCAGATCTGCTGACCTGGTTCTCTGGCTCTACAGTGGCTCTGCTGACCTGGTTCTCTGGCTCTAAAGCGGCTCTGCTGACCTGGTTCTCTGGCTCTAAAGCAGCTCTGCTGACCTGGTTTTCTGGCTCTAAAGCAGCTCTGCTGATCTGGTTCACTCCCTCTAAAGCAGCTTTGCTGATCTGTTTCTCTGGCTCTAAAGCAGCTCTGCTGACGTGGTTCTCTGGCGCTAAAGCGCCACTGAGGACCTGGTTCTCTCCCTCTATAGCACATCTGCTGACCTGGTTCTCTGGCTCTAAAGCAGCTCTCCTGACCTGGTTCTCTGGCTCGAGAGCAGCTCTGATTACCTGGTTCTTCGGCTCTAGAGCAGCTCAGCTGACCTAGTTCTCTGGTTCTAAAGCAGCTACGCTGACCTGGTTCTCTGGCTTGAGATCAGCTCTGCTGACCTGGTTCTATGGCTCTAAAGCAGCTTTGCTGACCTGGTTCTCTGGCTCTAAAGCGGCTCTGTTGACCTGGTTCTCTGGCTCTAAAGCGGCTCTGCTGACCTGATTATCTGGCTCTAGATCAGCTCTGCTGACCTGGTTCTCCGGCTCTTAAGCAGCTCTGCTGACCTGGTTCTCTGGCACTAGAGCAGCTCTGCTGACCTGGTTTTTAGGCTCTAGAGCAGCTCTGCTGACTTGGGTCTCTGGCTCTACAAAGGCTCTGCTGACCTGGTTTCTCTGGCTCTACAGCAGCTCTGCTGACCTTGTTCTCTGGTTCTAGAGCAGCTCTGCTGACCTGGTTCTTAGGCTCTAGAGCAGCTCTAGTGACATAGTTCTATGGCTCTAAAGCAGCTCTGCTGATCTGGTTTTATGGCTCTAGAGCAGCTCTGTTGACCTGGTTCTTAGGTTCTAGAACAGCTCTGCTAATCTGGTTCTCTGGCTCTAAAGCAGATCGGCTAAACTGGTTCTCTGGCTCTAAAGCAGCTCTGCTGACCTGCTTCTCTCCCTCTAAGCAGCTCTGCTGACCTGGTTTCTCTGGCTCTACAGCAGCTCTGCTGACGTTGTTCTCTGGTTCTAGAGCAGCTCTGCTGACCTGGTTCTTAGGCTCTAGAGCAGCTCTACTGACCTGGTTCTATAGCTCTAAAGCAGCTCTGCTGATACTGGTTCTATGGCTCTAAAGCAGCTCTGCTGACCTGGTTCTTTGGCTCTAAAGCAGCTCTGCTGACCTGGTTCTCTGGCTCTGAAGCAGCTCTGCTGACCTGGTTTCTCTGGTTCTACAGCAGCTCTGCTGACCTTTTTCTCTGGCTCTAGAGCGGCTCTGTTGACCTGGTTCTCTGGCTCTACAACGGCTCTGCAGACCTTGGTTCTCTGGCTCTAAAGCGGCTCTGCTGACTTGGTTCTCTGGCTCTAAATCAGCTCTGCTAACATTGTTGTTATCTGGCTCTAAAGCAGCTCTGCTGACCTGGTTCCTGGCTCTAGATCAGCTCTGCTGACCTGGTTCTCCGGTTCTAATGCAGTTCTGCTGACCTGGTTCTCTGGCTCTAGAGCAGCTCTGCTGACCTGGCTCTTAGGCTCTAGAGCAGCTCTGCTGACCTGGTTCTCTGGCTCTACAACGGCTCTGCTGACCTGGTTCTCTGACTCTAAAGCAGCTCTGCTGACCTGGTTCTCTGGCTCTTCTATGGCTCTAAAGCAACTCTGTTCACCTGGCTCTGTGGCTCTAAAGCAGCTCTGCTGACCTGGTTCTCTGGTTCTAGAGCAGTTCTGCGGACCTGGTTCATAGGCTCTAGAGCAGCTCTACTGACCTGGTTCTATGGCTCTAAAGCAGCTCTGCTGATCTGGTTCTATGGCTCTAAAGCAGCTCTGCTGGCCTGGTTCTATGGCTCTAAAGTAGCTCTGCTGACCTGGTTCTCTGGCTCTGAAGCAACTCTGCTGACCGGGTTCTCTGGCACTAAAGCAGCTCTGCTGACCTCGTTTCTCTGGTTTTACAGCATCTCTGCTGACCTGGTTCTCTGGCTCTAGAGCGACTCTGCTCACCTGGTTCTCTGGCTCTACAACAGCTCTGCAGACCTGGGTCTATGGCTCTAAAGCGGCTCTGCTGACTTGGTTCTCTGGCTCTAAAGCGGCTCTGCTGACCTGGTTATCTCGCTCTAAAGCCGCTCTGCTGACCTGGTTCTCTGGCTCTAGAGCATCTCTGCTGACCTGGTTCTTAGGTTCTAGAGCAGCTCTGCTGACCTGGTTCTCTGGCTCTACAACGGCTCTGCTGACCTGGTTCTATGGCTCTAAAGCAGCTCTGCTGACCTGGTTTCTCTGGCTCTACAGCAGCTCTGCTGACCTGGTTCTCAGGCTCTAGAGCAGCTCTGCTGACCTGGCTCTCTGGCTCTAAAGCAGCTCTACTGACCAGGATCTCTGGCTCCAAAGCAGCTCTGCTGACCTGGTTCTCTCCCTCTAAAACAAGTCTGCTGACCTGGTTTTTCTGGCACTACAGCAGCTCTTCTGACCTGGTTTTCTGGCTGTAAAGTAGCTCTGCTGACCTGGTTCTCTGGCTCTAAAGCAGCTCTGCTGACCTGGTTCTTACGCTCTAGAGCAGCTCTGCTGACCTGGTTCTCTGGCTCTACAACGGCTCTGCTGACCTGGTGGTTCTCTGGCTCTAAAGCAGCTCTGCTGACCCGGTTCTCTGGCTCTTTACAGCTCTGCTGACCTGGTTCTCTGGCTCTACAGCAGCTCTGCTGACCCAGTTCTCTGCCTCTAGAGCAGCTCTGCTGACTCGGATCTTAGGCTCTAGAGCAGCTCTGCTGACCTGGTTCTCTGGCTCTAAAGCGGCTCTGCTGACCTGGTTCTCTGGATCTAAAACAGCTCTGCTGACCTAATTCTCTGGCTCTAAAGTGGCTCTGCTGACCTGGTTCTCTGGCTCTAAAGTGGCTCTGCTGACCTTGTTCTCTGGCTCTAAAGCAGCTCTGCTGACCTGGTTCTCTGGCTTTGAAGCAGCTCTGCTGACCTGCTTCTCTGGCTCTAAAGCATGACCTGGTTCTATGGCTCTAAAGCACTTCTAATGACCTGGTTCTCTTGCTTTGAAGCAGGTCTGCTGACCTGATTCTTTGGGTCTACAGCAGCTCCGCTGACCTGGTTCTCTCTCTCTAAAGCAGCTCTGTTGACCTGGTTCTCTGGCTCTGAAGCAGCTCTGCTGACCAGGTTCTCTCCTTCTAAAGCAGCTCTGCTGACCTGGTTTCTCTGGCTCTACAACAGCTCTGCTGACCTGGTTCTCTGGCTCTAAAGCAGCTCAGCCTACCTGGTTCTCTGGCTCTAGAGTAGCTCTGCTGACCTGGTTCTTAGGTTCTAGAACAGCTCTGCTGATCTATTTCTCTGGCTCCAAAGCAGCTCGGCAAACCTGGTTCTCTGGCTTCAAAGGAGCTCTGCTGACCTGGTTCTCTCCCTCTAAAGCAGCTCTGCTGACCTGGTTTCTCTGGCTCTAAAGCAGCTCTGCTGACCTGGTTTCTCTGGTTCTACAGCAGCTCTGCTGACCTGGTTCTCTGGCTCTAGAGCGGCTCTGCTGACCTGGTTCTCTGGCTCTACAACGGCTCTGCCTACCTGGTTCTCTGGCTCTAGAGCAGCTCTGCTGACATGGTTCTTAGGTTCTATAACAGCTCTGCTGATCTATTTCTCTGGCTCTAAAGCAGCTCGTCTAACCTGGTTCTCTGGCTCTAAAGGAGCTCTGCTGACCTGGTTCTTTCCCTCTAAAGCAGCTCTGCTGACCTGGTTTCTCTGGCTCTACAGGAGCTTTGCTGACCTGGTTCTCTGGTTCTAGAGCAGCTCTGCTGACCTGGTTCTGTGGCTCTAAAGCAGCTCTGCCGATCTGGTTCTATGGCTCTAAAGCAGCTCTGCTGACCTGGTTCTATGGCTCTAAAGCAGCTCTGCTGACCTGGTTCTCTGGCTGTGAAGCAGTTCTGCTGACCGGGTTATCTGGCTCTAAAGCAGCTCTGCTGACCTGGTTTCTCTGGCTCTACAGCAGCTCTGCTGACCTGGTTCTCTGTCTCTAGAGCGGCTCTGCTGACCTGGTTCTCTGGCTCTACAACTGCTCTGCAGACCTGGTTCTCTGGCTCTAAAGCAGCTCTGCTGACCTGGTTTCTCTGGCTCTACAACAGCTCTGCTGACCTGGTTCTCTGGCTCTAAAGCAGCTCTGCCTACCTGGTTCTCTGGTTCTAGAGCAGCTCTACTGACCTGGTTCAATGGCTCTAAAGCAGCTCTGCTGATCTGTTTCTATGGCTCTAAAGCAGCTCTGCTGACCTGTTTCTATGGCTCTAAAGCAGCTCTGCTGACCTGGTTCTCTGGCTCTGAAGCAACTCTGCTGACCGGGTTCTCTGGCTCTAAAGCAGCTCTGCTGGCCTGGTTTCTCTGGTTTTACAGCATCTCTGCTGACCTGGTTCTCTGGCTCTAGAGCGACTCTGCTCACCTGGTTCTCTGGCTCTACAACAGCTCTGCAGACCTGGTTCTATGGCTCTAAAGCGGCTCTGCTGACTTGGTTCTCTGGCTCTAAAGCGGCTCTGCTGACCTGGTTATCTCGCTCTAAAGCCGCTCTGCTGACCTGGTTCTCTGGCTCTAGAGCATCTCTGCTGACCTGGTTCTTAGGTTCTAGAGCAGCTCTGCTGACCTGGTTCTCTGGCTCTACAACGGCTCTGCTGACCTGGTTCTATGGCTCTAAAGCAGCTCTGCTGACCTGGTTTCTCTGGCTCTACAGCAGCTCTGCTGACCTGGTTCTCAGGCTCTAGAGCAGCTCTGCTGACCTGGCTCTCTGGCTCTAAAGCAGCTCTACTGACCAGGATCTCTGGCTCCAAAGCAGCTCTGCTGACCTGGTTCTCTCACTCTAAAGCAAGTCTGCTGGCCTGGTTTTTCTGGCACTACAGCAGCTCTTCTGAACTGGTTTTCTGGCTGTAAAGTAGCTCTGCTGACCTGGTTCTCTGGCTCTAAAGCAGCTCTGCTGACCTGGTTCTTACGCTCTAGAGCAGCTCTGCTGACCTGGTTCTTACGCTCTAGAGCAGCTCTGCTGACCTGGTTCTCTGGCTCTACAACGGCTCTGCTGACCTGGTGGTTCTCTGGCTCTAAAGCAGCTCTGCTGACCCGGTTCTCTGGCTCTTTACAGCTCTGCTGACCTGGTTCTCTGGCTCTACAGCAGCTCTGCTGACCCAGTTCTCTGCCTCTAGAGCAGCTCTGCTGACTCGGATCTTAGGCTCTAGAGCAGCTCTGCTGACCTGGTTCTCTGGCTCTAAAGCGGCTCTGCTGACCTGGTTCTCTGGATCTAAAACAGCTCTGGTGACCTAATTCTCTGGCTCTAAAGTGGCTCTGCTGACCTGGTTCTCTGGCTCTAAAGTGGCTCTGCTGACCTTGTTCTCTGGCTCTAAAGCAGCTCTGCTGACCTGGTTCTCTGGCTTTGAAGCAGCTCTGCTGACCTGCTTCTCTGGCTCTAAAGCATGACCTGGTTCTATGGCTCTAAAGCACTTCTAATGACCTGGTTCTCTTGCTTTGAAGCAGGTCTGCTGACCTGATTCTTTGGGTCTACAGCAGCTCCGCTGACCTGGTTCTCTCTCTCTAAAGCAGCTCTGTTGACCTGGTTCTCTGGCTCTAAAGCAGCTCTGCTGACCAGGTTCTCTCCTTCTAAAGCAGCTCTGCTGACCTGGTTTCTCTGGCTCTACAACAGCTCTGCTGACCTGGTTCTCTGGCTCTAAAGCAGCTCAGCCTACCTGGTTCTCTGGCTCTAGAGTAGCTCTGCTGACCTGGTTCTTAGGTTCTAGAACAGCTCTGCTGATATATTTCTCTGGCTCCAAAGCAGCTCGGCTAACCTGGTTCTCTGGCTTCAAAGGAGCTCTGCTGACCTGGTTCTCTCCCTCTAAAGCAGCTCTGCTGACCTGGTTTCTCTGGCTCTAAAGCAGCTCTGCTGACCTGGTTTCTCTGGTTCTACAGCAGCTCTGCTGACCTGGTTCTCTGGCTCTAAAGCAGCTCTGCTGACCTGGTTCTCTGGCTCTGAAGCAACTCTGCTGACCGGGTTCTCTGGCTCTAAAGCAGCTCTGCTGGCCTGGTTTCTCTGGTTTTACAGCATCTCTGCTGACCTGGTTCTCTGGCTCTAGAGCGACTCTGCTCACCTGGTTCTCTGGCTCTACAACAGCTCTGCAGACCTGGTTCTATGGCTCTAAAGCGGCTCTGCTGACTTGGTTCTCTGGCTCTAAAGCGGCTCTGCTGACCTGGTTATCTCGCTCTAAAGCCGCTCTGCTGACCTGGTTCTCTGGCTCTAGAGCATCTCTGCTGACCTGGTTCTTAGGTTCTAGAGCAGCTCTGCTGACCTGGTTCTCTGGCTCTACAACGGCTCTGCTGACCTGGTTCTATGGCTCTAAAGCAGCTCTGCTGACCTGGTTTCTCTGGCTCTACAGCAGCTCTGCTGACCTGGTTCTCAGGCTCTAGAGCAGCTCTGCTGACCTGGCTCTCTGGCTCTAAAGCAGCTCTACTGACCAGGATCTCTGGCTCCAAAGCAGCTCTGCTGACCTGGTTCTCTCACTCTAAAGCAAGTCTGCTGGCCTGGTTTTTCTGGCACTACAGCAGCTCTTCTGAACTGGTTTTCTGGCTGTAAAGTAGCTCTGCTGACCTGGTTCTCTGGCTCTAAAGCAGCTCTGCTGACCTGGTTCTTACGCTCTAGAGCAGCTCTGCTGACCTGGTTCTTACGCTCTAGAGCAGCTCTGCTGACCTGGTTCTCTGGCTCTACAACGGCTCTGCTGACCTGGTGGTTCTCTGGCTCTAAAGCAGCTCTGCTGACCCGGTTCTCTGGCTCTTTACAGCTCTGCTGACCTGGTTCTCTGGCTCTACAGCAGCTCTGCTGACCCAGTTCTCTGCCTCTAGAGCAGCTCTGCTGACTCGGATCTTAGGCTCTAGAGCAGCTCTGCTGACCTGGTTCTCTGGCTCTAAAGCGGCTCTGCTGACCTGGTTCTCTGGATCTAAAACAGCTCTGCTGACCTAATTCTCTGGCTCTAAAGTGGCTCTGCTGACCTGGTTCTCTGGCTCTAAAGTGGCTCTGCTGACCTTGTTCTCTGGCTCTAAAGCAGCTCTGCTGACCTGGTTCTCTGGCTTTGAAGCAGCTCTGCTGACCTGCTTCTCTGGCTCTAAAGCATGACCTGGTTCTATGGCTCTAAAGCACTTCTAATGACCTGGTTCTCTTGCTTTGAAGCAGGTCTGCTGACCTGATTCTTTGGGTCTACAGCAGCTCCGCTGACCAGGTTCTCTCCTTCTAAAGCAGCTCTGCTGACCTGGTTTCTCTGGCTCTACAACAGCTCTGCTGACCTGGTTCTCTGGCTCTAAAGCAGCTCAGCCTACCTGGTTCTCTGGCTCTAGAGTAGCTCTGCTGACCTGGTTCTTAGGTTCTAGAACAGCTCTGCTGATCTATTTCTCTGGCTCCAAAGCAGCTCGGCTAACCTGGTTCTCTGGCTTCAAAGGAGCTCTGCTGACCTGGTTCTCTCCCTCTAAAGCAGCTCTGCTGACCTGGTTTCTCTGGCTCTAAAGCAGCTCTGCTGACCTGGTTTCTCTGGTTCTACAGCAGCTCTGCTGACCTGGTTCTCTGGCTCTAGAGCGGCTCTGCTGACCTGGTTCTCTGGCTCTACAACGGCTCTGCCTACCTGGTTCTCTGGCTCTAGAGCAGCTCTGCTGACATGGTTCTTAGGTTCTATAACAGCTCTGCTGATCTATTTCTCTGGCTCTAAAGCAGCTCGTCTAACCTGGTTCTCTGGCTCTAAAGGAGCTCTGCTGACCTGGTTCTTTCCCTCTAAAGCAGCTCTGCTGACCTGGTTTCTCTGGCTCTACAGGAGCTTTGCTGACCTGGTTCTCTGGTTCTAGAGCAGCTCTGCTGACCTGGTTCTGTGGCTCTAAAGCAGCTCTGCCGATCTGGTTCTATGGCTCTAAAGCAGCTCTGCTGACCTGGTTCTATGGCTCTAAAGCAGCTCTGCTGACCTGGTTCTCTGGCTGTGAAGCAGTTCTGCTGACCGGGTTTTCTGGCTCTAAAGCAGCTCTGCTGACCTGGCTTCTCTGGCTCTACAGCAGCTCTGCTGACCTGGTTCTCTGTCTCTAAAGCGGCTCTGCTGACCTGGTTCTCTGGCTCTACAACTGCTCTGCAGACCTGGTTCTCTGGCTCTAAAGCAGCTCTGCTGACCTGGTTTCTCTGGCTCTACAACAGCTCTGCTGACCTGGTTCTCTGGCTCTAAAGCAGCTCTGCCTACCTGGTTCTCTGGTTCTAGAGCAGCTCTACTGACCTGGTTCAATGGCTCTAAGCAGCTCTGCTGATCTGTTTCTATGGCTCTAAAGCAGCTCTGCTGACCTGGTTCTATCGCTCTAAAGCAGCTCTGCTGACCTGGTTCTCTGGCTCTGAAGCAGTTCTGCTGACCGGGTTCTCTAACTCTAAAGCAGCTCTGCTGACCTGGTTTTTCTGGTTCTACTGCAGCTCTGCAGACCTGGTTCTCTGGCTCTATAGCGGCTCTGCCTACCTAGTTCTCTGGCTCTAGAACAGCTCTGCTGACCTGGTTCTTAGGTTCTAGAACAGCTCTGCTGATATATTTCTCTGGCTCTAAAGCAGCTCGGCTAACCTAGTTCTCTGGCTCTAAAGGAGCTCTGCTGACCTGGTTCTCTCCCTCTAAAGCATCCCTGCTGACCAGGTTTCTCTGGCTCTACAGCAGCTTTGCTGACCTGGTTCCCTGGTTCTAGAGCAGCTCTGCTGGCCTGGTTCTTAGGCTCTAGAGCAGCTCTACTGACCTGGTTCTATGGCTCTAAAGCAGCTCTACTGATCTGGTTCTATGGCTCTAAAGCAGCTCTGCTGACCGGGTTCTATGGCTCTAAAGCAGCTCTGCTGATCTGGTTCTTAGACTCTAGAGTAGCTCTGCTGACCTGGTTCTCTGGCTCTACAACGGCTCTGCTGACCTGGTTCTCTGGCTCTAAAGCAGCTCTGCTGACCTGGTTCTCTGGCTCTAAAGCAGATTTCCTGACCTGGTTCTCTGGCTCTAAAGCAGTTCTGCTGATCTGGTTCTCTGACACTAAAGCAGCTCCGATGACCTAGTTCTCTCCCTCTAAAGTAGCTCTGCTGACCTGGTTTCTCTGGCTCTACAGCAGCTCTGCTGACCTAGTTCTCAGGCTCTAGAGCAGCTCTGCTGACCTGCCTCTCTGGCTCTAAAGCAGCTCTACTGACCAGGATCTCTGGCTCCAAAGCAACTCTGCTGACCTGGTTCTCTCCCTCTAAAGCAGGTCTGCTGACCTGGTTTTTCTGGCACTACAGCAGCTCTTCTGACCTGGTTTTCTGGCTGTAAAGTAGCTCTGCTGACCTGGTTCTCTGGCTCTAAAGCAGCTCTGCTGACCTGGTTCTTAGGCTCTAGAGCAGCTCTGCTGACCTGGTTCTCTGGCTCTACAACGGATCTGCTGACCTGGTGGTTCTCTGGCTCTAAAGCAGCTCTGCTGACCCGGTTCTCTGGCTCTTTACAGCTCTGCTGACCTGTTTCTCTGGCTCTACAGCAGCTCTGCTGACCCGGTTCTCTGCCTCTAGAGCAGCTCTGCTGACCCAGATCTTAGGCTCTAGAGCAGCTCTGCTGACCTGGTTCTCTGGCTCTAAAGCGGCTCTGCTGACCTGGTTCTCTGGATCTAAAGCAGCTCTGCTGACCTGGTTCTCTGGCTCTGGTTCTCTGGCTCTAAAGTGGCTCTGCTGACCTGGTTCTCTGGCTCTAAAGCGGCTCTGCTGACCTCGTTCTCTGGCTCTAAAGCAGCTCTGCTGACCTGGTTCTCTGGCTTTGAAGCAGCTCTGCTGACCTGCTTCTCTGGCTCTAAAGCATGACCTGGTTCTATGACTCTAAAGCACTTCTAATGACCTGGTTCTCATGCTTTGAAGCAGGTCTGCTGACCTGATTCTCTGGGTCTAGAGCAGCTCTGCTGACCTGGTTATCTCCTTCTAAAACAGCTCTGCTGACCTGGTTTCTCTGGCTCTACAACAGCTCTGCTGACCTGGTTCTCTGGCTCTAAAGCAGCTCAGCCTACCTGGTTCTCTGGCTCTAGAGTAGCTCTGCTGACCTGGTTCTTAGGTTCTAGAACAGCTCTGCTGATCTATTTCTCTGGGTCCAAAGCAGCTCGGCTAACCTGGTTCTCTGGCTCCAAAGGAGCTCTGCTGACCTGGTTCTCTCCCTCTAAAGCAGCTCTGCTGACCTAGTTTCTCTGGCTCTACAGCAGCTTTGCTGACCTGGTTCTTAGGCTCTAGAGCAGCTCTACTGACCTGGTTCTATGGCTCTAAAGCAGTTCTGCTGACCGGGTTCTCTGGCTCTAAAGCTGCTCTGCTGACCTGGTTTCTCTGGTTCTACAGCAGCTCTGCTGACCTGGTTCTTTGGCTCTAGAGCGGCTCTGCTGACCTGGTTCTCTGGCTCTACAACGGCTCTGCAGACCTGGTTCACTGGCTCTATAGCGAGTCTGCCTACCTGGTTCTCTGGCTCTAGAGCAGCTCTGATGACGTGGTTCTTAGGTTCTAGAACAGCTCTGCTGATCTATTTCTCTGGCTCTAAAGCAGCTCGGCTAATCTGGTTCTCTGGATCTAAAGGAACTCTGCTGACCTGGTTCTCTCCCTCTAAAGCAGCTCTGCTGAACTGGTTTCTCTGGCTCTACAGGAGCTTTGCTGACCTGGTTCTCTGGTTCTAGAGCAGCTCTGCTGACCTGGTTCTTAGGCTCTAGAGCAGCTCTACTGACCTGGTTCTATGGCTCTAAAGCAGCTCTGCTGATCTGGTTTTATGGCTCTAAAGCAGCTCTGCTGACCTGGTTCTATGGCTCTAAAGCAGCTCTGCTGACCTGGTTCTCTGGCTGTGAAGCAGTTCTGCTGACCGGGTTTTCTGGCTCTAAAGCAGCTCTGCGGACCTGGTTTCTCTGGTTCTACAGCAGCTCTGCTGACCTGGTTCTCTGGCTCTAGAGCAGCTCTGCTGACCTGGTTCTTAGGTTCTAGAACAGCTCTGCTGATCTATTTCTCTGGCTCTAAAGCAGCTCGGCTAACCTGGTTCTCTGGCTCTAAAGGAGCTCTGCTGACCTGGTTCTTTCCCTCTAAAGCAGCTCTGCTGACCTGGTTTCTCTGGCTCTACAGGAGCTTTGCTGACCTGGTTCTCTGGTTCTAGAGCAGCTCTGCTGACCTGGTTCTGTGGCTCTAAAGCAGCTCTGCCGATCTGGTTCTATGGCTCTAAAGCAGCTCTGCTGACCTGGTTCTATGGCTCTAAAGCAGCTCTGCTGACCTGGTTCTCTGGCTGTGAAGCAGTTCTGCTGACCGGGTTTTCTGGCTCTAAAGCAGCTCTGCTGACCTGGTTTCTCTGGCTCTACAGCAGCTCTGCTGACCTGGTTCTCTGGCTCTAGAGCGGCTCTGCTGACCTGGTTCTCTGGCTCTACAACTGCTCTGCAGACCTGGTTCTCTGGCTCTAAAGCAGCTCTGCTGACCTGGTTTCTCTGGCTCTACAACAGCTCTGCTGACCTGGTTCTCTGGCTCTAAAGCAGCTCTGCCTACCTGGTTCTCTGGTTCTAGAGCAGCTCTACTGACCTGGTTCAATGGCTCTAAAGCAGCTCTGCTGATCTGTTTCTATGGCTCTAAAGCAGCTCTGCTGACCTGGTTCTATGGCTCTAAAGCAGCTCTGCAGACCTGGTTCTCTGGCTCTGAAGCAGTTCTGCTGACCGGGTTCTCTAACTCTAAAGCAGCTCTGCTGACCTGGTTTTTCTGGTTCTACTGCAGCTCTGCAGACCTGGTTCTCTGGCTCTATAGCGGCTCTGCCTACCTAGTTCTCTGGCTCTAGAACAGCTCTGCTGACCTGGTTCTTAGGTTCTAGAACAGCTCTGCTGATCTATTTCTCTGGCTCTAAAGCAGCTCGGCTAACCTAGTTCTCTGGCTCTAAAGGAGCTCTGCTGACCTGGTTCTCTCCCTCTAAAGCATCTCTGCTGACCAGGTTTCTCTGGCTCTACAGCAGCTTTGCTGACCTGGTTCCCTGGTTCTAGAGCAGCTCTGCTGGCCTGGTTCTTAGGCTCTAGAGCAGCTCTACTGACCTGGTTCTATGGCTCTAAAGCAGCTCTACTGATCTGGTTCTATGGCTCTAAAGCAGCTCTGCTGACCTGGTTCTATGGCTCTAAAGCAGCTCTGCTGATCTGGTTCTTAGACTCTAGAGCAGCTCTGCTGACCTGGTTCTCTGGCTCTACAACGGCTCTGCTGACCTGGTTCTCTGGCTCTAAAGCAGCTCTGCTGACCTGGTTCTCTGGCTCTAAAGCAGATTTCCTGACCTGGTTCTCTGGCTCTAAAGCAGTTCTGCTGATCTGGTTCTCTGACACTAAAGCAGCTCCGATGACCTAGTTCTCTCCCTCTAAAGTAGCTCTGCTGACCTGGTTTCTCTGGCTCTACAGCAGCTCTGCTGACCTGGTTCTCAGGCTCTAGAGCAGCTCTGCTGACCTGCCTCTCTGGCTCTAAAGCAGCTCTACTGACCAGGATTTCTGGCTCCAAAGCAGCTCTGCTGACCTGGTTCTCTCCCTCTAAAGCAGGTCTGCTGACCTGGTTTCTCTGGCACTACAGCAGCTCTTCTGACCTGGTTTTCTGGCTGTAAAGTAGCTCTGCAGACCTGGTTCTCTGGCTCTAAAGCAGCTCTGCTGACCTGGTTCTTAGGCTCTAGAGCAGCTCTGCTGACCTGGTTCTCTGGCTCTTCAACGGCTCTGCTGACCTGGTGGTTCTCTGGCTCTAAAGCAGCTCTGCTGACCCGGTTCTCTGGCTCTTTACAGCTCTGCTGACCTGTTTCTCTGGCTCTACAGCAGCTCTGCTGACCCGGTTCTCTGCCTCTAGAGCAGCTCTGCTGACCCAGATCTTAGGTTCTAGAGCAGCTCTGCTGACCTGGTTTTCTGGCTCTAAAGCGGCTCTGCTGACCTGGTTCTCTGGATCTAAAGCAGCTCTGCTGACCTGGTTCTCTGGCTCTGGTTCTCTGGCTCTAAAGTGGCTCTGCTGACCTGGTTCTCTGGCTCTAAAGCGGCTCTGCTGACCTCGTTCTCTGGCTCTAAAGCAGCTCTGCTGACCTGGTTCTCTGGCTTTGAAGCAGCTCTGCTGACCTGCTTCGCTGGCTCTAAAGCATGACCTGGTTCTATGGCTCTAAAGCACTTCTAATGACCTGGTTCTCATGGTTTGAAGCAGGTCTGCTGACCTGATTCTCTGGGTCTAGAGCAGCTCTGCTGACCTGGTTATCTCCTTCTAAAGCAGCTCTGCTGACCTGGTTTCTCTGGCTCTACAACAGCTCTGCTGACCTGGTTGTCTGGCTCTAAAGCAGCTCAGCCTACCTGGTTCTCTGGCTCTAGAGTAGCTCTGCTGACCTGGTTCTTAGGTTCTAGAACAGCTCTGCTGATCTATTTCTCTGGCTCCAAAGCAGCTCGGCTAACCTGGTTCTCTGGCTCCAAAGGAGCTCTGCTGACCTGGTTCTCTCCCTCTAAAGCAGCTCTGCTGACCTAGTTTCTCTGGCTCTACAGCAGCTTTGCTGACCTGGTTCTTAGGCTCTAGAGCAGCTCTACTGACCTGGTTCTATGGCTCTAAAGCAGTTCTGCTGACCGGGTTCTCTGGCTCTAAAGCAGCTCTGCTGACCTGGTTTCTCTGGTTCTACAGCAGCTCTGCTGACCTGGTTCTTTGGCTCTAGAGCGGCTCTGCTGACCTGGTTCTCTGGCTCTACAACGGCTCTGCAGACCTGGTTCACTGGCTCTATAGCGAGTCTGCCTACCTGGTTCTCTGGCTCTAGAGCAGCTCTAATGACGTGGTTCTTAGGTTCTAGAACAGCTCTGCTGATCTATTTCTCTGGCTCTAAAGCAGCTCGGCTAATCTGGTTCTCTGGATCTAAAGGAACTCTGCTGACCTGGTTCTCTCCCTCTAAAGCAGCTCTGCTGAACTGGTTTCTCTGGCTCTACAGGAGCTTTGCTGACCTGGTTCTCTGGTTCTAGAGCAGCTCTGCTGACCTGGTTCTTAGGCTCAAGAGCAGCTCTACTGACCTGGTTCTATGGCTCTAAAGCAGCTCTGCTGATCTGGTTTTATGGCTCTAAAGCAGCTCTGCTGACCTGGTTCTATGGCTCTAAAGCAGCTCTGCTGACCTGGTTCTCTGGCTGTGAAGCAGTTCTGCTGACCGGGTTTTCTGGCTCTAAAGCAGCTCTGCGGACCTGGTTTCTCTGGTTCTACAGCAGCTCTGCTGACCTGGTTCTCTGGCTCTAGAGAGGCTCTGCTGACCTGGTTTCTCTGGCTCTACCAACAGCTCTACTGACCTGGTTCTCTGGCTCTAAAGCAGCTCTGACTACATGGTTCTCTGGTTCTAGAGCAGCTCTGCTGACCTGGTTCTTAGGCTCTAGAGCAGCTCTACTGACCTGGTTCTATGGCACTAAAGCAGCTCTGCTGATCTGGTTCTATGGCTCTAAAGCAGCTCTGCTGACGTGGTTCTCTGGTGCTAAAGCGCCACTGAGGACCTGGTTCTCTCCCTCTATAGCACATCTGCTGACCTGGTTCTCTGGCTCTAAAGCAGCTCTCCTGACCTGGTTCTCTGGCTCGAGAGCAGCTCTGATTACCTGGTTCTTCGGCTCTAGAGCAGCTCAGCTGACCTAGTTCTCTGGTTCTAAAGCAGCTACGCTGACCTGGTTCTCTGGCTTAAGAGCAGCTCTGCTGACCTGGTTCTCCGGCTCTTAAGCAGGTCTGCTGACCTGGTTCTCTGGCTCTAGAGCAGCTCTGCTGACCTGGGTCTCTGGCTCTACAATGGCTCTGCTGACCTGGTTTCTCTGGCTCTACAGCAGCTCTGCTGACCCTGTTCTCTGGTTCTAGAGCAGCTCTGCTGACCTGGTTCTTAGGCTCTAGAGCAGCTCTACTGACCTAGTTCTATGGCTCTAAAGCAGCTCTGCTGATCTGGTTTTATGGATCAAGGGCAGCTCTGTTGACCTGGTTCTTAGGTTCTAGAACAGCTCTGCTGATCTGGTTATCTGGCTCTAAAGCAGATCGGCTAAACTGGTTCTCTGGCTCTAAAGCAGCTCTGCTGACCTGGTTCTCTCCCTCTAAGCAGCTCTGCTGACCTGGTTTTTCTGGCTCTATAGCAGCTCTGCTGACTTTGTTCTCTGGTTCTAGAGCAGCTCTGCTGACCTGGTTCTTAGGCTCTAGAGCATCTCTACTGACCTGGTTCTATAGCTCTAAAGCAGCTCTGCTGATACTGGTTATATGGCTCTAAAGCAGCTCTGCTGACCTGGTTCTTTGGCTCTAAAGCAGCTCTTCTGGCCCGTTCTCTGGCTCTGAAGCAGCTCTGCTGACCAGGTTCTCTGGCTCTTAAACAGCTCTGCTGACCTGGTTTCTCTGGTTCTACAGCAGCTCTGCTGACCTGGTTCTCTGGCTCTACAACGGCTCTGCAGACCTGGTTCTCTGGCTCTAAAGCGGCTCTGCTGACTTGGTTCTCTGGCTCTAAATCAGCTCTGCTGACATTGTTGTTATCTGGCTCTAAAGCAGCTCTGCTGACCTGGTTCTCTGGCTCTAGATCAGCTCTGCTGAGATGGTTCTCCGGTTCTAATGCAGTTCTGCTGACCTGGTTCTCTGGCTCTAGAGCAGCTCTGCTGACCTGGCTCTTAGGCTCTAGAGCAGCTCTGCTGACCTGGGTCTCTGGCTCTACAACGGCTCTGCCGACCTGGTTCTCTGGCTCTAAAGCAGCTCTGCTGACCTGGTTCTCTGGCTCTTCTATGGCTCTAAAGCAACTCTGTTCACCTGGCTCTGTGGCTCTAAAGCAGCTCTGCTGACCTGGTTCTCTGGTTCTAGAGCAGTTCTGCGGACCTGGTTCATAGGCTCTAGAGCAGCTCTACTGACCTGGATCTATGGCTCTAAAGCAGCTCTGCTGATCTGGTTCTATGGCTCTAAAGCAGCTCTGCTGACCTGGTTCTATGGCTCTAAAGTAGCTCTGCTGACCTGGTTCTCTGGCTCTGAAGCACCTCTGCTGACCGGGTTCTCTGGCTCTAAAGCAGCTCTGCTGACCTGGTTTCTCTGGCTCTAGAGCGACTCTGCTGACCTGGTTCTCTGGCTCTACAACAGCTCTGCAGACCTGGTTCTATGGCTCTAAAGCGGCTCTGCTGACTTGGTTCTCTGGCTCTAAAGCCGCTCTGCTGACCTGGTTATCTCGCTCTAAAGCCGCTCTGCTGACCTGGTTCTCTGGCTCTGGAGCAGCTCTGCTGACCTGGTTCTTAGGTTCTAGAGCAGCTCTGCTGACCAGGTTCTTAGGTTCTAGAACAGCTCTGCTGATCTATTTCTCTGACTCCAAAGCTGCTCTGCTGACCTGGTTCTATGGCTCTAAAGCAGCTCTGCTTACCTGGTTCTCTGGCTGTGAAGCAGTTCTGCTGACCAGGTTCTCTGGCTCTAGAGTGGCTCGTCTGACCTGGTTCTCTGGCTCTACAACGGCTCTGCAGACCTGGTTCTCTGGCTCTTAAGCAGCTCTGCTGACCTGGTTCTCTGGCTCTAGATCAGCTCTGCTGACCTGGTTCTCCAGCTCTAAAGCAGCTCTGCTGACCTGGTTCTTAGGCTCTAGAGCAGCTCTGCTGACCTGGGTCTCTGGCTCTACAATGGCTCTGCTGACCTGGTTCTCTGGCTCTAAAGCAGCTTTGCTGACCGTGTTCTCTGGCTCTAAATCAGCTCTGCTGACCTGGTTCTCTGGCTCTAAAGCAGTTCTGCTGATCTGGTTCTCTGACTCTAAAGCAGCTCTGCTGACCTGGATCCTCCATCTAAAGCAGCTCTGCTGACCTGGTTTCTCTGGCTCTACAGCAGCTCTGCTGACCCGGTTCTCAGGCTCTAGAGCAGCTCTCCTGACCTTGTTCTCTGGCTCTAAAGCAGCTCTGCTGACCTAGTTCTCTGGCTCTAAAGCAGCTCTGCTGACCTGGTTCTCTGCCCCTACAGCAGGTCTGATGACCTGGTTTCTCTGGCACTACAGCAGCTCTGCTGACCTGGTTCTCTGGCTGCAAAGTAGCTCTGCTGACCTGGTTCTCTGGCTCTAAAACAGCTCTGCTGACCTGGTTCTTAGGCTCTAGAGCAGCTCTGCTGAACTGGTTCTCTGGGACTACAACGGCTCTGCTGACTTGGTTCTCTGGCTCTAAAGCAGCTCTGCAGACCTGTTTCTTTGGTTCTAAAGCAGCTCTGCTGTCCTGGTTCCCTTGCTGTAAAGCAGCTCTGCTGACCACGTTCTCTGGCTCTGAAGCAGCTCTGCTGACCTGGTTTTCTGGCTCTAAAGCAGCTCTCCTGACCTGGTTCTCTGGCTCTACAACGGCTATGCTGACCTGGTTCTCTGGCTCTACAACGGCTCTGCTGACCTGGTTCTCTGGCTCTAAAGCAGCTCTGCTGATCTGGTTCTCTCCCTCTAAAGCAGCTCTGCTGATCTGGTTCTCTGGCTCTACAAAGGGTTTGCTGACCTGGTTCTCTGGCTCTAGAGCAGCTTTGCTGACCTGGTTCTCTCCCTCTAAAGTAGCTCTGCTGACCTGTTTCTCTAGCTCTAAATCAGCTCTGCTGACCTGATTCTCTGGCTCTAGAGCAGCTCTGCTGACCTTCTTCTTAGGCTCTGGAGCAGCTCTGCTGACCTGGTTCTCTGGCTTTACAACGGCTATGCAGACCTTGTTCTCTGGCTCTAAAGCCTCTCTGCTGACCTGGTCCTATGGCTCTAAAGCAGCTCTGCTGATCTAGTTCTCTGGCTCTAAAGCAGCTCTGCTGACCTGGTTCTCTGGCTCTACAACAGCCCTGCTGACCTGTTTCTCTGGCTCTAAAACAGCTTTCTGATCTGGTTCTCTGGCTCTACAAAGGGTTTGCTGACCTGGTTCTCTGGCTCTAGAGCATCTTTGCTGACCTGGTTCTCTGGCTCTACAGCAGCTCTGCTGACCTGCTTCTCCTGCTCTACAACGGCTCTGCAGACCTGGTTCTCTGGCTCTTCTATGGCTCTAAAGCAACTCTGCTCACCTGGTTCTGTGGCTCTAAAGCAGCTCTGCTGACCCGGTTCTTTGGCTCTACAGCAGCTCTGCTGACCAAGTTCTCTGGCTCTACATCAGCTCTGCTGACCCGGTTCTTAGGCTCTAGAGCAGCTCTGCTGACCTGGTTCTTAGGCTCTAGAGCAGCCCTGGTGACCTGGTTCTATGGCTCTAAAGCAGCTCTGCTGACCTGGTTCTCTGGCGCTAAAGCGGGTCAGCTGACCTGGTTTTCTCCCTCTATAGCAGCTCTGCTGACCTGGTTCACTGGCTCCAAAGCAGCTCTGCTGGACCTGGTTCTTAGGCTCTAGAGCAGCTCTGCTTACCTGGTTCTCTGGCTCTACAACGGCTCTGCTGACCTGGTTCTCTGGTGCTACAGCAGCTCTGCTGACCTGGTTCTCTGGCTCTAAAGCAGCTCTGCTGACCTGGTTCTCTGGCTCTAAAGCAGCTCTGCTGACCTGGTTCTCTCCCTCTAAAGCAACTCTACTGACCTGGTTCTTAGGCTCTAGAGCAGCTCTGCTGACCTGGTTCTCTGGCTCTACAACAAATCTGCTGACCTGGTTCTCTGGCTCTAAAGCAGCTCTGCTGATCTGGTTATATGGCTCTAAAGCAGCTCTGTTGACCTGGTTCTTAGGCTCTAGAGCAGCTCTGCTGACCTAGTTCTCTGGCTCTAAAGCAGCTCTGCAGACCTGTTTGTTTGGTTCTAAAGCAGCTCTGCTGTCCTGGTTCTCTGGCTGTAAAGCAGCTCTGCTGACCACGTTCTCTGGCTCTGAAGCAGCTCTGCTGACCTGGTTTTCTGGCTCTAAATCGGCTCTCCTGACCTGGTGCTCTGGCTCTACAACGGCTATGCTGACCTGGTTCTCTGGCTCTACAACGGCTCTGCTGACCTGGTTCTCTGGCTCTAAAGCAGCTCTGCTGATCTGGTTCTCTCCCTCTAAAGCAGCTCTGCTGATCTGGTTCTCTCCCTCTAAAGTAGCTCTGCTGACCTGTTTCTCTAGCTCTAGAGCAGCTTTGCTGATCAGGTTCTCTGGCTCTTCTATGGCTCTAAAGCAACTCTGCTCACCTTGTTCTGTGGCTCTAAAGCCGCTCTGATGACCCGTTTCTCTGGCTCTAAAGCAGCTCTGCTGACCCAGTTCTCTGGCTCTACATCAGCTCTCCTGACCTGGTCCTCTGGCTCTACAACGGCTATGCTGACCTGGTTCTCTGGCTCTACAACGGCTCTGCTGACCTGGTTCTCTGGCTCTAAAGCAGCTCTGCTGATCTGGTTCTCTCCCTCTAAAGCAGCTCTGCTGATCTGGTTCTCTCCCTCTAAAGTAGCTCTGCTGACCTGTTTCTCTAGCTCTAAATCAGCTCTGCTGACCTGATTCTCTGGCTCTAGAGCAGCTCTGCTGACCTGGTTCTTAGGCTCTGGAGCAGCTCTTCTGACCTGGTTCTCTGACTTTACAACGGCTATGCAGACCTGGTTCTCTGGCTCTAAAGCAGCTCTGCTGACCTGGTTCGATGGCTCTAAAGCAGCTCTGCTGATCTAGTTCTCTGGCTCTAAAGCAGCTCTGCTGATGTGGTTCTCTGGATCTAAAGCAGCTCTGCTGACCTGGTTCTCTAGCTCTAAAGCAGATCTGCTGGCCTGCTTCTCTGACTCTAAAGCATGACCTGGTTCTATGGCTCTAAAGCAGTTCTCTGGCTTTCAAGCAGCTCTGCTGACCTGGTTCTCTGGCTCTAAAGCGGCTCTGCTGATGTGGTTCTCTGGATCTAAAGCAGCTCTGCTGACCTGGTTCTCTGGCTCTAAAGTGGCTCTGCTGACCTGGTTCTCTGGCTCTAAACCGGCTCTGCTGACCTGGTTCTCTAGCTCTAAAGCAGATCTGCTGACCTGGTTCTCTGGCTTTGATGAAGCTCAGCTGACCTGCTTCTCTGACTCTAAATCATGAACTGGTTCTATGGCTCTAAAGCAGTTCTGCTGACCTGGTTCTCTTGCTTTGAAGCAGCTCTGTTGACCTGATTCTCTGGCTCTAGAGCAGCTCTGCTGACCTGGTTCTTAGGCTCTAGAGCAGCTCTGCTGACCTGGGTCTCTGGCTCTACAACGGCTCTGCTGACCTGGTTCTCCGGCTCTAAAGCAGCTCTGCTGACCTGGTTCTCTGGCTCTAAAGCAGCTCTGCTGACCTGATTCTCTGGCTCCAAAGCAGCTCTGCTGACGTGGTTCTCTGGCGCTAAAGCGCCTCTGCGGAACTGGTTCTCTCCCTCTATAGCACCTCTGCTGACCTGGTTGTCTGGCTCTAAAGCAGCTCTCCTGACCTAGTTCTCTGGCTCGAGAGCAGCTCTGCTGACCTGGTTCTTAGGCTCTAGAGCAGCTCTGCTGACCAGGGTCTCTGGCTCTACAATGGCTCTGCTGACCTGGTTCTCTGGCTCTAAAGCAGCTCTGCCTACCTGGTTTTCTGGCTCTAAAGCAGCTGTGCTGATCTGGTTCACACCCTCTAAAGCAGCTCTGCTGACCTGGTTCTCTGGCTCTAGAGCAGCTCTGCTGACGTGGTTCTTAGTCTCTAGAGCAGCTCTGCTGACCTGGGTCTCTGGCTCTACAACGGCTCTGCTGACCTGGTTCTCTGGCTCTAAAGCAGCACTGCTGAACTCGTTCTCTGGCTCTAAAGCAGCTCTGCTGACCTGATTCTCCGGCTCTAAAGCAGCTCTGCTGACGTGGTTCTCTGGCGCTAAAGCGCCACTGCGGTCCTGGTTCTCTCCCTCTATAGCTCATCTGCTGACCTAGTTCTCTGGCTCTAGAGCAGCTCTGCTGACCTGGTTCTCTGGCTCTAAAGCGGCTCTGCTGACGTGGTTCTTAGGTTCTAGAGCAGCTCTGCTGACCTAGGTCTCTGGCTCTACAACGGCTCTACTGACCTGGTTCTCTGGCTCTAAAGCGGCTCTGCTGAAATGGTTCTATGGCTTTAAAGCAGCTCTACTGACCTAGTTCTCTGGCTCTACAGCAGCTCTGCTGACCTGGTTCTCTGGCTCTAAAGCAGCTCTGCGGACCTTTTTCTCTGGCTTTAAAGCAGCTCTGCTGACCTGGTTCTCTGGTGCTAAATCGGCTCTGCTGACCTGGTTCTCTCCCTCTATAGCAGCTCCGCTGACCTGGTTCTCAAGCTCTAAAGCAGCTCTGCTGACCTGGTTCTCTGGCTTGAGAGCAGCTCTGCTGACCTGGTTCTCTGGCTGTAAAGTAGCTCTGCTGACCTGGTTCTCTGGCTCTAAAGCAGCTCTGCTTACCTGGTTCTTAGGCTCTAGAGCAGCTCTGCTGACCTGGTTCTCTGGCTTTCAAGCAGCTCTGCTGACCTGGTTCTCTGGCTCTAAAGCGGCTCTGCTGATGTGGTTCTCTGGATCTAAAGCAGCTCTGCTGACCTGGTTCTCTGGCTCTAAAGTGTCTCTGCTGACCTGGTTCTCTGGCTCTAAAGTGGCTCTGCTGACCTGGTTCTCTAGCTGTAAGCAGCTCTGCTGACCTATTTCTCTGGCTTTGAAGCAGCTCTGCTGACCTGCTTCTCTGACTTTAAAGCATGACCTGGTTCTATGGCTCCAAAGCAGTTCTGCTGACCTGGTTCTCTTGCTTTGAAGCAGCTCTGCTGACCTGATTCTCTGGCTCTAGAGCAGCTCTGCTGACCTGGGTCTCTGGCTCTACAACGGCTCTGCTGACCTGGTTCTCTGGCTCTAAAGCAGCTCTGCTGACCTGGTTCTCTGGCTCTAAAGCAGCTCTGCTGACGTGGTTCTCTGGCGCTAAAGCGCCTATGCGGACCTGGTTCTCTCCCTCTATAGCACCTCTGCTGACATGGTTGTCTGGCTCTAAAGCAGCTCTCCTGACCTAGTTCTCTGGCTAAAGAGCAGCTCTGCTGACCTGGTTCTTAGGATCTAGAGCAGCTCAGCTGACCTAGCTCTCTGGCTCTACAATGGCTCTGCTGATCTGGTTCTCTGGCTCTAAAGCAGCTCTGCTGACCTGGTTTTCTGGCTCTAAAGCAGCTCTGCTGATCTGGTTCACTCCCTCTAAAGCAGCTTTGCTGACCTGTTTCTCTGGCTCTAAAGCAGCTCTGCTGACCTGGTTCTCTGGCTCTAGAGCAGCTCTGTTGACCTGGTTCTCTGGCTCTAAAGCGGCTCTGCTGACGTGGTTCTTAGGCTCTAGAGCAGCTCTGCTGACCTGGGTCTCTGGCTCTACAACGGCTCTGCTACCCGGTTCTCTGGCTCTAAAGCAGCACTGCTGACCTCGTTCTCTGGCTCTAAAGCAGCTCTGCTGACCTGATTCTCTGGCTCTAAAGCAGCTCTGCTGACGTGGTTCTCTGGCGCTAAAGTGCCACTGCGGACCTGGTTCTCTCCCTCTATAGCTCATCTGTTGACCTGGTTCTCTGGCTCTAAAGCAGCTCTCCTGATTTGGTTCTCTGGCTCGAGAGCAGCTCTGATTACCTGGTTCTTAGGCTCTAGAGCAGCTCAGCTGACCTAGTTCTCTGGTACTAAAGCAGCTACGCTGACCTGGTACTCTGGTTTGAGAGCAGCCCTCCTGACTTGGTTCTTAGGCTCTAGAACAGCTCTGCTGACCTGGTTCTCTGGCTCTACAACGGCTCTGTTGACCTGGTTCTCTGGCTCTAAAGCAGCTCGGCTGACCTGGTTCTATGGCTCTAAAGCAGCTCTGCTGACCTGGTTCTCTGGCTCTAAAGCGGCTCTGCTGACCTGGTTCTCTGGCTCTAAAGCGGCTCTGCTGACTTGGTTCTCTGGCTCTAAAGCGGCTCTGCTGACCTGCTTATCTGGCTCTAAAGCAGCTCTGCTGACCTGGTTCTCTGGCTCTAGGTCAGCTCTGCTGACCTGGTTCTCTGTCACTAGAGCAGCTCTGCTGACCTGGTTCTCTGGATCTAAAGCGGCTCTGCTGACCTGGTTCTCTGGCTCTAAAGCGGCTCTGCTGACCTGGTTCTCTGGCTCTAAAGCAGCTCTGCTGACCTGATTCTCTGGCGCTAAAGCGCCTCTGCGGACCTGGTTCTCTCCCTCTATAGCACCTCTGCTGACCTGGTTGTCTGGCTCTAAAGCAGCTCTCCTGACCTAGTTCTCTGGCTGGAGAGCAGCTCTGCTGACCTGGTTCTTAGGCTCTAGAACAGCTCAGCTGACCTAGCTCTCTGGCTCTACAATGGCTCTGCTGACCTGGTTCTCTGGCTCTAAAGCAGCTCTGCTGACCTGGTTTTCTGGCTCTAAAGCAGCTCTGCTGATCTGGTTCACACCCTCTAAAGCAGCTCTGCTGACGTGGTTCTTAGTCTCTAGAGCAGCTCTGCTGACCTGGGACTCTGGCTCTACAACGGCTCTGCTGACCTGGTTCTCTGGCTCTAAAGCAGCACTGCTGAACTCGTTCTCTGGTTCTAAAGCAGCTCTGCTGACCTGATTCTCTGGCTCTAAAGCAGCTCTGCTGACGTGGTTCTCTGGCGCTAAAGCGCCACTGCGGTCCTGGTTCTCTTCCTCTATAGCTCATCTGCTGACCTAGTTCTCTGGCTCTAGAGCAGCTCTGCTGACCTGGTTCTCTGGCTCTAAAGCGGCTCTGCTGACGTGGTTCTTAGGCTCTAGAGCAGCTCTGCTGACCTGGGTCTCTGGCTCTACAACGGCTCTACTGACCTGGTTCTCTGGCTCTAAAGCGGCTCTACTGAAATGGTTCTCTGGCTTTAAAGCAGCTCTACTGACCTGGTTCTCTGGCTCTACAGCAGCTCTGCTGACCTGGTTCTCTGGCTCTAAAGCAGCTCTGCGGACCTTTTTCTCTGGCTTTCTCTGGCTTTAAAGCAGCTCTGCTGACCTGGTTCTCTGGTGCTAAATCGGCTCTGCTGACCTGGTTCTCTCCCTCTATAGCATCTACACTGACCTGGTTCTCAAGCTCTAAAGCAGCTCTGCTGACCTGGTTCTCTGGCTTGAGAGCAGCTCTGCTGACCTGGTTTTCTGGCTGTAAAGTAACTCTGCTGACCTGGTTCTCTGGCTCTAAAGCAGCTCTGCTGACCTGGTTCTTAGGCTCTAGAGCAGCTCTGCTGACCTGGTTCTCTGGCTTTCAAGCAGCTCTGCTGACCTGGTTCTCTGGCTCTAAAGCGGCTCTGCTGATGTGGTTCTCTGGATCTAAAGCAGCTCTGCTGACCTGGTTCTCTGGCTCTAAAGTGTCTCTGCTGACCTGGTTCTCTGGCTCTAAAGTGGCTCTGCTCACCTGGTTCTCTAGCTCTAAAGCAGCTCTGCTGACCTTTTTCTCTGGCTTTGAAGCAGCTCTGCTGACCTGCTTCTCTGACTCTAAAGCATGACCTGGTTCTATGGCTCTAAAGCAGTTCTGCTGACCTGGTTCTCTTGCTTTGAAGCAGCTCTGCTGACCTGATTCTCTGGCTCTAGAGAAGCTCTGCTGACCTGGGTCTCTGGCTCTACAACGGCTCTGCTGACCTGGTTCTCTGGCTCTAAAGCAGCTCTGCTGACCTGGTTCTCTGGCTCTAAAGCAGCTCTGCTGACCTGGTTCTCTGGCTCTAGAGCAGCTCTGCTGACCTGGTTCTCTGGCTCTAAAGCGGCTCTGCTGACGTGGTTCTTAGGCTCTAGAGCAGCTCTGCTGACCTGGGTCTCTGGCTCTACAACGGCTCTGCTGACCCGGTTCTCTGGCTCTAAAGCAGCACTGCTGACCTCGTTCTCTGGCTCTAAAGCAGCTCTGCTGACCTGATTCTCTGGCTCTAAAGCAGCTCTGCTGACGTGGTTCTCTGGCGCTAAAGTGCCACTGCGGACCTGGTTCTCTCCCTCTATAGCTCATCTGTTGATCTGGTTCTATGGCTCTAAAGCAGCTCTCCTGATTTGGTTCTCTGGCTCGAGAGCAGCTCTGATTACCTGGTTCTTAGGCTCTAGAGCAGCTCAGCTGACCTAGTTCTCTGGTACTAAAGCAGCTACGCTGACCTGGTACTCTGGTTTGAGAGCAGCCCTGCTGACTTGGTTCTTAGGCTCTAGAACAGCTCTGCTGACCTGGTTCTCTGGCTCTACAACAGCTCTGTTGACCTGGTTCTCTGGCTCTAAAGCAGCTCGGCTGACCTGGTTCTATGGCTCTAAAGCAGCTCTGCTGACCTGGTTCTCTGGCTCTAAAGCGGCTCTGCTGACCTGGTTCTCTGGCTCTAAAGCGGCTCTGCTGACTTGGTTCTCTGGCTCTAAAGCGGCTCTGCTGACCTGCTTATCTGGCTCTAAAGCAGCTCAGCTGACCTGGTTCTCTGGCTCTAGGTCAGCTCTGCTGACCTGGTTCTCTGTCACTAGAGCAGCTCTGCTGACCTGGTTCTCTGGCTCTAAAACGGCTCTTCTGACCTGGTTCTCTGGCTCTAAAGCGGCTCTGCTGACGTGGTTCTCTGGCTCTGAAGCAGCTCTGCTGACCTGATTCTCTGGCTCTAAAGCAGCTCTGCTGACGTTGTTCTCTGGCGCTAAAGCGCCTCTGCGGACCTGGTTCTCTCCCTGTATAGCACCTCTGCTGACCTGGTTGTCTGGCTCTAAAGCAGCTCTCCTGACCTAGTTCTCTGGCTCGAGAGCAGCTCTGCTGACCTGGTTCTTAGGCTCTAGAACAGCTCAGCTGACCTAGCTCTCTGGCTCCACAATGGCTCTGCTGACCTGGTTCTCTGGCTCTAAAGCAGCTCTGCTGACCTGGTTTTCTGGCTCTAAAGCAGCTCTGCTGATCTGGTTCACACCCTCTAAAGCAGCTCTGCTGACCTGGTTCTCTGGCTCTAGAGCAGCTCTGCTGACGTGGTTCTTAGTCTCTAGAGCAGCTCTGCTGACCTGGGACTCTGGCTCTACAACGGCTCTGCTGACCTGGTTCTCTGGCTCTAAAGCAGCACTGCTGAACTCGTTCTCTGGTTCTAAAGCAGCTCTGCTGACCTGATTCTCTGGCTCTAAAGCAGCTCTGCTGACGTGGTTCTCTGGCGCTAAAGCGCCACTGCGGTCCTGGTTCTCTTCCTCTATAGCTCATCTGCTGACCTAGTTCTCTGGCTCTAGAGCAGCTCTGCTGACCTGGTTCTCTGGCTCTAAAGCGGCTCTGCTGACGTGGTTCTTAGGCTCTAGAGCAGCTCTGCTGACCTGGGTCTCTGGCTCTACAACGGCTCTACTGACCTGGTTCTCTGGCTCTAAAGCGGCTCTACTGAAATGGTTCTCTGGCTTTAAAGCAGCTCTACTGACCTGGTTCTCTGGCTCTACAGCAGCTCTGCTGACCTGGTTCTCTGGCTCTAAAGCAGCTCTGCGGACCTTTTTCTCTGGCTTTCTCTGGCTTTAAAGCAGCTCTGCTGACCTAGTTCTCTGGTGCTAAATCGGCTCTGCTGACCTGGTTCTCTCCCTCTATAGCATCTCCACTGACCTGGTTCTCAAGCTCTAAAGCAGCTCTGCTGACCTGGTTCTCTGGCTTGAGAGCAGCTCTGCTGACCTGGTTTTCTGGCTGTAAAGTAACTCTGCTGACCTGGTTCTCTGGCTCTAAAGCAGCTCTGCTGACCTGGTTCTTAGGCTCTAGAGCAGCTCTGCTGACCTGGTTCTCTGGCTTTCAAGCAGCTCTGCTGACCTGGTTCTCTGGCTCTAAAGCGGCTCTGCTGATGTGGTTCTCTGGATCTAAAGCAGCTCTGCTGACCTGGTTCTCTGGCTCTAAAGTGTCTCTGCTGACCTGGTTCTCTGGCTCTAAAGTGGCTCTGCTCACCTGGTTCTCTAGCTCTAAAGCAGCTCTGCTGACCTTTTTCTCTGGCTTTGAAGCAGCTCTGCTGACCTGCTTCTCTGACTCTAAAGCATGACCTGGTTCTATGGCTCTAAAGCAGTTCTGCTGACCTGGTTCTCTTGCTTTGAAGCAGCTCTGCTGACCTGATTCTCTGGCTCTAGGGCAGCTCTGCTGACCTGGGTCTCTGGCTCTACAACGGCTCTGCTGACCTGGTTCTCTGGCTCTAAAGCAGCTCTGCTGACGTGGTTCTCTGGCACTAAAGCGCCTATGCGGACCTGGTTCTCTCCCTCTATAGCACCTCCGCTGACCTGGTTGTCTGGCTCTAAAGCAGCTCTCCTGACCTAGTTCTCTGGCTCAAGAGCAGCTCTGCTGACCTGGTTCTTAGGCTCTAGAGCAGCTCAGCTGACCTAGCTCTCTGGCTCTATAATGGCTCTGCTGACCTGGTTCTCTGGCTTTTAAGCAGCTCTGCTGACCTGGTTTTCTGGCTCTAAAGCAGCTCTGCTGATCTGGTTCACTCCCTCTAAAGCTGCTTTGCTGATCTGTTTCTCTGGCTCTAAAGCAGCTCTGCTGACCTGGTTCTCTGGCTCTAGAGCAGCTCTGCTGACCTGGTTCTCTGGCTCTAGAGCAGCTCTGCTGACCTGGTTCTCTGGCTCTAAAGCGGCTCTGCTGACGTGGTTCTTAGGCTCTAGAGCAGCTCTGCTGACCTGGGTCTCTGGCTCTACATCGGCTCTGCTGACCCGGTTCTGTGGCTCTAAAGCAGCACTGCTGACCTCGTTCTCTGGCTCTAAAGCAGCTCTGCTGACCTGATTCTCTGGCTCTAAAGCAGCTCTGCTGACGTGGTTCTCTGGCTCTAAAGTGCCACTGCAGACCTGGTTCTCTCCCTCTATAGCTCATCTGTTGACCTGGTTCTCTGGCTCTAAAGCAGCTCTCCTGACCTGGTTCTCTGGCTCGAGAGCAGCTCTGATCACCTGGTTCTTAGGCTCTAGAGCAGCTCAGCTGACCTAGTTCTCTGGTACTAAAGCAGCTACGCTGACCTGGTACTCTGGCTTGAGAGCAGCTCTGCTGACCTGGTTCTTAGGCTCTAGAACAGCTCTGCTGACCTGGTTCTCTGGCTCTACAACGGCTCTGTTGACCTGGTTCTCTGGCTCTAAAGCAGCTCTGCTGACCTGGTTCTATGGCTCTAAAGCAGCTCTGCTGACCTGGTTCTCTGGCTCTAAAGCGGCTCTGCTGACCTGATTTTGTGGCTCTAAAGCGGCTCTGCTGACTTGGTTCTCTGGCTCTAAAGCGGCTCTGCTGACCAGCTTATCTGGCTCTAAAGCAGCTCTGCTGACCTGGTTCTCTGGCTCTAGATCAGCTCTGCTGACCTGGTTCTCTGTCACTAGAGCAGCTCTGCTGACCTGGTTCTCTGGCTCTAAAGCAGCTCTGCTGACCTGGTTCTCTGGCTCTAAAGCGGCTCTGCTGACTTGGTTCTCTGGCTCTAAAGCGTCTCTGCTGACCTGCTTATCTGGCTCTAAAGCAGCTGTGCTGACGTGGTTCTCAGTCTCTAAAGCAGCTCTGCTGACCTGGTTCTCTGTCACTAGAGCAGCTCTGCTGACCTGGTTTTTAGGCTCTAAAGCAGCTCTGCTGATCTGGTTCACACCCTCTAAAGCAGCTTTGCTGACCTGGTTCTCTTGCTTTGAAGCAGCTCTGCTGACCTGATTCTCTGGCTCTAGAGCAGCTCTGCTGACCTGGGTCTCTGGCTCTGCAACGGCTCTGCTGACCTGGTTCTCTGGCTCTAAAGCAGCTCTGCTGACATGGTTCTCTGGCACTAAAGCGTCTATGCGGACCTGGTTCTCTCCCTCTATAGCACCTCTGCTGACCTGGTTGTCTGGCTCTAAAGCAGCTCTCCTGACCTAGTTCTCTGGCTCAAGAGCAGCTCTGCTGATCTGGTTCTTAGGCTCTAGAGCAGCTCAGCTGACCTAGCTCTCTGGCTCTACAATGGCTCTGCTGACCTGGTTCTCTGGCTCTAAAGCAGCTCTGCTGACCTGGTTTTCTGGCTCTAAAGCAGCTCTGCTGATCTGGTTCACTCCCTCTAAAGCAGCTTTGCTGACCTGTTTCGCTGGCTCTAAAGCAGCTCTGCTGACCTGGTTCTCTGGCTCTAGAGCAGCTCTGCTGGCCTGGTTCTCTGGCTCTACAGCGGCTCTGCTGACGTGGTTCTTAGGCTCTAGAGCAGCTCTGCTGACCTGGGTCTCTGGCTCTACAATGGCTCTGGTGACCCGGTTCTCTGACTCTAAAG
Organism: Triturus cristatus; assembly: GCF_964204655.1. NCBI lineage: Eukaryota > Metazoa > Chordata > Amphibia > Caudata > Salamandridae > Triturus > Triturus cristatus. The sequence continues at coordinate 1,809,287 of NW_028187318.1, forward strand.
CAGCACTGCTGACCTCGTTCTCTGGCTCTAAAGCAGCTCTGCTGACCTGATTCTCTGGCTCTAAAGCAGCTCTGCTGACGTGGTTCTCTGGCGCTAAAGCGCCACTGCGGACCTGGTTCTCTCCCTCTATAGCTCATCTGCTGACCTGGTTCTCTGGCTCTAAAGCAGCTCTCCTGACCTGGTTCTCTGCCTCGGGAGCAGCTCTGATTACCTGGTTCTTAGGCTCTAGGCTCTAGAGCAGCTCAGCTGACCTAGTTCTCTGGTACTAAAGCAGCTACGCTGACCTGGTACTCTGGCTTGAGAGCAGCTCTGCTGACCTGGTTCTTAGGCTCTAGAACAGCTCTGCTGACCTGGTTCTCTGGCTCTGCAACAGCTCTGTTGACCTGGTCCTCTGGCTCTAAAGCAGCTCTGCTGACCTGGTTCTCTGGCTCTAAAGTGTGAGAAGTTGGCCTCGCATATGCTGGTCACTAGTTATAGTGGCCACCTTGCACCAGTCCAATTCGACCCTTGGTAGATAGGTTTAAAGACAACCTTGTAAAGAAAGCTATCCTAGTGGTAGCTGTGGAGAGCAGCCTTCAGGCTAAGTCTCTGAGGAATGTAAAGCAGCTTGTTTTACCTTATAATCTCTTGAATTACCAAATGAAAAGACACCACACAGGTATATATATCAAATATATATGTATTTATTTCTAAATATACTCTACTAATCTCTTTATGAGATTAGAGCCAGGTAAACATTAAAAAGATCAACAGTTCTCAATAAATTAAGCACAAATATGGCTGTAGCCCTAGGGGCGTACCAGACCATATACTAAAATAGTGGTTTAACAAACTCGACTTGCAGTATGAAGAGGCCTAGGGCCTTGGGAATCGCTGGGGCTTCGCTTCTGCAGTGTTAGCAGGTAAGTAATCAGCCCACAGGAGACGCGTGCAGTGTCTAAACACACACGCGGGTTTTCAATGCATTTCAATGGCAAATGTCGCGGTTTGTATTTTACAGTTCTAGGGCACTTCGGAGTGGACAACAAGCAAACAACTTACAGGGTAAGTACTTCGAGAGCCAATGCACACTTGGGCACCGTAATGCAAGAGTTACCTCACCCAGGGAAGCCGGGTGCATACGTGTCCTTTGGTGTCGGGTCGCGATGCTGTTTTCAATGGAGATCACTGAAGACTTGCTGCTTGTGTCGTCGACTCGAGAGAAGTGTCCGCTGGAATCCGAAGATGGATTGGAGTTGTAGGAGACCTAGAAATTGAGGGGACAGAGTTCAAAGTCACTTGCCAGTGACCGGTGGTCAGCAAGATGGATGACCACAGCTGTTGCGTCTCTTCAGGTCGCTGATGTCGTTTTGTGTCTTCGCTCACGAGGACCAGGAGGGATTGATGAAGACCAGCAGCTGGATTCGAAGCGTGTCACGACGTCTGCAGCTGTTGACAGTGTCGGCACTCGGTTTGGAGCCAACAAGCCTTGGCAACTGCAAGTCTCGTGTGGATAGAAGATTGTCGATGGAGCAGACCAGCAAGGTCTGATGGACTTACGCAGAGAGGGTAAGTGAGGGCAGGCCCAGAGCAACCAGTTGAGCCCTTGAAGGTGATGTGGAAGTCTTCTGGAGGGTCACTAGCCAACGGGCAAGCAACCGCAAAGACGCCTTTGCAGGAAAAGTTCACCAACAGCCCACGGTCACTCGGGACAAGGTAGGCCACTGATCTTCGGTACTAGACCTGCTCGGGAATTGGATAACAAGTGGTCCAAAGCACAACTTCGTTGGACGTAGTTTAGGGCTTGCACTCGAAATCAGTGCACGGTTCCCTGGTATTGCTGTTCCTCATCACTCATGGGGTCCAGATGCCACAGCTTCGCTGGGGACTCAAAATGTCTGTTGAGAGGTCAGGAAATCCATTTCAGGGGACGCAGGGACTTCGGGCTCCGGCGGGAGCGGTAAAGTTTGCAACCGTAGTTCAGTAGTTTTGGTGCCTGCCAAGCAGGGGAGTCACTCCTTGACTCCAAGGGAGATCCTTCGGTCTTCTAGAGATAGTTGAAAGTTGAAGGGCCAGGATTCTTCTTCGTAGAGCGTCGTCCAGGTGTAATCTAAATTGCATTGGCAATGTGTGGTATCTTATAGTGAAAAGATGGGAGGGACTAGCTCTATGACCACTCCTCTAGGAGGGTCAGGGTAGTGGGTGGTTACACCCACTTCCCTTTGTCCAGTTTCGCGCCAGAGATGGGGCAGGTAGCCCCTGAACCGGTTTGAGCTGGCATATGCACAGAGGAGCCTACTGCTCCCCCAGTGCAGGACTTCAAAGCACGCTAAGAGTGCACCCACCCAGCTCCAATACACTAAATCCTGTCTGGGAGGTGGTGACACCTCCCTGTGACAGGAAACCCTTTGTTGAGCTCCCTCCACTGCGAGTTTCGGTCAGCAGCAGGAGGGCAGCCCGGTGTCTGTGCTGGTGGCATCCATTTTGTGATGCCAGGGCTCTAGATGATTTCTACCGTGTAGTACAGTGTGTACATGTCATCCCCTCTAGAAGGGTGGGATCCTACTCCCACACCAGTTACTGGTGTGGGGGTAGGATTCCAAGTTGTTTGACACCAAACACGACATGTTTTGATGCAGTCATTCCAAAGTTAGCATTTACCGCGAGGTTATAATGCACTTAAGAGTATATGGTTTAACCGCATCCACAAACAGCAGCAGAGAATAAACTCTGCCAGCTGCAGAGGGGTCCTGCTCAGGCAGAAGCACCCCCTCACATAGTAAACCATGCACCCTGCCCTTGGGATTGATAGGGCCTACCATAGGGGTGACTCATAGGTTTATATGTGTGTGTATGGTGAGATATAGGAAGCTATACCTCTGTGAGGAGTGCTAACACTACCTCACACAGGCTGCAGTAGCAGGCCTGTGGTGTCCGATTGTGAGTGCTTCCCAGGGGTGGCATAATACATGCTGCAGCCCCTGGTAGGCCTGTGAAGTACCAATGCCCTAGGTACCTAAGGTACCATATACTAGGGGCTCATAAGGTACCACAGTATCCAATCACTAGTGCATCTTATATGCACACCAAGTTGTTTAGAGAGATCAGTTAGACTGGGGCCCTGATTAGCAGGGACCCAGCCAGACTATAGCCAGAAACCAGTGTATACATCAGAAAAAAAGTGGGGGCCACACATGTGCAGATCCTACTCTCCTACACAACCCCCCCCCCCCCCAAACGCAGGGACATTAAACTAACCTTGACCAGTTGAGTCTTCATGTTCTAAGTGGAAATACCTTGAGAGTCCATCTGCATTGGCATGTTGGGTCCCAGGTCTATGTTCCACTGTATAGTCCATCCCCTGTAGGGTAATGGACCACCTGAGCAGTTTAGGATTTTCACCTTTCATCTGTTTGAGCCATAGGAGGGGCTTATGGTCAGTCTGAACTATGAAGTGAGTGCCAAACAAGTATGGCCTCAGCTTCTTCCGGGCCCAAACCACAGCAAAGGCCTCCCTCTCAATAGCTGACCAACTTTTCTCTCTAGGGGTCAGCCTTCTGCTTATAAAAGCTACTGGCTGGTCTTGACCTTCATTATTAAGTTGAGACAGTACAGCTCCCACACCCAGCTCTGAAGCATCTGTTTGGACAATTAACTTCTTTTTGTAATCTGGACTCTGTAAGATGGGGGCAGTGCACATTGCCTGCTTGAGGTCATCAAATGCCTTTTGACACCTAGCTGTCCACTGAACCTTTTTTGCCATTTTCTTGGAGGTAAGATCATTTAAGGGGGTCACTATAGATCCATATCCCTTAACAAACCTCCTGTAATACCCAGTCAGGCCCAAGAAGGCTCTCACCTGTGTCTGGGTGGTTGGAGCTACCCAGTCCATTATGGTCTGGATCTTGCTCTGCAATGGTTGAACCTGGCCCCCACCTACAAGGTGGCCCAGGCACACAACCTGACTCTGCCCTATCTGGCACTTAGTGGCCTTGATAGTGAGGCCTGCTTTCTGCAGGGCCTCCAGTACATTCCTGAGGTGGACCAGGTGATCCTGCCAGGTGGAACTGTAGACAGCAATATCATCAAGATATGCTGAGCAATAGGTTTCCATACCAGTCAGAACTTTATTCACCAACCTCTGAAACGTGGCAGGCGCATTCTTCAAACCAAAGGGCATAACCAGAAAGTGATAGTGCCCACCAGGGGTCGAAAATGCTGTTTTTGCCTTGGCATCATCAGCTAACTTGATTTGCCAATAGCCTGCTGTAAGTTCAAATGTACTGAGATACTTGGCTGAGGCCAAAGTGTCTATTAGTTCATCTGCCTTTGGGATTGGGTAGGCATCAGTCCTGGTGACTGCATTGAGGCCCCTGTAGTCAACACAAAACCTCATCTCTTTCTTACCGCCCTGGGTGTGAGGTTTTGGGACAAGTACTACTGGGCTAGCCCAAGGGCTATCTGAGGGCTCAATAACACCTAGCTCCAACATTTTCTGGACTTCAGTCCTGATACAGTCCCTGACATGGTCAGGTTGCCTGTATATTTTACTCTTTACAGGCAGACTGTCTCCAGTGTCCACCTCATGGGTGCACCAGGAAGTCTGACTTGGGGTCAGGCTAAACATATGTCTAAACTGCCGTAGCACTTGTCTACATTCAGTTTGTTGATGTTCAGTGAGGCTGCTTGCCAAAGCAACACCATCAACTGTCCCATCTTCAGGGTTCTGTGAGAGCAGGTCAGGGAGAGGGTCACTCTCCTCCTCCTGGTCCTCATCAGTTGCCATGAGCAAGCTCATGTCAGCCCTGTCCACACATGCTTTAAGTCTGTTGACATGGAGCACCCTAAGGGGGCTCCTGGGAGTGTGAAGATCTACCAAGTAGGTGACCTCTCCCTTCTTTTCAACAATTGTATGGGGGCCACTCCATTTGTCCTGGAGAGCTGCTGGGGCCACAGGCTCCAACACCCACACTTTCTGGCCTGGCTGGTAAACAGTCAAGACAGCCTTTTGGTCATGCCAAGCTTTCTGGAGTTCTTGGCTTGCCTCAAGGTTTTTACTGGCCTTCTTCATGTGCTCAGCCATCCTGGAGCGGAGACCAAGTACATAGTCCACTACATCTTGTTTGGGAGGTTTGAGAGGTAACTCCCATCCCTCTTTCACCAGACATAATGGTCCTCTAACAGGGTGCCCAAACAGAAGTTCAAAAGGGCTGTAGCCAACCCCCTTCTGAGGAACCTCCCTGTATGCAAACAGAAGGCAGGGAAGTAAAAGGTCCCATTTTCGCCTAAGCTTCTCTGGGAGTCCTTTAATCATTCCCTTTAGGGTTTTGTTGAATCTCTCAACTAACCCATTGCATTGTGGGTGATAGGGAGTAGTGAATTTGTAGTTTACACCACACTCCTTCCACATTGCAGTTAGATATCCTGACATAAAGTTAGAACCTCTGTCAGAGATGACCTCCTTTGGGAAACCCACTCTGGAGAAAACTCCAATGAGGGCTCTTGCTACCACAGGAGCTGTGGTAGTCCTTAGGGGTATAGCTTCTGGATACCTGGTGGCATGATCCACTACCACCAGTATAAATCTGTGCCCAGATGCTGTTGGTGGGTCAAGGGGACCAACAATGTCAATCCCTACCCTTTCAAAGGGAACCCCCACCACAGGTAGTGGTATCAGGGGGGCCTTTGTGGTGCCACCTGTCTTGTCACTGGCTTGACAAGTGACACAGGAGCGACAAAACTCCTTTGTGTCTTCAGACATGTGTGGCCAATGAAAATGTGGTACAAGCCTGTCCCAGGTCTTGTTTTGGCCCAAGTGACCTGCCAATGGGATATCATGTGCTAGGGTCAAGAGGAACCCCCTAAACTTCTGAGGAATTACCAGCCTCCTGGTGGCTCCAGGGGTAGGATCTCTAGCCTCAGAATATAGGAGCCCCTCATCCCAATAAACCTTATGGGACCCACTAGCACTCCCAGCAGCCTCAGCAGCAGCCAGCTGTCTGAGGGGTTCAAGAGTGGAGCAGCACTGTTTCTCTTTACTCAGATCTTCCCTGGAAGGCCCCCCTGCCCCCAAGAACTCAACCTGACCAGGCTCAAGTTCCTCTGGGGCAGTTCCTTCTACAGGTTCTGCTTCTCCTCTTTCATGAGGGGAATCTGAGACAGAGGGGAAGGCCCAGCCTTAACCCTACTGCTCTTCCTCTTGGGTAGCACCTGGTCCATAGTTTCAGGATCCAGAGCTGGTTCAGCTTTATGCATTTTGGCTTGTGACCTGGTCACAGCAAATACCTCTGCAGGTATGCCCAACATCTCAGCATGAGTCCATAATTCTACTTCAGACCAGGCTGAAGTCTCTAGAGAATTGCCCAACAAACATTCGACAGGGAGGTCTGCACTGACTACTACCTTTTTGAGGCCAGTTACCCCTCCCCAGGAAAAATTCACAACAACCAGACTATGGTTGGTCCTGGTGTTGCTTGCATTAGTTACCTGGTACATTTCACCCAGGATGATCTGTTTAGGGTCCACTAGGTCCTCTGCCACCATGGTGACACTAGCAACTGTGTCCCTAAATGCCAAAGCCTGTTTGCCATTTATGATAGGCTGCTGTTTGTATTTGCCCAGATTACTGGGGCTCACTAGGAAGGACATATCAAGGTCTCCCTCACAAACTAGCATTGCCTGTGTTGGTACCCTGACTAGGCCAGAGTCCACATCAGAACCCAGGGTCAACCCTACTATACCCTTATTCTGAGTATTACCTCCACCACTTGCTGTACTAGGGGGAACAGTTGCCTTAGGGGCTGGAGTGGTGGTGGTTTGGTCTTTGGACTTTGTACAGTCAGAAGTCCAGTGCCCTTTCTGTTTACAGAATTTGCACCAGGGCTTCTTTTGGCCTTTTCCCTTTGCAGATTGTGACTCCCCACCAGATGCAGATTTTTGGGGCCCTTGTGAAGACTTCTGATCTTTAGATTTATCCCCACCCTTATCTGAGCCTTTAGGATCTTGCTTCTTAGTGTCACCACCTTGGTTCTGGTTTTTCTGCCTCACCCTGGTTCTGACCCATTTGTCTGCCTTCTTTCCCAATTCTTGGGGAGAGTTCAGATCAGAGTCCACCAGGTACTGATGCAACAACTGGTTCTGGCAATTATTAAGGATCTGTTCTCTCATTATAAGACTACACAATCCCTTAACATCAGTTACTCTACTACCCAGCAGCCAACCTTCTAGAGCCTTGGTTGCACAATCAACAAAGTCAGTCCAATCCTGAGTCTGTGCTTTCTGGGTGTCTCTGAACTTCAACCTGTACTGTTCAGTGGTTAAGCCAAACCCATCTATCAAAGCACTCTTCAGGGCTTCATAATCATTAGCATCCTCTTCTCTAACAGTGAGGAGCTTGTCTCTCCCTTTGTCTGAAAAGGAGAGCCACAAGATTGCTGCCCACTGTTTCTGGGGGACCTGTTGAACTTTACAGGCCCTCTCCATAGCAGTTATCCATTTGTGGATATCATCCCCACTCTGGTAGGGAGGAACAACCTTGGACAGGTTCCTATGATCTGGCATGTAATCTCTGGCTCTAGGGACACTGTTGCTGCCACCAGGGGCATCTAACCCCTCCTTCTTTGAAGCTCTTTGGAGCTCGAAGGCTTCCCTATCTAAGGCCAATTGCCTGGTTCTGAGGGCAAGCCTAGCTTCCTCATACTGGAGCATCTTGAACCTTCCTTCAGAGGAGGTCTCCCTGGGAAAGTTGGAGTTCCTCTGTGGAACAGATTCTCTTCCAGAGTGATATGACCTGTCAGAGTCCCTTGAGAGGGACCTAGGCCTGTCTCCCACTCTGTCAGCTCTCTTAGGGAGATTTCCTCTATTCTCTTCAGACCCTTCTGTGTCTGGCCCTTCACCCACAGAGTCCAGGTCCTCTTGATTGTCATCATCAGACCCAGAGACTATGTGTGACCCACCCCCTGATGCAGACCCACTAGCTCCTAGAGCTTGTCTCAGGTCATCTGCTACTAACAAATCTATCAGGTGTTGTGATGAGGGACTCCTGCCCACCCTCAGATTTCTTTCAAAGCATACGGCCTTCAGTTCAGTGTAGGCTATATCTTTGTACTGAGATGGGGTGGACCCACTGGCTCCACTATGGTGAGACATACTAGTGTTGTGCAGTGTTGTACTACCTACACTAGTTGAGGCCTACTGGACCTAGCTTGAGCTGTAGCAAGGGTGTGCTTGTCCCTTCACAAACAGCTCTAAGTTCAGTAGAACTTATTGATTCTAGCTTGACTTTATATGTACCTTGAGTACCTTAAGTGGTTTTCAGTTAGTAATTCAAATAGAGATTTTCTGGTAAAACAATGGCAAGCTGGAATCCCACACGCTGCCCACCAATGTGAGAAGTTGGCCTGGCATATGCTGGTCACTAGTTATAGTGGCCACCTTGCACCAGTCCAATTCAACTCTTGGTAGATAGGTTTAAAGACAACCTTTTAAAGAAAGCTATCCTAGTGGTAGCTGTGGAGAGCAGCCTTCAGGCTAAGTCTCTGAGGAATGTAAAGCAGCTTGTTTTACCTTATAATCTCTTGAATTACCAAATGAAAAGACACCCGACAGGTGTATATATCAAATATATATGTATTTATTACTAAATATACTCTACTAATCTCTTTATGAGATTAGAGCCAGGTAAACACTCAAAAGATAAACAGTTCTCAATAAATTAAGCACAAATATGGCTGTAGCCCTAGGGGCGTACCAGACCATATACTAAAATAGTGGTTTAACAAACTCGACTTGCAAAAGTAAGAGGCCTAGGGCCTTGGGAATCACTGGGGCTTCACTTCTGCAGTGTTAGCAGGTAAGTAGTCAGCCCACAGGAGACGTGTGCAGTGTCTAAACACACATGTGGGTTTTCAATGCGTTTCAACGACAAATGTCGCAGTTTGTATTTTACAGTTCTAGGGCACTTCGCAAAAGTCAACAGGCAAGCAACTTACAGGGTAAGTATTTCGAGAGCCAACGCACACTTGGGCACCGGAGTGCACGAGTTACCTCACCCAGGGAAGCCGGGTGCATAGGTGTCCTTTGGTGTCGGGTCGCGATGCTGTTTCCAATGGAGATCACTGGATACTTGCTGCTTGTGACGACTGGAGAGGTGTCCGTTCGAATCCGACGATGGATTGGAGTTGCAGAAGACCTAGAAATTGAGGGGACAGAGTTCAGAGTCACTTGCCAGTGACCGGTGGCCAGCAAGATGGATGACCACAGCTGTCGCGTCTCTTCAGGTCAGTGATGGTGTTTTGTCTCTTTGCTCACGAGGTCCAGGAAGGCTCGACGATGACCAGCAGCTGGTTTCGGGACGTCTGCAGCTGTCAACGGTGTCGGCACCCGGATTGGAGCCAACAAGCCTTGGCAGCCGCAAGTCTCGTGTGGAGTGAAGATTGGTGATGGTGCGGACCAGCAAGGTCTGATGGACTTACCCAGCAAGGGTAAGTAAGGGCAGGCCCAGAGCAACCAGGCGAGCCCTTGGAATCGATGTGGAAGTCTTCAGGTGAGTTACTAGCCAACGGGCAAGCAACCGCGAAGACGCCTTTGCAGGAAAAGTTTAACAGCCCACGGTCACTCAGGACGGGGTAGGCCGCTGAAATTCGGTACTAGACCTGGTAGGGACTTGGACAAAGGGTGGTCCAAAGCACAACTTCGTTGGACGTAGTTTAGGGCTTGCACTCTAAATCAGTGCACAGTTCCCTGGTATTGCTGTTCCTCGTCACTCGTGGGGTCCAGATGCCACAGTTTCGCTGGGGACTCAAAATGGCCGTCGAGAGGTCAGGAAATCCACTTCAGGGGATGCAGGGACTTCGGGCTCCGGCGGGAGCGGTAAAGTTTGCAACCGTTGTAGAGAGTTTTGGTGCCTGCCAAGCAGGGGAGTCACTCCTTGACTCCAAGGGAGATTCTTCAGTCTTCCAGAGATAGTGGAACGTCGAAGGGCCAGGATTCTTCTTAGTTGAGCGTCGTCCAGGTGTAATCTAAATTGCATTGGCAATGTGTGGTATCTTATAGTGAAAAGATGGGAGGGACTAGCTCTATGACCACTCCTCTAGGAGGGTCAGGGTAGTGGGTGGTTACACCCACTTCCCTTTGTCCAGTTTCGCGCCAGAGATGGGGCAGGTAGCCCCTGAACCGGTTTGAGCTGGCATATGCTCCCCCAGTGCAGGACTTCAAAGCACTCTAAGAGTGCACCCACCCAGATCCAATACACTAAATCCTGTCTGGGAGGTGGTGACACCTCCCTGTGACAGGAAACCCTTTGTTGGGCTCCCTCCACTGCGAGTTTCGGTCAGCAGCAGGAGGGCAGCCCGGTGTCCGTGCTGGTGGCATCCATTTTGTGATGCCAGGGCTCTGAAAGATTTCTACCGTTTAGTACAGTGGGTACATGTCGTCCCCTCTAGAAGGGTGGTATCCTACTCCCACATCAGTTACTGGTGTGGGGGTAGGATTCCAAGTTGTTTGACACCAAACACGACATGTTTTGATGCAGTCATTCCAAAGTTAGCATTTACCGCGAGGTTATAATGCACTTAAGAGTATATGGTTTAACCGCATCCACAAACAGCAGCAGAGAATAGACTCTGCCAGCTGCAGAGGGGTCCTGCTCAGGCAGAAGCACCCCCTCACATAGTAAACCATGCACCCTGCCCTTGGGATTGATAGGGCCTACCATAGGGGTGACTCATAGGTTTATATGTGTGTGTATGGTGAGATATAGGAACCTATACCTCAGTGAGGAGTGCTAACACTACCTCACACAGGCTGCAGTAGCAGGCCTGGGGTGTCAGATTGTGAGTGCTTCCCAGGGGTGGCATAATACATGCTGCAGCCCCTGGTAGGCCTGTGAAGTACCAATGCCCTAGGTACCTAAGGTACCATATACTATGGGCTCATAAGGCACCACAGTATCCAATCACTAGTGCATCTAATATGCACACCAAGTTGTTTAGAGAGATCAGTTAGACTGGGGCCCTGATTAGCAGGGACCCAGCCAGACTATAGCCAGAAACCAGTGTATACATCAGAAAAAAAGTGGGGGCAACACAAGTGCAGATCCTACTCTCCTACATAGAGCAGCTCTGCTGACCTGGTTCTTAGGCTCTAGAGCAGCTCTGCTGACCTGGGTCTCTGGCTCTACAACGGCTCTGCTGACCTGGTTCTCTGGCTCTAAAGCAGCTCTGCTGACCTGGTTTCCTGGCTCTAAAGCAGCTCTGCTGACGTGGTTCTCTGATGCTAAAGCGCCGCTGCGGACCTGGTTCTCTCCCTCTATAGCACCTCTGCTGACCGGGTTGTCTGGCTCTAAAGCAGCTCTCCTGACCTAGTTATCTGGCTCGAGAGCAGCTCTGCTGACCTGGTTCTTCGGCTCTAGAGCAGCTCAGCTGACCTAGCTCTCTGGCTCTACAATAGCTCTGCTGACATGGTTCTCTGGCTCTAAAGCAGCTCTGCTGACCTGGTTTTCTGGCTCTAAAGCAGCTCTGCTGATCTGGTTCACTCCCTCTAAAGCAGCTTTGCTGACCTGTTTCTCTGGTTCTAAAGCAGCTCTGCTGACGTGGTTCTCTGGCGCTAAAGCGCCACTGAGGACCTGGTTCTCTCCCTCTATAGCACATCTGCTGACCTGGTTCTCTGGCTCTAAAGCAGCTCTCCTGACCTGGTTCTCTGGCTCGAGAGCAGCTTTGATTACCTGGTTCTTCGGCTCTAGAGTAGCTCAGCTCACCTAGTTCTCTGGTTCTAAAGCAGCTACGCTGACTGGGTTCTCTGGCTTGAGAGCAGCTCTGCTGACCTGGTTCTATGGCTCTAAAGCAGCTCTGCTGACCTGGTTCTCTGGCTCTAAAGCAGCTCTGCTGACCTGGGTCTCTGGCTCTACAACAGCTCTGCTGACCTGGTTTCTCTGGCTCTATAGCAGCTCTGCTGACCTTGTTCTCTGGTTCTAGAGCAGCTCTGCTGACCTGGTTCTTAGGCTCTAGAGCAGCTCTACTGACCTAGTTCTATGGCTCTAAAGCAGCTCTGCTGATCTGGTTCTATGGCTCTAGAGCAGCTCTGCTGACCTGGTTCTCTCCCTCTAAGCAGCTCTGCTGACCTGGTTTCTCTGGCTCTAGAGCAGCTCTGCTGACTTTGTTCTCTGGTTCTAGAGCAGCTCTGCTGACCTGGTTCTTAGGCTCTAGAGCAGCTCTACTGACCTGGTTCTATAGCTCTAAAGCAGCTCTGCTGATACTGGTTCTATGGCTCTAAAGCAGCTCTGCTGACCTGGTTCCTTGGCTCTAAAGCAGCTCTGCTGACCTGGTTCTCTGGCTCTGAAGCAGCTCTACTGACCAGGTTCTCTGGCTCTAAAACAGCTCTGCTGACCTGGTTTCTCTGGTTCTACAGCAGCTCTGCTGACCTGGTTCTCTGGCTCTAGAGCGGCTCTGTTGACCTGGTTCTCTGGCTCTACAACGGCTCTGCAGACCTGGTTCTCTGGCTCTAAAGCGCCTCTGCTGACTTGGTTCTCTGGCTCTAAAGCAGCTCTTCTGACCTTGTTGTTATCTGGCTCTAAAGCAGCTCTGCTGACCTGGTTCTCTGGCTCTAGATCAGCTCTGCTGACCTGGTTCTCTGGCTCTAATGCAGTTCTGCTGACCTGGTTCTCTGGCTCTAGAGCAGCTCTGCTGACCTGGCTCTTAGGCTCTACAGCAGCTCTGCTAACCTGGGTCTCTGGCTCTACAACGGCTCTGCTGACCTGGTTCTCTGGCTCTAAAGCAGCTCTGCTGACCTGGTTCTCTGGCTCTTCTATGGCTCTAAAGCAACTCTATTCACCTGGCTCTGTGGCTCTGAAGCAGCTCTGCTAACCTGGTTCTAGAGCAGTTCTGCGGACCTGGTTCATAGGCTCTAGAGCAGCTCTACTGACCTGGTTCTATGGCTCTAAAGCAGCTCTGCTGATCTGGTTCTAAGGCTCTAAAGCAGCTCTGCTGACCTGGTTCTATGGCTCTAAAGCAGCTCTGCTGACCTGGTTCTCTGGCTCTGAAGCAACTCTGCTGACCGGGGTCTCTGGCTCTAAAGCAGCTTTGCTGACCTGGTTTCTCTGGTTTTACAGCATCTCTGCTGACCTGGATCTCTGGCTCTAGAGCGACTCTGCTGATCTGGTTCTCTGGCTCTACAACAGCTCTGCAGACCTGGTTCTATGGCTCTAGATCAGCTCTGCTGACCTGGTTCTCCGGCTCTAATACAGTTCTGCTGACCTGGTTCTCTGGCTCTAGAGCAGCTCTGCTGACCTGGCTCTTAGGCTCTACAGCAGCTCTGCTGACCTGGGTCTCTGGCTCTACAACGGCTCTGCTGACCTGGTTCTCTGGCTCTAAAGCAGCTCTGCTGACCTGGTTCTCTGGCTCTTCTATGGCTCTAAAGCAACTCTATTCACCTGGCTCTGTGGCTCTGAAGCAGCTCTGCTGACTTGGTTCTAGAGCAGTTCTGCGGACCTGGTTCATAGGCTCTAGAGCAGCTCTACTGACCTGGTTCTATGGCTCTAAAGCAGCTCTGCTGATCTGGTTCTATGGCTCTAAAGCAGCTCTGCTGACCTGGTTCTATGGCTCTAAAGCAGCTCTGCTGACCTGGTTCTCTGGCTCTAAAGCAACTCTGCTGACCGGGGTCTCTGGCTCTAAAGCAGCTTTGCTGACCTGGTTTCTCTGGTTTTACAGCATCTCTGCTGACCTGGATCTCTGGCTCTAGAGCGACTCTGCTGACCTGGTTCTCTGGCTCTACAACGGCTCTGCAGACCTGGTTCTATGGCTCTAAAGCGGCTCTGCTGACTTAGTTCTCTGGCTCTAAAGCGGCTCTGCTGACCTGGTTATCTCGCTCTAAAGCAGCTCTGCTGACCTGGTTCTTAGGCTCTAGATAAGCTCTGTTGACCTGGTTCTCTGGCTCTAAAGCAGCTCTGCTGACCTGGTTCTCTGGCTCTAGAGCAGCTCTGCTGACCTGGTTCTTAGGCTCTAGAGCAGCTCTGCTGACCTGGTTAACTGGCTCTACAACGGCTCTGCTGACCTGGTTCTCTGGATCTAAAGCAGCTCTGCTGACCTGGTTGTCTGGCTCTAAAGCAGATCTGCTGACCTGGTTCTCTGGATCTAAAGCAGTTCTGCTGATCTGGTTCTCTGACTCTAAAGCAGCTCTGATGACCTGGTTCTCTCCCTCTAAAGTAGCTCTGCTGACCTGGTTTCTCTGGCTCTACAGCCGCTCTGCCGACCTGGCTCTCTGGCTCTAAAGCAGCTCTACTGACCAGGATCTCTGGCTCCAAAGCAGCTCTGCTGACCTGGTTCTCTCCCTCTAAAGCAGGTCTGCTGACCTGGTTTCTCTGGCACCACAGCAGCTCTTCTGAACTGGTTTTCTGGCTGTAAAGAAGCTCTGCTGACCTGGTTCTCTGGCTCTAAAGCAGCTCTGCTGACCTGGTTCTTAGGCTCTAGAGCAGCTCTGCTGACCTGGTTCTCTGGCTCTACAATGGCTCTGCTGACCTGGTGGTTCTCTGGCTCTAAAGCAGCTCTGCTGACCCGGTTCTCTGGCTCTTTACACTTCTGCTGACCTGGTTCACTGGCTCTACAGCAGCTCTGCTGACCTGGTTCTCTGTCTCTAGAGCAGCTCTGCTGACCCGGATCTTAGGCTCTAGAGCAGCTCTGCTGACCTTGTTCTCTGGCTCTAAAGCGGCTCTGCTGACCTGGTTCTCTGGATCTAAAGCATCTCTGCTGACCTGGTTCTCTGGGTCTAAAGCGGCTCTGCTGACCTCGTTCTCTGGCTCTAAAGCAGCTCTGCTGACCTGGTTCTCTGGCTTTGAAGCAGCTCTGCTGACCTGCTTCTCTTGCTCTAAAGCATGACCTGGTTCCATGGCTCTAAAGCACTTCTAATGACCTGGTTCTCTTGCTTTGAAGCAGGTCTGCTGACCTGATTCTCTGGGTCTAGAGCAGCTCTGCTGACCTGGTTCTCTCTCTCTAAAGCAACTCTGTTGACCTGGTTCTCTGGCTCTAAAGCAGCTCTGCTGACCAGGTTCTCTCCTTCTAAAGCAGCTCTGCTGACCTGGTTTCTCTGGCTCTACAACAGCTCTGCTGACCTGGTTCTCTGGCTCTAAAGCAGCTCAGCCTACCTGGTTCTCTGGCTCTAGAGTAGCTCTGCTGACCTGGTTCTTAGGTTCTAGAACAGCTCTGCTGATCTATTTCTCTGGCTCCAAAGCAGCTCGGCTAACCTGGTTCTCTGGCTCCAAAGGAGCTCTGCTGACCTGGTTCTCTCCCTCTAAAGCAGCTCTGCTGACCTGGTTTCTCTGGCTCTACAGCAGCTTTGCTGACCTGGTTCTCTGGTTCTAGAGCAGCTCTGCTGACCTGGTTCTTAGGCTCTAGAGCAGCTCTACTGACCTGGTTCTATGGCTCTAAAGCAGTTCTGCTGACCGGGTTCTCTGACTCTAAAGCAGCTCTGCTAACCTGGTTTCTCTGGTTCTACAGCAGCTCTGCTGACCTGGTTCTCTGGCTCTAGAGCAGCTCTGCTGACCTGGTTCTCTGGCTCTAAAACGGCTCTGCAGACCTGGTTCTCTGGCTCTATAGCGAGTCTGCCTACCTGGTTCTCTGGCTCTAGAGCAGCTCTGCTGACCTGGTTCTTAGGTTCTAGAACAGCTCTGCTGATCTATTTCTCTGGCTCTAAAGCAGCTCGGCTAACCTGGTTCTCTGGCTCTAAATCGGCTCTGCTGACCTCGTTCTCTGGCTCTAAAGGAGCTCTGCTGACCTGGTTCTCTCCCTCTAAAGCAGCTCTACTGACCTGGTTTCTCTGGCTCTACAGGAGCTTTGCTGACCTGGTTCTTAGGCTCTAGAGCAGCTCTACTGACCTGGTTCCACGGCTCTAAAGCAGCTCTGCTGATCTGGTTCTATGGCTCTAAAGCAGCTCTGCTGACCTGGTTCTATGGCTCTAAAGCAGCTCTGCTGACCTGCTTCTCTGGCTGTGAAGCAGTTCTGCTGACCTGGTTTTCTGGCTCTAAAGCAGCTCTGCTGACCTGGTTTCTCTGGTTCTACAGCAGCTCTGCTGACCTGGTTCTCTGGCTCTAGAGAGGCTCTGCTGACCTGGTTCTCTGGCTCTACAACTGCTCTGCAGACCTGGTTCTCTGGCTCTAAAGCAGCTCTGTTGACCTGGTTTCTCTGGCTCTACAACAACTCTGCTGACCTGGTTCTCTGGCTCTAAAGCAGCTCTGCCTACCTGGTTCTCTGGTTCTAGAGCAGCTCTGCTGACCTGGTTCTTAGGTTCTAGAACAGCTCTGCTGACCTGGTTCTCCGGCTCTAATGCAGCTCTGCTGACCTGGTTCTCTGGCTCTTCTATGGCTCTAAAGCAACTCTATTCACCTGGCTCTGTGGCTCTGAAGCAGCTCTGCTGACCTGGTTCTAGAGCAGTTCTGCGGACCTGGTTCATAGGCTCTAGAGCAGCTCTACTGACCTGGTTCTATGGCTCTAAAGCAGCTCTGCTGATCTGGTTCTATGGCTCTAAAGCAGCTCTGCTGACCTGGTTCTATGGCTCTAAAGCAGCTCTGCTGACCTGGTTCTCTGGCTCTGAAGCAACTCTGCTGACCGGGGTCTCTGGCTCTAAAGCAGCTTTGCTGACCTGGTTTCTCTGGTTTTACAGCATCTCTGCTGACCTGGATCTCTGGCTCTAGAGCGACTCTGCTGATCTGGTTCTCTGGCTCTACAACGGCTCTGCAGACCTGGTTCTATGGCTCTAGATCAGCTCTGCTGACCTGGTTCTCCGGCTCTAATACAGTTCTGCTGACCTGGTTCTCTGGCTCTAGAGCAGCTCTGCTGACCTGGCTCTTAGGCTCTACAGCAGCTCTGCTGACCTGGGTCTCTGGCTCTACAACGGCTCTGCTGACCTGGTTCTCTGGCTCTAAAGCAGCTCTGCTGACCTGGTTCTCTGGCTCTTCTATGGCTCTAAAGCAACTCTATTCACTTGGCTCTGTGGCTCTGAAGCAGCTCTGCTGACCTGGTTCTAGAGCAGTTCTGCGGACCTGATTCATAGGCTCTAGAGCAGCTCTACTGACCTGGTTCTATGGCTCTAAAGCAGCTCTGCTGATCTGGTTCTATGGCTCTAAAGCAGCTCTGCTGACCTGGTTCTATGGCTCTAAAGCAGCTCTGCTGACCTGGTTCTCTGGCTCTGAAGCAACTCTGCTGACCGGGGTCTCTGGCTCTAAAGCAGCTTTGCTGACCTGGTTTCTCTGGTTTTACAGCATCTCTGCTGACCTGGATCTCTGGCTCTAGAGCGACTCTGCTGACCTGGTTCTCTGGCTCAACAACGGCTCTGCAGACCTGGTTCTATGGCTCTAAAGCGGCTCTGCTGACTTAGTTCTCTGGCTCTAAAGCGGCTCTGCTGACCTGGTTATCTCGCTCTAAAGCAGCTCTGCTGACCTGGTTCTTAGGCTCTAGATAAGCTCTGTTGACCTGGTTCTCTGGCTCTACAGCAGCTCTGCTGACCTGGTTCTCTGGCTCTAGAGCAGCTCTGCTGACCTGGTTCTTAGGCTTTAGAGCAGCTCTGCTGACCTGGTTCTCTGGCTCTGAAGCAGCTCTACTGACCAGGTTCTCTGGCTCTAAAACAGCTCTGCTGACCTGGTTTCTCTGGTTCTACAGCAGCTCTGCTGACCTGGTTCTCTGGCTCTAGAGCGGCTCTGTTGACCTGGTTCTCTGGCTCTACAACGGCTCTGCAGACCTGGTTCTCTGACTCTAAAGCGCCTCTGCTGACTTGGTTCTCTGGCTCTAAAGCAGCTCTTCTGACCTTGTTGTTATCTGGCTCTAAAGCAGCTCTGCTGACCTGGTTCTCTGGCTCTAGATCAGCTCTGCTGACCTGGTTCTCCGGCTCTAATGCAGTTCTGCTGACCTGGTTCTCTGGCTCTAGAGCAGCTCTGCTGACCTGGCTCTTAGGCTCTACAGCAGCTCTGCTGACCTGGGTCTCTGGCTCTACAACGGCTCTGCTGACCTGGTTCTCTGGCTCTAAAGCAGCTCTGCTGACCTGGTTCTCTGGCTCTTCTATGGCTCTAAAGCAACTCTATTCACCTGGCTCTGTGGCTCTGAAGCAGCTCTGCTGACCTGGTTCTAGAGCAGTTCTGCGGACCTGGTTCATAGGCTCTAGAGCAGCTCTACTGACCTGGTTCTATGGCTCTAAAGCAGCTCTGCTGATCTGGTTCCATGGCTCTAAAGCAGCTCTGCTGACCTGGTTCTATGGCTCTAAAGCAGCTCTGCTGACCTGGTTCTCTGGCTCTGAAGCAACTCTGCTGACCGGGGTCTCTGGCTCTAAAGCAGCTTTGCTGACCTGGTTTCTCTGGTTTTACAGCATCTCTGCTGACCTGGATCTCTGGCTCTAGAGCAACTCTGCTGATCTGGTTCTCTGGCTCTACAACGGCTCTGCAGACCTGGTTCTATGGCTCTAGATCAGCTCTGCTGACCTGGTTCTCCGGCTCTAATACAGTTCTGCTGACCTGGTTCTCTGGCTCTAGAGCAGCTCTGCTGACCTGGCTCTTAGGCTCTACAGCAGCTCTGCTGACCTGGGTCTCTGGCTCTACAACGGCTCTGCTGACCTGGTTCTCTGGCTCTAAAGCAGCTCTGCTGACCTGGTTCTCTGGCTCTTCTATGGCTCTAAAGCAACTCTATTCACCTGGCTCTGTGGCTCTGAAGCAGCTCTGCTGACCTGGTTCTAGAGCAGTTCTGCGGACCTGGTTCATAGGCTCTAGAGCAGCTCTACTGACCTGGTTCTATGGCTCTAAAGCAGCTCTGCTGATCTGGTTCTATGGCTCTAAAGCAGCTCTGCTGACCTGGTTCTATGGCTCTAAAGCAGCTCTGCTGACCTGGTTCTCTGGCTCTGAAGCAACTCTGCTGACCGTGGTCTCTGGCTCTAAAGCAGCTTTGCTGACCTGGTTTCTCTGGTTTTACAGCATCTCTGCTGACCTGGATCTCTGGCTCTAGAGCGACTCTGCTGACCTGGTTCTCTGGATCTACAACGGCTCTGCAGACCTGGTTCTATGGCTCTAAAGCGGCTCTGCTGACTTAGTTCTCTGGCTCTAAAGCGGCTCTGCTGACCTGGTTATCTCGCTCTAAAGCAGCTCTGCTGACCTGGTTCTTAGGCTCTAGATAAGCTCTGTTGACCTGGTTCTCTGGCTCTAAAGCAGCTCTGCTGACCTGGTTCTCTGGCTCTAGAGCAGCTCTGCTGACCTGGTTCTTAGGCTCTAGAGCAGCTCTGCTGACCTGGTTATCTGGCTCTACAACGGCTCTGCTGACCTGGTTCTCTGGATCTAAAGCAGCTCTGCTGACCTGGTTGTCTGGCTCTAAAGCAGATCTGCTGACCTGGTTCTCTGGATCTAAAGCAGTTCTGCTGATCTGGTTCTCTGACTCTAAAGCAGCTCTGATGACCTGGTTCTCTCCCTCTAAAGTAGCTCTGCTGACCTGGTTTCTCTGGCTCTACAGCCGCTCTGCCGACCTGGCTCTCTGGCTCTAAAGCAGCTCTACTGACCAGGATCTCTGGCTCCAAAGCAGCTCTGCTGACCTGGTTCTCTCCCTCTAAAGCAGGTCTGCTGACCTGGTTTCTCTGGCACCACAGCAGCTCTTCTGAACTGGTTTTCTGGCTGTAAAGAAGCTCTGCTGACCTGGTTCTCTGGCTCTAAAGCAGCTCTGCTGACCTGGTTCTTAGGCTCTAGAGCAGCTCTGCTGACCTGGTTCTCTGGCTCTACAACGGCTCTGCTGACCTGGTGGTTCTCTGGCTCTAAAGCAGCTCTGCTGACCCGGTTCTCTGGCTCTTTACACTTCTGCTGACCTGGTTCTCTGGCTCTACAGCAGCTCTGCTGACCTGGTTCTCTGTCTCTAGAGCAGCTCTGCTGACCCGGATCTTAGGCTCTAGAGCAGCTCTGCTGACCTTGTTCTCTGGCTGTAAAGCGGCTCTACTGACCTGGTTCTCTGGATCTAAAGCAGCTCTGCTGACCTGGTTCTCTGGGTCTAAAGCGGCTCTGCTGACCTCGTTCTCTGGCTCTAAAGCAGCTCTGCTGACCTGGTTCTCTGGCTTTGAAGCAGCTCTGCTGACCTGCTTCTCTTGCTCTAAAGCATGACCTGGTTCCATGGCTCTAAAGCACTTCTAATGACCTGGTTCTCTTGCTTTGAAGCAGGTCTGCTGACCTGATTCTCTGGGTCTAGAGCAGCTCTGCTGACCTGGTTCTCTCTCTCTAAAGCAACTCTGTTGACCTGGTTCTCTGGCTCTAAAGCAGCTCTGCTGACCAGGTTCTCTCCTTCTAAAGCAGCTCTGCTGACCTGGTTTCTCTGGCTCTACAACAGCTCTGCTGACCTGGTTCTCTGGCTCTAAAGCAGCTCAGCCTACCTGGTTCTCTGGCTCTAGAGTAGTTCTGCTGACCTGGTTCTTAGGTTCTAGAACAGCTCTGCTGATCTATTTCTCTGGCTCCAAAGCAGCTCGGCTAACCTGGTTCTCTGGCTCCAAAGGAGCTCTGCTGACCTGGTTCTCTCCCTCTAAAGCAGCTCTGCTGACCTGGTTTCTCTGGCTCTACAGCAGCTTTGCTGACCTGGTTCTCTGGTTCTAGAGCAGCTCTGCTGACCTGGTTCTTAGGCTCTAGAGCAGCTCTACTGACCTGGTTCTATGGCTCTAAAGCAGTTCTGCTGACCGGGTTCTCTGACTCTAAAGTAGCTCTGCTAACCTGGTTTCTCTGGTTCTACAGCAGCTCTGCTGACCTGGTTCTCTGGCTCTAGAGCAGCTCTGCTGACCTGGTTCTCTGGCTCTAAAACGGCTCTGCAGACCTGGTTCTCTGGCTCTATAGCGAGTCTGCCTACCTGGTTCTCTGGCTCTAAATCGGCTCTGCTGACCTCGTTCTCTGGCTCTAAAGGAGCCTGCTGACCTGGTTCTCTCCCTCTAAAGCAGCTCTACTAACCTGGTTTCTCTGGCTCTACAGGAGCTTTGCTGACCTGGTTCTTAGGCTCTAGAGCAGCTCTACTGACCTGGTTCCACGGCTCTAAAGCAGCTCTGCTGATCTGGTTCTATGGCTCTAAAGCAGCTCTGCTGACCTGGTTCTATGGCTCTAAAGCAGCTCTGCTGACCTGCTTCTCTGGCTGTGAAGCAGTTCTGCTGACCTGGTTTTCTGGCTCTAAAGCAGCTCTGCTGACCTGGTTTCTCTGGTTCTACAGCAGCTCTGCTGACCTGGTTCTCTGGCTCTAGAGAGGCTCTGCTGACCTGGTTCTCTGGCTCTACAACTGCTCTGCAGACCTGGTTCTCTGGCTCTAAAGCAGCTCTGCTGACCTGGTTTCTCTGGCTCTACAACAACTCTGCTGACCTGGTTCTCTGGCTCTAAAGCAGCTCTGCCTACCTGGTTCTCTGGTTCTAGATCAGCTCTGCTGACCTTGTTCTTAGGTTCTAGAACAGCTCTGCTGACCTGGTTCTCCGGCTCTAATGCAGTTCTGCTGACCTGGTTCTCTGGCTCTAGAGCAGCTCTGCTGACCTGGCTCTTAGGCTCTACAGCAGCTCTGCTGACCTGGTTCTCTGGCTCTAAAGCAGCTCTGCTGACCTGGTTCTCTGGCTCTTCTATGGCTCTAAAGCAACTCTATTCACCTGGCTCTGTGGCTCTGAAGCAGCTCTGCTGACCTGGTTCTAGAGCAGTTCTGCGGACCTGGTTCATAGGCTCTAGAGCAGCTCTACTGACCTAGTTCTATGGCTCTAAAGCAGCTCTACTGATCTGGTTCTATGGCTCTAAAGCAGCTCTGCTGACCTGGCTCTATGGCTCTAAAGCAGCTCTGCTGACCTGGTTCTCTGGCTCTGAAGCAACTCTGCTGACCGGGGTCTCTGGCTCTAAAGCAGCTTTGCTGACCTGGTTTCTCTGGTTTTACAGCATCTCTGCTGACCTGGATCTCTGGCTCTAGAGCGACTCTGCTGATCTGGTTCTCTGGCTCTACAACGGCTCTGCAGACCTGGTTCTATGGCTCTAGATCAGCTCTGCTGACCTGGTTCTCCGGCTTTAATACAGTTCTGCTGACCTGGTTCTTTGGCTCTAGAGCAGCTCTGCTGACCTGGCTCTTAGGCTCTACAGCAGCTCTGCTGACCTGGGTCTCTGGCTCTACAACGGCTCTGCTGACCTGGTTCTCTGGCTCTAAAGCAGCTCTGCTGACCTGGTTCTCTGGCTCTTCTATGGCTCTAAAGCAACTCTATTCACTTGGCTCTGTGGCTCTGAAGCAGCTCTGCTGACCTGGTTCTAGAGCAGTTCTGCGGACCTGGTTCATAGGCTCTAGAGCAGCTCTACTGACCTGGTTCTATGGCTCTAAAGCAGCTCTGCTGATCTGGTTCTATGGCTCTAAAGCAGCTCTGCTTACCTGGTTCTATGGCTCTAAAGCAGCTCTGCTGACCTGGTTCTCTGGCTCTGAAGCAACTCTGCTGACCGGGGTCTCTGGCTCTAAAGCAGCTTTGCTGACCTGGTTTCTCTGGTTTTACAGCATCTCTGCTGACCTGGATCTCTGGCTCTAGAGCGACTCTGCTGACCTGGTTCTCTGGCTCTACAACGGCTCTGCAGACCTGGTTCTATGGCTCTAAAGCGGCTCTGCTGACTTAGTTCTCTGGCTCTAAAGCGGCTCTGCTGACCTGGTTATCTCGCTCTAAAGCAGCTCTGCTGACCTGGTTCTTAGGCTCTAGATAAGCTCTGTTGACCTGGTTCTCTGGCTCTAAAGCAGCTCTGCTGACCTGGTTCTCTGGCTCTAGAGCAGCTCTGCTGACCTGGTTCTTAGGCTCTAGAGCAGCTCTGCTGACCTGGTTAACTGGCTCTACAACGGCTCTGCTGACCTGGTTCTCTGGATCTAAAGCAGCTCTGCTGACCTGGTTCTCTGGCTCTAAAGCAGCTCTGCTGACCTGGT
Organism: Triturus cristatus; assembly: GCF_964204655.1. Classification (NCBI taxonomy): domain Eukaryota; kingdom Metazoa; phylum Chordata; class Amphibia; order Caudata; family Salamandridae; genus Triturus; species Triturus cristatus. The sequence continues at coordinate 1,832,161 of NW_028187318.1, forward strand.
TCTCTGGCTCTAAAGCAGCTCTGCTGACCTGGGTCTCTGGCTCTACAACAGCTCTGCTGACCTGGTTTCTCTGGCTCTATAGCAGCTCTGCTGATCTTGTTCTCTGGTTCTAGAGCAGCTCTGCTGACCTGGTTCTTAGGCTCTAGAGCAGATCTACTGACCTAGTTCTATGGCTCTAAAGCAGCTCTGCTGATCTGGTTCTATGGCTCTAGAGCAGCTCTGCTGACCTGGTTCTCTCCCTCTAAGCAGCTCTGCTGACCTGGTTTCTCTGGCTCTAGAGCAGCTCTGCTGACTTTGTTCTCTGGTTCTAGAGCAGCTCTGCTGACCTGGTTCTTAGGCTCTAGAGCAGCTCTACTGACCTGGTTCTATAGCTCTAAAGCAGCTCTGCTGATACTGGTTCTATGGCTCTAAAGCAGCTCTGCTGACCTGGTTCCTTGGCTCTAAAGCAGCTCTGCTGACCTGGTTCTCTGGCTCTGAAGCAGCTCTACTGACCAGGTTCTCTGGCTCTAAAACAGCTCTGCTGACCTGGTTTCTCTGGTTCTACAGCAGCTCTGCTGACCTGGTTCTCTGGCTCTAGAGCGGCTCTGTTGACCTGGTTCTCTGGCTCTACAACGGCTCTGCAGACCTGGTTCTCTGGCTCTAAAGCGCCTCTGCTGACTTGGTTCTCTGGCTCTAAAGCAGCTCTTCTGACCTTGTTGTTATCTGGCTCTAAAGCAGCTCTGCTGACCTGGTTCTCTGCTCTAGATCAGCTCTGCTGACCTGGTTCTCCGGCTCTAATGCAGTTCTGCTGACCTGGTTCTCTGGCTCTAGAGCAGCTCTGCTGACCTGGCTCTTAGGCTCTACAGCAGCTCTGCTAACCTGGGTCTCTGGCTCTACAACGGCTCTGCTGACCTGGTTCTCTGGCTCTAAAGCAGCTCTGCTGACCTGGTTCTCTGGCTCTTCTATGGCTCTAAAGCAACTCTATTCACCTGGCTCTGTGGCTCTGAAGCAGCTCTGCTAACCTGGTTCTAGAGCAGTTCTGCGGACCTGGTTCATAGGCTCTAGAGCAGCTCTACTGACCTGGTTCTATGGCTCTAAAGCAGCTCTGCTGATCTGGTTCTAAGGCTCTAAAGCAGCTCTGCTGACCTGGTTCTATGGCTCTAAAGCAGCTCTGCTGACCTGGTTCTCTGGCTCTGAAGCAACTCTGCTGACCGGGGTCTCTGGCTCTAAAGCAGCTTTGCTGACCTGGTTTCTCTGGTTTTACAGCATCTCTGCTGACCTGGATCTCTGGCTCTAGAGCGACTCTGCTGATCTGGTTCTCTGGCTCTACAACGGCTCTGCAGACCTGGTTCTATGGCTCTAGATCAGCTCTGCTGACCTGGTTCTCCGGCTCTAATACAGTTCTGCTGACCTGGTTCTCTGGCTCTAGAGCAGCTCTGCTGACCTGGCTCTTAGGCTCTACAGCAGCTCTGCTGACCTGGGTCTCTGGCTCTACAACGGCTCTGCTGACCTGGTTCTCTGGCTCTAAAGCAGCTCTGCTGACCTGGTTCTCTGGCTCTTCTATGGCTCTAAAGCAACTCTATTCACCTGGCTCTGTGGCTCTGAAGCAGCTCTGCTGACTTGGTTCTAGAGCAGTTCTGCGGACCTGGTTCATAGGCTCTAGAGCAGCTCTACTGACCTGGTTCTATGGCTCTAAAGCAGCTCTGCTGATCTGGTTCTATGGCTCTAAAGCAGCTCTGCTGACCTGGTTCTATGGCTCTAAAGCAGCTCTGCTGACCTGGTTCTCTGGCTCTAAAGCAACTCTGCTGACCGGGGTCTCTGGCTCTAAAGCAGCTTTGCTGACCTGGTTTCTCTGGTTTTACAGCATCTCTGCTGACCTGGATCTCTGGCTCTAGAGCGACTCTGCTGACCTGGTTCTCTGGCTCTACAACGGCTCTGCAGACCTGGTTCTATGGCTCTAAAGCGGCTCTGCTGACTTAGTTCTCTGGCTCTAAAGCGGCTCTGCTGACCTGGTTATCTCGCTCTAAAGCAGCTCTGCTGACCTGGTTCTTAGGCTCTAGATAAGCTCTGTTGACCTGGTTCTCTGGCTCTAAAGCAGCTCTGCTGACCTGGTTCTCTGGCTCTAGAGCAGCTCTGCTGACCTGGTTCTTAGGCTCTAGAGCAGCTCTGCTGACCTGGTTAACTGGCTCTACAACGGCTCTGCTGACCTGGTTCTCTGGATCTAAAGCAGCTCTGCTGACCTGGTTGTCTGGCTCTAAAGCAGATCTGCTGACCTGGTTCTCTGGATCTAAAGCAGTTCTGCTGATCTGGTTCTCTGACTCTAAAGCAGCTCTGATGACCTGGTTCTCTCCCTCTAAAGTAGCTCTGCTGACCTGGTTTCTCTGGCTCTACAGCCGCTCTGCCGACCTGGCTCTCTGGCTCTAAAGCAGCTCTACTGACCAGGATCTCTGGCTCCAAAGCAGCTCTGCTGACCTGGTTCTCTCCCTCTAAAGCAGGTCTGCTGACCTGGTTTCTCTGGCACCACAGCAGCTCTTCTGAACTGGTTTTCTGGCTGTAAAGAAGCTCTGCTGACCTGGTTCTCTGGCTCTAAAGCAGCTCTGATGACCTGGTTCTTAGGCTCTAGAGCAGCTCTGCTGACCTGGTTCTCTGGCTCTACAATGGCTCTGCTGACCTGGTGGTTCTCTGGCTCTAAAGCAGCTCTGCTGACCCGGTTCTCTGGCTCTTTACACTTCTGCTGACCTGGTTCTCTGGCTCTACAGCAGCTCTGCTGACCTGGTTCTCTGTCTCTAGAGCAGCTCTGCTGACCCGGATCTTAGGCTCTAGAGCAGCTCTGCTGACCTTGTTCTCTGGCTCTAAAGCGGCTCTGCTGACCTGGTTCTCTGGATCTAAAGCAGCTCTGCTGACCTGGTTCTCTGGGTCTAAAGCGGCTCTGCTGACCTCGTTCTCTGGCTCTAAAGCAGCTCTGCTGACCTGGTTCTCTGGCTTTGAAGCAGCTCTGCTGACCTGCTTCTCTTGCTCTAAAGCATGACCTGGTTCCATGGCTCTAAAGCACTTCTAATGACCTGGTTCTCTTGCTTTGAAGCAGGTCTGCTGACCTGATTCTCTGGGTCTAGAGCAGCTCTGCTGACCTGGTTCTCTCTCTCTAAAGCAACTCTGTTGACCTGGTTCTCTGGCTCTAAAGCAGCTCTGCTGACCAGGTTCTCTCCTTCTAAAGCAGCTCTGCTGACCTGGTTTCTCTGGCTCTACAACAGCTCTGCTGACCTGGTTCTCTGGCTCTAAATCAGCTCAGCCTACCTGGTTCTCTGGCTCTAGAGTAGCTCTGCTGACCTGGTTCTTAGGTTTTAGAACAGCTCTGCTGATCTATTTCTCTGGCTCCAAAGCAGCTCGGCTAACCTGGTTCTCTGGCTCCAAAGGAGCTCTGCTGACCTGGTTCTCTCCCTCTAAAGCAGCTCTGCTGACCTGGTTTCTCTGGCTCTACAGCAGCTTTGCTGACCTGGTTCTCTGGTTCTAGAGCAGCTCTGCTGACCTGGTTCTTAGGCTCTAGAGCAGCTCTACTGACCTGGTTCTATGGCTCTAAAGCAGTTCTGCTGACCGGGTTCTCTGACTCTAAAGCAGCTCTGCTAACCTGGTTTCTCTGGTTCTACAGCAGCTCTGCTGACCTGGTTCTCTGGCTCTAGAGCAGCTCTGCTGACCTGGTTCTCTGGCTCTAAAACGGCTCTGCAGACCTGGTTCTCTGGCTCTATAGCGAGTCTGCCTACCTGGTTCTCTGGCTCTAGAGCAGCTCTGCTGACCTGGTTCTTAGGTTCTAGAACAGCTCTGCTGATCTATTTCTCTGGCTCTAAAGCAGCTCGGCTAACCTGGTTCTCTGGCTCTAAATCGGCTCTGCTGACCTCGTTCTCTGATTCTAAAGGAGCTCTGCTGACCTGGTTCTCTCCCTCTAAAGCAGCTCTACTGACCTGGTTTCTCTGGCTCTACAGGAGCTTTGCTGACCTGGTTCTTAGGCTCTAGAGCAGCTCTACTGACCTGGTTCCACGGCTCTAAAGCAGCTCTGCTGATCTGGTTCTATGGCTCTAAAGCAGCTCTGCTGACCTGGTTCTATGGCTCTAAAGCAGCTCTGCTGACCTGCTTCTCTGGCTGTGAAGCAGTTCTGCTGACCTGGTTTTCTGGCTCTAAAGCAGCTCTGCTGACCTGGTTTCTCTGGTTCTACAGCAGCTCTGCTGACCTGGTTCTCTGGCTCTAGAGAGGCTCTGCTGACCTGGTTCTCTGGCTCTACAACTGCTCTGCAGACCTGGTTCTCTGGCTCTAAAGCAGCTCTGTTGACCTGGTTTCTCTGGCTCTACAACAACTCTGCTGACCTGGTTCTCTGGCTCTAAAGCAGCTCTGCCTACCTGGTTCTCTGGTTCTAGAGCAGCTCTGCTGACCTGGTTTTTAGGTTCTAGAACAGCTCTGCTGACCTGGTTCTCCGGCTCTAATGCAGCTCTGCTGACCTGGTTCTCTGGCTCTTCTATGGCTCTAAAGCAACTCTATTCACCTGGCTCTGTGGCTCTGAAGCAGCTCTGCTGACCTGGTTCTAGAGCAGTTCTGCGGACCTGGTTCATAGGCTCTAGAGCAGCTCTACTGACCTGGTTCTATGGCTCTAAAGCAGCTCTGCTGATCTGGTTCTATGGCTCTAAAGCAGCTCTGCTGACCTGGTTCTATGGCTCTAAAGCAGCTCTGCTGACCTGGTTCTCTGGCTCTGAAGCAACTCTGCTGACCGGGGTCTCTGGCTCTAAAGCAGCTTTGCTGACCTGGTTTCTCTGGTTTTACAGCATCTCTGCTGACCTGGATCTCTGGCTCTAGAGCGACTCTGCTGATCTGGTTCTCTGGCTCTACAACGGCTCTGCAGACCTGGTTCTATGGCTCTAGAGCAGCTCTGCTGACCTGGCTCTTAGGCTCTACAGCAGCTCTGCTGACCTGGGTCTCTGGCTCTACAACGGCTCTGCTGACCTGGTTCTCTGGCTCTAAAGCAGCTCTGCTGACCTGGTTCTCTGGCTCTTCTATGGCTCTAAAGCAACTCTATTCACTTGGCTCTGTGGCTCTGAAGCAGCTCTGCTGACCTGGTTCTAGAGCAGTTCTGCGGACCTGGTTCATAGGCTCTAGAGCAGCTCTACTGACCTGGTTCTATGGCTCTAAAGCAGCTCTGCTGATCTGGTTCTATGGCTATAAAGCAGCTCTGCTGACCTGGTTCTATGGCTCTAAAGCAGCTCTGCTGACCTGGTTCTCTGGCTCTGAAGCAACTCTGCTGACCGGGGTCTCTGGCTCTAAAGCAGCTTTGCTGACCTGGTTTCTCTGGTTTTACAGCATCTCTGCTGACCTGGATCTCTGGCTCTAGAGCGACTCTGCTGACCTGGTTCTCTGGCTCTACAACGGCTCTGCAGACCTGGTTCTATGGCTCTAAAGCGGCTCTGCTGACTTAGTTCTCTGGCTCTAAAGCGGCTCTGCTGACCTGGTTATCTCGCTCTAAAGCAGCTCTGCTGACCTGGTTCTTAGGCTCTAGATAAGCTCTGTTGACCTGGTTCTCTGGCTCTAAAGCAGCTCTGCTGACCTGGTTCTCTGGCTCTAGAGCAGCTCTGCTGACCTGGTTCTTAGGCTTTAGAGCAGCTCTGCTGACCTGGTTCTCTGGCTCTGAAGCAGCTCTACTGACCAGGTTCTCTGGCTCTAAAACAGCTCTGCTGACCTGGTTTCTCTGGTTCTACAGCAGCTCTGCTGACCTGGTTCTCTGGCTCTAGAGCGGCTCTGTTGACCTGGTTCTCTGGCTCTACAACGGCTCTGCAGACCTGGTTCTCTGACTCTAAAGCGCCTCTGCTGACTTGGTTCTCTGGCTCTAAAGCAGCTCTTCTGACCTTGTTGTTATCTGGCTCTAAAGCAGCTCTGCTGACCTGGTTCTCTGGCTCTAGATCAGCTCTGCTGACCTGGTTCTCCGGCTCTAATGCAGTTCTGCTGATCTGGTTCTCTGGCTCTAGAGCAGCTCTGCTGACCTGGCTCTTAGGCTCTACAGCAGCTCTGCTGACCTGGGTCTCTGGCTCTACAACGGCTCTGCTGACCTGGTTCTCTGGCTCTAAAGCAGCTCTGCTGACCTGGTTCTCTGGCTCTTCTATGGCTCTAAAGCAACTCTATTCACCTGGCTCTGTGGCTCTGAAGCAGCTCTGCTGACCTGGTTCTAGAGCAGTTCTGCGGACCTGGTTCATAGGCTCTAGAGCAGCTCTACTGACCTGGTTCTATGGCTCTAAAGCAGCTCTGCTGATCTGGTTCTATGGCTCTAAAGCAGCTCTGCTGACCTGGTTCTATGGCTCTAAAGCAGCTCTGCTGACCTGGTTCTCTGGCTCTGAAGCAACTCTGCTGACCGGGGTCTCTGGCTCTAAAGCAGCTTTGCTGACCTGGTTTCTCTGGTTTTACAGCATCTCTGCTGACCTGGATCTCTGGCTCTAGAGCAACTCTGCTGATCTGGTTCTCTGGCTCTACAACGGCTCTGCAGACCTGGTTCTATGGCTCTAGATCAGCTCTGCTGACCTGGTTCTCCGGCTCTAATACAGTTCTGCTGACCTGGTTCTCTGGCTCTAGAGCAGCTCTGCTGACCTGGCTCTTAGGCTCTACAGCAGCTCTGCTGACCTGGGTCTCTGGCTCTACAACGGCTCTGCTGACCTGGTTCTCTGGCTCTAAAGCAGCTCTGCTGACCTGGTTCTCTGGCTCTTCTATGGCTCTAAAGCAACTCTATTCACCTGGCTCTGTGGCTCTGAAGCCGCTCTGCTTACCTGGTTCTAGAGCAGTTCTGCGGACCTGGTTCATAGGCTCTAGAGCAGCTCTACTGACCTGGTTCTATGGCTCTAAAGCAGCTCTGCTGATCTGGTTCTATGGCTCTAAAGCAGCTCTGCTGACCTGGTTCTATGGCTCTAAAGCAGCTCTGCTGACCTGGTTCTCTGGCTCTGAAGCAACTCTGCTGACCGTGGTCTCTGGCTCTAAAGCAGCTTTGCTGACCTGGTTTCTCTGGTTTTACAGCATCTCTGCTGACCTGGATCTCTGGCTCTAGAGCGACTCTGCTGACCTGGTTCTCTGGATCTACAACGGCTCTGCAGACCTGGTTCTATGGCTCTAAAGCGGCTCTGCTGACTTAGTTCTCTGGCTCTAAAGCGGCTCTGCTGACCTGGTTATCTCGCTCTAAAGCAGCTCTGCTGACCTGGTTCTTAGGCTCTAGATAAGCTCTGTTGACCTGGTTCTCTGGCTCTAAAGCAGCTCTGCTGACCTGGTTCTCTGGCTCTAGAGCAGCTCTGCTGACCTGGTTCTTAGGCTCTAGAGCAGCTCTGCTGACCTGGTTAACTGGCTCTACAACGGCTCTGCTGACCTGGTTCTCTGGATCTAAAGCAGCTCTGCTGACCTGGTTGTCTGGCTCTAAAGCAGATCTGCTGACCTGGTTCTCTGGATCTAAAGCAGTTCTGCTGATCTGGTTCTCTGACTCTAAAGCAGCTCTGATGACCTGGTTCTCTCCCTCTAAAGTAGCTCTGCTGACCTGGTTTCTCTGGCTCTACAGCCGCTCTGCCGACCTGGCTCTCTGGCTCTAAAGCAGCTCTACTGACCAGGATCTCTGGCTCCAAAGCAGCTCTGCTGACCTGGTTCTCTCCCTCTAAAGCAGGTCTGCTGACCTGGTTTCTCTGGCACCACAGCAGCTCTTCTGAACTGGTTTTCTGGCTGTAAAGAAGCTCTGCTGACCTGGTTCTCTGGCTCTAAAGCAGCTCTGCTGACCTGGTTCTTAGGCTCTAGAGCAGCTCTGCTGACCTGGTTCTCTGGCTCTACAACGGCTCTGCTGACCTGGTGGTTCTCTGGCTCTAAAGCAGCTCTGCTGACCCGGTTCTCTGGCTCTTTACACTTCTGCTGACCTGGTTCTCTGGCTCTACAGCAGCTCTGCTGACCTGGTTCTCTGTCTCTAGAGCAGCTCTGCTGACCCGGATCTTAGGCTCTAGAGCAGCTCTGCTGACCTTGTTCTCTGGCTGTAAAGCGGCTCTGCTGACCTGGTTCTCTGGATCTAAAGCAGCTCTGCTGACCTGGTTCTCTGGGTCTAAAGCGGCTCTGCTGACCTCGTTCTCTGGCTCTAAAGCAGCTCTGCTGACCTGGTTCTCTGGCTTTGAAGCAGCTCTGCTGACCTGCTTCTCTTGCTCTAAAGCATGACCTGGTTCCATGGTTCTAAAGCGCTTCTAATGACCTGGTTCTCTTGCTTTGAAGCAGGTCTGCTGACCTGATTCTCTGGGTCTAGAGCAGCTCTGCTGACCTGGTTCTCTCTCTCTAAAGCAACTCTGTTGACCTGGTTCTCTGGCTCTAAAGCAGCTCTGCTGACCAGGTTCTCTCCTTCTAAAGCAGCTCTGCTGACCTGGTTTCTCTGGCTCTACAACAGCTCTGCTGACCTGGTTCTCTGGCTCTAAAGCAGCTCAGCCTACCTGGTTCTCTGGCTCTAGAGTAGCTCTGCTGACCTGGTTCTTAGGTTCTAGAACAGCTCTGCTGATCTATTTCTCTGGCTCCAAAGCAGCTCGGCTAACCTGGTTCTCTGGCTCCAAAGGAGCTCTGCTGACCTGGTTCTCTCCCTCTAAAGCAGCTCTGCTGACCTGGTTTCTCTGGCTCTACAGCAGCTTTGCTGACCTGGTTCTCTGGTTCTAGAGCAGCTCTGCTGACCTGGTTCTTAGGCTCTAGAGCAGCTCTACTGACCTGGTTCTATGGCTCTAAAGCAGTTCTGCTGACCGGGTTCTCTGACTCTAAAGTAGCTCTGCTAACCTGGTTTCTCTGGTTCTACAGCAGCTCTGCTGACCTGGTTCTCTGGCTCTAGAGCAGCTCTGCTGACCTGGTTCTCTGGCTCTAAAACGGCTCTGCAGACCTGGTTCTCTGGCTCTATAGCGAGTCTGCCTACCTGGTTCTCTGGCTCTAGAGCAGCTCTGCTGACCTGGTTCTTAGGTTCTAGAACAGCTCTGCTGATCTATTTCTCTGGCTCTAAAGCAGCTCGGCTAACCTGGTTCTCTGGCTCTAAATCGGCTCTGCTGACCTCGTTCTCTGGCTCTAAAGGAGCCTGCTGACCTGGTTCTCTCCCTCTAAAGCAGCTCTACTAACCTGGTTTCTCTGGCTCTACAGGAGCTTTGCTGACCTGGTTCTTAGGCTCTAGAGCAGCTCTACTGACCTGGTTCCACGGCTCTAAAGCAGCTCTGCTGATCTGGTTCTATGGCTCTAAAGCAGCTCTGCTGACCTGGTTCTATGGCTCTAAAGCAGCTCTGCTGACCTGCTTCTCTGGCTGTGAAGCAGTTCTGCTGACCTGGTTTTCTGGCTCTAAAGCAGCTGCTGACCTGGTTTCTCTGGTTCTACAGCAGCTCTACTGACCTGGTTCTCTGGCTCTAGAGAGGCTCTGCTGACCTGGTTCTCTGGCTCTACAACTGCTCTGCAGACCTGGTTCTCTGGCTCTAAAGCAGCTCTGCTGACCTGGTTTCTCTGGCTCTATAACAACTCTGCTGACCTGGTTCTCTGGCTCTAAAGCAGCTCTGCCTACCTGGTTCTCTGGTTCTAGAGCAGCTCTGCTGACCTTGTTCTTAGGTTCTAGAACAGCTCTGCTGACCTGGTTCTCCGGCTCTAATGCAGTTCTGCTGACCTGGTTCTCTGGCTCTAGAGCAGCTCTGCTGACCTGGCTCTTAGGCTCTACAGCAGCTCTGCTGACCTGGTTCTCTGGCTCTAAAGCAGCTCTGCTGACCTGGTTCTCTGGCTCTTCTATGGCTCTAAAGCAACTCTATTCACCTGGCTCTGTGGCTCTGAAGCAGCTCTGCTGACCTGGTTCTAGAGCAGTTCTGCGGACCTGGTTCATAGGCTCTAGAGCAGCTCTACTGACCTAGTTCTATGGCTCTAAAGCAGCTCTACTGATCTGGTTCTATGGCTCTAAAGCAGCTCTGCTGACCTGGTTCTATGGCTCTAAAGCAGCTCTGCTGACCTGGTTCTCTGGCTCTGAAGCAACTCTGCTGACCGGGGTCTCTGGCTCTAAAGCAGCTTTGCTGACCTGGTTTCTCTGGTTTTACAGCATCTCTGCTGACCTGGATCTCTGGCTCTAGAGCGACTCTGCTGATCTGGTTCTCTGGCTCTACAACGGCTCTGCAGACCTGGTTCTATGGCTCTAGATCAGCTCTGCTGACCTGGTTCTCCGGCTCTAATACAGTTCTGCTGACCTGGTTCTTTGGCTCTAGAGCAGCTCTGCTGACCTGGCTCTTAGGCTCTACAGCAGCTCTGCTGACCTGGGTCTCTGGCTCTACAACGGCTCTGCTGACCTGGTTCTCTGGCTCTAAAGCAGCTCTGCTGACCTGGTTCTCTGGCTCTTCTATGGCTCTAAAGCAACTCTATTCACTTGGCTCTGTGGCTCTGAAGCAGCTCTGCTGACCTGGTTCTAGAGCAGTTCTGCGGACCTGGGTCATAGGCTCTAGAGCAGCTCTACTGACCTGGTTCTATGGCTCTAAAGCAGCTCTGCTGATCTGGTTCTATGGCTCTAAAGCAGCTCTGCTGACCTGGTTCTATGGCTCTAAAGCAGCTCTGCTGACCTGGTTCTCTGGCTCTGAAGCAACTCTGCTGACCGGGGTCTCTGGCTCTAAAGCAGCTTTGCTGACCTGGTTTCTCTGGTTTTACAGCATCTCTGCTGACCTGGATCTCTGGCTCTAGAGCGACTCTGCTGACCTGGTTCTCTGGCTCTACAACGGCTCTGCAGACCTGGTTCTATGGCTCTAAAGCGGCTCTGCTGACTTAGTTCTCTGGCTCTAAAGCGGCTCTGCTGACCTGGTTATCTCGCTCTAAAGCAGCTCTGCTGACCTGGTTCTTAGGCTCTAGATAAGCTCTGTTGACCTGGTTCTCTGGCTCTAAAGCAGCTCTGCTGACCTGGTTCTCTGGCTCTAGAGCAGCTCTGCTGACCTGGTTCTTAGGCTCTAGAGCAGCTCTGCTGACCTGGTTAACTGGCTCTACAACGGCTCTGCTGACCTGGTTCTCTGGATCTAAAGCAGCTCTGCTGACCTGGTTCTCTGGCTCTAAAGCAGATCTGCTGACCTGGTTCTCTGGATCTAAAGCAGTTCTGCTGATCTGGTTCTCTGACTCTAAAGCAGCTCTGATGACCTGGTTCTCTCCCTCTAAAGTAGCTCTGCTGACCTGGTTTCTCTGGCTCTACAGCCGCTCTGCCGACCTGGCTCTCTGGCTCTAAAGCAGCTCTACTGACCAGGATCTCTGGCTCCAAAGCAGCTCTGCTGACCTGGTTCTCTCCCTCTAAAGCAGGTCTGCTGACCTGGTTTCTCTGGCACTACAGCAGCTCTTCTGAACTGGTTTTCTGGCTGTAAAGAAGCTCTGCTGACCTGGTTCTCTGGCTCTAAAGCAGCTCTGCTGACCTGGTTCTTAGGCTCTAGAGCAGCTCTGCTGACCTGGTTCTCTGGCTCTACAACGGTTCTGCTGACCTGGTGGTTCTCTGGCTCTAGAGCAGCTCTACTGACCTGGTTCTATGGCTCTAAAGCAGTTCTGCTGACCGGGTTCTCTGACTCTAAAGCAGCTCTGCTAACCTGGTTTCTCTGGTTCTACAGTAGCTCTGCTGACCTGGTTCTCTGGCTCTAGAGCAGCTCTGCTGACCTGGTTCTCTGGCTCTAAAACGGCTCTGCAGACCTGGTTCTCTGGCTCTATAGCGAGTCTGCCTACCTGGTTCTCTGGCTCTAGAGCAGCTCTGCTGACCTGGTTCTTAGGTTCTAGAACAGCTCTGCTGATCTATTTCTCTGGCTCTAAAGCAGCTCGGCAAACCTGGTTCTCTGGCTCTAAATCGGCTCTGCTGACCTCGTTCTCTGGCTCTAAAGGAGCTCTGCTGACCTGGTTCTCTCCCTCTAAAGCAGCTCTACTGACCTGGTTTCTCTGGCTCTACAGGAGCTTTGCTGACCTGGTTCTTAGGCTCTAGAGCAGCTCTACTGACCTGGTTCCACGGCTCTAAAGCAGCTCTGCTGATCTGGTTCTATGGCTCTAAAGCAGCTCTGCTGACCTGGTTCTATGGCTCTAAAGCAGCTCTGCTGACCTGCTTCTCTGGCTGTGAAGCAGTTCTGCTGACCTGGTTTTCTGGCTCTAAAGCAGCTCTGCTGACCTGGTTTCTCTGGTTCTACAGCAGCTCTGCTGACCTGGTTCTCTAGCTCTAGAGAGGCTCTGCTGACCTGGTTCTCTGGCTCTACAACTGCTCTGCAGACCTGGTTCTCTGGCTCTAAAGCAGCTCTGCTGACCTGGTTTCTCTGGCTCTACAACAACTCTGCTGACCTGGTTCTCTGGCTCTAAAGCAGCTCTGCCTACCTGGTTCTCTGGTTCTAGAGCAGCTCTGCTGACCTGGTTCTTAGGTTCTAGAACAGCTCTGCTGATCTATTTCTCTGGCTCTAAAGCAGCTCGGCTAACCTGGTTCTCTGGCTCTAAAGGAGCTCTGCTGACCTGGTTCTCTCCCTCTAAAGCATCTCTGCTGACCTGGTTTCTCTGGCTCTACAGCAGCTCTGCTGACCTGGTTCTGAGGCTCTAGAGCAGCTCTACTGACCTGGTTCTATGGCTCTAAAGCAGCTCTGCTGATCTGGTTCTATGGCTCTAAAGCAGCTCTGCTGACCTGGTTCTATGGCTCTAAAGCAGCTCTGCTGATCTGGTTCTTAGGCTCTAGAGCAGCTCTGCTGACCTGGTTCTCTGGCTCTACAACGGCTCTGCTGACCTGGTTCTCTGGCTCTAACACAGCTCTGCTGACCTGGTTCTCTGGCTCTAAAGCAGATCTGCTGACCTGGTTCTCTGGTTTTAAAGTAGCTCTGCTGACCTGGTTTCTCTGGCTCTACAGCAGCTCTGTTGACCTGGTTCTCAGGCTCTAGAGCAGCTTTGCTGACCTGGCTCTCTGGCTCTATAGCAGCTCTACTGACCAGGATCTCTGGCTCCAAAGCAGCTCTGCTGACCTGGTTCTCTCCCTCTAAAGCAGGTCTGCTGACCTGGTTTCTCTGGCACTACAGCAGCTCTGCTGACCTTGTTTTCTGGCTCTAAAGCAGTTCTGCTGACCTGGTTCTCTGGCTCTACAACGGCTCTGCTGACCTGGTGGTTCTCTGGCTCTAAAGCAGCTCTGCTGACCCAGTTCTCTGGCTCTTTACAGCTCTGCTGACCTGGTTCTCTGGCTCTACAGCAGCTCTGCTGACCCGGTTCTCTGCCTCTAGAGCAGCTCTGCTGACCCGGTTCTCAGGCTCTAGAGCAGCTCTGCTGACCTGGTTCTCTGGCTCTAAAGCGGCTCTGCTGACCTGGTTCTCTGGATCTAAAGCAGCTCTGCTGACCTGGTTCTCTGGCTCTAAAGTGGCTCTGCTGACCTGGTTCTCTGGCTCTAAATCGGCTCTGCTGACCTGGTTCTCTGGCTCTAAAGCAGCTCTGCTGACCTGGTTCTCTTGCTTTTAAGCAGGTCTGCTGACCTGATTCTCTGGGTCTAGAGCAGCTCTGCTGACCTGGTTCTCTCTCTCTAAAGCAGCTCTGCTGACCTGGTTTCTCTGGCTCTACAACAGCTCTGCTGACCTGGTTCTCTGCCTCTAAAGCAGCTCAGCCTACCTGGTTCTCTGGCTCTAGAGTAGCTCTGCTGACCTGGTTCTTAGGTTCTAGAACAGCTCTGCTGATCTATTACTCTGGCTCCAAAGCAGTTCGGCTAACCTGGTTCTCTGGCTCCAAAGGAGCTCTGCAGACCTGGTTCTCTCCCTCTAAAGCAGCTCTGCTGACCTGGTTTCTCTGGCTCTACAGCAGCTTTGTTGACCTGGTTCTTTGGTTCTAGACCAGCTCTGCTGACCTGGTTCTTAGGCTCTAGAGCAGCTCTACTGACCTGGTTCTATGGCTCTAAAGCAGTTCTGCTGCCCGGGTTCTCTGGCTCTAAAGCAGCTCTGCTGACCTGGTTTCTCTGGTTCTACAGCAGCTCTGCTGACCTGGTTCTCTGGCTCTAGAGTGGCTCTGCTGACCTGGTTCTCTGGCTCTACAACGGCTCTGCAGACCTGGTTCTCTGGCTCTATAGCGAGTCTGCCTACCTGGTTCTCTGGCTCTAGAGCAGCTCTGCTGACCTGGTTCTTAGGTTCTAGAACAGCTCTGCTGATCTATTTCTCTGGCTCTAAAGCAGCTCGGCTAACCTGATTCTCTGGCTCTAAAGGAGCTCTGCTGACCTGGTTCTCTCCCTGTAAAGCAGCTCTGCTGACATGGTTTCTCTGGCTCTACAGGAGCTTTGCTGACCTGGTTCTCTGGTTCTAGAGCAGCTCTGCTGACCTGGTTCTTAGGATCTAGAGCAGCTCTACTGACCTGGTTCTATGGCTCTAAAGCAGCTCTGGTGATCTGGTTCTATGTCTCTATAGCAGCTCTGCTGACCTGGTTCTATGGCTCTAAAGCAGCTCTGCTGACCTGGTTCTCTGGCTGTGAAGCAGTTCTGCTGACCGGGTTTTCTGGCTCTAAAGCAGCTCTGCTGACCTGGTTTCTCTGGTTCTACAGCAGCTCTGCTGACCTGGTTCTCTGGCTCTAGAGAGGATATGCTGACCTAGTTCTCTGGCTCCTCAACTGCTCTGCAGACCTGGTTCTCTGGCTCTAAATCAGGTCTGCTGACCTGGTTTCTCTGGCTCTACAACAGCTCTGCTGACCTTGTTCTCTGGCTCTAAAGCAGCTCTGCCTACCTGGTTCTCTGGTTCTAGAGCAGCTCTGCCGACCTGGTTCTTAGGCTCTAGAGCAGCTCTACTGACCTGGTTCTATGGCTCTAAAGCAGCTCTGCTGATCTGGTTGTATGGCTCTAAAGCAGCTCTGCTGACCTGGTTCTATGGCTCTAAAGCAGCTCTGCTGACCTGGTTCTCTGGCTCTGAAGCAGTTCTGCTGACCGGGTTCTCTGGCTCTAATGCAGCTCTGCTGACCTGGTTTTTCTGGTTCTACAGCAGCTCTGCAGACCTGGTTCTCTGGCTCTATAGCGGCTCTGCCTACGTGGTTCTCTGGCTCTAGAGCAGCTCTGTTGACCTGGTTCTTAGGTTCTAGAACAGCTCTGCTGATCTATTTCTCTGGCTCTAAAGCAGCTCGTCTAACCTGGTTCTCTGGCTCTAAAGGAGCTCTGCTGACCTGGTTCTCTCCCTCTAAAGCATCTCTGCTGACCTGGTTTCTCTGGCTGTAAAGCAGCTCTGCTGACCACGTTTTCTGGCTCTGAAGCAGCTCTGCTGACCTGGTTTTCTGGCTCTAAATCGGCTCTCCTGACCTGGTTCTCTGGCTCTACAACGGCTATGCTGACCTGGTTCTCTGGCTCTAACACAGCTCTGCTGACCTGGTTCTCTGGCTCTAAAGCAGATCTGCTGACCTGGTTCTCTGGCTCTAAAGTTGCTCTGCTGACCTGGTTTCTCTGGCTCTACAGCAGCTCTGTTGACCTGGTTCTCAGGCTCTAGAGCAGCTTTGCTGACCTGGCTCTCTGGCTCTATAGCAGCTCTACTGACCAGGATCTCTGGCTCCAAAGCAGCTCTGCTGACCTGGTTCTCTCCCTCTAAAGCAGGTCTGCTGACCTGGTTTCTCTGGCACTACAGCAGCTCTGCTGACCTTGTTCTCTGGCTCTAAAGCAGTTCTGCTGACCTGGTTCTCTGGCTCTACAACGGCTCTGCTGACCTGGTGGTTCTCTGGCTCTAAAGCAGCTCTGCTGACCCGGTTCTCTGGCTCTTTACAGCTCTGCTGACCTGGTTCTCTGGCTCTACAGCAGCTCTGCTGACACGGTTCTCTGCCTCTAGAGCAGCTCAGCTGACCCGGTTCTCAGGCTCTAGAGCAGCTCTGCTGACCTGGTTCTCTGGCTCTAAAGCGGCTCTGCTGACCTGGTTCTCTGGATCTAAAGCAGCTCTGCTGACCTGGTTCTCTGGCTCTAAAGTGGCTCTGCTGACCTGGTTCTCTGGCTCTAAATCGGCTCTGCTGACCTCGTTCTCTGGCTCTAAAGCAGCTCTGCTGACCTGGTTCTCTGGCTTTGAAGCAGCTCTGCTGACCTGCTTCTCTGGCTCTAAAGCATGACCTGGTTATATGGCTCTAAAGCACTTCTAATGACCTGGTTCTCTTGCTTTTAAGCAGGTCTGCTGACCTGATTCTCTGGGTCTAGAGCAGCTCTGCTGACCTGGTTCTCTCTCTCTAAAGCAGCTCTGCTGACCTGGTTTCTCTGGCTCTACAACAGCTCTGCTGACCTGGTTCTTAGGATCTAGAGCAGCTCTACTGACCTGGTTCTATGGCTCTAAAGCAGCTCTGGTGATCTGGTTCTATGTCTCTATAGCAGCTCTGCTGACCTGGTTCTATGGCTCTAAAGCAGCTCTGCTGACCTGGTTCTCTGGCTGTGAAGCAGTTCTGCTGACCGGGTTTTTTGGCTCTAAAGCAGCTCTGCTGACCTGGTTTCTCTGGTTCTACAGCAGCTCTGCTGACCTGGTTCTCTGGCTCTGGAGAGGATATGCTGACCTGGTTCTCTGGCTCTGGAGAGGATATGCTGACCTAGTTCTCTGGCTCCTCAACTGCTCTGCAGACCTGGTTCTCTGGCTCTAAATCAGGTCTGCTGACCTGGTTTCTCTGGCTCTACAACAGCTCTGCTGACCTTGTTCTCTGGCTCTAAAGCAGCTCTGCCTACCTGGTTCTCTGGTTCTAGAGCAGCTCTGCCGACCTGGTTCTTAGGCTCTAGAGCAGCTCTACTGACCTGGTTATATGGCTCTAAAGCAGCTCTGCTGATCTGGTTGTATGGTTCTAAAGCAGCTCTGCTGACCTCGTTCTATGGCTCTAAAGCAGCTCTGCTGACCTGGTTCTCTGGCTCTGAAGCAGTTCTGCTGACCGGGTTCTCTGGCTCTAATGCAGCTCTGCTGACCTGGTTTTTCTGGTTCTACAGCAGCTCTGCAGACCTGGTTCTCTGGCTCTATAGCGGCTCTGCCTACGTGGTTCTCTGGCTCTAGAGCAGCTCTGTTGACCTGGTTCTTAGGTTCTAGAACAGCTCTGCTGATCTATTTCTCTGGCTCTAAAGCAGCTCGTCTAACCTGGTTCTCTGGCTCTAAAGGAGCTCTGCTGACCTGGTTCTCTCCCTCTAAAGCATCTCTGCTGACCTGGTTTCTCTGGCTGTAAAGCAGCTCTGCTGACCACATTTTCTGGCTCTGAAGCAGCTCTGCTGACCTGGTTTTCTGGCTCTAAATCGGCTCTCCTGACCTGGTTCTCTGGCTCTACAACGGCTATGCTGACCTGGTTCTCTGGCTCTACAACGGCTCTGCTGACCTGGTTCTCTGGCTCTAACGCAGCTCTGCTGACCTGGTTCTCTGGCTCTAAAGCAGATCTGCTGACCTGGTTCTCTGGCTCTAAAGTTGCTCTCCTGACCTGGTTTCTCTGGCTCTACAGCAGCTCTGTTGACCTGGTTCTCAGGCTCTAGAGCAGCTTTGCTGACCTGGCTCTCTGGCTCTATAGCAGCTCTACTGACCAGGATCTCTGGCTCCAAAGCAGCTCTGCTGACCTGGTTCTCTCCCTCTAAAGCAGGTCTGCTGACCTGGTTTCTCTGGCACTACAGCAGCTCTGCTGACCTTGTTCTCTGGCTCTAAAGCAGTTCTGCTGACCTGGTTCTCTGGCTCTACAACGGCTCTGCTGACCTGGTGGTTCTCTGGCTCTAAAGCAGCTCTGCTGACCCGGTTCTCTGACTCTTTACAGCTCTGCTGACCTGGTTCTCTGGCTCTACAGCAGCTCTGCTGACACGGTTCTCTGCCTCTAGAGCAGCTCTGCTGACCCGGTTCTCAGGCTCTAGAGCAGCTCTGCTGACCTGGTTCTCTGGCTCTAAAGCGGCTCTGCTGACCTGGTTCTCTGGATCTAAAGCAGCTCTGCTGACCTGGTTCTCTGGCTCTAAAGTGGCTCTGCTGACCTGGTTCTCTGGCTCTAAATCGGCTCTGCTGACCTCGTTCTCTGGCTCTAAAGCAGCTCTGCTGACCTGGTTCTCTGGCTTTGAAGCAGCTCTGCTGACCTGCTTCTCTGGCTCTAAAGCATGACCTGGTTATATGGCTCTAAAGCACTTCTAATGACCTGGTTCTCTTGCTTTTAAGCAGGTCTGCTGACCTGATTCTCTGGGTCTAGAGCAGCTCTGCTGACCTGGTTCTCTCTCTCTAAAGCAGCTCTGCTGACCTGGTGGTTCTCTGGCTCTAAAGCAGCTCTGCTGACCCGGTTCTCTGACTCTTTACAGCTCTGCTGACCTGGTTCTCTGGCTCTACAGGAGCTTTGCTGACCTGGTTCTCTGGTTCTAGAGCAGCTCTGCTGACCTGGTTCTTAGGCTCTAGAGCAGCTCTACTGACCTGGTTCTATGGCTCTAAAGCAGCTCTGGTGATCTGGTTCTATGTCTCTATAGCAGCTCTGCTGACCTGGTTCTATGGCTCTAAAGCAGCTCTGCTGACCTGGTTCTCTGGCTGTGAAGCAGTTCTGCTGACCGGGTTTTCTGGCTCTAAAGCAGCTCTGCTGACCTGGTTTCTCTGGTTCTACAGCAGCTCTGCTGACCTGGTTCTCTGGCTCTAGAGAGGATCTGCTGACCTAGTTCTCTGGCTCCTCAACTGCTCTGCATACCTGGTTCTCTGGCTCTAAATCAGGTCTGCTGACCTGGTTTCTCTCGCTCTACAACAGCTCTGCTGACCTTGTTCTCTGGCTCTAAAGCAGCTCTGCCTACCTGGTTCTCTGGTTCTAGAGCAGCTCTGCCGACCTGGTTCTTAGGCTCTAGAGCAGCTCTACTGACCTGGTTCTATGGCTCTAAAGCAGCTCTGCTGATCTGGTTGTATGGCTCTAAAGCAGCTCTGCTGACCTGGTTCTATGGCTCTAAAGCAGCTCTGCTGACCTGGTTCTCTGGCTCTGAAGCAATTCTGCTGACCGGGTTCTCTGGCTCTAATGCAGCTCTGCTGACCTGGTTTTTCTGGTTCTACAGCAGCTCTGCAGACCTGGTTCTCTGGCTCTATAGCGGCTCTGCCTACGTGGTTCTCTGGCTCTAGAGCAGCTCTGTTGACCTGGTTCTTAGGTTCTAGAACAGCTCTGCTGATCTATTTCTCTGGCTCTAAAGCAGCTCGTCTAACCTGGTTCTCTGGCTCTAAAGGAGCTCTGCTGACCTTGTTCTCTCCCTCTAAAGCATCTCTGCTGACCTGGTTTCTCTGGCTGTAAAGCAGCTCTGCTGACCACGTTCTCTGGCTCTGAAGCAGCTCTGCTGACCTGGTTTTCTGGCTCTAAATCGGCTCTCCTGACCTGGTTCTCTGGCTCTACAACGGCTATGCTGACCTGGTTCTCTGGCTCTAAAGCAGCTCTGCTGATCTGGTTCTCTCCCTCTAAAGCAGCTCTGCTGATCTGGTTCTCTGGCTCTACAAAGGGTTTGCTGACCTGGTTCTCTGGCTCTAGAGCAGCTTTGCTGACCTGGTTCTCTGGCTCTACAGCAGCTCTGCTGACCTGCTTCTCCTGCTCTACAACGGCTCTGCAGACCTGGTTCTCTGGCTCTTCTATGGCTCTAAAGCAACTCTGCTCACCTGGTTCTGTGGCTCTAAAGCAGCTCTGCTGACCCGGTTCTCTGGCTCTACAGCAGCTCTGCTGACCCAGTTCTCTGGCTCTACATCAGCTCTGCTGACCCGGTTCTTAGGCTCTAGAGCAGCTCTGCTGACCTGGTTCTTAGGCTCTAGAGCAGCCCTTCTGACCTGGTTCTATGGCTCTAAAGCAGCTCTGCTGACCTGGTTCTCTGGCGCTAAAGCGGCTCAGCTGACCTGGTTTTCTCCCTCTATAGCAGCTCTGCTGACCTGGTTCCCTGGCTCCAAAGCAGCTCTGCTGGACCTGGTTCTTAGGCTCTAGAGCAGCTCTGCTTACCTGGTTTTCTGGCTTTACAACTGCTCTGCTGACCTGGTTCTCAGGCTCTAAAGCAGCTCTGCTGGCCTGGTTCTCTCCCTGTAAGGCAGCTCTGCTGACCTGGTTCTTAGGCTCTAGAGCAGCTCTGCTGACCTGGTTCTCTGGCTCTACAACAAACCTGCTGACCTGGTTCTCTGGCTCTATAGCAGCTCTGCTGACCTGGTTATATGGCTCTAAAGCAGCTCTGTTGACCTGGTTCTTAGGTCTAGAGCAGCTCTGCTGACCTGGTTCTCTGGCTGTAAAGCAGCTCTGCTGACCACGTTCTCTGGCTCTGAAGCAGCTCTGCTGACCTGGTTTTCTGGCTCTAAATCGGCTCTCCTGACCTGGTTCTCTGGCTCTACAACGGCTATGCTGACCTGGTTCTCTGGCTCTACAACGGATCTGCTGACCTGGTTCTCTGGCTCTAAAGCAGCTCTGCTGATCTGGTTCTCTCTCTCTAAAGCAGCTCTGCTGATCTGGTTCTCTGGCTCTACAAAGGGTTTGCTGACCTGGTTCTCTGGCTCTAGAGCAGCTTTGCTGACCTGGTTCTCTGGATCTACAGCAGCTCTGCTGACCTGCTTCTACTGCTCTACAACGGGTCTGCAGACCTGGTTCTCTGGCTCTTCTATGGCTCTAAAGCAACTCTGCTCACCTGGTTCTGTGGCTCTAAAGCAGCTCTGCTGACCCGTTTCTCTGGCTCTACAGCATCTCTGCTGACCCAGTTCTCTGGCTCTACATCAGCTCTCCTGACCTGGTTCTCTGGCTCTACAACGGCTATGCTGACCTGGTTCTCTGGCTCTACAACGGCTCTGCTGATCTGGTTCTCTGGCTCTAAAGCAGCTCTGCTGATCTGGTTCTCTCCCTCTAAAGCAGCTCTGCTGATCTGATTCTCTCCCTCTAAAGTAGCTCTGCTGACCTGTTTCTCTAGCTCTAAATCAGCTCTGCTGACCTGATTCTCTGGCTCTAGAGCAGCTCTGCTGACCTGGTTCTTAGGCTCTGGAGCAGCTCTGCTGACCTGGTTCTCTGGCTTTACAACGGCTATGCAGACCTGGTTCTCTGGCTCTAAAGCAGCTCTGCTGACCTGGTTCTATGGCTCTAAAGCAGCTCTGCTGATATAGTTCTCTGGCTCTAAAGCAGCTCTGCTGACCTGGTTCTCTGGCTCTACAACAGCTCTACTGACCTGTTTCTCTGGCTCTAAAACAGCTTTGCTGATCTGGTTCTCTGGCTCTACAAAGGGTTTGCTGACCTGGTTCTCTGGCTCTAGAGCAGCTTTGCTGACCTGGTTCTCTGGCTCTACAGCAGCTCTGCTGACCTGCTTCTCCTGCTCTACAACGGCTCTGCAGACCTGGTTCTCTGGCTCTTCTATGGCTCCAAAGCAACTCTGCTCACCTGGTTCTGTGGCTCTAAAGCAGCTCTGCTGACCCGGTTCTCTGGCTCTACAGCAGCTCTGCTGACCCAGTTCTCTGGCTCTACATCATCTCTGCTGACCCGGTTCTTAGGCTCTAGAGCAGCTCTGCTGACCTGGTTCTTAGGCTCTAGAGCAGCCCTGCTGACCTGGTTCTATGGCTCTAAAGCAGCTCTGCTGACCTGGTTCCCTGGCTCCAAAGCAGCTCTGCTGGACCTGGTTCTTAGGCTCTAGAGCAGCTCTGTTTACCTGGGTTTCTGGCTTTACAACTGCTCTGCTGACCTGGTTCTCTGGCTCTACAACGGCTCTGCTGACCTGGTTCTCCGGTGCTACAGCAGCTCTGCTGACCTGGTTCTCAGGCTCTCCAGCAGCTCTGCTGACCTGGTTCTCTGGCTCTAAAGCAGCTCTGCTGACCTGGTTCTCTGGCTCTAAGGCAGCTCTGCTGACCTGGTTCTTAGGCTCTAGAGCAGCTCTGCTTACCTGGTTCTCTGGCTCTACAGCAGCTCTGCTGACCTGGTTCTCTGGCTCTAAAGCAGCTCTGATGACCTGGTTATATGGCTCTAAAGCAGCTCTGTTGACCTGGTTCTTAGGCTCTAGAGCAGCTCTGCTGACCTGGTTCTCTGGCTGTAAAGCAGCTCTGCTGACCACGTTCTCTGGCTCTGAAGCAGCTCTGCTGACCTGGTTCTCTGGCTCTACAACAGCTCTGCTGACCTGTTTCTCTGGCTCTAAAACAGCTTTCCTGATCTGGTTCTCTGGCTCTACAAAGGGTTTGCTGACCTGGTTCTCTGGCTCTAGAGCAGCTTTGCTGACCTGGTTCTCTGGCTCTACAGCAGCTCTGCTGACCTGCTTCTCCTGCTCTACAAAGGCTCTGCAGACCTGGTTCTCTGGCTCTTCTATGGCTCTAAAGCAACTCTGCTCACCTGGTTCTGTGGCTCTAAAGCAGCTCTGCTGACCCGGTTCTCTGGCTCTACAGCAGCTCTGCTGACCCAGTTCTCTGGCTCTACATCATCTCTGCTGACCCGGTTCTTAGGCTCTAGAGCAGCTCTGCTGACCTGGTTCTTAGGCTCCAAAGCAGCTCTGCTGACCTGGTTCTCTGGCGCTAAAGCGGCTCAGCTGACCTGGTTTTCTCCCTCTATAGCAGCTCTGCTGACCTGGTTCCCTGGCTCCAAAGCAGCTCTGCTGGACCTGGTTCTTAGGCTCTAGAGCAGCTCTGCTTACCTGGGTTTCTGGCTTTACAACTGCTCTGCTGACCTGGTTCTCTGGCTCTACAACAGCTCTGCTGACCTGGTTCTCCGGTGCTACGGCAGCTCTGCTGACCTAGTTCTCAGGCTCTCCAGCAGCTCTGCTGACCTGGTTCTCTGGCTCTAAAGCAGCTCTGCTGACCTGGTTCTCTGGCTCTAAGGCAGCTCTGCTGACCTGGTTCTTAGGCTCTAGAGCAGCTCTGCTGACCTGGTTCTCTGGCTCTACAGCAGCTCTGCTGACATGGTTCTCTGGCTCTAAAGCAGCTCTGATGACCTGGTTATATGGCTCTAAAGCAGCTCTGTTGACCTGGTTCTTAGGCTCTAGAGCAGCTCTGCTGACCTGGTTCTCTGGCTGTAAAGCAGCTCTGCTGACCACGTTCTCCGGCTCTGAAGCAGCTCTGCTGACCTGGTTTTCTGGCTCTAAATCGGCTCTCCTGACCTGGTTCTCTGGCTCTACAACGGCTCTGCTGACCTGGTTCTCTGGCTCTAAAGCAGCTCTGCTGACCTGTTTCTCTAGCTCTAAATCAGCTCTGCTGACCTGATTCTCTGGCTCTAGAGCAGCTCTGCTGACCTGGTTCTTAGGCTCTGGAGCAGCTCTGCTGACCTGGTTCTCTGGCTTTACAACGGCTATGCAGACCTGGTTCTCTGGCTCTAAAGCAGCTCTGCTGACCTGGTTCTATGGCTCTAAAGCAGCTCTGCTGATATAGTTCTCTGGCTCTAAAGCAGCTCTGCTGACCTGGTTCTCTGGCTCTACAACAGCTCTACTGACCTGTTTCTCTGGCTCTAAAACAGCTTTGCTGATCTGGTTCTCTGGCTCTACAAAGGGTTTGCTGACCTGGTTCTCTGGCTATAGAGCAGCTTTGCTGACCTGGTTCTCTGGCTCTACAGCAGCTCTGCTGACCTGCTTCTCCTGCTCTACAACGGCTCTGCAGACCTGGTTCTCTGGCTCTTCTATGGCTCCAAAGCAACTCTGCTCACCCGGTTCTGTGGCTCTACAGCAGCTCTGCTGACCCAGTTCTCTGGCTCTACATCATCTCTGCTGACCCGGTTCTTAGGCTCTAGAGCAGCTCTGCTGACCTGGTTCTTAGGCTCTAGAGCAGCCCTGCTGACCTGGTTCTATGGCTCTAAAGCAGCTCTGCTGACCTGGTTCCCTGGCTCCAAAGCAGCTCTGCTGGACCTGGTTCTTAGGCTCTAGAGCAGCTCTGTTTACCTGGGTTTCTGGCTTTACAACTGCTCTGCTGACCTGGTTCTCTGGCTCTACAACGGCTCTGCTGACCTGGTTCTCCGGTGCTACAGCAGCTCTGCTGACCTGGTTCTCAGGCTCTCCAGCAGCTCTGCTGACCTGGTTCTCTGGCTCTAAAGCAGCTCTGCTGACCTGGTTCTCTGGCTCTAAGGCAGCTCTGCTGACCTGGTTCTTAGGCTCTAGAGCAGCTCTGCTGACCTGGTTCTCTGGCTCTACAGCAGCTCTGCTGACCTGGTTCTCTGGCTCTAAAGCAGCTCTGATGACCTGGTTATATGGCTCTAAAGCAGCTCTGTTGACCTGGTTCTTAGGCTCTAGAGCAGCTCTGCTGACCTGGTTCTCTGGCTGTAAAGCAGCTCTGCTGACCACGTTCTCTGGCTCTGAAGCAGCTCTGCTGACCTGGTTCTCTGGCTCTACAACAGCTCTGCTGACCTGTTTCTCTGGCTCTAAAACAGCTTTGCTGATCTGGTTCTCTGGCTCTACAAAGGGTTTGCTGACCTGGTTCTCTGGCTCTAGAGCAGCTTTGCTGACCTGGTTCTCTGGCTCTACAGCAGCTCTGCTGACCTGCTTCTCCTGCTCTACAAAGGCTCTGCAGACCTGGTTCTCTGGCTCTTCTATGGCTCTAAAGCAACTCTGCTCACCTGGTTCTGTGGCTCTAAAGCAGCTCTGCTGACCCGGTTCTCTGGCTCTACAGCAGCTCTGCTGACCCAGTTCTCTGGCTCTACATCATCTCTGCTGACCCGGTTCTTAGGCCCTAGAGCAGCTCTGCTGACCTGGTTCTTAGGCTCTAGAGCAGCCCTGCTGACCTGGTTCTATGGCTCTACAGCAGCTCTGCTGACCTGGTTCTCTGGCTCTAAAGCAGCTCTGATGACCTGGTTATATGGCTCTAAAGCAGCTCTGTTGACCTGGTTCTTAGGCTCTAGAGCAGCTCTGCTGACCTGGTTCTCTGGCTGTAAAGCAGCTCTGCTGACCACGTTCTCCGGCTCTGAAGCAGCTCTGCTGACCTGGTTTTCTGGCTCTAAATCGGCTCTCCTGACCTGGTTCTCTGGCTCTACAACGGCTCTGCTGACCTGGTTCTCCGGTGCTACAGCAGCTCTGCTGACCTGGTTCTCAGGCTCTCCAGCAGCTCTGCTGACCTGGTTCTTTGGCTCTAAAGCAGCTCTGCTGACCTGGTTCTCTGGCTCTAAGGCAGCTCTGCTGACCTGGTTCTTAGGCTCTAGAGCAGCTCTGCTGCCCTGTTCTCTGGCTCTACAGCAGCTCTGCTGACCTGGTTCTCTGGCTCTAAAGCAGCTCTGCTGACCTGGTTCTCTGGCTCTAAGGCAGCTCTGCTGACCTGGTTCTTAGGCTCTAGAGCAGCTCTGCTGACCTGGTTCTCTGGCTCTAAAGCAGCTCTGATGACCTGGTTATATGGCTCTAAAGCAGCTCTGTTGACCTGGTTCTTAGGCTCTAGAGCAGCTCTGCTGACCTGGTTCTCTGGCTCTAAAGCAGCTCTGATGACCTGGTTATATGGCTCTAAAGCAGCTCTGTTGACCTGGTTCTTAGGCTCTAGAGCAGCTCTGCTGACCTGGTTCTCTGGCTGTAAAGCAGCTCTGCTGACCACGTTCTCCGGCTCTGAAGCAGCTCTGCTGACCTGGTTTTCTGGCTCTAAATCGGCTCTCCTGACCTGGTTCTCTGGCTCTACAACGGCTATGCTGACCTGGTTCTCTGGCTCTACAACGGCTCTGATGACCTGGTTCTCTGAATCTAAAGCAGCTCTGCTGATCTGGTTCTCTCCCTCTAAAGCAGCTCTGCTGATCTGGTTCTCTGGCTCTACAAAGGCTTTGCTGACCTTGTTCTCTGGCTCTAGAGCAGCTTTGCTGACCTGGTTCTCCGGCTCTACAGCAGCTCTGCTGACCTAGTTCTCCTTCTCTACAACGGCTCTGCAGACCTGGTTCTCTGGCTCTTCTATGGCTCTAAAGCAACTCTGCTCACCTGGTTCTGTGGCTCTAAAGCAGCTCTGCTGACCCGGTTCTCTGGCTCTACAGCAGCTCTGCTGACCCTGTTCTCTGGCTCTACATCATCTCTGCTGACCCGGTTCTTAGGCTCTAGAGCAGCTCTGCTGACCTGGTTCTTAGGCTCTAGAGCAGCCCTGCTGACCTGGTTCTATGGCTCTAAAGCAGCTCTGCTGACCTGGTTCTCTGGCTCTACAACAGCTCTACTGACCTGTTTCTCTGGCTCTAAAACAGCTTTGCTGATCTGGTTCTCTGGCTCTACAAAGGGTTTGCTGACCTGGTTCTCTGGCTCTAGAGCAGCTTTGCTGACCTGGTTCTCTGGCTCTACAGCAGCTCTGCTGACCTGCTTCTCCTGCTCTACAACGGCTCTGCAGACCTGGTTCTCTGGCTCTTCTATGGCTCCAAAGCAACTCTGCTCACCTGGTTCTGTGGCTCTAAAGCAGCTCTGCTGACCCGGTTCTCTGGCTCTACAGCAGCTCTGCTGACCCAGTTCTCTGGCTCTACATCATCTCTGCTTACCCGGTTCTTAGGCTCTAGAGCAGCTCTGCTGCCCTGGTTCTTAGGCTCTAGAGCAGCCCTGCTGACCTGGTTCTATGGCTCTAAAGCTGCTCTGCTGACCTGGTTCTCTGGCGCCAAAGCGGCTCAGCTGACCTGGTCTTCTCCCTCTATAGCAGCTCTGCTGACCTGGTTCCCTGGCTCCAAACCAGCTCTGCTGGACCTGGTTCTTAGGCTCTAGAGCAGCTCTGTTTACCTGGGTTTCTGGCTTTACAACTGCTCTGCTGACCTGGTTCTCTGGCTCTACAACGGCTCTGCTGACCTGGTTCTCCGGTGCTACAGCAGCTCTGCTGACCTGGTTCTCAGGCTCTCCAGCAGCTCTGCTGACCTGGTTCCCTGGCTCTAAAGCAGCTCTGCTGACCTGGTTCTCTGGCTCTAAGGCAGCTCTGCTGACCTGGTTCTTAGGCTCTAGAGCAGCTCTGCTGACCTGGTTCTCTGGCTCTACAGCAGCTCTGCTGACCTGGTTCTCTGGCTTTAAAGCAGCTCTGATGACCTGGTTATATGGCTCTAAAGCAGCTCTGTTGACCTGGTTCTTAGGCTCTAGAGCAGCTCTGCTGACCTGGTTCTCTGGCTGTAAAGCAGCTCTGCTGACCACGTTCTCTGGCTCTGAAGCAGCTCTGCTGACCTGTTTCTCTGGCTCTAAAACAGCTTTGCTGATCTGGTTCTCTGGCTCTACAAAGGGTTTGCTGACCTGGTTCTCTGGCTCTAGAGGAGCTTTGCTGACCTGGTTCTCTGGCTCTACAGCAGCTCTGCTGACCTGCTTCTCCTGCTCTACAAAGGCTCTGCAGACCTGGTTCTCTGGCTCTTCTATGGCTCCAAAGCAACTCTGCTCACCTGGTTCTGTGGCTCTAAAGCAGCTCTGCTGACCCGGTTCTCTGGCTCTACAGCAGCTCTGCTGACCCGGTTCTCTGGCTCTACATCATCTCTGCTGACCCGGTTCTTTGGCTCTAGAGCAGCTCTGCTGCCCTGGTTCTTAGGCTCTAGAGCAGCCCTGCTGACCTGGTTCTATGGCTCTAAAGCAGCTCTGCTGACCTGGTTCTCTGGCGCTAAAGCGGCTCAGCTGACCTGGTCTTCTCCCTCTATAGCAGCTCTGCTGACCTGGTTCCCTGGCTCCAAAGCAGCTCTGCTGGACCTGGTTCTTAGGCTCTAGAGCAGCTCTGTTTACCTGGGTTTCTGGCTTTACAACTGCTCTGCTGACCTGGTTCTCTGGCTCTACAACGGCTCTGCTGACCTGGTTCTCCGGTGCTACAGCAGCTCTGCTGACCTGGTTCTCAGGCTCTCCAGCAGCTCTGCTGACCTGGTTCTCTGGCTCTAAAGCAGCTCTGCTGACCTGGTTCTCTGGCTCTAAGGCAGCTCTGCTGACCTGGTTCTTAGGCTCTAGAGCAGCTCTGCTGACCTGGTTCTCTGGCTCTACAGCAGCTCTGCTGACCTGGTTCTCTGGCTCTAAAGCAGCTCTGATGACCTGGTTATATGGCTCTAAAGCAGCTCTGTTGACCTGGTTCTTAGGCTCTAGAGCAGCTCTGCTGACCTGGTTCTCTGGCTGTAAAGCAGCTCTGCTGACCACGTTCTCTGGCTCTGAAGCAGCTCTGCTGACCTGGTTCTCTGGCTCTACAACAGCTCTGCTGACCTGTTTCTCTGGCTCTAAAACAGCTTTGCTGATCTGGTTCTCTGGCTCTACAAAGGGTTTGCTGACCTGGTTCTCTGGCTCTAGAGCAGCTTTGCTGACCTGGTTCTCTGACTCTACAGCAGCTCTGCTGACCTGCTTCTCCTGCTCTACAAAGGCTCTGCAGACCTGGTTCTCTGGCTCTTCTATGGCTCTAAAGCAACTCTGCTCACCTGGTTCTGTGGCTCTAAAGCAGCTCTGCTGACCCGGTTCTCTGGCTCTACAGCAGCTCTGCTGACCCAGTTCTCTGGCTCTACATCATCTCTGCTGACCCGGTTCTTAGGCTCTAGAGCAGCTCTGCTGACCTGGTTCTTAGGCTCTAGAGCAGCCCTGCTGACCTGGTTCTATGGCTCTAAAGCAGCTCTGCTGACCTGGTTCTCTGGCGCTAAAGCGGCTCAGCTGACCTGGTTTTCTCCCTCTATAGCAGCTCTGCTGACCTGGTTCCCTGGCTCCAAAGCAGCTCTGCTGGACCTGGTTCTTAGGCTCTAGAGCAGCTCTGCTTACCTGGGTTTCTGGCTTTACAACTGCTCTGCTGACCTGGTTCTCTGGCTCTACAACGGCTCTGCTGACCTGGTTCTCCGGTGCTACAGCAGCTCTGCTGACCTAGTTCTCAGGCTCTCCAGCAGCTCTGCTGACCTGGTTCTCTGGCTCTAAAGCAGCTCTGCTGACCTGGTTCTCTGGCTCTAAGGCAGCTCTGCTGACCTGGTTCTTAGGCTCTAGAGCAGCTCTGCTGACCTGGTTCTCTGGCTCTACAGCAGCTCTGCTGACCTGGTTCTCTGATTCTACAACAGCTCTGCTGATCTGGTACTCTGGTTCTACAACAGCTTTGCTGACCTGGTTCTCTGGCTCTACAATGGCTCTGCTGGCCTGGTTCTCTGGCTCTAAAGCAGCTCTTCTAATCTGTTTTGTATGGCTCTAAAGCAGCTCTGCTGACCTGGTTCTTTGGCTCTACAGCAGCTCTGCTGACCTGGTTCTCTGGCTCTACAGCAGCTTTACTGACCTAGTTCTAGAGCAGCTCTGCTAACCTGGTTTTTAGGCTCTAGAGCAGCTCTGCTGACCTGGTTCTCTGGCTCTAAAGCAGCTCTGTAGACCTGTTTCTTTGGCTCTAAAGCAGCTCTGCTGTACTGGTTCTCTGGCTGTAAAGCAGCTCTGCTGACCAGGTTCTCTGGCTCTGAAGCAGCTCTGCTGACCTGGTTTTCTGGCACTAAAGCAGCTCTGCCGACCTGGTTCTATGGCGCTAAAGCGGCTCAGCTAACCTGGTTTTCTCCCTCTATATTAGCTCTGCTGACCTGGTTCCCTTGCTCTAAAGCAGCTTTGCTGACCTGGTTCTTAGGCTCTAGAGCAACTCTGCTTACCTGGTTCTCTGGCTCTACAATGGCTCTGCTGTCCTGGTTCTCTGGCTCTGAAGCAGCTCTGCTGATGTGGTTCTCTGGCTCTAAAGCAGCTCTGCTGATGTGGTTCTCTGGCTCTAAAGCAGCTCTGCTGATCTGGGTCTCTCCCTCTAAAGCAGCTCTGCTGACCTGGTTCTCTGGCTGTAAAGCAGCTCTGCTGACCACGTTCTCTGGCTCTGAAGCAGCTCTGCTGACCTGGTTCTCTGGCTCTACAACAGCTCTGCTGACCTGTTTCTCTGGCTCTAAAACAGCTTTGCTGATCTGGTTCTCTGGCTCTACAAAGGGTTTGCTGACCTGGTTCTCTGGCTCTAGAGCAGCTTTGCTGACCTGGTTCTCTGGCTCTACAGCAGCTCTGCTGACCTGCTTCTCCTGCTCTACAAAGGCTCTGCAGACCTGGTTCTCTGGCTCTTCTATGGCTCTAAAGCAACTCTGCTCACCTGGTTCTGTGGCTCTAAAGCAGCTCTGCTGACCCGGTTCTCTGGCTCTACAGCAGCTCTGCTGACCCAGTTCTCTGGCTCTACATCATCTCTGCTGACCCGGTTCTTAGGCTCTAGAGCAGCTCTGCTGACCTGGTTCTTAGGCTCCAAAGCAGCTCTGCTGACCTGGTTCTCTGGCGCTAAAGCGGCTCAGCTGACCTGGTTTTCTCCCTCTATAGCAGCTCTGCTGACCTGGTTCCCTGGCTCCAAAGCAGCTCTGCTGGACCTGGTTCTTAGGCTCTAGAGCAGCTCTGCTTACCTGGGTTTCTGGCTTTACAACTGCTCTGCTGACCTGGTTCTCTGGCTCTACAACAGCTCTGCTGACCTGGTTCTCCGGTGCTACGGCAGCTCTGCTGACCTAGTTCTCAGGCTCTCCAGCAGCTCTGCTGACCTGGTTCTCTGGCTCTAAAGCAGCTCTGCTGACCTGGTTCTCTGGCTCTAAGGCAGCTCTGCTGACCTGGTTCTTAGGCTCTAGAGCAGCTCTGCTGACCTGGTTCTCT
Organism: Triturus cristatus; assembly: GCF_964204655.1. Lineage (NCBI taxonomy): Eukaryota > Metazoa > Chordata > Amphibia > Caudata > Salamandridae > Triturus > Triturus cristatus. The sequence goes on from NW_028187318.1 coordinate 1,862,486, forward strand.
GGCTCTACAGCAGCTCTGCTGACATGGTTCTCTGGCTCTAAAGCAGCTCTGATGACCTGGTTATATGGCTCTAAAGCAGCTCTGTTGACCTGGTTCTTAGGCTCTAGAGCAGCTCTGCTGACCTGGTTCTCTGGCTGTAAAGCAGCTCTGCTGACCACGTTCTCCGGCTCTGAAGCAGCTCTGCTGACCTGGTTTTCTGGCTCTAAATCGGCTCTCCTGACCTGGTTCTCTGGCTCTACAACGGCTATGCTGACCTGGTTCTCTGGCTCTACAACGGCTCTGCTGACCTGGTTCTCTGGCTCTAAAGCAGCTCTGCTGACCTGTTTCTCTAGCTCTAAATCAGCTCTGCTGACCTGATTCTCTGGCTCTAGAGCAGCTCTGCTGACCTGGTTCTTAGGCTCTGGAGCAGCTCTGCTGACCTGGTTCTCTGGCTTTACAACGGCTATGCAGACCTGGTTCTCTGGCTCTAAAGCAGCTCTGCTGACCTGGTTCTATGGCTCTAAAGCAGCTCTGCTGATATAGTTCTCTGGCTCTAAAGCAGCTCTGCTGACCTGGTTCTCTGGCTCTACAACAGCTCTACTGACCTGTTTCTCTGGCTCTAAAACAGCTTTGCTGATCTGGTTCTCTGGCTCTACAAAGGGTTTGCTGACCTGGTTCTCTGGCTATAGAGCAGCTTTGCTGACCTGGTTCTCTGGCTCTACAGCAGCTCTGCTGACCTGCTTCTCCTGCTCTACAACGGCTCTTCAGACCTGGTTCTCTGGCTCTTCTATGGCTCCAAAGCAACTCTGCTCACCCGGTTCTGTGGCTCTACAGCAGCTCTGCTGACCCAGTTCTCTGGCTCTACATCATCTCTGCTGACCCGGTTCTTAGGCTCTAGAGCAGCTCTGCTGACCTGGTTCTTAGGCTCTAGAGCAGCCCTGCTGACCTGGTTCTATGGCTCTAAAGCAGCTCTGCTGACCTGGTTCCCTGGCTCCAAAGCAGCTCTGCTGGACCTGGTTCTTAGGCTCTAGAGCAGCTCTGTTTACCTGGGTTTCTGGCTTTACAACTGCTCTGCTGACCTGGTTCTCTGGCTCTACAACGGCTCTGCTGACCTGGTTCTCCGGTGCTACAGCAGCTCTGCTGACCTGGTTCTCAGGCTCTCCAGCAGCTCTGCTGACCTGGTTCTCTGGCTCTAAAGCAGCTCTGCTGACCTGGTTCTCTGGCTCTAAGGCAGCTCTGCTGACCTGGTTCTTAGGCTCTAGAGCAGCTCTGCTGACCTGGTTCTCTGGCTCTACAGCAGCTCTGCTGACCTGGTTCTCTGGCTCTAAAGCAGCTCTGATGACCTGGTTATATGGCTCTAAAGCAGCTCTGTTGACCTGGTTCTTAGGCTCTAGAGCAGCTCTGCTGACCTGGTTCTCTGGCTGTAAAGCAGCTCTGCTGACCACGTTCTCTGGCTCTGAAGCAGCTCTGCTGACCTGGTTCTCTGGCTCTACAACAGCTCTGCTGACCTGTTTCTCTGGCTCTAAAACAGCTTTGCTGATCTGGTTCTCTGGCTCTACAAAGGGTTTGCTGACCTGGTTCTCTGGCTCTAGAGCAGCTTTGCTGACCTGGTTCTCTGGCTCTACAGCAGCTCTGCTGACCTGCTTCTCCTGCTCTACAAAGGCTCTGCAGACCTGGTTCTCTGGCTCTTCTATGGCTCTAAAGCAACTCTGCTCACCTGGTTCTGTGGCTCTAAAGCAGCTCTGCTGACCCGGTTCTCTGGCTCTACAGCAGCTCTGCTGACCCAGTTCTCTGGCTCTACATCATCTCTGCTGACCCGGTTCTTAGGCCCTAGAGCAGCTCTGCTGACCTGGTTCTTAGGCTCTAGAGCAGCCCTGCTGACCTGGTTCTATGGCTCTACAGCAGCTCTGCTGACCTGGTTCTCTGGCTCTAAAGCAGCTCTGATGACCTGGTTATATGGCTCTAAAGCAGCTCTGTTGACCTGGTTCTTAGGCTCTAGAGCAGCTCTGCTGACCTGGTTCTCTGGCTGTAAAGCAGCTCTGCTGACCACGTTCTCCGGCTCTGAAGCAGCTCTGCTGACCTGGTTTTCTGGCTCTAAATCGGCTCTCCTGACCTGGTTCTCTGGCTCTACAACGGCTCTGCTGACCTGGTTCTCCGGTGCTACAGCAGCTCTGCTGACCTGGTTCTCAGGCTCTCCAGCAGCTCTGCTGACCTGGTTCTTTGGCTCTAAAGCAGCTCTGCTGACCTGGTTCTCTGGCTCTAAGGCAGCTCTGCTGACCTGGTTCTTAGGCTCTAGAGCAGCTCTGCTGCCCTGTTCTCTGGCTCTACAGCAGCTCTGCTGACCTGGTTCTCTGGCTCTAAAGCAGCTCTGCTGACCTGGTTCTCTGGCTCTAAGGCAGCTCTGCTGACCTGGTTCTTAGGCTCTAGAGCAGCTCTGCTGACCTGGTTCTCTGGCTCTAAAGCAGCTCTGATGACCTGGTTATATGGCTCTAAAGCAGCTCTGTTGACCTGGTTCTTAGGCTCTAGAGCAGCTCTGCTGACCTGGTTCTCTGGCTCTAAAGCAGCTCTGATGACCTGGTTATATGGCTCTAAAGCAGCTCTGTTGACCTGGTTCTTAGGCTCTAGAGCAGCTCTGCTGACCTGGTTCTCTGGCTGTAAAGCAGCTCTGCTGACCACGTTCTCCGGCTCTGAAGCAGCTCTGCTGACCTGGTTTTCTGGCTCTAAATCGGCTCTCCTGACCTGGTTCTCTGGCTCTACAACGGCTATGCTGACCTGGTTCTCTGGCTCTACAACGGCTCTGATGACCTGGTTCTCTGAATCTAAAGCAGCTCTGCTGATCTGGTTCTCTCCCTCTAAAGCAGCTCTGCTGATCTGGTTCTCTGGCTCTACAAAGGCTTTGCTGACCTTGTTCTCTGGCTCTAGAGCAGCTTTGCTGACCTGGTTCTCCGGCTCTACAGCAGCTCTGCTGACCTAGTTCTCCTTCTCTACAACGGCTCTGCAGACCTGGTTCTCTGGCTCTTCTATGGCTCTAAAGCAACTCTGCTCACCTGGTTCTGTGGCTCTAAAGCAGCTCTGCTGACCCGGTTCTCTGGCTCTACAGCAGCTCTGCTGACCCTGTTCTCTGGCTCTACATCATCTCTGCTGACCCGGTTCTTAGGCTCTAGAGCAGCTCTGCTGACCTGGTTCTTAGGCTCTAGAGCAGCCCTGCTGACCTGGTTCTATGGCTCTAAAGCAGCTCTGCTGACCTGGTTCTCTGGCTCTACAACAGCTCTACTGACCTGTTTCTCTGGCTCTAAAACAGCTTTGCTGATCTGGTTCTCTGGCTCTACAAAGGGTTTGCTGACCTGGTTCTCTGGCTCTAGAGCAGCTTTGCTGACCTGGTTCTCTGGCTCTACAGCAGCTCTGCTGACCTGCTTCTCCTGCTCTACAACGGCTCTGCAGACCTGGTTCTCTGGCTCTTCTATGGCTCCAAAGCAACTCTGCTCACCTGGTTCTGTGGCTCTAAAGCAGCTCTGCTGACCCGGTTCTCTGGCTCTACAGCAGCTCTGCGGACCCAGTTCTCTGGCTCTACATCATCTCTGCTTACCCGGTTCTTAGGCTCTAGAGCAGCTCTGCTGCCCTGGTTCTTAGGCTCTAGAGCAGCCCTGCTGACCTGGTTCTATGGCTCTAAAGCTGCTCTGCTGACCTGGTTCTCTGGCGCCAAAGCGGCTCAGCTGACCTGGTCTTCTCCCTCTATAGCAGCTCTGCTGACCTGGTTCCCTGGCTCCAAAGCAGCTCTGCTGGACCTGGTTCTTAGGCTCTAGAGCAGCTCTGTTTACCTGGGTTTCTGGCTTTACAACTGCTCTGCTGACCTGGTTCTCTGGCTCTACAACGGCTCTGCTGACCTGGTTCTCCGGTGCTACAGCAGCTCTGCTGACCTGGTTCTCAGGCTCTCCAGCAGCTCTGCTGACCTGGTTCCCTGGCTCTAAAGCAGCTCTGCTGACCTGGTTCTCTGGCTCTAAGGCAGCTCTGCTGACCTGGTTCTTAGGCTCTAGAGCAGCTCTGCTGACCTGGTTCTCTGGCTCTACAGCAGCTCTGCTGACCTGGTTCTCTGGCTTTAAAGCAGCTCTGATGACCTGGTTATATGGCTCTAAAGCAGCTCTGTTGACCTGGTTCTTAGGCTCTAGAGCAGCTCTGCTGACCTGGTTCTCTGGCTGTAAAGCAGCTCTGCTGACCACGTTCTCTGGCTCTGAAGCAGCTCTGCTGACCTGTTTCTCTGGCTCTAAAACAGCTTTGCTGATCTGGTTCTCTGGCTCTACAAAGGGTTTGCTGACCTGGTTCTCTGGCTCTAGAGGAGCTTTGCTGACCTGGTTCTCTGGCTCTACAGCAGCTCTGCTGACCTGCTTCTCCTGCTCTACAAAGGCTCTGCAGACCTGGTTCTCTGGCTCTTCTATGGCTCCAAAGCAACTCTGCTCACCTGGTTCTGTGGCTCTAAAGCAGCTCTGCTGACCCGGTTCTCTGGCTCTACAGCAGCTCTGCTGACCCGGTTCTCTGGCTCTACATCATCTCTGCTGACCCGGTTCTTTGGCTCTAGAGCAGCTCTGCTGCCCTGGTTCTTAGGCTCTAGAGCAGCCCTGCTGACCTGGTTCTATGGCTCTAAAGCAGCTCTGCTGACCTGGTTCTCTGGCGCTAAAGCGGCTCAGCTGACCTGGTCTTCTCCCTCTATAGCAGCTCTGCTGACCTGGTTCCCTGGCTCCAAAGCAGCTCTGCTGGACCTGGTTCTTAGGCTCTAGAGCAGCTCTGTTTACCTGGGTTTCTGGCTTTACAACTGCTCTGCTGACCTGGTTCTCTGGCTCTACAACGGCTCTGCTGACCTGGTTCTCCGGTGCTACAGCAGCTCTGCTGACCTGGTTCTCAGGCTCTCCAGCAGCTCTGCTGACCTGGTTCTCTGGCTCTAAAGCAGCTCTGCTGACCTGGTTCTCTGGCTCTAAGGCAGCTCTGCTGACCTGGTTCTTAGGCTCTAGAGCAGCTCTGCTGACCTGGTTCTCTGGCTCTACAGCAGCTCTGCTGACCTGGTTCTCTGGCTCTAAAGCAGCTCTGATGACCTGGTTATATGGCTCTAAAGCAGCTCTGTTGACCTGGTTCTTAGGCTCTAGAGCAGCTCTGCTGACCTGGTTCTCTGGCTGTAAAGCAGCTCTGCTGACCACGTTCTCTGGCTCTGAAGCAGCTCTGCTGACCTGGTTCTCTGGCTCTACAACAGCTCTGCTGACCTGTTTCTCTGGCTCTAAAACAGCTTTGCTGATCTGGTTCTCTGGCTCTACAAAGGGTTTGCTGACCTGGTTCTCTGGCTCTAGAGCAGCTTTGCTGACCTGGTTCTCTGGCTCTACAGCAGCTCTGCTGACCTGCTTCTCCTGCTCTACAAAGGCTCTGCAGACCTGGTTCTCTGGCTCTTCTATGGCTCTAAAGCAACTCTGCTCACCTGGTTCTGTGGCTCTAAAGCAGCTCTGCTGACCCGGTTCTCTGGCTCTACAGCAGCTCTGCTGACCCAGTTCTCTGGCTCTACATCATCTCTGCTGACCCGGTTCTTAGGCTCTAGAGCAGCTCTGCTGACCTGGTTCTTAGGCTCTAGAGCAGCCCTGCTGACCTGGTTCTATGGCTCTAAAGCAGCTCTGCTGACCTGGTTCTCTGGCGCTAAAGCGGCTCAGCTGACCTGGTTTTCTCCCTCTATAGCAGCTCTGCTGACCTGGTTCCCTGGCTCCAAAGCAGCTCTGCTGGACCTGGTTCTTAGGCTCTAGAGCAGCTCTGCTTACCTGGGTTTCTGGCTTTACAACTGCTCTGCTGACCTGGTTCTCTGGCTCTACAACGGCTCTGCTGACCTGGTTCTCCGGTGCTACAGCAGCTCTGCTGACCTAGTTCTCAGGCTCTCCAGCAGCTCTGCTGACCTGGTTCTCTGGCTCTAAAGCAGCTCTGCTGACCTGGTTCTCTGGCTCTAAGGCAGCTCTGCTGACCTGGTTCTTAGGCTCTAGAGCAGCTCTGCTGACCTGGTTCTCTGGCTCTACAGCAGCTCTGCTGACCTGGTTCTCTGATTCTACAACAGCTCTGCTGATCTGGTACTCTGGTTCTACAACAGCTTTGCTGACCTGGTTCTCTGGCTCTACAATGGCTCTGCTGGCCTGGTTCTCTGGCTCTAAAGCAGCTCTTCTAATCTGTTTTGTATGGCTCTAAAGCAGCTCTGCTGACCTGGTTCTTTGGCTCTACAGCAGCTCTGCTGACCTGGTTCTCTGGCTCTACAGCAGCTTTACTGACCTAGTTCTAGAGCAGCTCTGCTAACCTGGTTTTTAGGCTCTAGAGCAGCTCTGCTGACCTGGTTCTCTGGCTCTAAAGCAGCTCTGTAGACCTGTTTCTTTGGCTCTAAAGCAGCTCTGCTGTACTGGTTCTCTGGCTGTAAAGCAGCTCTGCTGACCAGGTTCTCTGGCTCTGAAGCAGCTCTGCTGACCTGGTTTTCTGGCACTAAAGCAGCTCTGCCGACCTGGTTCTATGGCGCTAAAGCGGCTCAGCTAACCTGGTTTTCTCCCTCTATATTAGCTCTGCTGACCTGGTTCCCTTGCTCTAAAGCAGCTTTGCTGACCTGGTTCTTAGGCTCTAGAGCAACTCTGCTTACCTGGTTCTCTGGCTCTACAATGGCTCTGCTGTCCTGGTTCTCTGGCTCTGAAGCAGCTCTGCTGATGTGGTTCTCTGGCTCTAAAGCAGCTCTGCTGATGTGGTTCTCTGGCTCTAAAGCAGCTCTGCTGATCTGGGTCTCTCCCTCTAAAGCAGCTCTGCTGACCTGGTTTCTCTGGCTCTACAGCAGCCCTGCTGACCTGGTTCACTCCCTCTAAAGCAGCTCTGTTGACCTGGTTCTCTGGTTCTAGAGCAGCTTTACTGATCTGTTTCTCTGACTTTACAACGGTTCTGCTGACCTGGTTCTCTGACTCTAAAACAGCTCTGCTGATCTGGTACTCTGGCTCTACAACGGCTTTGCTGACCTGGTTCTCTGGATCTAGAGCAGCTCTGCTGACCTGGTTCTCTGGCTCTAAAGCGGCTCTGCTGACCTGGTTCTCTGGCTCTACAACGGCTCTGCTGACCTGGTTCTCTGGCTCTAAAGCAGCTCTGCTGACCTGGTTATATGGCTCTAAAGCAGATCTGCTGACCCGGCTCTCTGGTTCTATACAGCTCTGCTGACCTGGTTCTCTGGCTCTACAGCAGCTCTGCTGACTCGGTTCTCTGCCTCTAGAGCAGCTCTGTTGAACCGGTTCTTAGGTTCTAGAGCAGCTCTGCTGACCCGGTTCTTAGGCTCTAGAGCAGCTCTGCTGACCTGGTTCGCTGGCTTTCAAGCAGCTCTGCTGACCTGGTTCTCTGGCTCTAAAGCGGCTCTGCTGATGTGGTTCTCTGGAACTAAAGCAGCTCTGCTGACCTGGTTCTCTGGCTCTAAAGTGGCGCTGCTGACATGGTTCTCTGGCTCTAAAGCGGCTCTGCTGACCTGGTTCTCTGGCTCTAAATCAGCTCTGCTGACCTGGTTCTCTGACTTTGAAGCAGCTCTGCTGACCTACTTTTCTGACCCTAAAGCATCACCTGGTTCTATGGCTCTAAAGCAGTTCTGTTGACCTGGTTCTCCTGCTTTGAAGCAGCTCTGCTGACCTGATTCTCTAGCTCTACATCAGCTCTGCTGACCTGGTTCTTAGGCTCTAGAGCAGCTCTGCTGACCTGGGTTTCTGGCTCTACAACAGCTCTGCTGACCTGGTTCTCTGGCTCTAAAGCAGCTCTGCTGACCTGGTTCTCTGGCTCTAAAGCAGCTCTGCTGACGTGGTTCTCTGGCGCTAAAGCGCCTCTGCGGACCTGGTTCTCTACCTCTATAGCACCTCTGCTGACCTGGTTCTCTGGCTCTAAAGCAGCTCTCCTGACCTGGTTCTCTGGCTCGAGAGCAGCTCTGCTGACCTGGTTCTTAGGCTCTAGAGCTGCTCTGCTGACCTGGTTCTCTGGCTCTAGAGCAGCTCTGCTGACCTGGATCTCTGGCTCTAAAGCGGCTCTGCTGACCTGGTTCTCTGGCTTTAAAGCAGCTCTACTGACCTGGTTCTCTGGCTCTAGAGCAGCTCTGCTGACCTGGTTCTTAGGCTCTAGAGCTGCTCTGCTGACCTGGTTCTCTGGCTCTACAACGGCTCTGCTGACCTGGTTCCATGGCTCTAAAGCAGCTCTGCTGACCTAGTTCTATGGCTCTAAAGTAGCTCTGCTGATCTGGTTCTCTGGCTCTAGAGCAGCTCTGCTGACCTGGTTTTCTGGCTTTACAACGGCTCTGCTGATCTGTTACTCTGGCTCTACAACGGCTTTGCTGACCTGGTTCTCTGGTTCTAGAGCAGCTTTACTGATCTGTTTGTCTGACTTTACAATGGTTCTGCTGACCTGGTTCTCTGATTCTACAACAGCTCTGCTGATCTGGTACTCTGGCTCTATAACGGCTTTGCTGACCTGGTTCTCTAGCTCTACAATGGCTCTGCTGGCCTGGTTCTCTGGCTCTAAAGCAGCTCTTCTAACCTGTTTTGTATGGCTCTAAAGCAGCTCTGCTGACCTGGTTCTTTGGCTCTACAGCAGCTCTGCGGACCTGGATCTCTGGCTCTACAGCAGCTTTACTGACCTAGTTCTAGAGCAGCTCTGCTAACCTGGTTTTTAGGCTCTAGAGCAGCTCTGCTGACCTGGTTCTCTGGCTCTAAAGCAGCTCTGCAGACCTGTTTCTTTGGCTCTAAAGCAGCTCTGCTGTACTGGTTCTCTGGCTGTAAAGCAGCTCTGCTGACCAGGTTCTCTGGCTCTGAAGCAGCTCTGCTGATCTGGTTTTCTGGCTCTAAAGCAGCTCTGCTGACCTGGTTCTTAGGCTCTAGAGCAACTCTGCTTACCTGGTTCTCTGGCTCTACAATGGCTCTGCTGTCCTGGTTCTCTGGCTCTGAAGCAGCTCTGCTGATGTGGTTATCTGGCTCTAAAGCAGCTCTGCTGATGTGGTTCTCTGGCTCTAAAGCAGCTCTGCTGATCTGGGACTCTCCCGCTAAAGCAGCTCTGCTGACCTGGTTTCTCTGGCTCTACAGCAGCCTTGCGGACCTGGTTCACTCCCTCTAAAGCAGCTCTGCTGACCTGGTTCTCTGGTTCTAGAGCAGCTTTACTGATCTGTTTCTCTGACTTTACAACGGTTCTGCAGACCTGGTTCTCTGACTCTACAACAGCTCTGCTGATCTGGTACTCTGGCTCTACAATGGCTTTGCTGACCTGGTTCTCTGGATCTAGAGCAGCTCTGCTGACCTGGTTCTCTGGCTCTAAAGCGGCTCTGCTGACCTGGTTCTCTGGCTTTAAAGCGGCTCTGCTGACCCTGTTCTCTGGCTCTAGAGCAGCTCTGCTGACCTGGTTCTTAGGCTCTAGAGCTGCTCTGCTGACCTGTTTCTCTAGCTCTACAACGGCTCTGCTGACCTGGTACACTGGCTTTAAAGCAGCTCTGGTGACCTGGTTCTATGGCTCTAAAGCAGCTCTGCTGACCTGGTTCTCTGGCACTCCAGCAGCTCTGCTGACCTGGTTCTCTGGCTCTAAAGCAGCTCTGCTGACCTGGTTCTCTGGCTCTAAAGCAGCTCTGCTGACCTGGTTCTCTTGCACTACAGCAGCTCTGCTGACGTGGTTCTCTGGCGCTAAAGCGCCTCTGCGGACCTGGTTCTCTACCTCTATAGCACCTCTGCTGACCTGGTTCTCTGGCTCTAAAGCAGCTCTCCTGACCTGGTTCTCTGGCTCGAGAGCAGTTCTGCTGACCTGGTTCTTAGGCTCTAGAGCTGCTCTGCTGACCTGGTTCTCTGGCTCTAGAGCAGCTCTGCTGACCTGGATCTCTGGCTCTAAAGCGGCTCTGCTGACCTGGTTCTCTGGCTTTAAAGCAGCTCTACTGACCTGGTTCTCTGGCTCTAGAGCAGCTCTGCTGACCTGGTTCTTAGGCTCTAGAGCTGCTCTGCTGACCTGGTTCTCTGGCTCTACAACAGCTCTGCTGACCTGGTTCTCTGGCTTGAGAGCAGCTCTGCTGACCTGGTTCTTAGGATCTAGAGCAGCTCTGCTGACCTGGTTCTCTGGCTCTACAACGGCTCTGCTGACCTGGTTCTCTGGCTCTAAAGCAGCTCTGCTGACCTGGTTCTATGGCTCTAAAGCAGCTCTGCTGACCTGGTTCTCTGGCTCTGAAGCAGATCTGCTGACCTAGTTCTATGCCTCTAAAGTAGCTCTGCTGAACTGGTTCTCTGGCTCTAGAGCAGCTTTGCTGACCTGGTTCTTAGGCTATAGAGCAGCTCTGCTGACCTGGTTTTCTGGCTCTACAACGGCTCTGCTGATCTGTTACTCTGGCTCTACAACGGCTTTGCTGACCTGGTTCTCTGGTTCTAGAGCAGCTTTACTGATCTGTTTCTCTGACTTTACACCAGTTCTGCTGACCTGGTTCTCTGATTCTACAACAGCTCTGCTGATCTGGTACTCTGGCTCTACAACGGCTTTGCTGACCTGGTTCTCTGGTCCTAGAATGGCTCTGCTGGCCTGGTTCTCTGGCTCTAAAGCAGCTCTGCTGACCTGGTTCATTGGCTCTACAGCAGCTCTGCTGACCTGGGTCTCTGGCTCTACAGCAGCTTTACTGACCTAGTTCTAAAGCAGCTCTGCTAACCTGGTTTTTAGGCTCTAGAGCAGCTCTGCTGACCTGGTTCTCTGGCTCTAAAGCAGCTCTGCAGACCTGTTTCTTTGGCTCTAAAGCAGCTCTGCTGTACTGGTTCTCTGGCTGTAAAGCAGCTCTGCTGAACAGGTTCTCTGGTTTTGAAGCAGCTCTGCTGACCTGGTTTTCTGGCTCTAAATCGGCTCTGCCGACCTGGTTCTCTGCCTCTAAAGCAGCTCTGCCGACCTGGTTCTATGGCGCTAAAGCGGCTCAGCTGACCTGGTTTTCTCCCTCTATATCAGCTCTTCTGACCTGGTTGCCTTGCTCTAAAGCAGCTCTGACCTGGTTCTTAGGCTCTAGAGCAACTCTGCTTACCTGGTTCTCTGGCTCTACAATGGCTCTGCTGTCCTGGTTATCTGGCTCTGAAGCAGCTCTGCTGATGTGGTTCTCTGGCTCTAAAGCAGCTCTGCTGATCTGGGTCTCTCCCTCTAAAGCAGCTCTGCTGACCTGGTATCTCTGGCTCTACAGCAGCCCTGCTGACCTGGTATACTCCCTCTAAAGCAGCTCTGCTGACCTGGTTCTCTGGTTCTAGAGCAGCTCTGCTGACCTGGTTCTCTGGCTCTAAAGCGGCTCTGCTGACCTGGTTCTCTGGCTTTAAAACAGCTCTGCTGACCTGGTTCTCTGGCTCTAGAGCAGCTCTGCTGACTTGGTTCTCTGGTGCTAAAGCGGCTCTGCTGACCTGGTTCTCTTCCTCTATAGCAGCTCCGCTGACCTGGTTCCCTGGCTTGAGAGCAGCTCTGCTGACCTGGTTCTTAGGCTCTAGAACAGGTCTGCTGACCTGGGTCTCTGTCTCTACAACAGCTCTGCTGACCTGGTTCTCTGGCTCTACAACGGCTCTGCTGACCTCGTTCTCTGGCTCTAGCGCCAGAGAACCATGTCAGCAGAGCTGCTTTAGAGCCAGAGAACCAGGTCAGCAGAGCTGCTCTAAAGCCTGAGAACCAGGTCAGCAGAGCTTCTGTAGAGCCAGAGAAACCAGGTCAGCAGAGCTGCTTTAGAGGAAGAGAAACAGGTCAGCAGAGGTGCTTTAGAGTCAGAGAACCAGATCAGCAGAACTGCTTTAGAGCCAGAGAACCAGGGCAGCAGAGCTGCTTTAGAGCCAGAGAACCAGGTCAGCAGAGCTGCTTTAGAGCCAGAGAACCAGGTCAGCAGAGCCGTGGTAGAGCCAGAGACCCAGGTCAGCAGAGCTGCTCTAGAGCCTAAGAACCAGGTCAGCAGAGCTGCTCTAGAGCCTAAGAACCAGGTCAGCAGAGCTGCTGTAGAGCCAGAGAACCAGGTCAGCAGAGCTGCTTTAGAGCCGGAGAACCAGGTCAGCAGAGCTGATCTAGAGCCAGAGAACCATGTCAGCAGAGCTGCTTTAGAGCCAGAGAACCAGGTCAGCGAGCTGCTGTAGAGCCAGAGAACCAGGTCACCAGAGCTGCTTTAAAGCCAGTGAACCAGGTCAGGAGAGCCGTTGTAGAGCTAGAGAACCAGGTCAGCAGAGCAGCTCTAGAGCCTAAGAACCAGGTCAGCAGAGCTGCTGTAGAGCCAGAGAACCAGGTCAGCAGAGCTGCTTCAGAGCCATAGAACCAGGTCACCAGAGCTGCTTTAAAGCCAGTGAACCAGATCAGCAGAGCCATTGTAGAGCTAGAGAACCAGGTCAGCAGAGCAGCTATAGAGCCTAAGAACCATGTCAGCAGAGCTGCTTTAGAGCCTGATAACCAGGTCGGCAGAGCCGCTTTAGAGCCAGAGAACCAAGTCAGCAGAGCCGCTTTAGAGCCAGAGAACCAGGTCAGCAGAGCTGCTTTAGAGCCATAGAACCAGGTCAGCAGAGCTGCTGTAGAGCCAGAGAACCAGGTCAGCAGAGCCGTTGTAGAGCCAGAGACCCAGGTCAGCAGAGCTGTTCTAGAGCCTAAGAACCAGGTCAGCGGAGCAGCTATAGAGGGAGAGAACCAGGTCAGCAGAGCCGCTTTAGCACCAGAGAACCAGGTCAGCAGAGCTGCTTTAAAGCCAGAGAACCAGGTCAGCAGAGCTGCTTTAGAGCCAGAGAACCAGGTCAGCAGAGCTGCTGTAGAGCCAGAGAACCAGGTCAGCAGAGCTGCTTTAAAGCAGTGAACCAGGTCAGTAGAGCCGTTGTAGAGCTAGAGAACCAGGTCAGTAGAGCCGTTGTAGAGCTAGAGAACCAGGTCAGCAGAGCAGCTCTAGAGCCTAAGAACCAGGTCAGCAGAGCTGCTCTAGAGCCAGAGAACCAGGTCAGCAGAGCTGCTTTAGTTCCAGAGAACCACATCAGCAGAGCCGTTTAGAGCCAGAGAATCAGGTCAACAGAGCTGCTTGAAAGCCAAAGAACCAGGTCAGCAGAGCTGCTCTGGAGCCTAAGAATCGGGTCAGCAAAATTGCTCTAGAGGCAGAGAACCGGGTCAGCAGAGCTGCTGTAGAGCCAGAGAACCAGGTCAGCAGAGCTGCTTTAGAGCCAGAGAACCAGGTCAGCGGAGCTGCTATAGAGGGAGAGAACCAGGTCAGCAGAGCCGCTTTAGCACCACAGAACCAGGTGAGCAGAGCTGCTTTAAAGCCAGAGAAAAAGGTCAGCAGAGCTGCTTTAGAGCCAGAGAAACAGGTCAGCAGAGGTGCTTTAGAGTCAGAGAACCAGATCAGCAGAACTGCTTTAGAGCCAGAGAACCAGGGCAGCAGAGCTGCTTTCGAGCCAGAGAACCAGGTCAACAGAGCTGCTTTAGAGCCAGAGAACCAGGTCAGCAGAGCCGTTGAAGAGCCAGAGACCCAGGTCAGCAGAGCTGCTCTAGAGCCTAAGAACCAGGTCAGCAGAGCTGCTGTAGAGCCAGAGAACCAGGTCAGCAGAGCTGCTTTAGAGCCGGAGAACCAGGTCAGCAGAGCTGATCTAGAGCCAGAGAACCATGTCAGCAGAGCTGCTTTAGAGCCAGATAACCAGGTCAGAAGAGCCGCTTTAGAGCCAGCGAACCAAGTCAGCAGAGCCGCTTTAGAGCCAGAGAACCAGGTCAGCAGAGCTGCTCTCAAGCCAGAGAACTAGGTCAGCGGAGCTGCTTTAGAACCAGAGAACCAGGTCAGCGGAGCAGCTATAGAGGGAGAGAACCAAGTCAGCAGAGCCGCTTTAGCACCAGAGAACCAGGTCAGCAGAGCTACTTTAAAGCCAGAGAACCAGGTCAGCAGAGCTGCTTTAGAGCCAGATAACCAGGTCAGCGAGCTGCTGTAGAGCCAGAGAACCCAGTCAGCAGAGCTGCTTTAGAGCCATAGAACCAGGTCACCAGAGCTGCTTTAAAGGCAGTGAACCAGGTCAGGAGAGCCGTTGTAGAGCTAGAGAACCAGGTCAGCAGAGCAGCTCTAGAGCCTAAGAACCAGGTGGGCAGAGCTGCTGTAGAGCCAGAGAACCAGGTCAGCAGAGCTGCTTTAGAGCCATAGAACCAGGTCACCAGAGCTGCTTTAAAGCCAGTGAACCAGGTCAGCAGAGCCGTTGTAGAGCTAGAGAACCAGGTCAGCAGAGCAGCTCTAGAGCCTAAGAACCATGTCAGCAGAGCTGCTTTAGAGCCTGATAACCAGGTCAGCAGAGCCGCTTTAGAGCCAGAGAACCAAGTCAGCAGAGCCGCTTTAGAGCCAGAGAACCAGGTCAGCAGAGCTGCTTTAGAGCCATAGAACCAGGTCAGCAGAGCTGCTTTAGAGCCAGAGAACCAGATCAGCAGAGCCGTTGTAGAGCCAGAGACCCAGGTCAGCAGAGCTGTTCTAGAGCCTAAGAACCAGGTCAGCAGAGCTGCTCTCAAGCCAGAGAGCCAGGTCAGCGGAGCTGCTTTAGAACCAGAGAACCAGGTCAGCGGAGCAGCTATAGAGGGAGAGAGACAAGTCAGCAGAGCCGCTTTAGCACCAGAGAACCAGGTCAGCAGAGCTGCTTTAAAGCCAGAGAACCAGGTCAGCAGAGCTGCTTTAGAGCCAGAGAACCAGGTCAGCGAGCTGCTGTAGAGCCAGAGAACCAGGTCAGCAGAGCTGCTTTAGAGCCATATAACCAGGTCACCAGAGTGGCTTTAAAGCCAGTGAACCAGGTCAGGAGAGCCGTTGTAGAGCTAGAGAACCAGGTCAGCAGAGCAGCTCTAGAGCCTAAGAACCAGGTCAGCAGAGCTGCTGTAGAGCCAGAGAACCAGGTCAGCAGAGCTGCTTTAGAGCCATAGAACCAGGTCACCAGAGCTGCTTTAAAGCCAGTGAACCAGGTCAGCAGAGCCGTTGTAGATCTAGAGAACCAGGTCAGCAGAGCAGCTCTAGAGCCTAAGAACCATGTCAGCAGAGCTGCTTTAGAGCCTGATAACCAGGTCAGCAGAGCCGCTTTAGAGCCAGAGAACCAAGTCAGCAGAGCCGCTTTAGAGCCAGAGAACCAGGTCAGCAGAGCTGCTTTAGAGCCAGAGAATGAGGTCAGCAGAGCTGCTTTAGAGCCATAGAACCAGGTCAGCATAGCTGCTTTAGACCCAGAGAACCAGATCAGTAGAGCCGTTGTAGAGCCAGAGACCCAGGTCAGCAGAGCTGTTCTAGAGCCTAAGAACCAGGTCAGCAGAGCTGCTCTCAAGCCAGAGAACTAGGTCAGCGGAGCTGCTTTAGAACCAGAGAACCAGGTCAGCGGAGCAGCTATAGAGGGAGAGAACCAAGTCAGCAGAGCCGCTTTAGCACCAGAGAACCAGGTCAGCAGAGCTACTTTAAAGCCAGAGAACCAGGTCAGCAGAGCTGCTTTAGAGCCAGATAACCAGGTCAGCGAGCTGCTGTAGAGCCAGAGAACCCAGTCAGCAGAGCTGCTTTAGAGCCATAGAACCAGGTCACCAGAGCTGCTTTAAAGGCAGTGAACCAGGTCAGGAGAGCCGTTGTAGAGCTAGAGAACCAGGTCAGCAGAGCAGCTCTAGAGCCTAAGAACCAGGTGGGCAGAGCTGCTGTAGAGCCAGAGAACCAGGTCAGCAGAGCTGCTTTAGAGCCATAGAACCAGGTCACCAGAGCTGCTTTAAAGCCAGTGAACCAGGTCAGCAGAGCCGTTGTAGAGCTAGAGAACCAGGTCAGCAGAGCAGCTCTAAAGCCTAAGAACCATGTCAGCAGAGCTGCTTTAGAGCCTGATAACCAGGTCAGCAGAGCCGCTTTAGAGCCAGAGAACCAAGTCAGCAGAGCCGCTTTAGAGCCAGAGAACCAGGTCAGCAGAGCTGCTTTAGAGCCATAGAACCAGGTCAGCAGAGCTGCTTTAGAGCCAGAGAACCAGGTCAGCAGAGCTGTTCTAGAGCCTAAGAACCAGGTCAACGGAGCAGCTACAGAGGGAGAGAACCAGGTCAGCAGAGCCGCTTTAGCACCAGAGAACCAGGTCAGCAGAGCTGCTTTAAAACCAGTGAACCAGGTCAGCAGAGCTGCTCTAGAGCTAGAGAACCAGGTCAGCAGAGCTGCTGTAGAGCCAGAGAACCAGGTCAGCAGAGCTGCTTTAAAGCCAGTGAACCAGGTCAGTAGAGCCGTTGTAGTGCTAGAGAACCAGGTCAGTAGAGCCGTTGTAGAGCTAGAGAACCAGGTCAGCAGAGCAGCTCTAGAGCCTAAGAACCAGGTCAGCAGAGCTGCTGTAGAGCCAGAGAACCAGGTCAGCAGAGCTGCTTTAGAGCCGGAGAACCAGGTCAGCAGAGCTGATCTAGAGCCAGAGAACCATGTCAGCAGAGCTGCTTTAGAGCCAGATAACCAGGTCAGAAGAGACGCTTTAGAGCCAGAGAACCAAGTCAGCAGAGCCGCTTTAGAGACAGAGAACCAGGTCAGCAGAGCTGCTTTAGAGCCATAGAACCAGGTCAGCATAGCTGCTTTAGAGCCAGAGAACCAGATCAGCAGAGCCGTTGTAGAGCCAGAGACCCAGGTCAGCAGAGCTGTTCTAGAGCCTAAGAACCAGGTCAGCAGAGCTGCTCTCAAGCCAGAGAACCAGGTCAGCGGAGCTGCTTTAGAACCAGAGAACCAGGTCAGCGGAGCAGCTATAGAGGGAGAGAACCAAGTCAGCAGAGCCGCTTTAGCACCAGAGAACCAGGTCAGCAGAGCTGCTTTAAAGACAGAGAACCAGGTCAGCAGAGCTGCTTTAGAGCCAGAGAACCAGGTCAGCGAGCTGCTGTAGAGCCAGAGAACCAGATCAGCAGAGCTGCTTTAGAGCCATAGAACCAGGTCACCAGAGCTGCTTTAAAGCCAGTGAAAAAGGTCAGGAGAGCCGTTGTAGAGCCAGAGAACCAGGTCAGCAGAGCTGCTTTAGAGCCATAGAACCAGGTCACCAGAGCTGCTTTAAAGCCAGTGAACCAGGTCAGCAGAGCCGTTGTAGAGCTAGAGAACCAGGTCAGCAGAGCAGCTCTACAGCCTAAGAACCATGTCAGCAGAGCTGCTTTAGAGCCTGGTAACCAGGTCAGCAGAGCCGCTTTAGAGCCAGAGAACCAAGTCAGCAGAGCCGCTTTAGAGCCAGAGAACCAGGTCAGCAGAGCTGCTTTAGAGCCATTGAACCAGGTCAGCAGAGCTGCTTTAGAGCCAGAGAACCAGGTCAGCAGAGCCGTTGTAGAGCCAGAGACCCAGGTCAGCACAGCTGTTCTAGAGCCTAAGAACCAGGTCAGCGGAGCAGTTATAGAGGGAGAGAACCAGGTCAGCAGAGCCGCTTTAGCACCAGAGAACCAGGTGAGCAGAGCTGCTTTAAAGCCAGAGAAAAAGGTCAGCAGAGCTGCTTTAGAGCCAGAGAACCTGGTCAGCAGAGCTGCTGTAGAGCCAGAGAACCTGGTCAGCAGAGCTGCTGTAGAGCCAGAGAACCAGGTCAGCAGAGCTGCTTTAAAGCAAGCGAACCAGGTCAGCAGAGCCGTTGTAGAGCCAGAGAACCAGGTCAGCAGAGCAGCTCTAGAGCCTAAGAACTAGGTCAGCAGAGCCATTTTAGAGCCAGAGCACCACGTCAGCAGAGCTGCTCTAGAGCCAGAGAACCAGTTCAGCAGAGCTGCTCTAGAGCCAGAGAACCAGGTCAGCAGAGCTGCTTTAGAGCCAGAGAAACAGGTCAGCAAAACTGCTTTAGAGGGAGTGAACCAGAACAGCAGAGCTGCTTTAGAGCCAGAAAACCAGGTCAGCAGAGCTGCTTTAGAGCCAGAGAACCAGGTCAACAGAGCCATTGTAGAGCCAGAGAGCTAGGTCAGCTGAGCTGCTCTAGAGCCTAAGAACCAGGTCAGCAGAGCTGATCTCGAGCCAGAGAACTAGGTCAGGAGAGCTGCTTTAGAGCCAGACAACCAGGTCAGCAGAGGTGCTATAGAGGGAGAGAACCAGGTCCGCAGAGGCGCTTTAGCACCAGAGAACCACGTCAGCAGAGCTGTTTTAGAGCCAGAGAACCAGGTCAGCAGAGGTGCTATAGAGGGAGAGAACCAGGTCCACAGAGGCGCTTTAGCGCCTGAGAACCAGGTCAGCAGAGCTGCTTTAGAGCCAGAGAACCAGGTCAGCAGAGCTGCTTTAGAGCCAGAGAACCAGGTCAGCAGAGCTGCTTTAGAGCCAGAGAATCAGGTCAGCGGAGCCGCTCTAGAGCCTGAGAACCAGGTCAGCAGAGCTGCTCTAGAGCCTAAGAACCAGGTCAGCAGAGCCGCTTTAGCCCCAGAGAACCAGGTCAGCAGAGCTGCTTTAAAGCCAGTGAACCAGGTCAGCAGAGCTGCTCTAGAGCTAGAGAACCAGGTCAGCAGAGCTGCTGTAGAGCCAGAGAACCAGGTCAGCAGAGCTGCTTTAAAGCCAGTGAACCAGGTCAGTAGAGCCGTTGTAGAGCTAGAGAACCAGGTCAGTAGAGCCGTTGTAGAGCTAGAGAACCAGGTCAGTAGAGCCGTTGTAGAGCTAGAGAACCAGGTCAGCAGAGCAGCTCTAGAGCCTAAGAACCAGGTCAGCAGAGCTGCTGTAGACCCAGAGAACCAGGTCAGCAGAGCTGCTTTAGAGCCGGAAAACCAGGTCAGCAGAGCTGATCTAGAGCCAGAGAACCATGTCAGCAGAGCTGCTTTAGAGCCAGATAACCAGGTCAGAAGAGCCGCTTTAGAGTCAGAGAACCAAGTCAGCAGAGCCGCTTTAGAGACAGAGAATCAGGTCAGCAGAGCTGCTTTAGAGCCATAGAACCAGGTCAGCATAGCTGTTTTAGAGCCAGAGAACCAGATCAGCAGAGCCGTTGTAGAGCCAGAGACCCAGGTCAGCAGAGCTGTTCTAGAGCCTAAGAACCAGGTCAGCAGAGCTTCTCTCAAGCCAGAGAACCAGGTCAGCGGAGCTGCTTTAGAACCAAAGAACCAGGTCAGCGGAGCAGCTATAGAGGGAGAGAACCAAGTCAGCAGAGCCGCTTTAGCACCAGAGAACCAGGTCAGCAGAGCTGCTTTAAAGCCAGAGAACCAGGTCAGCAGAGCTGCTTTAGAGCCAGAGAACCAGGTCAGCGAGCTGCTGTAGAGCCAGAGAACCAGATCAGCAGAGCTGCTTTAGAGCTATAGAACCAGGTCACCAGAGCTGCTTTAAAGCCAGTGAACCAGGTCAGGAGAGCCGTTGTAGAGCTAGAGAACCAGGTCAGCAGAGCAGCTCTAGAGCCTAAGAACCAGGTCAGCAGAGCTGCTGTAGAGCCAGAGAACCAGGTCAGCAGAGCTGCTTTAGAGCCATAGAACCAGGTCACCAGAGCTGCTTTAAAGCTAGAGAACCAGGTCAGCAGAGCCGTTGTAGAGCTAGAGAACCAGGTCAGCAGAGCAGCTCTACAGCCTAAGAACCATGTCAGCAGAGCTGCTTTAGAGCCTGATAACCAGGTCAGCAGAGCCGCTTTAGAGCCAGAGAACCAAGTCAGCAGAGACGCTTTAGAGCCATAGAACCAGGTCAGCAGAGCTGCTTTAGAGCCAGAGAACCAGGTCAGCAGAGCCGTTGTAGAGCCAGAGACCCAGGTCAGCACAGCTGTTCTAGAGCCTAAGAACCAGGTCAGCGGAGCAGCTATAGAGGGAGAGAACCAGGTCAGCAGAGCCGCTTTAGCACCAGAGAACCAGGTGAGCAGAGCTGCTTTAAAGCCAGAGAAAAAGGTCAGCAGACCTGCTTTAGAGCCAGAGAACCTGGTCAGCAGAGCTGCTGTAGAGCCAGAGAACCAGGTCAGCAGAGCTGCTTTAAAGCCAGAGAAAAAGGTCAGCAGAGCTGCTTTAGAGCCAGAGAACCTGGTCAGCAGAGCAGCTCTAGAGCCTAAGAACCAGGTCAGCAGAGCCGCTTTAGAGCCAGAGCACCAGGTCAGCAGAGCTGCTCTAGAGCCAGAGAACCAGTTCAGCAGAGCTGCTCTAGAGCCAGAGAACCAGGTCAGCAGAGGTGCTTTAGAGCCAGAGAAACAGGTCAGCAAAACTGCTTTAGAGGGAGTGAACCAGAACAGCAGAGCTGCTTTAGAGCCAGAAAACCAGGTCAGCAGAGCTGCTTTAGAGCCAGAGAACCAGGTCAGCAGAGCCATTGTAGAGCCAGAGAGCTAGGTCAGCTGAGCTGCTCTAGAGCCTAAGAACCAGGTCAGCAGAGCTGATCTCGAGCCAGAGAACTAGGTCAGGAGAGCTGCTTTAGAGCCAGACAACCAGGTCAGCAGAGGTGCTATAGAGGGAGAGAACCAGGTCCGCAGAGGCACTTTAGCACCAGAGAACCACGTCAGCAGAGCTGTTTTAGAGCCAGAGAACCAGGTCAGCAGAGGTGCTATAGAGGGAGAGAACCAGGTCCACAGAGGCGCTTTAGCGCCAGAGAACCAGGTCAGCAGAGCTGCTTTAGAGCCAGAGAACCAGGTCAGCAGAGCTGCTTTAGAGCCAGAGAATCAGGTCAGCAGAGCCGCTCTAGAGCCTGAGAACCAGGTCAGCAGAGCTGCTCTAGAGCCTAAGAACCAGGTCAGCAGAGCTGCTCTAGAGCCAGAGAATCAGGTCCGCAGAGCTGCTTCAAAGCAAGAGAACCAGGTCAGCAGAACTGCTTTAGAGCCATAGAACGAGGTCATGCTTTAGAGTCAGAGAAGCAGGTCAGCAGAGCTGCTTCAAAGCCAGAAAAATAGGTCAGCAGAGCTGCTTTAGAGCTAAAGAACCAGGTCAGCAGAGCTGCTTTAGAGCCATAGAACCAGGTCACCAGAGCTGCTTTAAAGCCAGTGAAAAAGGTCAGGAGAGCCGTTGTAGAGCCAGAGAACCAGGTCAGCAGAGCTGCTTTAGAGCCATAGAACCAGGTCACCAGAGCTGCTTTAAAGCCAGTGAACCAGGTCAGCAGAGCCGTTGTAGAGCTAGAGAACCAGGTCAGCAGAGCAGCTCTACAGCCTAAGAACCATGTCAGCAGAGCTGCTTTAGAGCCTGGTAACCAGGTCAGCAGAGCCGCTTTAGAGCCAGAGAACCAAGTCAGCAGAGCCGCTTTAGAGCCAGAGAACCAGGTCAGCAGAGCTGCTTTAGAGCCATTGAACCAGGTCAGCAGAGCTGCTTTAGAGCCAGAGAACCAGGTCAGCAGAGCCGTTGTAGAGCCAGAGACCCAGGTCAGCACAGCTGTTCTAGAGCCTAAGAACCAGGTCAGCGGAGCAGTTATAGAGGGAGAGAACCAGGTCAGCAGAGCCGCTTTAGCACCAGAGAACCAGGTGAGCAGAGCTGCTTTAAAGCCAGAGAAAAAGGTCAGCAGAGCTGCTTTAGAGCCAGAGAACCTGGTCAGCAGAGCTGCTGTAGAGCCAGAGAACCTGGTCAGCAGAGCTGCTGTAGAGCCAGAGAACCAGGTCAGCAGAGCTGCTTTAAAGCAAGCGAACCAGGTCAGCAGAGCCGTTGTAGAGCCAGAGAACCAGGTCAGCAGAGCAGCTCTAGAGCCTAAGAACTAGGTCAGCAGAGCCATTTTAGAGCCAGAGCACCACGTCAGCAGAGCTGCTCTAGAGCCAGAGAACCAGTTCAGCAGAGCTGCTCTAGAGCCAGAGAACCAGGTCAGCAGAGCTGCTTTAGAGCCAGAGAAACAGGTCAGCAAAACTGCTTTAGAGGGAGTGAACCAGAACAGCAGAGCTGCTTTAGAGCCAGAAAACCAGGTCAGCAGAGCTGCTTTAGAGCCAGAGAACCAGGTCAACAGAGCCATTGTAGAGCCAGAGAGCTAGGTCAGCTGAGCTGCTCTAGAGCCTAAGAACCAGGTCAGCAGAGCTGATCTCGAGCCAGAGAACTAGGTCAGGAGAGCTGCTTTAGAGCCAGACAACCAGGTCAGCAGAGGTGCTATAGAGGGAGAGAACCAGGTCCGCAGAGGCGCTTTAGCACCAGAGAACCACGTCAGCAGAGCTGTTTTAGAGCCAGAGAACCAGGTCAGCAGAGGTGCTATAGAGGGAGAGAACCAGGTCCACAGAGGCGCTTTAGCGCCTGAGAACCAGGTCAGCAGAGCTGCTTTAGAGCCAGAGAACCAGGTCAGCAGAGCTGCTTTAGAGCCAGAGAACCAGGTCAGCAGAGCTGCTTTAGAGCCAGAGAATCAGGTCAGCGGAGCCGCTCTAGAGCCTGAGAACCAGGTCAGCAGAGCTGCTCTAGAGCCTAAGAACCAGGTCAGCAGAGCCGCTTTAGCCCCAGAGAACCAGGTCAGCAGAGCTGCTTTAAAGCCAGTGAACCAGGTCAGCAGAGCTGCTCTAGAGCTAGAGAACCAGGTCAGCAGAGCTGCTGTAGAGCCAGAGAACCAGGTCAGCAGAGCTGCTTTAAAGCCAGTGAACCAGGTCAGTAGAGCCGTTGTAGAGCTAGAGAACCAGGTCAGTAGAGCCGTTGTAGAGCTAGAGAACCAGGTCAGTAGAGCCGTTGTAGAGCTAGAGAACCAGGTCAGCAGAGCAGCTCTAGAGCCTAAGAACCAGGTCAGCAGAGCTGCTGTAGACCCAGAGAACCAGGTCAGCAGAGCTGCTTTAGAGCCGGAAAACCAGGTCAGCAGAGCTGATCTAGAGCCAGAGAACCATGTCAACAGAGCTGCTTTAGAGCCAGATAACCAGGTCAGAAGAGCCGCTTTAGAGTCAGAGAACCAAGTCAGCAGAGCCGCTTTAGAGACAGAGAATCAGGTCAGCAGAGCTGCTTTAGAGCCATAGAACCAGGTCAGCATAGCTGTTTTAGAGCCAGAGAACCAGATCAGCAGAGCCGTTGTAGAGCCAGAGACCCAGGTCAGCAGAGCTGTTCTAGAGCCTAAGAACCAGGTCAGCAGAGCTTCTCTCAAGCCAGAGAACCAGGTCAGCGGAGCTGCTTTAGAACCAAAGAACCAGGTCAGCGGAGCAGCTATAGAGGGAGAGAACCAAGTCAGCAGAGCCGCTTTAGCACCAGAGAACCAGGTCAGCAGAGCTGCTTTAAAGCCAGAGAACCAGGTCAGCAGAGCTGCTTTAGAGCCAGAGAACCAGGTCAGCGAGCTGCTGTAGAGCCAGAGAACCAGATCAGCAGAGCTGCTTTAGAGCTATAGAACCAGGTCACCAGAGCTGCTTTAAAGCCAGTGAACCAGGTCAGGAGAGCCGTTGTAGAGCTAGAGAACCAGGTCAGCAGAGCAGCTCTAGAGCCTAAGAACCAGGTCAGCAGAGCTGCTGTAGAGCCAGAGAACCAGGTCAGCAGAGCTGCTTTAGAGCCATAGAACCAGGTCACCAGAGCTGCTTTAAAGCTAGAGAACCAGGTCAGCAGAGCCGTTGTAGAGCTAGAGAACCAGGTCAGCAGAGCAGCTCTACAGCCTAAGAACCATGTCAGCAGAGCTGCTTTAGAGCCTGATAACCAGGTCAGCAGAGCCGCTTTAGAGCCAGAGAACCAAGTCAGCAGAGACGCTTTAGAGCCATAGAACCAGGTCAGCAGAGCTGCTTTAGAGCCAGAGAACCAGGTCAGCAGAGCCGTTGTAGAGCCAGAGACCCAGGTCACCACAGCTGTTCTAGAGCCTAAGAACCAGGTCAGCGGAGCAGCTATAGAGGGAGAGAACCAGGTCAGCAGAGCCGCTTTAGCACCAGAGAACCAGGTGAGCAGAGCTGCTTTAAAGCCAGAGAAAAAGGTCAGCAGACCTGCTTTAGAGCCAGAGAACCTGGTCAGCAGAGCTGCTGTAGAGCCAGAGAACCAGGTCAGCAGAGCTGCTTTAAAGCCAGAGAAAAAGGTCAGCAGAGCTGCTTTAGAGCCAGAGAACCTGGTCAGCAGAGCAGCTCTAGAGCCTAAGAACCAGGTCAGCAGAGCCGCTTTAGAGCCAGAGCACCAGGTCAGCAGAGCTGCTCTAGAGCCAGAGAACCAGTTCAGCAGAGCTGCTCTAGAGCCAGAGAACCAGGTCAGCAGAGGTGCTTTAGAGCCAGAGAAACAGGTCAGCAAAACTGCTTTAGAGGGAGTGAACCAGAACAGCAGAGCTGCTTTAGAGCCAGAAAACCAGGTCAGCAGAGCTGCTTTAGAGCCAGAGAACCAGGTCAGCAGAGCCATTGTAGAGCCAGAGAGCTAGGTCAGCTGAGCTGCTCTAGAGCCTAAGAACCAGGTCAGCAGAGCTGATCTCGAGCCAGAGAACTAGGTCAGGAGAGCTGCTTTAGAGCCAGACAACCAGGTCAGCAGAGGTGCTATAGAGGGAGAGAACCAGGTCCGCAGAGGCACTTTAGCACCAGAGAACCACGTCAGCAGAGCTGTTTTAGAGCCAGAGAACCAGGTCAGCAGAGGTGCTATAGAGGGAGAGAACCAGGTCCACAGAGGCGCTTTAGCGCCAGAGAACCAGGTCAGCAGAGCTGCTTTAGAGCCAGAGAACCAGGTCAGCAGAGCTGCTTTAGAGCCAGAGAATCAGGTCAGCAGAGCCGCTCTAGAGCCTGAGAACCAGGTCAGCAGAGCTGCTCTAGAGCCTAAGAACCAGGTCAGCAGAGCTGCTCTAGAGCCAGAGAATCAGGTCCGCAGAGCTGCTTCAAAGCAAGAGAACCAGGTCAGCAGAACTGCTTTAGAGCCATAGAACGAGGTCATGCTTTAGAGTCAGAGAAGCAGGTCAGCAGAGCTGCTTCAAAGCCAGAAAAATAGGTCAGCAGAGCTGCTTTAGAGCTAAAGAACCAGGTCAGCAGAGCCGCTTTAGAGCCAGAGAACCAGGTCAGCAGAGACACTTTAGAGCCAGAGAACCAGGTCAGCAGAGCTGCTTTAGATCCAGAGAACCACATCAGCAGAGCCGCTTTAGAGCCAGAGAACCAGGTCAGCAGAGCTGCTTGAAAGCCAGAGAACCAGGTCAGCAGAGCTGCTCTAGAGCCTAAGAACCGGGTCAGGAGAGCTGCTTTAGAACCATATAACCAGGTCAGAACTGCTTAAAAGCCAGAGAACCAGGTCAGCAGAGCCGTTCTAGAGCCAGAGAACCAGGTCAGCAGAGCTGCTCTAGAGCCTAAGAACCAGGTCAGCAGAGCTGCTTTAGAGCCAGAGAACCAGGTCAGCAGAGCTACTTTACAGCCAGAGAACCAGGTGGGCAGAGCTGCTCTCAAGCCAGAGAACCAGGTCAGCGGAGCTGCTTTAGAGCTTGAGAACCAGGTCAGTGGAGCTGCTATAGAGGGAGAGAACCAGGTCAGCAGAGCTGCTTTAGCACCAGAGAACCAGGTCAGCAGAGCCATTGTAGAGCCAGAGAGCTAGGTCAGCTGAGCTGGTCTAGAGCCTAAGAACCAGGTCAGCAGAGCTGCTCTCGAGCCAGAGAACTAGGTCAGGAGAGCTGCTTTAGAGCCAGACAACCAGGTCAGCAGAGGTGCTATAGAGGGAGAGAACCAGGTCCGCAGAGGCGCTTTAACGCCAGAGAACCACATCAGCAGAGCTGCTTTAGAGCCAGAGAATCAGGTCAGCAGAGCTGCTTTCGAGTCAGAGAACCAGGTCAGCAGAGCTGCTTTAGAGCCAGAGATCCAGGTCAGCAGTGTCGTTGTAGAGCCAGAGACCCAGGTCAGCAGAGCTGCTCTAGAGCCTAAGAACCAGGTCAGCAGAGCTGCTCTAGAGCCAGAAAATCAGGTCAGCAGAGCTTCTTCAAAGCAAGAGAACCGGGTCAGCAGAACTGCTTTAGAGCCATAGAACCAGGTCATGCTTTAGAGTCAGAGAAGCAGGTCAGCAGAGCTGCTTCAAAGCCAGAGATCCAGGTCAGCAGAGCTGCTTTAGAGCTAGAGAACCAGGTCAGCAGAGCCGCTTTAGAGCCAGAGAACCAGGTCAGCAGAGCCACTTTAGAGCCAGAGAACCAGGTCAGCAGAGCCACTTTAGAGCCAGAGAACCAGGTCAGCAGAGCTGCTTTAGATCAAGAGAACCACATCAGCAGAGCCGCTTTAGAGCCAGAGAACCAGGTCAGCAGAGCTGCTTGAAAGCCAGAGAACCAGGTCAGCAGAGCTGCTCTAGAGCCTAAGAACCGGGTCAGCAGAGCTGCTCTAGAGGCATAGAACCGGGTCAGCAGAGCTGCTGTAGAGCCAGAGAACCAGGTCATCAGAGCTGTATAGAGCCAGAGAGCCGGGTCATCAGAGCTGCTTTAGAACCATATAACCAGGTGAGCAGAGCTGCTTTAGAGCCAGAGAACCAGGTCAGCAGAGCCGTTGTAGAGCCAGAGAACAAGGTCAGCAGAGCTGCTCTAGAGCCTAAGAACCAGGTCAGCAGAGCTGCTTTAGAGCCAGAGAAACCAGGTCAGCAGACCTGCTTTAGAGGGAGAGAACCAGGTCAGCAGAGCTGCTCTAGAGCCTGAGAACCAGGTCAGCAGAGCTGCTGTAGAGCCAGAGAAACCAGGTCAGCAGAGCTGCTGTAGAGTCAGAGAACCAGGTCAGCAGAGCTGCTTTGGAGCCAGAGAACCAGGTCAGCAGAGCTGCTTTAGAGTCAGAGAACCAGATTAGCAGAACTGCTTTAGAGCCAGAGAACCAGGTCAGCAGAGCTGCTTTAGAGCCAGAAAAATAGGTCAGCAGAGCTGCTTTAGAGCTAGAGAACCAGGTCAGCAGAGCCGCTTTAGAGCCAGAGAACCAGGTCAGCAGAGACACTTTAGAGCCAGAGAACCAGGTCAGCAGAAATGCTTGAAAGCCAGAGAACCAGGTCAGCAGAGCTGCTCTAGAGCCGAAGAACCGGGTCAGGAGAGCTGCTTTAGAACCATATAACCAGGTCAGCAGAGCTGCTTTAAAACCAGAGAACCAGGTCAGCAGAGCAGTTGTAGAGCCAGAGAACCAGGTCAGCAGAGCTGCTCTAGAGCCTAAGAACCAGGTCAGCAGAGCTGCTTTAGAGCCAGAGAACCAGGTCAGCAGAGCTACTTTACAGCCAGAGAACCAGGTCAGCAGAGCTGCTCTCAAGCCAGAGAACCAGGTCAGCGGAGCTGCTTTAGAGCTTGAGAACCAGGTCAGCAGAGCTGCTATAGAGGGAGAGAACCAGGTCAGCAGAGCTGCTTTAGCACCAGAGAACCAGGTCAGCAGAGCCATTGTAGAGCCAGAGAGCTAGGTCAGCTGAGCTGCTCTAGAGCCTAAGAACCAGGTCAGCAGAGCTGCTCTCGAGCCAGAGAACTAGGTCAGGAGAGCTGCTTTAGAGCCAGACAACCAGGTCAGCAGAGGTGCTATAGAGGGAGAGAACCAGGTCCGCAGAGGTGCTTTAACGCCAGAGAACCACATCAGCAGAGCTGCTTTAGAGCCAGAGAATCAGGTCAGCAGAGCTGCTTTAGAGCCAGAGAACCAGGTCAGCAGAGCTGCTTTAGAGCCAGAGAACCAGGTCAGCAGAGCCGTTGTAGAGCCAGAGACCCAGGTCAGCAGAGCTGCTCTAGAGCCTAAGAACCAGGTCAGCAGAGCTGCTCTAGAGCCAGAAAATCAGGTCAGCAGAGCTTCTTCAAAGTAAGAGAACCGGGTCAGCAGAACTGCTTTAGAGCCATAGAACCAGGTCATGCTTTAGAGTCAGAGAAGCACGTCAGCAGAGCTGCTTCAAAGCCAGAGAACCAGGTCAGCAGAGCTGCTTTAGAGCTAGAGAACCAGGTCAGCAGAGCCGCTTTAGAGCCAGAGAACCAGGTCAGCAGAGCCACTTTAGAGCCAGAGAACCAGGTCAGCAGAGCTGCTTTAGATCAAGAGAACCACATCAGCAGAGCCGCTTTAGAGCCAGAGAACCAGGTCAGCAGAGCTGCTTGAAAGCCAGAGAACCAGGTCAGCAGAGCTGCTCTAGAGCCTAAGAACCGGGTCAGCAGAGCTGCTCTAGAGGCAGAGAACCGGGTCAGCAGAGCTGCTGTAGAGCCAGAGAACCAGGTCATCAGAGCTGTATAGAGCCAGAGAGCCGGGTCATCAAAGCTGCTTTAGAACCATATAACCAGGTGAGCAGAGCTGCTATAGAGCCAGAGAACCAGGTCAGCAGAGCCGTTGTAGAGCCAGAGAACAATGTCAGCAGAGCTGCTCTAGAGCCTAAGAACCAGGTCAGCAGAGCTGCTTTAGAGCCAGAGAAACCAGGTCAGCAGACCTGCTTTAGAGGGAGAGAACCAGGTCAGCAGAGCTGCTTTGGAGCCACAGAACCAGGTCAGCATAGCTGCTTTAGAGCCAGAGAACCAGGTCAGCAGAGCTGCTCTAGAGCCTGAGAACCAGGTCAGCAGAGCTGCTGTAGAGCCAGAGAAACCAGGTCAGCAGAGCTGCTGTAGAGTCAGAGAACCAGGTCAGCAGAGCTGCTTTGGAGCCAGAGAACCAGGTCAGCAGAGCTGCTTTAGAGTCAGAGAACCAGATTAGCAGAACTGCTTTAGAGCCAGAGAACCAGGTCAGCAGAGCTGCTTTAGAGCCAGAGAACCAGGTCAGCAAATCTGCTTTAGAGCCCGAGAACCAGGTCAGCAGAGCCGTTGTAGAGCCTAAGAACCAGGTCAGCAGAGCTGCTGTAGAGCCAGAGAACCAGGTCAGCAGAGCTGCTTTACAGCCGGAGAACCAGGTCAGCAGAACTGATCTAGAGCCAGAGAACCAGGTTGTAGAAGAGTAGGATCTGCACTTGTGTTGCCCCCACTTTTTTTCTGATGTATACAATGGTTTCTGGCTATAGTCTGGCTGGGTCCCTGTTAATCAGGGCCCCAGTCTAACTGATCTCTCTAAACAACTTGGTGTGCATATTAGATGCACTAGTGATTGGATACTGTGGTACCTTATGAGCCCCTAGTATATGGTACCTTAGGTACCTAGGGCATTGGTACTTCACAGGCCTACCAGGGGCTGCAGCATGTATTATGCCACCCCTGGGAAGCACTCACAATCTGACACCACAGGCCTGCTACTGCAGCCTGTGTGGGGTAGTGTTAGCACTCCTCACTGAGGTATAGGTTCATATATCTCACCATACACACACATATAAACCTATCAGTCACCCCTATGGTAGGCCCTATCAATCCCAAGGGCAGGGTGCATGGTTTACTATGTGAGGGGGTGCTTCTGCCTGAGCAGGACTCCTCTGCAGCTGGCAGAGTCTATTCTCTGCTGCTGTTTGTGGATGCGGTTAAACCATATACTCTTAAGTGCATTATAACCTCGCGGTAAATGCTAACTTTGGAATGACTGCATCAAAACATGTCGTGTTTGGTGTCAAACAACTTGGAATTCTACCCCCACACCAGTAACTGGTGTGGGAGTACGATCCCACCCTTCTAGAGGGGACGACATGTACCCACTGTACTACACGGTAGAAATCATCTAGAGCCCTGGCATCACAAAATGGATGCCACCAGCACAGACACCGGGCTGCCCTCCTGCTGCTGACCGAAACTCGCAGTGGAGGGAGCCCAACAAAGGGTTTCCTGTCACAGGGAGGTGTCACCACCTCCCAGACAGGATTTAGTGTATTGGAGCTGGGTGGGTGCACTCTTAGAGTGCTTTGAAGTCCTGCACTGGGGGAGCAGTAGGCTCCTCTGTGCATATGCCAGCTCAAACCGGTTCAGGGGCTACCTGCCCCTGCTCTGGCGTGAAACTGGACAAAGGGAAGTGGGTGTAACCACCCACTACCCTGACCCTCCTAGAGGAGTGGTCATTTAGCTAGTCCCTCCCATCTTTTCACTATAAGATACCACACATTGCCAATGCAATTTAGATTACACCTGGACGACGCTCTACTAAGAAGAATCCTGGCCCTTCGACGTTCCACTATCTCTGGAAGACTGAAGAATCTCCCTTGGAGTCAAGGAGTGACTCCCCTGCTTGGCAGGCACCAAAACTCTTCAACAACAGTTGCAAACTTTACCGCTCCTGCCTGAGCCCGAAGTCCCTGCATCCCCTGAAGCAGATTTCCTGACCACTCGACGGCCATTTTGAGCCCCCAGTGAAGCTGTGGCATCTGGACCCCAAGAGTGATGAGAAACCGCAATACCAGGGAACCGTGCACTGATTTCAAGTGCAAGCCGTAATCTACGTCCAATGAAGTTGTGCTTTGGACCACTTGTTGTCCAAGTCCCTAGCAGGTCTAGTACCGAAATTCAGCAGCCTACCCCGTCCCGCGTGACCGTGGGCTGTTGTTAAACTTTTCCTGCAAAGGCGTCTTAGCAGTTGCTTTCCCGTTGGCTAGTAACTCACCTGAAGACTTCCACATCGACTTCAAGGGCTCATATGGTTGCTCTGGGCCTGCCCTCACTTACCCTCACTGGGTAAGTCTATCAGATCTTGCTGGTCTGCACCATTGCCAATCTTCACTCTACACAAGACTTGCAATTGCCAAGGCTTGTTGGCTCCAATCCGGGCGCCGACACTGTCATCAGCTGCAGACGCCATGGGAACCTCTGAAGCCAGCTGCTGGTCATCTTCGATCCCTCCTGGTCCTCGTAAGCGAAGAGACAAAACACCATCATCGACCTGAAGAGACGCGACAGCTGTGGTCATCCATCTTGCTGGCCACCGGTCACCGGCAAGTGACTCTGAACTCTGTCCCCTCAATTTCTAGGTCTTCTGCAACTCCAATCCATCGTCGGATTCGAACGGACACCTCTCCAGTCGTCACAAGCAGCAAGTCTTCAAGGATCTCCATTGAAAACAGCATCGCGACCCGACACCAAAGGACACCTATGCACCCGGCTTCCCTGGGTGAGGTAACTCGTGCACTCCGGTGCCCAAGTGTGTGTTGGCTCTCGAAATACTTACCCAGGAAGTTGCTTGCCTGTTGACTTTTGCAAAGTGCCCTAGAACTGTAAAATACAAACCGCGATATTTGCCATTGAAATACATTGAAAACCCGCGTGTGTGTTTAGACACTGCACGCGTCTCCTGTGGGCTGATTACTTACCTGCTAACACTGCAGAAGTGAAGCCCCAGCCATTCCCAAGGCCCTAGGCCTCTTCATTTTGCAAGTCGAGTTTGTTAACCCATTATTTTAGTACATGGTCTGGTAAGCCCCTAGGGCTACAGCCTTATTTGTGCTTAATTTATTGGGAACTGTTGATCTTTTGAATGTTTACCTGGCTCTAATCTCATGAAGAGATTAGTAGTGTATATTTAGAAATAAATACATATATATTTGATATATATACCTGTGTGGTGTCTTTTCATTTCAGTGATTCAAGAGATTATAAGGTAAAACAAGCTGCTTTACATTCCTCAGAGACTTAGCCTGAAGGCTGCTCTCCACAGCTACCACTAGGATAGCTTTCTTTAAAAGGTTGTCTTTAAACCTATCTACCAAGAGTCGAATTGGACTGGTGCAAGGTGGCCACTATAACTAGTGACCAGCATATGCCAGGCCAACTTCTCACATTGGTGGGCAGCGTGTGGGATTCCAGCTTGCCATTGTTTTACCAGAAAATCTCTATTTGAATTACTAACTGAAAACCACTTAAGGTACTCAAGGTACATATAAAGTCAAGCTAGTATCAATAAGTTCTACTGAACTTAGAGCTGTTTGTGAAGGGACAAGCACACCCTTGCTACAGCTCAAGCTAGGTCCAGTAGGCCTCAACTAGTGTAGGTAGTACAACACTGCACAACACTACTATGTCTCACCATGGTGGAGCCAGTGGGTCCACCCCATCTCAGTACAAAGATATAGCCTACACTGAACTGAAGGCCTTATGCTTTGAAAGACAACTGAGGGTGGGCAGGAGTCCCTCATCACAACACCTGATAGATCTGTTAGTAGCAGATGACCTGAGACAAGCTCTAGGAGCAAGTGGGTCTGCATCAGGGGGTGGTTCAAACATAGTCTCTGGGTCTGATGATGAAAATCTAGATGACCTGGAGTCTGTGGTTGAAGGGCCAGACCCAGAAGGGTCTGGAGGGAACAGAGGAAGTCTCCCTAAGAGAACTGACAGAGTGGGAGGAAGGACCAGGTCCCCCTCAAGGGAATCTGACCATTCATACCACTCTGGAAGAGAATCTGTTCCACAGAGGAACTCCAACTTTCCCAGGGAGTCCTCCTCTGAAAGAAGGTTCAAGATTTTCCAGTATGAGGAAGCTAGGCTTGCCCTCAGAACCAAGCAATTGGCCTTAGATAGGGAAGCCTTCGAGCTCCAAAGAGCTTCTAAGAAGGAGGGGTTAGATACCCCTGGTGGCAGCAACAGTGTCCCTAGAGGCAGAGATTACATGCCAGATCATAGGAACCTGTCCAAGGTTGTTCCTCCCTACCAGAGTGGGGATGATATCCACAAATGGATAACTGCTATGGAGAGGGCCTGTAAAGTTCAACAGGTCCCCCAGAAAACAGTGGGCAGCAATCTTGTGGCTCTCCTTTTCAGACAAAGGGAGAGACAAGCTCCTCACTGTTAGAGACACCCAGAAAGCACCACTCAGGATTGGACTGACTTTGTTGATTGTGCAACCAAGGCTCTAGAAGGTTGGCTGGTGGGTAGTAGAGTAACTGACTTTAAGGGATTGTATAATCTTATAATGAGAGTACAGATCCTTAATAATTGCCAGAACCAGTTGTTGCATCAGTACCTGGTGGACTCTGATCTGACCTCTCCCCAAGAATTGGGAAAGAAGGCAGACAAATGGGTCAGAACCAGGGTGAGGCAGAAAAACCAGAACCAAGGTGGTGACACTAAGAAGCAAGATCCTAAAGGCTCAGATAAGGGTGAGGATAAATCTAAAGATCAGAAGTCTTCACAAGGGCCCCAAAAATCTGCATCTGGTGGGGAGTCACAATCTGCAAAGGGAAAAGGCCAAAAGAAGCCCTGGTGCAAATTCTGTAAACAGAAAGGGCACTGGACTTCTGACTGTACAAAGTCCAAAGACCAAACCACCACCACTCCAGCCCCTAAGGCAACTGTTCCCCCTAGTGCAGCAAGTGGTGGAGGTAATACTCAGAATAAGGGTGTAGTAGGGTTGACCCTGGGTTCTGATGTGGACTCTGGCCTAGTCAGAGTACCAACACAGGCAATGCTAGTTTGTGAGGGAGACCTTGATATGTCCTTCCTAGTGAGCCCCAGTAATCTGGGCAAATACAAACAGCAGCCTATCATAAATGGCAAACAGGCTTTGGCATTTAGGGACACAGGTGCTAGTGTCACCATGGTGGCAGAGGACCTAGTGGACCCTACACAGATCATCCTGGGTGAAATGTACCAGGTAACCAATGCAAGCAACACCAGGACCAACCATAGCCTGGCAGTTGTGAATTTCTCCTGGGGAGGGGTAACTGGCCTCAAAAAGGTAGTAGTCCGTGCAGACCTCCCTGTCGAATGTTTGTTGGGCAATGATCTAGAGACTTCAGCCTGGTCCGAAGTAGAATTATGGACTCATGCTGAGATGTTGGGCATACCTGCAGAGGTATTTGCTGTGACCAGGTCACAAGCCAAAATGCATAAAGCTGAACCAGCTCTGGATCCTGAAACTATGGACCAGGTGCTACCCAAGAGGAAGAGCAGTAGGGTTAAGGCTGGGCCTTCCCCTCTGTCTCAGATCTCAGATTCCCCTCCTGAGGGAGGAGAAGCAGAGCCTGTAGAAGGAACTGCCCCAGAGGAACTTGAGCCTGGTCAGGTTGAGTTCTTGGGGGCAGGGGGCCCTTCCAGGGAAGATCTGAGCAAAGAGCAGCAGTGCTGCTCCACTCTTGAACCCCTCAGACAGCTGGCTGCTGCTGAGGCTGCTGGGAGTGCTAGTGGGTCCCATAAGGTTTATTGGGATGAGGGGCTCCTATATTCTGAGGCTAGAGATTCTACCCCTGAAGCCACCAGGAGGCTGGTAATTCCTCAGAAGTTTAGGGGGTTCCTCTTGACACTAGCACATGATATCCCATTAGCAGGCCCCTAGGCCAAAACAAGACCTGGGACAGGCTTGTTCCACATTTTCATTGGCCACACATGTCTGAAGACACAAAGGAGTTTTGTCGCTCCTGTGTCACTTGTCAAGCCAGTGGCAAGACAGGTGGCACCACAAAGGCCCCCCTGATACCACTACCTGTGGTGGGGATTCCCATTGAAAGGGTAGGGATTGACATTGTTGGTCCCCTTGACCCACCAACAGCATCTGGGCACAGATTTATACTGGTGGTAGTGGATCATGCCACCAGGTATCCAGAAGCTATACCCCTAAGGACTACCACAGCTCCTGTGGTAGCAAGAGCCCTCATTGGAGTTTTCTCCAGAGTGGGTTTCCCAAAGGAGGTCATCTCTGACAGAGGTTCTAACTTTATGTCAGGATATCTAACTGCAATGTGGAAGGAGTGTGGTGTAAACTACAAATTCACTACTCCCTATCACCCACAATGCAATGGGTTAGTTGAGAGATTCAACAAGACCCTAAAGGGAATGATTAAAGGACTCCCAGAGAAGCTTAGGCGAAAATGGGACCTTTTACTTCCCTGCCTTCTGTTTGCATACAGGGAGGTTCCTCAGAAGGGGGTTGGCTCCAGCCCTTTTGAACTTCTGTTTGGGCACCCTGTTAGAGGACCATTATGTCTGGTGAAGGAGGGATGGGAGTTACCTCTCAAACCTCCCAAACAAGATGTAGTGGACTATGTACTTGGTCTCCGCTCCAGGATGGCAGAGTACATGAAGAAGGGCAGTAAAAACCTTGAGGCAAGCCAAGAACTCCAAAAAGCTTGGCATGACCAAAGGCTGCCTTGACTGTTTACTAGCCAGGCCAGAAAGTGTGGGTGTTGGAGCCTGTGGCCCCAACAGCTCTCATGGACAAATGGAGTGGCCCCCATACAATTGTTGAAAAGAAGGGAGAGGTCACCTACTTGGTAGATCTTGGCACTCCCAGGAGCCCCCTTAGGTTGCTCCATGTCAACAGACTTAAAGCATATGTGGACAGGGCTGACATGAGCCTGCTCATGGCAACTGATGAGGACCAGGAGGAGGAGAGTGACCCTCTCCCTGACCTGCTCTCACAGAACCCTGAAGATGGGTCGGTTGATGGTGTTGCTTTGGCAAGCAGCCTCACTGAACATTAACAAACTGAATGTAGACAAGTGCTACAGCAGTTTAGACATATGTTTAGCCTGACCCCAAGTCAGACTTCCTGGTGCACCCATGAGGTGGACACTGGAGACAGTCTGCCTGTAAAGAGTAAAATCTACAGGCAACCTGACCATGTCAGGGACTGTATCAGGACTGAAGTCCAGAAAATGTTGGAGCTAGGTGTTATTGAGCCCTCAGATAGCCCTTGGGCTAGCCCAGTAGTACTTGTCCCAAAACCTCACACCCAGGGCAGTAAGAAAGAGATGAGGTTTTGTGTTGACTACAGGGGCCTCAATGCAGTTACCAGGACTGATGCCTACCCCATACCAAGGGCAGATGAACTAATAGACACTTTGGCCTCAGCCAAGTATCTCAGTACATTTGACCTTACAGCAGGCTATTGGCAAATCAAGTTAGCTGATGATGCCAAGGCTAAAACAGCATTTTCGACCCCTGGTGGGCACTATCACTTTGTGGTAATGCCCTTAGGTTTGAAGAATGCACCTGCCACATTTCAGAGGTTGGTGAATAAAGTTCTGACTGGTATGGAAACCTATTGCTCAGCATATCTTGATGATATTGCTGTCTATAGTTCCACCTGGCAGGATCACCTGGTCCACCTCAGGAATGTACTGGAGGCCCTGCAGAAGGCAGGCCTCACTATCAAGGCCATTAAGTGCCAGATAGGGCAGAGTCAGGTTGTGTACCTGGGCCACCTTGTAGGTGGAGGCCAGGTTCAACCATTGCAGAGCAAGATCCAGACCATAATGGACTGGGTAGCTCCAGCCACCCAGACACAGGTGTCTTCTTGGGCCTGACTGGGTATTACAGGAGGTTTGTTAAGGGATATGGATCTATAGTGACCCCCTGAAATGATCTAACCTCCAAGAAAATGCCAAAAAGGTTCAGTGGACAGCTAGCTGTCAAAAGGCATTTGATGACCTCAAGCAGGCAATGTGCACTGCCCCCATCTTACAGAGTCCAGATTACAAAAAGAAGTTCATTGTCCAAACAGATGCTTCAGAGCTGGGTGTGGGAGCTGTACTGTCTCAACTTAATAATGAAGGTCAAGACCAGCCAGTAGCTTTTATAAGCAGAAGGCTGAGAGAAACGTTGGTCAGCCTTTGCTGTGGTTTGGGCCCTGAAGAAGCTGAGGCCATACTTGTTTGGCACTCACTTCATAGTTCAGACTGACCATAAGCCCCTCCTATGGCTCAAACAGATGAAAGGTGAAAATCCTAAACTGCTCAGGTGGTCCATTTCCCTACAGGGGATGGACTATACAGTGGAACATAGACCTGGGACCCAACATGCCAATGCAGATGGACTCTCGAGGTATTTCCACTTAGAACATGAAGATGCAACTGGTCAAGGTTAGTTTAATGTCCCTGCGTTTGGGGGGGGTTGTGTAGGAGAGTAGGATCTGCACTTGTGTTGCCCCCACTTTTTTTCTGATGTATACACTGGTTTCTGGCTATAGTCTGGCTGGGTCCCTGCTAATCAGGGCCCCAGTCTAACTGATCTCTCTAAACAACTTGGTGTGCATATTAGATGCACTAGTGATTGGATACTGTGGTACCTTATGAGCCCCTAGTATATGGTACCTTAGGTACCTAGGGCATTGGTACTTCACAGGCCTACCAGGGGCTGCAGCATGTATTATGCCACCCCTGGGAAGCACTCACAATATGACACCACAGGCCTGCTACTGCAGCCTGTGTGGGGTAGTGTTAGCACTCCTCACTGAGGTATAGGTTCCTATATCTAACCATACACACACATATAAACCTATCAGTCACCCCTATGGTAGGCCCTATCAATCCCAAGGGCAGGGTGCATGGTTTACTATGTGAGGGGGGGCTTCTGCCTGAGCAGGACCCCTCTGCAGCTAGCAGAGTCTATTCTCTGCTGCTGTTTGTGGATGCGGTTAAACCATATACTCTTAAGTGCATTATAACCTCGCGGTAAATGCTAACTTTGGAATGACTGCATCAAAACATGTCGTGTTTGGTGTCAAACAACTTGGAATCCTACCCCCACACCAGTAACTGGTGTGGGAGTAGGATCCCACCCTTCTAGAGGGGACGACATGTACCCACTGTACTACACGGTAGAAATCATCTAGAGCCCTGGCATCACAAAATGGATGCCACCAGCACAGACACCGGGCTGCCCTCCTGCTGCTGACCGAAACTCGCAGTGGAGGGAGCCCAACAAAGGGTTTCCTGTCACAGGGAGGTGTCACCACCTCCCAGACAGGATTTAGTGTATTGGAGCTGGGTGGGTGCACTCTTAGAGTGCTTTGAAGTCCTGCACTGGGGGAGCAGTAGGCTCCTCTGTGCCTATGCCAGCTCAAACCGGTTCAGGGGCTACCTGCCCCTGCTCTGGCGCGAAACTGGACAAAGGGAAGTGGGTGTAACCACCCACTACCCTGACCCTCCTAGAGGAGTGGTCATAGAGCTAGTCCCTCCCATCTTTTCACTATAAGATACCACACATTGCCAATGCAATTTAGATTACACCTGGACGACGCTCTACTAAAAAGAATCCTGGCCCTTCGACGTTCCACTATCTCTGGAAGACTGAAGAATCTCCCTTGGAGTCAAGGAGTGACTCCCCTGCTTGGCAGGCACCAAAACTCTTCAACAACGGTTGCAAACTTTAACGCTCCCGCCGGAGCCCGAAGTCCCTGAGTCCCCTGAAGCAGATTTCCTGACCTCTCGACGGCCATTTTGAGTCCCCAGCGAAGCTGTGGCATCTGGACCCCACGAGTGACGAGGAACCGCAATACCAGGGAACCGTGCACTGATTTCAAGTGCAAGCCCTAATCTACGTCCAACGAAGTTGTGCTTTGGACCACTTGTTGTCCAAGTCCGTAGCAGGTCTAGTACTGAAATTCAGCAGCCTACCCTGTCCCGAGTGACCGTGGGCTGTTGTTAAACTTTTCCTGCAAAGGCGTCTTTGCGGTTGCTTGCCCGTTGGCTAGTAACTCACCTGAAGACTTCCACATCGACTTCAAGGGCTCTCCTATTTGCTCTGGGCCTGCCCTCACTTACCCTCGCTGGGTAAGTCCATCAGACCTTGCTGGTCTGCACCATTGCCAATCTTCACTCTACACGAGACTTGCAGTTGCCAAGGCTTGTTGGCTCCAATCCGGGTGCCGACACCGTCATCAGCTGCAGACAACATGGAAACCTCCGAAGCCAGCTGCTGGTAAACTTCGATCCCTCCTGGTCCTCGTGAGCGAAGAGATAAAACACCATCATCGACCTGAAGAGACGCGACAGCTGTGGTCATCCATCTTGCTGGCCACCGGTCACTGGCAAGTGACTCTGAACTCTGTCCCCTCAATTTCTAGGTCTTCTGCAACTCCAATCCATCGTCGGATTCGAACGGACACCTCTCCAGTCGTCACAAGCAGCAAGTCATCAAGGATCTCCATTAAAAACAGCATCGCGACCCGACACCAAAGGACACCTATGCACCCGGCTTGCCTGGGTGAGGTAACTCGTGCACTCCGGTGCCCAAGTGTGTGTTGGCTCTCGAAATACTTACCCTGTAAGTTGCTTGCCTGTTGACTTTTGCAAAGTGCCCTAGAACTGTAAAATACAAACCGCGACATTTGCCATTGAAACACATTGAAAACCCGCGTGTGTGTTTAGACACTGCACGCGTCTCCTGTGGGCTGATTACTTACCTGCTAACACTGCAGAAGTGAAGCCCCAGCGATTCCCAAGGCCCTAGGCCTCTTCATTTTGCAAGTCGAGTTTGTTAACCCATTATTTTAGTATATGGTCTGGTACGCCCCTAAGGCTACAGCCATATTTGTGCTTAATTTATTGAGAACTGTTGATCTTTTGAATGTTTACCTGGCTCTAATCACATAAAGAGATTAGTAGAGTTTATTTAGAAATAAATACATATGTATTTGATATATATACCTGTGTGGTGTCTTTTCATTTGGTGATTCAAGAGATTATAAGGTAAAACAAGCTGCTTTACATTCCTCAGAGACTTAGCCTGAAGGCTGCTCTCCAGAGCTACCACTAGGATAGCTTTCTTTAAAAGGTTGTCTTTAAACCTATCTATCAAGAGTCGAATTGGACTGGTGCAAGGTGGCCACTATAACTAGTGACCAGAATATGCCAGGCCAACTTCTCACACAGGTCAGCAGAGCCGCTTTAGAGCCAGAGAACCAAGTCAGCAGAGACGCTTTAGAGCCTGAGAACCAGGTCAGCAGAGTTGCTGTAGAGCCATAGAACCAGGTCAGCAGAGCTGCTTTAGAGCCAGAGATCCAGGTCAGCAGAGCCGTTGTAGAGCCAGAGACCCAGGTCAGCAGAGCTGCTCTAGAGACAAAGAACCAGGTCAGCAGAGCTGCTCTCAAGCCAGAGAACCAGGTCAGCGGAGCTGCTTTAGAACCATGTCAACGGAGCTGCTATAGAGGGATAGAACCAGGTCAGTAGAGCCGCCTTAGCACCAGAGAATCAGGTCAGCAGAGCTGCTTTGAAGCCAGAGAACCAGGTCAGCAGAGCCGCTTTAGAGCCAGAGAACCAGGTCAGCAGAGCTGCTCTAGAGCCAGAGAACCAGGTCAGCAGAGCTGCTTTAGAGCCAGAGAAACAGGTCAGCAGAGCTGCTTTGGAG
This sequence comes from Triturus cristatus, assembly GCF_964204655.1. Taxonomy (NCBI): domain Eukaryota; kingdom Metazoa; phylum Chordata; class Amphibia; order Caudata; family Salamandridae; genus Triturus; species Triturus cristatus. Next base: position 1,902,030 of record NW_028187318.1, read on the forward strand.
GGAGTGAACCAGATCAGCAGAGCTTCTTTAGAGCCAGATAACCAGGTCAACAGAGCTGCTTTAGAGCCAGAGAACCAGGTCAGCAGAGCCATTGTAGATCCAGAGAACTAGGTCAGCTGAGCTGCTATAGAGCCTAAGAACCAGGTCACCAGAGCTGCTCTCGAGCCGTAGAACCAGGTCAGGACAGCTGCTTTAGAGCCAGAGAACCAGGTCAGCAGAGGTGCTATAGAGGGAGAGAACCAGTTCCGCAGAGCTGCTTTAGAGCCAGAGAACCAGGTCAGCAGAGCTGCTTTGGAGGGAGTGAACCAGATCAGCAGAGCTTCTTTACAGCCAGATAACCAGGTCAACAGAGCTGCTTTAGAGCCAGAGAACCAGGTCAGCAGAGCCATTGTAGAGCCAGAGAACTAGGTCAGCTGAGCTGCTATAGAGCCTAAGAACCAGGTCACCAGAGCTGCTCTCGAGCCAGAGAACCAGGTCAGGACAGCTGCTTTAGAGCCAGAGAGAACCAGGTCAGCAGAGGTGTTGTAGAGGGAGAGAACCAGTTCCGCAGAGCTGCTTTAGAGCCAGAGAACCAGGTCAGCAGAGCTGCCTTAGACCCAGAGAACCAGGTCAGCAGAGCCGTTGTAGAGCCAGAGACCCAGGTCAGCAGAGCTGCTCTAGAGCCTAAGAGCCAGGTCAGCAGAGCTGATCTAGAGCCAAAGAAAAAGGTCAGCAGAGCTGCTTTAGAGCCAGATAACAACAATGTCAGCAGAGCTGCTTTAAAGCCAGAGAACCAAGTCAGCAGAGCCGCTTTAGAGCCAGAGAACCTGGTCTGCAGAGCCATTGTAGAGCCAGAGAACCAGGTCAGCAGAGCTGCTGTAGAACCAGAGAAACCAGGTCAGAAGAGCTGTTTTAGAGCCAGAGAACCTGGTCAGCAGAGCTGCTTCACATCCAGAGAACCAAGTCAGCAGAGCTGATTAGAGCCATAGAACCAGGTCAGCAGAGCTGCTTTAGAGCCATAGAACCAGATCAGCAGAGCTGCTTTAGAGCCATAGAACCAGGTCAGTAGAGCTGCTCTAGAGCCTAAGAACCAGGTCAGCAGAGCTACTCTAGAACCAGAGAACAAGGTCAGCAGAGTTGCTGTAGAGCCAGAGAAACCAGGTCAGCAGAGCTGCTTGGAGGGAGAGAACCAGGTCGGCAGAGCTGCTTTAGAGCCAGAGAACCAGTTTAGCCAATCTGCTTTAGAGCCAGAGCACCAGATCAGCAGAGCTGTTCTAGAACCTAAGAACCAGGTCAGCAGAGCTGCTCTAGAGCCTAAAAACCAGGTCAGCAGAGCTGCTCTAGTGTCAGAGAACCAGGTCAGCAGAGCTGCTTTAGAGCCGGAGAACCAGGTCAGCAGAGCTGATCTAGAGCCAGAGAACCAGGTCAGCAGAGCTGCTTTAGAGCCAGATAAGCAGGTCAGCAGAGCCGCTTTAGAGCCAGAGAACCAAGTCAGCAGAGCCGCTTTAGAGCCAGAGAACCAGGTCAGCAGAGCTGCTCTAGAGCCATAGAACCAGGTCAGCAGAGCTGCTTTAGAGCCAGAAAACCAGGTCAACAGAGCCGTTGTAGAGCCAGAGAACCAGGTCAGCAGAGCTGTTCTAGAGCCTAAGAACCAGGTCAGCAGAGCTGCTCTCAAGCCAGAGAACCAGGTCAGCGTAGCTGCTTTAGAACTAGAGAACTAGGTCAGCTGAGCTGCTCTAGAGCCTAAGAACCAGGTCAGCAGAGCTGCTCTCGAGCCAGAGAACCAGGTCAGGAGAGCTGCTTTAGAGCCAGAGAACCTGGTCAGCAGATGTGCTATAGAGGAAGGGAACCAGGTCCGCAGTGGCGCTTTAACGCCAGAGAACCACGTCAGCAGAGCTGCTTTAGAGCCAGAGAATCAGGTCAGCAGAGCTGCTTTTGAGCCAGAGAACGAGGTCAGCAGAGCTGCTTTAGAGCAAGAGAACCAGGTCAGCAGAGCCGTTGTAGAGCCAGAGACCCAGGTCAGTAGAGCTGCTCTAGAGCTTAAGAGCCAGGTCAGCAGAGCTGCTCTAGAGCCAGAGAACCAGGTCAGCAGAGCTGCATTAGAGCCGGAGAACCAGGTCAGCAGAGCTGATCTAGAGCCAGAGTACCAGGTCAGCAGAGCTGCTTTAGAGCTAGATAACCAGGTCAGCAGAGCTGCTTTAGAGCCAGAGAACCAAGTCAGCAGAGCCGCTTTAGAGCCAGAGAACCAGGTCTGCAGAGCCGTTGTAGAGCCAGAGAACCAGGTCAGCAGAGCCGCTCTAGAGCCAGAGAACCAGGTCAGCTGAGCTGCTGTAGAACCAGAGAAACCAGGTCAGCTGAGCTGTTTTAGAGCCAGAGAACCCGGTCAGCAGAGCTGATTCAGAGCCAGAGAACCAGGTCAGCAGAGCTGCTTTAGAGCGACAGAACCAGGTCAGCAGAGCTTCTTTAGAGCCATAGAACTAGATCAGCAGAGCTGCTTTAGAGCCATTGAACCAGGTCAGTAAAGCTGCTCTAGAGCCTAAGAACCAGGTCAGCAGAGCTGCTCTAGAACCAGAGAAACCAGGTCAGCAGAGCTGTTTTAGAGGTAGAAAACCAGGTCAGCAGAGCTGCTTTAGAGCCAGAGAAAAAGGTTAGCCGAGCTGCTTTAGAGCCAGAGAACCAGATCAGCAGAGCTGTTCTAGAACCTAAGAACCAGGTCAGCAGAGCTGCTCTAGAGCCAGAGAACCAGGTCAGCAGAGCTGTTGTAGAGCTAGAGAAACCAGGTCAGCAGAGCTGCTTTAGAAGGAGAGAACCTGGTCAGCAGAGCTGCTTTAGAGTCAGAGAACCAGGTCAACAGAGCTGCTTTAGAGGGAGAGAACAAAGTCAGCAGAGCTGCTCTAGACCCAGAGAATCAGGTCAGCAGAGCTGTTTCAAAGCAAGAGAACCAGGTCATCAGAACTGCTTTAGAGCCACAGAACCAGGTCATGCTTTGGAGCCAGAGAAGCAGGTCAGCAGAGCTTCTTCAAAGCCAGAGAACCATGTCAGCAGAGCTGCTTTAGAGCCAGAGAACCAGGTCAGCAGAGCCGCTTTAGAGCCAGAGAACCAGGTCAGCAAAACCACTTTAGAGCCAGAGAACCAGGTCAGCACAGCTGCTTTAGAACCAGAGAACCAGGTCAGCAGAGCCACTTTAGAGCCAGAGAACCAGGTCAGCAGAGCTGCATGAAAGCCAGAGAACAAGGTCAGCAGAGCTGCTCTAGAGCCTAAGAACCGGGTCAACAGAGCTGCTCTAGAGGCAGAGAACCGGGTCAGCAGAGCTGCTGTAGAGCCAGAGAAGTAGGTCAGCAGAGCTGTATAGAGCCAGAGAACCGGGTCAACAGAGCTGCTTTAGCGCCATAGAACCAGGTTAGCAGATTTGTTGTAGAGCCAGAGAACCAGGTCAGCAGAGCTGCTCTAGGGCCTAAGAACCAGGTCAGCAGAGCTGCTTTAGAGCCATAGAACTAGATCAGCAGAGCTGCTTTAGAGCCATAGAACCAGGTCAGTAGAGCTGCTCTAGAGCCTAAGAACCAGGTCAGCAGAGCTGCTCTAGAACCAGAAAAACCAGGTCAGCAGAGCTGTTTTAGAGGGGGAGAACCAGGTCAGCAGAGCTGCTTTAGAGCCAGAGAACCAGGTTAGCCGAGCTGCTTTAGACCCAGAAAACCAGATCAGCAGAGCTGTCCTAGAACCTAAGAACCAGGTCAGCAGAGCTGCTCTAGAGCCAGAGAACAAGGTCAGCAGAGCTGATGTAGAGCCAGAGAAACCAGGTCACCAGATCTGCTTTAGAGCCAGAGAACCAGGTCAGCAAAGCTGTTTAGAGGGAGTGAACCAGATCAGCAGAGCTGCTTTAGAGCCAGAAAACCAGGTCAGCAGAGCTGCTTTAGAGCCGGAGAACCAGGTCAGCAGAGCCATTGTAGAGCCAGAGAGCTAGGTCAGCTGAGCTGCTCTAGAGCCTAAGAACCAGGTCACCAGAGCTGCTCTCGAGCCATAGAACCAGGTCAGTAGAGCTGCTCTAGAGCCTAAGAACCAGGTCAGCAGAGCTGCTCTCGAGCCAGAGAACAAGGTCAGCAGAGCTGATGTAGAGCCAGAGAAACCAGGTCACCAGATCTGCTTTAGAGCCAGAAAACCAGGTCAGCAAAGCTGCTTTAGAGGGAGTGAACCAGATCAGCAGAGCTGCTTTAGAGCCATAAAACTAGGTCAGGAGATCTGCTTTAGAGCCAGAAAACCAGGTCAGCAGGGGTGCTATAGAGGGAGAGAACCAGGTCCGCAGAGGTGCTTTAGCGCCAGAGAACCACATCAGCAGAGCTGCTTTAGAGCCAGAGAACCAGGTCAGCAGAGTTGCTTTAGAGCCAGAGAACCAGGTCAGCAGAGCTGCTTTAGAGCCAAAGAACCAGGTCAGCAGAGCCGTTGTAGAGCCAGAGACCCAGGTCAGAAGAGCTGCTCTAGAGCCTAAGAACCAGGTCAGCAGAGCTGCTCTAGAGCCAGAGAATCAGGTCAGCAGAGCTGCTTCAAAGCAAGAGAACCATTCAGCAGAGTTGCTTTAGAGCCATAGAACCAGGTCATGCTTTAGAGTCAGAGAAGCAGGTCAGCAGAGCTGCTTCAAAGCCAGAGAAATAGGTCAGCAGAGCTGCTTTAGAGGTAGAGAACCAGGTCAGTAGAGCCGCTTTATAGCCAGAGAACCAGGTCAGCAGAGACACTTTAGAGCCAGAGAACCAGGTCAGCAGAGCTGCTTTAGATCCAGAGAACCACATCAGCAGAGCCGCTTTAGAGCCAGAGAACCAGGTCAGCAGAGCTGCTTGAAAACCAGAGAACCAGGTCAGCAGAGCTGCTCTAGAGCCTAAGAACCGGGCCAGCAGAGCTGCTTTAGAGCCATATAACCAGGTCAGCAGAGCTGCTTTAGAGCCAGAGAAACAGGTCAGCAGAGCCGTTGTAGAGCCAGAGAACCAGGTCAGCAGAGCTGCTCTAGAGCCTAAGAACCAGGTCAGCAGAGCTGCTTTAGAGCCAGAGAACCAGGTCAGCAGAGCTACTTTAAAGCCAGAGAACCAAGTCAGCAGAGCTGCTCTCAAGCCAGAGAACCAGGTCAGCGGAGCTGCTTTAGAGCTTGAGAACCAGGTCAGCGGAGCTGCTATAGAGGGAGAGAACCAGGTCAGCAGAGCCGCTTTAGCACCAGAGAACCAGGTCAGCAGAGCTGCTTTAAAGCCAGAGAAAAAGTTCAGCAGAGCTGCTTTAGAGCCAGAGAACCAGGTCAGCAGAGCTGCTGTAGAGCCAGAGAACCAGGTCAGTAGAGCTGCTTTAAAGCCAGTGAACCATGTCAGCAGAGCCGCTTTAGAGCCAGAGAACCAGGTCAGTAGAGCTGCTCTAGAGCCAGAGACCCAGGTCAGCAGAGCTGCTCTAGAGCCAGAGAACCAGGTCAGCAGAGCTGCTTTAGAGCCAGAGAAACAGGTCAGCAAAGCTGCTTTAGAGGGAGTGAACCAGATCAGCAGAGCTGCTTTAGAGCCAGAAAACCAGGTCAGCAGAGCTGCTTTAGAGCCAGAGAACCAGGTCAGCAGAGCCATTGTAGAGCCAGAGAGCTAGGTCAGGTGAGCTGCTCTAGAGCCTAAGAACCAGGTCAGCAGAGCTGCTCTTGAGTCAGAGAACTAGGTCAGGAGAGCTGCTTTAGAGCCAGACAACCAGGTCAGCAGAGGTGCTATGGAGGGAGAGAACCAGGTCAGCAGAGCCGTTGTAGAGCCAGAGACCCAGGTCAGCAGAGCTGCTCTAGAGCCAGAGAATCAGGTCAGCAGAGCTGCTTCAAAGCAAGAGAACCAGGTCAGCAGAACTGCTTTAGAGCCATAGAACCAGGTCATGCTTTAGAGTCAGAGAAGCAGGTCAGCAGAGCTGCTCCAAAGCCAGAGAAATAGGTCAGCAGAGCTGCTTTAGAGCTAGAGAACCAGGTCAGCAGAGCCGCTTTAGAGCCAGAGAACTAGGTCAGCAGAGACAATTTAGAACCAGGTTAGCAGATTTGTTGTAGAGCCAGAGAACCAGGTCAGCAGAGCTGCTTTAGAGCCATAGAACTAGATCAGCAGAGCTGCTTTAGAGCCATAGAACCAGGTCAGTAGAGCTGCTCTAGAGCCTAAGAACCAGGTCAGCAGAGCTGCTCTAGAACCAGAAAAACCAGGTCAGCAGAGCTGTTTTAGAGGGGGAGAACCAGGTCAGCAGAGCTGCTTTAGAGCCAGAGAACCAGGTTAGCCGAGCTGCTTTAGACCCAGAAAACCAGATCAGCAGAGCTGTCCTAGAACCTAAGAACCAGGTCAGCAGAGCTGCTCTAGAGCCAGAGAACAAGGTCAGCAGAGCTGATGTAGAGCCAGAGAAACCAGGTCACCAGATCTGATTTAGAGCCAGAGAACCAGGTCAGCAAAGCTGTTTAGAGGGAGTGAACCAGATCAGCAGAGCTGCTTTAGAGCCAGAAAACCAGGTCAGCAGAGCTGCTTTAGAGCCGGAGAACCAGGTCAGCAGAGCCATTGTAGAGCCAGAGAGCTAGGTCAGCTGAGCTGCTCTAGAGCCTAAGAACCAGGTCACCAGAGCTGCTCTCGAGCCATAGAACCAGGTCAGTAGAGCTGCTCTAGAGCCTAAGAACCAGGTCAGCAGAGCTGCTCTCGAGCCAGAGAACAAGGTCAGCAGAGCTGATGTAGAGCCAGAGAAACCAGGTCACCAGATCTGCTTTAGAGCCAGAAAACCAGGTCAGCAAAGCTGCTTTAGAGGGAGTGAACCAGATCAGCAGAGCTGCTTTAGAGCCATAAAACTAGGTCAGGAGATCTGCTTTAGAGCCAGAAAACCAGGTCAGCAGGGGTGCTATAGAGGGAGAGAACCAGGTCCGCAGAGGTGCTTTAGCGCCAGAGAACCACATCAGCAGAGCTGCTTTAGAGCCAGAGAACCAGGTCAGCAGAGTTGCTTTAGAGCCAGAGAACCAGGTCAGCAGAGCTGCTTTAGAGCCAAAGAACCAGGTCAGCAGAGCCGTTGTAGAGCCAGAGACCCAGGTCAGAAGAGCTGCTCTAGAGCCTAAGAACCAGGTCAGCAGAGCTGCTCTAGAGCCAGAGAATCAGGTCAGCAGAGCTGCTTCAAAGCAAGAGAACCATTCAGCAGAGTTGCTTTAGAGCCATAGAACCAGGTCATGCTTTAGAGTCAGAGAAGCAGGTCAGCAGAGCTGCTTCAAAGCCAGAGAAATAGGTCAGCAGAGCTGCTTTAGAGGTAGAGAACCAGGTCAGCAGAGCCGCTTTATAGCCAGAGAACCAGGTCAGCAGAGACACTTTAGAGCCAGAGAACCAGGTCAGCAGAGCTGCTTTAGATCCAGAGAACCACATCAGCAGAGCCGCTTTAGAGCCAGAGAACCAGGTCAGCAGAGCTGCTTGAAAACCAGAGAACCAGGTCAGCAGAGCTGCTCTAGAGCCTAAGAACCGGGCCAGCAGAGCTGCTTTAGAGCCATATAACCAGGTCAGCAGAGCTGCTTTAGAGCCAGAGAAACAGGTCAGCAGAGCCGTTGTAGAGCCAGAGAACCAGGTCAGCAGAGCTGCTCTAGAGCCTAAGAACCAGGTCAGCAGAGCTGCTTTAGAGCCAGAGAACCAGGTCAGCAGAGCTACTTTAAAGCCAGAGAACCAAGTCAGCAGAGCTGCTCTCAAGCCAGAGAACCAGGTCAGCGGAGCTGCTTTAGAGCTTGAGAACCAGGTCAGCGGAGCTGCTATAGAGGGAGAGAACCAGGTCAGCAGAGCCGCTTTAGCACCAGAGAACCAGGTCAGCAGAGCTGCTTTAAAGCCAGAGAAAAAGTTCAGCAGAGCTGCTTTAGAGCCAGAGAACCAGGTCAGCAGAGCTGCTGTAGAGCCAGAGAACCAGGTCAGTAGAGCTGCTTTAAAGCCAGTGAACCATGTCAGCAGAGCCGCTTTAGAGCCAGAGAACCAGGTCAGTAGAGCTGCTCTAGAGCCAGAGACCCAGGTCAGCAGAGCTGCTCTAGAGCCAGAGAACCAGGTCAGCAGAGCTGCTTTAGAGCCAGAGAAACAGGTCAGCAAAGCTGCTTTAGAGGGAGTGAACCAGATCAGCAGAGCTGCTTTAGAGCCAGAAAACCAGGTCAGCAGAGCTGCTTTAGAGCCAGAGAACCAGGTCAGCAGAGCCATTGTAGAGCCAGAGAGCTAGGTCAGGTGAGCTGCTCTAGAGCCTAAGAACCAGGTCAGCAGAGCTGCTCTTGAGTCAGAGAACTAGGTCAGGAGAGCTGCTTTAGAGCCAGACAACCAGGTCAGCAGAGGTGCTATGGAGGGAGAGAACCAGGTCAGCAGAGCCGTTGTAGAGCCAGAGACCCAGGTCAGCAGAGCTGCTCTAGAGCCAGAGAATCAGGTCAGCAGAGCTGCTTCAAAGCAAGAGAACCAGGTCAGCAGAACTGCTTTAGAGCCATAGAACCAGGTCATGCTTTAGAGTCAGAGAAGCAGGTCAGCAGAGCTGCTCCAAAGCCAGAGAAATAGGTCAGCAGAGCTGCTTTAGAGCTAGAGAACCAGGTCAGCAGAGCCGCTTTAGAGCCAGAGAACTAGGTCAGCAGAGACAATTTAGAGCCAGAGAACCAGGTCAGCAGAGCTGCTTTAGAGCCAGAGAACCAGGTCAGCAGAGCTGCTTGAAAGCCAGAGAACCAGGTCAGCAGAGCTGCTCTAGAGCCTAAGAACCAGGTCAGCAGAGCTACTTTACAGCCAGATAACCAGGTCAGTAGAGCTGCTCTCAAGCCAGAGAACCAGGTCAGCGGAGCTGCTTTAGAGCTTGAGAACCAGGTCAGCGGAGCTGCTATAGAGGGAGAGAACCAGGTCAGCAGAGCCGATTTACCACCAGAGAACTAGGTCAGCAGAGCTGCTTTAAAGCCAGAGAAAAAGGTCCGCAGAGCTGCTTTAGAGCCAGAGAACCAGGTCAGCAGAGCTGCTGTAGAGCCAGAGAACCAGGTCAGTAGAGCTGCTTTAAAGCCAGAGAACCATTTCAGCAGAGCCGCTTTAGAGCCAGAGAAGCAGGTCAGTAGAGCCGTTGTAGAGCCAGAGACCCAGGTCAGCAGAGCTGCTCTAGAGCCTAAGAACCACGTCAGCAGAGCCGCTTTAGAGGCAGAGAACCAGGTCAGCAGAGCTGCTCTAGAGCCAGAGAACTAGGTCAGCAGATGAGCTATAGAGTGAGAGAACCAGGTCCGCAGTGGCGCTTTAGCACCAGAGAACCACGTCAGCAGAGCTGCTTTAGAGCCAGAGAATCAGGTCAGCAGAGCTGCTTAAGAGCCAGAGAACGAGTTCAGCAGTGCTGCTTTAAAGCCAGAGAACCAGGTCAGCAGAGCTGTTGTAGAGCCAGAGACCCAGGTCAGCAGAGCTGCTCTAGAGCCTAAGAACCACGTCAGCAGAGCCGCTTTAGAGCCAGAGAACCAGGTCAGCAGAGCTGCTCTAGAGCCAGACAACCAGGTCAGCAGAGCTGCTCTAGAGCCAGAGAACCAGATCAGCAGAGCTGCTTTAGAGCCAGAAAACAAGGTCAGCAGAGCCGCTTTAGTACCAGAGAATCAGGTCAGCAGAGCTGCTTTAAAGCCAGAGAACCATGGTCAGCAGAGCTGCTTTAGAGCCAGAGAACCAGGTCAGCAGAGCTGCTGTAGAGCCAGAGAACCAGGTCAGCAGAGCTGCTTTAGAGCCATAGAACCAGGTCACCAGCGCTGCTTTAAAGAAAGTGAACCAGGTCAGCAGAGCCATTGTAGAGCTAGAGAACCAGGTCAGCAGAGCAGCTCCAGAGCCTAAGAACCAGGTCAGCAGAGCTGCTCTAGAGCCAGAGAACCAGGTCAGCAGAGCTGCTTTAAAGCCAGAGAACCAGGTCAGCAGAGCCGCTTTAGAGCCAGAGAACCAGGTCAGCAGAGCTGCTTTAGAGCCAGAGAAACAGGTCAGCAGAGCTGCTTTGGAGGGAGTGAACCAGATCAGCAGAGCTGCTTTAGAGCCAGAGAACCAGGTCAGCAGAGCTGCTTTAGAGCCAGAGAACCAGGTCAGCAGAGCCATTGTAGAGCCAGAGAACTAGGTCAGCTGAGCTGCTCTAGAGCCTAAGAACCAGGTCACCAGAGCTGCTCTCGAGCCAGAGAACCATGTCAGGACAGCTGCTTTAGTGCCAGAAAACCAGGTCAGCAGAGGTGCTATAGAGGGAGAGAACCAGTTCCGCAGGCGCGATTTAGCACCAGAGAACCACGTCAGCAGAGCTGCTTTAGAGCCAGAGAACCAGGTCAGCAGATCTGCTTTAGAGCCAGAGAACCAGGTCAGCAGAGCTGCTTTAGAGCCAGAGAACCAGGTCAGCAGATCTGCTTTAGAGCCAGAGAACCAGGTCAGCAGAGCTGCTCTAGAGCCAGAGAACCAGGTCAGCAGAGCTGCATTAGAGCCAGAGAACCAGGTCAGCAGAGCTACTTTACAGCCAGAGAACCAGGTCAGCAGAGCTGCTGTAGTGCCAGAGAAACCAGGTCAGCAGAGCTGCCTGGAGAGAACCAGGTCAGCAGAGCTGCTTTAGAGCCAGAGAACCAGGTCAGCAGAGCTGCTTTAGAGCCAGAGAACCAGTTCAGCAGAGCTGCTGGAGAGCCTGAGAACCAGGTCAGCAGAGCTGCTTTAGAGCCAGAGAACCAGTTTAGCCGATCTGCTTTAGAGCCAGAGAACGAGTTCAGCAGTGCTGTTTTAGAGCCAGAGAACCAGGTCAGCAGAGCCGTTGTAGAGCCAGAGACCCAGGTCAGCAGAGCTGCTCTAGAGCCTAAGAACCACATCAGCAGATCCGCTTTAGAGCCAGAGAACCAGGTCAGCAGAGCTGCTCTAGAGCCAGAGAACCAGGTCAGCAGAGCTGCTTTAGATCCAGAGAAACAGGTCAGCAAAGCTGCTTTAGAGGGAGTGAACCAGATCAGCAGAGCTGCTTTAGAGCCAGAAAACCAGGTCAGCAGAGCTGCTTTAGAGCCAGAGAACCAGGTCAGCAGAGCTGATCTAGAGCCAGAGAACCAGGTCAGCAGAGCTGCTTTAGAGGCAGATAAGCAGGCCAGCAGAGCTGCTTTAGAGCCAGAGAACCAAGTCAGCAGAGCCGCTTTAGAGCCAGAGAACCAGGTCAGCAGAGCTGCTTTAGAGCCATAGAACCAGGTCAGCAGAGCTGCTTCAGAGCCAGAGAACCAAGTCAGCAGAGCCGTTGTAGAGCCAGAGAACCAGGTCAGCAGAGCTGCTCTCAAGCCAGAGAACCAGGTCAGCGTAGCTGCTTTAGAACCAGAGAACTAGGTCAGCTGAGCTGCTATAGAGCCTAAGAACCAGGTCAGCACAGCTGCTCTCGAGCCAGAAAACCAGGTCAGGAGAGCTGCTTTAGAGCCAGAGAACCAGGTCAGCAGATGTGCTATAGAGGGAGAGAACCAGGTCCGCAGTGGCGCTTTAACACCAGAGAACCTCGTCACCAGAGCTGCTTTACAGCCAGAGAATCAGGTCAGCAGAGCTGCTTTAGAGCCAGAGAACCAGGTCAGCAGATCTGTTGTAGAGCCAGAGACCCAGGTCAGCAGAGCTGCTCTAGAGCCTAAGAGCCAGGTCAGCAGAGCTGCTCTAGAGCCAGAGAACCAGGTCAGCAGAGCTGCATTAGAGCCAGAGTACCAGGTCAGCAGAGCTGCTTTAGAGCTAGATAACCAGGTCAGCAGAGCTGCTTTAGAGCCAGAGAACTCGTCACCAGAGCTGCTTTACAGCCAGAGAATCAGGTCAGCAGAGCTGCTTTAGAGCCAGAGAACCAGGTCAGCAGATCTGTTGTAGAGCCAGAGACCCAGGTCAGCAGAGCTGCTCTAGAGCCTAAGAGCCAGGTCAGCAGAGCTGCTCTAGAGCCAGAGAACCAGGTCAGCAGAGCTGCATTAGAGCCAGAGTACCAGGTCAGCAGAGCTGCTTTAGAGCTAGATAACCAGGTCAGCAGAGCTGCTTTAGAGCCAGAGAACCAAGTCAGCAGAGCCGCTTTAGAGCCAGAGAACCAGTTCTGCAGAGCCGTTGTAGAGCCAGAGAGCCAGGTCAGCAGAGCCGCTCTAGAGCCAGAGAACCAGGTCAGCAGAGCTGCTGTAGAACCAGAGAAACCAGGTCAGTTGAACTGTTTTAGAGCCAGAGAACCAGGTCAGCAGAGCCGCTCTAGAGCCTAAGAACCAGGTCAGCAGAGCTGCTCTAGAACCAGAGAAACCAAGTCAGCAGAGCTGTTTTAGAGGGAGAGAACCAGGTCAGCAGAGCTGCTTTAGAGCCAGACAACCAGGTTAGCCGAGCTGCTTTAGAGCCAGAGGACCAGATCAGCAGAGCTGTTCTAGAACCTAAGAACCAGGTCAGCAGAGCTGCTCTAGAGCCAGAGAACCAGGTCAGTAGAGCTGTTGTAGAGCCAGAGAAACCAGGTCAGCAGAGCTGCTTTAGAAGGAGAGAACCTGGTCAGCAGAGCTGCTTTAGAGCCAGAGAACCAGGTCAACAGAGCTGCTTTAGAGGGAGAGAACCAAGTCAGCAGAGCTGCTCTAGACCCAGAGAATCAGGTCCGCAGAGCTGCTTCAAAGCAAGAGAACCAGGTCAACAGAACTGCTTTAGAGCCACAGAACCAGGTCATGCTTTGGAGCCCGAGAAGCAGGTTAGCAGAGCTGCTTCAAAGCCAGAGAACAAGGTCAGCAGAGCTGCTTTAGAGCCAGAGAACCAGGTCAGCAGAGCCGCTTTAGAGCCAGAGAACCAGGTCAGCAGAGCCACTGTAGAGCCAGAGAACCAGGTCAGCAGAGCTGCTTTAGAACCAGAGAACCAGGTCAGCAGAGCCGCTTTAGAGCCAGAGAACCACGTCATCAGAGCTGCTTGAAAGCCAGAGAACAAGGTCAGCAGAGCTGCTCTAGAGCCTAAGAACCGGGTCAACAGAGCTGCTCTAGAGGCAGAGAACCGGGTCAGCAGAGCTGCTGTAGAGCCAGAGAACTAGGTCAGCAGAGCTGTATAGAGCCAGAAAACCGGGTCAACAGAGCTTCTTTAGAGCCATATAACCAGGTCAGCAGAGCTGCTTTAGAGCCAGAGAACCAGGTTGGCAGATTCGTTGTAGAGCCAGAGACCCAGGTCAGCAGAGCTGCTCTAGAGCCTAAGAACCACGTCAGCAGAGCCTCTTTAGAGCCAGAGAACCAGGTCAGCAGAGCTGCTCTAGAGCCAGAAAACTAGGTCAGCAGATGAGCTATAGAGTGAGAGAACCAGGTCCGCAGTGGCGCTTTAGCACCAGAGAACCACGTCAGCAGAGCTGCTTTAGAGCCAGAGAATCAGGTCAGCAGAGCTGCTTTAGAGCCAGAAAACGAGTTCAGCAGTGCTGCTTTAGAGCCAGAGAACCAGGTCAGCAGAGCCGCTGTAGAGCCAGAGATCCAGGTCAGCAGAGCTGCTCTAGAGCCAGAGAACCAGGTCAGCAGAGCAGCTTTAGATCCAGAGAAACAGGTCAACAAAGCTGCTTTAGAGGGAGTGAACCAGATCAGCAGAGCTGCTTTAGAGCCAGAAAACCAGGTCAGCAGAGATGCTTTAGAGCCAGAGAACCAGGTCAGCAGAGCCATTGTAGAGCCAGAGAGCTAGGTCAGCTGAGCTGCTCTAGAGCCTAAGAACCAGGTCAGCAGAGCTGCTCTCGAGCCAGAGAACTAGGTCAGGAGAGCTGCTTTAGAGCCAGACAACCAGGTCAGAAGAGGTGCTATAGAGGGAGAGAACCAGGTCCGCAGAGGCGCTTTAGCGACAGAGAACCACGTCAGCAGAGCTGCTTTAGAGCCAGAGAATCAGGTCAGCAGAGCTGCTTTAGAGCCAGAGAACCAGGTCAGCAGAGCTGCTTTAGAGCCAGAGAACCAGTTCAGCAGAGCCGTTGTAGAGCCAGAGACCCAGGTCAGCAGAGCTGCTCTAGAGCCTAAGAACCAGGTCAGCAGAGCTGCTCTAGAGCCAGAGAATCAGGTCAAGAGAGCTGCTTCAAAGCAAGAGAACCAGGTCAGCAGAACTGCTTTAGAGCCATAGAATAGTTCATGCTTTAGAGTCAGAGAAGCAGGTCAGCAGAGCTGCATCAAAGCCAGAGAACCAGGTCAGCAGATCTGCTTTAGAGCTAGAGAACCAGGTCAGCAGAGCAGCTTTAGAGCCAGAGAACCAGGTCAGCAGAGCCACTTTAGAGCCAGAGAAGCAGGTCAGCAGAGCTGCTTTAGATCCAGAGAACCACATCAGCAGAGCCGCTTTAGAGCCAGAGAACCAGGTCAGCAGAACTGCTTGAAAGCCAGAGAACTGCTTTAGAGCCATAGAACCAGGTCATGCTTTAGAGTCAGAGAAGCAGGTCAGCAGAGGTGCATCAAAGCCAGAGAACCAGGTCAGCAGATCTGCTTTAGAGCTAGAGAACCAGGTCATCAGACCTGCTTTAGATCCAGAGAACCACATCAGCAAAGCTGCTGTAGAGCCAGAGAACCAGGTCAGCAGAGCTGTATAGAGCCAGAGAGCCGGGTCAGCAGAGCTGCTTTAGAGCCATATAACCAGGTCAGCAGAGCTGCTTTAGAGCCAGAGAACCAGGTCAGCAGAGCCGTTGTAGAGCTAGAGAACCAGGTCAGCAGAGCTACTTTACAGCCAGAGAACCAGGTCAGCAGAGCTGCTGCAGTGCCAGAGAAACCAGGTCAGCAGACCTGCTTTAGAGGGAGAGAACCAGGTCAGCAGAGCTGCTTTGGAGCCAGAGAACCAGGTCAGCAGAGCTGCTTTAGAGCCAGAGAACCAGGTCAGCAGAGCTGCTTTAGAGGGAGTGAACCAGGTCAGCAGAGCTGCTGTAGAGACAGAGAACCAGGTCAGCAGAGCTGCTCTAGAGCCAGAGAACCAGGTCAGCAGAGCTGCTTTAGAGCCAGAGAAACAGGTCAGCAGAGCAGCTTTAGAGCCAGAGAACCAGGTCACCAGAGCCGTTGTAGAGCCAGAGACCCAGGTCAGCAGAGCTGCTCTAGAGCCTCAGAACCAGGTCAGCAGAGCTGCTGTAGAGCCAGAGAAGAAGGTCATCAGAGCTGCTTTAGAGCCGGAGAACCAGGTCAGCAGAGCTGATCTAGAGCCTCAGAACCAGGTCAGCAGAGCTGCTGTAGTGCCAGAGAAGAAGGTCAGCAGAGCTGCTTTAGAGCCGGAGAACCACGTCAGCAGAGCTGTTCTAGAGCCTAAGAACCAGGTCAGCAGAGCTGCTCTCAAGCCAGAGAACCAGGTCAGCGGAGCTACTTTAGAACCAGAGAACCAGGTCAGCTGAGCTGCTATAGAGGGAGAGAACCAGGTCAGCAGAGCCGCTTTAGCACCAGAGAATCAGGTCAGCAGAGCTGCTTTAAAGCCAGAGAACCATGGTCAGCAGAGCTGCTTTAGAGCCAGAGAACCAGGTCAGCAGAGCTGCTGTAGAGCCACAGAACCAGGTCAGCAGAACCAGGTCAGCAGAGCCGTTGTAGAGCTAGAGAACCAGGTCAGCAGAGCAGCTCCAGAGCCTAAGAACCAGGTCAGCAGAGCTGCTCTGGAGCCAGAGAACCAGGTCAGCAGAGCTGCTTTAAAGCCAGAGAACCAGGTCAGCAGAGCCGCTTTAGAGCCAGAGAACCAGGTCAGCAGAGCTGCTCTAGAGCTAGAGAGCCAGGTCAGCAGAGCTGCTTTAGAGCCAGAGAAACACGTCAGCAGAGCTGCTTTGGAGGGAGTGAACCAGATCAGCAGAGCTGCTTAAGAGCCAGAGAACCAGGTCAGCAGAGCTGCTTTAGAGCCAGAGAACCAGGTCAGCAGAGCCATTGCAGAGCCAGAGAACTAGGTCAGCTGAGCTGCTCTAGAGCCTAATAACCAGGTCACCAGAGCTGCTCTCGAGCCAGAGAACCAGGTCAGGAGAGCTGCTTTAGAGCCAGAGAACCAGGTCAGCAGAGCTGCTTTAGAGCCAGAGAACCAGGTCAGCAGAGCCGTTGTAGAGCCAGAGACTGTCGTACTTTAGAATTTGGGACCGCGTAGGAGGCAGGGCCCTACCCCTGTCTATCCCGGTATTAGCGAACCGCGAATGGTCAATGCGGTATGTACAAGTGCTTTGTATAACATTCTAGCTATGAATGCACTGTGTATACGTTATTATACATCACTACGTGGGTTCCATCTTAGAGCAGTGGCCATCTTATGGTTGCCCTCACATAGGCTACATATCATGAAGCAAATACGGGCCTTTAGAGCACATGTGCCTTCCTTTGACTTCTTTGTGACCTGGGCAGCTTGGCTCCGCTGCCCCAGGTCAGTCCGGTCCCACGAGCTCCCCGTCCTACGGCCACCTGTGATTAGCATCAGGGTTTGACACACCATAAAGCCTTTTCATCCCACACGAGCCTCCAGCTAATCTCTTTCACACCTGACTGTTCCTGCTTTATGGCTTGTTTTCTAAACAGGAGATGCTCATGTTTATTGGGGCCTGTTGATATCTGATGTGGGATCTGAGCCTTGCTGGGTAAATAATTGTGGGCTGGCTTAACTGGAATGTGGGATGGTCATCATGACTCTGCCTTTTCGTTTGAAATGTATACATATGAATGACCATGCCATTAAACAAGGAATGTGTGCCTGAAGCAGGATATTTTGTATTTAAGGAGAAGCCCGTTTCTGTAACTTTAAGCAGTCTCCTGAGAACATACACGCTGTTGTACTTCTAGGATACTTGTAATTGGTCTGCAGCCAATAAACTGATCCTTGACTTCACCCAGAAGACTCTGTGTTTCTGTAGGTCTGAAACAGGAAGAACCCGAAGTCATAGGGTGTGTTCCCCTGCACCGCTGGGCTTAAAATTCCCAGTACTTCAGTTGGCGCCCAACTCGGGACGATTTCTGCGGTACCGGTCCAAGCCAGAGGTTCGTGAGGAGCTTCGTGTGGAAATTCTGGAGGAAGGCCGCCACTTCATCGACCCCTGCATGTCGACGTGATCCGAAAGTCTTTTCTGCGAGGTTCTCCGCGTCCCGACGGCTACGAAGGACTGCTGCCATGATTAATCGCCCTGTTTTGGACCCTTGACGATTTTGGTAGAGCGAAACAATCGAGAGAGTCTTCTGGTGACGCCATCGATCATCGATATTCAGTTAAGTATAAGTGGAGCGTCTCCCAGTTTGTTTGGTATCCTTTGGGATTTTTGGTATCCTTCGGGATTATTTTGATTTGGAGTTTGCAAACGCCAAAGCCAGAGGACTCGTGTATTCACAAGACTATCGTAATCGATAATCCTTTGAAGTTTGGAACTAGACTAGTGAGCGAAGATGCCTGGTGCTAGTGTATTTGGAAGATTATTTTGTTTGGGTTGTGGAAGGGATTTCCAGTTAGAGGATTCATGTCCGGTTCCTCCAATTGGAACTCCAACTTGTGAGCTTTATGTAAAACATGGCATGGGCCCCATTGCATATAATGAAGTATGGATCCGATACACCAGTAAGGACGGTGTTTTAAAATGGCCCCAAAATGGTAGTTTCGATACAGATATCTTAGATAATTTGGAAGTGAAATTGTTTAAAAAGAA
Organism: Triturus cristatus; assembly: GCF_964204655.1. Taxonomy (NCBI): domain Eukaryota; kingdom Metazoa; phylum Chordata; class Amphibia; order Caudata; family Salamandridae; genus Triturus; species Triturus cristatus. Next base: position 1,919,517 of record NW_028187318.1, read on the forward strand.
AGCCCGGCCGGCGATGTTTGATTCTTTCCGCCTATGGCGAAAGGAAGCCAAACAGAAGGAAATTAAGCTAGCGAAAAGGAATAAGAGAGAAAGAGGTATGTCAGTGATGCAAGCAGCTGTGCAATTTAAAGATAATGAGGAGGAACAAATGAATGAGCAATTGCACAGACAGCGCAAACTAGGGATTGATAAATGTTACCCTGTTTTGTCACCCCTTGTGCAAGATGAGACAAAAGAGAAAGAGAAAGATTCCCTAATGTCCCATTTGTTAAGTTCGCCACCCCCGTATGCGCAAAATGCCACCGCACCTCCACAGCTTGTAAATGCGCAGCCTCCAGTAAATATGCCGCAAGCCTTCCCGCAGCCGCCAGCTCCTCTTCAGCTGGCTCCTATCCCTGCAGTGCAGCCCTCTCAAGGGCCGCCAGTTTCGTTACCTGTTACCCCCGCGCTTCCTGCGACTTTGCCTAGCACGCCAGCGGCTTCCCCTGGCGCTCCTTCTTACACTACCCAGGTACCTGTATCTGAATCCGTTTTTCTTCCCTCTGTCTATCCCCCTGTTTTCGCCTCAACTTCTCCTTCAGCACGACAACGACTAGCTAATGTAGTTACTAGTTTAATGTCGCCTCTCTTTGGGTCATCTAGTGCGACTCCTGGCTTACAGCGTAAGCAATTGCGCAGTCAGCTGCCTGGTCCCGACGAGAAAGAGGTGTTAGATCATCTGGCGCGTAGGTGGATTGGTTTCCCTTCACTCTATGATGTGGAATCAGTTGTTAACGTTTTTCACCAATGGGATGCCCCAAAACAGAGGTATGTCTTTGATAAGATGTGTGAATTCCTCTGTGAGGAATTGGAGGATAATGGTGCAAACCCAAACCCACAGGAATTGTGTCGAGTGCGATTTGATTTCGAAACAGGTATAATTGTGGGCCCCAATGTAGATAAAGCAGTTGCGACTTTACTGTCCCTCAGAAATGGGGATTGTCAGCAATCATTGTTCGAACAGGAACTCCCTGTGGGGAAAAATGTAAAAGCGCATTTTCAGCGTGTTTGGGTGCATGTCCCATGGAAGCGATCTGAGGTGTTAGCACTTAAGCAGACATTGCCTGACCCCTGTAAAAACCCTACAGGATATTATAAGGAGTTATCACAAACTGCAGAATCATGTGTCATGAATCTGGCTGACATAGATATGTTATTTGGGAATGTTGTTCCACAGCCTTTATGGGGATCCATCCGTAATACGGATCCTGCGGCAGAAGTAGGGGGTACATGGGCTAATATCGTTGCTGCAGACGCTAGACAAGTTGGTGGCGCAAAGCCTGACCCTTTGGTAGCAGAACTCCTTGGTAGAATTATCACATACATGAAAACTATAATGCCCGCGATGCGCGTAAATTGGGATAAATTATCCGCATGTAAGCAGAAGAAAGATGAGACAGTGTCCGATTTCTTTACACGGTTTGAAGAAACGTTTATCGACCACAGTGGTCAAGACATGAGCACTGAAGGTGGCCAACGGTTATTCGTTGATAAATTTGTGCAGAATCTACTTCCCGAGTTGTGTAAGAAATTAAAAGACTCAGAAAGTTCCTGGGCTGTTTCCTCTTCAGCGCAAATACTGGCTACTGCACAGTATTATGAAAATAGAGATAAAGATGAGAAGGATAGAACGGATAAGAAAACGAAAGAACTGAAAACAAAGGTCCTCTTGCAGCAGGCTTATCCACCACGTGGAGGACAGAATAATTATAGGCAAACACAAGGTATCTATCAGCAACCCCAACAGTTTCAGAATAATCAGCAAATGAATGGGTATTATCAACCACGAGTCCCTGTAGGTCCCAACCAATGTTCATATTGCAAAGAGGAAGGTCATTTTAAATATAGTTGCCCTAAATTAATGCAGCGTAACAGTAATGCGTATGGCGCAAGAGGTAGAGGTGGTCAGCAAGCTCCTAGAGGCAGAGGGCGTGGGAATGCTCCCCAGAACGTGCGTCCTCTTCCGCCTCAAAATACCATAAATAGCTTTGATCAGCAAGCCAACGCGACTGGTAATACAGCTCAGTACTACAATAATGATTATTATGCAGAAGATGACAATGTAGAAGATAATGATTACTAGGACAGCCGTAGACAGAGAGAGGGAGTTGTTTCAGTGCCAGTGGATCAGAGCGGACCTTATGTTAAAGTAACTACAGCAAATGTAACGGAGCCCTTTCTGCTGGATACTGGTGCTGCAAAGAGTTCAATCATGCATTCAAAACTCCCTGGCGCGCCTTTGTCTGGCGAAATGAATGTTTCAGTAGGTTTTTCTGGCGCCCCAGTTAGGAACCCGATTTCCAGTCCTATGTCACTTTCTGTTGGACCTTGCGAGTTAAAAGCACCCCTCATCCTAACGACAGGTTGTGGTGAAAATTAGCTAGGCTTAGATTTGCTAAAAAGATTGCATGCAACACTATATTGTTCTCCCTCAGGAGTACAACTTACAATAGGTAAGAAAGTGATTTCCCCAATGTATTTGTCTAAAAATGCAATGCCACCTGAATTATCATCCCTTCCGGATGTCCTTTGGGCTACTGGTCCCAATGATGTGGGTCTTTTAGAAATACCGCCATACGTGGTCACTTTAAAAGCCAATGTCAGACTGCCACGTATTCCCCAGTACAAGATCTCCAATGAAGGTCAGAAAGCATTGTTAGCAATTGTCAGTGATTTGATTAAAAAGGGTGTAATTGAAGAGACAAGAGGCAACGTTTGCAATAGTCCTGTTTTACCTGTCTTAAAACGAACGGACCCTTCACAGCCACCTGTTTACAGATTTGTGATTGATCTTAGAGAGGTTAATAAGATTGTTGTGCCACAGTTTCCAGTTGTCCCTGATATAACTGCCTTGTTAACCATGATTCCAGCCTCCGCTGCATGGTTCTCAGTGATCGATCTAAAGAATGCTTTCTTTAGCATCCCAATTGCAGAGGAGAGCAGAGACATTTTTGGATTTAGTTTAGGAGGTCGAAGCTTCCGCTTTAAACGCGCTCCCCAGGGCTACTGTGAAAGTCCATCAATATACAGTCAGGCTTTAAAAGCGCAGCTTGATGCACTGGTTTTACCCAGTGGCGCTATCCTTATTCAGTATGTTGACGATTTGCTAATCGCCGCGGATACTGAAAAGATTTGCAAAAACGCTACCTTGTCATTGTTGCGTCATTTGTCTGCCTTCCATCACAAAGAGTCTCTCTCAAAGCTGCAATATTGTCGACAAGAAGTGTCCTACTTAGGTCATCTCTTATCGAAGGAGGGAAGGAAACTGACCCCAGAAAGAATTCAAGCCATTGCACAATTAAGTGTGCCAAGAACACAGAGAGAAGTGCGTGCTTTCTTGGGCATTACTTCATACTGTAGGCATTGGATTCCCAATTTTTCCTTGTTGGCAAAGCCTTTGTTAGCATTAACATGTAAAGACACACCGAATCCTATCCCATGGTCTGAAGAGTGTCAGAAAAGTTTTTGGGAATTGCGTAATGCATTATGTTCAGCTCCTGTGTTGGGTACCCCTGACTACAGCAAGCCTTTTACATTGTATGTTCATGAGAAAGATGGTTGCGCATTATCAGTGTTAACACAGCCTTTTGGCGACAGACCGTGTCCATGCGCATATTTTTCGTCAACCTTGGACCCGGTAGCGAGGGCATTGCCAAGTTGTTTGAGAGCCACAGCCGCCGCAGCTATGTCTATTCGACAGTCTGCTGGCCTAGTAATGGATAATACATTGATTGTTATGGTTCCACATGCTGTGGACACATTGTTAAACAGGACCAAGACACAACACTTAACTAGTGCGTGACTATCTGGATATGAGTTGACACTGTTAGCAAATCATATACACATGAAGAGATGCAACACGTTGAATCCAGCTACACTATTACCAATTCCAGCAGACCTAGATGAGATTGAGCAACATGATTGTCTGTTCAGAACAGAAGAAGAGACGAAAGGGAGAGTAGATCTTAAAGATACTCCCCTGACTGAGTGTGATGGTACCTTATGGGTGGATGGTTCGTGTTTCAAGCTTCCAAATGGTGATACGACTGCTGCATATGCTATCACGACTTTGCACACGATTGTTGAAACTGCACGTGTGTCACAAAATTCGGCTCAAGCAGCAGAACTGATTGCCCTTACAAGAGCATGCGTGTTGTCTGAAGGAATGAAAGTGAACATATATACGGATAGCCAGTACGCCTTTGGCGTGGCTCATAGTTTTGGGCGATTGTGGAAAGAACGTGGGTTCCTGACTTCGCATGGAGCTAAAATTCAGAATGGCAAGTTGGTGAATGATCTCCTTGAGTCGCTGACCCTACCGTTACAAGTTGCGATTATGAAATGCAGTGCGCACAAGAAAATCACTGATGATGTTGGTCGTGGTAATGCGTTTGCTGATGAAGTCGCAAAAGAAACAGCAAAAGATGTGAAGACTCGAATGTATGTTGCAGGCCCTGCAAGATGGATTGGTGATGTTGGAATGTGTGAAAACACGATAGAGAGTGTAAAGTCCCTTCAAGCTGAAGCCACAGAGAAAGAGTTGAGCAAGTGGAGAGAAAGTATGGGTAAGTTGGATGAGAATGGTTGTTGGATTGATCTGTCAGAACATAGGCGATGGTTGTTACCTGATGCATATGTGCTTCCAGTGGTTACTATGGCACATGGAATGGCACATATCAGTATGAAAGGAATCTGTAAGTTGTTGGCTCCAGTATGGCAGAATGCTGGGATTCCCAAGTGTGCAGAGAATGTGGTCAAGAATTGTATGGTATGCTTGAAATACAACCCTGGTAGGGGAACCCCAACTCCAGCTGGTCATTTTGTGCCTCCATCATATCCATTTGAAGTTTTGCAGTTAGATTTTATCCACATGGAAAGGTGCAACAACCTGAAATATGTATTGGTGGTTGTCTGCGCTTTTTCAAAATGGATAGAAGCCTATCCCCTAAAGGACAACACTGCTCTATCCACAGCCAAAGCCCTTGTGAAGGTTTGGAATGCCAAGAATGGTGTGGAGTGATAATGGGAGTGAATGTGTGGGCCAAGTGATGAAGAATGTGTGTGAGGGATTAGGGATCAAGCAGAAGTTCCACGCTGCAAATCACCCCCAATCAGCTGGATTAGTAGAGCGCTATAATGGCGCTCTAAAACTCAAGCTGGCCAAAATCCAGGCGAGCTCCGGTCTCAAATGGCCTGACGCTCTGCCTCTAGCACTCCTGTCCACCAGAATGACCGTACACTCACGGGTGGGACTTAGCCCATACGAGGTGGTTTTTGGCTGCCCGGCCAATGTATGGGGTGTGCCAAGACCGGCGAAATTCAGTGAAATCGAACATCCAGTACTGCTTGATTATTTGTACGAATTGACGGCTAAATTGCGTGTTTTACACCAACAGGTGCATGATACTCTCCCCCAGGCCTCTGAGGCTCCAGGACACCCTATCGACCCTGGCACGTGGGTTCTGGTGAAGAATTTCCAGCGCAAAAGCAACGATGAGCCCCGTTGGATTGGCCCTCATCTCGTACTTCTGTCTACAAGATCAGCTGTTCGAGTAAAGGGGAAAAAGAACTGGATCCACGGCGCCCACGTCAAAAGGATCCCTTTGCCTCTGCCGTATGACCAGTGGGTCCAGGAGGGTATCGCTGACTCTGAAACAGACACTGTACCTCGTTTTGTGCCGTTCAGTGATGCATGCGTAAGAGGCACAGCTTCAGCACAGGAAAGTGACGATATTTTACAAGAAGCTGTGCCACCGTCAATTCGATTGGACACCACAGAGCCTGAACTCTTGTTTCAAGATCAGACAGTACCTGGCCGTTTTCACTATAACTTAAGACCAAGGCCTATGGACAAATAAATATTCTTTTCCTTACCTTTTGGGTTTTTGATAACCATAGCTCTCCCATCTGAAGGACTTTCTTGATTTTTGTTTTTCGAACCACATTCCGGGTTCAGCCGCAGGGTCGCGGTGCCAAGACTTTGGGGTACAGGCCGAAGACGTTAGGTCAACGGTTCTGGTTGGTCTAGGGCGTTCCCTGGACTGACAGGCGTACCCCTTAGCAGAAGAAACTCACCCGCCGCGAGCGGCGCGATTAGAGGATGGAGTTTTTCAAGATGGAGAGACTCGCTGAGGAAATGAACTTTAAAGCAAGAATGTGTAAAATAATGAAGAGCAAACGTTTTGTATTATTATGTCTGTTTATATTATGTAGTATGGTAGTGTTTACTGTAGGATTTGTATTCTTCTCCTCTCAAGAGCCCATTGCACCCACTGTACAGCCTATACCTCCTCCTACTGTCTCCTCACACTCTTTTCACCCTCTGCCTGAACATGAACAAGCTAGACGATCAGAGTTTGTAAACAACTCGTTTATTCAGCTCCTGCACCAGCACCAACTGGTCATGAATACAACCAATTGCTGGGTGTGTGGTTTAATGCCACATACCATTAATAAGGGTATTCCTTGTCTAGTGCTGCCGTTTAGTTACAATGGATCGTCATGGGCATTCCAGACCATGTTTCTCTTTGCTCTAGATGCGTACTCCCCGCGACAACCGCATTCCATCAGACCTAGCACAAATAATAAAGCTTTAATGAAAGGAGTTGCCGATATGAGCAGAGATATCGATGCATACTCATCTATTCCTAAGGAGGAATTGCGAGCTTATGTAGGGTGGAACGCGACGGGGTTTAGTATTAGTCTGGGTGAAAGGCAGCGAAAGATCTCATCCCCAATCTGGGTCGTACCCCACATAGGTCGGTTCTGTTTACAAGGTAATGGTCAGAATCCTAGAGCTCAACTGGGGAGAAGTGACTGTACTGAAACGTACACTTTTCCGTCACAGTTTTCCCCTGCGTTTTTGGCTGCCAAGGGTACATATTTTGTCTGCAATGACCGAGCATATACATGGTTGCCCCCTGACTTCTCGGGCACGTGTTATATTGCAAATCTGCTACCGCCAACATTTACTGCCGCCTCCGACTATCACAAGACCAGAGTTGTGAGAGGCGTGATTAGTAAGGAGGATACTGCCGGTCAGGAAGCAGGAGACTTCTTTTTGGGTTTCCTGCCGTTTTGGGGACCTATGGTAAATAGTAGGAACCTGAGACAACTGACTCGTGTGGTTGAATCCACTGTTAATGTTACGGCTGGTGCCCTTGGTAATTTAACAGCTGAGCTCCAAGCGGATCGCCTCATGACTTTGCAGAACCGCATGGTTCTAGACGTCATACTTGCAGACCGCGGTGGGGTATGTAAGGCTATCCAATCTAGCTGTTGCATTTTCATACCAGATAACGCTCCAACGGTTTATCAAGCCATCTCCAAACTGCATAGAATATCTGAATCCATACACGTGGATAAAGGAGATTGGTCACTGGTGGGGTGGTTCTGGGAACTGATATCTGCCTGGGGTTGGAAGATTCTGATGGTCATTGGAATGATCTTAGCCATCCTTTTCCTGTTCTGTCTGTGCATACAGTGTGCTCCTGCGATATGTGGCCTCTGTGCTACATTATGTGTAAGGAAACCTGTATCGAGGGACGAGCTAAGTAATAGGATGATGCTACAGCAACATCTCCATGACTTCATGAATATTGACCTAGACTCGGATTGATGTGAGCATAAGTTATTGCCTATGTAAGGGCAAAAGGAGGGTCTGTCGTACTTTAGAATTTGGGACCGCGTAGGAGGCAGGGCCCTACCCCTGTCTATCCCGGTATTAGCGAACCGCGAATGGTCAATGCGTTATGTACAAGTGCTTTGTATAACATTCTAGCTATGAATGCACTGTGTATACGTTATTATACATCACTACGTGGGTTCCATCCTAGAGCAGTGGCCATCTTATGGTTGCCCTCACATAGGCTACATATCATGAAGCAAATACGGGCCTTTAGAGCACATGTGCCTTCCTTTGACTTCTCTGTGACCTGGGCAGCTTGGCTCCGCTGCCCCAGGTCAGTCCGGTCCCACGAGCTCCCCGTCCTACGGCCACCTGTGATTAGCATAAGGGTTTGACACACCATAAAGCCTTTTCATCCCACACGAGCCTCCAGCTAATCTCTTTCACACCTGACTGTTCCTGCTTTATGGCTTGTTTTCTAAACAGGAGATGCTCGTGTTTATTGGGGCCTGTTGATATCTGATGTGGAATCTGAGCCTTGCTGGGTAAATAATTGTGGGCTGGCTTAACTGGAATGTGGGATGGTCATCATGACTCTGCCTTTTCGTTTGAAATGTATACATATGAATGACCATGCCATAAAACAAGGAATGTGTGCCTGAAGCAGGATATTTTGTATTTAAGGAGAAGCCCGTTTCTGTAACTTTAAGCAGTCTCCTGAGAACATACACACTGTTGTACTTCTAGGATACCTGTAATTGGTCTGCAGCCAATAAACTGATCCTTGACTTCACCCAGAAGACTCTGTGTTTCTGTAGGTCTGAAACAGGAAGAACCCGAAGTCATAGGGTGTGTTCCCCTGCACCGCTGGGCTTAAAATTCCCAGTACTTCAAGACCAAGGTCAGCAGAGCTGCTCTAGAGCCTAAGAGCCACATCAGCAGAGCTGCTCTAGAGCCAGAGAACCAGGTCAGCAGAGCTGCATTAGAGCCGGAGAACCAGGTCAGCAGAGCTACTTTACAGCCAGAGAACCAGGTCAGCAGAGCTGCTGTAGTGCCAGAGAAACCAGGTCAGCAGAGCTGCCTTAGAGGGAGAGAACCAGGTCAGCAGAGCTGCTTTAGAGCCAGAGAACCAGGTCAGCAGAGCTGCTTTAGAGCCAGAGAACCAGTTCAGCAGAGCTGCTGGAGAGCCTCAGAACCAGGTCAGCAGAGCTGCTTTAGAGCCAGAGAACCAGTTTAGCCGATCTGCTTCAGAGCCAGAGAACCAGATCAGCTGAGCGGTTCTAGAACCTAAGAACCAGGTCAGCAGAGCTGCTCTAGAGCCATAGAACCAGATCAGCAGAGCTGCTTTAGAGCCATAGAACCAGGTCAGTAGAGCTGCTCTAGAGCCTAAGAACCAGGTCAGCAGAGCAGCTCTAGAACCAGAGAACAAGGTCAGCAGAGCTGCTGTAGAGCCACAGAAACCAGGTCAGCAGAGCCGTTGTAGAGCCAGAGACCCAGGTCAGCAGAGCTGCTCTAGAGCCTAAAAACCAGGTCAGCAGAGCTGCTCTAGTGACAGAGAACCAGGTCAGCAGAGCTGCTTTAGAGCCAGAGAACCAGGTCAGCAGAGCTGATCTAGAGCTAGAGAACCAGGTCAGCAGAGCTGCTTTAGAGCCAGATAAGCAGGTCAGCAGAGCCGCTTTAGAGCCAGAGAACCAAGTCAGCAGAGCTGCTTCAAAGCAAGAGAACCAGGTCAGCGGAACTGCTTTAGAGCCAGAGAACCAGGTCATGCTTTGGAGCCCGAGAAGAAGGTCAGCAGAGCTGCTTCAAAGCCAGAGAACAAGGTCAGCAGAGCTGCTTTAGAGCCAGAGAACCAGGTCAGTAGAGCCGAATTAGAGCCAGAGAACCAGGTCAGCAGAGCCACTGTAGAGCCAGAGAACCAGGTCAGCAGAGCTGCTTTAGAACCAGAGAACCAGGTCAGCAGAGCCGATTTAGAGCCAGAGAACCAGGTCAGCAGAGCTGCTTGAAAGCCAGAGAACAAGGTCAGCAGAGCTGCTCTAGAGCCTAAGAACCGGGTCAACAGAGCTGCTCTAGAGGCAGAGAACCGGGTCAGCAGAGCTGCTGTAGAGCCAGAAAACTAGGTCAGCAGAGCTGTATAGAGCCAGAGAACCGGGTCAACAGAGCTGCTTTAGAGCCATATAACCAGGTCAGCAGAGCTGATTTAGAGCCAGAGAACCAGGTCGGCAGATTCGTTGTAGAGCCAGAGACCCAGGTCAGCAGAGCTGCTCTAGAGCCTAAGAACCACGTCAGCAGAGCCGCTTTAGAGCCAGAGAACCAGGTCAGCAGAGCTGCTCTAGAGCCAGAGAACTAGGTCAGCAGATGAGCTATAGAGTGAGAGAACCAGGTCCGCAGTGGCGCTTTAGCACCAGAGAACCACGTCAGCAGAGCTGCTTTAGAGCCAGAGAATCAGGTCAGCAGAGCTGCTTTAGAGCCAGAGAACGAGTTCAGCAGTGCTGCTTTAGAGCCAGAGAACCAGGTCAGCAGAGCCGTTGTAGAGCCAGAGACCCAGGTCAGCAGAGCTGCTCTAGAGCCTAAGAACCACGTCAGCAGAGCCGCTTTAGAGCCAGAGAACCAGGTCAGCAGAGCTGCTCTAGAGCCAGAGAACCAGGTCAGCAGAGCTGCTCTAGAGCCAGAGAACCAGGTCAGCAGAGCTGCTTTAGATCCAGAGAAACAGGTCAGCAAAGCTGCTTTAGAGGGAGTGAACCAGATCAGCAGAGCTGCTTTAGAGCCAGAAAACCAGGTCAGCAGAGCTGCTTTAGAGCCAGAGAACCAGGTCAGCAGAGCCATTGTAGAGCCAGAGAGCTAGGTCAGCTGAGCTGCTCTAGAGCCTAAGAACCAGGTCAGCAGAGCTGCTCTCGAGCCAGAGAAATAGGTCAGGAGAGCTGCTTTAGAGCCAGACAACCAGGTCAGCAGAGGTGCTATAGAGGGAGAGAACCAGGTCCGCAGAGGCGCTTTAGCGCCAGAGAACCACGTCAGCAGAGCTGCTTTAGAGCCAGAGAATCAGGTCAGCAGAGCTGCTTTAGAGCCAGAGAACCAGGTCAGCAGAGCTGCTTTAGAGCCAAGGAACCAGGTCAGCAGAGCTGTTGTAGAGCCAGAGACCCAGGTCAGCAGAGCTGCTCTAGAGCCTAAGAACCAGGTCAGCAGAGCTGCTCTAGAGCCTGAGAATCAGGTCAACAGAGCTGCTTCAAAGCAAAAGAACCAGGTCAGCAGAACTGCTTTAGAGCCATAGAATAGTTCATGCTTTAGAGTCAGAGAAGCAGGTCAGCAGAGCTGCATCAAAGCCAGAGAACCAGGTCAGCAGATCTGCTTTAGAGCTAGAGAACCAGGTCAGCAGAGCAGCTTTAGAGCCAGAGAACCAGGTCAGCAGAGCCACTTTAGAGCCAGAGAAGCAGGTCAGCAGAGTTGCTTTACTTTAGATCCAGAGAACCACATCAGCAGAGCCGCTTTAGAGCCAGAGAACCAGGTCAGCAGAGCTGCTTGAAAGCCAGAGAACTGCTTTAGAGCCATAGAACCAGGTCATGCTTTAGAGTCAGAGAAGCAGGCCAGCAGAGCTGCATCAAAGCCAGAGAACCAGGTCAGCAGATCTGCTTTAGAGCTAGAGAACCACATCAGCAGAGCTGCTGTAGAGCCAGAGAACCAGGTCAGCAGAGCTGTATAGAGCCAGAGAGCCGGGTCAGCAGAGCTGCTTTAGAGCCATATAACCAGGTCAGCAGAGCTGCTTTAGAGCCAGAGAACCAGGTCAGCAGAGCCGTTGTAGAGCTAGAGAACAAAGTCAGCAGAGCTGCTCTAGAGCCTAAGAACCAGGTCAGCAGAGCTGCTTTAGAGCCAGAGAACCAGGTCAGCAGAGCTACTTTACAGCCAGAGAACCAGGTCAGCAGAGCTGCTGTAGTGCCAGAGAAACCAGGTCTGCAGACCTGCTTTAGAGGGAGAGAACCAGGTCAGCAGAGCTGCTTTGGAGCCAGAGAACCAGGTCAGCAGAGCTGCTTTAGAGTCAGACAACCAGGTCAGCAGAGCTGCTCTAGAGCCTGAGAACCAGGTCAGCAGAGCTGCTTTAGAGCCAGAGAAACAGGTCAGCAGAGCTGCCCTAGAGCCTGAGAACCAGGTCAGCAGAGCCGCTTTAGAGCCAGAGAAACAGGTCAGCAGAGCAGCTTTAGAGCCTCAGAACCAGGTCAGCAGAGCTGTTGAAGAGCCAGAGAACCAGGTCAGCAGAGCTGCTTTAGAGCCAGAGAACCAGGTCAGCAGAGCTGCTTTAGAGCCAGATAACCATGTCAGCAGAGCCGCTTTAGAGCCAGAGAACCAAGTCAGCAGAGCCGCTTTAGAGCCAGAGATCCAGGTCAGCAGAGCTGCTTTAGAGCCAGAGAACCAGGTCAGCAGAGCCGTTGTAGAGCCAGAGACCCGCGTCAGCAGAGCTGTTCTAGAGCGTAAGAACCAGGTCAGCAGAGCTGCTCTCAAGCCAGATAACCATGGTCAGCAGAGCTGCTTTAGAGCCAGAGAACCAGTTCAGCAGAGCTGCTGTAGAGCCAGAGAACCAGGTCACCAGAGCTGCTTTAAAGACAGTGAACCAGGTCAGCAGAGCCATTGTAGAGATAGAGAACCAGGTCAGCAGAGCAGCTCCAGAGCCTAAGAACCAGGTCAGCAGAGCTGCTCTAGAGCCAGAGAACCAGGTCAGCAGAGCTGCTCTAGAGCCAGAGAACCAGGTCTGCAGAGCCGCTTTAGAGCCCGAGAACCAGGTCAGCAGAGCTGCTCTAAAGCCAGAGAACCAGATCAGCAGAGCTGCTCTAAAGCCAGAGAACCAGGTCAGCAGAGCTGCTTTAGAGCCAGAGAAACAGGTCAGCAGATCTGCTTTGGAGGGAGTGAACCAGATCAGCAGAGCTGCTTTAGAGCCAGAGAACCAGATCAGCAGAGCTGCTTTAGAGCCAGAGAACCAGGTCAGCAGAGCCATTGTAGAGCCAGAGAACTAGGTCAGCTGAGCTGCTCTAGAGCCTAAGAACCAGGTCACCAGAGCTGCTCTCGAGCCAGAGAACCAGGTCAGGACAGCTGCTTTAGTGCCAGAAAACCAGGTCAGCAGAGGTGCTATAGAGGGAGAGAACCAGTTCCGCAGTGGCGATTTAGCGCCAGAGAACCACGTCAGCAGAGCTGCTTTAGAGCCAGAGAACCAGGTCAGCAGATCTGCTTTAGAGCCAGAGAACCAGGTCAGCAGAGCTGCTTTAGAGCCAGAGAACCAGGTCAGCAGAGCTGCTTTAGAGCCGGAGAACCAGGTCAGCAGAGCCGTTGTAGAGCTAGAGAACAAAGTCAGCAGAGCTGCTCTAGAGCCTAAGAACCAGGTCAGCAGAGCTGCATTAGAACCAGAGAACCAGGTCAGCAGAGCTACTTTACAGCCAGAGAACCAGGTCAGCAGAGCTGCTGTAGTGCCAGAGAAACCAGGTCAGCAGAGCTGCCTTAGAGGGAGAGAACCAGGTCAGAAGAACTGCTTTAGAGCCTGAGAACGAGGTCAGCAGAGCTGCTTTAGAGCCAGAGAACCAGTTTAGCCGATCTGCTTTAGAGCCAGAGAACCAGATCAGCTGAGCTGTTCTAGAACCTAAGAACCAGGTCCGCAGAGCTGCTCTAGAGCCATAGAACCAGATCAGCAGAGCTGCTTTAGAGCCATAGAACCAGGTCAGTAGAGCTGCTCTAGAGCCTAAAAACCAGGTCAGCAGAGCTGATCTAGAGCCAGAGAACCAGGTCAGCAGAGCTGCTTTAGAGCCAGATAAGCAAGTCAGCAGAGCCGCTTTAGAGCCAGAGA